>NC_090938.1:161208065-162458065 GCF_040938575.1 Ambystoma mexicanum | reverse complement strand
ACCACAGTATGTACCTTGGAAACATACGGATAAGGAAAATATAAAATGTAGGCTCCCATCCCTAAGTGGAGGTGCGGGTAAGTGGATATATGAAATGGAAAAACACACCGCAGGACAGAAGCTAGCAGTAGGAGATGTGAAGGGCCTGTTAATATCAATATTAGGGGATAGAGCGGATGACATTTGGAAAAGAGCGGGATTCCATGGGGTAACAATAACAAACACATCGCATGATGGGGCACCATTTGCAAACTGCAGACATGCGCTATGGCAGGCACTGAGAGTGCAGTACCCAGACACATCAGACATAGGAGCCATTACTTCCCGTAAGATGGGTGAAAATGAGGATCCTGTTGATTATATCCAGGATATTCAAGAGAAGTGGCGCATGGAAACTAGAGAACAATGGGACAAAACACCAGCCATATTTTATCATATACTAGTACAAGGGCTCCCAGAAGGAGTTCAGAAACAACTAAAGAAAGTAGTGGGAATGGAAGCAAAACCATGGCCAGAAATACAACTGACTATAGTACATCACTGCAGGACATGGCAAGGAAAAATGAAACAAAAGGAGGAGGATAGGAAAACAGAAGAGGCCAAATTAGTACAGAAAAAACTTACTAAATATACAATGGAAGGGGCACTAATAACTACGCCCACACCAATGGCCCAAAGCCCAACGCAAGTAGTGGCTGCACAAGATCCAGCTCAAATAGCGCCTCCACAAGGTGTAATACAGCAAGTGCCGCCTCTGCAATTACACGCACCAAACATGGGAGGAGGGTACCCAATGCAAGGAACTGGGTATTATAGTTATAACAGAGGGAGAGGAGGGTTTATGAGGGGGAGAGGATATGGATATAATACCCAGCAACAGGCTGGGGGACTCAGAAATTACTACCCCCCCGGGCAACCCGTATACCAGGACAACACAGGGAGCTTCCCATGGCAAAACAGGGAACCACCCGTGTGTTGGAGCTGCGGACTATTAGGACACATGTCACGTACATGTAGGGTCAGGCCAGGAACACCAGCATGGAATGAACAAGCACAACCTAGGACCTCACAAGAACAGCAGGGCATACAACAACAGCAGATGTCACAACAAGGGAGTGACCAACAACAACAAACACGACAGCCACAAACCTATTCACTGCCACAACAACAAATAACACAGCAACTGACGCCGCCACAACAACAAGTGGCGTTAATACAACCACCACCCCAAACTGAACGAACACAATTGGGTGGGGTGACGGTGTTGGGACACAACCCTTACACAGGGAATGGCCAATCATTATACCCCCAATAGGTCAGCCCACAGACGGCCTTGGTGTGTCCCATCCTGTCAGTAACACCTAATAGTGCGGAGGAGCCACGCATAGAGGTAACGATAGGTGACAAAAAATTATCATTCCTTGTTGACACCGGGGCAACCCGGTCTTGCATAAGGGAAGGTAAATTTAAGATGTCAGGCGAAGCCATGAACACCCAAGGATTTTCTGGGGCTAAAGGGTTGGTTCCATTTACTGATAACGTTCCCTTATCTATTGGAGATTATGATCTGTCAGTCCCACTTTTGTATTATAGTGCCTCACCAGTAAATATACTGGGGAGAGACATAATGAACAGGTTGAATATGACGATCTCCTTTACAGAGGATGGCATAATTTGCTCTACTCCAGGGATTAACATGCTCGCAGCACGACAGATTTTGCAAGCATACTGTGGACAGATAGCGATTAGGGCGGAGCCAGTAGATGGCGAGCTATTCCAGTATGGAACAGACATGGCATTTGCATGGATGCCAGGGATAGGAGGGAAAATATGGAGGAGGCCAGCAGCCTATCTATTCCGACCAGAAACACCAGCTAATGAACTGGAAGGGAAGGTGTTTGCAGTGGACATTGAGAGCATTATTGCAACAGCTGATTATGTTGCTGTGCACGCCCAAGATAAAGAAGGGAGAGCCTGGAGGGCGGTGATAGCACTAGCAGAAGGATGTAGGCTGACCCAGGTGTCAGATGAAGAGCTGTTTTCAGAAGAAAAGGAGGAAGGTGAAATGGTGTTCATGATGAGTGTAGAAATATGGCTAAGAGTGGCTCACAAACAAGTAGCACAGAAAATTGCAATGGCACTTGAGGCACCCGCAGGCACCCCAGTCCCATTTTTTAAGGAAGATATGTCAAAGGTGCCCAAATCATTATGGACTATTAGCCCTTATGACGTGGGATGCATAAAAAGCATAGGGGGTGTAAGGATAAAATTGAAAAAGGGTGCCATACTACCAAGAGTGAAACAGTACCCATTGTCAAAAGAGGCAGATGAGGGCATATATGAAACCATAACGGCCCTTATAAACAATGGCATATTGGTCCCCTCAGAATCACCATGTAACACAGCTGTGTACCCGGTGCGCAAGGCTAAAGGGGGGTCTTGGCGCTTCATACAGGACCTCAGACCCTTGAACAACATAGTAGAAGCAGAGTATCCAGTAACAGCAAACCCGGCCACAATATTGTGTGGCATTCCAGCAGAAGCATCACGATTTACAGTGATTGACCTTAAAAATGCTTTTTTCTCAATACCATTACACCCAGACTCACAAGATTTGACAAGCTTTACTTACCGAAATACAAAGTGGAAACATACCAGATTACCACAGGGGTATTGTGAATCACCCTCAATTTTCAATAGAGTAATACAGATGGATTTGGGTAACGTTGAGATGGAAAGCACAGTGTTACAGTATGTGGATGACATAATAATTTGCAGTACAAACGAAAGTAAATGTAGAGAGGACTCCTTAAAAATGTTGACAATATTGGCTGAAAAGGGGTATAAGGTAGACATGGAAAAGATACAATACTGTCAGGAACAGGTACTTTACATTGGCCAACTGATATCTCAACATGGAAGAAGGATTGCACCACAAAGAGCACAGGCCATCTCAAGCACTCCCGTGCCACAGACTGAGAGAACTGCAGCAATTTCTGGGGCTGTGCAACTACTGTAGAGCATGGGTATTTGATTACAGCTCATACATAGGACCCCTGCTTGAGGGTTTGAAGGAAGCAAATAAAGGGGAGAAAAAGTTGGGGTGGACTATGGAAATGAGGGAGGCATTTGACGAATTAAAAGACGCAATATCAACTGCTCCAGTACTGGCATCCCCAGACTATGAGCGGCGCTTTTTCATATTTTCACATTGCGACTCAGCAGTGATGAAAGCAGTGTTGGCCCAAAAAACTAGCATGGGCTATAAACCAGTAGCATTTTACAGCGGTCACTTAGACCCTATAATGTTAGGCCACTTCTCTTGTGAACAAGGTCTTGCTGCAGCTGCTTTTGCAGTAGAAAAAGCATCAGCAATAACTATGGGGTGTCCAACTACACTATTTGTGGAACATGCACTATTTGCAATATTGAATAAACCTAAGTCCACACTAACGACACAGAGGGCATCAGGTTATGAGATTATTTTGTCTAAAGCTGAACTAGCAATTGTTAGATGTAGCACGGTTAACCCTGCAAGGTTCCTAGCAGAAGTAATTGAAGAGGGAGATTACGCCCACGACTGCACCCAAGTAACTGAGATGTACTCATGTACTAGGAAAGTTGAAGAAAACGCACTAGAGGGAGGTGAGCTTTTGTTTATTGATGGGTCATCAACTATTGATCAAGGAGATGGGATACGAAGAACTGGGGCAGCAGTAGTAAAAATGATGGAGGCGCCGGTGTGTGTGGCTATGAAGTGTGTACAATTACCACAGCATTACTCTGCTCAAGCCGCGGAACTGGTTGCACTAATATTGGCATTAAAGGAAAGTTTTAATAAAAGAGTAACTATATATTCTGACAGTGCATATGTTACATCGACTGTCCACTCAGGGCTATCAAAATGGAGAAGAAGAGGGTTTAGGAGAGCTGATGGCACTCCAGTACAACATGCCCTCTTGTTGGCTGAACTAATTGAAGTAATAAACGACCCCCAAGAACTAGCCCTGGTAAAATGCACCGCACACACAAATGGAGAAGACTACGTCTCAAAAGGAAATGCAGCAGCAGACGCACATGCGAAATATGCTGCATATTTTGGTGAGATATGGAACCCCACAGACTCACAGAGAGGGAGAGGGAGGGGAATAGCTAGGGAGATGTTAATAAGAGAAGGGTACACCCATCTCCCAGCCACACAGATTATGGAACTACAAGCGGCTGCACCAATGGCCGAAAAAGAAGTATGGGTGAAAAGAGGATGCACAATGTCACCAACTGACGCACTATGGCGCCAGGGTGGCACTGGGAAAGTTGTAATACCGTTGGCACTGTTAAATACCGCTCTGAGCCAATTACATCACCCTGCCCATACAGGCAAGGAAATAATTGCAGCACGAATTAGAGAAGATTGGTTTTGTCCCGAGTTAACATCTCATGTGTCAAATTTTATCAGCAATTGCCTCACATGTCAACAGTTTACGGCCGGTCATACTTTAAAAGTGATAAGAGGTACCATACCCCGGCCAGAAGGACCTTTTCGGCACCTTCACATTGACTATGTTGATATGATCAACATATGTCAAGGTAATAGGTATATGATTGTAGTAGTATGCCCATTTTCTAGGTGGATTGAAGCAGGGCCCTGTTCACACCCTGATGCGTTTAGAGCAGCCAAATTCATAGTAAGGGAGGTCTTCCCCAGGTGGGGAGTGTGCGAGGTGTTAAGATCAGACAACGGCCCCCATTTCGCAAACGAAATGTTCCAGCATATCACATCCCTGCTGAACATTAAACACAAATTTGCATGTGCATACCACCCACAGGCTAATGGTGTATGTGAACGCCTGAATGGCTTATTGAAGGAGGCAATTGCTAAAATACAACAAACAACAAAGAAAAGTTGGTTGTATTGCCTTCCGTTAGCATTGTTTGAACTTAGAAACAGGCCAGGGTCCGACCACCACCTCACCCCTCACGAAGTGGTTACTGGACGCCAAATGCGCCTTCCCCTAACACCAACGTCAAGGGCATTCACCGACCACGAAATTTCAGCGAATGTGTTAGGTGATGAAATGTATCAATATGTGTCTTCTTTGATTACTAGTGTCGTGTTTGTGTCTCAACAGCTCGAGCGCACACGGGGCGGGTCTACCAGCAACCAAGAAAAAGACGAAAATACAGAATTGGGAAAGGAGAACTTGTGCAAACTTGCCAAAGGTGACCACGTACTACTTCGCAATTTCAATAGGAAGTGGAACCAGAAAAGGTTCACTGGCCCCCATCTGGTAGAGGACGTATCAACAAGAGCAGTAAAACTAAAGGATAAGCGTGCCTGGAACCACCTACATTACGTAAAGATCTACAAACTGCAGACCCGCCCCAGCGCCAACGACAGGTCCATTGGAAGGACAGTAACAACATCCCCGACAGCGGAAGAAAGTTCCATCACAGACAACGACCCAATTGTTCCCTTGGAGACAATAACTGACGAAGAAAAGGGTGATCCCCATACTGCCCACCCTATGGTCACACGCTCAAAGAGTAAAAACACTTCCGCCATTTGAGAAACCCCCCCCCCATTGACTGCTAAGTACAATTGTAATTAAAACTGAAGGACATTGCTTGCACCAATACACATGTAAACACGTGAATGTTCTCTTTTTTCTCTCGCACATACAGGAACTGCGTAATATTGTATTGTAAGAAAAGCTAATTAACGAATTCAGTGTGCAGGCGTAGATGGTGCTGCCAGACGATAACTACCCAGAAGAATTGTCACACCAATTTGTATACGAAATAAAAAGGCCAACATACTTAAAAAGGAGAAGGGTACGTGTCTACTACACAGCCTTCCTCCTGGCCATAGAAAATTACATGCCCCACCTCCGCCCATACTTGCCGGTCTTAAGAGACCGATCACTTAGGGTAGCGTGGGAGCAGCTCTTCACCTGGGCACTGAATGACTACTTGATAGGGAGAGCTTAAAGCATGGGTGCACAACTTACGGCCCGCGGGCCAGTTGCGGCCCGCCATGCTCTTTTGTCCGGCCCGCGAGGCACAAAGACTTTCCTAATGGAGGGCGGCCCGCGGCCGCCCTCCATTAGGAAAGTCTTTGTTGTCTTCCGGGCCGGACAAAACACTGGCCGTCATTGGCTCAGCACACATGCACCACGTTGCTCCTACGAGCCACGTAGTGTGTGTGTGCTGACCCAATGGAGGGCCAGCACTACGGCTGGCGTGGTCCATAAGGCTTGATGCCGGAAGGCATTTCAGCCTTGGACCACGCCAGCCGTAGTACGATTCCAGCGTTCCTGCTTACCTGCCGCTTACCTGCCTGCCTTCCAGCACGTCTCCGGTAAGTGGTCTGTTTGCGTTTGTGTGTCGGGTCTGTTTCACTTTATGTTTGTGTGTGTATGTTGCGATGGGGGGATGGGGGGGTGTCGGATGTGTATGAATGTTGGAATTTGAATGTATTTTGTGTGTGTGTTGAGATGCGGGGATGGGTGTCGGATGTGTATGAATGTTGGGATTTGAAAGCATTTTATGTGTATGTTGAGATGCGGGGGTGGGGGGTGTCGGATGTGTATGAATGTTTTGATTTGAATGTATTTTGTGTGTGTTGAGATGCGGGGGTGGGGGGGTGTCGGATGTGTATGAATGTTTTGATTTGAATGTATTTTGTGTGTGTTGAGATGCGGGGGTGGGGGGTGTCGGATGTGTATGAATGTTTTGATTTGAATGTATTTTGTGTGTGTTGAGATGCGGGGGTGGGGGGGTGTCGGATGTGCATGAATGTTGGAATTTGAATGTATTTTGTGTGTGTGTTGAGATGCGGGGGTGGGGGGGTGTCGGATGTGTATGAATGTTGGAATTTGAATGTATTTTGTGTGTGTGTTGAGATGCGGGGGTGGGGGGGTGTCGGATGTGTATGAATGTTGGAATTTGAATGCATTTTATGTGTATGTTGAGATGCGGGGGTGGGGGTGGGTGTCGGATGTGTATAAATGTTTTGATTTGAATGTTTTTTGTGTGCTGAGTTGGGGGGGTGGGGGTTCGGGTCTGTATGGGTGCATGTTTGTGTGTGTGCTGAGTTGGGGTTGGGGGGGTTCGGGTCTGTGTGTGTGCTGATTTGGGGGGTGGGGGTTCAGGTCTGTATGGGTGCATGTGTGTGTGCTGAGTTGGGGGGTGGGGGGTTCGGGTCTGTATGGGTGCATGTGTGTGTGCGCTGAGTTGGGGGGTGGGGGTTCGGGTCTGTAACGGTGCATGTGTGTGTGCTGAGTTGGGGGGTGGGGGGTTCGGGTCTGTAAGGGTGCATGTGTGTGTGCTGAGTTGGGGGGTGGGGGTTCGGGTCTGTATGGGTGCATGTGTGTGTGCTGAGTTGGGGGGTGGGGGTTCGGGTCTGTATGGGTGCATGTGTGTGTGCTGAGTTGGGGGGTGGGGGGTTCGGGTCTGTATGGGTGCATGTGTGTGTGCTGAGTTGGGGGGGTGGAGGTTTGGGTCTGTAAGGGTGCATGTGTGTGTGCTGAGTTGGGGGGTGGGGGGTTCGGGTCTGTAAGGGTGCATGTGTGTGTGCTGAGTTGGGGGGTGGGGGGTTCGGGTCTGTATGGGTGCATGCTTGAGAATGTGTGTGCTGCGTTGGGGGCGGGGGGTTCGGGTCTGTATGGGTTCATGCTTGAGAATGTGTGTGCTGCGTTGGGGGCGGGGGTTCGGGTCTGTATGGGTGCATGCTTGAGAGTGTGTTTGGGGTATAGTGTTTGGTTGGGGGTGAGGGGGCCATGGGGCATAGTGTTTGGTTTGGGTGAGGGGGCCATGGGGCATAGTGTTTGGTTGAGGGTGAGGGATAGGGGGCATAGTGTTTGGTTGAGGAGTGAGGGACAGGGGGCATAGTGTTTGGTTGGGGGTGAGGGACAGGGGGCATAGTGTTTGCTTGGTGGGTGAAGGACAGGGGCATAGTGTTTGCTTGGTGGGTGAGGGACAGGGGGCATAGTGTTTGCTTGGTGGGTGAGGGACAGGGGGAATAGTGTTTGCTTGGTGGGTGAGGGACAGGGGGCATAGTGTTTGCTTGGTGGGTGAGGGACAGGGGGCATAGTGTTTGCTTGGTGGATGAGGGACAGGGGGCATAGTGTTAAGTTGGGGGTGGGAGCCATGGGGCATAGTGTTTGGTTGGGGGTGAGGGGGCCATGGGGCATAGTGTTTGGTTGGGGGTGAGGGACAGGGGGCATAGTGTTTGGTTGGGGGTGGGGGCCATGGGGCGTAGTGTTTGGTTGGGGTGGGGGCCATGGGGCATAGTGTTTGGTTGGGGGTGAGGGGCCCATGGGGCATAGTGTTTGGTTGGGGGTGAGGGGGCCATGGGGCATAGTGTTTGGTTGGGGGTGAGGGACAGGGGGCATAGTGTTTGGTTGGGGGTGGGGGCCATGGGGCATAGTGTTTGGTTGGGGGTGAGGGGGCCATGGGGCATAGTGTTTGGTTGGGGGTGAGGGACAGGGGGCATAGTGTTTGGTTGGGGGTGGGGGCCATGGGGCATAGTGTTTGGTTGGGGGTGAGGGGCCCATGGGGCATAGTGTTTGGTTGGGGGTTAGGGGGGTGAGGGGGCCATGGGGCATAGTGTTTGGTTGGGGGTGAGGGGCCCATGGGGCATAGTGTTTGGTTGGGGGTTAGAGGGGTGAGGGGGCCATGGGGCATAGTGTTTGGTTGAGTGTGAGGGACAGGGGGCATAGTGTTTGCTTGGGGGGTGAGGGACAGGGGGCATAGTGTTTGGTTGGGAGCCATGGGGCATAGTGTTTGGTTGGGGGTTAGGGGGGTGAGGGGGCCATGGGGCATAGTGTTTGGTTGGGGGTGAGGGACAGGGGGCATAGTGTTTGCTTGGGGGGTGAGGGACAGGGGGCATAGTGTTTGGTTGGGGGTGGGGGCCATGGGGCATAGTGTTTGGTTGGGGTGGGGGCCATGGGGCATAGTGTTTGGTTGGGGGTGACGGGCCCATGGGGCATAGTGTTTGGTTGGAGGTTAGGGGGGTGAGGGGGCCATGGGGCATAGTGTTTGGTTGGGGGTGAGGGACAGGGGGCATAGTGTTTGCTTGGGGGGTGAGGGACAGGGGGCATAGTGTTTGGTTGGGAGCCATGGGGCATAGTGTTTGGTTGGGGGTGAGGGGGCCATGGGGCATAGTGTTTGGTTGGGGATGGGAGCCATGGGGCATAGTGTTTGGTTGGGGGTGAGGGGACCATGGGGCATAGTGTTTGGTTGGGGATGGGAGCCATGGGGCATAGTGTTGCACTCCAAGAGTGAACTCAATAATAAAGCTAAAACAGGCACAGTTAGGAGATGTACATCCTTTGCTTTTTTGAGGAAACCTGACTCAACGAAGGCCATACTCCTCTTGGGTAACCCAAACAGCAAACTATAGCAGTCCAAAATAACGGAATGTCCAATCAAGGGTCAATAAAATATATATAATTTAATTAAACAGACGATATACAATAACTAAATCGAAATAAATGATAGCAATGGAAAATGTGTAGTACAAAATGTAAGTTTGAAATGCAATAAAAATCGTTACCCCTCAAAAACATCTTTTTCCATGTGTTTAATACAAATTGGGGGTTGAAAAAGCCTCCTGACATGTCCCGCCTACCGCCCCGCCCACTTTTACTTTTCGGCCCACTATAGCCCTCATGTAAGGTACTTTCGGCCCTCTGTCAAAATCAGTTGTGCACCCCTGGCTTAAAGAAACAAAACTAACATTTAATAACGAGCACTTTTGAGAATTTTTAGGCGGGCAACTTTAACGTCACAAGAATACGCTGCCAGGACTGCAGCAAGGTAAGAGCAAAATGCCGGTGAAATTAGCATATGTAATAAAAATAATAGGGATTTTTATGATCACCGGGTTCTTGGCTGCCTCTGTCTGGCAGTACAGCTATGCTATCCATTTTATTGCTGCACCCAAACCTAATATACCCCCGTTCCCTGCTGCAACAGGTGTTACGTCAGGTGGTAATAGTAACATTGCACCCAAGCAAAATAGAGTTAAACGCAGCACATACTCTGACAATAAAGGTATTGATAATTATGAACAAGATTCAGCACACGTCACAAACAACATATGGTACCAGCACATGACCCGCATTGGTAAGCAGACAACTGAGGATAGCTGTTACGTTTGCTCATTAATACCATACGCCATGAGCGCTTCACGAACATTTGTTGCCACTGAAATAGATGAAAAGACAGCACAGTGCATAATATATTTGGCCCTGTTCCAAACGAAAGGAAGATTTCAAGGAACAGTAGTGCACATGACATGGAAAACACGAGACTCATACCCATATGAAAACAACTTCCTTAAGACCTGAGTTACCACAAGACCAGTTTACATGCTGAAGCATTCAAATACATAACAAGTGGCCCTGCAAAAGGAGAAACAAAGAAGGTAACACTGCAGTATCTACCATGTGATTGGTACGCCACTGAAGTTCCGGGTAAACAAGGATGCTGGGAGAGGCCGCTACTGACGATAACAGGAAAGGTGTATCTGGACAACAGCTGGGAGATAGGAGTAATTGGCAGCAACATGGTAACAAAAGAAACTATCTCAACCATCGAGACACACAATCATCGATGTTGGACGACGTGGATCAAGTACGTACCAATGCTCACGTGGGTAGAAGAAGATGAAGACCCAATAACAATACTACCATTGACTGCGCCCAAAGTATGCTACCAGCATAAAGGAGAGGTGGACGTAGGATATAACACCAATTGTGCAAGCGTGATGGAGTTACCTGAGGGGGGAGCGGGAACAGCAGTAATAATGGACCATTATTGGGCCTGTGGAGAAAAGGCATATCATACACTGCCTCCCCTGTGGAATGGTGTGTGCACAATGGTACACGTCAATGTACCATCACTAGTGGTACCTAAGAAGCATGTCAATGTGGCGAAATTTCCTAAAATGGATGAAGGGGATAAGAGACGAAAGAGATCTGCACCACTCCAGAAGGAGCAAGAGAACAAGACCAACAGCGAGGATACTGTCCTAAATAGGAGAAAACGACAAGGAGAGCCACTGACAGGAAATTACCTGTGGGGAAGGTCGGAAACGGAACTAACGTCAATACCGCCAGAACACAGACTATTCAGCAGAGCAGCAATGTTTTTCTCTTCAATAATACATCCGGGACTGCAGGCATACGCAAACGCAAAATGGCTCCAAATAACCAGATGGGAACTAATGATGACCATCAATTCAACTGTAAATGGGTTCAACGCAATTAAAGAGGAGCTGCGAGCTGTAAGGATGGTAGCACTACAGAACAGATATGTACTGGACCTTCTCACAGCAATGGAAGGAGGAGTTTGTGCAAAGATAGGACAATCTTGCTGCACGTTCATACCTGCCAACGATGCTGACAATGGTACACTGACAGAAGCAGTATCACAATTGGCCCAGATGCACTCCAAAATGATGGACGAGAGTAACGGTGTAAACAAGGATAAGAGCTGGTTTTCACTATTATGGTCATGGATGCCATCTTGGCTGTCAGATGGACTGAAAATAATAGTGGGGTGTACTATTTTGGCTGGAGCTACTATGATCATAATTAGATTTTGGAAAGCCCGGAAGGCACGCACGACTGACGAGTTGCTGGAAATGGTGGGAATGCACCCCTTGATGCCAGCAGATGATGGCCAGCATACAGGGGTGATAATACAAGAGAGGGAGAAGCTGCGCACCCAAATCATCACCAACCATCTAGACCCACCATCAGTGAAGATCGAGAACCCAAGGAACCCCAGGAGCTACATAGGAAGATGGGTATACTGTACTCCTGGAGGAACATGTGAATATATGTATTGGTCATTTGAAGATCATGTAAACCATTATGGACATCTCGGAGGGATAACTAAGATATGGAGGGTAAGAGGAGATAACGAGAAGGATATGTTTGTGGTCGACAAGTCGACCAGAGGGGGGACTGAAGTGGGAGAATGGAAAACCAGGCTCCCGTCCTTCACCTCTCGCGCTTGGCCTAGAGGGTCACGGCCCAGACACCCGCCACGAGAAGAGTTTGTCCATTTACCAGACGACCAAATACCCTGGTACAGGAACATACGGATGTGTCCATCTGCCTGCCCAACAGCCCGCACTGGCCATGCCGACACCTGCGGTTCGGATCAGCTAGACTAAAATCCACACGTCGTTAGAGATGCCATGACGACCTAGACAACGGGAAGCACTTCTGTACAAATATACACACTGAACATTTCCACACCAATCTACACGAAGAACATACTCAGTGCTCTGACGTAGGCGACAGGCATATTCACGGACGTGCATCTTTATTATTTTTATATAGGCTTTCAGAATGCAGAAACGCAAGACGCATCATGAACTCATTTATAACGCTTGCTCACGCTTCTCTTGAAACCCATTACCACCATAGAGATATACTGGAAACACGATACTGGTCATGGAAATATATGCTATTATAACCTAAAAGCACCTATGCACCAAACAGACTAATTATGCACCAGGCCCAAGTAGGCCTCAACCAAGAGCTCCCGTGGACATTAACAAAGCACGAGTCAGGTTGCTGATCCTGCAGAAAGAACCCAGTGGAGCAACCAGCCAAGGTCGTAATGTTGCAAACTCACAGTCCAAGAACACATCATCAAAGGCACGATGTTGCAACCTCGCACCCCGCGCACCAACGTTAAAGTCACGCCGGCAAATTAAACCAGACGCGCAGTAGAAAAAGCAATATTAATTGTGCAGAATTCTGCCTCTTTCACGGTCCCTCCCCACGTGACCAAGCCGAACCTGACGAGATGCCAAAGCCCAGGAGGAAAAAGGCGTCTGGGTCCCTCGCTACGAGACACAGGCCAATACACTTGAAAGGCTCAATGGACATCTGCTACAGTGGGAGCGGTCAGCCTTCCACCTATGAATAAATCCTCACATTGTCTGCACGTACCCATATTGAAACATTGTTGCAATCACAGGTACACCGAGAGCTGGGAACAACGGTGGTCCCAGGCTGGGAAGCTCACGGGTGCACCAATCAGAACATGGGGCTCTCATCTCAGACGTCAGTAACATTAGCCAATCCTCAGGAGTCTTCATGTAACAATTCTTATGTATCTAATTGTAGGGACAACCCAGATATACCACCTGACTACACCTTGTCCACTAATATCATTCTCTATATGTGTACTATACTAACTCTACCACTCGAGCAACCAATTAAGAGTGGCGATAGGTTTTTTGCTAACTTTTTGACGTGACGCAAGTAGCGCGTCATAATACAGTAAAAAGGGCCTGCGAGCCCCACGATTGTGTGTGTCAGGACGAACGCGTACGCTCCTTGACCCATCCCTGCCGTTTGCATAATAAACAGCAGAAGTTGCCTTGCTCC
Source organism: Ambystoma mexicanum (assembly GCF_040938575.1). Taxonomy (NCBI): domain Eukaryota; kingdom Metazoa; phylum Chordata; class Amphibia; order Caudata; family Ambystomatidae; genus Ambystoma; species Ambystoma mexicanum. Next base: position 162,444,650 of record NC_090938.1, on the reverse strand, counting down.
TTGTGTGTGCCTCATACTCTGTCTCGATCCGAGATATACACGGGAGGAGTTGGGGCCTCCCTGCCCGGAGGTCTGCGGACGGCCCGGCCGACCCCGGCAGAATTTCCCCCCGACACTGACTACAGGGAATATTCCAACACCATGTGAATCTATGAAAGGTCCAATACTAGAGAATCTTCAAGTTAGCATGTCAATTCAGAGGGGCCCAAAATACCCATAATTACAGAAACCTAAACTACTAGATATAAAAATATTAACCGGTTAAACACAGTGTGGAAACTCGACAAAGAAAACGACATAATGACCAAATATGATAAAAAAAAGGAAACTTGCATAATCGGATAGTTGAAAAAGTAATCACAACAAGCTTGCACACCTGGGAGGCCACAGTCAAGCAAGAACCCAAAGTAGTGGGGCATAAATTGACAACATAAAAAAATAAATCTACAAAGGACTAATTTTATGTTTTGCACATAGTAACACCTTGGTTTTTAAGGATAACAATTGTGAAGGTTTTGGTTATTCCTTTCTCAATCTAAAGCGGCCCGCCAGATCATCACTCCAAATGGAGGACAATCCAACATACATTGAGCCCAAAGGGATGGACCAAGCCAGCCTGTGCTCTGGCATTAGACAAAAGGGAAGTAAGGCACCCCACAGGGGGCTGACACAGGAGCAGACTTAAATGGGGAACGGGTGACCACAGTTTGTGGACTATCAGATGGTCGGATCCAAGTCAGAGTTGTCCCCCATACAAAGTCAAAATAGCTAACCCCACCCAAAGGATAGGATGGTGCACATTGTTGAAGGCTGCTGAAAGGTGCAACAGGACCAGGACCCCCCTCCACAAACACTTATCCAAAAATCACTCCAGGTTCATCCACAGCTGAAACCCCCAGCAGTTTTACTTGTTTACTTGGCAGCCGTGAAAGTTGGGGAGTAACAGAAACCACAATAAATGGTGTGCTAAAATAAAACAATAATCTTAATTAGCCCAGTGCAAAAGATGAATTAATGACGATGCATAAGTCGGCAGCCAACAAGGTGCGCACCTCTTTAAAGCTACAAGTGGGACTGGAATTTCAGGGTGACGAGGCACAGTGGCTCCACAATTTCAAGAAGCTGAACCTAGACATGCAGCAGAAGGAAGCAATTATCCGGCCATTGTCATATTCAGTGCTTTTCAGAAATAATAAACAGCCATGGACCCGAATCCCATCTGACAACCATAGACACTGTCAATGCAGCCAGCTGGTTGCACAAGCATAGGGGAGGAGTAATAGGAGTCTCCAGGGCATTTGGCCGACTAGAAAATGAGAATTGTGTGATCATTAGGATGGTAATTGTAATTGGTTATTTATACCCTGCATGCTCAGAGGTTTCTAAGCGGGACCCGGGGATCGAACCCATGTTGCTCCGTGTCGTCTTGCGTCCAAGGAGAGCACGTTGCCACTGAGCTATCATCGCGAGGCTGCGGCTGAGACATTGTTAACTCATGAGAAATGTAAGAATGCATTTGTTGTACATTTATCAACCCTTGAGCACTGTATTGCTGCCCTAGCTGGCCTTTTAACAGATCTTCTGTATAGTGAGATTAAGGTGATGTGGTGTATAATAGATGGAAACGACTGTTTTGCTTCCATAATGAGACTTATTCCTATTAGACCACACGATATTTGAGAAGGTTCTTCATGATACAGAATAAGTCATGTGGGTGGCCCTAGGGCATGTATAGAGTTGTTTACAGAGGCCGATTTTAGTAGGGTTTGACACTTGCCACTATAGATTATTGATGAATCATCAGGCTAGCTAGTGAGTCAGTCTGGATCATATAAATGAACCATTTCCAAATTATAGTGCAACCAGTCCCCATGGCTAGATAGCTTTTCTGGTTGAAAGAGATAACAAAAAGAATAAGTAATATACATAGAGCTCCCTTAACGTGTAACCAACCACTCGTTGCTACAGGCGGCTCTGGGAAACATCGAAGTACATTCAAATCAAACTGGCGGCTTAAACCTCTGTTTCCATATGTGTTTTCCCCCCAGCCTTTATCCAATGAAAATGAAATCTGGAAACCCCCACTTATTGAAAGGGCTTGGCCTCAGAATCTTGAAGTATGGAGCACCACCATATATGCGTGAAAGAAATATGCTTTGGCACAAAACCTGGTGCTCACGGACAGACAGCCACAAAACCAGACATTTTCCACAGGACTTGGACAAGGTGGTGGCCTGACCTATGGTAATTTCGCCTTTAGACCACTGAAGTGCCTCCATATTCAATCCATTGGAAAAGGTTGTCCAAGCAATGAGGCGGTAAGCACTCCACTGAGAGGCATGTTCTGCAAGAACTTTACCAGATTCCAGTCTCCACCTGATCAGGTATGAGCAAGGGGCCGATACACAAGGGACTGGTTACTGGGTTGATATCTGTCCAGACACCATGCCACTTACTAGTAGTGTCATGTTTCTAGTGCATCTTTTTCTTGAAGTCTTCAACACTTCCACATTGCGGCTCAAGACTAGGATGCCCAAAGAAAATGTCCTCTGGGACCAAGCCAGCAAGGTCTACAACCTACAAAGGTCTACAACCTACATGTCCGTATCCAACCCCCAAGGTTTTGTGGCATGGGTTTACACATTTTGCAGCAAGAAAAAGGAAATATTGCAGCACAAATATTTAAATCTTGTACCATTTTCACTTTCGATGGATGTGGGGGGGGGGGGGGGGGTGTCATGGGCATCCCCCGGATCAATTAGTGCAGAAGACAGGGTATACCTCATGGTAATGCCCACATTTGAGCTCCTAGGCGGGAGGCTGCCACCATCACCGATCCCAGGGATAAGCCTTTGCTCGCACCACATCCACACTTCCACCATGCCAGACGAGGCCTCAGCAATCCTGTATCTACACCTCTGCAACAATGGCGACCATGGAAAAGGAGCTACATGTAGTTCCCTTCTCCCTGCACCCATCGCATACATTTTGTTCTGTCGTTTTTTTTTAATTTGAGAAACTGCAATTGCGACATTTCTCAAATTAAATAACCATTAGCACCCAGGATGGAATCCTAATATGTATAAAGCCATCCGTGGATCGATGTTACCAGTTGGGTAATGGTGTCAGGCCACACGTGAATGTCCTTGCTTCTCTCAGACCTGTAACTCTGGCCTCAGACCATTACCCAACTGGTAGGGACTCTCATCAGGGTTTATTGCAGATATAACACATTATAGGTAGTCACTAAACCAAAGAGTTCCAATTCTTTTTTTTGTTAAACTAAGTTTGACAAGCACATGTTGCATATACATCACAAAGCTTGTTGCACGTGTACATAATACTCTTGCTAAGCAGAGTCCACAAATCGGATGGCATACAATTCACCTTGGTATTACATCAATCTGCACGTTAAACATTAGTCTTTAGCTTGGAACTCACTCCATATACCCCTGGGGTGCGACAACGCTGGCTGCATGGAGACATATGTATCGTCACACTCGCTTATCCAAACTAAGTCCCTTAGCCACTCCATTTAATGTGAGGGGATTGCTCTTTCCATCACCAGAGAATGCACGCTTCGCAAGCAGGCACCCTAGATTTAGAAAGGCACTCAGCCATTTCTCTGGGATTCCCACCCACACCTCAAATAATGCACTCATAGGCCTCAACGCCATATGCCTGTTCATCACCTCAGACAGTGTTGCATAGATCTGTTCCCAAAAACGAGCCAATCTGGGGCAGTTCCATAGCATATGCATGTAGCCAGCCTCTTCTTGTCCACATCTCGGACTTCTATACCCATGAGCTGGGTATATTTTCCTTGTATAACCTGTGCAGGATCCAGGGGAGTTGCTAGGTCTGGAAAAGACCCGGGGCTAAGCTGATGTCGGAACTGTTGGGACTGGGGGCTAGCTAGTCTTTTGGCTGTAGCTCCAGAGATTCTATCCGGGGCTACAACCAAAAGATCAGGGGCTATAGCCTCTTTAGCCCCCCCCCTAGCAACGCCCCTGGCAGGATCTTATATTGTATTAATTTAAACCTCAGGTTCATGGAGACCCGTTCAGCAAATAAACAGTCTTCCACATCCCATCCGTTATGTCCAGTTTCAAGTCTTGTGCCCATTTATTGCAAGCCTCATCTTTTTCCACAGGGGTATGATCTATTACATTAGTGCTTAGAGATGTCACTATTCCCCACTACCATAAGATTTGGATATGAGGGCCAGCAGATCATTTCTGTGGTTGTGTACCCCTGTGTTCCTCCCTCCATGTTTGCATAGTCAGGAACTGCCCATTCAGGACCCAAGTCTCCCATTGAGCGATAGCCCCAGCCTATTCTAAAGCGCCATCAGTGATTCATCCCAGGTGGGGGAAGAGTTTGGGGACCTTCCCAAGCAGTAGCCATCTATAGTATGGCCTTGCCACTACCGTTCTTTAAAAAATGGCCCTCCAGGCGAACAATGCGGCCTCCACAGGGTCAAAAGGGCACTCATTTGTGTGATCCAAGCCCAGGATCAGCATTTTCATATCTGCCCTCCCTACCCCTGCTTTATTTTCCAGTTTAACATGTGGTGGGAGCCCCTCTGCCCCGTACCAGTAAGTAACATATTGCGCCTGAGCCGCCAGCCAATATACTTCCACATGCAGGTTGGTCAAACCTCACTTATGATAGGGCTGAGCCATTCGATCCCATTTCTTCCACACGGCCCTAGAGTGTCAGTGGAACTGGGACAAAGTGGCATGAAGAGTGCAAAAGTACCGTTTACCCGGCCATAGGGGCACATTGGCAAAGAGGTACAGCAGTTTGGGTAGGTGTATCATCTTGGCCAGTGCTAGCCACCCGACAATACATCAGGATAGAATTCCAGCGGTTTATTTTAGCATTAATATATGTTGCGTGCACCCCGAAGATGTTAATCATTTGGGTACCCTTGCCTCTGGACACTATAACCCCAGGTATTTAAATCGGCTTGGTGCCCACAGCAATGTAAACACTGCCTGAGGACAGGTCATATCAGTAAGGGGAAAGCTCTCAGATTTGTCATAGTTTATTGTGAACCCTGAGAAAGGACCAATCTCAACAATGTCTGCCAGCATAGGGTCTGGGTTGCCTTGCGGACTTCAAACAAAGCAGCACATCATCTCCATGGAGCAAGATGATATCCGGACAGCCAGATATCCTGATAACCCGTTTTATTTTTATTTATTTATTGTGCATTTGTTAGGTGCTTATACAACAAGTAAATTGTGTTTCAAAAGCGCCCACAGGGCAACAGGGAGGGAACCTGGAATTGAAAACTATTTATACACTGGAGGATAAAGACGGACCTACTAGGACTTGTGAGCATTCAGAGCATGCACGTGCAAAGAGAAGTGGGAGGAGGGAGTGGAGGGTAAGTGCTGGACTGCCTTTGCTCACAGGTCGGTGAGCAGCAGATGCAAGTGCTCAGGGTAGTAAGTACTGGGGAGCGTTGAGCTGCAATAAGTAGTTAAGTGCAGGCCCACAGTGGCGTAGGCCAGTGGGTACCAAAGCAAGTGCTGTCTGTAGACAGAGGTTGAGGCAGTTGGGTTTGGGAGGCCAGGGCCCCGAAGGACACATAAGGGGGCCCTGGTCACCAATCACAGCAACTGTGAGATTAGTAAAGGAGGGAGGAAGTGAAAAGTAAAGTCTTGAGGAGCTTCCCGAATTTGAGGAGGTTCAGCTCAAGATGAAGAGGAAGGGGGATTGTTCCATAAGAGGGAACAGCGGAGGAAAGAGATCGGCCTATGGCCCTCAGTTTAGGGAAACGATTTACAAACAAAGTTGCTACCAGAGGACCACAGAGGTCTGGGAGAGAGTATTTAGTAAGAGCAAGTTGCAGAGAGCATGGTCCCCGGCCCCAGATAGCCTTACGGACGATGAAGAGGGATTTGAATTTAATCTGTGCAGTGTAAGAGTGTCCCTAATTATGCTCACACCAGAATCAATACACCCCTCTAGGGAAATAAGGCAATCCCTGTAAGGATAACAAGTTTAATCTTTACAAACGAGGATGGTAGCAAATGATTCTGCTGCCTGAACAGTCTTCCCTTGTCCTTCTTCCCGTTCCTTCCTGACAAAGTGGTCTCAAGCAGGGATTTATATAGGTCTGCCTTTCCATGGTGATGTCACTGGAGCTGGATTAGGACTGCCAAATCCGTTGTCCTTCCATAATAGGGATGCTCCAACACCTTCTTTCTTCATTGTCAGCAGTTTTGTCAGGGGATGCCGTTCTACATTTTGCTAACTATGCAAAAACACACTGCAGATCTGCAGACTTTTACAAACCTTGAGGTCTAGCCCAAAGAAAACTAAACATTGTTATTTATGTACAAACATTTCCATTTAGTCTATCCATATTTCATTCATGCTGCTCATCTTATCTGGGTCCTTAAGTTTCCTCCACACTTTATACTTATAATTTATGCCATTCTGCATTTTGCCGCACAAAACATGCAAGTCCTATTTTTAACCCGCATGAACCCTTGATGGACAGTAGACACCTGGTAAATCAGTTTGTGCTGGTCATAGTGAAGAACACTGCACACTAAGCCTGTGGTCTATTTTGAATCCCACAGGCCACATTCCTTCTGGGAAGGAGGGGGAGTTTGACTCATCTACAGCACTAGCTAAACTTTTAAAATACATGGGATCTGACATCACATCTATCCAACTAATAGTTAATTGTGCCTTATATTAGACATTAACTACGTTCCTCAGTGCTTTCCTACATCTGTGTGCTTTTGATTATGCTTGCATGAGAGCCTTCCCAGTGCACCTCCTCCCAACTAGTTAATTATAGTGCCTTAAAGAGGTCTTGCCCAACTCTAAAGCACTTGGGGGTTCAGGAGGATCCTGGTTCCTTCCCAACAGCAGCAACCGGGAGCCAGTGAAGAGTTTGTAGGGCAGGAGAGATGCAGTCCCTAGGCCTGAGGCCAAGGATAGGCCTTGCTGCCCTATTCTGGATTAGCTGGAGGCATCGTAGAGAGAAAGAGGGTAGATTCTAGAGAAGAGAAAGCTATTGCAGTAGTCAAGCCTAGAGAGAGCCATGGCTTGGGTAACAGCTTCTGGGGGAAAGTGAGAATTTATTTGAGAAAGAAGAGTTGGAAGTGGGACTTCTTGGCAATGTCCTGAATGTGAGGAAGGAGAGAGGAGTCTGATGCCTCAGTTTCTGGCTTCAGATGAAGGAGAAGGGGGAGAGCCAATAGAGGATGACCAAAGTGAGGGTAAAAAGGAGGGAGCTGGGGACCCAACAGGAAGGATCTCAGTCTTGCTGGCACTGAGGCAGAGATTGTTAGAAGTGCACCAGGACTGGATGGCAGATAGGTAGTCTGGGATGATGGAAGAAGTAAGATGGTCAGCGGGGAATTTTAAGAAAAGTTGTGTCATCTGCACAGCACTGGAAGTTAGGAGAAAACGTGGAAATGAAGAGTGCCAGTGGAGCAAGGTAATTGTTAAAGAGCCAAGGGGAGAGGTTGGAGAAAGAGGTAGGGGATGAGAAGGTGCCCAGAGTGCCCTCGGATGGATGGTCACTGAGGAAGGAGGTCAGCCAGTCCAGTGCCTGCTCCGAGATAACGAGGGTATCGGGGAGCCAATTTGAGGATGGAATTGTTGACCATGTCAAAAGGCAGAGGAGAGATCAAGTAGAATGAGGACAGCTGGAGGGTTAGAGTCCAGAGATGCAAGCAGATCTTCACGGGTGTTCAGAAGAGCAGTTCCTGTGCCTCTGGATGGTGGAGACTGCCAACCAGTTCAGTATGAGAAGTAAGTTAGGGGAAGGCCAGTTTCTCCAAGAGTTTCCCCAAGGAAGGTGGTTATAGAGCTGTAGTTGGCTGGGTCTGCTGAAGGTTTTTTGGGAGATGGCACACAAGGGAGTGCATGAGAGAGGAGGGAAAAGATCCAGTGGCAAAGGAGTGGTTGGGGAGAAAGGGAGAAAGAGTCCATAGGAGGCAAGGGAGGGGGAGAGGGACACAAGGGTGGTCAGGATGTCCTGAGTTTTAGCAGGGAAGTGTGGGGCCAATGTGTTGTAGAGGGCTTGGGAGGGAGGGGTGAGGAGGAGACTGCGGATGGGTTTGCAAGTTCCCTGCAGATTTTAAAGAGTTCAGTCGACCAGGATAGAGTGGTGACCAGTGGGGAGGAGAGTTAAAGATCAGAGTAGATGAGGGTGTCAAGAGTGTGTACAGCCAGGTGGGATGGACCAGAATGGGGAATGGAGAGGGGGAGCAAGGTGCACAGTGGATGTGGTGATGGAAGAGTCCAGATGGCTGTTGAAATCGAGAAGAGCAGAAATCAGTCCATTCACAGAGGCAAAAGGTGATAGAGCCGGGGGGCCTGTAGATAGTTGCAATGGTCAGAGGAGGAGAGATAGATGTGCACACCAGGCTTTCAAAGGAGGCGTAAAGCTGGGTCGGTATGAGGGAAGAAGGGACCCACTCAGGGAAAATTAAGGCAACCCCACTGTCAGCACGGTTGGGGCGGGGCTTGAAAATTATCATGTAGCCATTGGGGAGAAGGGAGTCCAAAGAAGTGACCAAGCTGGCATTGAACCACGTCTCAGTAAGAGCGAGGATGTCAAGGTCAATGTCTTCAAGAAGGAGGCAGATGTCGGCAGAGTATTTGTTGGCTAAGCGAGCATTAAGTGTGGCTATAGCCCCAATTGCTTTTTGGAGATCACAATAATGTACGCAATGGGTTTATCAAATAGAAGTGTCCAAGGACAGAGATGTCTGGAATTCTGCGAGTCAAGGATAGCTGACAGGAACTGTAGGACCTACCTCCAATGAAATCTGCAGTTTTCCTAACACAAAAGAACTTAATTAAACAATGATTGACAGGCGACAGTAGAAACTCACTTAATACTTTACGTGATGTAAATAAAATAGGAGAACATGTCATAATTCACAGACACACAAAGGCCCTGCAAGATTTTGTTCTATCTATAATACCCACGTTCCATTTTTTACCGTTTTATACACCAAATACACAGTCTCATATCCTTTAGCTCACAATGGAAACCACAAGATCAGATATATTTTGTTTAATAGGTTCACTAATGTTACTCACCTATACAGGCACAAACTTTAGATATACATGTTTTTATTGCTATTAAGTTATCGAGGACACGACAGAATCCAGCTTGCCATCACATGTCCAAGTATCTGTTAATAGTGATCTCAGGTTAAAAACAGATTTTATCCAAACATATGGTAAATAAAGATAATTTTCAGGATTCCTTGTTGTAGCCAGAGCTGTAATGTATATATGAAGCTCACTTATAACAGGAATTGATACTGAGCAATTGTGCTCCCATATATACCAGACAGAACCTGCTCTAAGCCGCACATGTCCTCACATACCGGCCATCTGGTCAGGCAACAGTTACACGTTTAACATAGCAACATAAAACTACTTAGTAACGGAGCGCGACAGTCATGGTTGACTGCTGCAGCGCACGTAGATGCAGACATCTCTGTACCGATTGAAAGGTAAGTGTAGCTAACACACATATACGGAGATTAAGAGAGATCCTCCAATCTCGATATGTATCACAATATACATTTTCTCTTACAGATCACTCAGCTGGAACATTCATTGCGAACCACGTTCGCACATCTGTGGTTCACACATCTAAAAGGTCAGATTCTGTAATCACTACCACTTGAAAACACGCACAGGGTTATGGTGGTAAGCATTACTCACAAACAGCATACCACAGCCAACAACTAAATAGCACAAGGCTATAGTAACACAATGACAGTTGCACACATCCACCTTTAGATGGCATACAGTGCACGTCTAGAAGTAAGAATATCAAATCGTTTATAAACACGGAAAACTATGCAACCGTGCTAAAGGTGTCGTTGTAAAAAGCTAATGGAATCTTCATTTTTTTTGTTGCTTACTCTTCAATACCAGTAACGGTGAACAATGATTGCGACGCGCCTTTGGCACGTCATGCTACAATATGTCATTGTGATGTTGATGAATATACGGATATGTATGACTATATGGACAAAAATGATCAGGCACATATAAAGCGCTGTCAAAGGATATTTTGACCAAAAATGCATAGGCGAGCATTTCCTTTTTCACTAGAAATCGCATTAATCGACAAAGAATAAAAGTTTTTTTTCACAAACAAACTAATTGAGCAATACATTTTTGAAGAAATCAGTATAATTACATTGACAAATATTGGAACGTTATGATAACCCCCTCATGGGTTATTGGGGGTGTGGCCCACACCGAACGCAACATAGCCTTGGTCTCTTTCTCTCACACTTACAGAGAATGGGTTTTTAGCAACAACATTGCCGATTATCTCTAGACTTTGGTTTGTTTTATCTGGTAAACAAATTATCTTAGGACTGTTAAGAGTTATGTGATCAAAATCGCCATTTGCGAGCACCCTCTTTATGAAACTAAGAATGACCATTCTCCATTTGATCAAAATCGCCATTTGCGAGCACCCTCTTTATGAAACTAAGAATGACCATTCTCCATTTATCACCTTTAACCAACACGTGATACAGAACTGAGGAGGTTTGTTGTTCCTTCTGTAAAGGTATTTATGAATCCGTCAACATAGCCTGTTTATTTGCGTAAGCAACTTAAGAAACTGCTTAAAGAACTACAATAGACAGTGCTGACCTTTGTGGAAGCTTGTGCAATCCGGCTATGGTGTTGCAGTCTCAGATTACCTGCTATGGGGCTGGAGAAGAGGCCAATCCAATCTTAAGCTCCTTATTGAGAGTTCTTGAGGCCTTTTTTATTCTATGAACGGATATATGAATTTGTCTGTTTAATATATTTTTAACTTAATTTGGGCTTGGTCTTTTAATGTATGCATGCATGCATGCTTGCTTGCTTTTAACATGGTCTGCTTTTATGGCTTTGTGCTGAAATAAAGTCTTTGATTGATTGGGCAGAACATGGTCTGGGACAGTAGGAGTACCGAGAGCAAGAGATGAAGAGTTCAACTGGTGGTCATTGTTAAAATGGGTGCAAGCATGTTGAGTGGAGCTTGTGAGCAGGGGTGGTGGTAGTAGAGGAATGTTAAATTGTGTGCTTTTATTTTGCAGTATTACAGGGAGTACCGCTTTTGTTGGCCCAGTGCATTAGGCAGGACTGCTTAGGTATCATAACCGCTCACCCACTTCAGGTAAGAACATCCTTTGGTAAGCAGCAGTCAGCCCCTGATCTTCCATCTGTGCCACCTTGCTTCCACCTGCTGCTTTGTTTGTGCTTTCGTCAATCAATACTTCCCTTGACCTTCCTCCCTACTCCCCCGAGCCTGCAGAGCACTGATTGGCAGGGCGCTCGCTCACGTGAACAGAAGAACAAGTTACTTAAACTTACCCACTGGTAACGTTCTTTCGATTGGATGTTCCTCCAATGCATTCCACATCTTTGACATGTAATGTGCACAGCTGTGCACATTACATGTCAAAGATGTGGAATGCGTTGGAGGACACAATCCATTCGAATTTGCTACTTCAGCTTTTATGGCAGCGGGCAAAGGCCGTAAGGGAAAGGGCAGCCCCCTCTGGGAGCTCCCTCACTGTATGCCCCATTCGCCCTTGGTCACGGATAACAACCTCTATAGCTACAGCCAGGTAAGGGTGGGGAAACACAGGCATTACTGTGCTCAAAAAACCCTGCCACATTCTATACTACTAAAAAAGCTACACATATTGCATATAAAGTACTGCATACGTTTGGAAATTAACCATAATGTAAAGACTAGTAGGGGGTGTCTGCACTTCCGCTCTCTATATGGTAGAGGAGAGGCACAGCTGACCCCAGCCAAGATTCTCTATAAGGTAGCAATGGACGAGCAATCAAGGCCTAGCTTCTCAGGAGGTGTTGCGAGCTGGTTCTTAAGTACAGTGTAGTCCCCGAACCCCCACAAAGGAATGTCCACACACTGTATTACTGAAAACAGTGTTTATATAATTAATATTCAAAGGTATGTACACGATCACAATAACGCACTTTGTACTTGGAAGTCAATAATGATAAATATATACAATTCTAAAGTGGTACCAATAACGTTATCCAATCTCATTAAAGTGCATCAACTGTACGGTTAAAATGTCACACAGATTAATAACGAGGAAACCAGCAATAGAGATAGGCAGGAACGTAAGATGGTTGAAACAATAGGCAGAATGATGACCCCTACCACTAGGCATAGTTCTGTGTGGAGATTCCCCCCCCCCCACCTGGACAACCGGTAAATAAAAGATATATAGCACAAGCCCAGTCCATATGTACAATAGTCTCACTTATTCCTATTAAGGTTTTACCCCCCCCCAATGTACCTGGTGGAGTAGAGTTCTCGACAATGCGTCGACCGAACCTTCTTGAGTGCCTCCCTTTCAGGCGGGAGCCACGGATCGTCGAGGGGTGTCGGGGAACCTGTTGTTCGGTGTTGGGGAATCGACGGCCCTTCTCGAGTGCCCTCCCTTTAAGGCGGGAGTCACGGGTCGTCGAACGTCCGACAGTGAACAGGGTGAACTACAGCAGGGAAGTGGCAGCTTCGTTCCTAGCGGTGCTGGTCGACGACAGAGCGTTGGCGTCCTGCAAGGAAGAGGCGTGCAGTGCACCTCGGTGACGATAGTTCTGGACCGCAAAGAGATGATGAAGAACTGTGGCCCAGCAAGGACGTCAAGTCGACAGTGGCGGACAACAGTCCGTGTGCTTCTCCTTGGCGCTCCGCAGCAGTCCCCGTATCGGGTCGGCAGCCTGTCAAAGGTCTGTCTGTCTACCAGGGAGCGTTGGCAAAGATCAGCTGTGCACGATGGTCCCTCGTAGCTCGGGAAGAGGTCGCCATACCAGGTCCTCTCTGGGTCAGTCCTTGGGAACACAGCAGCCTTCAGATTGCGAGGGAGAGCCACAGCACTCCTTCTCGTCCAGCGGGGGTTTCAAGGTCAAGCGTCAATTACTCCAGTTACTCGTCGTAGTGGACTTCAGCTTCTGAACACGATTCCTAGCAGTGAGAGGTCCCCAGATATACCGTTGATCTCCCATTCATTCCGCTGGGTCACACTCAAGCATCCAATCACGACTACGGGCATTCATGCAGGCAGGCAATCAGGCACACGAGGTATTCAGGCCATTCACTTCTCTCCAGACACTCACAACAAGTTATGTGTATTGGGACAAGTACCGAGCCATTCAACACTCCAAGCTGCATTCATACCGGTTTCGTGCAGGGTTGTCTCAGTCATTGTGTCAACCACCAGATACTAGACACCCACAACACAGAATGCATATTCGTCACACACTCTATTCACCCAGGTCCCACCCACAGGAGGTACCTACAACATACATCACCGGGAAGGCTCCAGCTAGTCTGGCCGGGCCTTCACAACAACACCATATATGGCATTTCCACCCAACAGCCAATCAGGGGGAAGGGACAGAGTCAGGACTTCCCAGGACTTTGGGAAAACAAGGTAATGGGTAATACAAAGCAAGAGGCCACCGGGGCCATCTCGTTTTCCATCAGGAATCAACTGATCTCAATGGCAGGGCCGGGAGTATCCCAAAATGGAGGATACTCCACGCACCTGTCAAATTCAACATGGAGCTGCTACCAGCCCATACCCTGCTCTGCGGGCCACCCACAGGTGCCCAAAAACATACACTAGGGGCACAGGGTTGTACCCCCACCCATGGGTGCCATAAGGGTATCCCACGGGTCCGTTCACAAAACCAAAAGAAAGAGCTGCACTGCCAGGAGTCCCACATGAACTCCTGCGCGGAAAACACGACAGAACACACAATAAAAAGCAGTAAAGGACAAGGATACAGAGGCCCTGTCCCTCCAATGCATTTCCAGCATCACACCGCATACAACTAATTGTCTTGTAGATTACGACACATACTGGGAAACTAGTTGTATTTTGAGTACTGCATGTCTTGAAACTAGCTGCATTTTAGGCTACTGCACACATCTCAAAACTATCTGTATTGCAGGCTACTGCACATATCTCAAGACAAGCTGTATTGCGAGTACTGCATATGTTTAGAAATTAGCTGAATTGTGGGTGCAGCATATACTCTGAAACTAACTATATTGTAGGTACTGCAAAATGCTTGAAGCTTGCTGGATTTTAGGCTACTGCACGCATCTTGAAATTAGCTGTATTGTGAATACTGCACATGTTTTGAAATTAGCTGTATTGTAGGCTACTGCACACACCTCGAAGCCAACTGCATCATAAATGCTGCATATAGGGCCTCATTACAAGTATGGTGGTCGGGAAATAAGGGTGCTGGTGGCAACGTACTTGCACCCATTCTGGACCGTCATACCTCGAGAATGCTGGTAGGGGGCAAAAATCCACCGGCATGCCTGACCTGCCAGGAAATCAGGCCCCTACCAGCATTGTTTTCACCGAAGCTCCGACAACGTTCGCAACAGTGCTTCAGTGAGACCATTCCCATGGAGTCCTACGTGACTCCATGGGAATGTGGATTTACCGTTCCACCACCACTTGTTATATCCCGTTGGCACCAGGATATCAGCCGGTGGAATCAGTGGTACGGGGTTGCCAGCAATCTCATGAGGCCCTACATAATCTGGATCAAGCTCCACTGTAGGCACTGCATATATTCTGAAATTAGCCAAATTGTAGGTTAATGCGCTCATATTGAAAAAAGTTGCAGTGTAACTGCTTTATTCGAATTACCCGTTTGTAGATGTTAAGAAAGATTTCCTGTAGGTGCAATTTTGACTCCATTTGTGAACCACCCCCAAACTTTTTTGCTTTTGTTTGGCTCACCTAACCTGACTTTTCCCAGTGGAGCACAGCCTTCAGCTGCACTCCTCTGGGCTTTCGCTCATTTGTTATGGGGAAACTGACACGTCCTTCAGGCTGTCAGTACTGGGAAACTAGGTTCTCTTAATCTTCAACTTTGTTGCCATTTCTTGAAATCTTTTTATCTATGTGCCAAGTACCTTACAGTATCGCGCATAGGGGCCTTTTGTTTTATGGCCCTAGCCACCCTCTAAGGATGTTTTGGTGTTTGTACAAGTGTGCCAAGGACAAACTGGTGCCAGCTACTTTAAAAGTATTTTTAACCTCATTTTTATGGACCATACCACGTTTGACCCAAGACTGTGGCCAGTGCAGAAAATGGCCATGTCACAAAGTCTTTTTGTTCTGTCCTTTGGCCATTTTGTCCCTTTGCCTACCCCCAGGTCAACAGACTCAGGTATTCCTTATTTGGCCACCCAGAATTGCGTGAAAACCGCACTACAGGCTCCTGCATATCACGTGTGCTAGTGCCCAGGAAGAGGGTTGGGACGGTCTGGTCCCAATCCACACTACTGGTGCCAGCATGTCACGTAGCAATGAATGACTGGAACCACCGTGGACCACGATTGGCATGCATGCAAGAGAGCAGATCTTCCATTGGCTATCTAAAATTTGAGCGCAAACCAAATATTGGATGAAAGGGCTCTGCATCCATTCCATGTCAATCTACTGAGGTTCTCACTGAACCACATAAGGAGCCAGGTATCCTTAAGAAGAAAGCAGACTCGAGGAACTGCCAGTGACATGCTTGGAAGGTTTGGCACCATGACCCCACCGTTATCCCGTTAGACCCCGGTTTCTTCGGTTGTATACGAATTGTTCGAACTACAATTGTTCGAATTACAATTGACCTTTGCACAATTGACCGAATTATGAAGGTCAATTGTTACATATATGCGGGGGGAAACCCCCCCCCCCGCAACACTAATATATATATATATATATATATATATATATATATATATATATATATATATATATATATATATATATATATATGGTCAATTGTGCAAAGGTCAATTCGGACCCTCGACTTTCGGTCAATTAGATAATTCGAACAATTGTGTTAGAACAGGTAATACCGTTTCTTCATCGAACCAAGAAGGCCTGCAAAGGCGCTTTGCCTCTTTGGAGTAGTGGAAACAACTATTCTTGGCTTTTCTTCCTTACACTTGCAAAGAGCATCTTCGGAAGGGAACGGTTCCTGGGCCATCCAGTGAACTGACCAGCTTGAACCCAGGTTATGGAGACTTGGGGAAATCGCTAGCTTGTGGTCCTGTGCTCGCTCCCACCACAACTCGTCCTAGCGCCTCTGGGTTACGATTCACGAGAGTGCGCCACGCTACAAGCATTTGCGGTACCTGTGTCACCCTGCTGTGGTGAACCTCACTGAAAGTGCCTGCAGTTCTTGTCTACCGTGTCCTGAGACAAACCACAGTGGAGCAAACCTTCTTCCTTCAAGGGCTGAGAAAGTGCAAACGTTTCGCCACAGATGACCAAGCCGTATCACAGCTGCTGAGAGCGAGAGCGTCCTGAAACTGCAGAGTTAACACCAAGGCGAAGTGGGCTAGACTGACAAAGTTTAGTCTGGATTGTGTCGATGGTCAGTGAGTATTTTCCTAACTTACCAGTGGCCCCCTGGCACCTCCATTCACTTTTACACACAGTGTCCTTCAAAAGATAGTCACCTTGGCTGGGATAGCCTGCGCTCCCAGCTATTCCCAAACTCCAAAGGTCGCTCTGTCCAGAAGGGTAGACCCTCTTCTGCATATGTGCATTGTTAATGCACAACTGTACTTTTGAGTGCTACACTCCTCTCTTCGTCGGGCTGGACTTCATAAGTTAGGGATTGTTGATGAAGGACAGCCTACACGGATATCGGTGTTGATTTAACCCCTTTACTGTTAGAGTTCATGGTTATTTCCTTCCCCCCCATCATCAGCCTTAGGCTAATCACATTCATGTATATATGTTACTGTATGATCGTGTGTGGTACTGTTTCTTCATAACTCTGGTTTAATTGTGTTTTATTATAAGGCCTACAGTAAATGTATTTGATAAATCTGTCTAAGAGTAATCCGTGTAGTTTTACTGTGTGTGCTCATTGTGGGCTTCCGATCACTCTCTCCCTTCCTGAGACTTAGTCTTGACCACCTGCCAAGCTACCATAGATTGGTCTGGTTTCTCCAGAAAGTTCCCCTGTTCCACTAAACTGGTCAGAGTTTAGAAATCCACCTTAACAGTAGGTTACAGAACAAAACTTAAAACTAGCTCCACTGTAGATACTGCACATATCTTTGAAATTAGCTGTATTGTAGGTACTGCACACGGTTACCAGACATTTGGTCGAAAAAAATTGGTCGACCAGACAAATGGTCGAACCAATTTGGTCGAAAACCAAATGGTAGAATTTTTTTTAATTTTTATTTTCACTCTTTTTTTCAAACCCCTTTCTTTTCTAAAAAACACTTTTTAAAAAACGAAAACCCGAAGAAAAAAAAATATATAATTTAAAAAAAAATTCGACCATTTGGTTTTCGACCAAATGTCATTCGACCAGTTTTAATTCGACCAAATGACTGGACACCACTGCACACATCTTGAATTCAGATGCATCCTACGTACTGCATATTCTCTGGCAGTAGCTCCATTGTAGGGTCCGCATATATTCTAGCCATTTTGTGGATAAGTGCGATCATCGTGAAACTAGATGCATTGTAGGAACAGTTTTATTTTTAATTACCTGTACTGTGGGTTACTCACTGCATTAAGAAGTATACATTGTGACTGTTGGATTCCTGTTAGCTCCAGCCACAGTTGAACCTTGATACAGCCTTGCACCACCCACTGTAACTGCCCTAAATGCTGCTCCACCCTAGATTTAACTGGCCATCGATTCCACTCGCTATTAATTTTGCTGCACACAGTAGCCTGTTGCGACTGGTTATTCCTTGGCGCGTGCAAAAGTTCAGCTGCAGTTGGGCCCAACCACTGATCGTATCTTGCTTCACTCTAACACCACACCATAACTGCCTTCCATTTCTCTATGCACAAAGGTTTAAAGTGCAGTTGACTGCTCTCACTGCTTGAATTTTAACACACTCAGAAGCCGCACTCTAGTCTTATTGCTCCCTATCCAGAAGAGCACAGAAATAACCACCTACCATGACACTTGGGGGAACCCCCCCGACCCCCACACCACTCCCACAAAGGTAAGATTACACTTAGAACCCATATAACAGGGCTATAAGAAGATTCACCCACAGCACAACTCCCACCACAACCTCAGATCCAAACCCCACAGTTCTTCCTCCTCCACCCAACTACACCATAGTGCACATCTCTCGATACGGCAGAGCAGACCAGACACAATCCCACCTACAACACACAACCTAGCACTGGATCTCCATCAAGCAGTCCGCAACCCACTGCGCAAAACTCAAGCACAAATCCTATTACCTAACAGAACCCTTTGCCACTGCAAGAGAGCATGGGCAGACAACAAGCCTCTACCTCTGCGAACCAACAGAAAAAAAAACTAACTACAAGAGAGGCCTCCAGCACTGTGAAGCAATACGGGGGACACCACAGGGAGGCAGTCGCCACGGAGAACCCAACTCTAGCACAAAACCCGGAAACAGAGAGACCTGCATTGCAGCGAAGAAGAGCTAGATCTACACAGTACTGCACACTCCGACCACACCAACCGTAAAGGAAACCAGGACTGCATGGACTAGAACTGGAAACCAGGAAATAAACCAACCACGAGGGTACATGCCCCTGGTAAACAATAACAAACCTACACCAAAAACCTAAAGGGAAACCAATAAAGCAAAGGAATTATAACTGGGGACCAGGAAACTGCTGAACCAAGAGACACCTGGCCCGGGAAACTTACTTCACACAACACAAACACACGGACATGTCTCAATACAAGACAAGGAAGCGAGAAAGGAAAACTGAAGCAGGGGGGAAAACCATAACACAACAGTAGGGAAATTACCCTGCAGAACTCACAACAAAGAAACACTTTGGAGACACCACTGAACAGACTAAGAAAGGAGCAAACACTGAATCACGATACCTCTCCACCTACAACTCCATCGCAAAGGATAATAGACAACTTGCAAATATCCCACACCCAAACTAACATGGACCTCTCTGGGATGCGAAACCAAATGCACCAAAAAGCAAAACACTGCAACCCGGATAACACCTTGGGAGAAAATCAAATCCAGGGCAAACTCAAGTCCATATCCATCAACACATCCTACATAACCAAAGACTGGAATAAAGCACCCACACTCAAACAACCGACCAACATGCACAAACTAAAACAAAGCAACCCTGCCATCAACCTAATTAGACTTCTTGACAAAGAGATAGAACACCCAAGAACAATCTCACCAAGCAGCCCCACCCAATAATGAAAACCTGACAAAACACCACACTGGCTGGGACACATGAAAGAACAGACAACAACCCACAAGGGAAAAGAGACAAACTATACATCAGCTTACTCAATGTAACATCTATGGCTAAAAACAGAAATATATGACCCAAGCCAGAGCGGCACAGATGCGCTTTTCCTAACGGAAACATGGCTATCGGACCACTACAAAACTATTGTGTACAAAGCAATACCGGACAACTTCAAAGTAATACACGCCACCATAGAAAACCAAAGAGGTGGAATTTCAATGGCGCACAAAGAGCACATATACGCCTCGCCACTCCCCTTCCACTAAATCGAAGACTGCGGATCTCTCCTTGTCAAGATCAAACTCAACCAAGCCAACGGTATTCCTTCTGATCTACAGGCCACCATCCTACAACCCAACGTTTGCTATGAAATTCACAGACTCCCATCACCAACCTCTCCACCTACAATGACAACCTAATCATCCTGGAGGACTTCAATATCTGGTTTGAAAGAGAGCATAAAACCACAGCAAACTCACTCTGCACCCTCCTGGCAACACTTCAAGCAAATAGTAAACGGATTCACCCACAATGCCAGACAAACCTTGGATGCAATCTTTTGCTGAGAAGGACTCTGTGCATCCACCCCACCAACACCAGTTATGTGGAGTGATCACTCATAACAGACTCCGGTAAATCCTGTGACTTAGTCCCAAGATTCTTGTGGATAGTATTCACACTATATAGCAGTTGAATGTATATCTAAAAGCATAGTAAAGGAGGACAGACTGCCGACTTCTTAGCCACTGCATATTAATGCCAAGATGCCAAGATATTGTGGGCAGGCAAGTTATTACAAAACAACAACTCTCAAATCACATGATATACAATGCTTCAGTATGTACCACACACTTAGTTAGGTACACCTTTCTAGGATGGCCGTCGACAATCTTGCACTGTTCCGAGCGAGTTCAAAACCAATGGTAATGACAGCTTGTGACAGAGCTGACCTTGAACCACGTCTCTGTCAGATCGAGTTCTTCCAGGAGATGGCAGATGTCGGAGTGTTTGACAGCTGAGCAAGAGTTGAGATTGGCAATGTTGCCACCTTTGAAAGACTTCAGTGGAGGGGTAAGCCCTGAGGAAGTGTTGGAGGCGCCGGAGGGTGGGCAGAGGCAGAAGGAGGAGAGGGAAGGTAGCCAAGGAAGGTGAGGTGGGTGCCAGAAAATTGGTAGAAGGAAGAGGCAACAGAGGCCGGAGAAGCAGCAGGGACAGCTGTAGAAGTGTCGATGAGGAGGGGGACAGAGGAGCCAAAGAAGGAGAAGGGACAGCAGGAGCAGAAAGAAAGTTGATAAGGCGCAGGAAGCATCTATAAAAAAGGAGGCAGTTGGCCTGAGGGCCTTGGGCCAAGAAGGTGCCTTTAGGTAAACATTAATGATGGTCTTGGTGGAATGAAAGGGGGCCAGGAGGGCCTCCCATCGGGTGCCACCATTAATGGATGACGAGGAAAAAGGAACAAAGACCAAATGGAGCATCCATAGGCGCGGACAGGGAACAACAAAGTGGATGTCGGTAAGGGTCTATCTGGAGGAAGCACTGGTGTAGTTATTATCGATAGGGAGGCCTGGGTTGAGACCAGGATATCCCTCTTGAAATTGTTACTACCAGACTTAGTGAGGATAGGATAGTCGATAGAGAAACAGTTGGGAGAAGATGGGAGAGACAGAGCACCAAAGAGGGTGCAGAGGGGAGGGTGGAGAGTGGGGGGTGAGGCATGGGATAGGGGCTAGAATGAGTGGAGGAGGGCACAAAGCAGACAACACAATGACCGGAATCAAATACAAATATAGACAAGCAAACAAGAGCAAAAACGCTGCTAGAGAATACATGGAACCTGAAAGAGCAAGATGTAGACAATAAAATGATGCAACAAACTAGAAGAAAACCTTCAAGACAGATCAATGAACCAGGGAACCTAGAGAAAGAAGGAACGGCAGGGAAACAGTGACACAAACAACCAGGAGCTACAAACACACAAAGAAAGAGCAATCAACCGGGGAACAGAGAAAAGAAAGAGCAGCAAGGATACAGGCAATACAATGTAAGCAAGCAACCATGAATAGAAACACAACCCAATCAGGACAACTACCCAGGGAACCTAGAGGGAAAGAAAACAGCAAACCATGGAGAACAAAATCACAGAGTAAACAAGAGGTCAGGTGGGGGAGGGGAAGAGTAGGAGGGGAAATAATGAGGGAACACATGCAGCCAAGAAAGGGGGAATCGCTGCAGTCGGGGAATGCGCAGGAACGCTCGCGGATGAGGACGCAAGGAGCCCATGTGATCAGGGGATGCACAGGAACGCACACAGACCAAGATGCGAGGAGCACATGTGATCAAGGAAGGCGAGGGGACACTGTCTAGAAGCAAGGACGGAGTACACACAGACAAGGAATGCATGGGAACACATGCGGCCAAGGGCGTGAGAAGCACACGCGATCAAGGAGTGCATGGGAACGCACGCGGTCAAAGTTATGAGAGAGCAATGCGGTCCTGGGATGTTTTTGGCATGGGACATAATGTAATGCACGCTTATCGCGCTACATAGATATGAATTTTTGTACTGTGTCCACCGCTCTTCTCTCACCATGTGTTACATATATATATTTTTTAAAATATTTTTCTACATGTTATTATGTTGTATGTCTTGTGGCCATTTGCACATTGTATGGGGATTAAATTTGATTATGGTGTCATTTTATAGATAAGGACAATACGCTGTCTTGATGTTTTACTGCTTCAAACGTGGGAATAATGGCTCGATATATAATCTGCACAACATTTTTGTTGTTTGACTTGTATGGCTAAAAATGACCAATACAAGCCCTGAAGAAGGTCTTTATAGTTTGAAACGACGACAAAACAAAAGTGCTTGGTGTTTGAATTTGACATGAAGACTTGAATTAAAGATATTAACAATTATACCTACTGAATGCGACCACAAAGTGTTATTTAGGGAGTGCAGCTACACCGCAGGCTAACTTGCCTATGTTTTTTTGCTCAGGGAGTGATCGCTACCGGATACCATTCCATTCCATTCCATTCCATTCCGAACTTCAAACCTGCATACTGCCTGGTGCAATGTGGCCACAAGGAAAAGAAACTGAGGAAGTTAAGACTTAAAAACCTTAAAAAACCTGTTGGAATCAACGCAACCAAACACTCCCGAGCTGAACGGAATTACCCTGGTCTCAGCTGAAAAAAGAACACCTGATCACTGAGGCCCTAGAACAACTAGCACCAGCAAAATCTTTCAAAGCATCAACAACAAAAGATGGCAGCAGGATGGTTCACAGAAGAGCTGAGGGAACTCAAAAAAGCAGACTGCAAACTGGGAAAAGTATGGAGAAACCTTTACAATCCCTTTGACAAAATAAAATACCAAAGACAACTGAATACATAAATACATCAGCAGTCCTCAAAGCAACGGAAAAAAAAAAAAAAAACACACCACAGTAATTTTATCGGCAACCAAACCACATAACTCTTCTTAATCAAAGAGTTACAAAACCAAAATCCTACAAAACAGGAGCCATTCCAACACGAGCAATATGCCACATGGCCAACTACCTTGGAACAGAAATTGAAACAATCCAACAGACCATCGATACAAGCCGTGCAACTATGAACACAAGCACTGAACCACTGATAACTGGCGATACACTAACCACAGCAAGACTTGTCTGCTTCGAACCAATACATGAAGAAGCTTCCACACTAATAAAGGACATCAAACTTGCAGGATGTCCAAGCGCCCCCCGCCCCCCAGGGCATCGACCAAGAAATACTCAACCACAGCACCCCAGTATCACACTACTAGCATCTAATGAACCTCTCCCTATACACAGGAATAGTACCAAAATAATTCAAACATCTATATCCAACTTTCTCTACCCGACAAAAAAACGGGAGAACCATGTATACAAAATCCTACTCGGCTATGAAGAAACACACAGAATACTCGACAATTTGCACTTCAGCTTCAGACCCATGAGAGGAACACAAGCAACCATTTTAGCTATATGGGACTTAAAAGTAAATGCAGACAACAGCACTCTATCTGCCGTCATACTACTGGACATAGAGGTGTTTGAAACAATTGGTCACAAAACAGTAATAGAAAGACCAGAGGAACGTGGTGTAAAAGACTGTCTTAAAATGGCTAAAATCGTTCCACACAAATCGAACCCAAAGAACGTACCCACCACCTTTTATCTCAAATACCAAACACCAAAAACATCTGCTGTGGAGTGCCACAAGGCTCCAGCCTCTTCCATCTTCTCTTCCACATCTACATGTCCCCCTCCTTGATGAAAATTATTTGAAATCACGCACTGACCGCCAACTACGTAGACGACACAACTCACCGTCAAGATAGCCACGACCCAAACACCACGGTCAACAAATACCTTGCTGAAATATACAACTGGATGACAACATACAACCTCAAATGAAAGCCGTCAAAACAGAAATAATAATCTCACAACCAGAGGGCAACGCAACCAACCCACAACTGAACTGGCTGTCTGGCATGGGAACCCAATTGGAGACTTCAAATGTGATAAATAACTTAGGAATACTTATGGACAACGGACTTTCACTGGAACCACAAGTCAACACCATCACAAAGAAGTGCATCTACGTCCGGAGATTACTCAGAGCGATGATACTCTACCTCTCCTTTCCACATATAACCCTTGCAATCATCTCCCTAGTATTGTCAAGAACAGACAACACAAACGGCCTCTACCTTGGAATGCCAGACTGGCTCACCAAAAAACTAACACAGCAAAACACTGCAGCAAGGGCACTCCTGAGATTAAACAAAAGAGACCACATTGCACTAGCTTCGAGAAGCCTAAATTGGCTCCCAGGTGAAAAAATGCATTAAATTCAAAGCCCTCTGCATTGCCCACAAATCACTACATGAACAAGGAGCTGCATTTCTCCAAGCCAAGAGCAACAGTTACCAACCCGAAAGAAACCTAGGATAAAGCGACCACCTCCAAATCAAGACGGAACATTACAAAATATGGAAATTTGGAGGAACGACATTCTCACGCCTAATCACTAATATATGGAGCACAATGCCAAAGGAAATTAGAACCACAGAAGACCACCTCACCTTCAGAAAATGACTGAACATGGCTATTCAACCGTCAATGACCAGCACAAACAGACAATACCAGCGATAGCAATGGGGCTTAAAGCCACCAACCACTAACCAACCACTTTCTGCAACTCCACTTCTAGCCATGCGTGACATTTAGATTTGTAAGGACTAGCCATGCCCCACATCTAGACAGATCTGTGAAGACTAGCCACACATTTAATCTAACTGCTCCCAGAAGAACACTGTGTGGCAATTCTAGCTGCGCAGAGAAGGGATAATGGGAGTAGCCAATGTATTGCATGTAGACAAATTTGTGGGAGTAGCTAGTGCATTGAGCTTGGAAGGGTGGAGGGGACAGCCACTGCACCACACCTGCAAGAATTGAAGAGTACCACTGACCTGCAGCTGGATGATGAGCTCCAAGAACATACCTGGGAGACTTCTGTGAGTAACAAAAATACTAACCAACCTGCTCCCCTCCAACATTCCTCACAAATACTGTACATGCCCATGGGCTATCCAAACTACACACAAACACACACCAAACTAAACATTAAAACACAGCAAACGATCCCCAATAATATGGATACAACAAGCAAATGTGCTCAACCATAACTACAAGTCAAACTATACATGAAGCACACTAAAACACACACAACATAACATTCTCCTGCATACAACAAACAACCAAGACACTGGACCCCCCCCCCCACCACATATAACAAGCCAGTGCGCACAAAGAAACTACCACACAACCAACATAACATTTGTATATAACAAACCACCAAGGGATTGAGACTTACGCCTACGGATACCTCAGGTACCTAAATTTAGACAAAAATAAAAAACGGCGGCAGCAGCTTCCCAGTCAAGACAGCCCAACACTGGAATGCTCTCCCTCAACATCGGAACAGACCAATCCTACTACAGTTGTAGGCGGAACACTCACCTGGCTACGCTCCAATGACCCCTATGACTTAACCTTGCCCCTCTCACCCTAACAGACCCTATCTTACCCGACTGTATATATGTACATTCCTTAACTGATCTGCCGAAATGCAATTTACTGTCTGTTTATATGTAAATCTGTTCACCGATTTGACAAAATGTAATGTTCTGTTCTATACTTAAATTGTGCCTTATCCTGTAACTAAGCTTTTATATAATCGTATTTTCCTGTTCTCTGTTGCGCCCTGTTACCTCTGGGTTTGGCGCACCATACAAAATCAATAAACAATACAACAAGCCAACTCAACCAACTCGTATACAAGCCAACACACACATGCCAGTTTCTCCTAGTTCTGGACCTATACTATCATTCAATCGTCACTAACACACCTGCCCTATTTCTTGCAGAACCAGGTGAGCACCTGGACACTGTCCCAGTGGTAACGGTGCGTGGTAGCAGACAACATAACTTACATTTTGCCCAGCAACTACTTTTGGTGTAGACATTTTCATATTTTTGCAGAATGTGATAAGATGAGGCATGGTACAGATCTGGGGGAGAGAGTCCCACATTCTAAGAAGAAAAACCTTGAAGTAAAAAAAAATAAAAAATAAAGATTTAATCATTTTCTTTACGTTGTTTTTATGTACAATTTAAAGAAAAGGTACATGTAAAGTCATGGAACAGTTGTTTCAAACTAAAGATCCCTAAAGTTCTTACATTTGTAAACATGTTGTCAAATACCGGTCTATATTAAACCCCTCATTGCAGGGCTGCTGCTAAAGTAACAATCCATTTATTATTGTGGAACAGATATTAAACGGTCAGTGGGAAACTGAATCGTTGAAACCATGAATTTACAAGAAACCATACCATTCCACAAGAGCAGTCTTGGCTATAGCAGCCTGTAACATTACAAAAAACAAAGAGGAGCTGCTTGTATCCTGGGTGTACATATCCCAGACATAAGTGTTTTTAGGAAAAATAATCTAATATCTGGCAAAGCTGGGAGACATTCAGCAGTTTTAAAATCAGGACTCCGAATTAGGAGAAACAAAGAAAAATACTTACTGCAAGGCCCCCGCTGTTTCCCCGGAGGTCAGGTTTGGCTGGGTTAAATTGGGAGATCAACTTCATATTTACATGACAAAACAAGTGCATGTTTGAAGTCCATAAAGCATGGAAACAATTGGTACTTGACCAGGCATGATGCATTGGTTTTTCAACAGGGTAAAAGGTACATTGATGAATAACAGAAATCTGCAATACTACTTTTAAAAGTAATACAGGAATTTTTGGATACCGCCTAAGCATTGCTGCTCATGGATTACAGTTCACGGCAGGACTTCTGAGCCATAGGATTGTGGTCCCCTTTTCTATGAACGTTACATACCCAAACAGCTAAGAACCTGAGTACCAACTCGACCGTCATGCTTTTTGTAGAAGGATGGCTCTGTTGAAATGTGTCTGCAAGTATGGAGTTTACAGATTTGTGACTAGATCATATAATTGCCATTCCCAAAATCTTCTGTAATCTACATACGCACATTTTAACCTTTAACGCAGTACTAGAAATAAAGGGAACCTTGAACTACATTGTTGAGAGACAACACTTACTTGTACATAACTTGTACATAAAAAGCCAGGTCTACTGCAAGCTGCGATTTACAGTGTTTTTCTTGTATTATCGCCATTCTATACGCCCTGTCATAGTGGCAGGACAGGGATAGCATGTACAAGGCTGGAAGAAAAACGAACAAAACAAAAATAAAATCAAATAAATTGCCCTCCATGTTGAAGATATGTGCAAATGCTACACTGAGTTAGTGTGGCACCACAAACTTCATGTGCCATCATGCTTCCAATTAATCCCCCCACTCCCCAATCAACCAACCGGGCAAGGAAGACACTCCAGGATCATTAAATATCGTAGATAGGAGTTCCTGCTGTAGTGACAAACACATGCCACCTCATTTAAAAAGCGAGCATGGCTTAAGGGAATTTTTGCAAAGTGCAGACTGTAGACAGTTACTTAGGGAGACTTCAATGTTGCAGGTTGCCACTGTGTGTCTGCAAGCAAGGAGAAAGATATCCCCTTGACAGAAGCCAATAGTGTTCCGTTTTGTCCCATCATAGGCATTGCCATCATGAAGCCTTCTTCTTGTTAGGATGAAGGTTTGCAGTTTCATTTTATAAACAACACATAAAACGCCATCACAATGCAGGACACTGCCACAGCCAGATGCAGCCGAGAGCCAATGACAGCAGCTGGAAGGTTAAAAGGACAGAAAAGTTAAACAAAAGCTGAAAAGAAAGTTTTACTTCTAAAAGTGTCAACCAACAGACAATAATGCAATAAGAAACAATCAATTACTGAAGACTAAGTCAGTTATTATGCAATATGATCAACCATCTGAATATTCCTCGTGCATCAAAAATCCCAGGGTGCATATTATGGGATCTCCAATTACTGCTTGGGCACATAAGTGTCTGTGATTCAGAGATTCACTATCACACAGAATGATGGTTCAAAACCGTCTCTTATTTCCCTTTTTTTACCATGGACAAGATGCCAGGAAAAGTGCCTCCATAACTATATACAGATTCTCTAAACTTGGCAAAAGCTCCAAATAACTCGCACTTGAGGACAGGTAACGTTATTCTAGGGAGAACCAGTCATAATTCTCTGCCCTTTGGGGGAAACCGTGGGTAAGGTAACCAGGGAGAGGAAACTGAAATCTAAGCCCAAAAAAAGTGGGTGTGCCGTTCCATCGTGCGCAAATTACAGTTTGCCTGGTAATATAAAGAAATGGTGGTGCATGCTTTCAAATAGAGTGATGACAAATGTCACCTTTTGCATTAATGTCTTTTTCTAGAAGATCAGCTTGACTGCTTGCAGGCAATCTCCACCCATGTACCTCTCAGATCACCTCAGGTAGGAACCCAAGGACTGCGCGTCTCTCCACAGAGAGCAGTCGGCTGCCCAGTTGTGTCGCTGAACTCCCATAAGCTCTGTGGGAGTCCAGCAGCATACTCTTCCACTCTGCTGCAATTCTTCCACACTGCTCAAAAGTGTCTCACCTGCCTGACGGCTGGTGACCACAGAAACACCAGGAAAGGGAGTCTCCGTAATGGGACTGAGTCGGCAGCCTGAGTGACTACATCCGGGGCTGAACGGCTAATTTACTTACCTTCAACTATTGTTCTCCAATATGGATTCACATCCCCATGAATATTCCACGTCGTCAGGCTGGGAATCCTCGGTAAAAGGAAAAAAATAAATAAAAATAAAAAATGTAAAAAAATGTGCACTTTCAAACTGTATTTCTCCTCTAAACCAATCACTGTCCTCTGGGTTATACTGCCCCATCCAATGACAGCCCTCTTCCCCAAGCCCCGCCTCTGGCAGCCCTCTTCAGATTTGGTAAGCACAAAGTGGCAGTATGACTAAAAAGGAGCCACAGTGGGGCCGGAGGGAGGGTTCACATGTGAATCCATGCCAGACCCATACTGGAGAACAATAGTTACAGGTAAGTAACTTAACCTCCTTCATGGGGTCTGGCATGGATTCACATGCTCATGAAAAACAAATACACAGTAGTACACATTACACAACCACAGGAGGTGGCAAAGCTCAACAGAAGTAATCAACACTTTTCCTGGAACAGACTCGCCTCAAGCGAACAGGTCTCGTAGCACTGCCAGGCCAACTCTGGAATCCCTGTCGACGCAGTAGAACCTCGTGAAGGACCTCCATGTCGCAGCCTTGCAGTTGTCGAGCAGGGGTACACAATAAAGGAATGCTGTCGTTGCAGCCATCGCTCTGGTGCAGTGGGCTCTTGGGCGGCTTGGCAGAGGCTGGTTAGCCAGCCGATGACAGTGCATAATGCAGCCAGAGGGGGGGTCATCTTGAGATGGAAACCTTTGACAATGCCTTCCCATTACTCACAGGTCCAAAGTGCACAAACGTTTGATAAGTCTTACGAAAACTCTTGAGTGCCACGTAGAACTACAAGGCACAAGAAACATCCAGCAAATGAATGATCCTCTCCTCCGGCGATGACGTTTTTGGAAAGAAAACCGGTAACCCCAAAGGCTCTTTGAGGTGGAATTCCAACAGAACCTTCGGCATGAAAGAGGGGAGCGTACGCAAGACCACCCTCTATTCGTGGAAAGTCAAATACGGCTGCTTGCAGGATAGGGCTAGTATCTCACCCACTCGTCTGGCTGAGGTGACCACAAGGAATGCCGTTTTCCACGAGAGAAATTTGAGTGGGGCTTGATGCATAGGTTCGAAAGGTGCCCACATATCTTGTCAGGACTACGTTGAGTTTCCCATGCCGGGGCAGGCAACCTCACCGGCGCGAAAGATCGAAAAAGCCCCATGAGAAAGTCCTTGACAAGTCTGTGGGACCACTACAGGGATTATCCCCAGTGATCTGGCGTAGCGCGAGATGGCCGTCACGTGTACCTTGATGGACATGCGAACAAGAGCAGCTTTAGCCAAGGAAAGCAAGTATGGAAGAATCTGTGGGCCCGTGAATCTTCGACGGTACCACGTAGAAAAACTCTTCCACTTATGGCCGTAGCACTTTAGTGTCTCTACAACCTGGCTCTGGTGAGGATCTCCCTGCAGTCCAATGGCAACTCATAACCTCCAAACTCTAAGGCTGCAGGAGCCATGCCTTCAGGTTCAGGGATCCTGGGTCGTGATGGAGGATTGTGCCTCCCTCTCTGGTGAGCAGATCTGGCTGGAGGCACTGTTGACAGGCCGAGTAGGTCCAGATACCAAATCAGCCTCGGCCACGCTGGGGCTATGAGTATCATCTTGCACAGACACCGTCTGAGTGTGTTGATCACACATAGCAGGAGAGGACACTGAGGAAAGGTGTACAGAAACAAACTTTCCGACGGGAAGGAGAACGCATCTCGTTTCCCCCCCCCCATCCCCAAGCTCCTCGGGTGGCATTTGCTGGCAAACGTCTGGCATTTGGAGTTCGCCTCTGTGGCAAAAAAAATCTATCGGGGGTCAGCCCCATTTGCAGAACAAGTGGTTCACCTGATCCTGATGAAGTTCCCACGTGTGGCAGGAGCGCAGTTCCCTGCTGAGGGAGTCTGCGATGGTGTTCTTGGTGCCTGCCAGGTGGAGAGGGATGAGGAACATCCCCGGTCCGATGGCCCAGACCCACAAGTTTGATCTTCCTTGGAGAGTGCTTGGAGAGTGGGACCGAGTGCCCCCCCGCTTCCTGATGTAGAACATGGTGTTTGTGTTGTCTATGAAAATACTCACCACCATGCCCTTTAGAGACAGTAGGAAAGACGAGTGCCCAGAACACTGCCCGTAGCTCCAGGATGTTGATGTGCAGATTCTTCTCCTCCGGAAGCCACAGACCTCTGGCAAGTAGACGTCCTATGTGAGCCCCCCCCCAACTTTCCAGCGAGGTGTCTGTGGTGACCATCTCCAAGTATGGCAGGGAAAGCATGTGGAATAGACTCAGAGCCCCCGAGCCATTGGAGAAGGAGCTATATTGCCCCTTTCTGTAACATGGCTCAGACTTCTTCCAGGAGCTGAGGGATGTGCTGCTCCTGACAGGGAAACGGTGGAATACGAGGGCACCTGCGTTGGAATTCAAGAGGTGTCCCTGAGTGACCACGTCCAGCACCAGTCAGTGGTGATGATCTTCCACTGATTGACAAACCTCATCAGCTGGCCTTCCACCGGGGTGCACAAGTGGGAGCCCGACGTCTTGGCTGATTCAGGCTTGCTTGGACGCGTGCTGCCCAGCAAGTGATGGCAACGCTGACCTCCGTATCCCTGTACCCCTGTAGGCTTCCTGCGGAGGATCGGGGAGGATACTTGTATTATGTGGAGAATCCTTTGATGATCTGCTCGATTTTCACCTGGAGGAACGAAAAGACAAGCAATGCTGCTGTAGAGAGAACGTGCCATCTCTGCATCACTCTTTATGGGATTTGTCAACCACCTCCCCGAACAGATTTTAACTGTTGCATGTCCAGCACCTTTCCATGAACGTCCTGATGAAGTTTGTGGCCTTCAACCGTCCCTATCGGCGAAAGAAGACTCCGGTTTCCCATCTGCCAGAAACCAGAGTCAGTGATGTCCACTGCCACTCAAATGGCATGGTCCGACGCCACCTCACCTTCCTGAAAGAGGGCTAGAGCTTCAGTTTTCTTGTCGTTGGGGATGATTTCCAGGATCAGGCCCAGCTTGACCCAAGGCTCCCGGTCGTATCGGGCCAAGATAGCCAGAGCATTAGGTGCCTTGATCGTGGATGCCGCTGTGTATATGACGCTTTTCCCATGGCGTCCATATTCTTCCCCTCGTTGTCCGGGAAATCTGATGATGAAGCTGGATTAGCCAAATGTTTCCTTTCAACAGCCAGCACTACCGAGTCCGGCCACAGCTGTGACCTCAAGGAACTTGGGTACGGAGTCCAGCACCCTGTATTTCTTCTCTAACCTGTCTCATTTGGTTGGAGCCGTGCATGGGTTCTTCATGGGGGCTTCCACCCAAACGTCATCCAAAAGGGGTACCACCATGATCATCTTCCTCTTGGACTCTAGATGCTGATACAAGAAAACCCTCTTTCTCAGTTTTCTCAGGCTCCAGCTGGAACAGCTCAGACGCCCTGAAAATATAAAGTAGAATGATCCCACATCATATGGTGGAGAGACTACGAGGAGCGTCCAGGTGCAGTGATGTCGTTGACTGCCGGGACAAAGTCCTCATCCTCGTTGGTCCCCGTGGCTGTATCCATACCAGTGTTAGTGTGTGTACTGGGGTCCACTGGTGGAGTCGGGGCCAGACGAGGTGGAGGAGGCTGAAGTGGAGGCGTCGGATGGCGCTTTATCTTCCTACTCTGAGGCTATCAGGGGTCTGCAGCACCAGCAGATCAGGAGGCCAACCTCTGCTGGATCTCGGTCACTAGGGTGTTGAGAGTCGATGGGTTTGTCCCTCAGCTGCGGAGGGACTGCTAGGGCGCTAGGCCCTGCGCCGCAGTCATCCTTGTGCACCGTCTGGACAAACCCTTGGTCATCGTGGTCCGTGGATGAGATGTTCATTGGTTGAAGGCAAACCATGGAAGGGCTGCTTTGGGGCCTCCCCGCCCCCCCTCTCTTTGTCCACCCTGATGGTTTTGAACTGAGATTTGGACCAGTGTCTTCCCCACGCCCCTTGCTGCTTGCAGCCTTTGCTGTTGCCTCGCCAGCCTTGTCGAGTCTTGGAACCAGGGATACTATCTGTACCATAGGAGCCATACTCGTTGGATTGGCAGCTACCGCCACTGTGGTCGTCACAGAAGATGTCAAAGTGGTCACCAAGGACTTTGGCTGCACAGCATTCTTCTCTTCCGCTGCCTTGGCTTTTCTGACTTGTCCCGTAACTTGGCTGGGGTGGACGACTTCCTCTTTGAGGAGGACCGCAATGGCAGGCTGGCTATGGAGGCGGACAGCGACACTGATTGCGACCTATCCAACCTGAAAACCATATCAGCGGCAAACCCAGTGGAATCGAACTTGCAGCTCTTAGCCACATCTTGGACCTCCACGGATGGGGCGACCTCAAAGGACTGTGACCTCTTCCCAGAG
Source organism: Ambystoma mexicanum (assembly GCF_040938575.1). NCBI lineage: Eukaryota > Metazoa > Chordata > Amphibia > Caudata > Ambystomatidae > Ambystoma > Ambystoma mexicanum. The sequence goes on along the minus strand of NC_090938.1, from coordinate 162,411,649 downwards.
GGAGACCGCTCTTCAGACCAGTCAGTCCTTGGTGAGGCATGACCCTGCTCGGAGCACGGGTCAGAGACCTTAACCGATTTGAGCCATACCTCCAGCTGGCTATGCCCGTCTTTCCTTGTCTTCTTCGAGAGGCCCAGGCATATCTCGGCATCCATCCTCATTGTGGTTTGGGCGCAGCTAGTAAAGACATTGTAGGTGTTTTTCCTCCACAAAGACGTTACGTAGCCCACATTGGATGCAGGGCATGAAGAGGGTCCTTCCCTCCTTTTTGTCCTCGGTCATGGTCGGAGGGTGCGAAGTAGGCCAAAGACGGCCCTCCAGACACTTCTGACGAACAACCGCGCTTGAGGGGCAGCAACTTCATTGGCAACGGATCCCCATTGTTGGCCGATGAAGACAGTAGAAAGGCTCCAAAGAAATAAAAATAGAACTTTTCGAAGAAAAAACATTTGGAAAAATAGTACATAACTCGGAGAACAACTTGAGGACTCCCAACACTGAAGCTTGCAGTAGTAAAAATCTGAAGGCGGCTGCCAGAGGCGGGGCTTAGGGAGAGGACTGTCATTGGATGGGGGAAGTATGACCCAGAGGACATTGATTGGTTTACAGGAGAAATATAGTTTTAAAGTGAAAGTGAAAAACCAAACAGTTTTTTCTTTTAGAGAGAATTCCCAGCCTAACAATGTGAAACATTCATGACCATGTGAATCCATGCCAGACCCCCTGCTGGAGAAGGCTTACATCTGTGACCTAATTTGGGGGGGAGGGGTTTCCAGGATACTGGTATCCAGACCTCATAGGGGTTCCCCAATATCATACTCCTGTCAGTCAGCTTTGATTTCAGCACCTATTGTCAAAACTGCCTCTCCTTAGAAACTCTTCCTCTCAAAGTGTGGAATGCCCAATCAATGTTGGAGGTGGGAATCCTGGCTCAAGACCCTCCCCATGCTACACTGGAACAAGCCATTTTCAAACTGTCCAACCTTTTCCATATTCAAATACTGTAATCTGCTCTTCTCAATTTTAGGGGAATAATACATAAATGAAGCTCACCAACTTCCATTTTTCTAATCCCTTTCTCCACATATTTTTAACAAAGTTAACCATGCATTTGACCGGTAGCTGTGATAAAGTCTCTGTGGCACTTGGCTCAGGGGCTGATACAGGGTTACAGAGTGCAGTTTTCAGTTTGTCTCATAACTTCATCAGTAATCCTGGCACCTCTTGAAATGACATACACTTTGAGGCAATGCTTCTGCTGTAGCTTTCGCATACAAGCTCCTCAGAGGTTTTGGTGACCACAGGTCTATACATTGGGGTTTACACGGAGATATTTCAAGTCTCCAGTCAAACCCATCATGTAGCACTGGAAACAATAAATAAACATCTCTGCATATTTCTAGAAGGTCATTTTCATCCTTGCATAGTTTACACTGAGTGAGCAAGGGGTTGAACCTGCTAATTCTTTAGTAGAGTACAACAGCAACAATGTAAGAATGTATAGGCCTATAACACATGGACACCGCCCCAATCAGCATTTCGCTCAATCCTGAGACGCAAGCTTTCCACCTCGTTCACCTTAGCCAGTCCAGACAAAAATAAACATAATTCTATTTATCAAAATGTAATGAAACGACATTGGAACAACCTTACATAAAGGTTCATCAAAATAATGTATACCACTCATTTCCGATATTAATATTTCTGAGATGAACAAGAATCATTTAAACTTTTATTGTGTACTTTTTTTCCTTCAACCTAGATTTCCTCAAGGCATGTTCTTGTGACACCATTGAAGCCCTAGCACTATTGTTTGGTCTTGTACCCTTAATTTACACTTTACAAGTACTTAGTGAGTCCTCTATTCAGCCCAACAGATAAGAGGTGTATCGTCCACTTTTACTCCCTAAAAACAAGCAAATACTAAATAAGAAACAGATGGGACTTTGTGCCCCTGCTTTCATCCACACATCCCCATGGTTTTTGTATTTATTTTTATAATGCGCCTATACGCCATGTTTTTCGCCCCAGTAGTGCATGTATTTCCACAGAAACAAACTACAATTATTACTGCCTGATACGCATAGGTAAAGATGCATCTTTTAATGTGCATGAATAACTAGATTCTAAGAAAAAATTACAAAACACTTCTGTTTTCAATTCAAACATAATAAATTACTGCTTTTCTCCGAGACGGACAAAATCAATGAACTTAGAAGAAATCATACATCCATAATGACCGGTGATCCCACTGACCTAACGGATTTACCGGAATATCTGAGGGCACTGACATCCCACAATGCATCTCAACTAGAACACTTGGAAGCCCCCCATAGACGACGGAGAAGTCATTGAAGCCATCAAATCTTCCGCCCCTGGCCCGGATGGCCTTTCCGCAAACTTCTACAAAAAATTTGCCAGAGTTTTGGTACCCCAGCTAGCGGCCTTATTTAACTCCATCCTAACCACAAGAGCAGTTACGAAATCAATGGCAGAATCAATCACAGTCCTACTACACAAGCCCGGGAAGGATCCCGAGCTACCAGATCCCTACCGTCCGATATCACTCCTGAACAACGACGGCAAGATTTCCGCTAAAGTGTTAGCTAGGAGACTAGGGCCGGTCCTCCCAGGCTTAATCGACCAAGACCAGACGGGGTTTATCCGTGGAAGAGGGACCCAGGACAACATCAGGCGAACGATAAATCTAATTGAGTGCGCCCACAAAACACAGACTAGGATGGCGGTGATCTCACTAGACGTCCACAAAGCCTTTGACCAGGTGGACTGGGGCTATATTCAAGCGGTCCTTCAGCACTTTGGCTTCGGCCTCAACTTCACCACATGGGTCATGGCCAACTCCCAAATTCCCACCAGGCAACTTCGAATTAACGGTGCCAGGTCAGATCACATACAGATCTCAAGAGGCAACAGACAGGGTTGCCCACCATCACCTTTAGTCTTCACCCTGTCCATGGAACCCTTTGCCGCCAGAATCAGGCATAAAGCATAAAGGGGATACAAGTAGGGGACCAACAATACAAAATCGCGCTTCATGCCGACGGCGTGCTTTTCACTGCCACAAACCTAGAAACTTCCCTGGAGGCAATATGGAAAGAGATCGAGGAGTTTGGGGTCCTTTCAGGATTCAAGGTGAACCTGTCCAAATCTTCAGCATAACCCATTAACCTCTCCATCCAGGATAGGATATCCCTCACCCCACTCATCGATTCCCTGGGCCAAGGGAGCAATTGAATACCTCGGGGTCCAGATCCCCAAAGACCCAATGCGACTGTACTCGACCAATATCCCGCAATTAATCAGCGACCTGCAGAGCGACCTCAAAAGGTGGAAGCAGCAGGAAATCTCCTGGTTCGGACGAATCACTGCTGTCAAAATGAACCTGATCTTCAGGTGGCTATACCAGTGCGCAGCACTACCAATACAGATCCCAGCCCCCACCATAAAGGCTCTACAAAAGAACATACTATTTGTCTGGGGGTGGGGACCCCGAATCAACAGGCGAATCATGCTGAAAGGGAAACCACAATGGGGGCTGGGAGTCCCTGACTCGGCCAGATACTCCCTTGCCGCTCAATTAGTACATGCATTCTCTTAGGTGCAAGAAGTAGACCCCCCCCCCGAAATGGCGACAAATTGAAGAGACCTGGTGCCTGGTTCCACTACCTGATCTCCCGCACCTACCACCTATGAAACCCAGGCAAACAGCGGGCCCCTATCAGCCACAATGGTAACGACCCACTGCTGGAAAAGCACAGCACGGAAATGGGGAGTCCGAAGCGCCCTGGGCCCCATGTCCCCCATCTGGAACAACCCTGAATTCTCCCCAGGAAATCCCCCGATGGACTTCCAAACCTGGATAGCGGGAGGCCTGGCGAAAACTAGCGGCTTTCTAGAAGATGGTTTACCCATCACATTCGACAGGTGCAAAATCAAATTTGGAGTGGGAGAGTGGGAGAACGGGAGAGATTCCGTTACACCCAAATCAGGCACTGGATGTCCCACAGAAAAACACGAGAAAAATGCTCCAGAGATCCAACAGCGCTGGAACTTACGCTAACAACTCCAACCAGCAAAGGCAGAATGTCCACGATCTACCGCCTCCTAGACAGGTTAGATCCTACAAAAAAAGAAAGATACATGACAGAATGGGAAAAGGATCTTGGGCGTGAGATAGCGGTAGAAGAATGGGGGAAAATATGGGCTAGATTGCACAAAAGCTCACAATGCATCACGAACAGGGAAGGGGGATATAAACTGTGCGACAGATACTATATCACTCCTACTCAAATCCACAAAGCCAACCCAGAAATCCCTGACACATGCTGGCGCGGTTGCCAGATTCCCAGATCCCTATTCCACCTGCTGTGGTCCTGCCCAAAGGCGGAGGTATACTGGAAGGAAGTCCTAAAACACAGACATTTCCGGTCCCTCCATTCCCTGGGACCCAGAAATTGTTCTCTTAGGCAAAACCGGAGATGAAGCATTCCCGATATCAGGACTAATACCCCACCTATGCAATCATCTGCTACTAGCCGCAAAAATTGCGTTGGCCCGACTATGGAAAGACGATGGTGCCCCCTTTGTTGCCCAATGGTGGGCCAAATGCTGGGACATAGTGCTAGCCGAAAAAAATCACAGCAATACGAACAGACTCCCTAAATAGAACCTGGAATATATGGGACCCATTCTTGGATTACGCTGCCAAATTCCCAACCCTCACCAGGAGGCCCCCTCTCACCAGGTGGCTTCAATGCAGCCCACTTTACTGAACCCCAGAGATCCCCTAAACACACCAGAGTCAAGGGGGTCACCTCCCCGGGACCAAGATGATCTGCCGTTGATGGCCAGAAGTCCAGCCCATTCTCAACCCCAACCTACAACCACCGCGAGAGACACTTACTCATGACTTTTTATAATTGTTGCACTGTTGTAATGAATATATCACTTTGTAAAAAACCAATAACATGTTGTTATAAAAAAAAACATAATAAATTACTCCCATTGGGAATTGAACATTTTTTTCATAACTTCCTAGAAATTAATGTTACACCCACAGAGAAGGTGTAAGTATTTCTGTTCAAATTAATAGGGGATAGTGGTGTTGCCCTTTTCCCAGTTTGCACCAAGGAAGTAAAGAGTATGCCAAAGGAAGAGCATTGATAATTCACGTAAAGTTAGAAAAAGCCATTAAATGCCAATTGCCATCATTTTCCATACCACTTTTCATGATGATGACGCTCGTTTTTAAAACATTTTTATAATGGCTAACAATCTTTGCATGCAGAGGTTTCAAACTGCTGAAGTGAGATTTCTAAGAAAAGTAGGCTAGGTCGAATGTAAAAAATTAATCTACAAATGTGATCCGACTGAATCAATGCAACACAATCAACTCTTAGCTAAGGTGCACATTTTAAACTGTGACTTGAAGAAACAAAGGTCAATGGCCAATTAAGTATGGTGGAGGGAGGGGTCATGTTATAAGAGGACATTTAAACATTTTGTAAGTCTAGTGATTCCAATAACCCATACAAAACGTGGGCAACACAAATACTATATGAACTCAAGACATTGCGTATTGTGGAATATTATTCAATGATTTTTTTGACAAGGTGATTAAGTAGCCACAATTACAACTAAAATTAGACTGTTTACCGTAAAGAAAGCAACACGGTAGGGTGATTGCACTGAATGAATTTAGTTATTAATAAACAAGGGACCAGGCTATGAGTTAGCCGCCAATTCAGATAAATTGAAATACCCTACTTTTGGAGCCCTACATCTAGGTTTATATGGAGTCCAAACTGGCTGCCGACAACATGTAGCCGGCAGTGTTTGCAGTAAAGAGCAAATTAAGGTTTCACCATGCGTAGCTGGCCTTTGGGTGGAAGCATTGCACCAAATCTGAAGTATGCTTATGGCGACATGCACAATTTTACAGGAAGCACTGGAAAATATTTTGTCACCCCTGGCCACAGGAAGCGTGCATTTCTTTCAGGCGAGTATGTAAACTAAGGAACTCGCCCTGCATGTCTAGTGGTATTTTTATGAATTTGCAAAAGACTCTAAAAGGATTTTCAATCATTTTGTTTATAGGATTGAAACATTACAAAATAAAATGAAGAGCGCACACTAGAAGGAAGGAAGACTAATTATGCTGCTGAATAAGAAGAGAAATACATTGAATGTAATCTCAACATGATGACAATAATAATAGAAAGATGAAAGTTAGTTCATGAAATCAATAAGGTCCAACTTAGGAAATCAAATGCAGTATTGACAAATTCATGATTTTCTTCTAGAACATGGATACTTCGCTTTAGAACATTAAAATGGGACGACAGATAGAAAGTACTACTGTAGCACAGAATCTGACTGAGCTCTGAAATTTTAATGAACTGTGTGGCTGCTCCTTGTGGACATTATCCGATTTACACACATGCACATTTTAAATCTGTATGTATTGTTTGTAAATATATATTCTAGATATTTTTTAATATGTTGAATTGATCTTTGTAATGTATGCATTTTTACTCTGTTAATGGTTTATGGATAATTTGTTTCCAAATAAACTTATGAATGTCTATCAATTTAAATGTGTGCCATTATTGTTAAGCCAAATATTTAACTGTATTCTCACTGCACTGAAGGTTTTAGGGTACCCAATGCTTAATAGTGAGTTATTAATTGGAAAGAGTAATTGGGTTCCCTAAATTGAAGAGAGATGTATATAGCCTTTGCAAGAGTCATATTTCAGTTTCAATTTTACTTTAGGATTCTCTTTTCCTTCATTATCATTATATATCCTTTGACTAACTGTATAATATGAATTTGAATATGATTTGGATTTATTCGTAACAAATTTGCCTTCATCAATTGGTTGTTTGGAGTACAATATTTTGTAATGAGCAGTCTTATGTTACTAACACTAGGATAAATGTCCTGAAACAAAGCTCAAAACATCTGTCGGCTAATAGGAAATACGTGTAAAGAAAATATTTAAGGTGCATTATTGAAATGAAATTTAATAAAATCTTATATTAATGCAAGGAACACATGCTTAGTATGAAAGAGCTTTACGTTTCTTGCTGTTTGTGTTTCAAAGATTTATGGAAAAGTGCCTCAAGCTTGGGGGCTTTGTGAAACCTTCAAGCAAGTTTGCAAACCAGAGCCGAAGGCAGGTACTCTTTTCGAAATTATTTTGTTTGCTTTAAGTGACTAAACGCATGTGTTTGTCTGTACTTTGTGAGACATGCATGGTTATCATGAGAGAAACTCAGACATAATGATTCAAGTTTATGAAAACCTTTATTTTATAAAGAAAGGTGTTTGGAGACTGCCTAACTTGCCCTACATCTATAATGGGAGTAGTCTCAACCCACAACAAAAATTTAAGTCCAAAGTCAGTGAAGTTAGTAAAAAACAAAAGTGTTTGTGTGAAACATATTCTTTCCCCCACACTTTCTAATGTGCATGGGATTGGACTAAATAAAAAGGGTGTTTCAAAGTAAAAGGTCAGGATAGTATTGGAGCTGCTCCACAGCTCCCTTCCCAAAGCCTTCAGCCACTTGAATGAATTCCACAGCTTTCAAAAGGCATTGTAGAAAGTTCTTTTTACAAAGTTCAAACAGTTCTGGTCGCACAAGATCAAAGCTCCTTTAGGTAACAATTCCTCTGTCACCTCTCCTCAGGAAGTCTGCTACGTGTCAATAGTTCAAAAGACTTTCAGAACAGGTTGGTGTATTGCTATATCAGGGCCTTTGAACAACACCCGGTATTCCTCAGCCCCAGGCGCGACCACTCTATTACCTTGGCTCGCCTCACACAGTTATTCAGCAGTTTACTGTGTGTTCATCGAAAATCTCCGATACATTGCTTTCGGCCCTGTGTGGGACCACTCTGATACTTAGGCCTCGGTTTCAGCTTTCTCTTCTCATCGTGACCTCGGCACCTTTTTTACAATTTATCACCAAGTTTTCATGGGGTCTATGTATGCCTTTTCACTCAAGCCTAGTCCCCCGTCACTTGCTTCTATATCCCCTGGCTTCCCAGCCCTGATCCGTGCAAGGTTGTACTCGTCCCATCCCTGGAGCAGAGACAGTTCCCATGAATATCACCCCCCACTGCCCCAACACGCTGGGTAGGGAGTGGCGCTGCACCTGCCAAATAAACTCCTGTCAACAGGAGATGGGCTACACCCGAGTTCTTGATCACTAATGGACACAGACACCAGAGTGAACTTTTTTTTGAGGACCCCTCTTTATTAAACCTGCCCATTCTTAAAATCTATAGAACCTAGGATTCCCATGACGTGTGCTCCATCTAAGCGGGGGCCGGCTATGTCAGCTCACCATTCTTTGGAGGGGTCTCGGGGACCGGAAAGATGAGCTTGCCGCAAACAATTCCCTTCCTAAACTCCGGTTCCACCCATATGGAGCACGCTGCCAGAGGATGGCTTTGTGGCCGGTCCCATCTTGCAAGGGGGCCTTGGGCAGGCCGCCAACCTATCTGATATACCTCTACCCCACAGCAGGGTACCTCCCTCTATCCCCAATAAATAACAATGGCCATCTACCTAATATATCTATCCCTTCTTAACACTTACTCTACTTAGCATTGTCAATACCGCAACTCTCTACTTCCCCTTACTTAGAATTTACCCTACATAACATTAAATACATATACACAAAACTACTCATACATATTTACAGAAACACGCAACTGCTCAGAAGGATTTCTGAACTCTGACCAGCAATATTAACAAAATGAACACAACACTAACTATGCAACATATATACAGTAACTCTTAGTCTGAAGTAATAGTCATCAAGTGGAGATCCACAACCTGTCAGAAAAGCGGTCATACAGGGCAAATATACTTTAGGCAGTCCTTCAACAACTCAAACCCTAACTAATAGGCAGTCCAGTCCCTACAAAAAGTGGAGCTTTGTGCTCAGAAGTACATTCAGTGCCAGAGCACTCTATGGTGCGGTTAAGTTCAAAACGGGTCTCTTCAAGGGGCTGTAGCGGCTCAGGAAGGTGGGTGAGGTGAAGCCTAAGGTCCCACTACTAGAGGAGGGTCTCCACAAGAGGGCAGAGTGATTTCCAGGAATCGGGGAATAGAATGCTAGCACAAGCTACTTTAACAAGGGAGAGTTGACCTTGGGGGACACTCGTGCATAAAAGTCTATGGATGCGCCAGGGGCCACCGGTAAGGGTTACAAGTACCCTCAGCTGACTCTGGACCAAACTGCCAGTCAAGTCCAGTTCATACGCAGGTTTGAATTCCGCAGTTGCACGTCTCTTTGGCTTTAAGTGGCTGTATTCAGGTACCTCAGTCTATGGCTTGATATGGCGATTTCTCCGCTTTTGGTGAAGGGATTGTGCCAGTTCCTCTGCAGCTCATCTTAGAGCACAGGAGGGCACAGCAGCAAGGCGCCAACAAAGTTTGTCACCACAGAGGGACAACACGAGAACCATGTATGCTTGGGTTCAGGCGGACTCTCCTAATTCCAGACCTAGGAATGCTAGGTGTACGAAAATCAGCAGGAAAGTGCCTTCTATCAACAGCTTACGTTTCTCAAAGGCTCAAGTCGAAACATTGGCGTTTCCAGGGCAAAGGTCCCGTACGAGCTGCTCAGTTCACTGGGCAGTCCAGGAAGACTTCCGAGCAGGTTTGTTTGAAGGTTAAGCAGGAGGTGCCGAGAGTAGTAGTCCCACTACTCCAACGGGGCGAAGCGCCCTTGCAGGCCTTCTATGATAGATGAGAAACGGGGGCTCAAACAGGACAACAGCAGGGACAGGGTGCCAAACCTTCCAGCGGGTTCCACGGATCTGCTTCTTCGGTTCAGGATACTTGGCTCCTTTACCAAGTTCAGTGTGAACTCAGAAGATCGACCTGAAATAGGTCGAGAGTGTCTTGTCTTATCCAGAATCACCTTCATGCCAAAACGAAGAGAAACCAATAGCAGAGCTGCTCATATTCAACCATACCAGAAGTGGACCAATCACGGAGCCCAGCAGTCCCAGTAATTCCTAGCACACCATACATCCTGGCACCCAGGATGTGTATTTGAACTAGACAGCTCCAGCCCACATCCTGGGCACACACACACGAGGCATGCAGAAGCCCGCAAAAGCTTCGGTTTGCGCAGAGTTCTGCGTGACTAAATAAGGAATTTCCCGGGTCTGCTCGACCGTGAGAAAGGCAAAGGGACAAAATGGCCCAAGGACAGAACAAAGGACCTCGTGGCATGGCCATTTTTGGCACTGTGGACAAATGAGTGAATGATTCATTGTAAATTGAATGAATTGCATAGATTACTATGGTTTTAACTCTCCTGCAATGTAAGTAATATGTTAAGTGCAGATTAATCACGATTAATTCATTTATTCAAATTTTGTATCAGGCACAATAAATTCTTTTGATACTTTGATAATCAAGCAAACTCCTCTGGACTCTTTTTTCTGAGAAAATTAGTTACACTAATACCTAGCCCAGAGTGGGGGGGGGGGGGGGTTTCCTGCGTCTTTCAGAGATGCACACATTTTAGGCACTGGCCACTGTCCTGGGCCAAATGCAGTTTGGATCATAGAAAAGCGCCAACAATGCTTTAAAAGTAACTGCTGCCACCAGCTCTGTCCTGGGATCACTTGTATATTCACCAAAAATCTGTCTACAGCCTTAAAAATGAAATAAAAGAGACCCCAGCCCACTTTACTGGAAGGTACATTGTACACCGATAAAAGGTTGCTAAGAACTAGAAACAAAGTGAAAGACTAGGGGAAACAAAGTCTCCAGTACTGGCAGTCTGAAGGGCATGTCAGTTTCCCTTTAACAAAATGAGCAAAATCCCAGCGGAGTACAGCAGAAAGGCTGGGCTCCACTGGCAAAAGTCAAGCTAGGATGGTCAGACAGCAAATGGTTGAGGGGTTAATAACTGGAAGGAAAGTTATCCTGATTTCCATTTCTTTCCTAACAGCAACACATATTAGGGATGTAACGGTATAACGGTATACCGTTAAAAAGATACCGTGAACCACTCAATTGAACAATAATAACCGTCACATTGTTTATACCGGTATACTGTTTATACCGTTAAGTGTGCTTTTCAATCTGATTTGGAAAGCTGCAGTAAGCAAGTGCTGCGCAGTCTTGGTCTTGCACTGTTGGATGTGCCATCTGTCGAGTAGTTTCAGTTGGAGCAGTTTTTAATGCCATTCCATAAACCACACCTCCCTGACACAAAATCAATAACTTAGCAATAGGAAGAATAAATACAGTGCCAAGAAGGAAAAGGGTTTACTTTGGGTTGGCGGCTTTTGGGTTTATATATTTATAATGTATAATGTGTGCTAAACATATGACAATGGGAGATTTCCCTGGTTCTATCATTGAATTAACATATAATAAGTCACACTGCGAAATTCAATCATATCTGTGGGTATTCCCTGCTGTCATACCAAAGGGTAATGTCCGTGATTACTGAACACCTTTTGGCCCACAAGTAAACTAAAGGCTGTAACGTAAAGAGAGTGTGCGTGTGCGAGTATGCGCACAAGCTTATTCTACCATCAGCCTCCATTGATCTGTGGCATGCCGGTTATAAATATGGCAACATGTTCATCTTCACCAGTAGCCAGTGGGGGAGCTAAAAGCCTAAATGACAACTTAAGAAAAGCTATTCAGTTTGCTTTGCCAGTCGCAGCAGGGCTCTCCCCCCCTCCTCCTCCTCCTCTCCACACATGTGTTTGTGTTTGGTGGAAGCAAGGGGTGGCATTTCAGTGGAAAGTATGTTGAAAAGCCCAATTCTGGCCCTGGGTGCCTGGTTTTGTTTGTGATGATAAATCTGACAATTTATGACCTTTTAGAAAATATTTGTTAAGATTGGTTAACTCCACCTGCTATACCGCGATAACCATGATATACCGTCATTTGGCAAGAAGGTTATCGTACCGTCATAAAACTAATACCGTGACACCCCTAACACATATACTACATAAAACACTACATTACAATGAGATGACTGCTGCAGCCATTCACCCATACGCAGTACCTTGAGCTCTGTCCCGGGGCGCTGGCTCTGAATGTGTTGATGCAGGGGTGCTTCCGAGGGGTAAAGCTGCTGACAGGATGTAGACTGGGCAAGGCCCCACATATGTCTGGGTCCTATCCCCTTCTCTTCTTTCAGGGTGGACCAATCCACCACAAAAGGGAAACGCTCCTCGTGCAGACAATGTTCTTTAAAACTGATCTCTGCGCATGGGGACCGCCCACACTCACTGCCGCATACACATGGCGTTTCAATTCAATGTCACTGCAGCTGCCCAGACACCATTTTTGCTTTTGGCAGCGTTCCCCTTGCCCCCCGCCTTGCTCACCGCCACTCCTGCAGCCTGGATCTCCAGGCCCACCCCCTCTGCAATGCGTAGGGAGACACAGGGGGCGGGTCGCTCACCCTCACCGGGGCCGCTGAGCGTTCCAGAGTTTTCTTCACCCAGGCGGCCCAGGGCTTCCACACCTCTTCACCCGGGCTTCCGCTGCGCACTCTGCATTCCCTCCAGGGCTGCTCCTGGCATACACAGCCAGATGCCTCGCTGGCCATGATGCAGGCAGCCCGGTTGGGCCACCCCCCCTCACGCAGTCCTGGCCTGGTTGCTCTTCTTGAGCCCGGGCAGCCACCGCCAAGCTACCCGAGCCATAAAGGTGTCTGTGGCCCGTCCGGTCTCGCCCACGGGTGGGCCGACAGTCGCCACACAGCCACACAGCCACACACATGTCATTTAGTTCCTGTGTGAGTGCCAGCACGTAGCCCAACAAACCGGGCCATGGCTACAGTTCTATATTCGCTCTCTCCGTGAACTTCAGTCCTGTACACAATGTCTCTGTTCACTAGAGCTTCTTTCACCACGTGTTAACGTACACACAAACGTTTGCTATTTTGTTTCTCTCATCTTTTAACTTTCACAACAGACAATCAAAGCTTTCCTCTACAACGTGCTTCTTATCCTACGCGTGACCTTGTAATTATCTTACTGCTTGCAACATTTTAGCCCTTCGCGCTTTGATGCTATAATCAATCGGGTTCCCCTCTGGCTTTGAACTCACAGGTTGTGATTTCTTTTAACGTCCCTGTTCATCGACTAAGACCAAGAGCTCCTCGCCAGCCCCTCCAACTCTCCTCAGTGGCTTCTCTGGCCCAGGATAACGAACACTCTTCACTCTGGAGAGCAGCTTTGCACTCAACTCCCTTCTGGCTCCTTGGAGACACAGCTCCCTCGCCACGCTTTCATTAGGTCTTTTACATCACAGGCTCTCAGCGTCTCTGGCCTCCGTTCTCCACCAACAGGTCTGAGGTTGTCTGGGAGTCCCAGTTCGCATGTGCTCTCGTACTTAGACTTGTGGACCTCCCTGGGCTCCAGCTCGCTCGCTCGCTCAGTTTCTCTAGCTCACTCATTGTATACACCTGTGGTGTGCTAACTGTGCTCAGCTGTGTTCATTCTGTATTCAGTGCCCAACTTTGCTTGTCCTTGTTAATGGGACATTGATAGAAATGAAAAAGTGCCTCCGTTGGCTTATGCTGCGTTTTAGCCGAGCGGGGAGGTTTTGTCAAAGGGAAAAGTCTGCGGTCAATTAATAGGAGGGAGTGTCGGGTAGGAGGTTATTGGAAAAAGAGGGTTGGGGTGGTGGCACCATTCGTCGCCTTCGGGCAATCCCTCCTTATGCCCAAAGGCGACTCCACCCAGGTGATCCTCCCTCGCTCGCTCTTCCACCCCAAGGGTCGGAATCTAATAGCGATGGCCTTACCCTGGACACCCGTCTAGAAGATCCCCCAAGAGTAGGGAGGGAAAAAATCATCAGGTTTTCCACTACGGTGTGCATATACAATAAAAAGAATTAATACCAAAAAAGACTGAAAAATAAATATCGGGGGGGGGGGGCAAGGGATTATAAAGTGTGGGGCGTGAGGTTAAAAGCATGAGTAATCGGGCGGTATGGAGGGCCAGGCCCCACCCAATAAAAATAATATTTAAAACAAAAAACAATAGTTTTCAGTATTATTTCATTCACTATATTTTGATTAGTTATAAATACATTTCAGCTTCCACAACATCCAAGCTCATCAAGGCCATGCCCGTGTTCTGAAAGTAAAAATATAATTTATGTAGCACAATGTCCAGGTTAAAAAAATGGATGTATGAAAAACAGAGCCCTGTTAACAATACAATTATTGAACAGAGAGGATCAGAACGAATCGACCACTGGCTCAATTGTTCAACACTTTTTAGAACATGGGCATATCCCTGATGATCTTCGATGGTAGGCCATTAAGAAGGTACAGAAAAATACATACAGACGGCTAGGTGCTAAATCCAAACAGGCAGAACGCAGCCGCCTCCTTTCCTGCACTCAGAAAACGACTAGGTTCAACTGAGTCTCAAGACAAATGTGGATTTTTTTAAAAATTAGAGATGGTAAAAAAATGTGACTAAATGTGATTAACCATCTTTGGTGAGAGAGTCTATGGAATGTTTTTTTAACAGCAACTGGCCAAGGCGCTAGAATTTATTGTTGGGCATGGTTTAGTTCTGTGTTATGACCAATGAAAAAACAAACACAAAAAAAGGACTGTTTGTTGAAAAAGTATTGGTGGATCGAGAATAGTATGGATGTAGTATATTCATATATTTGTAAACTTGTATTAATATAAATTCATGCCTTGTCATTTTTGTAGAGGATATTTTTATTATGATACAATGAATGGGGTAAAAAAAAAAGTGATACTATTGCCTTTGTGCATGCTATAAGTGATTGCGCTTTGTAAAGGGACGTTTAATTTTCAGTGGCGGCTGGTTATTTGCCCAGTCAAATAAATCATTGAATAATAAAAGGTTCCATTATGATTTAATACTAAACAATGTGTTCAGTTGACAAAAGACGAAAAGGAGCATGAAATGTAGGAGCCACCCACTGATGAGATACAGCAATAGGAAGTATAGGAGGTCTGGCAAAGATGCTGAAGCAAATATTCTATAGGAGGATTGAGAGTTTAATTCTTGCTGAAAGTTAACACAGGAATGTGGTTGCACTGGAGATCCTAGAGGGAAAACAAACTGGGGTCGAAATGGCGAAGAGCTGGGCGCTATTTAGTGCCTTCTGTGGCGAGTCAGAAGAAGAACGCAGACACTTTTGAGGACATGGTTAACAAAAAAGAAAAGTATAAAACCCAACTTTTCCTATCTCTTTGGGTGGACCTGGTCTAGGTTTCCAACTAAGGTGCTTGTCAGTCAATCGTGAATGTCCAAAGGAATAGGTCTGCTGTCCAACACTAACCTAACTGACCCCACCTCTATGAAAACTAACATATCTGGAGATTGACTCCCTTCTCCTGAGGGTACTTCTAGTATCAGTCTGTAGGATTATTTATCAATAGGATTCTTTATCAATATGTATCAGTCACTGTAACTCTTCAGATGCGCTCTTCAGTTTTCCCCTTCTCATTGGCAGTCTCTTTTGGGGATCTTTTACAAGCTATAGATTCCTGGTTGCGTTTTCCAGCATATCACGTGAAGACACTTATTTGGAAAGTCTTTCTCTCCTGGCCAATTATAAAACAGCTTAGTATGGTCTACTTGACTTTGTACTTCGTTCAATCGTCTAGTTTTTCTGAACTCTGGCTCAAAATATTCTCCCCTTCTGATATTCTGTTCTTCCTGTACAAAATATCTAGTGGCTTTCCCCTTTTCCCAGGGCATTGTTATCCACTGTTCTTTGCTCTTGGCATTCAGATTCTCAGTATTTCTTTCTCTGGTATCACAACATTTTAATGGAATGAGTTTCATGTTTGGTGTTGCCTATTTCCCCCTTTCACAGGATAACATAATCCAAAATTCACTAATTTTTCTCTCAATATCAATTCTCTCTTGTATCCCAACAGTTTACGTTCATCTGCTTCAAGGGTAACTTGTCTCATGACCTCTACTAAGACAAGTTGTCTGCAGGGTCCGAAATTGCCAGGAACCGGGAGCCATTTAGCTTCTGGTTGTAGCCAAGGGGAGGCTGGTTAGTTTGAAACCAATTGCAACCAGCAGCAACTTTTGACTGCTGGGGCAAGTGGTGCCATACAACTGGTTATGCTGTATACCCAGGAGGTGCTTTTTGCTCCTGGCCAACAAATCCCAATAACAATCCCTGTGTCTGCATGATACAATGATCCCTTCCTGGCCTCCCATTAAGCAGTTCTTCCTGTTGCCTTCTATTGTGAAGGAGAACATCTTCGGGAGCCCCGTTTCTTGGGACCCTTCTCAGGTGTTGAACCGTTGTTGCCTTGCCTTCTTCGGCACATTCCTTTTTGCAGCCTCTCTTCTCACTACAGTGTCCCGGTCTTTCTACGAGGGGCCAACACACTGCGCCTCCCTATGCACGGTGTTATCAGAGATGTTTCTAATACCCGACTGTCCACCACTGGCCCTTCGTGGACTCGCCACTACCTTCCTCCGGGCTCCTCCCTGCCGATTTCTCGTTCTGGAGTTACACTGTGCGTGGCTCTGGTAAACCTGTCTCTGATGCACCTCCGGGCTCCAGCCCTGCTGGTTTCTGGTGCTATGGTTTCAGCGTGGCTTTGGCGTCCCAGTCTGCAGTATCGGTTGGGTTCCAGAATTGCAGGCTTCCTCATTTGGGCTTACTCTACCAACCTACAGGGTGTACCGCAGCACAGGGCCTTCCCTTGCCTCCATATGCGTTCCTCTGTCTTCTCTTTCACTGTGGTTTGCAGAGTGGACGTTATTCAACCTACTCGCCCCAGTGGATTGGATATTTGGATTTTAAAGGGATATGTTCTTTTTCTGTAAGGTAATGGCATCCATTAGGGGTTTCTTCGCCATAGTCATGGTTTTTAGAGGTTCCTGGTATTTTAGAGCATCCCATGTAGGCCACAGTTTATACAGGTTTAGGGAGTTCCTCACATGAACTAAGGAGGAGTCTCTTCCGGTGAGGTCCCACTTGCTTCTGCCCCTAGAGAGGATGTTGCGGAGTGGGCTCACCTCCCTATCCTCACAGGGGGTAGGGCTCACCCTTGGAGAGAAGGAATTAATTCCCTCAATTGGTCACACTACTTGTAGCCAAGTAGAGGCTGGTTAGGTTGACACCAATGGCTACTAGTAGCTACTTCCGATACCCCAGGCCAATTACTGCCATACCCAAAAATATGGACAAAGGTTATAGTTTTCTTCTCATGTGGATGTTAGATTTCCAACTTGCTAGGTACTCGATCCTTCTTCCTGAGTGGTACCTCCTACTTACGTGGTGATGTCGGATACCCAGGAGCTGCTTTTAGTTTCCACTCAAAATCCTATTTCAAATTTTCCATTAAACCTTCCTGAAGTAACAGAACCTTTCTTAGCAAAAAAAAACTAAAACAAAATGCTTGAAGGCACACAATTGCCCCAAAGACCAGTGCTCAACTAAAGAAATGTAATTTCAATTAGCATCTACTCTCTGGTGTACCTTCTTCTCATGCTCTGCATCAGCGCATTTATGGGGTCTTTGTGGAGTTTAACTCACCTAGTTGTCATGTTGTTTTTAGGCATATTGCTTAGTGTTACTTTGTGTTGAATGCCCATTGTAATAGAACATATTTTAAAATACATTAGCTGATTTTTGGATTAGAAAATATGGATAATTGTATTGTACATCTTACCTTTGTAAAACACACCCCACACACCCTTCTTCTCAGACAGTAGCCAACCTTTTAGCCGTGGAACTTTCTTGAAGTAGGCGCAGGTGCACACAAAGAGCAGGCCGAAAACCAGTATCCCATCCAAGGAGTATACTGCAAGAAAAAAAACAGCATCAAAGCCTGTCATGATCGAGTAATCACACAATAACCGCAAATCTGAATTGGTGAATCAATGTGGAGTAATGAAATTACAAACAGCAAGGAGAATCTAAATAATTCACTGCGCCAACTCATAAGTGCATCTCCTCAGCTGCTACCACGTACTGCCAAGGACTAAAGGCAGGGGAATGCACCACATTCCTCCACAGGCACAAGCAAATATCCTACTACAACAGTGACTACAACAGTGGCCCCATGATGCTAAAATGTAAAGCAAGGACAACATAAAAACTAAACTCATGAACAATCCCACTGCTCTCTTGTAATGCCTGCAACACACTTTTACTGAAATCACTCTACGAATAGCGCAGCTCTGTCTCATCCAAGAAGAAAAATAAAGGAAGAGCACTTGAAAAGGGACTATGAATCGTTAGTTTCTTTAGATAAAACATCTCCCAAGACCCTCCGTGGCGGCCAAATTAGATTAGAAGCTCAAAAAACGACTACACAGATGTTTAAAAGCTAATCTGCTCCTCCCACAAAAGATATTGCAAATGCTAGTAGCTGAGACTCAAAACCTTCTGGCTTTTATCACATTTATTTTGATTCAAAAGCTTTGTGACAATAGCGCAATATTCATCCAAAGAGCTCAGAAAAAAAGGGCGAAGGAGATACTCATGGATTACGCATTGCTCTTAGAAGCAAGACAACGCTGAGCGTCACAGGGTTTGAAACCCGGTCTCGCACTTAGAGACTGGTCTCTGGCATGAAGTACAATATAAAATAAAAAGGTAAAAATGTGTCCAATTATTAGCAAGAAACAAGCCTAAATGGTACTAAAACAGGAAAACATTGCCCATAACGTTATATGGTCCTGTACTTGACCACTAATTTGGCAAGGCAGTTTTAGAGGAGCAGTTGTAATCCCCCTGCTATTTATAAAAAGAAAACTAAATAATGAACCATTCATGCTTTGTTATTTCTAACATATTATAAACCTTATTAACCTAGCTAAAATCCTTGGAGTCATAAAAAACCAACCAACACAATATGTATTCTACTTCATCCTAAATTCTTTCCGACGACACATTTACCAAGGATAAGATACCAAATACACCCAGTCTCCCTCTTGGATACCCTTACCTGATGGACATTACTTCTGCCTCCAATAAACAATAGACTTACTTAGATGAGAAGGGCCAGCCAGAGTAATTTGAGGCATAGCTCTAAATTATAATAACAATCCCCTTCATAAAGTGAATTGTAAAATGTCCTTTGTACAGCATTGGATTTCTCCTTTCAAGTAGAGTTCATCACATTTTAAGGTAATCTTTGGAAACGGTGGTCGCTCTTTGGACTTCCGAGCATATGCACAAAGTAAAACTGCTGTCTTGCAGAATCTAAGGTCAAGGGCCGTCAGTACAGTTTTGCTGGTATTATGGGTGGGATACCGGCAAAGCTGCTTTACCGTCTCTGCCGCCAGATATCCCGGTATTACAGGCAGCAGAGACAACAGTAAGTTCCCATTCCTTGGAGTCCCATAGGACTCCATGGGATTGCCTGAAATCACCAGTACCAGTACTGCTGCCAGTGATTCAGGCATTTCTTTGCCGATAGGGGCCTGATCTACAGGCAGGTCAGGGCTGCCGTGAGATCCGCAGTCCCCACCGGCATACTTGTGTTTTGCCGGTCCGCAAAAAAAATGCTGGTGCCGGAATGACAAGCATTTTATTTTTTCGGACCAGCAAAATCGTAATGAGGGCCAAGTTCTTTTAGACCCAGGTGACTGCATAAACTGGTAATGGCCGGAATGCACAGGACCACTCGGACAGCATGAAGGATGACACAATGGGAGGGGGGGGCAAGGGGGCGCCTATGCTCCTTGGGGTGAATCATGTAAGGAGGACATGCGATATGGAAACCCTAAGTGACCATCCAAGAAGCACTAGGCATGAACGAAAGGATGCATTTTACTTGTGGGAGGCAGGATATTTCTGCACCAAGTCCTAGTGATTGTTTCCAGAATGCACTTGGGTGGTTTCAAATCTGCCAGGTGACTAGTGAGCTTTAAAAAGAAAAAGAAAAAAAAAGTGGCGTCTGGAGGCAGAATTAGGCTCGTAGGGTCAGTTCCGATCGACATAGAAGGTTCTGCTCTTTGTCTTGCAAGACAATGTTGTCTCGGTCTGTCATCGCCTTAAATCAATGTGCGAGACAGGTTTCTGAGACCATTCTGGCGCCACTGCTCTGAAGTGTCTTTCATCAGTAACTTGTGAACTGCTGCCTCCCGAACACAAAAACAGTTGTAAAGACTCGGACTTCAAAACTCCAGGGTAGTCAAGAAGCGGCTGCCAGTGGTGCTCTTGCTTAGCTACTCAGAGGAGCTGAGTTTCACGATGACAAAGCGCAGATTTATTTCAGTTTTATGCGACTATTAATTTAAAATTCTGGTTTGGTTATTTTGTTCCTTGTGGCAGGTCAGAAGAAGTAGAAAGACCAAATGGTGGCATTCATATAGGTATTTTATTTAAATAATATGTGAAAAGGCCTCACCAGCCCTATTCTATGGATTTCCCTACCCAGCGCAACTAACTAGGGTGCTCGTCTGCCGTGAAGTCCAAAAATGTCTGTCCTTCGTCTAAACACAAGCTAGCTACGCTGACCCCATCACGAAGATAAAGGGCCTCATTACAATACAAATCAGCTGGTACGGAAACAACGGTGGCAGTAAATCCGCTGCCACCGTTGTTTCCGGACCAACTGATACAGAGTCCTGCAGGTCTGACCTGGCAGGAGTAACAGCACCCACCTGCAGGCAAACATGTAAACACTGGCTCTGTCATAGACAGAACCAGTGTTTCCATGGATTTACAGAATTCCACCTCCAGAATTACCGGGTCACTGGGGTTGTAATGCTCCGGTGATTCCGGCAATCACGGATGGTGGAATGATATTACCGCCGGACTCGTAATGAGGCCCAAAGTAACAAAAACGGCAAGAGAATGACTCCCTTCTCCTGGCTAGGCATCCCCAGCCTCAATGCAAGATTCTTAGATAGTTCTTGGCCATCTTTTGCATTAGCTTAGTCAGTTATTGTAGGGGATTTACCCACGTATTTCGTTCCCCTCTTTCTGAGCTTTGTAGTCTTCTCCTCCTTGGCGTTCTTGGCATTAGATTTTCTCTTTGTTTTTCTGAAGTTTCTCTGAAAGTCTCCCTGTTCCCGATATCTCTGGGGCAAGAGTTCCTCTTTATGGGATTCCTGTTCTCTGTAATCCTAGGATTCGTCATCTCCTTACTGTACTGTTTCTCTCTAGTATTCACTCTCTACGCCTTTTCTTATACTACTGAGACTAATAGGATGCGCCCCTAGATGAGTTTCAGTCTCCTGCATCACTGGGACAAGCAGGATTAGTCCCTCAAAATATTTCACCCTCTTTCCTCCTTCTCATATCACTAGGACAAGTAGGCTGTGCCCAACGATGCACTTAATTCTTTCGGTCCTGGCTCATACCACTTGGAGAAGTCCTGTGATGCATTACACCTTTAGGGTTCTTTCTCGTGTCAATGGGACGGGTATAAGTCTTGTGATATAGGTTTCTCTCTTTACTAGGAAGAGTTTGATGTTGGTACTATTTATTCCTCTGTTCCCTCCTGGGTCGTCAGCCTCTCCAGTTACTGTGCTTCTCACGGATCTGCATGACTGGGACTGCCTTCAGGACAGGGATCTCACTTTGGTTGTTCAGGATGGCTTCCGCCTGCCCTGCCCGTCTCCCTGCTTCTTCTCTGCAGCTCCACGGGGCCAGCGTTACAGCAGTCTGGACGTCGTTGCTGGACTGGACAGTCCACCTCTTCTGGGTCACGCCACCACTCACAGCTGGCGTTCTCCCTCTAGTGGTTCTCTTCTTCCTTCAGCTCCTTTGGTGCCTCTTGCACATGCCACCTTCTTGCGTTCTCCTCGTGGAGGATCTCCTGGTCTTCCAGCTTTCACTATGCTGTCAATTGAAAACCCCCAAGTTTCACATCTCTGACAGTAGTCCTTTCCTTTTTAGGTTACATTGCTGGGTCCTCCCCAGCAAACTATAGCCCTCTTTTGTTTCTAGTTGAGCCCTCTTCATTCCTCACTCCTTCCTCCTACTACACTATTGTTGGTTTCCAACCACTGAGCAATCATTATTACTTGCTCATTCTTCTTCAAACTGGTCTCACTAGACATTTCTTCAGATTGAATCTTAGAATGTGTGTTACAGTAGAAAACAGTAGCTGAACTACTGAATCTTTCTTACGCCTTAATGTTACTGCTGGTACAAGAGAAAGGGCCTTCCTCTGCAGAACAGGAGTCCTTGTCCCCAAGATACGAGTCGCTCCATTAGGTCCCGCTTACCACCACCCCTAGAGGCAATAGTGCATAGCGGGCTCACTTCCTTAGCCTAGCAAGGAAGGGCTCCCTTCTGGGGAGAAGTGACTGAATCCCATGACACATCACATCTGGTAATTGTTGTAACCTAGGTAATCGGTAGGATACGTGGTTGTAGTGTATTCATTCTGGTCTGGTAATTTCCTAGCAACCATCTGGAAAACTGTTGCTAGTAAAAGGTGTACATAAATCTGGGAATGCAGGGATCAAAATAAGGATTTGATTAGCAGGAGCTAAAAGCTGCTCCAGGGCATCAGGCATCCCCTAGTAATCAAGAGCTGTCTCAGTGAACCAGCAGCTAGAATGTCGCAAACATAATTCCCACATGCGATGCAAACTAAGGTTTTGCACTTACATAGGACCCTCGCCCGTCAAAAATTTAAGTTGCAAGCTACTAAGCAGCCATAAAAAATGTCAATCACCACCTCCATCCTATAAACACATACATACATTTCTTACTCGCCAAGAGTCAAACATCACTTGCAAATGTCGAGATCAAATTTTGTACCCTGCATAGGTTTTAAAGGTCTTCTGGATATGTCCCGATTGTCATTTATATACATTCTTTAATGCGCAGCGTTAATGTAATATGGATACATTTGTATGGCACCAGTTGGTCTGTGAAGCCAAATGTAGCTCCTGTTAGCTGTTGGGTGTCAAGCCAACCAGGCTCGCCTGGCCTATAACCAAGCAATTTCGAAACTGGTATAATGCTAGGGTGTACAATGTGAGCCAGAATAAAATGGTGCCGATGCGCAGCCATTTTGAACAATAATAAAGTCTGCGTTTCCGCAGGCCTCACAGAATGAACAAGTAACAAAGCAAGGTCACAGATATTTTGCAAGCGGACTCTACAGAGAATAGTTATTGTATTGTCCAGTGAAGGACAAATACAGAAGGGGAGATGGAGTGCGCTGCAGCTGCACAATAAGGGGTCTGGGAATGCATGCAAGTAGAGGAGCGCTGGGTTTTTCCCCTTCCAACTGGATTTTTCCACCCTCTGTCTCTTCGAGTTGTGATCTGCCTTTCGGCCGAGGGCAGAACGCAATTAGAAGTGGGTCAGGGGGGATGCCCAATAAAGGAGATGGTATCACAGAAAGGTGATTATTGGATGTTGAACCTCGGGTGTTGCAGTCTCGCTGAAAGGGAGGACGCTCTGCTTTAAACCCCGTTGACCACAGTAATCTTCCCTTAGGGCCAAATAGACGCAATACACCTGGAGAATGAAACACATGGGTAGTATGGCAAATCATCCCCCAGGGGGAGCCTGCCCCATACGCAACACCCTTCGTAGTGGTGAGGCAAGTGGGACCTTACTGGGAGAGACCCCCCACACGTTAGGGGACAATGACTCCCGTTCTTGTGAGGAACTCCCAAACTCATTCTCCATAATGGCATACATGGGAAGCTCAGAGGTGAAGAACAAGACGTGGCTGAAGGTTGGAATACAATACTCCGCGTAATCGTATTTCTGATGCTTCTCTCTGCTTAGATTCACATGTTCTGCATAAACTGACATCTAGTGGAAGCTGCAGAGTAATGCACATGAAGTTTTTGAAATTCAAAAAGGGATGTCGACACGGCTGGATTGTAATACTATCCCTAGTGTGGTACAACCTGTACCCATGAACCCTCACGCATCTCAGATTATTTGTTTCGGACAAGATGGAGTGTAAATTCTAAGCGTGAATTGTAGGTAGAAACCATGAGGTGTGAAAGATCAATGCTTCGTTCCTAGTCACCTTCTACTCCAAGAGGAGAGGAACGGCGGTTGCATGCGAGTCTAAGCAGATACAAGAATCAGAAATACCATTACGTTGAGCAATGCATCCCTGCTGAGGCTTGTGGATCTGCTTAGAATCACATGCTCTGCATAGAGCAAGCAGTACTAGTGGAAGGAAGTGGGTTATTAGAAGGTAGCGCTGCAAAGAGATGTTTCAGCACCACTTGTCCCACCCGTGTATCACCCCTAGAATGTGCGTCCAGACAGTAATGTTTGGTGAATGTGTCGTAAGGAAGGCATGGTATTGACAGTGAAGACAGACAGCTCAAGGCTGTTTATTGAACTTCATATGGGTCGGTTGAATGCCTATCTAAACCTAAAGATGGGCGCAAGATACGACCAACAAATGAAAATAACAGTCCTAGTGGGGTCTCTCAAAATAAACAGGCCTATATTAATAAACCTATTGCCAATCCTTACTTCTAAATACAAAATTGGGTGGGATAACAATGTAGGCAAATGATGTGTTCAAGAAACGATAGGTCAGGATAGTTGAGAAGTTGGCTCCTCTTCCCCACGTTTTCAGCACGGGACAAGGCAGCACAGATGAGCTTCGAGCACACCCTGGCTTCTCGGCCACAAGGATACAGTTCAAAGCACAGACATACGGGCCTTCTGCCAAAGCATCTTTTCCAATAACAGTCTCTTACAGCAGAGGATCTGTTTTAACAAACAAAGTCTCAAAATTCCATTCCTTTTAGGATGGAGACACACACACACACACACACACACGCGCACACGCGCACACGCGCACACGCGCACACGCGCACACGCGCACACGCGCACACGCGCACACGCGCACACGCGCACACGCGCACACGTTCTCGCTTCTAATGTTCATCAGGGTCTCCCTGCTTCGGGTACAGACCATGGATCTTCCTCATTTGGGCTCCGATCCTCTTGATATGGATGTCCCCAATTCGGTCTCATATCCCTTTTAGCATCAAAATTGAAGACTTTTCAATGTGCAATGGGTTTTGCTTAAACCGTTGCAGGACCACTTCGATTCACTTCACACAATATTCATATTGATATTTTATTTGTATTGCGCTCATACACTAGTTTTTCAGAGAGCGACGAGGCAAGGAAGGGGAACAAGGTAGAACAAAAACAACGATCTTACTGGGCCCAGTGACATTGAGAACGCGCAAGTGCAGGGGAGACGGAAGGGGGAAAGTGCAGGGAGGAGGGTATGACATGGAAAGTGCTGAGCAAAGGAATACAAAAGCAACAGTGGAAGTGCAACCAGCATGTGGCAAGTGCTAGGTTTAAGGCACAGTGGGTGTCTGATAAGTGTGGAAAAGAGGGTTAAGGGTTGGGGTGGGGGGACTGTAGGGTCACAGATACAGCCCCAAGTGCAAGGGTTACCAGGAGGCAGTGAGGGTGTGTGTCAGGGTGAGCAGGTACCTGGACAGAAAATAAGAGGGTAACCTAACAATCTTCTAATTTAGTTTCTCTTAGCGGGTTACCTTACAGAGACTTTTGATTGAGCAGATTCAGTGTCAGACCACTCTGTCAACAGCATCGTATCTTGCCTTCTTAAGTACAAACATTCATCGCAGTTTAGCTTTTACTTACGTCTTTCATCACACACATTTAACAATGCTTGTTCCAGAGCTAGTTCTACAATGTTGCTGCTTGCAACCTTGACTTCAGCACAGATCAGTCTTGCATCAGTCTCCCCAACTCACCAGCTGTGTTGATCTCTGATATGTATTTGTTCTTGGAGCCAAGGACGATACCATGGCGGCTGCTGCTACTCCTCTCAGCCTTGATCAGTAACGCGGGAGGGCCTTCGGTATCTCCGACACACAGCGCAGGTTTCTTCAGTCTGGTTTCCTGGCCTTATGCTTTCTACCTCAAAGGTTTTGTGAAAGTAACGGCTTCTTGATGAAAAGGTCAAGGGTATTTCCCACCTTGCAAACCCTTCTTGTTTTCCCGTCTTTCGCCTCTCGTTCAGCTGCCAACTCCAAACTGCTGTTCCTTTGTGTGCTTTGTCTTACTCAGAGTGTGCTCTCATGCTCCGCCTTTTATCCGTGTGGGGGAAGTTTAATGGAAGTCAGGGGGAGCGATTGTCAGTAATTGCCTGACTTTGTAGTGGGACATGTCGGGTATATTACTCAGGTGTTAATCTTATCTCTCAGAGCGGGCTGTCTGTGTGGAAGTGTCAGAGAGAGAAAAGGGGGGGACGGTTCCCACATATCCTAGCGGGTAGGATGGGGCAAAGGGGGTTATAGGGATCAGATAGGATACAGCATCTCGCTATTTAGTGTCACTCCCACTCCCCGAAGACCCCTCTCCCAGGTGGTCCTCCAAAGGCGATGGCTGTGCCCTGGCCACCTGAGGGAGCAATCTGTGGGGACTAGCAGGTAAGACACCTCTGGTTTCTCACAGTGTGTACTGAACTCAAGTGGCAGCCCTGCAAATGGCATCTAGCGGCACGTTTGCTATGAAGGCTAAAGTGGCCCTAGTGCCTCGAGTTGAGTTGAGTTTGCTCTGGGCTTAAAGGCCAATCTTCTTTTGACAAGAGCGTTAACAGAGTTGGATGCAGTTGACAATACATTTAGAAATTGCTGCCTTAGAGATAGGGTCAACTTATATTCTAGCGGTTACATATACAAAGAAACTACCTGTCTTCCTGATCGACTGTCTTTTGAAGGTAGATCATGACAGCTGCGTACATCCAGTGTATGTAGACTTCTTTCTGCTGTGTTTGTTGGATTCTGGAAAAACTCAGGAAGCTCAATAGTTTGGTTGCCATGGAATATTGATATGAATTTGGTTGAGAAGTGAGGATGTGTGCGTACCACCACCTTGTCTTGGTGTATAACTACAAAAGGGTCTTGTACTGACAGAGCTTGTAGTTCGCTTACCTTTCTGATAGAGGTAAGGGCTATGAGGAAGGCTGTCTTGCATGTCAGATGTTTAAGGCTGGCACTGTGCATAGGCTTGAAGGCCCCCGCCCCACATGAGCCTTGCGAGTACGACATTGGAGGACCCAGCCGGGAGCAGGATTAGAGACGGGAGGGTACAGCTTTTGACAGCCTCTATGAAAGCCTCAACTACGGGCACCTTCCACCACAACATTTTATTCCGAGACGTGGTGTAAGCGGAGAGAGCTGCTAGGTGTACTTTGAGTGAGTTAATGACTAATCCTGAGTCAAGTAGGTAGTAGATTATATTGGTCCGTGAACAATCAGTTGGATTGAGAGACTGTCCTGCACCATAACACAAAGCGTTTCCATATGTTAATAAAAACAGTGCCTTGTGTTAGGCTTGCGTGCCTCCTTGCGGATTTCCATGCATCTTTGGTCTAGGTTAAGGGAACTAAACTATGACCTCAGGAGCCAAGCTGCCAAATTCAGCTTCTGAGGGCATGGGTGCAGCAGTGTTCTCTGAATCTGGATTAACAGGTTGTGTGTGCAGGGTAGTTTCATGGGAGGACACAGCGACATCATATGTAGATGTGGGAACCAGCTGGCGGGCCCACATTGGAGCCATTAGAATCAGCGGTACTTCTTCCTGGTGAAGCTTGTGGACTATTTTGTTGAGAAGAGGTGATGGGGTGGGTGGGGGCTGTTCGAGCATATGCAAATCTCCCTGGCGAGTTCATCATAAGTGCATCCTTTCTGGGGAAACCTGGGCGCATAATCTTGGCATTGCAAGTTTTTGCAGGGTTGAGAAAAAAAGGTCCATCTCTGGGAACCTCTAGTTTGAGAAAACGTTAGCACATCTGTGTTTAGTTCCCATTCGTGCTCTGAGGGTAGCATTGAACTCCTGCCAGAAAATTGAGTTCCCCGGGAACATGTTGTGCCACGAGGAACATGTGATGCAGTGCCCGCTGCCAGATGTTCTGGACTAGTTTGGGCAGCCCTGGAGAATGTGCACCCTCCCCCCCCTATTTGTTTACATAAAACATGGCTGTGGTATTCTCAGTAAGGAATAGCACTATCTTGTGCCCTAGCGGAGTCTTGAAGGCTTGAAGTGCTTTGAGAATCGCTATTAGTTCCAGAAGCATCACATGCATCCTGGTAAGCGCCTGTGTCCACAGGCCGTGAGCAGTGAGATGCAGGTAGTGAGCGCCCCACCCACTCACAGGTGCATCTGTTGCGAGAGTGGCCTTGATCGTTGGTGTGTTGAACGGTTACCCCGTTAGCAAATGGTCTCTGTTCCACCACTGTAGGGATTGACCTAGAGGTTGCAAAACCACCACTTGCTCATCTCACAACCTGCTTGCTTGCGACCACTGAGCCACTCTTGCATTTGATGCATGCACATTCTGGCGTGAGGCACTAGATAGAGGCAGGAAGCCATCATCCCCAACATGCGCATCGCCTTTCGTACCATCACTTGACGGGCTACATACTAAGGTGTTTGAAACAGCATGTTTTGGACCCTCTCTTCGGAGCGGTAGACTGGATTGATGTCTGTGTTGTTTAGTGCCCCCAGAAATTGCTTTACTTGGCTGGGCACATTGGGCTTCTCCATAAACAAAAATAAGTCCAATCGAAACAGCAGATTGATTGATTGCTGCGTGTTTTGAGGGTACCTCTCGGGAGAGTGCCTGGGAATTAGCCAGTCGCCTAAGAAAGGGTAAACTGGAATGCACTAACTTTGCAAGTGAGTGGCCAACACTGGTAGGACCTTTGTGAATACCCTGGGGATTGATGCACTGCCAAATGGTAGCACCTTGAATTGGTAGTGCTTGCTTCCCAATTTGAATATTTTTGGTGCACTGGCAACATTGAAATATGAAAGTATGCATCTTTCATGTCCAATGTTCCCATGTAATCCACATGCTCAATAGTAGGATGAGTTCCTGCAGCGCTGTCATCCTGAATTTTTGGGGTTGAACATACGTGTTTGCAGGGCGCATTGTTAGAGCTTTCTTTGGAACAAGGAAGTACATTGAATAAATACCTATATTTTGTTCCCTGAAGGGCACCAGCTCCAAGGCTCCCTTCTGTAGTAGGATATGGATCTCCTCCTTGAGGATGTGGATGTGTTCATTGGACATTCGTCCTGCACGCGGTGGATGGTGGCAAGGTGTTTCGAAGAACTCAGCGGTCTAAAGTTTTTCACTCCCATTGCTGGGCAAATGCAACCCCTGACTGGGGACACATGGGAGAGAACATGGACTGGTCTGTCATTTGGAGGCAGGGGCTGCTGCGCCCCTAGAGGCTGCAGCTCTGCCTCGTCCTTTCCCACGGCAAAACCCATGCTGCTGGTACTGGTAGGAAATCTGAACATGCAGGCTGAAAAAGGAGGCACCAGATGTGCTTGCTCCAGCTTGGCATAATTTTCCTAAGCCGTGTGCCCAAAAGGTTTGAGCGTGTATTGAACACTCTCCTCGGGACAAAGGGCTTGTTGGAAATCTGAACAAGGGTCTTGATTGTTTGATGCTCGTTTTTCACCATCTCCAGCTGGTCGTCAACAGCTTTGCCAAAGAGGAGACCCTCCTCGAAGGGCATGTTAATCAAGGCGGTCTGTGTCTCCACTTAAACCCTGCGTCTCTAAGCCAGAACTTCTTTTCAGGAGAGTACCCTCTGCAATGACCCTTCTTGAGGTGTCTGCAGAATCCAAGACATTTTTCAGAATGTTTTGGGAGACAGGTTTACCCACGGTGGTGACTTCAAGAAGGTGGGAGTGCACCGGTTCCAGAACTCAGTCCAGATGCCATGATACCTCATCCCACTGGGTGCATGCTGTAGCTGACCAGTAAGGTGGAGTTTGCTAGTTTGGTAGGGTATGCAGCAGAGGTTGTGATACGCTTACCTAGCATATACGTTTATGTTCATTTAATGATATGCTTTTAACAATTAAAGTTTTGCATATAAATCTCATAAAATCACAAATACAACTCATAAGCTTCTAAAAAGGTTAATACGTCACCAGTAAAACATCAATATGTCATTTGATAGCTCTTTTAAAATATCTAAAATCATTGCATAGAATATCACAAAAAATGTAATTCATGTCATTTCCATCAAGTAATCTTCGCCACACAACATAATACACATGTACATATTATTATATTTCATCAAATGTTTACTTTGTAGCTCATCTAGGCTGTCACATTCACATATTATATGGTATGCTGTTTCCAAGAGTATTCACGCCACATAGTGTGTAATATCCAAGTTCTTTTTGGATGCCGAGTTTGGCCCCCAGAATTACAAGCACGTTACAAATATTAAATTTGAACATCAGGTACCAACGGATCGTGTTACAATCTGGATATGCACACCGATATGTTGGTTTATTTTCCCTCATAGATAGATGGCCAAGAAATAGTCCACTATTTACTTTTGACCCAAGATTTACTAACATTTGTTCATGGTCCAGATCATATATCAGACTTTTAGTTTCTGCTTAATCTGTTTGATCGAATACAACAGCCATCTGGCACCATCATTCTTAATCCACTTGTAATAGACCCCTCTCCATCTATTAAGAGTAACAAAGTCAACCTTGTTTTGTACACTTCCATATTGTTCCATGAGCTTTACCACAAAAGGTACCATTAGTAAGTCTAGTCAGCTTAACATATTACATGGCCACCGTCAGTTCAATACGAATATTCACACTTG
Organism: Ambystoma mexicanum; assembly: GCF_040938575.1. NCBI lineage: Eukaryota > Metazoa > Chordata > Amphibia > Caudata > Ambystomatidae > Ambystoma > Ambystoma mexicanum. The sequence continues at coordinate 162,381,007 of NC_090938.1, read as the reverse complement.
GCAACTCACATTCTAATAGAATCTATTAATCTGAGAGATTTTTGGGCATTCTCATTAGTATCTTCAACAATTTGGCTTTGAATGCTTTCAGCTCTTTCTTAAAAAGACTCCCCCAGATTTTTGCTCCATAAAGCATGCATGATACAATTTTAGCAGAATATACTTTGAACACTGTGCTCACTGAGAAATTTCCTTAGTTTCCAATACATTTACTTAATGCCATGGTCGCTATCATGCATTTACGCTTTGTTTCGCTCCAATGTCTTTTTTCCAATTAAGCTTGTTATCCATTATTACACCCAAATATTTATATTCATTAACAACTTCAAGCTGTCTCATATCTATCACCAATTTTACATTTTGATTCTTATTCAAGTTTTTATAGTCAAACGTCATGATTTTGGTTTTCTCTATATTGACCACCACATCATTCGCTGAGGCAGATTTTACCAATTCCTCCACCTTAGGTTGGAGTACCTTGGGTGTATAATCTAATAAAAAGGAGATCATACCCTAGCCAACCAAGTTGTAGTATCCCAATCTTAATGTCATACCTCTGGGTATTCCTCACCTCTTAGAAAGTCTGCCAAATACAAATTAAATAATATGGCCGCTAACGTACAGCCTTGCTTTACTCCACGGAGCGTAGGAATGGCTTCGGATAGTCTCTCCTCTATATCAAGACAAACTCTGACTGATGTATCTTTGTATAGCAATTGTATCATATACAGCAGTCGGAGGGTATTCTCCTTATCAAGTTTGTCAATGAGACTACAGTAAATGTTCCCTTCCACACCGCAGCATCATTCTGTAGCTCATTTTCTTCACTGGCCAAAGTACCTAACATATTTTTGATATAGGTAGTCCATCCACTCTCAGGTACACAATTGATCGGGAGTGACTTTTCTTGTTTACTATTTATAATATCCCACATGGTTTTACTATTTCTATTTTTAGACGTGTGTGCCAAAGTCAGCCATATTCCTTCTTTCTTCTTTTTCAAATTATATTTTTGCCAATTTTTATGCTGCTTTTTAAGTTCATTTATCTTATCTATGGCATTTGTACCATTTTCCTTTATACATTTTTGGATATTCTTTCTAAGCTTTTTTTTTCCCTTATGTATATCATTATCAAATCGCTTTTGATGTACCAGATTCAATTTTTCACCCACCGATCTATAGCTTCTTTTTCTCATTATAGCGGTTTTTATATTTTCAGTCACATGTTCAAAGTCGCTAATTAGATTACTCATGGTATCTAAAGGGCTACATTCAAACATTTCAATAAAGCTTTCCAACAAAGGTATAGCCGTCTCATTCCCTTGCTCAATATTTCTAGGGTTTCATTTTATACGGTTGCCTGCATTATTTACCTCAATATCCCCATTCTTTTGATACTCATTGGTAGCTGTATTTTTGTTAATTATGCAGAAGTAAAGAGGAAGAGGATCACTTTCTTCTCTACATCCAACAGCCATATCACGCACCAGCATACGTGCCCTTTTATTCACCATCATGCAGTCCAGCGTACTCCCACTACTGCCACATATCCGAGTCACTTGTTTCTCAGCATCCCTGAGTGTATTACCATTCAGGAAGGTTAGTTGGAATTCATTAAAGAGGGAGATCCATGCTTTGCTTTCCTTCTTATAGTAGCAATCAATGAACGGTTCAGAATTATATTCATCATTTATACATTCTGTCTCAAAGTTAAGTGTTACATTTAGATCTCCAACAATGATAACCGGCATCTTACTTCCATATTCCACCAGGATTTTGGTTAAAGTTAATATATTCTCTTTGTTATGCTTTCCACCGGGCGGATTTTATACATTGACAAAAGTAAGTTTGTCCATAGTTGACGCCATGCATTTTACAATAACTACTAAAATCATGTTAGTGGATTCCTTATGTTTGATCCCACTCCATTGCTGTTTAATGGAGGTCATTAATCCTCCCTAAGGCCGTCCTCTAGATCCTTGGGTTGCATTACTAACATGATTACTACGACCATCAATTTCGTATTCCTTAATAAGCCACGTCTCCTGCAAGGCCAAAATTCTAAACTTAGCAATGTTATCGAGAAGACCATCTTCGCTTGTATAGTGGGCATTTCCTCGAGTATTTCAAGATGGAATTATCTCCACCTCATCAGGAGCAGTTTTCAAAGTGGGATTTAAATACTGTGGGGAGCCTCTGCCAATAACCATCAGGGATTTCTTTATCAATCGGTCTATTTGGTTTCTCAACATAAACTAACTTTAAATTTGTTTTGGTCACCCTTTTTTCTTTACTCTTGAGTATACTTACTAGCCTCATATTTTACTTTCTGGATGTATTTTTCATTACATGTATAACCTTCTCAAAATGCTTTTTCGGACTCAGTATAAAATCATGTATTGACTGCTCATAACACCAGACGTTAGTGATGAGCCTTGAAGAGCTTAGCTTACCACTTGGTTCACTATTTTGGAATCGTCAGAAACAATCATCCGCAAGGGTATGATTGCTGCACATATTGTGAGAATATGATGTCTATTAAGGACCATCATCTCACTAGTGTCTACTTTTTCTAATTGTAGGGCCAATATTATGTTGCTCATGTCATCTACCTCCTTATTTGTTTTAATGCTCATTTCATTACCCTTTTCAATATTCTGCGGGGTGCCATTGATGTTCCCCTTACCACTCCATGCTTTAGTGTTTTTGATACATTCTTTACTTGCCCCTTCATCACTAGAACGTGAGGGATTCTCATAGAGCTTATGTACATCCATCAATATATCCTCAGCACGCTCCAAGCTCTTTTGCTTTTTATTTTTTCGTATTGCCACTTTCTTGGGGGCACCCTGCCATTCCTCACTGGCTTTACCTGAATGTAGCTTAGATGATTTCATGAAAAATTCTCCAATATCAATATCATTAACCTTCTTTTATCTTTGTCTTATTCTTACTGCTATCATTCATCCCAGATTCATGCAATCGCAACCTTATGTTCACCCACATAATTTGGTTCTTTAAAATTCGATAATGCTTTCCAATTCCATGGTATTTCCCCTTATTAGATTCATTCTCAGGTATTTCTATTTTATTGAACTCAATTATATCATCTTCATCAATAATACAACCATTATTGGCACCTTTTGTCTTTCTTGTACTATACATGGCTCCTTGTCCATATCTTATTTTCTTCTTAGATTTTATCTGTCTTGTTTGTCTTTTAGAGTACATGTTTTCCAATTTCCCTTTGCTACCCTTACCCTTCTTAGGTGGAATACACTCTGACACTGTATATTCATTATTTCTTTCCAGAGGCTACCTCAATTTTCTCTGGCCATTTATGTTCAAACAGTCGCATACATTTCCACTCTCCATTTCTATGTTAGTGTTCATGCTTTTATCACACATCTTTTTCTTACTTCTTCTACTAATATCACATAGTAGCAATGAGTGTATAGCTAACTTAACTTCTATGGACTCACATTGTTACACAATCGTAACTAAGGCGTTTTTCAAGGCTTGAAATAACTCCTCTGTGTTCATACTTATAAAGCTTGTTTCATCTAATGTCTCAGCCTTTAAGACATTAGGTTTACATTCAGACATCCTATCAATCACTTTATCAGGAATATAGTTGTCAATTGCCAGACGAGCTTGCCTTATAACTATTAAGCCAGAATTGGCATCAATCTCAAACCTCTCTCCTGGGTTTAGCATTTCATCATTTTCATCTACTTTTTCTTCCACAAAAGATTCAGTCAACATGTCAGTTATAGGGCTTAATACTGTGCTATTACTAAGTAGCGCATTGCTACATTTATATTGGGCAGATCCTATAGGTTTTAGCATTTGGGACAGAAACGTACTGCCAATACACGGAAAAGCCGCTGATAGTTCATCCATAATTTCTGATGCACTACATTCAACCTCTTTGGGGTCATTATTAAATCACTTTTTGTGTGTGTTTTGGTTTCCGGGCATTCTATTTTACTAAAAAATGTCGTCATTTTAGCTGGCTTACATTCTGTTAGTAGCCCTGGTTGTGAAATTATCTTCCTTTTACATGCACAGTTCGCCCTACCTTTGTGCATGGCTTTAATACCACTAATGATAGTATTTTGTGGTATATTATCACCCATCTGCATATTAATAAAATTTCAATATCTTACCTCATACAGCACACCGCGCACAGTGAACAGTCAACAGTACACTTTCGTGCACTTACTGGTGCGCGCGCGTGGTGCGCTGTATGATGGGTATTTCAGTGCTTCACAGGGTAGGTAGGGAGGGACCTCCTAATGCCTGCCAATCACTCCGTTCTAGTGAGAGAAGAAAGAGAAAACTAGTGTCAGTTGAACACGTGATTCTCTGACATCACCAAGGGGTATTTCAAATCTTACAGGGCTGGACCAAGGACTCAGTCAGGGGGCTGAGCCAAAAGAGTCACAAAACAGATGCAACTGGCTTAGCGAGATAATAGTTACTTAAGAGTCGGGCAAAGTCTGTGTGTTACTCCAAATTACTTCCTCCTTAAGAAACGCTGCTGCTCGGCAATCCCACTGCATGATAGCGATCCGACCAGGAAAGTTAACAGTACACTTTTGTGCACTTACTGGTGCATATACAGTCTCTTGCACTCCTTGTTGGGAGGTGCACTACTCTGCTAATGGCCACCACCAGAGAATCTGGCTTGACGTGACCGCTAATGTAGAGGGGATGTAAATGAGAGTATGAACGGTTTTTTCCACCGTGGGTTAACCGCTCTAGTAAGAGAAGTAGAAGGGGGCGGAGAGACCCTTTTCTTGATGGACTCCAGGAGTGGAATAGCCTAGATAACAGGCTTTTTCTCGTTGAGAAGATCTTCAACTAAGTCGGTCCCTGCAGGACTGCTGTTTAAAAGAAAGAGGCTGCTCACTATTTTGGCATCAATACCGAGGACGGTATTGATGCCAAAATGGTGAGCAGCCCCTTTCTTTTAGCAGCTCATTGTAGAGAGGTTGGTCTGCAATAGGAGAAGAGTGACCGCCCTCAACTACGGAGGGGTCAACAGGGTCGACAAAGACGGGGTCTGTGTGGTCCTGGTCGTGAAAGCAGGTAGTCCTCACCCGCTTGGCTGTGGAGGGGCGGGCAGAAGGGTTCACCATGAATACCCACCCACATGTCCTTGTCAGCTTGTGTGGACTGCATGTTCCCATAAAGAGATCCTTGTGAAGGCTCAATGGGTGGCACGGCTGGGGCAGGGAGAGAGGGTGTTGCCGACACTGGAGGAGGTATAGGAGGCTGCTCAGCAGGCCTTGAGGGAGTGGGCAGCTTACTCATGTAGTCCACAAAGAATGACATTTTACCCATGGTGTCCTCAAGCTGTGATTGGGTTCAGGGCACAGCAGACGGGATGTGTCTTGGGGGCTCTGGAGTGACCGTTAGGCCAAAGGAGGTGTTACTACCAGGTAATCCACTCCAGGAGTGTCTTTGGGGCTCTCCCGAGGGCACCTTTTATTGAGGTCGGAAGACAGAGGTGAGGATTCATCCTCAGTTTTCAGAGTCCTGACAGGCTTGTCTACCAGGAGCAGAAGGCTCCTTGTGGTGTTTTTCTGGGCGAGAATGTGGTTTGTGCTTCTTTGGCTGCTGTTTCTGCATCTCCACCTCAGCCATCGAGCAGTGTTTATGGGCAGCCTACACCAGAGTGTCTGCATGAGCACCTTGTGGTAAGCACGTAGTCGGAAACACAGCCGGCACGGTCTGTGTTAATTCGCTGAGCAGGGAGGTGCCAACCGACGGCGTGCGGCCCTCCGTCGACAAACAGCTAGGGGGTATGCGTTTATGGGAGAAGTGTGTGCATGTACGCCGGCATCGCCAGAGTCCTTCCTCATAGCAGTTCACTGTGACTGCCTTTCGAGGCTGGGGACAGGTATGCAGGAACTAGATTGTCCTATGGCAGTGTCCTTGTGCTCCGAATTGGAGTCTCGGCTACTTCGTCCTTCGAGGTCGGGCTCGAATATCCCAGTGGCTGTTTCCGCCGGCATGGCACATGTCGCCCACTGCTTGGTCCGGTGCTCCTTTAGGGTTTTGGGCCTAAAGAGCTTTCACACCACACAACAGGATTCGAGGTTGTCACGTGGAAGGCAGTTTGTTGATCCACAGGAATTTTCTGTTGCACTTGGGACAGAACTAAAAGGGGTGTGCTCCATAGTGGAAGACTGACATTGAGGCAGCAGGACAAAAATAGTAGCGGGCGGAAATGGGGTATGCATCCTTTTTTCTTAAAGAATCAGTCCCCCCCCCCTCGCTCTCCCTCCTGGATAGGTTGAAGCCTGTCATCTGAACAGTACGTCTGTTCCGGAAGCCGGTATCAGCCGCTGAGATGTTCCGGGGAAACAGCAGTCGAATTAGTGTGTTGAATGCAAATGACAGAAGAGGTTTGGATGAGTTTTAACACTAAAGTAGGTGAAGCTACAAACGTGGCGGAACCTATCGTATGGACCGAGACGCGTGAGGGATCATGCGTACGTCACACTAGGGATAGTATTACAGTCACGGCTGGTCGATGTCCCTTTTCAAAAACTTCATGTGCAATACTCAGCTTCCATTAGATGTTGGCATATGTAGAAAAAAGAAAAAAAACATTTATACATAAACCAACAAGAAAGAGAATCTCTTTCATATAACAGACGAAGAAGCTGAAAGGGGATGAGTAGCCAAGGCAGAAGAAGGTGTATGCACACATGGGAAGACTCCTTCCACCTTAACCCTTGTGAGAGGTGGAGTCGAAGAGGGCCGCGGAGCCCGAGACATCAAGAAGTGCTCTCAATCTAAGAGTGGGATGCTAGTGGTCCAGGGTCTATGTGGAAGGAGGAAGTGAGAAGACAGGATCCGAATCCCGGTGGTAGCGTGACCACGACAGCCTCGTGGTGGGTAGTGCGCCGAGTCAACAACGCCGAAACCACAATGTGGAGAAAACTGCAAGCCGGCTGGTTGCAAGCAGGAAAACCTGACTGCAGATTCGAAGCCGACAAAGAGAGGGACGCCAATGAAAGCTAAAAGCCAGAGAAAGAGTGAACCACGAGAACCCAACCAGCGCTGGCCCCGAAGACACTCCACTGCAGCTATCAAGGTAACAGGGAGAAGGGGAGTCTTGGAAGTCCACCGCAGGAATCCTTACTCAACAAGGGAAACATGTCCCAGTGTAATTGATGAGAGAGTGGATATAAAGCCGGTCAAGTGGAACTATAATATTGTGAGTAAGAGAATCGCAGTTGAATCTGAGAGAAAGATTAGTAAAACTGGGATACAGAACCTGGGGAAACGGGAAAATTACCCCATACATTAAGTGAAGAGTGGAATAGAATAGAGACAAGAGTACTACAATGAGAGAAAGAGAATTCTATGAAGCGAAGGCTAGTGAAGCCCTTAAAAGATAAATCACACAAAGCAAGTTAACCCAAGAAAGGGGGAACATTGATGGTCAAGAAAGCCTACCCCACACAAGACAGAATGTTACAGAGAGACAAAAGACATTTCATTTGGGATAAAACTCAAGGATAGTATGAAAGAGTTACAAGAATTTGTTCAGAAGATGGCCAAAGATTATTTGAGAATAGACTAACAACAAGATCCCGACAGTAGAGGGCACACAACTCAAGAAGAGACCAGCAGGATAAGGGCGACATTCTCCTAGCCTTATTAGAATAGTGGTAGGGTCAGTTAGCTTTAGGTTTTTGGACAGAAGACTTACTGTTCTTTTGCGCAACAGCCTGACAATTGACAAGCACCTTAGCTATTTATATAGGCAGCAATAACGCATCACGATAAGAAAAATACCTATCTTTCCCTATCATTTAATTAATAACGAAGTGAAATGTCAACCCAGTTGTTACGCTCACCTGGTTCCCACAGGGGTGTCGGGTGGAACTGGACAGCCGCGGTCTCCACCAAGGGTATAGGCCACCCGTTGAGTTGAGTAATAGCCCCTCACTGCGTCCCCATTTATCACCTCTGATATTCCCGTTCGCCAAGCTCACCTTATAGTTTTGAATGATGAGCTCTCCATCCTGCGAGGAAAGCAGGGGCGCGTTGAAGGCCAGTTACTTCACTGGCTTGAGGATATTGGAAGAGTTCTAGACAATCTTGGCTCCAAAACCCCTGGCGAAGGGCCGTAAGTATATAGTTCTAAAGAGTTCAAAAATGTCTGAATAATCACTCTTGTCCAATTCCTTTGTTTATCTTGCAGCTTAGACCCAAATGAAGATAGTTCTGTGGCAGCTGAAAGCGTTCTGGTAAGAGTCTGTGCTATTCCACACTGTCCGTTAAATGATGTCAAAGTTTAACTCGCTGCGGTCTTTTCTTACAGGTGCGGCGTAAGAAGATTTGGCGTGCTGGTGAATAATACCTCTGGCGGTAAAATCAGGTAAGTATATGGTGGCAAGAGATTGTCCTCATTTGTTTCCCCTCGGCTCACCTTGTTGTTTTCTTGTCCCCCTTAGTTGCTGGAATGCGGCAACTTAATGATGGAGACAGCGCCGGATAGTAGAGATGCTGCGAGGAACGGCGAGTATGGCGCGGCACTGCTGCTGGCGATGCGCCGTGTTTAAAATAAAGTCTTTTTCTCGTACAAAGATGCAATGAATCCGGAATCAGGTAAGAAACCCAACAATGTTCTTGTTCTAAGCTTTCTCTTCTTTCTAGGAGCTCTGGACTCGAGGCAGGCGTGGAACGAGGCTGGATGCGGACTGCAGACACGGTGAGCTTTACGCTGCTGGATGAAGAATAACGCGAAGCATGTGCTGCCCTTCGGGCGTGGTTTAAATAGCCTCCAAAGTAGTCCCAGGTAAGTATTCCTCTACAACCACACCCGAGTAACAAAATAGTCCCTAGGTAAAGTAGTCCCTTCCAAGCCTCACATGGGCTTGGATCTCTTGCAGCATGGTCTGCATCAGGAAGTTTTAACATATGAGCCTGGCGCAACTGTTCCCCCATATGAGCCGGGTGCTATAGATGCCAGGACTGTACCCATATAGCCCCTAACAAGAGTTGCTGGGTTTTCTCTGGGCAACATGATGCCTGCTTCCGGGGTTGCTGGACTTGGTCTGGTTGCCCGGGGGTAGGCATCATGACACCAGTGTCTGCGTCCTCCTCCTGCTCTAAAAAGGGTCAGGTCGGGCGAGTAAAGTATGTGTGCCATTAAATCCCATTCAGGACCACTTGGCGACCTGGCGAATTGATCCCCTTGCCTTTCGGGATCACAAAGATCATAGAGTAAGAGTATGAGTGGAACCGAGGCGTGTGAAGAAAGTAAAGTTGAAAAAAGGGACAGATGGGGCCATGGGTACGTCAAAGCAGGCGAGCCACACCACCTAAAGGCATGCTTGCTCACATTCTTGCGAAGAATATTAGTGCCACGTGCAAGTACATCGAAGATAGGCACCACTTGAAGCAGGAGATTACGCACATGCAATTCCTGCTTGAGGTGACCTACTTGGAAAGGTTATCCACTTTGAAGTGCTCATTAGAATCAAAGAAAGCATAGACAAGTCAGAGGCAATGGTGGGAATGGGAGGGGTGGGAGTTATGCTATGCGTTTTGTGAAAGCCAAAGCTATCAAACAGCATCCAAAATAAGGGGGTTGAAGTTCCAACAAGAAATTACATGGCCAAATTAAACATTAAACAAATAAGGGGACAGGGTGAAAGAAAATGGTATGAATTCTCCACTAATTTGTCCGCAAATTGTAGACAACTAGGACAACTAAGAAACCTCAGAAAATCGAATAGACTTTTTCACCAATGTACATTCGCCAGCTCCTCAGGGGCGCAGACGGCATTGCGGCCACCATCTGACAAACCATACCGGTTTAGCACCAGACATCCATAGCGATGCTTAGCACCCACAGAGAGCGCTCATGATCCCCTGTTCCCCACTTCGGGAGGGGCTATTGGCCCCAGGTTTACAAAGATATCTGTTGCTTTCCATTTCCCCATTGACTCTAGCTGACTTTAGAAACTTGGCCAAAAACGTCCAGAATATCTGGGCAGAGCCTCAGAGAGGAGATCCAAATGGTCATTCAATGCCATAATCCTACCTGAACCGACATGCATTAGTTAATGCAGATAATTAGGTCTCTGGAGGTTTTACAGTGACTTAATCGGCAGGCAGCATACCTCGGAATAGCAAACCCATTAGAAAAAGCCCAAAATAGGATTATACACACTACACCAGAGGCATTCACAAGAAAGACAGATTAGGGGAGCAGCAAGTGTAGACACGAAAAAGGAGAATCCCCAGATGTTCAGCATGACCGAAGACCATTTTCACTCAGCATCCAGGCATCAGGATAACCGACGACACGGGCTAGTGGGCGAATGCAAACTCTTGTCTACAGTCCCCAACCTAAACTCCAGCTCAGTTGGTGACGATTTGCACCCAGCAGGGCAATCCCAGAGAGTATCAGGATTCAATGATTTGCAATTATTTCAAGAGGGTAGGGCACTAGAAGAATGAATTTCCAAACAGTCTTCTCCCCCCACCCCGCTAGACAGGGAACCTACCCCATACCCAATGCTCTGAAATTCCCTCCAAATGAGTCCAACAACAACCTGCCAAAAGAGGAACAATGCTGAGACAGTTTGAGAGAAGACCTCCCTATGTACGCCTTGATACCCGTATACTAAAACGGACCTTATGTGCAGTGTGAAATTGATGGGCAAGCAATCCCTGGTTGCGCTGCAAAGCGAGCCTGTGGGTCTGCTTTTTAGTCGCACTAATTCCCACACATTCCTTTATCTAAAACCGTCAACGCAGCAGACATTTCTAAATAACCCTTTTCAACACCCATTTTCTTAACCAGCATCTATTACCCTTGGGCCAATCACAGACCAACACGGTTTCCTCCTCAGACCTTCAGCACCCATCAGCTTGCTAGAAAGAGACTGGTTGTATAAGCAACAGTGCAGTATCTTCTGCAGTCCTAACAGTCTTCTTGAGCGCTTCCAGTAAAAATACTGGGCGGTATCCCTGGCCTTATTGTAAGTCACACAAGAGAAAAAGCAGTATGATCCGGACATTATCATTTAATTATAGTTCCTAGGTTTAGCCTTTGCAACATCCCGATTCTGCTGCTCAAAGAGCAAGGAAGAAACACCTATAGATTTGTCAAAGGTTTAAGAGCTATGAATGCAATACTTATTCACACTTTCCTAGTGGTCCTCAACACAGTCACAAATATATCTTGCACCCACGGGCAAAGTTTCAATCTACTAGTCGGGCATAAAATGTCACTCATAAGTATTCAAGATGATGTGCGGCATCTAACTGGCCGCAGAAACTTAACAAGGACGCTGGTATCCCACAATAACCCTAGACATGGAATGGAATCTAGGTGTATAGCTGCTTTAAAAGCCAAGAACTGATGTGCGTCTTTCAAGTTAAAGTTCACATCAACGGCGTGAGGATTGACAAGTAAGATCACTCCAGGTCCATCGACGGACCGCAATTGGGACTGTGTAAACTATCATACAGTACGGGAATGAGACCAGGTGGAAGGCCAGTTCATTACCTGACGAGTGCCCCAGGAGCATCCCCCGATTTACGAAGAGGATTAGGCACCAATTGGTTATAATGGCCCCTGCAGCCTCAATAGCTGCAATACGGTCTTTGCAAGTGGGCTTGTGGTCAGGTAGAGTTCGTGGAAATCAAATGCATTGGGAAGGATAGCAGAGGGAACAACCCTCCAAGGTGGGGTTTTGTTTCAAGCAACATTATAGCTGCATACAAATGATAGCATTAGGTCCATTTGAGATACATTTTCCTTCTTAAATCTAGAACACAACATGTTCTAGCCAACAGAAATGTCGCAAATGGTAAGTTTACAACCTGAATTTGAGCAAGATAGCATCCTATTGATTCTACAGAGAACCTTCTGTTACAGAAATTTGAAAAGGTTAAAAAAGGGAGAATCGTGTTTTTGAGGTCGTTTTTGATGAAGAGAAACAAGCATTTTAGGGAGCAAACCAGTATGCCACCTTGTACACACCCGAAATGTGTTGTGGATTGCTAGAAAAGTGCCAAAGAGAAACTTTAGTCACCACTGCCTTGAGTTTGTTAACCATATCAGGGTGCAAAATGTCGTTGTAGGCCACTAGTCACAGGCAAAGGTCACTTGCCCTCATTTGGATAAAGCATCGCCAGCCCATGTGTACCAAACTTTCAGCAATAGGATACACATTAATTGCCATAAAGACACATGCATTGGTCTTCAGTCCAAAGTACTGTTGCAGATTCTTCCAGAGCAAAGAATTCTCATTTGAATGGGCATTAATGAGCTTCCCTGTGCCTTTACATCTCTTCGCCCGATATACTATGCCGATCGTACCTTTCGGTCGCCTGATCCATCAATTTCAAAGCAAGCCAACAATAAAATAATATGCACAGCGCAAAGTAAAACCTGAGCATATCTCGGCAACTCGGTCAAGAATTGAAACCCAGAGGCTAACGCTTAGTGGCGCATTTGAACATATTCAACGAGAAAACAGCACATTTAGTTGCTGAAAGTGGATCTATTAACAACGAAGACAGTGAAAATACAGAGAAAATTAGCGGGTTTAATATATGATGCAAACCATTAAAATTACTGAGGACACCAAACAAGACCAATACATGTCTGGGGTCGCATGTGGTCTCGTGTAGAGGGGATATGGCCTGCACGTTCAGGTTTGACTACCTCTTTTGGGGTGGGATTAAGCCCAATTTGTAAATTGTATACCCCTTTCGGTTGAAGCATGGTTGCCCAGAGCATTGCCGGTGTTTAAAATGGATTAAAAAGCATTAATTCATCACTTTTCTGTTTTATGGCAATAAATGAACATCATTGAGTCGGGTTCTACTAACACCTGTAATTTACAGCAATACTTAAAACTATCTTGTTTAAGGAGGGTTGCGCACTGAAGGATACTTACCTTTATCTGGGTTCGGTCTGTGGACTCACTTCACTATTCGGTCCGCGGATGGGCCTTCGATTGGCTCAGAGGCCAACATGGGGTACGTGGACATCGGGCATCGCACGCTTTGCACCATCCACGCTAATTGGATGGTGCAAAGCGTGAAGTGCGTCAGATTTTTCAAACACCCACCATGTTGGATTCACGGACATCCGCCAGTGTCCACGAACATTGCAATAAAAACATTAAAAAAAAAAAAACGCATTGCATTTGTCAAACTTATCAAACAATCTCTGGGGAGGTGAGGGGTGATGAGGATGGGATTGCATATGGCCTTAAAAGCCAAAACACTACAGTTTTTGTTCTCGGATGTCCGCAAATAGTCCGGGCCAGTCCTGAGATGTTCGCGAACATCTGAAATTTTCGGGGCATCTATGCTTACTTGTGAATTACAGGGTTCGTGAAAATCCATTTTTGGATGGCTTATAACATTGGCGCCACTCAAAAAAACTACATGACATTTTTGACTTTCATTCTAGATGGTTCTGCAAAGTGTGGTGCTGTTTTATCAAGCGGGAACAAAATTAGAGTGATCCCAAACATTTTTAAAGGCTTATAAATATGGTGCCATTTGAAAAATGTGCATATCAGTTTTCAAAAAGATTGTAGACCTAGGTATGAATGTTTTTGCGAAATTTGATGGGATTTTGTCAAGAGGGGGCAACATCAGAGCGGGGGTCTCGACAATTTTAGATGGCTTATAACTTTGTTGCCGTTTGAGGAATGTGAACAAACATTTTCATAAAGATTATAGACCCAAACCTGAATGTTTGTGAAAAAAAAAACAAACATGGGCAGATTTGCAGCTAACACGTATAAAGAGCATTGGCAAGGACCTGAAAGCATTATTTGCAAATGTGTCAGTGTTTTATTTTTTGAAAAGTGTGTAGGTACAAAAAAATAGTGAAATACCTTTGGTCACTGAGGTATAGCCTGTGGCCATGGGCAGTGGCCAGATTGTCTGAGGCATGGCCTAAGGCCATGACCCAGACAATCTGGCTGCTGGACAGGACCACGAGGGACCAGCAATGGAGTTAATGTGGTCATGGGCACCAGGGAAAGGCTATGTGGTAACGTTTTTTTTAAAATTGGAACTTGAAAGCATTGTTTTGCAAATATGTCCTGTGTTATATTTTTTTCAAAAGTGTAAAATGTAAGGACACAACACAGTGATAACACATTGGTGTCTGGGCAAAGGGCTTGGATGTTAGCAAGGAGAAATGTGTACTGTAATTTGGTTATTGGGGCATGCAGAATGGCGGAACCGGTAGGTTTATGGGGGAAAATATTCTGCTTGTGGTTACAGCCTCAAGTGGTGGACTAGATTACAACAATTGTACACGACGAGGATTAGCAAGGACCCGAAAGTATGTTTTTGGAAATATGTCTTGTGTTTTATTTTAGAAAAGTGTATGAATTTAAGTAGAAAAACTAGTGATGTAGATTTGTTGTGTGGGTAGCAGGCCTGGCCCTCGTCAAATGCAAATGTGTACTGCGATTTGCTTATTGGGGAATGCAGCATGGCCGAAGCCTATGCCAAATGGATTAAGCACTGGCCATTGGTTACATTATTTGGGCATAGTGGACACTGAGCTCGGAAGCAGGGTATAATAGGAGTGGTTTGGTTATGGTCATGGTAGAGCCTTATGCCCTATGCAATTGAACAATGACTTACGCCGCCAGCATGCGCTGCCGATAATGACAGACCCAAATACGTGTTGCAAAAAATATCTAACACCATGAAACATTTTGACTTATAAAAACCTATTAAATTGACAGAAAAAAACTTTGTTGAAAGGATGTTACGGTTAAGTTGCATCCCACCCTTGGGACACCTCTGCTCCAGTAGTTAGCCAGTGGCAGCCAGTGGCATCCCTTGGCATTTCCCTCCTGGGTTCTCATGAGCACTTGCCAATTCATACTGCCACTGCCATTTATGCACTTCTCTCACTGCACAATGCATATATGCATTTGTAGGAGCATTATGTACAATTTGCATAAGGGAAATGCAGATGCAAAAGATTTGTAGGTTATAGTTAAGTGGCAGTTGGTGTGTGGAAGCTTAGTATGGTCATACAGTTATAGGTACAATTTTTGGAAGTGACTTGTGGATGGGTATGTGACTGTTTGAAAGCAGGCCTTGAGGGAGTGTTACAAATATAAAATTTAAAAAAAAAAAAAAAAGGGCTGCCTTGTGTGAAGGTGTGCACCTGCCATTCTGGTCTTTTAATGATCCATGGCCTGGAAAGGGAACTGTGAAGACTGTGTATAGTTATAAAGGTTAATCAATTATGGTCTTTATTGTGTGCTAGCTAAAGTATTTGGGACAGAAAATTGTCCTTTTATATATTTTTCTACTATACAATTGTCCATTAGCACCCTCGGTGGGGGAGCCAGCCAATAAGTTGGCTAAGAACGTGGGCCTGAACCGCCAGTACAAGCACGCATTCCAAGCCACCCAACGGCCTGCTCTAGCCCCCCACCGTCCTTCCCATTTTTTCAGCATTTTCTTCCACCCCCTACTTACCTTATTTCAGCAGCTACTGGTGCATTTGCTCCTTTTCTTCGCCTCCTGCAGACTGCCATGGAAAGGGAAGATGGGGCTCTTCCCTTTCAATGGAGCCCATCTTGAACAGGATTGTCCTTCCTATAGCAGGATGCGAGTCCCCCGGTAGGAAGGAAAATCCTTTTTTTTTGGCCACCCTGAGTGCTAATTGCCTTCATCCCCGAATGCAGGGGCTGGAACAGGGAATAACAGCCCAGAGCCCTCGCCATCTGCCCTCGCTTCACTTGGGCTAATAACTTGGGCTGCCGGGCAGTTATCCCCCGTTCCAACCCTTGGAGCGGGGGATGAACACCAAATTATTTGCATTAGCATAACACAAAATGCTAATGGATGTTGGAGAATCTTATCGAGTCCATCTACTTTTGTGAGAACTGTAAAGAAGATGGAGTCTATAGGATTATTTCTTTTTGTTGTTTTTTAACTGTGAAAGGTGGTTCCTAAAGGAACCTTTTTTCTTCTTTTTTTTTTTTTGCAGGAGAGGTCAGAAAGTTTGTTTGTTTATTTTATTTATATTGCGCACCTGACCCGGAGGTAACTGGGCGCTAGAGTATGGTAATAGTTACATGGCATAGTATAGACAGTTGTACACATGAGTACAGTTTGATCATTCAGGGAAAAAAATTACAATGGTACATATATATATATATATATATATATATATTAAACATTATACATAGGTCATAGCAATAGTATAGACACATACTGGTTGTGCAGACCACCTAGCGGTTAGTGGTATCAAGGGCTGTTATTTTGTGTTTTGTTGAGTATCCATGTGATAACATGGCTTCTGAATTTGTTGAAGGTTTGAATAGTCTGAATATTCTGAGGGAGAGTGTTCCAAAGCTGGGCGGCTAATACCGGGAAGCTGGAGCCTCCGGCTCTTTTTAGATTGTATCTTGGCACCACCAGACATGGTATGTTAGATGATCTAGTGATTCTGTTGGATACCTTCCATGTGAACTTGTCTGTGAGGTGGGGGGGGGCTTGGTAGTTGAGCGCTTTGTGAGTGAGGCAGATAGTTTTTAGGACAATTTTGTCATGTATAGAGAGCCACCTGTAGCGCTTTCTAGTTTCTGATATGTGTTCCCTTTTGGGAAGATTCAACGCTGCTCTGAGCGCATTGTTTTGCATGATCTGGAGTTTATTTAAGATGGTTTTGTTCGCTCCTAGATAAAGGCTATTGCAATAATCCAATTTAGATTGTATGAGCGCTCTCGCAGGCGTGAGGCAGCTGGTTGCGGATAGTAGAGTTCTACAGGCTCTAATCAACTTGCCTGTGTAGGCAGTAGCAGAAGAGGTTGGGAGGGAAATGAGGGAACAGGCACCAACTACTAATAGGGAGGGGCAGGTGGACAGGGAAAGATATTGCTTGTGTGTTACATCTAAGGTAGGGGGCAATGTTTCTTATGCTCCTTGATTACAACCTCAAAAGCGCTTTGAAATTGCTCCCCCCGCAGTGTGGTGTGTTGCAGTATATACACAGTACTGTTGTCTTTGAAAAACATATGGATCAACTGCCACTTTTATCTCTTGCACGGTAGCTGGTGGGATTTTGTGTCCCACAGAAGTAGGCTGTGTGGTTATAGTATTGGTTGAGGAAGATGGGGAGGAAGACAGCCTACTACTTGCTAAGGAATGACAACTTTTCTGAGAGCATTGCAGTGGTTGGATTTGGTGTGGCGGCACATGGAGGTGGTCCCATAGGAGTACTGTCCATGTAGTCCGCGACTGAGTACTCAGTGCATTTCACTTTGATAGCTTTAGCCTTTGGTACATTCCCAACAGTAGTAAAGAACTGCAACACCCATGATTCTCGCTGGGTGCTCGAGGTAAGCACTTTCTCATCTTCTTAATCCTCGTCATTGTCTTTGTAAGTATTGCGCTTTTTTTTGTTGTGTAGGTCCTCCAGCTGGAGTTAGTGGCTCTTGGGGAGTTGGGATGATAATAGACACTGCCATGTTCAAGATGAATAGCAGTTTTGCTAATCTTCCAAGTATGTGTTCTATGCTAGATTGTTAATGGACGAATAAGAATATTTGTAGGAGCTGTGCAAGGATACATTTTGAGCTTGAAAGTTCCTACATCAGCAGGAAGTGCATTTCCAACTGTCCTCGAGGCACAGATGTGATTGCAGACACATCATGCCGCATGCGTGGTCACGTGATGCTGTCCGGTCTGCGATGAAGTAGTCAGACGTTCACAGACGTTGGCGGACACAAAAACAGTGGGAAAAGTTGCAAAAAGTATATAGAAGTGTTAAAAATGATGCTAGAAGATGGGAAATGGCAGAGTGTTAAGGTGAAACTTTGTAAATTGGACACAATTTTTGCTATATTGGGGTTAATATGATATTAGTAAGTTGTAGGAAATTATCCATTGTAAACCGCCCCCCCCCCATTTTTACTGCATCTCTGTGTTTCCACTAATTTTCCTTTCTAGCAGACTTTATCAAGTTATAATGTAGTCTAATACATTGAAAATAGTTGTTTGCCCGTGGACCTCCGAACATGCATAGTGGACCTCCGAACATGTAAACAAGGTAGGACTATAAAAATGTGGTTTTCCAGAAAATAAAGGCAATGGGCTTCATTACGAGTTTGCCGGTGCGGAAACAATGGTGCTGATAAGCTCACCAGCACCCTTTGAGTCTGCCTGATGTGGCTGCTGTGCTCGACAGGTCTGACCCTGCAGCCACAGTAGGCAGAGCGTTCACGGAAGCACTAGCACTGTGTCCCTACTCCCACAGGACTCTATGGGAGTGGGGACTTAAAATTTGACATCGCCAGACTTCCTGGGCTGCCGGACTCGTAATGAGCCGGTGTCACTGGGAAGTTGGGCGCTGGTAAAATATTACGAGTCCGGCAAAATCCCGCTGGTAGCACCGGCGGGGTTACTGCCAGTTCTGTAATAAGGCCCAATATCTTTTTTACCATGTGCCTGCATAAACTGGTTACAGGTCCGGGACGTACAAAGGATCACACAGAAAGCAGGGACGACGACATGATGGGAGGATGCCAACGCCACTCAGCGGCAAGCGTGACTTGTCATGTGACACATTATCCAGAAGTTAATCCCAAAGAAAGACTAGGTAGAAATGAAAGAATGTATTATCGTGCTGGTCAGAGGCAGAATTGAATCTGCCGGAACATGGGTGACACCTTCATATCACTCACCTACAAAAAAGTGGTCTTTAACCTTATTTCATCACCTGAATATATGTGTTTTCCGTTACAGGCATTAGTTGCAAATGCCATTATCTCGTCTTGGCCTCTATCTGGGGTTTCATGCTAGCCAACTCAAAATCAATTCAAAACACTGTAGCTAGACTTCCAACACGTGCAGGTTGAAAGAACACATTTCCCCTGCATAGTTTACACCACAATACGTCACCTACGAATACCAAATTTCTAAATTAATCATTTTCAAACAGACTTAACGACTGATCTCTGCAGAAGCAAATCCACAGAATTGTCCCTTTACCTAGTATGATAGCAACCTTGTTTGCCTCCTCCCCTCCCCTTACTTGTCATTTCCTCCCTCCCCGTGCCCCCTTCGAGCACTATCTGAAAGTCGTCAGACCTAGTACGATAGTTGCTTGTTTTGTTCCTCCCCTCCCTTTCTGCACCCCTCTCCCTCACCTTTTGTTTTTCTCCGGCTCAACCAGAAATGTCATTAGGCCTAGTATGGTAGTCGACTATCTGTTTCCATTTCCTTCCCACTCTCCCCCACCCTGCCTTATCTGTGGCTTAGCACTTGCATTATGTGAAATGTTGTCAGGCTAAGTACAATAGTTAATTTCACATCCTTACTGTTCATGGCCTGTAACAATGTCATTGTATTTTCCCTTGTTCCCTCCCTTGAAGCGCTTTGAAACACATTGTGTATAGGCGCAATATAAATAAACTATCATATTATATCAGTTCTGGAGTGTATGCACGAGCCACCCACAGTGGTCCCTGATTGGACCACTGTTGGTGTGTTTGGGGTGGGGGCAAATATGCTATTGAGTGGGCTGAGTTTCTGTGCTCACCTGAATGTAGGATAAGAAAACGAGTCCTGCAGCCATTCCAGCAGATCTGAAGAGGATCCAAGTATCCTGTGCAGCTGTAGGAAGACCTGTGGACCCGTCCAGAAGGGGCATGGCAACCAACTCTTGCTGCTGTCCCGGTGGACCTCTGTCTGGCTACTGATCTCAGAATAGCCTTGCTGGTGCTATGACCCTTTGGACTGGTGGAAACAACCAGTCTCTACGTCATCCTGTATCCCTGCAGTTTGGAGTCTTCGGAAGTGTCCGTAGGCCAACCAACTCTATTTTGGCCTACTGTGTCAGAAGCTTACCATTTCCGTGATTTCACCCGGAACTTCGGTGGTATCCAGCTAGTCCCGCAAGTCGCCTTCCTACGAAGTTCCATCATCCCAGCATCAAAGGGTCCGGCACTAGAAGCGTTCTTAGGACGCAACTACTGAGACGACTGCTCTTGCCAACCATCTGTGGCTGTCGCTGGATCCCCCCCCCCTCTCCTAACCTCAATGATTGCCTTGAAGTGTCCTGCATTAGCGTCTGTTGCATTATTCCACTAGAAGTGGTTGCACACAGATCCTGGACCAAACCGGAACTTCGCTTGCACCCAAAGTTCCTGGGCATCTTCGACTGGAACCAACGGCGGAAAAACCTACCTCCAGCGATCTGCTAAGTCTGAGGAAAAATTAGAGTTCGGGTGATGAGTGGTAATTATACTTATTGGCGCCCCCACCTCCACCCTTTAAAAGTTTTTGAAGAACTTGGATTTGTTTTCCAACTCTTGGCTTTGGTAACATTTGTTCCAAAAGCCCTCAAAAATATAGAAAAGCATTTGTACTCACCAAATGAGCGCCAAAAGCATTTGTACTCACCAGTAAACTCCTTGGACATTCTTCTGGAGCAATCTTCACATGCACAGAACCCTGTCCCTAACTTTTCCCAACTTCTAAAAGTATTTGAGAACTTTGTGAACTTTTGAGCACAAGGCCCAATCAATTTAGGGTTGGACTTTATAAGTCAGGGTTGTTATTCCTGTGGACTGTTGGTGCAATTGTTAATTACTTACCTTCCCTTTCAGGTATTGGTTGGTCTAGTGTTTACTTTGCATTGTCTGTCACTTTATAGACGTTTTATATTAGTAGTATTATGTGATAGAACAGAGCAGGTAATTCTCTTTTATGGTGTATTCTTTGGCCAATAATACATATAGTAGGGGTATACACACTATGTGTAATGCTTGACTGCTTCACTGTGTGGGCTCATTGTGGACTCCTGACGCCAATCGTCTCTCCAGAAACTAAGCCTTGGCCACTCTCCATGCTATCTTGATTGGTTTGCTGGTAGCCTCCTAAACTTCTTAACAGTGGGGCATACAAAGGTGAAAGGGGGGAGGAATTGAAGTGCAAAGGGAAGGGGAATGTGGTCGGGAGAACCCCATTAACATAAAAGGGCAAAACAAGGAGAAGGCTTTGATGCAATATTCAACCACCAAAAGTATACACCAGAAATAGTTTGGAGATGAAACCACATAGACCAACTCGCACCAAATGCTTGAAGGTGGTATTAAGCACTATTCATGAAACCCAAATACATATATCAAATCAGGAAACTTAATGGCCACCAACACATTTTTCCCTTCCTGCAAATCTAGGTTGCCCATGTTTAGTCACTGACGTCATAGCTGTGACAGTCCATTACACACGTCAAATCATATCAACTGCTTCAATGCCAAGAGACACCAGCAAACACCTTACACCAAGAAGCCACCATAGGAACCGCCACACATCCTGCCATCTGTGACACCACTGTCACACTATACGCCTCAGTTGCACTGTACACAAATTGCAATAAATACAACAAAGACTGCTCCTACAATAGTGTCAGAATTCACAAATCTGCTCAAGAACTACAGAAGAATGCGATTGCAGCACACGAATGGCTCTCCGACAAATATCCAGAATTCTCAAGTTTCCCATCCCATGGCTATGCGTGATAAGGCCATCCAGTACTGTTTTTCTTTTAATTGTGGGATTTATAGTTTGCCTAAGAGAAAAATACAAGTCACAGAATCGAAAAGGGAAAAACCCCCAGGACTGTGTGGCCTTCTCAATCATGGCCACGAAAAACCTGAGAGCTCTTAGGGATCACAAAGGTCCACGTCAGCACTATCCCAAACTGCAATACAGAAGTCAAAACTCAAAATAAAAGTTGGACTATGGAGATCCACCAACAAGGAATCCAAAAATAAATCCAACAAGTAATCCAAAAATAAATTCATAAATCCAGCACAGGAAATGGGCCGGAACAAGACAGAGCGGTGTGCTCCCCTGTCCCCAGACCTTGCACACGACATTCAAAGATCTGCTCTGAAACCGTGTTATCCCACAGTCATGCAACACACGCTTCACGAGTTGGCAGCTTTCAGAAGATTGCAGCGCTGCTGAGTCTTCTGAAAGTGGTCTGCTTGTTAATTGTGTGTGCGTTAACTAAGGTTTCTGAACGGGATCCTGCCTGCAAGATCTGTCCTGAAGAAGAGTTATCACATGCACAAGCAACCCACGTTTCAACAAGCAGATAAGTTGATTCAGCACGGGAAACTGAATACATAAACAGTCAAAGCCTCACATACTTCTTGAGCTTTCCAACCTGGTATATAAGACGAGCAATGTACAGACCTGTTTTTCTTAGGGTTAGTAGTGTGACCAATCAATTTGCTTTTCTGCAAAGCTTCAGGATTGGGTTCTATGACTACGAAGAGATACTGTATTGCTTGATCTAGCCTGGGGCCACGACCCCTCCACCACACGGCCGCGCCCCTCCAAGGATGAGAAGATTCCCACAGTAAATGTTTTCCATTTTCAGCACTGCATAAATTCAATGTGACACAACACCAAACAAATCTATCTAAGCCAAAAGTTGTAACAGAAACTGTCAATGCCATTAAACATTGTAGACCCCATCTCCCAGCCCCACCAATGAAATCACTCACTGCCACAGCGCACGACATTAACGATACCTTGGGAGCGTTAAATAAAGTCCAACTGGCAGGAATAACGTAAAACTGACAGCGCAGCAAAGAGACCCCTCTCCTATTGACAAGGAAGCAATACTGCCAAGGAACACTGTTCCAATTAACAGGGCATGAACAATCACTGCAAGATCATGTGGCAGGTACCCCAAAGGGAGATCGTAACAGTGAATACCGGACCAAGTCCTTCTTTCTCCCTCACCGTTGGTCATGGCGGCCCCGAGCACCGTTTGCCGGGCTCTCTGTACGGGTCACTAGGCTGCACGATACTCTCTCGATTCCAAAACTCTCTTTCCCCTCTACTTCCGGGTCCAGTTGGCAGGAGGCGGGGCAGCGCCCTGGCGTCTGTAGAGTCGCAGGACCTTCCTCGAAACGTAACTCCGCCCAACGTCACCCCACTGCTAGGTCTCACGGCTTCTAAAATGCGCATGCCAAGAAAGCAGTTGACGTTCATCATGGGCGCAAGGTGCACCATGATTGAGTCAGGCAAGCTTTCACCACGTTCGCGCTTAAGGTGCCTGCTCACTAATTGAGAATGTTATATCTTTGCCTGCTTCTAAAATGGCGCTCTTTAGTTCGGCCTACAGGCACGCGTTTTAGGAGCACCACGCGCGCGCAAAATCAAACCAGATGAGGTGGCTACAGAAGAAATAAAAGCTTGAAAAGATCTGTTCACTTATTTTTTATAAATACTCTCAAGCTTAATGGAGCGGCAGTGAAATAGATGTTTTTACACTCGGTTTAGTCTCACTTCTCTTATCTTTTGAAAAGGAGGATGTTTTTTCGCATGTTTTCAAAGAGCTCAGTGTTGTTATATGTGCCCCGGGGACCCACACACGCAGGCATTCATGCAGGCACACAAGGAGGACGCGGGACGCGATGTTGGTCCGTCCGCGCACTTTATTGCCGCCGCGCATGCGCGGGCCACAACGAGGCTCGCGCATGCGCGCTATACATAACTCGGGACGTCACATCCCTTTTCAACTTTAACAAAAATAGAACATAAACTTGCGGGGTGCCTGATCCCCGATGCAACTGGTGGCCTTGAACACAGCCTTTAGCCATTACACTTACGTCCATTCAGGTCCCTTCGGCTTGGTCTCCCGAGTCCAGGACATAGTCCTTGAGATAGCCTGGCAGCCTCCGCTCTCGGCGGACTGGATATCTCAGTGGGGTCTCAGGCCGCGTGGGACAGCCGAGTCCGGCTCCAGCTGGGGCTTGGCGCCCGCTCTCGCCTTGATCGGCGTGTGGTTCTTCCGTGCTTGTGGCTTCCTCCGGTGCTTCATTCTCGACTGGATTTTCAATTCTCTTGAAGAACGACCGGTTGCGTGTAACAGTCCCCCGATCACAGGCCGCCGTTACCATCGTGCCCTTCACGTGTGTTACCTTCCACGGGCGTGGCTCAAATGGGAGGGACAGTTTGCCTTCCGGGTGTCGATTCCTGACCAACACCGTGTCCCCTACCCGCATTTCCTTTTCCTGTAGCCCTCGTCGTTCACTTTCCTTTTCGTTGCGCCTGATTCGCTCTTCCCGAATCTTCTCATCGTCGATAACTCCGGGTGTTCGGCCTTCTTCCTCCGGTAGTAGTCCTCTTGGGCATCGTCCAAATAGTGCTTCCGCGGGAGCCACTCCCGTGGACTGGTGAGGTGTCGTGCGGTATTCCCTAAGAAATTCCACAAGCTTTCTCTCCAGGTCTGCCCCGCTGCTGGCGGATATTCGTAGGACTTTATTGAGGGTCCGCATCATCCTTTCGGCTTCCCAATTGGCCCGTGGTCAGAGTGGGGACACCCTGCGATGTTGAATTCCTCTTTCCTTGAGGTAGGCGGCGAACTGGTTGCCAGTGAACGGCGGTCCGTTGTCCGAGCATATGAGGTCTGGGAACCCGTGTGTGGCAAACATCTTGTCTAGTGCCTTCGTTGAGAATTCAGTCGCCGTTGATTCAACTATCTCTACCTCGGGGTATCGTGACCATTGGTCCACCGCTACCAGAAAGTACATGCCCCGTCCTGTTGACCCAAAGTCTACATGTACCGTCCCCCATGGTTTTTGGCTGCGTTCCATGGACCGGATCGGCGGAGCTCTGTCGCCTGGGGTCGCGGCCTGGCACGCTAGTCATCTTTTCACAAAGTTCTCTACCATTTTCTCCAAATCCGGGAACCATACTTTGGCCCTTAACCATGCCTTTGTTTTGACCACTCCCTGGTGGCCGACGTGCGCTAGCTCTAGCATCCGGGTCCTCAGCGTCTTTGGCACGACAATTTGGCGGCCTCTCAGTATGAGCCCGTCGTCCGAGATGGAGAGGTCCTCTCGCACCTTCCAGAGCGCTTGGAGGTCCCTCTGGGCCACTTCTTGTCGGCGCGAATTGTCCCGCAGCACCTCTTTCCAGTCACCGCTTCTTATTGCCCTTCGGACGATGCCGAAGACCTCGTCGTTGGCTGATTCCGTCGATACGACTGCTCTTGATATCGCCGTCGGAAGAGATCCTTCCACCACTTGACACAGTAGTCCGTGACAGTCACTCGCGCCAATGTCCGTATCCGGATCCTCTTTGTTGGGGTGGCGTGATAGATAGTCTGCCGGATTGTTGGTGCCTGGCCTATATATCAGTCTCACCCCATACTCCATCAGCGCCAGCATCCACCTTTCGATCCTGGGTGGTGGTTTCGACGACACACCGGCTAGTATCGGTAACAACGGCTTGTGGTCCGTCACGACCACAACAGGTTTGCCCAGGATGTATAGGCGGAAATGGCGGCAGCCCCACAGGATGGCTAGTGCTTCCCTTTCAATCTGTGAGTATTTCATTTCAGTGGTGGAGAGGGCCTTGCTCGCATATGCGATAGGACGCATGTTCCCACGCTCGTCCGGTTGCAGTAGTACCGCCCCCACCCCTACCGGGCTCGCATCTACCACCATCTCGGATTCCACTCCAGGGTTGAAATACGCCATGGTGTCGCCATCGGACAGGGCGGTCTTCAGGGTCTGGAATGCCTCTTGCTCCTCGGTGCCCCATTTCCATGCTGTGTCGTTCCTCGTCAGCGCCCTGAGCGGCTCTGCCGTTGACGCTAGCCCTTTGATGAATCGCCCACAGTATGTTACCATCCCCAAGAAGCTTCTCACCTCGGTGGGGGATTGTGGGGCGGCAGCGTTCCTGATGTCCTTGATTTTGGCCGGGTCTGGAGATACGCCCGCTGCATGGAAGATGAAGCCAAGGAAACCTATGCGGTCCTTGAAGAACTCGCATTTTTGCCGATGTAACGTGAGGCCTAAACTTTTCAGCCTTTGGAGAGTGCTTTCCAGCCTCTTCACGTGTTCCGATTCCGAGGCCGCGAACACCAGGATGTCGTCGCTCATGTTCAACACGCCTTTTAGACCTGCTAGGGCCCCTCGGATGGTATTTTGAAATACTTCGGCGGCTGACGAGACCCCGAAGCTTAGGCGTTTGAATTGGTAGAGGCCATCGTGCATCGTGAATGTAGTTATATATCTCGAGTCAGGGTGGAGCTCAAGCTGATGATACCCTGCTCTCAGGTCCAGTTTAGAGAAAACCTTGGCGCCTTGTAGTTCTCCGATGATGTCATCGAGGGTCGGTGTTATATGTCTTTCCCTCTTGATCGCCGCATTGGGCAGTCGCATATCCACACATATTCTAACCGCCCCGGGTTGTTTTGGTTTGGGCGTCACCACGATCGGAGAGACCCATGGCGTCAGCCCCTCAACTCTCTCGATGATGTCCATGCTGACAAGGGATCGGAGCTCCTCCTCCACCTTTTCCCTGAGGTGGAAAGGTATCCGCCGGTGTTTCAGGGCCGTGGGCCTGATTTATTCGTCGATGTGGAGACGCACCGGGGGCGCTTTCAATTTCCCAATTCCCTCGAAGATGCCTGAGAATTTGTTCAACAGTGTCTCGATGTCTATCTGATATACCTCGTATGCGAAGTGGACGAGGTTCAGTGCCTCAGATGCAGCGGAACTGAGTATGGAGTGTGGGCTGACATCTGTGACGAAGAATCTGGCCTTGATCGAGACTTCCCCCTTTGACACTGGTGATACAAATACCCCTTTGAGAGGCAACGGGGTATCCCCCCCGAAGGTGAACATTTTTGCCATGGACTTGTCCAGTGTTGGAGGGCCTGGGAGTCTCAGGTAGTGTTCCTCCGCGAGAACACACACTGATGCCCCTGTATCGATGAGAATTTGAGTTGGCACCCCCAGTATGTTCACTTCGCACTTGGGCTGTCTTTTCCGTTTGCTCGCCGATGCAATGTTCGAGATGAAAAAGACCTCGTCTTCCTCTTCTTTGTCTTCTTCCTCTTCCTCGGCGAGCTGTAGCTTTTGAATTTCTAGTTCCAGCGCCGCGATGCTCCGCTGTCTTCTGAAGCCGCTACCTCGTACTCTCGCGGGTCCTCTCTGCACCGGCACAGGAGCGGGGGTACGGCACATGCGTGCATAGTGTCCTGGTTCGTTGCACCTTCCGCAGGACCTCCCCTTGGCTGGGCACTCCTCCGTGTGTGGCAGGTCATATCCACAGTATTTGCAGGAAGATCCAGAGGTGGTAGGGGTGTTGTTTCCGGATGACTTTCCTCGTCGCCAGTTGTTATATGTGCCCCGGGGACCCACACACGCAGGCATTCATGCAGGCACACAAGGAGGACGCGGGACACGATGTAGGTCCGTCCGCGTCCCGGCGGGAACTGCCGCACGGGCGCACTTTATTGCCGCCGCGCATGCGCGGGCCACAACGAGGCTCGCGCATGCGCGCTATACATAACTCGGGACGTCACAAGTGTCACATAAGGTAGTAAGCCTGGTTTAGTGTCGATGGCCTCATTACAAATCCGGCGGCCCATACTTGCCTAACCTCCGGATTTTTCCCGGAGACTCAGGAATTTTAACCATTTCTCTGGGTCACCGGGAAAAACCCTGGAATCTCACAAATTTTGGTGGGGGACAGCTTTCACTGATTGCTTTTTTTGTTTTTGTTATGCCTGTAGGACTGCGCCGCCGCGGACTCCCTGCCGAGTTTGGCTTTATCTCTGCAGCAATGACTGTAACGCTTCCAGCACATTGGCTAAAAGAATTCAGGTGAACCAAAATAACATGTGTTTATTTTGCTTCACCTTTCATTCTTTTTTGCCGACTTTCAATGCGAACGAGAGTTTCTTTTGCTTTCGTTCTTTTTGCCCAGGTTAGGGTGGACTCAGCCCCATTGAACCACAGCCATCAGGTTTGCAGGCTGGACAACTCACCACTGCCCTAAATAACATGCTGAAAAACAACATAGCTCTCAACTCACCTGCTTTTGGCTGGTGTCACCCGCCTTGAAAGCAGATGAATCACCCGCCAAGTCCCTGAGGCGCCCATTCACTTCTATGGGCCTCTCACCCGCCAAAAAGAAAATCGGGTGTTTTCACCCTCCTTGGAGACAAAAAAGGTTGGGAGCTATGAAACAACAAAGGTGAAATGTCCAATTTCGGTACTGCGAAATTCAGGGAAAATCTTTGTATTGGTTCTTGGAGTTTACATGTGCACATTTTAACGTGTTGATTTTATGGAAGGCGAATGCAATTTGGTTGGTTATGATTTGGTTGTGTTGCCGAACAGCTCTCCTTGCGGTGATGCCCCCCCCAAAGTGAACTCTGTTAGATCCCCCAAGACTGCCCCATTCTCAGCCCTCTGTGTGTTTCCTTCTCCGGGTGACAATGAGGAGCTGGGCCTGTGGGCTGTCCTCTTGCTTTTTTCCTCACACAGGGTCTGTCCATGGATAATATCTGCAGGCTGGATGCATGCCCTCTGTGCCTTGCTGGCCCAAGGAGCCCCCTTTCACCAACCCCTCACCCCGCCGCATGAGCACTCTCGGAACGAAAGCAGCGGCCAGGAATGGCAGCCAATGTGGATCAGCATGTAGGCCTTGTCTCCCTGCCTC
The DNA here is from genome assembly GCF_040938575.1 of Ambystoma mexicanum. Lineage (NCBI taxonomy): Eukaryota > Metazoa > Chordata > Amphibia > Caudata > Ambystomatidae > Ambystoma > Ambystoma mexicanum. Next base: position 162,352,475 of record NC_090938.1, on the reverse strand, counting down.
TGCCGTACCCGCTGTGGGCGTGATCAGGGAGTCTTTACTTTTTGTTCCACCCTCTGCTCCACTGCCGAGATAGTCAGCAAGGCAGGAGCGCAGGGGACTGCTGGTCACTGCTGCTCTGCCTTTCTGCTTATTTTTGTTTCCCAATGCCTGACCCCCCGTTCGAACTCACCGAGGGTGCAGGCCACATAGATGGTATGCAGGCTGGGAGCTCACCAGCTCGGCTAGCAACACAGCTCTTTTGCAGAGTTTCCTCCAGAAAGCGCCAGCAGGCGCCGGGGGTGGCTGACCGCGTGACAGGATTACTCCTGCGCCGGGAGCCCCTCGGACAGGAGCCAGGCACAGTGTAGACTGGGGAGTCTGGCTTACACACAGGTTACTCAAATCTCTTTGTCGCCAGTTGTTGAGGGTGCTGGGAAGGCCGGGCCCTACTCTTGCACACACACAATGAGACGCAGTCTCAGCTTGAGTGTATAAGCGACTGGCGGCTGGGAAGCAGCTCACTCCCTTTATTAGCCTATTCCACGTGATCATAGCCGTCCTAGTGAAAGACGTGCTATGTTCATTTTAACATCAACATGTGACTGCACAGTGACGTGCCTAAATCACAACATCGCCCTCCTTTTTTTAATACATATAAATGACTTAAACTATAGCGTATTGTGAGAAACCTGAAGGTGTCTCACCCGCTAGTCCCTGGAGATCTGTCATCCAGGTGGCCAGGACACAGCAATCGCTATTGGATCCAGTTCCTGGGGGTGGACCAGTCGGGGAGGATGACCTGGATGGGGGTCTTGGAGGAGTGGAAGTGGGACACTGACGGGTGAGAAGCGGTATCCCTTCCTTATAACCCTTTTTCCCTGCCCTACCTTGTAGAATACCTAGACGCTCTACCCCACCCCCTTTCCGACACAAACGCTTTCTTACACGTGAAAGACAACGGACTAACAACAGAGCTGTTTACCTGACGTGTCCCAACACAAGGGTCAGGCAGAACCAGGCAATTGACAATAACTGCACACACCTGACAGCCCTTTCCCTTCCCCATAGGGGTAAAAGGCAGAACACGAGAGCACACTTTGAGCAAGGAGAAGCACACAAGAACATAGCTATTCCAGGACGGCAGTTCAAATGGAGAAGAAAGGCAGCAAGACCGGAAAGGACAACAAGGAGAGAAGTGCCCTTGCCCTTTTTGACAGACCCGTGAAGCCTCCATGAAAGTAACCTCCTTCATCCGGTCTCCCCTTTACTATTTTACAGTTCTTTGAACTTCTCTCATGTTGCCACTTCGCAACTTTCATTCACCACAGCCCGGTTCTTATCGGTTGTCAATTCGACTCACCGGCTGTGATGAATCACTAGGCTTTCCTTGTAGCTGGAGTCAAGGCCGTTACCACGGTAGCAGGAGTCTCCCTCGCTCTGGCTTATCAGGGTCGATACGCTGCGTCTCCTGCTGACATCTGCTGCAACACACTTGGGCTATTGTCCTCGGTCTTATGATTCCCTCTGCGGAGGTTTGGCGGTTCTGTTTTGAAAATGGCAAGGTCATGTCTCTCCTTTTCAGCCTCTCAATATTCGCCTTCTTTCTTGTCCTCTTGAACTGCCGGGTCTGGATAGCTGTTTCGTTGTGCAGATTGTCTTGCTCGTTGTAAAGACTAGAGGGGGGGTATCTGTACACCTATCCTCTATATGGCAGAGTAAAAGCACAGAGCACCCCAGCCAAGATTCTCTATATGGTAGAATGGACAAGCAACCAAGGCTTAAGCTCTAAGGAGGTGATGCAGTCTGGTTCTTAAGCACAGTGTAGTCCCCATATGATATGATATGATATAATATGGCATTTGTAACCCGGCTATACACAAGTGTTTCAAGCCCCACAAAGTAATTACCACACACTATGTTATGTCATCAACGACCTAGACTTTTTCCAGGGGAAGAAGCAGTCACCGGAGATGGCAAAGGGAACCCTTTGTTCAATGTTCTTAAGGAATTTGCAGCGTTGCGGCTCCGGTCGTCGAGCAGCACTGCGTCAGGTTGTCTCCGCTTCTGGGCAACACGGCTCGACTGGCTTCCAGCGGGTACAGAAATCTTTCGAACCCCAATCAACGGCAATGGACTTCGATGGCCTCGATACCCTGGTGCTTTATTTCAAGATTCTCAGTGAACCCCTTCTCAGGTCGACAGGCTTTTGGGATTGGCTTCCAGGGTATCTTAATGAAGATCAGCTTCTGCACGATGTTCCCTCGTAACTCGGGGAGAGTTCTCCTAGCCAGGTCCTCTCTCGGATCAGTCCGCGACAGTCTCAACAGCTTTTAGATTGGGTGAAAGGAAAGCAGCAGCAATTCTTCTCCTTCCAGCTGGGCTACAAATATAAGCAGCTTCAAGTTTCAACTTCACCTTCTGAACAAATTGGGAAGTGAGAGGTCCCCAGATATACACATCTGTCCCTCATTCACTCTGCTATGCCAAGCTCAGTCAGCCAATCAGACAGAAGGGTATTCATGCAGGCAGGCAGTTTTCAGGCTCAAAGGCATTCAGGCTATTCGCTTCCACCCCGACACCCATAACAAGGAATGTGGATTGGGGCAATCATCCAGCCTTTCAGCACACCACACCGCATTCATGTCAGTTTCAGGCAGGGCTGTCTCATTCATTGTGTCACACACACACACACACAGAAACCCGACACCCATAATATAGAATGCATATTTGTTACACACTCTATTCACACAGGTCCCACCCCAAGGGTATACCCACAACATACAGTCACTGGGAAGGCTCCAGCCAGTCTGGCCTTGACTTCCCCACAATACCATATATGGTTCTTCCACCAAACAGCCAGTCAGGGGAAGGGACAGAGTCAGGGCTTCTCAGGACTTTGGGAAAACAAGCTAACAGGCAATAGAAACCAAGAGGGCCCAGGGCCATCTTGTCTTCTATCAGAAATCGTGTTGGGTGTACCAAAATGGAGGATATTCGGAGCACCTGTCAAATTCAGCATTGAACTGCCACCAGCCCATAATCTGCTCTGTGGGCCACACACAGGTGCCCAAAAACATACACTAGGGGTACAGGGTTGTGTCCCCACCCATGGGTGTCATAGGGTTATCCCAAGGGTCTCTGTTCACCACAACCAAAAAGAGGAAGCGCTTCACTGCCAGGAGTCCCAACTGGGCTCCTGTGCAGAAAACAACACAGAACACACATGATAAGCGAGTACAGGACAAGGATATGGAGGCCCGACCCTCCAATGCATTTCCAGCATCACAGTCGCCCCCCCCCCCAGACTGAGGTTAGGGTGGTCTAATCTCCCACTAGACTGACACCCTCATCCAGACGGTCAACATAGCTTCTGGAAAGGCTATCTGCATTACCATGCCTCTTCCTGGTCTATGCTCAATAGCGAAGTCTAGCCTTTGCAGGCTAAAGGACCAACTGAGCAGTTTAGGGCTTTCACCCTTCATCTGCATAGGCCACTTTAAGGACGCATGGTCAGTTTTGACCTTGAAGTTGACCCTGCAAGGTAGGGCTTAAAATGCCTAGGGCTCAAACCTATACTGAAACATTCCTTTTCAACAGTAGCCCACTACCTTTGAGTTGCCTGCTGATGAAGAAGATAGGATGTTCCCTCCCTTTGTCGTCTAACTGGGACAAGACAGCTAACAATTCCGGTGTCACAGGCATCTGTTTGAACAATAAAGGGTTTGCTGTAGTCAGGTGCACAAAACACAGGTGCCCTACACAGACTTTCCTTCAAGCCAACAAAGGCCCTCTGACAGTCTTCCATCCAATTAACCTTCCTAGGTTGTTTGGGAGAAGTCAGAGCTGTCAGAGAGGCAGCTATGGTTCCATAGTCCACCATGAAGTTCCGGTGATACCCAGTGAGGCCCAAAAAAACTCTCACCAGGGTTTGTGTAGTGGGAGACTCCCTTTCATGTACATCCTGTACCTTACTGGAGAGAGGTTGGATTCAACCCCCTCCTACCTCATGACCAAGGTACGTGACTTTCCCATGAGCTATCTGGCACTTGGTGGCCTTGATAGTGAGGTTAGTCCTAAGCAAGTCCTGCGACACCCTATCCAAATGAGTCAAATACTCTTCCCAGGTGGAACTGTAGACAGCAATGTTGTCCAGATAGGCCACAGAAAAGGCCTCCAGCCCCCTGAGCGCATGATTGACCAATCTTTGGGAGGTGGCAGGTGCAGTCTACAACCCAAAAGGCATGACTCTAAACTGGTAGAGCTCCTCAGGTGTTGAGGACGCCACTTTTTCCTTGACCTGGTCATCAGAGCGATTTGCCAATAGCCTGAGGTAAGGTCAAAGGTGCTTACAAAGTTGGCAGCACCTATGGTGTCCACAAGCTCATCAGCCCAGGGCAATGGGTGCACATCAGTTTTGGTGATGTAATTGGCTCCTCTGTAGTCCACACAGAACTGCCAATCCTTGGTACCTGCTGTTCTGCTCAATTTCTGCTTAGTTCAAAATGACGCAGGAGCACAATGCATTCTGGGAGTGCTCGCAGCCATGTTGGATATTTACTTCACTCCGCAGTGAAAGGCTGCACACATTTTGCTGAAGTGTTAGATTCACAGTGCTGAGACAAACATGTTTTTTCAAACTTGGTTTGCAGTCAAGGCCATTTCTACTGGGAAAAGCTAACGTTGTTATGACTTGCTACTGTTCTCCGTGGAGCATATTTTTTCTGAGTTTTAGAGCAGGGAGGCCCTGCATTGCTTGGGGGGGAGCTCTCGATTGACCCAGCTGGCAACCGACGGCTGTCCCTCAACTGCGCAGGTGCAATTCCAGAAGGTTCAAGAATTAACTCCTTTTTTTGGAGTGTCTATATAGGCGGAAAATCTGGAGGGGTCAGGTGAGACTTCAGCCAGAGAAGGACGCTCCGTCTGGCCTTCCCGTGAGCTGTAGCACTCTCTTCCTGGCTGTCCCTCCGGAGTCTTCCAGCCGATTCTGGACGAGATGAGGACACAATTTACGCTCACGGTGATGTATTTCTTGAGTTATTTCTATGTACCTGTAAGCTTTGAATAAATAGCCGTAGAGAGCTGATTATCTTCTAAAGGGTGCGTGGCTGTGAATTACTGTGTCTGTCTGTTTTTGGGTCGAAGTATTTGGTCTAATTGCATTGGTGATTTATGGTAGTTCCGTGCACTTTTCAGAGGAGAGCAATACATTATGGTGCTGTTAGCAGGATTATTTGTGATGAAGTGTTCCAAATAATCTGTATTGAACGTAGATAGGCTTTGGTTATCTTGCAAGCGAAAGTAAGTTGGCAGTGAGTGTTGACCTGTGTTAAGCAGTTTTTTTTTCTCTTTTCTCTCTTCCCTTGATGGTGTGTGCGTGCTTGTGGGAGTGATTGCAGAAAGAAAAAAAATATATAGATATAAAGAGGTTTTGTACGATTTTGCAGTAATGAATAGTTTGTTCAGGAAAAAGAGTGTTACCGCTGGCGGTGAATGCTCTGATATTGTCATTCCAGGCTGGACTAAGAGTCCATATAATAAATTGGCTCAGGCATGGGCTTGTGGAGCCGGGCTAAGTGAAACTTGGGATCAAGGATTGGGGGATGCTGATCCGGCTGATGTCATGGCATGCTTGCAACAAGTTTCAGTAGAACGTGGTAAAGAATGTGCAGCATTTCGTAGGCGAGGTTGGGTTCTTTTGCATGCTTATAGGAAAATACATCAGAGGGATATGAAAAATGAGGTTTTGACATTAGAGAGAGAGCTAGCTGCAGAAAGGAAAACAGCGTTAATGCAGCAGATTCAAATGAAACTGTTTAAAGATAAGGCCAACACATATCAGGCGGTGGCCGAGAGGGCAGCAGTCAGAGTAGCTTGTTACAAATATAGGAAAAGACGGGGAGGGGTCAACAAAAGAAAGGTGGCAACTGTAATCGCTACCGCTGGTGCCGACTGGGATACAGATAAATGGGATGGGGATATTTTTGATTCAACCAGTCTAGAAAGTAGTTCTGCAAAAGAGTCTGACCCCAAACCAGAGGTAAAACAGAAAACAGTGGCGGCGAAGCCTGTTAGAAGGTGGCAAGTCGGACCACACCCGCAGAATCCTGGTGGTGGTATTGTGGTTTTAACCACATTGGAGGATTACACACAACAGGAGGTTGGGGAAATTATTACCCGTTTGAGGCAAAAATCAGGGGAAGCTTTATTGACATGGATGGTGAGACTGCTAGATGGGGGTGCTGCAGGGTTGTTGGTAGATTCTACTGATTCATCGCGTTTTTTACCCCTGTCAATTGACACCAATGTACAGGAGGTCTTAAGAGCAGGACCGCCCCCTGATGCAAATGGTCAAGATACACAGGTGTCTTTGCTGCACCTGATAGCCCAAGCATGTAACCGTAATACCACATTACCACAGATTGGCCTAGTGAAGAAACGAAGTGGTATACATTGAGAGAAGCAATTCAAAAAGTCATAGAGCATGCTATGAAAGCGGTGATTCACATAGATGCTCCTGATCATATGGGAGCCGTGCCGCTCTCAGTTTCAACTCGAAACATGGTGATTAGAACTGCGCCACTCGCATACAAAAGTATCATTATGACTTTGCTCGTAGGCATGACGGGAAAGGCTACTGATGAGGTAGCAGATGCCATTAGGCAACTTGCAGATTTGGGAGAGTGGGATAAGAGCAATAACAAGCCACGGGAGGGAGAGGGGCGTAGTGAGAGAAGAACTGAAGGCAGGCGGCAAGATAGCAGAGACTCCCGAGTGTCCCGAAAAGACATGTTACTGGCTTTGTTAAAAGATGGTGTGCCACATGAAGAAATTGATGGCATTGAAACCAGAGTAATGTATGAATTATACAAAAAACGAGGACTTGCAGCAAAAGAGCGCTATAAACAGGTTAAGAAACAAGTAGTCACCACACCAAAGGGGGATACTTCACCTTCCGCTCCCCCTGCAGAAGAACAAGATGAAGGGTCTATGGGGACACCTTCCCCGTACCAACCGACATACGCTGATTTGAGAAAAGTGGTGAGTGCAATGCTAGAGGCGGAGTCAAGTCACACTCATTCGAAGTTTGACTAGGGCTTCGGCCAAGCTCCGGCAGCGTCTGCCCGCATAAAATTGGATAGGCGGCCTCATGTTGATGTTAAGATTTTTTGGGGGCCAGGAAATACACAAGGGGTGCAAGCATTGATAGACACCGGAGCGGAGGCCTCTTTGATTCATGGTAATCCGACACGTTTTAAAGGCAAACAGTTCACGATCACAGGTTTAGGGGGAAAGGAGACCCCCGCAGTGCAAACGCGAGTGGAGATGAAAATAGGCAATTTAAAGAGGCAGAAATACAAAGTGTTGATTGTCCCGATACCTGAGTATATAATTGGTTTTGACATTTTGGAAGGGCTAACCTTGGGACTTGGCGGTAAAACGTACCAGTTTGGGGTGAGTGCATTGATTTGTACACCCATTACTGTAGGCAAATTGGAGATGCCCCCAGTGCAAGTGCCCATAGCAACCAAGCGGGTAGCAATGAAACAATATCGCATTCCTGGGGGGGCACAAGGAAATTTCAGACACCATCAAAGAGTACATGGAGGCGGGTGTATTACGCCCTATTACCACATCATGGAACAATCCGCTCTGGCCCATTAAAAAAGGGGATGGGTCGTGGAGGATGATGGTGGATTACAGGGAGTTGAATAAACATACTCCTCCCTTGGTGCCCGCAGTACCAGATGCTATTACTCTGATTGAAAATGTCCAAAAGTTCGAGGGGACTTGGTATGCAGTGATTGATTTAGCCAATGCATTTTTCTCCGTGCCAATTGCTGATGAGTGTCAAGAACAGTTTGCATTTACGTGGGGTGGACGCCAGTACACTTTCACGAGACTACCCATGGGGCACATGCACAGTCCGACTATCTGTCACCGGCTGGTGGCAGAGCACTTAGACAAGATACCGTGTAAACCTGACATACAAATCTCTCATTACATTGATGACATTTTGATTCAGGGCAAGGATGAGCACAATGTGCAAAGTCAGTTAGATATCCTTAGGGAAGGATTGACAAAGGAAGGGTGGGAGATTAATCCGAGTAAAATTCAAGGTCCAGCTGAAACAGTGATATTTCTAGGGATCCAGTGGCATCATGGGCATCGAGAAATGGTGCCAAAAGCTTGACAGAAAATACTTGAATTCACCACTCCAACGAACAAAAAGCAAGCTCAGCAGTTTATAGGACTGTTTGGGTTTTCGAGACAACACATTCCTCATTTAGGGCAGATATTGACCCCCCTCTATAAGGTGACACGAAAGAAATATGAGTTTCAGTGGGGGGGAAGAGCAGCAGAGAGCCTTTGATATGGCGAAAGACACCGTGCAGCAGGTGCTTGATTTATGGCCCTTAAAGGAAGATGAAGTGGAATTAAATGTGTCTGTGCAGGGCAATTATGCTAACTGGAGTGTGTGGCAGAAACAGGACAGGAAACGTGTGCCATTAGGGTTTTGGAGTCGTAAGTTGCCCGATGCTGGTAACTCATATACTCCGTTTGAGAAACAGTTTCTGGCATGTTATTGGGCTCTTCTTGATACTGAGCAAATGACAGTGGGCCATGATGTATTGATGAGGCCAGAAATACCAATCATGCAATGGGTACTGAGCTTTCCTAAAACACATAGAATAGGACATGCTCAAGAAGCCAGCATAATTAAATGGAAATGGTACATTCAAGACAGAGCTAAATCAGGAAAGGGTGGAGTGGCAAAATTACATGAACAAGTAGCTAACATACCGCCCTCAGATTACATACCACCGGAAGTGCCTAAAAACGTGAGTCTCCTGTGAAATGGGGAGTTCCTTAGAGCAATTTGACCGTGGAACAAACAGAGCATGCTTGGTTCACGGATGGTTCAGCCCGATATGTGGGAACTGAGCAATACTGGAAAGCAGTGTCGTACAATCCTAAAACCAAAAAGATGTTGACAACGACAGGGAAAGGAAAGAGCAGTCAGTTTGCAGAACTTTACGCAGTTTACCAAGCATTGAAACAAGAGACCCCTGGTCAATGTAATGTGTACACAGATTCATGGTCAGTGGCAAATGGATTGGCCGTGTGGTTGACAACTTGGCAAAAGAATGGATGGAAAATTCATTCAAAAGAATTGTGGGGAAAAGAACTGTGGCAAGATATTGCAGAGATGTTGTTACAAAGTGAAGTCACTGTATATCATGTAGACGCGCATTGTGCTACAGATTCATTAGAATGTTGGTTTAATTCTGTTGCAGATGAACACACCAAGATTGCCTCAGTGGATGCAGAGGCTCGGGAAGACGATATGGAGGGTTTGGCCAAATGGGCCCATCAGAAATGTGGGCACCTTGGAGAAAAGGCTACTATCAGGTGGGCACAAGCTCGAGGCATCAGTCTTCCTTTAGAACTAGTGAAAAACATTATTTTGCAGTGTCCTGTGTGCCAACACCAATTGCATAGACCTATACCTCAAATTGTTCGAGGCACATTGAGAAGAGGAAAATTACCAGGTCAAATTTGGCAGATTGATTATATTGGTTCTATGCCAATCAGCAGAGGTTGTCAGTATGCATGCACTATTGTAGATACATACTCGGGATATTTGATGGTTTTGCCGTGCAAACATGCAACCCAATTGAACACCATCAGACTGTTAGACCAGATCATATTACATTATGGAGTGCCTTTACAGATTCAAAGTGACAATGGGTCACATTTCAAAGGCAGATTAGTCCAGGAATTTTTTCAGGAAAAAAGCATTGAGTGGGTATACCATATACCCTACCACTCAGCTGCAGCAGGGCTAATTGAACGAATTAATGGGTTACTGAAAGAACAGTTGCGCAAATCTGGAGACGGTAGTCTAGCAGGCTGGCGTGATCGTGTGTTTGATGCAGTGCAGGTGTTGAACAATAGACCGGTGTATGAACATGAAACTCCGTTGATGCGATTAATGACTCCTACTTTGCAGGTTCAACCCAATTCAGTCAGAGAAACACTATTGTACTGGGAAATTACACCAGGTTCTTTAACTCCCTATTGAGCAAGCCCAGAGTCAGCAGGGGTAGACTTGCATTCTAATGAAGAAATCAGACTAGACCCAAGAGGAATAGTTGTAATTGAAACAGGGATTGGAGCACAGATTCCCCCAGAGCATATGGGATGGATTGCCCCTAGATCTGGCCTTGCATTGAAGGGAGTTCAAGTGTTGGGAGGGGTAATTGATGCAGATTACCAAGGCGAGATTAAAGGCATCCTAATGAATAGTGGGGATCAATTGTTATCAATACACAAGGGTGATCAAGTGGCCCAACTGATACTCATTCCTATTAAGTTGTCCGTGATTAAAAAAGGGGAACCTCCTACAGTGTTAACTACCCGTGGGGAGCGCGTTTTTGGCTCTTCAGACAGCATGATACCGGGTGCAAAGGTGTGGGCGGAACAGCCAAGTGGTCCACCAGTGCCAGCAGATGTCATTGCATCAGGCAAAGATCAAGTGGTTTTAGTCATGGAACCTGGTAGAAGGAAGTGGCAATATGTCCCCGCCGACAAATGTTACCCAAGAGAGTTATGTGCAACACTGATATCTGTTTTCTGGGTTTGCTTTGTAGATCCTGGGTCTGGTTGGTGTGACTGTGGCACTAGATGGACTCCCTTTGGACGGATTAAAAAGTCTTCTGTCACCAGTGAACAATGTTACATCTGTGCCAGTGATCAAGGGGATACTGATAGTGATGAATAATGTTGTCCCCAAGCAACCCTATGCCAGTGCCGACAAGCCCGCCAGACCGAAGACATGGATCTGTGAATTGCAACAAACACATCAAGAGCAAGTGAAAACAACCTTGATGCCCGTTGTATAGGAGCCCTTTGTAGGACGGAGGAAACACTCTCCTATGATCACCCAAGAAGAAAATATGTGGATCTACTTAGCACAGCAAGTGCTAAACATATCACATTTCTGTTTATCTGATGTACCCAATGCTGAAGATTTATTGACTACATGTTTAGTAGCGGTACCAATGCCTGTTCCGGTTTTAAAACATATTTTCAGCGTCACACATAATGATTCTTTAGTTCAAGACTCAGACATTAGACAATCTTTTTCAGTCTACGAATATTGCCGCTTCTGCCAAGAAACCGTCAAGAAGTGGAGAAATTTGACACGTGTAATCACGTACAATGTAACCCAAGGTGATGTATGTTATATTATGACGTGCAAAGCACAAGAAATTGGTAAATGCAGACAAATAGAGTTGACTGATCAATACAATCACACCACATTCGAGAGAAGACTGTGTTCACGAATGTCATGCAAATGTATCAGTGTAAATAACACTATGTCTTGCAATCATACAGTGATAACTGCTAGTCATTTGAATCATGTGAAACTTCCAACAGGATGGCTCTTTTCATGTGGTAACATTACATATACTTATATTCGAGCTAACATTTCTGGAGGTCCATGTGCTTTAACTCGGTTAGGACTAATGATGTTTCCTTTACACTCAGCGATAACTCGAGGTAAAAGGTCAACTTTTGAATCTATGGGATTATCTCCTGACTGTGATTCACATGTACATTTGCTATCAGAAGCTGAGGTTTTAGCATTAACCATTTCCTTAGTAGGTGTTTGGGGTTTAGCTGCTGGAGGTTACAAATCTTTGATGAAATTAGCGTGTTTAGTAGTTAAGAGTCTTAATCATACTTCGCAAGCTTTAGAAGAGTTGTCCTTGATAGTCAAGTTATTAGAAAAGCTACTTTGCAGAACAGAGCTGCTGTTGATTACCTATTGATGAAACATAATTTAGGGTGTAATGCCTTTGAAGGTATATGTTGCTTCAATTTGAGTGACCACTCACGATCCATTGAAAGTCATTTTAGAGGTTTGAGGGATCTCATTTCTCAAGTATCCCAAGATCAAAACAGAAACTGGTGGGATTGGTTATTTTCATGGATACCTGATATTGGGGGTACACTACGTTATATTTTTGCTTGCTTTTTTATTATATTGTCTATTATATTTGCTTGTTGTTGCTGCCTTCAATGTGTTCCCAATTTAGTTTTAACATTTTGTAGATTTCAGAGACCAGTTCCAGTGCCACCTGGCTACGGAAGATAAATATCCAAAGGGTGGAGATGTTCTGCTCAATTTATGCTTAGTTCAAAATGGCGCAGGAGCACATTGCATTATGGGAGTGCTCGCAGCCATGTTGGATATTTACTTCACTCCGCAGTGAAAGGCTGCACACATTTTGCAGAAGACAAACACAGTGCTGAGACAAACATGTTTTTTCAAACTTGGTATGCAATCAAGGCCATTTCTGCTGGGAAAAGCTAACGTTGTTATGACTTGCTACTGTTCTCCGTGGAGCATATTTATTCTGAGTTTTAGTGCAGGGAGGCCCTGCATTCCTTGGGGGGGAGCTCTCGATTGACCCAGCTTGCAACCGACGGCTGTCCCTCAACTGCGCAGGTACAATTCCAGAAGATTCGAGAATTAACTCCTTTTTTTGGAGTGTCTATATAGGCGGAAAATCTGGAGGGGTCAGGTGAGACTTCAGCCAGTGAAGGACGCTCCGTCTGGCCTTCCCGTGAGCTGTAGCACTCTCTTCCTGGCTGTCCCTCCGGAGTCTTCCAGCCGATTCTGGACGAGGTGAGGACACAATTTACGCTCACGGTGATGTATTTCTTGAGTTATTTCTATGTACCTGTAAGCTTTGAATAAATAGCCGTAAAGAGCTGATTATCTTCTAAAGGGTGTGTGGCTGTGAATTACTGTGTCTGTCTGTTTTTGGGTCGAAGTATTTGCTCTAATTGCATTGGTGATTTATGGTAGTTCCGTGCACTTTTCAGAGGAGAGCAATACACCTGCCTGGGAACTTGCCTTGGGGACAAGGACCACTGGACTGGCCAATGGATTGGTTGAGGGTTCAATTACATCCAGATCCCACATTTGGGCGTCCTCAGCCTGGATGTGGTTCTTAACAGTATCTGACATTCGATAGCTTCTGCTTTTAACAGGTACACGGTCACCAGTGTCAATGTCGTGCCTGCGCCATGGGGTGAGGCCTGGTGTCAGTGAGAACAGAGGGGCATACTGCCGGACCAAAGCCCTGCAGGCTGTCTGCTGCTCTGGTGTCAGATCTGCAGAGAGCTGTACTCCCTCCACTGAGCCATCCTGAGGGTTGCTATGCAGCAAATCAGGAAGGGGCTCACTCTCATCCTCCTCTTGCTCTGAAGCTAGCAGAAGACATGAGTCTTCCTCTCCCCCGTGGAAAGGCTTGAGACTGTTAACATGGAGTACCTGAGGGTCTATCCCAGGGACCCCCATGTCAACCAGATAGTTGACCTTGTCCATCTTGGAGATTATACAGTCCACTTATCTGCCAGAGCTCTAGGCTTGGTAGGCTCCATCACAAGGATCTCCTGTCCTGGAGTCCAATCCACTTGTGAGGCCTTAAGGTAATGCAGTACTTGTTCAATTCTTGGCTTGCCTTAAGATTCGCGGATAGCTGGTCCATTATCTGTGACATCCTCCTTCTGAGAGCTAACACATAATCCCCCACTTGTTTGGCAGGACCTGGAGGTGTGACTTCCAAACCTTCTCTGATTAAGGCAAGGGCCCCCCTCACGGGATGTCCAAAGAGAAGCTCAAAGGGGCTGAAACCAACACCATCTTGAGTCACTTCTCCATAGGCAAACAGCAGGCTTGGTAGGATGAGATCCCATTTCCTCCTCGGGGGATCTTCCAAAGCACCGAGCAGGCCCTTGAGAGTTTTATTAAACTTCTCAACCAGACCATTGGTCTGGGAATGGTAGGAGTTGGAGAACTTATATGTCACTCCACATTCCTTCCACATTGCTTGCATGTAACTAGACATGACATTGGATCTTCTGTCATAGACCACCTCTTTAGGAAATCCAACTCTGGTAAAAATGGCCAGGAGACCCCTGCCAACCACCTTGGTAGTAATGGTGCGTAGGGGAATAGCCTCGGGCTACCTGGTGGCATGATTAACCAGGACCCAGATAAACCGGTGACCACCTGATGTGGGAGGGTCTAAGGGACCGACAATGTTGATGCCTACCCTCTCAAATGGAGTGCCAACCACTGGCAAAGGCTGCAGTGGAGCAATGACATTGTCTCCAGTTTTGCCAGACAATTGATAAGTTGGACAGGTCTGGCAGTGGGACTCCACTTCTACTCCCATCCGGGGCTAGTAGAAAGGTGCAGAGAGCCTTTCTTTAGTATTCTTGGTCCTAAAATGACCATCTAAGGGCACCTTATGCACCAACTGCAACAGGAAGGGCCTGTAAACCTTGGGTACCACCAACCTCTTAAGGACAGCAGGTTCAGGCTTAGTGGGCTCATCAGAAACATAGGACAGGAAGCTTTTCTGTCTTGTCCGTTATCCTGATGGGAAATAGGGCTAGAGGAGATAATTTGGGAGGCCCACCAGCTAACCTGGTAGTTCTTAGAGGGGCATCTACATAGTCCTCTGGAATGAGCAGGGTCCTGTCCACCATTGTCATACAGGCCCCAGTGTCTCTCAAACCAGTAGAAGACTGGCCATTCAGGAGCACACTTCTCAAACATCTGCGGGTATTCTGTGGGATAGTAGCCAGTACTTCTGCGTACTGGACCTAGGCCACGAAGGACACTAGGGAAATCTCTGCAGGAGCACCAAAGGTGATTCCTGTAGAGGAGGGGAGGACAGTGGCCTCCACTTCAGGCACGAAGCAAGGGTAGGTCAGGCTGGCAGCCTGGACTCCAAGTGCCTTACATTTACACTTGGGGTTACCTTTCTTGTGGTCCAGAGCCCCACAGTCCCAACAAGTGCCAGGAATGCGAGGTACGGTACTGGCTCCACTGGGAGCCTGCTTTATAGCAGGCAAACCGCTACTATTGCTCCCACCCCCATATCCCCACTAGACAGCTGGTTCTTGGGAGAGGGAGGTTTAGGTTTACTCGACTGATTGCTTATGGGACTCCTCAGACCTCTGAGAGGTCCCTTTCTCTTTGACCTTGTCCTTCCCCCTGGGGTCCTTAGGGGACACACAGGGACACACAGTGGGGGACCCACTTAACAGCCAGTGTGGGCAGCTTAAAGGGATCCAAAATGTTCTGGTCAGCAACTTACCGACGCAGCTCTGGTGAACAGGCTTCAGAAAAATGCTCAAAAAACAAAAAGGTGGGTCAATTCAACAAAGGTTTTCACATTGTATCCATCAATCCACCCCATCATGTTCATATGTGCAGCACTCACCTAGTCAACCCAAAACACATTCTCTCTCTTATTATATTCCCTGAACCTTTTAAGGTATTGGGTAGTTGCATTGCCAAACTTGGCTATCAAAGCATCTTTCATACACTCATACTGGCCTCTTTCACCCACACTCAACTTCAGAATGCAGTCATAGCCAGTCTGAGGTACTCTGCTTAACACAGCCCAATCTTCTCGGTCAACATCATTAATTTCACAAGCCATCTCAAATGCTTCCAACCATTGGAGAATATCTGAACTCCCCACATACAAATTCACCAAATATTTCATAAATCTAGCAGCATAAGACTGGTCACCCCCAACTGGTCTAGCTGAATTCTTCACCTTAGCTTTCTCTAGCTGGAGTCTTTGATGTTCAGTGTCTCTATCCTTGAGTGCTACCTGTTGTGCCACCTCCTCTGTAAAGACTGGAGGGCGGGTTCTGTACTCCTGCCCACTATATGGCAGAGTAGAAGCAGAGAGCATCCTAGCCAAGATTCTCTATATAGTAGTATGGATGAGCAACCTAGGCTTAAGCTCTCAGGAGGTGATGCAGGCTGGCTCTTAAGTACAGTGTAGTCCCCAAGCCCCCACAGAGGAATGTCCACACTATGATATGTGCTAACACAGTCCTTTATATAAAAAATAAGGTTCAAGATATCAATTAATAAAACACGTTGTACTCTGGCAATTCTAGTATGACAAATATATACATTGTCTATGTGGTACCACACTTAGCTACTGACTCCTTTAAAATGCATCAACTGCTGACAGTTATAATGGCATATAAATCACGCAGCAAGGTGTAAGAGCATAGACCATAGGAAGGAAGACAAGTTGGGTTAAACAATGCAGAATACTTTCTTTAGCTACTAAGAAGCAGTTCTAAGTGTGGATCCCCCCACCTGAGCAACCTGTAATAAAGAGTATTAACAAGCCCAGTCCATTAATGTTTAGAGAGGTTGTTTCCTGGTTAAACTGTTCAACTACCCCAATGTAACTGAGTTAGAAGAGTTTCTTGGATGGTTCGTCGATGGATCCCTCAAGAGTGGACTCCCTTTAAAGCAGGAGCCACAGGACGTCAAGATTCCTCGAAGAAAGATGAACACTTGCATCGAGACTGCAGCTTCGACCTTCGTGGTGCTCTTCGACGATCAATTGTGGAAGTCCTGTGAAGATGAGGTGTGCGGTGCACCTCGATGCAAAGAGCTTGGTGCCTTAAAGATGACTCAGTGATGGATGTAGGCCCAGCAGCCGGTGTCAAGATAGCTTCGGTGATCGGGTCTCAACCATTCGCTGGACTTCGGATCTTCACTCTGTCAGCGTCTTTGTTGGCTTCTGGTGGTGGGAAACCCACCGGCGGACTTTCCTCGGTCGTTATGACCTCGACTTTCTCCGGCAGGACGAAGTGGTCAACAGTGAATGCAAGGAACCCCTTTGTTCAATGTTATTAGGCAAGGTGGAGTGTTGCGGCTCCGGTCATTGAGCAGCACAGCCTCAAGCTGTCCCTGCTTCTGTGCAGCTCAACTCGACTGGCTTCCAGTGGGTACGGAAATCCTCCGAACCCCGGTGGGTGGCAATGGACTTCGATGGCCTCGATGTCCTGGTGATTAATTTCAAGATTCTCTGTGAACCCCTTCTCCAGTCAACAGCCATTCGGGACTGGCTTCCAGGGTACCTCGATGAAGATCAGCTTCTGCATGATGTTCCCTCATAGCTCGGGGAGAGGTCTCCTAGCCAAGTCCTCTCTCGGATCAATCCTCAACAGACCCGACAGCTTTTAGATTGGGTCAAAGGAAAGCAGGAGCAATTCTTCTTCTTCCAGCTGGGCTTCAAGGATAAGCAGCTTCAAGTTTCAACTTCATCTTCTGAACAAATTGGGAATTGAGAGATCCCCAGATATACACATCTGTCCCTCATTCACTCTGCTGAGCCAAGCTCAGTCAGCCAATCTGAGAGAAAGGCATTCATGCAGGCAGGCAGCCAATCAGACTCACAGACATTCAGGCTATTCACTTCCACCCAGACACCCATAACTAGGAATGTGGATTGGAGCAAGCCCCCATGCTTTCAGCACACCACACTGCATTCATGTCAGTTTCAGGCAGGGCCGTCTCATTCATTGTGTCACAGACACAGAAACCAAACACGCATAACATAGAATGCATGTTGGTCACACACTCTTTTCACACAGGTCCCACCCCAAGATATAGTCACTGGGAAGGCTCCAGCCAGTCTGGCCTGGACTTCGCCACAATACCATATATGGTTCTTCCACCCAACAGCCAGTCAGGGGAAGGGACAGAGTCAGGGCTTCCCAGGACTTTGGGAAAACAAGGTAACAGGCAATAGAAACAAAGATGCCCCAGGGGCCATCTTGTCTTCTATCAGGAAACCAGGGTCTGGGTATCCCCAAATGGAGAATACTCAGAGTACCTGTCAAATTCAGCATGCCAACCCATACCCTGCACTCTGGGCCACACACAGGTGCCCAAAAACATACACTATGGGTACAGGGTTGTACCCTCACCAATGGGTGCCATAAGAGTAGACCAAGGGTCTCTGTTCACCACAACCAAAAAGAGGAAGAGCTGCACTGCTAGGAGTCCCAACTGGACTCCTGTGCAGAATACAACACAGAACACACATGATAAGGGAGCACAGGACAAGGACATGGAGGCCCTGTGCCTCCAATGCATTTCCAGCATCACACTTGTACTCTTCTCTTGCTCCACCTTTTATCCCTGGGCAAAAGGGAAAGGGCCGTCAGGTGTGTGTGATTCTGATCAGTTGCCAGACTTTGCCTGACCCTTGTATTGGGACATGTCAGGTAAACGCATTGGTGTTAGTCCGTTCTCTTGTGCATCATGATAAAATGTTTGTGTCGGAAAAGGATGGGGTAGTGGTTTTGAATGTCATATGTGGTAGGTTGGGGAAAAGGTATTGCAAGAAGGAGAATACCACATGTCAACCAATCGGTGTCCCACTCTCACTCCCCGTGGACCCCCCGATCCAGGTGAACCTCCCTCACTGGTCCACCCCCACGAACTGGATTCAATAGTGATGGCCTTGTCCTGGCCACCTGGATGACAGATCCCCGGGGACTAGTTCGGGAGACACCTTCAGGTTTCTCACACTCTCCAGTAGCTTGTCTCTTTAAGTCAGGATGCCTCACAACAGCCACTCGTTCCATGCCTCACATCACTGGTAACTACATGTCTCTTGCCCACCTTTGCTACCTCAATAGGTTCAAACAATGCTCCAGATAAGATTTTGAGGTGGGAGTATTGTAATCCTTATTTTTAAACTTTGAGAGTAAATGTGATTTTAAGAGAGTAAAAATAACTTTTCTCCTTTGCAAGAGAGTAAAATGTATGATATGATATGATAGGTTATTTATAACACGCTTAATACCCAGACGCTTCTAAGCTTGGACCCTGGGATCGAACCTGTGTTGCTCAGTTTCGTCTTGCTTCCAAGGTGAGCACATTGCCCCTAAGCTATTCTCCTGTGACAACCAGCTGACATGTGCAAAAACTGTATGGAAATCATTACCATGCAGCAGCTTTCTACACTGTGATAGGATACAACTTTCATTATATCTCTAAGGTCTGGCCATTTGATCTCCCCTGCTTATATTTAAAATTTAAAAACACAAAAACCTATCCAATTACATATGTGAAAAACCTGAAGGCGTCTCACTTGCTAGTCCCCGGGGATCTGCCATCCAGGTGGCCAGGACAGGACCATCACTTTTGGATCCAGTTCCTGGGGGTGGACCAGTGTGGGAGGATCACCTGGGTGAGGGGACTTCGGGGAGTGGGACACCGGATGATGAGACATGTATCCCCTTCCCTGTAACATCTTTACCCCATGCTACAACGTAGGAACTCATCCCCCCTTTCACAACACAAACACTTTCTCTCACAAACAGCTCGTTATGAGAGAAAACAAACTAACACCTGAGCCATATACCTGACATGTCTCAATACAATGGTCAGGCAGGGACAGGCAATTACTGACCATCATGTACACCTGACTTCCATTACATTTCCCCACACATATAAAAGGCAGAGCACGAAAGCACACTCTGAGCAAGGCAAAGCACACAAGGAAACAGCAGTTCCAAGATGGCCGTTTAACATAAGGTGAAAGACGGCAAAACAGAAGGGGATCCCGAGGAGGGAAGTGCCCTTGACCTTTTCGATTAAGGAACCATTGCTTTCACGAAACCTCGAGAATAGAAAGCGTAAGACCGGAAACCGGGCTGAAGAATCCTGCACTGTGTATCGAAAGTACCCGGGGCTCTCCTGCAACGATAATCAAGGCACGGAGAATCGCCTGCTGCCATGATACTGTCCTTGGCTCCTACCACAAAGCCAGTTAAATCAATGCAGCCAGTGAGTTGGGGAGACCGATACCAGACCAATCTGTGTTGAAGCCAAGGTTACAAGCGGCAACAATGTATGGTGAGTGCTGAAGTGAACAGTGTATGAAACACAAGTGATAACCAACACAAGTAAAATTGAACAACAGATGAGTGATTGAACTTTGAATCCAAGATACAATACCTTTGATAGAGTGGTCCAGCACATGTGCATGCTCATTCGAAGGTCTCTGTAAGGTATCCAACTGAGAGTTGACAAACTGTGCATCAAAGTGGTCCTGCCACCGGTCAACCAAAATCCTGTGCACAATCGACAGTCTTCGATGTTGATACTGCCAAGAAAGATGATGACAAAGTTTATAAAGTTGGTCCGAGCCCAAACGAGGGAGATCAATTGAAAGCTTTGGGTTAAAGCAAGTTTGTATTGGAGTGCATTAAATTGGTCAGAGCCCGGTGGAGGGAGACTGAACATTGTGTTAAAATGGATCCGAGCCCGACTGAGGGGGATCCGCAGTGAACCGTGAATCACCTGAGAAATTGGATACTTGAAATTCCTATGATCATTGTGTTAAAGGGTATCTGAGCCTGGTTGAGGGGGGTCCGAGGTGAATAGTGACTCACCTGAGAAATTGAGTATGTGTAAAATCCTAAGAGAAAAATAACTTATTGTTTGTTTGTTGCATCAGGCCCTCTGAAAGAAGAGACTTTGAAAGGCATAGAGACTTGGGCACAGACAACCCTGATGCTAATGTTTGAACTGCACCCTTGTGATAGAGAAGCCAGAGACTGTGCTTAGCTCAAGTCCCATGCTGAAAACGTGGGTAAGGGAGGCCAAAGGCCTGAATATCCTTACATAGCATTCCTTTGTACACTTCTTTCTTTTACATAACATTGTTTCCCACACTATTTGAATTTAGAGGTAGGGATTGGAAATAGTTCTTTTTAGATTAGGTCCTTTTGTTTTGACAAGACACGAATAGGACTGAGTTATTATTATTTGATGTTTGTAGCTTTCTCCCATCTTTATGATTACATAGGCGTTTTCAAACTCTTTTTGAAGTTCAATTAACACCCTTTAACTGTGGTCAATTGTGTCTGTCTTACTGTTGATACCATGCCTTCCTTACACATAGTAAAGCAAACATGAAATTTTATTGTGTGTTTCGAGGTATGATAACAGGATTGTCTTTTGATGTCTAATGAAAGTCCTCATTTCCTGGAGCTATTACTACCTAATGGTATGGCAATGTTATGACACAACAGTGCAAACCAGCAAGGACTCCATGCTAAATTCTATACCTAATCTCATGGTTAAATGGTTATATTGCGCTTTTGGCAAAATGCTGTACATAGAACTTATCTATCACAATTATCACTAAACCAAAGTCGACACTTCTTTATTGACCTCGAAAGAATGTAAGGCTGAGTTGGCCTTGCCGGGTTTCGAACCAATAACCTACAGATCACACACAGATCGTAGCAACGAGCGCTCAACCAGCTGAGCTATCTTATTGGCTTACATCCTTCAAAGGTCGGTAAACTGAGTATCGACGGAGGTATAATAATCACAGTGCCTAGATGTTGGTCAAACCATGTATGAAGCGATACAGACAGTTAAATACCTATCTGGATTTTCACACGGACACGTTTTGCTGAGTTTCTATTTCACTTCCAAATGTAACTTTCATTTATTTGTTTTTGAACATTGCTTGCACTTCCTAGAGAATCAGATTTTGGATGTTTTAATTGCAGTCTTGAAGATGAGGGGCTATAACACCTATTTCTGGTGTAATGACAATCAATCACCCTTGAGCAAAAACTCTGCTGTCACTGACCATTTATAGTTATGTACCCCATTGACTGCAAGGTTGAATGTATGTGAACTAGACTGTGCATACTCATCATTTTACACACTGTTTTTATAATTAGAGTGTAAATTAAATTGTAAGTGTATAAATTATCTGTCTCTGCATGATTATACATACAGCACAGGAACTCTGAAAAATACAATTGTGCAATACTGGTTTGTTTTCAATGGAAAAAAAACACAATTTGTTACAAAAGATTAATTCTCAATTGCAACTTAGTTTTCCATCTTATTAATTATACAATCCTAAAATGCAAGGGAAATACATTTGCACTGTGCTTCTGTTTGCTCCATGAGCATCTACACGAAACAGCATAAGCTGAATTGAAAGAAACCATTCCTTCCATCACAGCATGTAGTTTCTTTTTTTGAGAGGCTTCAGAGAAATTAATTCCTTTTCAGAGGCTTTTCTCCATGTCTTGCAATTACATCCATGTAGATACAAATCAAAAGGATTGTTCTGGTTTCTGTCAAGTATGTGAGAATCCCAAAGGTGTCTCACCCACTAGTCCCCGAGATCTGTCATCCAGGTGGTTAGGACACAGCCATCGCTTTTGGATCCAGTTCCTGGGGGTGTACCAGTGCGGGAGGATCACCTGGATGAGGGGTCTTCAGGGAGTCGAAGTGGGACACTGGAGGGTGAGACGCAGTATCCCCTTCCTTGTAACACCTTTTCCCCATCCTATCAGGTAGGATACCTAGGAAAGCTGTCATGATTCACTGTTTCCGCCTCTTCTGGACTTCATGGTCCATCAAGCACCGCAATGTCGTATCCGCTATTCTACCAACATGGCCGGCACCATTGAGAAGCCCGTTGTGTAGTGTTTCCGCAAGACCTGCCACTTCATAGAAAACAGACACATCCTGCGGCTCTGCGCGTCTCAGCACTACCTTTCTGAGTATCCGGCAAGTGCGTACCCAACTTTTCCCTCTACTCCTGTGCTAATTCCCTTTCTAGTTAGCGGTTCCCTAAAACTCCGTCCTGGTATCATTCTGTGCCACTCCTTGCGCTTCTGTCTGAGGAAATGCTCGTCCCTCTTCCCTCCCCGGCCTTCGGTCCCGCTCCATTCTGTACTTGCATTCTGCCTTCTGCACTGTGCGAATACCTCGACTCCTTCCTGGTTCCTAGACCCTTCCCGGACTTAAGACCATTACTCACCTGATCTTCCTGCAATACTGAACGCTTACCATCTCTTTGAGGCTGTTGTCTGGTCTACACACTGGAGACAGAGGATAGCCGTCCGTACCTGTACAAGTCCCGAACGACCAGAAAGAAAGAAAGACCTCCAAGAAAGAAGACTTCAAAGGACAAACAGGTGAGACAAGAGGCAGAGTGTGACAGTTTGAGACGCCAAAGACTTGATATAGAATCCAATATGGAGAAACACTTGTGTGTAGGCACGTTATAAATGCCATATCATATCATATCATATCATGGAGGCTGCTGTCCAGGACCTCATGAGAGGAATGCAAAAATTAACAACAAAGGTTCAGAATTTCAAAGCCGAAAATACAGCACTAAACTCGTGCTATGCAGGGACTCAGAATTCCAGGAAAGTGCCTTGGTAGGGGGCATAGTGGACAAATACTACGGTTCCTCTAAAGGCACTGCGTTCCTTCCTCAATTCTTGTCTGGTGCATTTCACATTTAAACCTTACTATTTTTCCACATCCAGGGCTAAAGTGGGATTTATAATCTCCCATCTCTCTGGAAATGCTTTAGCCTGGGCAACTCCCTTGGTGAATACGGGAGACCCGCTCCTGGACAACTATGACGGATTTGTGGAGGCCTTCAAAACCATGTTTGACCGTCCTGAACAAGTGTACAGTGCTCAGGAGAAGCTGCTGGAGTTCCAACAAGGAAACCAAGACATGTTGTCTTATGTAACCCGCTTTAAGCAACTGGCTCAGGAGGCAGATTGGACCCAGGAAGCATGCTTTACCTTGTTTCGTCGAGGGTTAAATGAAGAAATCAAGGATGAATTAGCTGGAGTGGCCCATCCAGGTTCCTTCCAGGCTCTGTCCTTAGAAATCGACTTCCGTATTCAAGAGAGAAAGGCAGAGAAAAGAAAGACACGAACAGTACCACCAAAGGTTCCCATGGATTATCCTAGCCCTAAAGAAACAACCACTCCTCATTCCCCTGATCCCGAACCTATGCAACCTGGGGTCCAATCTCTTCACAGGAAAGGACTTGTAGGATCAACACTGGACTCTGTATGTATTGTGCCTCTGATAAACACCTCGTAAGAAACTGTCCAATAGCCCCACCTCGGCGTTCGGGAAACACCAGCTCCCGATCTTGAACAGAGCCCAGATTTGGGAGAAAGATACTTGCTCTGCTTCTTCTCCTTCCTTGAACTGTCCTCATCAAAACACCTTGGTGGTACTACAGGCATCCTTGTCTACCGCCAATAAGGAGACGCATTGCATCCCTAGTGGATTGTGGTGCAATGGGAATATTCTTGGACCACGAATGAGCCTTAAAGCACAATATTACTCGAGAATCCAAAGAAATTATCCAGGCGGTCAAAGGGATAGATGGGAAACCATTGTCTTCTGGACCCATAACCCAGCAAACCACAGAAGCAAACCACGGAACTAATGCTTTCAATAAACAACCACCAGGAGATGCTACGTTTTGACATAATAAAGGCAGCTCATTACCCAATGGTTCTGGGCATGCCCTGGCTTCAAAAGTACAACCCATACATCAACTGGGTGGATGGATCCTTGTTTCTAGGTTCAGAATTGTGTCTGTCTCATTGTCTATCCCGGAATTTGATGCAAACTATATCCGTGGAATCCCGGATCCCAGAACTACCACCTATTTTTGTTTCCAACATTACCCAAGTACCTGAGCTATATCAATAATTTTCAGATGTATTCTCGACAGCCATTGTTCAGTCACTACCTCCCCATCGACCAGAAGACTGTGATATCGATACTGACATCAGAGATTTCAGAGACCAGTTCCAGTGCCACCTGGCTACGGAAGATAAATATCCAAAGGGTGGAGATGTTCTGCTCAATTTATGCTTAGTTCAAAATGGCGCAGGAGCACATTGCATTCTGGGAGTGCTCGCAGCCATGTTGGATATTTACTTCACTCCGCAGTGAAAGGCTGCACACATTTTGCTGAAGTGTTAGATTCACAGTGCTGAGACAAACATGTTTTTTCAAACTTGGTATGCAGTCAAGGCCATTTCTGCTGGGAAAAGCTAACGTTGTTATGACTTGCTACTGTTCTCCGTGGAGCATATTTTATCTGAGTTTTAGTGCAGGGAGACCCTGCATTCCTTGGGGGGGGGAGCTCTCGATTGACCCAGCTTGCAACCGACGGCTGTCCCTCAACTGCGCAGGTACAATTCCAGAAGATTCGAGAATTAACTCCTTTTTTTGGAGTGTCTATATAGGCGGAAAATCTGGAGGGGTCAGGTGAGACTTCAGCCAGAGAAGGACGCTCCGTCTGGTCTTCCCGTGAGCTGTAGCACTCTCTTCCTGGCTGTCCCTCCGGAGTCTTCCAGCCGATTCTGGACGAGGTGAGGACACAATTTACGCTCACGGTGATGTATTTCTTGAGTTATTTCTATGTACCTGTAAGCTTTGAATAAATAGCCGTAAAGAGCTGATTATCTTCTAAAGGGTGTGTGGCTGTGAATTACTGTGTCTGTCTGTTTTTGGGTCGAAGTATTTGCTCTAATTGCATTGGTGATTTATGGTAGTTCCGTGCACTTTTCAGAGGAGAGCAATACACCTGCCCGGGAACTTGCCTTGGGGACAAGGACCACTGGACTGGCCAATGGACTGGTTGAGGGTTCAATTACATCCAGATCCCACATTTGGGCGTCCTCAGCCTGGATGTGGTTCTTAACAGTATCTGACATTCGATAGCTTCTGCTTTTAACAGGTACACGGTCACCAGTGTCAATGTCGTGCCTGCGCCATGGGGTGAGGCCTGTTGTCAGTGAGAAAAGAGGGGCATACTGTCGGACCAAAGCCCTGGAGGCTGTCTGCTGCTCTGGTGTCAGATCTGCAGAGAGCTGTACTCCCTCCACTGAGCCATCCTGAGGGTTGCTATGCAGCAAATCAGGAAGGGGCTCACTCTCATCCTCCTCTTGCTCTGAAGCTAGCAGAAGACATGAGACTTCCTCTCCCCCGTGGAAAGGCTTGAGACTGTTAACATGGAGTACCTGAGGGTCTATCCCAGGGACTCCCATGTCAACCAGATAGTTGACCTTGTCCATCTTGGAGATTATCCAGTCCACTTATCTGCCAGAGCTCTAGGCTTGGTAGGCTCCATCACAAGGATCTCCTGTCCTGGAGTCCAATCCACTTGTGAGGCCTTAAGGTAATGCAGTACTTGTTCAATTCTTGGCTTGCCTTAAGATTCGCGGATAGCTGGTCCATTATCTGTGACATCCTCCTTCTGATACCTAACACATAATCCCCCACTTGTTTGGCAGGACCTGGAGGTGTGGCTTCCAAACCTGCCCTGATTAAGGCAAGGGCCTCCCTCACGGGATGTCCAAAGAGAAGCTCAAAGGGGCTGAAACCAACACCATCTTGAGTCACTTCTCTATAGGCAAACAGCAGGCTTGGTAGGATGAGATCCCATTTCCTCCTCGGGGGATCTTCCAAAGCACCGAGCAGGCCCTTGAGAGTTTTATTAAACTTCTCAACCAGACCATTGTTCTGGGAATGGTAGGAGTTGGAGAACTTATATGTCACTCCACATTCCTTCCACATTGCTTGCATGTAACTAGGCATGACATTGGATCTTCTGTCATAGACCACCTCTTTAGGAAATCCAACTCTGGTAAAAATGGCCAGGAGACCCCTGCCAACCACCTTAGAAGTAATGGTGCGAAGGGGAATAGCCTCAGGCTACCTAGTGGCATGATTAACCAGGACCCAGATAAACCGGTGACCACCTGATGTGGTAGGGTCTAAGGGACCGACAATGTTGATGCCTACCTTCTCAAATGGAGTGCCAACCACTGGCAAAGGCTGCAGTGGAGCAATGACATTGTCTCCAGTTTTGCCAGACAATTGATAAGTTGGACAGGTCTGGCAGTGGGACTCCACTTCTACTCCCATCCGGGTTAGTAGAAAGGTGCAGAGAGCCTTTCTTTAGTATTCTTGGTCCTAAAATGACCATCTAAGGGCACCTTATGCACCAACTGCAACAGGAAGGGCCTGTAAACCTTGGGTACCACCAACCTCTTAAGGACAGCAGGTTCAGGCTTAGTGGGCTCATCAGAAAAGGAGCGCACCCTCCCAATAAATCTTGAATGACCTAGGCACTTCACCTTGTGCCTGGGCCCGTTTTCGTAAGAGAGAGAGAGAGAGAGAGAGAGAGAGAGAGACCCTCTCTCTGACCCTTGCAGAAGTCTCCCCTAGAAGCCACCTTTCAGCCAGCAGGCATTAAAGGTCAGGGTGATCCTCTGGGTTGAGTACCTCTCCCGCAGGAGGGTCTTCTGGCTCTTCTCCCTCAAGACTGGAGTCTTGGGTTACCACTGGACCCAGCCCGTCAGGAGCCTGGATCCCACTGGGTGCTGCTAAAACAAGAGGAACAGAAGAAGCCCCCTTCACAGAGGTAGACCTCTTGCTCTTCCTTCTCTCCTTGGGTTTCCCCTTTGGCGTGGGTAACTGACTAGCAGTCAGACCCGGTTTGACCTGAGACCTAGTGACTGTAGCATCAGTCAGGGGTAGTCTATCAAAGATCAACCCCAACTCTACTAGATAATTTCCAAACAAGATGTGGGCAGGCACGTTGTACTGAACTAGGACAGGAAGCTTTTCTGTCTTGTCCGTTATCCTGATGGGAAATAGGGCTAGAGGAGATAATTTGGGAGGCCCACCAGCTAACCTGGTAGTTCTTAGAGGGGCATCTACATAGTCCTCTGGAATGAGCAGGGTCCTGTCCACCATTGTCATACTGGCCCCAGTGTCTCTCAAACCAGTAGAAGACTGGCCATTCGGGAGCACACTTCTCAAACATCTGCGGGTATTCTGTGGGATAGTAGCCAGTACTTCTGCGTACTGGACCTAGGCCCCGAAGGACACTAGGGAAATCTCTGCAGGAGCACCAAAGGTGATTCCTGTAGAGGAGGGGAGGACAGTGGCCTCCACTTCAGGCACGAAGCAAGGGTAGGTCAGGCTGGCAGCCTGGACTCCAAGTGCCTTACATTTACACTTGGGGTTACCTTTCTTGTGGTCCAGAGCCCCACAGTCCCAACAAGTGCCAGGAATGCGAGGTACGGTACTGGCTCCACTGGGAGCCTGCTTTATAGCAGGCAAACCGCTACTATTGCTCCCACCCCCATGAGCCTTATCCCAACTAGACAGCTGGTTCTTGGGAGAGGGAGGTTTAGGTTTACTCGACTGAATGCTTATGGGACTCCTCAGACCTCTGAGAGGTCCCTTTCTCTTTGACCTTGTCCTTCCCATTGGGGTCCTTAGGGGACACACAGGGACACACAGTGGGAGACCCACTTAACAGCCAGTGTGGCCAGCTTAAAGGGATCCAAAATGTTCTGGTCAGCAACGTACCGACGCAGCTCTGGTGAACAGGCTTCAGAAAAATGCTCAAAAAACAGAAAGGTGGGTCAATTCAACAAAGGTTTTCACATTGTATCCATCAATCCACCCCATCATGTTCATATGTGCAGCACTCACCTAGTCAACCCAAAACACATTCTCTCTCTTATTATATTTCCTGAACCTTTTAAGGTATTGGGTAGGTGCCTTGCCAAACTTGGCTTTCAAAGCATCTTTCATACACTCATACTGGCCCCTTTCACCCACACTCAACTTCAGAATGCAGTCATAGCCAGTCTGAGGTACTCTGCTTAACACAGCCCAATCTTCTCGGTCAACATCATTAATTTCACAAGCCATCTCAAATGCTTCCAACCATTGGAGAATATCTGAACTCCCCACATACAAATTCACCAAATATTTCATAAATCTAGCAGCATAAGACTGGTCACCCCCAACTGGTCTAGCTGAATTCTTCACCTTAGCTTTCTCTAGCTGGAGTCTTTGATGTTCAGTGTCTCTATCCTTGAGTGCTACCTGTTGTGCCACCTCCTGTGTAAAGACTGGAGGGCGGGTTCTGTACTCCTGCCCACTATATGGCAGAGTAGAAGCAGAGAGCACCCTAGCCAAGATTCTCTATATGGCAGTATGGACGAGCAACCCAGGCTTAAGCTCTCAGGAGGTGATGCAGGCTGGCTCTTAAGTACAGTGTAGTCCCCAAGCCCCCACAGAGGAATGTCCACACTATGATATGTGCTAACACAGTTCTTTATATAAAAAATAAGGTTCAAGATATCAATTAATAAAACACTTTGTACTCTGGCAATTCTAATATGACAAATATATACATTGTCTATGTGGTACCAACTTAGCTACTGACTCCTTTAAAATGCATCAACTGCTGACAGTTATAATGGCATATAAATCACACAGCAAGGTGTAAGAGCATAGACCACAGGAAGGAAGCCAAGTTGGGTTAAAAAATGCAGAATAATTTCTTTAGCTACTAAGAAGCAGTTCTAAGTGTGGATCCCCCCACCTGAGCAACCTGTAATAAAGAGTATTTACAAGCCCAGTCCATTAATGTTTAGAGAGGTTGTTTCCTGGTTAAACTGTTCAACTACCCCAATGCACCTGAGTTAGAAGAGTTTCTTGGACGGTTCGTCGATGGATCCCTCAAGAGTGGACTCCCTTTAAAGCAGGAGCCACAGGACGTCGAGATTCCTCGAAGAAAGATGAACACTTGCATCGAGACTGCAGCTTCGACCTTCGTGGTGCTCTTCGACGATCAATTTTGGAAGTCCTGTGAAGATGAGGTGTGCGGTGCACCTCGATGCAAAGAGCTTGGTGCCTTAAAGATGACTCAGTGATGGATGTAGGCCCAGCAGCCGGTGTCAAGATAGCTTCGGTGATCGAGTCTCAACCATTCGCTGGACTTCGGATCTTCACTCTGTCAGCGTCTTTGTTGGCTTCTGGTGGTGGGAAACCCACCGGCGGACTTTCCTCGGTCGTTTTGACCTCGACTTTCTCCGGCAGGACGAAGTGGTCAACAGTGATGGCAAGGAACCCCTTTGTTCAATGTTCTTAGGCAAGGTGGAGTGTTGCGGCTCCGGTCATTGAGCAGCACAGCCTCAAGCTGTCCCTGCTTCTGTGCAGCTCAACTCGACTGGCTTCCAGTGGGTACGGAAATCCTCCGAACCCCGGTGGGTGGCAATGGACTTCGATGGCCTCAATGTCCTGGTGATTAATTTCAAGATTCTCTGTGAATCCCTTCTCCAGTCGACAGCCATTCGGGACTGGCTTCCAGGGTACCTCGATGAATATCAGCTTCTGCATGATGTTCCCTCATAGCTCGGGGAGAGGTCTCCTAGCCAAGTCCTCTCTCGGATCAATCCTCAACAGACCCGACAGCTTTTAGATTGGGTCAAAGGAAAGCAGCAGCAATTCTTCTTCTTCCAGCTGGGCTTCAAGGATAAGCAGCTTCAAGTTTCAACTTCATCTTCTGAACAAATTGGGAAGTGAGAGATCCCCAGATATACACATCTGTCCCTCATTCACTCTGCTGAGCCAAGCTCAGTCAGCCAATCTGAGAGAAAGGCATTCATGCAGGCAGGCAGCCAATCAGACTCACAGACATTCAGGCTATTCACTTCCACCCAGACACCCATAACTAGGAATGTGGATTGGAGCAAGCCCCCATGCTTTCAGCACACCACACTGCATTCATGTCAGTTTCAGGCAGGGCCGTCTCATTCATTGTGTCACAGACACAGAAACCAAACACGCATAACATAGAATGCATGTTGGTCACACACTCTTTTCACACAGGTCCCACCCCAAGATATAGTCACTGGGAAGGCTCCAGCCAGTCTGGCCTGGACTTCGCCACAATACCATATATGGTTCTTCCACCCAACAGCCAGTCAGGGGAAGGGACAGAGTCAAGGCTTCCCAGGACTTTGGGAAAACAAGGTAACAGGCAATAGAAACAAAGATGCCCCAGGGGCCATCTTGTCTTCTATCAGGAAACCAGGGTCTGGGTATCCCCAAATGGAGAATACTCAGAGTACCTGTCAAATTCAGCATGCCAACCCATACCCTGCACTCTGGGCCACACACAGGTGCCCAAAAACATACAATATGGGTACAGGGTTGTACCCTCACCAATGGGTGCCATAAGAGTAGACCAAGGGTCTCTGTTCACCACAACCAAAAAGAGGAAGAGCTGCACTGCTAGGAGTCCCAACTGGACTCCTGTGCAGAATACAACACAGAACACACATGATAAGGGAGCACAGGACAAGGACATGGAGGCCCTGTCCCTCCAATGCATTTCCAGCATCACACTTGTACTCTTCTCTTGCTCCACCTTTTATCCCTGTGCAAAAGGGAAAGGGCCGTCAGGTGTGTGTGATTCTGATCAGTTGCCAGACTTTGCCTGACCCTTGTATTGGGACATGTCAGGTAAACGCATTGGTGGTAGTCCGTTCTCTTGTGCATCATGATAAAGTGTTTGTGTCGGAAAAGGATGGGGTAGTGGATTTGAATGTCATATGTGGTAGGATGGGGAAAAGGTGTTGCAAGAAGAGGGATACCACATGTCACCCAATCGGTGTCCCACTCTCACTCCCCGTGGACCCCCCGATCCAGGTGGACCTCCCTCACTGGTCCACCCCCACGAACTGGATTCAATAGTGATGGCCTTGTACTGGCCACCTGTATGACAGATCCCTGGGGACTAGTTAGGGAGACACCTTCAGGTTTCTCACACTCTCCAGTAGCTTGTCTCTTTAAGTCAGGATGCCTCACAACAGCCACTCGTTCCATGCCTCACATCACTGGTAACTACATGTCTTTTGCCCACCTTTGCTACCTCAATAGGTTCAAACAATGCTCCAGATAAGATTTTGAGGTGGGAGTATTGTAATCCTTATTTTTAAACTTTGAGAGTAAATGTGATTTTAAGAGAGTAAAAATAACTTTTCTCCTTTGCAAGAGAGTAAAATGTATGATATGATATGATAGGTTATTTATAACACGCTTAATACCCAGACGCTTCTAAGCTTGGACCCTGGGATCGAACCTGTGTTGCTCAGTTTCGTCTTGCTTCCAAGGTGAGCACATTGCCCCTAAGCTATTCTCCTGTGACAACCAGCTGACATGTGCAAAAACTGTATGGAAATCATTACCATGCAGCAGCTTTCTACACTGTGATAGAATACAACTTTCATTATTTCTCTAAGGTCTGGCCATTTGATCTCTCCTGTATATATTTAAATATTGAAAACACAAAAACCTATCCAATTACATATGTGAGAAACCTGAAGGCGTCTCACTTGCTAGTCCCCGGGGATCTGCCATCCAGGTGGCCAGGACACGACCATCATGTTGGATCCAGTTCCTGGGGGTGGACCAGTATGGGAGGATCACCTGGGTGAGGGGACTTCGGGGAGTGGGACACCGGATGATGAGACATGTATCCCCTTCCCTGTAACACCTTTACCCCATTCTACAACGTAGGAACTCAACCCCCCTTTCACAACACAAACACTTTCTCACAGACAGCTCGTTATGAGAGAAAACAAACTAACACCTTAGCCGTATACCTGACATGTCTCAATACAATGGTAAGGCATGGACAGGCAATTACTGACCATCACGTACACCTGACTTCCATTACATTTCCCCACACATATAAAAGGCAGAGCACGAAAGCACACTCTGAGCAAGGCAAAGCACACAAGGAAACAGCAGTTCCAAGATGGCCGTTTAACATAAGATGAAAGACGGCAAAACAGAAGGGGATCCCGTGGAGGGAAGTGCCCTTGACCTTTTCGACAAGGAACCGTTGCTTTCACGAAACCTTGAGAATAGAAAGCGTAAGACCAGGAAACCGGGCTGAAGAATCCTGCACTGTGTATCGGAAGTACCCGGGGCTCTCCTGCATCGATAATCAAGGCGAGGAGAATCGCCTGCTGCCGTGATACTGTCCTTTGCTCCTACCACAAAGCCAGTTAAATCAATGCAGCCAGTCAGTTGGGGAGACCGATACCAGACCAATCTGTGTTGAAGCCAAGGTTGCAAGCGGCAACAATGTATGGTGAGTGCTGAAGTGAACAGTGTATGAAACACAAGTGATAACCAACACAAGTAAAATTGAACAACAGATGAGTGATTGAACTTTGAATCCAAGATACAATACCTTTGATAGAGTGGTCCAGCACATGTACATGCTCATTCGAAGGTCTCTGTAAGGTATCCAACTGAGAGTTGACAAAGGTGAAAGAGTGGAAAAGAACTGTGCATCAAAGTGGCCCTGCCACGGGTCAACCAAAATCCTGTGCACAATCGACAGTCTTCGATGTTGATACTGCCAAGAAAGATGATGACAAAGTTGATAAAGATGGTCCGAGCCCAAACGAGGGAGATCGATTGAAAGCTTTGGGTTAAAGCAAGTTTGTATTGGAGTGCATTAAATTGGTCAGAGCCCGGTGGAGGGAGACTGAACATTGTGTTAAAATGGATCCGAGCCCGACTGAGGGGGATCCGCAGTGAACCGTGAATCACCTGAGAAATTGGATACTTGAAATTCCTATGATCATTGTGTTAAAGGGTATCTGAGCCTGGTTGAGGGGGGTCCGAGGTGAATAGTGACTCACCTGAGAAATTGAGTATGTGTAAAATCCTAAGAGAAAAATAACTTATTGTTTGTTTGTTGCATCAGGCCCTCTGAAAGAAGAGACTTTGAAAGGCATAGAGACTTGGGCACAGACAACCCTGATGCTAATGTTTGAACTACACCCTTGTGATAGAGAAGCCAGAGACTGTGCTTAGCTCAAGTCCCATGCAGAAAACGTGGGTAAGGGAGGCCAATGGCCTGAATGTCCTTACATAGCATTCCTTTGTACACTTCTTTCTTTTACATAACATTGTTTCCCACACTATTTGAATTTAGAGGTAGGGATTGGAAATAGTTCTTTGTAGATTAGGTCCTTTTGTTTTGACAAGACACGAATAGGACTGAGTTATTATTATTTGATGTTTGTAGCTTTCTCCCATCTTTACGCTTACATAGGCGTTTTCAAACTCTTTTTGAAGTTCAATTAACACCCTTGAACTGTGGTCACTTGTGTCTGTCTTACTGTTGATACCATGCCTTCCTTACACATAGTAAAGCAAACATGAAATTTTATTGTGTGTTTCGAGGTATGATAACAGGATTGTCTTTTGATGTCTAATGAAAGTCCTCATTTCCTGGAGCTATTACTACCTAATGGTATGTCAATGTTATGACACAACAGTGCAAACCAGCAAGGACTCCATGCTAAATTCTATACCTAATCTCTTGGTTAAATGGTTATATAGCGCTTTTGGCAAAATGCTGTACATAGAACTTATCTATCACAATTATCACTAAACCAAAGTCGACACTTCTTTATTGACCTCGAAAGAATGTAAGGCTGAGTTGGCCTTGCCGGGATTCGAACCAATAACCTACAGATCACACACAGATCGTAGCAACGAGCGCTCAACCAGCTGAGCTATCTTATTGGCTTACATCCTTCAAAGGTCGGTAAACTGAGTATCGACGGAGGTTTAATAATCACAGTGCCTAGATGTTGGTCAAACCATGTATGAAGCGATGCAGACAGTCAGTTAAATACCTATCTGGATTTTCACACGGACACGTTTTGCTGAGTTTCTATTTCACTTCCAAATGTAACTTTCATTTATTTGTTTTTGAACATTGCTTGCACTTCCTAGAGAATCAGATTTTGGATGTTTTAATTGCAGTCTTGAAGATGAGGGGCTATAACACCTATTTTTGGTGTAATGACAATCAATCACCCTTGAGCAAAAACTCTGCTGTCACTGACCATTTATAGTTATGTACCCCATTGACTGCAAGGTTGAATGTATGTGAACTAGACTGTGCATACTCATCATTTTAAACACTGTTTTTATAATTAGAGTGTAAATTAAATTGTAAGTGTATAAATTATCTGCCTCTGCATGATTATACATACAGCACAGGAACTCTAAAAAATACAATTGTGCAATACTGGTTTGCTTTCAATGGAAAAAAAAACACAATTTGTTACAAAAGATTAATTCTCAATTGCAACTTAGTTTTCCATCTTATTAATTATACAATCCTAAAATGCAAGGGAAATACATTTGCACTGTGCTTCTGTTTGCTCCATGAGCATCTACACGAAACAGCATAAGCTGAATTGAAAGAAGCCATTCCTTCCATCACAGCATGTAGTTTCTTTTTTTGAGAGGCTTCAGAGAAATTAATTCCTTTTCAGAGGCTTTTCTCCATGTCTTGCAATTACATCCATGTAGATACAAATCAAAAGGATTGTTCTGGTTTCTGTTAAGTATGTGAGAATCCCAAAGGTGTCTCACCCACTAGTCCCCGAGATCTGTCATCCAGGTGGTTAGGACACAGCCATCGCTTTTGGATCCAGTTCCTGGGGGTGGACCAGTGCGGGAGGATCGCCTGGATGAGGGGTCTTCAGGGAGTGGAAGTGGGACACCGGAGGGTGAGAAGCAGTATCCCCTTCCTTGTAACACCTTTTCCCCATCCTATCAGGTAGGATACCTAGGAAATCTGTCATGATTCACTGTTTCCGCCTCTTCTGGACTTCATGGTCCATCAAGCACCGCAATGTCGTATCCGCTATTCTACCAACATGGCCGGCACCATTGAGAAGCCCGTTGTGTAGTGTTTCCGCAAGACCTGCCACTTCTTAGAAAACAGACACTCCCTGCGGCTCTGCGCGTCTCAGCGCTACCTTTCTGAGTATCCGGCAAGTGCGTACCTAACTTTTCCCTCTACTCCCGTGCTAATTCCCTTTCTAGTTAGCGGTTCCCTAAAACTCTGTCCTGGTATCATTCTGTGCCACTTCTTGCGCTTCCGTCTGTGGAAACTCTCGTCCCTCTTCCCTCCCCGGCCTTCGGTCCCGCTCCATTCTGTACTTGCATTCTGCCTTCTGCACTGTGCGAGTACCTCGACTCCTTCCTGGTTCCTAGGCCCTTCCCGGACTTAAGACCATTACTCACCTGATCTTCCTGCAATACTGAACGCTTACCATCTCTTTGAGGCTGTTGTCCGGTCTACACACTGGAGACAGAGGATAGGCGGCCGTACCTGCACAAGTCCAGAACGACCAGAAAGAAAGAAAGACCTCCAAGAAAGAAGACTTCAAAGGACAAACAGGTGAGACAAGAGGCAGAGTGTGACAGTTTGAGACGCCAAAGACTTGATATAGAATCCAATATGGAGAAACACTTGGTGTTGGCACGTTATAAATGCCATATCATATCATATCATATCATATCATATCATATCATATCATATCATGGAGGCAGCTGTCCAGGACCTCATGAGAGGAATTCAAAAATTAACAACAAAGGTTCAGAATTTCAAAGTCGAAAATGCAGCACTAAAACAACTCGTGCTATCCAGGGACTCAGAATTCCAGGAAAGTGCCTTGATAGGGGGCATAGTGGACAAATACTACGGTTCCTCTAAAGGCACTGCGTTCCTTCCTCGATTCTTGTCTGGTGCATTTCACATTTAAACCCTACTATCTTTCCACATCCAGGGCTAAAGTCGGATTTATAATCTCCCATCTCTCTGGAAATGCTTTAACCTGGGCAACTCCCTTGGTGAATGCGGGAGACCCGCTCCTGGACAACTATGACGGATTTGTGGATGCCCTCAAAACCATGTTTGACCGTCCTGAACAAGTGTACAGTGCTCAGGAGAAGCTGCTGGAGTTCCAACAAGGAAACCAAGACATGTTGTCTTATGTAACCCGCTTTAAGCAACTGGCTAAGGAGGCAGATTGGACCCAGGAAGCATGCTTTACCGTGTTTCGTCGAGGGTTAAATGAAGAAATCAAGGATGAATTAGCTAGAGTGGCCCATCCAGGTTCCTTCCAGGCTCTGATAGATTTGTCCTTAGAAATCGACTTCCGTATTCAAGAGAGAAAGGCAGAGAAAAGAAAGACACGAACAGTACCACCAAAGGTTCCCATGGATTATCCTAGCCCTAAAGAAACAACCACTCCTCATTCCCCTGATCCCGAACCTATACAACCTTGGCTCCTTACGGGGTCCAATCTCTTCACAGGAAAGGACTTGTAGGATCAACACTGGGCTCTGTATGTATTGTGCCTCTGATAAACACCTCGTAAGAAACTGTCCAATAGCCCCACCTCGACATTCGGGAAACACCAGCTCCCGATCTTGAACGGAGACCAGATTCGGGAGAAAGGTACTTGCTCTGCTTCTTCTCCTTCCTTGAACTGTCCTCATCAAAACACCTTGGTGGTACTACAGGCATCCTTGTCTACCGCCAATAAGGAGACGCATTGCATCCTGGCCCTAGTGGATTGTGGTGCAATGGGAATATTCTTGGACCACGTATGAGCCTTAAAGCACAATATTACTTGAGAATCCAAAGAAATTATCCAGGTGGTCGAAGGGATAGATGGGAAACCATTGTCTTCTGGACCCATAACCCAGCAAACCACGGAAGCAAACCACGGAACTAATGCTTTCAATAAACACCCACCAGGAGATGCTACGTTTAACATAATAAAGGCAGCTCATTACCCAATGGTTCTGGGCATGCCCTGGCTTCAAAAGCACAACCCATACATCAACTGGGTGGCTGGATCCTTGTTTCTAGGTTCAGAATTTTGTCTGTCTCATTGTCTATCCCGGAATTTGATGCAAACTATATCCGTGGAATCCCGGATCCCAGAACAACCACCTATTTTTGTTTCCAACATTACCCAAGTACCTGAGATATATCAATAATTTTCAGATGTATTCTCGACAGCCATTGTTCAGTCACCACCTCCCCATCGACCAGAAGACTGTGCTATCGATACTGACATCTCTGCAGTTATACCATTTGGAAGGATGTTTATACTTTCAGAATTTGAGAAAAGAGCTCTATGTGAATACCTGGATACCAATATCGCCAATGGAACCATTCGTCCTTCTAACTCTCCTGCTGGGGCCTCTTTGTTCTTTGTGCCCAAAAAGGACACCAAGGAATTCCAACCATGCCTGGACTGCCGGGGTCCTAACCAATGCACCCGCAAGGACTGTTATCCATTACCACTCATCTCAGAGATATTGGAAGCAGTATGCAGCGCTGTAATCTTTACCAAACTCGATTTACGGGGCGCTTACCTTTTGATCCGCATAAAGGAAGGCGATGAGTGGAAGACTGCCTTCAGGATGCCCTTCGGTCACTTTGAATATTTGGTTATGCCATTTGGTCTTGCCAATGCTCCCGCAGTTTTCCAGCGCTTCATGGATAGAGTCTTTTCAGACATGCTATTCCTCTTTGTTATTGTTTACCTGGATGACATATTGATATATTCCAACGATCCCATACTACATCAAGAACACGTGACCTTGGTTTTACAATGCCTACGAGAGAACAAGCTGCTGGCTAAATCAGAAAAGTGTATTTTTCATGTCCCTACAGTCCATTAACTGGGATTTGTTTTGAGTTCCAAAGGAATAGAAATGGATCCCTCCAAGGTTCGCTGTATCCTTTCGTGGCCTGCTCCTACAATAGTAAAACAGATCCAATCCTTCCTGGGACTTGTACATTTTTATAGAAAATGCATTCCTGCATTCTCTGCCATAGTACAACTTATAGTTGCATTGTTAAAGAAAGACATTCCCTTCAACTGGTCTGTTGATCAAGAGACCACCTTCCAGAAACTAAAACAAAGGTTTACTCAAGGACCCGTCCTGGCTCAACCTGACATCAATAAACCCTTCCTGGTAGAAACTGATTCCACAGATTACGCTATTGGGGCAGTGTTAAAAGAAGAATCGGAGGACAAAGAAGAACATGCAATTGCATACCTATCTCGAACTTTGAATCCCCATGAGACCCATTACTCTGTACTGGAGAAGGAATTGCTCGCCATTCGGCAGGCTTTTCCAGAGTGCCATCATCTGCTTTTGGGTGCCAAATTCCATGTACAAGTTTGAACTGATCATAGGAATTTACAGGTCCTGCAATCCCTGGATTGCAGAAACAGTCGTCAGGCTCGTTGGGCCTTTTTCTTTGCCCAATCTCAGTTTCACATCCATCATGTTCCCGGAACAACCAACATAATGGCAGATGCCTTGTCTAGACGTCCTGTTTACAAACCGGTTGATGCCCGTGCCTTTCCCAAGATGTTTCCCGTCACTGTATTCGTAGCCCAGGCCAGCTCTCTATTGGACAATGTTCATACTGAGACCCCACTTTCTGATCTCTGGAAGGATTACACCAAGACCAACCAATGGTTCCTGATTGCTAAAGATGGTTACCTTTTCAAGGACAAGAGATTGGTTACACCTACACAGACCCTGAGAACCAAGATAATAAACCCCTGTTATGATACCTTCCATTCCGGGCATCGGGGCATTAAAGCTACCCTTCATCTCATCCAGAGAAATTTTTGGTGGCCTAGAATGATTGTTGGTGCAAAGGCAATCATCCAAGCCTGTGCTGTCTGCAGTCAGAAAAAGTGCGACAATAGAAAACCTGCTGGTTTTCTCCATCAACCTACATTGCCAGACTGGCCTTGGGAAATAATTGCCATCGATTTTATCGTGGATTTACCTCCTTCCAAGGGTTTCACAACCATTATGGTTAACATCGATCTATTCTCCCATATGGCCCACTTCACTCCCTTGTACAAGCTACCTTCGGCACAAGAAATGGCAGGAATATTTTTTAACCACATCTTTAGACTGCACGGTCTCCCTTCCAAAATCATTTCAGGCCGTGGACCTCAATACATTTGCCGATTCTGGAAGCACCTGTGCCAGATGTTAGGTATTCAACGTGGCTTATCTTCAGGATACCATCCTTAGTCCAATGGGATAACCGAACGAGTAAACCAGACCCTAGAACAATACTTACGATGCTTCGCTGCCAAAGTCCAGGATGATTCGTCAGTTTTAATCCCAGTTGCTGAATTTGCATACAACAATTCTGACCACTCTGCTATCAAGACAAGCCCTTTCTTTTGCAGTCAAGGTTTCCATCCATCTGTCCTGCCAACTCTCCTGCCTCACTCCACCCCGGTTCCTTCGGTTGATTCCTGGATTGAGCATCTAGTCACCGTACATAAGGACACTAAGAATCATTTGGAAAAAGCCAGGAGCAATGTTAAAAGACATGCTGATACCAGGAGGCGACCCGGTCCCATGTATGCCATTGGCGACATGGTCTGGCTTTCCTCTAGACTCTTGCCTCAACACCTGCGACCCAATAAGTTGGCCCCTCGATTCTACGGGCCCTTTACAATAAAGGAAATCATTAACCCAGTGGCATATCGACTGCAATTACCAGAATCCTGGATGAAGATACATCCCGTTTTTCACACCCAATTGCTAAAACCCTATTCTCAATCCACCAGGACAGCTCATCGACCTACCCCTGTGCTCGTCAATGATCAGATCGAATTTGAGGTTTCCAGGATATGTGATTCCAGATATAGGAGAGGTCGACTGCAATACTTGGTGGAATGGAAAGGTTATCCCCCTAGTGAACGAACATGGGAACCAGTATCCAATATGAATGCCCCCCGTTTGGTACAGAGGTTCCACCTAACTCATCCAGGTAAACCCGGTGGATCGAGGTTTAAGAGGGGGCATGCTGTCATGATTCACTGTTTCCGCCCCTTCTGGACTTCATGGTCCATCAAGCACCACAATGTCGTATCCGCTATTCTACCAACATGGCCGGCACCATTGAGAAGCCCTCTGTCTAGTTTTTCGGCAAGACCTGCCACTTCCTAGAAAACAGACATGCCCCTGCGGTTCTGCGCGTGTCACTGCTACCTTTCCGAGTATCCAGCAAGTGTGTACCTAACTTTTCCCTCTACTCCCGTGCTAATTCCCTTTCTAGTTAGCGGTTCCATAAAAATCCATCCTGGTATCATTCTGTGCCGCTCCTTGGGCTTCCGCCTGAGGAACCAATCGTCCCTCTTCCCTCCCGGGCCTTCGGTCATGGTCCATTCCATACTCGCATTCTGCCTTCTGCACTGTGCGAGTACCTCGACTCCTTCCTGGTTCCTAGACCCTTCCCGGACATAAGACCATTACTCACCTGATCTTCCTGGAATACCGAACGCTTACCATCTCTTCGAGGCTGGTGTCCGGTCTACACACTGGAGACAGAGGATAACCGTCCGTACCTGTACAAGTCCCGAATGACCAGAAAGAAAGAAAGACCTCTAAGAAAGATGACTTCAAAGGACAAACAGGTGAGACAAGAGGCAGAGTGTGATAAAATCAACCCAGCCCCTTTCCTGACACAAACACTTTCTCACGGAGAGTTTACTGTGAGCGACAATGGACTAACACCAGAGCCGTATACCTGACATGTCCCAACACTATAGTCAGGCAAGGTCAGGCAATTATGGATCACTACACACACCTGACTTCCATCACACTGCCCCACACGGATAATAGGCGGAGCATGAAAGCACACTCTGACCAAGGCAAAACACACGAGGAAACAGCAGTTCCAAAAAGGCAGTTTAATACAAGGAGAAAGATGGCGAGACCAGAGAGGGTTGCAAGTAGGGAAGTATCCTTGACCTGTAAAGAGCATTACTTTAATGAGCTTTGAAAAGTAAGAAACTGAAAACCAGGAACTAAGGCTGATCAAACCTGATCAAACCTGCACAGTGCGTTGGAGGTACCCAGGGCTCTCCCACGTCGATAACCAAGGCTAGGAGGAGCAATTTCTGCTGTGGTACTGTCCAAAATAAGCGGTGTCAGAAAAGACAGCACAGCCGGTGAGTTGGAGAGACTGATACCAAACCAGCTTGTGTTTTGAACCAAGGTTGCAAGCGGCAACATTGTACAAAGAGAACATTGTGTAAGGCATTTGGGATCAGTGACGCAAATACAATTGGAAGCCAAAGGAAGTGGTTGAACCTTGTAACTGAACTTTGGGAGGCCAAGGAAAGATACCATACACAGAGTGGTCCGGTACCACGTGTGTGCTCATTCAAAAGTCTCTGTTAGGTATCCAATTGATGCTGAGTATGAGCGAAAGAAATATTGAGATTGAAGTGGTCATGCAACGGGTCAGGCTACACCCTGTGCACATTTGAAAGTCTTCGATAGTTTAATGTACGTCACAATTGGTCTGAGCCCGGCTGAAGCAGACTAATTAAATAAAATAAAGGGATCTGAGCCCGGCCGAGGGGGATCCGGGGTGACCGAGAGTCACCCAAAAAAATAATTCTCTGAACCTGGTTCTTAAAGGGATCTAAGCCTGGAAGAGGGGTATCCGTGGTGAACCAAGAGTCACCCAAAAATTAATTCTTTGAACCCTGTTTTGAAAAGGATCTGAGCCCGGAAGAGGGGGATCCAACATTGAACTTTTGTTTTGAAAAGGATCTGAGCCCAGTTGAGGGGGATCCAGGGTTCACACCCAAATTGAATACTGGAAAAAGGAAAATAACGTTTGCATGTTGTCTTTGGTACAGCATTCCCTAAAGAGACTTGGACACAGAAAGTCCTGAACTGGGAAAATGGAACTATATTCTCATGCTGTAAAAGCCAGAGTGTATGATTTGCTCAAGTGACCCACCTTGCCCGTGTCGAAAATTTTGGGAACGGAGGCCAATGGCCCGAGCATCCTGACATATTATTTTGTGAACATTTCTTTCTTTTTCATGAACATTACGCCACATTATTTGTAAATCAGTGGTAAGGATTGGCAATAGTTTTTTTTACTATAGGCCCTTTTATTTTGACAAGACTTCACTAGGACAGCATTATTATTATTTGATGGTTGTAGCTTGCTCCAATCTGTTGATTTAGGTTCAGATAGACGTTTAGCACACCCTTGTGCAAGTTCAATAAACTCCCTTGAACTGTGGTCACTTGTGTCTTTCTTACTGTTGATACCATGCGTTCCTTATAGTTCAAAGAAACGAGAGCAACCTTTAAGTACACTGAAGGGTTTCTTCACCCTCTCTCATATGACTCCCCTCAACCACACACTCATCCAACCCCCGATTTGCTGCATCCACCAAACAATACAGATATAACTGGCATCTTTTCAAACAGAGTAACACCCATCAATACATGTGTGGTATCCCTGAATGCCCTCATCATCTCATGCAAACAAACCAAGCTATTGAAATGAGCTAAATGAATCGTCAACTTAATTATTCCATTCATACGTTCCACAGACCATTCGCCTTGGGATTATACAAAGAATTATAGTGATTTTCAATTCCATTGGAGTCTAAAAATGTACCCATTTCCCGTGACACCAGCTGAATGCCATAAATCCAAATTGATAATCTTTGGATACCCTTCCCTTGAAAAGAGCTTCTCCAGATAATTATACATTTAGTTGTGATACTCTCCACAAACTCACCTTAAACCACCTAGATGCATAATGCACCACAACGATGGCAAACCTTTCCTGCCCCAACAAGCTCATAGTACCCATGAAATCAATTGCCACCTTCTCCCAGGCTTGCTCAGGAATATACATTTTCCTGAATTCCACCTTCTGACTCTTTAACGACTTGTCACTCTGTCAGTCTAGAAATACGGGTACCTCTACTTTGAGACCGCAAACGCATTTTGGTGGCTGTGGGCATACCGTCTCATGCACGATATGTCAAAATATAGGTTTTCGAGTTTGCCAATGAACGGCCATTTTGATGTAACAAGAATTGTCATTTTGTTTTCTAACCATTGCTCATTGCTTTCTGTTCCTATTGCTTCGCAGTATATTTTCCGCTTACACTGCTCGACTGTGAAACATTGTTGTCTGTATGTGAAAAGGACAAGGCCGCAGGGCCGTGAGGATAACAAGAGTTCGCTGAAACACAAACGTAGGCAGCGCCAGGAAGAATGCCCGGCTCCCTCCCGAATGTAGCCTTGAAGCAGAGATGCAGGGCATTTAATCATTTCACAGCTGCCAGCCAGTCTCATTATATGGTAGAATATGTTAGAATAATACCGCTAAAGGCTTGAATTATGCTTTTCTTATGGCCCCCCTTTGCTGAGCCCGCTAGAGCATGTTGGCTCCCAGGACGCGAATAGCGCCTGATAGATAGCAAGGTCCGGAATGCAACTTCCCCCGTATGTAGTTCGCTTCCAAGAACAGAAGCGCTGTGTTCTATTCAATAACCGAAAGATGCCTTCGCACTCACAAATTGCAAATTGTTACTAGAATAGATGTTTGAAGGTGTCATAGTGGTCGGAGATGTCCATCATCACACCAAGTTCAAAGAAACCCAATAAAGGGGGGTGTTAAACATGTCATAGCTGATTGTTTGATATGCATTTTGTATATATGTAACTGATGTATGTAATTCACTCTCTTGCGTCCCTCGAGGTCTAGAGATAAACGTCGCGGGCGTGAGACCGAGTTGGCCAACTGAGACTTTTGCTTTGCAATAAAACCCTAGCTTTGGGAATACAACCTCGTGTCTGGTGTCTCTATCGTGTGTGGTGACTCGCCTTGTTTCCATAGACGTCAGGGTCCCCTAGGGGCCCCTTTCAACCTCATGATCGAACCTCCTCCTCAATTTTTGCATCCATTCCTGGCCACCATAACTTGGCCCTCAACCTCCGCTTAGTCAAACCATTTCCCATATGCCCCTTATGGGCACACCTAGTCAACTCCTCTCACCTCTTGCCAAAATCCACACAGAACTGCTAAACTCTTCTGTCACCTTATAATATGGTGACCTGACTGCCTCCCCTACACACCATCCATGCTCAGTTTTTCTTATCACCTCCTTCATTTTCATGTGCTCCTTAACACTCTCCAACCAAACAACCTTAGAAAATCCACTGTTCACTGTGTCCTCCATCTGTGCTATCCACTCATCACACATGAACACATATCCTCCTGTACTTTGACATCCATTGGAGCCCTAGACAAAAAATCATCCACTGAATTGCATCACCCGGTACAAAGTCCACCACAAAATGAAAACCCTGTAAGGCAGCCAACCACCTAGCAATCTTTGGAGTCGCCAAACCAGACCGCTTTGTTGAAAATAAATGCACCAGCGGCTAAAGATCTCTCATGATTATATAGGGTATGCCCCAGACATATGTCTTAAAGTATTTAGAGGCCCAATAGCACGAAAGGCTCTCACGCTCAATTGTAGAATATCTTGTCTCCATCTGAGTCAATGTATGTGATGCGAATGCCACCGGCACCTCTGCCCTTTCCTCGTTTGGCTGAGAACTGCTCCCAACCTACATGCACATGCATCCACTGTTATGATCGTCTCCGCCGTAGGATCAAATCT
This sequence comes from Ambystoma mexicanum, assembly GCF_040938575.1. Lineage (NCBI taxonomy): Eukaryota > Metazoa > Chordata > Amphibia > Caudata > Ambystomatidae > Ambystoma > Ambystoma mexicanum. The sequence goes on along the minus strand of NC_090938.1, from coordinate 162,307,547 downwards.
GTTCAACATTGGTTTATTGGCCACTTCTTCCTTCATCCTTCTCTTCCTCACATCCCCACCTGAAATCATTCCTCACTTATAACAGGTCACATAACACAGCACACTTCTCTGAAACATTCTCCACAAACTTAGCATAGAATTCAATCAAACCCCAAAATTATCTCAACTTATCCTGTTTGACGGTGTTTTGACCTTTAAAATGGCATCTACCATCTCCGGATGGGTTTCCAGGCCATATCTAGTCAGACTATGGGCCTCATTATGAGTTTGCCGGTCCGGAAACAAGGGTGCAGGTAAGCTCACAAGCACCCTTGTTTTGAGATCGGCAAACTCTGAGTCTGCCTGCTGTGGCCACTGTGCCCGACAGGTCTGACCTTGCCGGGTGCAGCGGCTACGGTAGGCAGACTCCTCACGGAAGCGCTGGCACCGTTAAAAATGGTGCTGGTGCTTCCAAGTCCCCACTCCCATAGAGTCCTATGGGACTTACATGTTACTGGTGCCTGACTTCCCGGGCTGCCAGAGTTGTAATCTCCCGGTGGTACCGGGAAGTCAGGCGCCAGCGAAATATTACGAGTCTGGCGGCATCCCACCAGTAGCAGCGACAGGGTTCCTGCCGGACTTGTAATGAGGCCCATTCCCCAAATATGACACTTGCCGTACCTTCAAGTGACATTTTTCCTTTCTAACCGACATTCCAGCTCTTTCCAGTCTCCTCAAAACCTCATACACCTTTGCTCATGCTCTGACTCACTTACCGCACCAATCAGGACCTCAACCTATTTATCGACCTTGAGAGGATAGCTTAAGGGCAACGCGCTCGTCTTGGAAGCAAGACGACCCTGAGCAACACAGGTTCGATCCCCGGGTCCGCGCTTAGAAACCTCTGAGTATTAAGTGTGTTATAAATAACCCATTACAATTACAATCAAGATATCATCCCAGCACACCTTACCCCAGGAAATCCCCAAACAGATCTTATATTACCTTCTGAAATATGGCCGACCCCAACTCGTATGGCATCCTCCTGAACTGATATGCCCCATTGGCATAATGAACGCTTTCAATGCCCTAGACAAATGATGCAAATCTACCGGATGGTAAGCAGATGAGAGATCAAGCGTGCTGTACTACTCTGCCTACTCCATGGCAGTTAACATCTCATTCATTTTGAGCAGGGGTGCGTATTGACCCAGATGTTCTGATTCTAATCCCTCAAATCCACACATAATCTGATCCGGCCATCTGGATGCTTAATCAACACAATAGAAGATAGCCACTCAATACTCTAAATGGGTTCTATAATACCCTTTTCACATAACCCATTCTCACTTTCACTCTAACAGCCAATGGCAAATTCCTAATCTTATGCACACAAGACACAGCATTTGCAACTAACCCATGTAACTTCCCAATACCTTTCCGTAAAGATTCTGCAATCTAGTTGCAACCGCTGATTCAAACTTCTCTGACCTGTCCTTCCCCACCACCCTCACTTGCAAATCCTTCCCTGGATGTCACTTAAGACCTAGTTTGCCCTGGTGCCTCCACCCAAGGAAACAATCTCCTTTGGCTGCAACATACTGTAAGGAACTCACGGTGGCAACAGTCAAGACAGACACAAGTGATCACAGTTCAAGGTTGTTTATTAAACTGTATAAGTGGGTGAGAAAAACGCCTAATCTAAACCTAAATCACAAATGGGAGCAAGCTACAACCATCAAATAATAATAAGGCAGTCCTAGTGGCATCTCGTCGAATAAAAAGGTCCTACACTAAAAAAGAAATATTGCCAATCCTTACCGCTAAGCACAAAATAGTGTGGGATAACGGTCACCAGAAAAGAACGAAGCGTTCACAAAATGCTATAAATGGGTCTTCCTTGGCCATGTTTTTTAGCACAGGACAAGGCGTGACTCTCAAGCACAGAACACTCCTGGGATTCTCCAGCACAAGCTTACAGTTTTCCAAAATATCAGAGCCTTCTGTGGCCAAGTCTCCTTTACACCAAGTCTCCTGCCTCAGAGGGCCTGATGTACTATAAACCACAAACAAAAAGTTCCTTTCAGTAATCTTCCCGTCGAGTGATTTCCCATCACCCGTGGATCTCCCTCAACTGGTCTCCGATCCTTTTGCAACGTTGGCCTCCCTCAGTCGGGTTCACTACTGCCTTTCGTTCAAGATATCAACACCTTGTAACATTCAAGAGACTCAATGTCTTTTCATTGTGGACATCCCTCAGCCGTGTTCACATTTGTCGATACAATGTTTACAGGGTGTTACGTTTTGCTTTCATTCACGGGCATCCCTCAGCCGGGTTCACATTTGCCAGTTTAACACAGTTCATTTAGTTGCAACATCTTGCAGTATTCACTTCCCTTAGCTTTTCCGAGCCCCCCGGTCAGGCTTCACCTTAGTCCCCAGTCAAGCTGCACCTTAGCTCCCAGTCAGGCTTAACCTTAGCCCAGTCAGGCTTCACTTTGGCCCCCATTCAGGCTTTCTCTTTAGCCCCAGTCAGGCTTTCTCTTTAGCCTCCAGTCAGGCTTCACACATTCATCCTTTGCACAGCGTTTCCCTCAGCCTGACGCAAACGCTAGTTTTACAATGTCAGAACTTTGATAATTGGTTTCGATTGTACAAGGGATTTTGGCTCAACCCTTGTATGACCAACATCACTTTTTTATTCCGGCCTTTCCTACGGCCTCTTGTTACTATAATGTTCACAAGAAAAGGGGACTAGCCAGAGTCTTTTGAATGGACAACCCTGTGGGGCGGACCACTGTGCAGCTGGTCTTTCCCTGGGCTTTCAAGGTTCACTAGCACACAAGTTCTTTGTTCATAACAAGTTGATGTTTGCAAAATTCACTCAACACTGTCTGGTTTACTATTGGATTTCCCTCTGACTCACCGGCTGTGCTGACCTCCTTGTCGTTTCTTGTCTCTGGATTCAAGGACGGTACCATGGTAGCAAGTGTGCCTCCCCACCTCGGTTATCACTGCAGGAGGGTCCTGTGCACCATTGGCATCTGTTACACCACACGTCAGCTGTAGCTCCCGGTCTTATGATTCCTTTCATGGTGGCTTTGTGGGTTTGGGTCAAAAAGAGTGAGGGTACATGCCTCCTTGTTGTCCTTTCCGGTCTCGCCGTCTTTCTTATAAGTTTGAACTGCAGTCCTGGAATAACTGCCTATTTGTCTATTTGTCCTTGCTCAAAGTGTGCTTTCGTGCTCTGCCTTTTATGCTTGTGGGAAAGGGAAAGGCCCATCAGGTGTGTGTAGTTATTGTCAATTGCCTGACTCTGCCTTACGCTTGTGTTAGGACACGTCAGGTAAACGACACGAAAGTGTCCGTGTCGGAAAGGAGCGGGTAGAGATTCTAAGTATCCTATGGGGTAGGATGGGAAAAAAGGGGTTATAAGGAAGGGGTACCGTGTCTCCCGTTAGTGGTCCATTTCCATTCCCTGATGACCCCCTATCCAGGTGATCCTCCCCCACTGGTCCACCCCCAGGAACTGGATCTGAAAGCGATGGCTGTGTCCTGGCCACCTGGATGAAAGATCTCCGGGGACTAGCAGGTGAGACACCTTCAGGTTTCTCACAATACACCTGTGCATGAACCTGTTTAGCACCATATGTAATATTACTCCATAAAAAACCCAAGATGTCAATCCTACCTCCCCCATACTCCTTTGGCCGATTGCCACTCTTGTGTAAAATATGATTACTGTCACCACAAATCTCCTTCTACTTCTCCTCTGGAATTATAGCATAAGGTGACCCTGAATCTGCTAGCACTCTAACAGCACAACCTGCCAACACAATCCCTACTACAGGGGGAACGTATTCACCATCTTCATCTTCCCCCTCTTCACCAACAATGTGAACTATCTTATTAGAGCACACTACCCTCTCCTCCCCAACATACTTGATGCCAGTGCTTAAAGTGGGCCGGGGCCTGCCGGGGCTGGGCCCCAGCAGTCTCCAAAAAGTGGGACTGAGCCGGGGCCCTGCCGGGGGCCCCGCCCTACCGCAACATTGGCGGGATATATTTCTATGTTTAGAAAAGATGGCTTGCATAGTACACAAACCATAGTAAGGTACGCACACAAATATATAACATTTATATGTATTTGTGTGTATACCCTACGATTTGCGTACTTTTTAGGCCACGCCCCTCCCACAAACCACGCCCACAAATGAGGCCCCCCTCGATTTCTTACCCCACTTAAAGCCCTGCTTGATGCTTTTGTCAGGGTCCAGTGCCCCACCTTCCCACATTTCCTGGACTTGACCCTCATGGCGGAGCACTCCTTCGCATTCGTTGCATGCTTTTCAATACCTCATTTTGTGCATTTTCTTGCCACAAACGTTCCTGAACTTTGGGGTTGGATGTATGCATCATTGACTGATCTCAAATATTCTCATCCTCCCCGTAAATTCACACAACGCCGAAAGTCCCCTCCGATCGGCAACAAATGAATCTACTGACTCGCCAACTCCTTGTTTCCTTGAAAAGGATTGATTACACTCCAACACCAAGTTGATCTGTTTGCCAAATTGCACCTCCAATTTATTTATTGCTTTTTCATACAAATTACTGCGATGCCCTCTTCCCCCTTTCTCCCCTTCATCATCCTGTACATCCGATAACTTTAATTTTTCTTACAGCTTCTGCTCCCAAACAATGCATAAGGGTTGAAAATGTGTGTTCATCAGAAAATCTCTCTCCTCCAGAGGCAACAAAATACAATTTGAATAAATCCTTCCAGTCTTCCCACGGAACTGGTGCTTCTCCTGAGGTGGCAAAAACATTGGCTGTGGTTCTAGGTTTTGCATTGTCCCACAATTGTAATTTTTATTAATGAAGAAACCAACACCACTTCTTGCGGCAGTCACTACCCACCCCTTCTTCAGGCGGGGGGGGGGGATAACCTCCCACTGCCTTTCCCCAGATCTATATATGGATACACCAATTATTGTCCCACAACTGTATTACTAGTCAATGAAGAAACAGGCGCCACTTCTTGAGGCACTGCCTCATGTTATACCATCGTGTTTGAGGCAGGAGTGGACACCCACTGCCTCTAACCATGCCTTGCTCAGGCAGGAGCGACCTTCCACTGCCTTTCCCCAGCTTTATATACAGATACACCAATTACGCCAAATCCATGAACAAATAGTGTCCACAAGATGCAAATGACTCTTGCAGAAGTGTTCTGCCTGTCCCAGACACAGCCTGACTTTGAAATGGCACCGTCCCATCTTGGTCTCAGGCACCGCCTGACTAAGCAATGGATACTCTTTATGAATCCCAAACTGTGTCCCAGGCTATGGCCTGACTTTAAAATGTCCACCGCAACTGTCAGGCACACGCATTCTCCAATTTCCATAGCTTCCATTGTCCTATGCGCCATCTCTGTGATGTCGGCAAGCCGCCGATGGAGCGGGCAGCGGCAGGAGAGTGATCGCGGCCTTCAGCAAAGGCCGTTCCGCTCGCGGGGCATGCAGGACGCTGCGCAGCAATGATACGCGACTCGTTGGTTGGCTGCATAAACCCGGACTGGCGTGCAAGCGCCAGTTCCGGTGATACCTTTATTTCTCCACTCCTCTTCCTGTGTCACGTGACCTTTTTGTCAGGGCACGTGACACCACATTCCTCCCCAAATTGGAGGTAAATTCACATACACCACGGAATACATTTTAGCATGGATTACCGTCTCTTCCGCCCGTCTCTTTACAATATACCCCGTCTATGACATACCCTTTGAGGCGGGATGATGGTTTGGGCTTCTCCCTCAGGCTGTAGCGGGTGTTCCGTCCTTTGGGCGAGATGTCTATGGCGGTCTTTCCTTCTGCCTCAGTCTCTGGTGGGCGCGGTCTGTCTGACTCTTCCGGCGCATTTTCACTGTTTGACGGTGTGGGTCTTTGGGGCGTCTCAGCGGTCTTTTCCTCCGGGGATAGGGGTTGTTCTTCCCACATCTCCAGGGGTACTTTCTTGAAGTGGGATATGTTCCGGGTCACAGTTTCCCCTCCTCGGGTGGCAGTGACCATGCTGTGGTTGGTGGCTTGAACTGTCCACGGATGAACCTCGAAGTTTAGGGACATCTTCTTTGGCTGTGCCCGGTTCTTGACGAGGACTGTGTCCCCGGGGTTTAGTTCTCGATGATGTGCGCGTCTGGCGACGCTTTCTTGCTCGTTGTGCCTCCTCCTTCTTGCATCCATTTCCGGGATGTCTAACTCGGGTGCAACCCAGTGTGGATGTACGGGGAGTTCCGCCTGTATTGGTACTCCAAACATAAGGGCTGCTGGGCTGATCCCGGTGGCTGAGTGTGGGGTTTGCCGGTGCGTTCTCAGAAATCGGTATACCGCCTTCAGCCAGGGGTGCTTTTGCTCTTTGGCAATTTTGATAACTTTGTTTAGAGACCCCATGAAGCGTTCCGCATCTCCATTTGCCTGAGGCCATCGTGGGGTAATTCGCTGATGTTTCACGTTCACTTCTTTGAAGAATTCTCGCAGCTCTTGGCTGGTGAATGATGGTCCATTGTCACTCTTCACTTTCCTTGGGATCCCATGCGTGGCGAATATTTTCTCCAGCGTGAGGATGGTGGTTTCAGCGTTGGTGGATGACACATGTTCTACTTCGGGGTATCTGCTGAATTCATCTATCACTACGAGCAAGTATCCTTCGCCTGCGATGGTGCAGTGGTCCATGCTGACCGCGTCCCATCTTTTGCAGCTCCGTGGGGCACTGTAGATTGGTTCTGGGTTCTCCAGTCTCCTGGACACTTGGCAGGCTGCGCATGACTCAACTAGCTCTGCGATTCTTTGATGCATGTTTGGCATCCACATCCGGGACTTGAGGTACGCCGAGGACTTGACAATCCCTTGATGTCCACTGTGCGCTAGTTTGAGTGCTCTCTCTTCGAGGGACTCTGGCAGTATGATGCGGTGACCTTTCAGAAGCACTCCCTCTGGTGCTATCGAGAGTTCGTGCCTGATCCCAAACAGTGCTCTGAGTTTGGTTTGAGCTGGTATGGTGCGGTGGGATGTCGACATGAGATAGTTCTTCCAGCTTCCTGATTGAATGGCCGAGGTAGTGTATTGTAGAATTGTGTCTTCTCTTGTCTCCTGTATTATTTCCTGCAGTGTCAGGGCTCGCAGCCTGGCGCATGCTACCACGTGACAGACGTGCTCGTCTGTTTCTCTTGCATGATGTCGTTCGCTGTCGGTAGGGGGTCGTGGATGGCGGGACAGATAGTCTGCCGGGTTGTCTGAACCTGGCCGATATTCTACCTCAATGTTGTACGGCTGCAGTTGCAGCATCCACTTCTCTATGCGGGCAGGGGGGTGTGGAGCGGAGCCCCGGAATATCGGTATCAGGGGCTTGTGGTCTGAGAAGACTTTTGCCTGTTTTCCTAATAGGTACACCTTAAAGTGGCGGCACCCCCACAGTATCGCTAGGGCCTCCTTTTCAATGTGGGCATAGTTTTGTTCTGGCTTGGTGAGGGCCCTGCTGGCAAATGCGATGGGGAACACTCTGCCTTCGCTGTCTGTTTGGGTCAGTACGGCTCCTAGGCCCACGGGGCTGGCATCCACGAGGAGTTCAGTCTGCCGTCCCACGTTAAAGAACGCCATGGTCGTGGTAGCGGACAGGGCGTCTTTGATCTGTTGGAATGCTCGTTGGTGGACTTCGGTCCACTCCCATCTTTGGTCTTTCTTGGTCAGTTCCCTGAGAGGGCTCGCGATGCTGGCGAGGTCAGGGATGAAACGCGCGCAGTATGTTGCCATCCCCATGAAACTTCGCACCTCCGAGGCAGACTGGGGAGGCTTGAAATCTTTTATGTCCTGTACTTTTGATGGGTCAGGGGATACACCTGCTGCGCTGAAGATGTAGCCGAAAAAGCATAGTTCATCCTTGTCGAATTCACATTTCTCGGCATTGAGCGTCAAACCTGCTCCCTCGAGTCTTTCCAGGACTGCTGCTAGTCGTCGGTGGTGTTCGTCCTTGTCCGAGGCGTATACTAGGATGTCATCGCTGATGTTGGTGGTACCAGCCAGCCCCATGATGACTTTGTGGATCTCGTGCTGGAAAACCTCTGCGGCGGATGATATTCCAAAATTCAGCCGCTTGTACCTCATGAGGCCGAGGTGGGACGAAAACGTGGTGATGTACCGTGATTCTTTGGATAGTCTTAGCTGGTGGTATCCTGACCGGAGATCGAGTTTGCTAAAAACTTTCGCCCCTGTGAGGTCTAAGATGAGCTCATCAATGGTGGGAGTTACGTGGCGTTCTCGGCCGATGGCTACGTTGGGGAGCCTCATGTCGATGCATATTCTCACTGCATTCGGCTGTTTCGGTTTCTGGGCTACCACCATTGGCGAGACCCATGGGGTCGGGCCTGATGTTCTCTCGATGATTCCTGCGTCTTCGAGTTTGGATAGCTCTTTCTCTACAGCAGTTCGCAGGTGAAATGGGATCCGCCGGTGGCGCACTGCCTTGGGTTCAATGGTGGGGTCAATGTGTAGTTTGATAGACCTCCCTTTAAGGCATCCGATGCCTTGGAAAAGTTTCTTATGACGACCTAGGATGTTGCTGAGTTCGTCGTGTTGAACGCTGAATGCGAAGTGTATCAGCTTTAGTTTCTCCGCAGTTTTACAGCTTAATAAGGTTTCGCAACCAGCATCTACGACGTAGATCCGAGCGCGGTAGTTTGTGTTGTTGTGCGCAAAGTCGGATTTGAACGACCCCTGCACAGGTAGGGTTTTTTTGGATCCATAGGCATATAGTCTGACTTTCTTCTTGTGGAGTTCTGGTTTTGGGTGAAGTCTGTTGAATGCCGTCACGGGCATGACGTTTACTGTCGCGCCGGTGTCAATTATCACTTTGAGTGGGTCTCCGTTGGAGAGGACTGTGCACGACGGTCTCTTCTTTTGGCGCGATCGGCCTGATTTGACTGCCGACATTAAGTGTACACGGTGTACTGGTCTTCTCCCCTTCTTCTTCCTCCCTTTGTTCTGTCTGTCGGGGGATGAGCTGCTGTCGCTGTCGTCGCTGTCGCTCGAGCTCGGGGATCTTTGGGACTCATCGACTGTTCTCGCTTTACCTCTCTTCGCTTGTTGGCGGGGATGTTCTCTCGGTGCAAATTGTCTCCGTTGTTCTTGTGTCGTGCGTGAGCTTGGGTCTTTGTCATTCCTGTTTGGCGGATTCAGGCAGACAGCTGCGTAGTGGTTGAGGCGATTGCATTTTCTGCATGTGAACCCCCAGGCGGGGCAAGATTCGCCTTTATGCCATGGGCCACCGCACCATTTGCAGGCCTGATCTCGTCCTTGTGGCGGGTGGGGTCTCTGGTTCTGTTTCGGGCGTGTTACTTGTTGTCTGGAGATAGCTGCAACGTCTTCTGCGGGTCTGGGGCTGTCTAACGGTAGTCTCTGGATGGCAGCTTCCATTACTGCTACTTGGTCCTCTGTCTGTTCACAGAGGCGTGCTGTCTCGAGAATGCGTGATAGTCGCATGTTCTTCTCTGATAGAATTGCCCTTCTTAGTTTTTCAGAGGAGATCCCATTGATGATTTGGAGGCGAATGGCGAATTCTTTGTCCGGGAATTCACAGCCTACGGCCATTTCGCGAAGGCGAGCGTGGAATTTGTACACCGTCTCTCTCTCGCGTTGTCGTGCCATACAGAAATGGAACCGCTCATAGTCCGGATTGAGGTCAGGCTTAAACATGTTGATGAGCGAAGCTCTCGCCGCTGTGTAGTCAATATCACTCCCGCGGTTTGGTAGGGCGTTGAAAAGGCGCAGAGCCGCTGACCCTACGTTGAGCAAGAGGAAGGTGCGCATCTTTTTGGGTGTGGCGATGTCTCGGGCCTCCAGATGCATCTCAAATTGTTGCAGCCATATTTCCCACCGGATGGCAGCTCCGCTGGTGAAAGGGTCGAATGGTGGCATGAACGTTGTTAGTGTGGGATCGCTGCGCTCATCAGTGATGCTTCTTCTTGATGATGAGGAGCCGGTGCTGATTCTTGTCGGGCTGGCGTTTGGGCTCGACATGCTGCTCTATCGGGTGACTTTTGGTGTGATGGCACGTGGCCCCCTGTGGAGCGCTGCAGTTCTGGGCGGGCCGCGTGTGATGGATCGTGCAGTGTCTCTCCTGGGGTGTTGGCGTAGCAGGAGTTTTTTTTTTTTTCCTCTATTGTTAAAAAAAAGTTTTTTTTTTTTTTTCCCCAGAGCGCAGTGGCTCTCCTGGGTTAGTGGCGTAGCAGGAGTTTTTTTTTTTTTTCTTTCCAGAGCGTTATGGACGCTGCTAGCAGGATTGGGCATTGAGCGTGGGCGGAGCCGGGGATAACGCTTACCGGCCTCCGCGGAGCTGTCCTGGGTCCGTGGAGTCCACACCCGCCTCGTCGCCAGTGTGATGTCGGCAAGCCGCCGATGGAGCGGGCAGCGGCAGGAGAGAGATCGCGGCCTTCAGCAAAGGCCGTTCTGCTCGCGGGGCATGCAGGACGCTGCGCAGCAATGATACGCGACTCGTTGGTTGGCTGCATAAACCCGGACTGGCGCGCAAGCGCCAGTTCCGGTGATACCTTTATTTCTCCACTCCTCTTCCTGTGTCACGTGACCTTTTTCTCAGGGCACGTGACACCACAATCTCCATTGTGGGCCCCTCTCTGCATACCACTTCCACTCTCTACAAACCGCTGCCAAGTGCCTGTTCCTATGCTCCACTGCAGCCCCAGGTGCTTGCACCAGCACAGCACTGCTCTGCCTATCAAGTCACGTTAATACAGCCATAATAACAAGGCATAAATCAATTCGGTAGCACCTCCCGTATGCCGTTCACCTTCTGCAGAGTGGCAATCTTCCAGTGCTTCCACAGCTCCAGTCAGGGCCTCAACACTATGACAGGAGTGTCCAAAGCTCCCACTGCTTCTTTCTGAGAACCTCTACCATGCTCTGTTGTTGTGGTCTGCTACCTCATCACCAATAAAATGTAATAATCATAGCAAGTATTCCGTGAGGTTAAGTATAATTTATTTCAAGTTAGAACCAATAAATAAGACCCCAATGTGGGTCTGACCTACATGAATGAAAAACAGGAGCCAACTGTAAGTTTCTCTCAGGCTGCATGCAATCTCATTCCAAGAAGGGACGTTGAGATACTATTGCAGACACACCAAACACATAGCTCTCAACTCACACGCTTTTGGCGGGTGTCACCCGCCTTGTAAAGAGCTGACTCACCCGCCAAGCCTCCTGCACGCCCATTCATTCCTATGGGCGTCTCACCCGCCAAAAACAAAATCGGGTGATTTCACCCGCCTTTGCGACACAAATGGTTGAGAGCTATGCAAACATTACAACAGTAATATCTGATAAAAACAAGCATTTGCAATGCCAACAGTTTGGGCAGGTGTTTGCTAGGCACTGATATAATGGTACTAACTGGCCATTAATGGCAACAGTTGCAAAATGGTGCGGGTACCTGGACTTATAATGTCTGGCAAATGTCTATCTAATACCTATGTTGTCTTTGCCAATGCTATTTATTAAACAGAACTTCAGCGAAGTACACGCATACTGCTTATACATCCAGAGGCTGAAGGCAGACCTGGTTAAGACATCTTTCTTACACCAGCAGCACGTTTTCAACTCTAATTAAACTATTAACTCTCAAAGGACTGCTTTGAGAAACACTGGCAGGCACTTTGAGTGCAAAGTTTGGTGGCTAAGTCTTCTTAAAGCCAGCTCAAAAAGAAACCAGGAGGGAGTGTTTTGGGTAGGGGGCAGGAAGTGTGTGGGAATGGACATAGGGATTAGCAGGCCATGGGCAGTCAATGAGTGGGTAATGTGAAGGTCAGTAATGTGAGACTCACAACTATGTTTAGTTTTGTCAAGGTATGAGATTTTATTTTAAACAAAAATGGAAAATAAACCCTAACTAAACCTACCCTACAAGGGGATTCCCTACCTTGTCTAGGATCTAAGGCAAACCTCCTAGCATACACAAAACAAACCCTCACACTAAACATCAGAACCATTCAAAGAAACATAAAAACAACATAGATAAAAGGTTACCAAATGACCAATGCCTTAGATGACTTCTACTTGTCCTGGGGATATCTTGCTCCCCCAGGAATGCCCCAAAGTAGTCAATTTTCTCCAAGGAAGAGAAAGTCTTAAATCAAATCTTGAAATGTTCCAAATAGGTCACACCAACAAAACTCCACTGGTAACAGTTCCTTCTTCGCTTGATGAATAGATTCCCTTTCCAAGTTCCACAAAATAAACAACAGCACCAATGGTATTCCTGGATAACCTCCTTCCAGGAAAGATTGGGTAAAGTTTAAGACAAAAGTAAAATTTCTGCTTACTAACAACTCTTCTTCTTGTACCTTCTGCAGCGTCTTTGAATCCAGTTTGTCAGTATGCTTCTTCTTAGGGCTTGCTTTCTCTCTAGCAACTCCCTCTAGCAACTGTGATACAGGTCTCCCTTGCCCCACAGTTTGCTTCTCGTATATTCAAATAATAATGTTCTGACAAAAGTATTGACAGCCACAGTTCTACTGCTGCTACTGTGACTTTGTATTTTAGGCAACCTCAACAAGACTATTCGACCTTTGCAGGGTGGCAAGGCACTCTTCTCTCTTGTATGGCAAGAAAGGGCAGCCTCTTTGCCTTTCCTTTCTGTCTTGCAGCTACAAAGAAAATCTGTCTTTGGCTCCCAAACTGCTTCTTCCTAACTTGAACAGTTTCAGCTCTACAGATTTCAATGAATTATTTTTAACAAGTACCCAGTTCCCTTCCTCATCTTTGCATACACCTTCCTATCTCCTGTAGTTACCCCAAATCTGTATTGCCACTCTTCGAGCATTGGACAACCTTGTAACCCTATATCAGAGGACAATGGGTTTACAACAGCTTCAGCATCTTTAAAACAATTCTGTTCAGTTCCTAATTGAGCTAGTTTCACTTTAATAGGGTTTGTTCTACTGGCCTGGGTAATACATGTTCTTAATTTAACTTAGGTTCACAAACTTTCATTTTGAGAATGAACTATACCTTTAAAGGTGTGCATTCCCTCTTTTTTTTGGTCAGCGTTATGCTTCAAAAGAAATTGAGAAAACAGTTTCATGTGCGCTACCTCTTTTGATGTTAAATGAGCTTGTAACATTGCAGGAAAGTCAGCTTCTACTTCGTGAGAGTTAACATAAACGTTCTCCTCTTCAATAGGAGGCACGCAACCGTTCGGCATCACTTTACAGCTAACAATGGGAAAAGAGAGGCTTTCTCTTCACGCGGGTACTTTAGCTTTGATGATATAAGTGCGTGAGACAACACTCTTGTTAAAATAATTTCCCACTTCTGGGAACAACTTTTACTCGCGCTTACTTGCATGCAAGTATAATTGAAGCTGGCTACAGTTACCTGCAAGGTATTCCGAATGATTTGGAGTACAGAGCTTCCTTCACCGACTCCACAATCACAGCCGCTCTGGGCTGCTTCTACTTCCCAACTTAATTTCTTCTGCTGCTACTGCTACAGGCCCTCTTGGGACTGCACACCCCTATGCAACACAGTCCTCCTCATTAATGGAGAGTCTTCCTTTTTCTCAGCTTCCCTCGGCTTGCTTCTGCACACGGGTCTTGGGTGGATGAACAACTTCAGCTCTGCATTCACAGCAATTTGGTGCACCTGGAAAGACTGCCTGTTTCTCCAAGTCTCTTCCAATGCTGCAACAGCAAAACAGGGTTAATGAGCACAGGATCAACTCGGAGCCTGCAGGTGCAATCTGCTCTTCCTCTGCACCAGCACCCCTTCTGTGGTCACACTTCCTAGTGAACTGCCAGCCTTATGCTCTGGTTCTTCTGCTACTACCTCTGCCGACCTTCCAGCTCCTGCACCAGCTTCTTTCTAATGCTCCTTCCTGCTGCAGCCTTTTATCCCCATCAGGTGGGTTAATTGGCTTCAGGTACAGGCTGTGAGAAACCTGACGGTATTCTCCCACCTAATCCCCCGGGATCTTCCGTTCTGATGGCCTGGGAAGAGCCATCACTTTTTGATCCCGACCCAAGGGGTGGACAAGCTAGGGAGGATCACCTGAGTGAAGGGTCGTGGGGGATTGGGAGGAGAATGCCCTAGGGTGAGACATGGTATCCCACAATAAGTACTGGGATGAAGAAGAGGCGATTGAGAGAAATTAATATTACCCATAAAAACAGCATGGAGAGGCAAAGCGAGGCCTACTACATAGAACCATTAGGCTGTCCCACTAATAGAGTCAGGCAAGGGCAGGCACTTTACTACAACTGGGGCGTGATGACGCAGGCCGAGGGGAAAGGTGGGAAAAGGCGCGCAGGCCACCAGTTACGAAGAGGAGTTAATAAAGTAAGGTTGTTTATCTAAATCCTCCGTGTGTGTGCGTCCTTTCATTCCGGTCCGAATCCCGGGCAACAGTACGCAAGGCAGAACACTAATGCAAATAATTGTCGGTGGGTTAGAGATGTTAAAAACTCTAAAATTATTCAACTTGAAATTGATAGCTAACTGCACATTTGAACAATATATTCTTACTTTATGAAAATTAAAACAACAGAGCCAGGTCCTCTTTTGGTGGCATTTATCCGACACCTGTGGGGATATCACACGATCGCGGGAGCGTGTTCTCGCGAGATCACACATAACGTGATCTCGAGAGCCCACGCTCCTCGGGAAAACGTTCCCGCTTCAGAGCTGGCAGCCCGCCAGATGAAGCGGTCGCACCACAGCGCTGCTCCTGATGAGGAGCTAAAAAAGTGAGATCTTGCAGCAGCCGTACAGCACAGAAGACGTGAACATGGATGACGTAGCGTTTCGCATGCAGCGCAACAAAGAAGCCATGAAGACCCAAGGGGACTTGCGTCGAGCCGCTCGACACACAGCAGTTAACAGAGGTGACCTGGTGAAAATACGCCTCCCCCACAAAGACGCTTCGACTGGCTCCAAATACAGCAGTCCCATAGAAGTCATGGAGAGAGGGTCAAACCACATTTGCACCAGCGACGGAAGGAAATGGAATCTAGAGAGAGTGGCCATGTACCGCTGGAAGGAAGACATGCAACAACCACACTGGGATACCGGAGAAGATCAAGACCGCCAGGGGACATCCGAAAACCCTCGCCTCTCAGAAAGAGATGCCTTGGAGCCAAACCATGGCAACGAGTTCTCAAGCACCAACTCTCCAACTACACCCAGGGAGTCACAGCGAAGAAAAAGAAAAGGAGAACTCGAATCCCCCTCAAGAGTACTCCAGCAATCCTGCCCCATTTACAGATCCAAGCAGACCTCAGAGAGAAGAAAACCCAGCAAGTTTGCAGACTTCGTCATGGAATGACCACCCATCCTTTTTCCCAGCAAAGGAGGTGTGTGGGGATATCACACGATCGTGGGAGTGTGTTCTCGCGAGATCGCACATAACGTGATCTCGCAAGCCCACGCTCCGCAGGAAAACGTTCCCGCTTCAGAGCTGGCAGCCCGCCAGATGAAGCGGTCGCACCACAGCGCTGCTCCTGATGAGGAGCTAAGAAAGTGAGATCTTGCAGCAGCCGTACAGCACAGCTTCTAGGGTGTAACACCACAGCCACAGGAGGCTACATGGGGGCCCTAGAAGCTTACAGCGTGCCATCATAGTGCACACACTTCCCACAGTGATTCAACTGGGGAAGTCCTGAACTGAACTGAACTGTAAGTAAGTGCTTGATTTGAGCTTGGACATATAAGGGTCCACACCGGTTTCCACTTAATAAAGTCGGTTAGAACTCACTACAGCGTCCTGTCGTCCCTTAAGGCCACAACAACACCCGTTTCACTTGAAAACGTTTGCTTGCGTGCGCGAAGCCGATGACGACTCAGCACTGTGAGCTGCCTCTTCAAGTAAATCTGCCATTACCTCAATGTCCACTCTTCCTCATCCCAGTACTTACCTCATGAGGCCCCTGCCTCTGACACAGGAACTTCTTCTATTTCTTTAAATCCCTATAACTCCTTCCCCACATCCACGTCACTCAGTTTAATTTTTCCTGCCTCTGGCAGGTTGGACTTTTCTTCCCGGTGCGGGGCACTGGGGAGCACCGATTGCTGGCCCCCTGGGGAGGGGGCTGTGTGGCGGGGCCCTCAGCTCCCTCAGTTGCGGCGCTGCTCCTGGGCCCCCTGAGGGGCTTGAGGTCACAGTTGAGACGGATTGCCACGCTCGGTTCTTTGCTGGGCTCCGGACCGCAGCGTGAGTATTGTGTCCCGGATCCTGCACGGCCTGGGGGAAGGTAAGGAGAGGGGAGGACTGGCCTTGTTATTTTTCCCCTCTCCTGCTGGTATGGCCATCTTGACTCCTGCAACAGGCCGTTTCCTCGTGCTCTGTGTACCCATCTTTATTGGAGATGATGGCAAGCACTTGGCAGTATGGGCTAGGCCTTGCCTTTTGTTGTGAGGCCTCTATGCTTCTTGTCGTGTAGTGACTGTGGCAGAGAGTATTTGAAAGTGAGGGGGCTCTGTTCTGTCGCAGGCCTTTCACATACCACCCGCTCCTCAGACACACACATCCCAGGATGCACCGGATGTTGGCTGCATTCTTTGCGTGCAGCCTCTGAAAACGGCGCAGATTTGGACACGTCTGCAAGCGGCCGGAAGGGTACTGGCCTGGTATAGTCTACATTTCGGGTTCGAGTCTCAGCGGTGCTGACTCGGCCCTTCATCCTTCCTAGACTGACGCATTGGAACCATTTAGAGCATGGTGCTACCAGCTACTGGATACAGGGCTCAAGCCACCTGTATTGCTCTCCCAGAATGCTCGGACAATCATAAATCACAAATGCAATTACGGAGCCAATACTTTGAACGCAGGAAGACACAATGGGCCTCATTACAACCCAGGTGTTAAGGGTTTAACGGCGCCGTCAGCGCCATTAACCCTTAACGCCTGATTACCATTTTAACGCCTGCTTTTAGCAGGCGTTAAAATGCAAGGCGCTAACCTGCCTTGGTGCTAATTACGGCACCGTAACTTACGGTGCCGTAATTAGCGCCTTCCCCACTCCCATTATGCTCTATGGGGCAAAAATGGGAATGGGGAAGGGTAAATGGGGAATGGGGATTTACCGCCCCACTCACCTTGGAATGGGGCGGTAAATCCGCCATCCACCATGGTGTAAACGGAGTTTACACCATGGTGGTAAAGTAGGGAACTTACCGCCTGGGTTGTAATGAGGCCCAATAACTTGCAACCACACACTCTTAGAAAATAATGAGCACTTATACGGCTATTTATTCAAAGCTTAGAAGTAACCAGTGATAACATAGAAATAAATCACAGAAGAAACATAGAAATAAATCACAGAAGAACCAAAGAATTCAAAAGGAAATATATCACTGTGAGCGTAACTGGATTCCTCATCTCGCCAGAAGCGGCTGGAAGACCCCGATGACAGCCAGGCCGAGAGCACAACAGCCCACAGGTATGCCGGACGAAAGCGTCCCTCCTCCGGCTGAAGTCTCACCTGACCGCTCAGGGGTTCCGCATATATGCACCCTTCAAAAGGGGTGGCGATTTCTCGAACCTTCTGGCAATGCACATGCGCATTGATGAGCCACCGTTGGTTGCCAGCTGGGTCAACCGACAGTAACCTCACGGAGCAAAGTGCCTCCCTCCTCTAAAAACAAGCACCACGGAAAACAGTCCCATAGCTCATAACAAGACATAACAAAGTTAGCTTTCCCAGCAGAAATGTCCTTGACTGCATACCAG
Organism: Ambystoma mexicanum; assembly: GCF_040938575.1. Lineage (NCBI taxonomy): Eukaryota > Metazoa > Chordata > Amphibia > Caudata > Ambystomatidae > Ambystoma > Ambystoma mexicanum. The sequence goes on along the minus strand of NC_090938.1, from coordinate 162,289,781 downwards.
GTTTGGAAAGTATGTTTTCTTCAGCATCGTGAATCTAGCTCTCAGCAAAATTAGTGCAGCTTTTCACTGCGGCCTGAAGTAAATATCCATCATGGCTCCGAGCGCTCCCAGAATGCACTGCGCACCAGCGCCATGTTTTAGCTCAAGCATAACATTTCCACCCTTATATATTTATCTTCCATAGCCCAGTGGCAGAGGAGCCGGTCTCTGAAACCGACGAAATATTAAAACTATGTTGGGAATGCATTGAATACAACAACAACAAGCTATTATAATAGCTAATATAATGAAAATGCAAGCAAAAGCGTAACACATAGTGTACCCCCAACATCAGGAATCCATGAAAATAAACAATCCCACCAATTCCCAGTATGATCTTGGGACACTTGAGAAATTAGATCCCTCAAACCTCGAATATGACTTTCAATGGATCGTGAATGGTCACTTAGATTGAAACAACACATACCTTCAACTGCGTTACACCTTAAATTATGCTTTAGCAATAGGTAATCCACAGCAGCTCTGTTTTGCAAAGTTGCTTTTCTAATAACTTTACTATCAAGGAGTAACTCTTCTAATGCCTGAGAAGTATGATTAAGTCCTTTAACTACTAAACATGCTCATTCATCAAAGATGTATAACCCCCAGCAGCTAAACCCCAAACTCCCACTAATGAAAGGGTTAATGCTAGAACCTCAGCTTCTGATAGCAAATGCACATGTGAATCACAATCGGGGGATAGACCCACAGACTCGAAAGTTGACCTTTTGCCTCGAGTTATCGCTGGGTGTAAAGGAAACATCATTAGTCCTAATTGAGTTAAGGCACATGGGCCTCCGGAAATGTTAGCTGGAATATAAGTATATGGGATGTGGCCACATGAAAAGTGTTAAATGACTCCAATCAAGCAGTTCCACTAAGTCAGTGCCTTGTCTGGGATTGCTCAAGGGAAGCCCTTATTTATATATTTTTATGTCCAGTTCGTGTACTCTGGATGACAACCCTTTTTTAACACCCCTCTCTTAGAATCCCCCTGACCCCACTGAGCCAAGAAGTAAGTTTGTTTTGCAAATTTAAAATGTTTATTTGAGAATTAAACAATATATATATATATATATATATATAGCACTTTTATAATAAATTAATAATTGATATCATACTTAGACATATGACAGTGAGTGATCAACAATGGATGATGTGATACTAGCACACTGGGTAATTACTTAGGAGTAGTATAGAGGATAAGGTAGCTGAGAATGTTTTATATGGTACAAGGAAATGCAAGGTGGAAAAGAAGCAACACAGGAATAAACTTGATATGATTTCAGCAAAACATAATATAATCACTTTTCCCCTTTTGGCAACTCACCCCCCCCCTCTATGCAATGTAAGGAGGTGGAAGTGACACACACAGTCTTCAGGAATACAATCACAGTACAATATGAATTCAGTTCCCACCTAGCAAGCTTAGAGAAACAGGGATGATTTTAAACACAGGAAAAGTACTTTAAAGGTGGTATGCAAAGAAGGGAAAGATATGCTAAAATGATTTTTATTCCCTCTAGAGGTTCAGGGTGAGTGATAGCTACTTTAAATTAGTTCAGGATCACTTTAGCAATGCTCTATGAATGATTGTCAGGCTGCAAACGAATTTCAGCAAAGGAAAGCAAGGACAAATATTTTTACACGTGGTTGAAATGAAGCAAAATGTCAAATCGCGGCAATTTAGTCGCGTGCGCCGAACGCAATTATGGAGGAAGTATAAGGAGTAACAAGTCGGTTTAGAGCTTGTTGGAAGGCTTAGAATCTCAGCTTCAAAATAAAATCTGGCTTTTATCACAAACGGTTCAAAAGGTACAGACGATTTAGTGGAGGTAGTTTTTCAGAAATTAAATTTTAAAGTTTCAAAATGGCAGATGACAGTTTTGCAGCTTTGAATCAAAAGAAGGGACACGATTTCTATGATGCAGTTCTCAATAGGTTAAAATAGTTTTAATCAGATTATTTTAAACTAAGAGATTGGTTTTGCACAGTCCTGGCTGAGTACTCACACTATATTTGTACAGGAATGCGACTTTGTCACGGATCGGGTCAGGATTGGCTGCGGTTCTCTCGCCACTGGGTACTGGTTCTGCGCCCAGCGATTTGGGTCAGCTCTCAGCGATCTGGTCTCTCTGGATAATTCTGGAGATTGATGGATGTGAAGTCTGGATCTCTGGATGTGAAGTCGTCTGTCAGCGTGCTCCGCAAGGAAATGGAAATTGAAAGTCCCTACCTGGCTTCCAGTGACTCTTTTTTATGTGTTTTGAAAATGGGTGGGTCGGCTAATTCTGCATGTCCAACCCTCTCATGATTTGATAGGTCAAAGGATTCTTTGGTCCCTGATTTGAGAAAGGATAGTGTGTCAGAGTGATGTCAGCCATTTACGATCCATTGAAGAAACACCCCTTTGCTTTTACCTTAGAAATCATTTTTCATAACTACACATATTTCCCAGATACACAGTTGTTTGACATTACATGTACAAATTACAGATTACTTATGGTCCATGCTTGTTCAACGCTGATCTTCCTAAGAGCTTGCATTCAAAAATGACAACTTATTTTCATTTTTAGTTGATTTACCAATATCGGACGTTTACCAAAAATGGCACACATGTACACCGCCTTTCTACCCATATTTCATTAAATTTTCATTTTTCTAGCGTGAACCCCGTGTCTGCAATCTCCATAATTCATGGGGTTTTGCCTCAGAACATCGTACGGAATTGAGTTTAGACTCAAAATGTAGGTAAAATTCCATTTTAAGGATCTCCAAATTGTACATTCCTGTCATCTGGTTACAATTAGTTATCAGTGTTTTTATAAAACATATATTTGCCTTCAATTCACTTCAGTGTTTGGGACCGCCCCCAGAAACTTGGGAGTCAGGGATCACATGTCTCTTCTGCCAGGCAGAGCTCTGTTTACAGTCCACACCCAAATTAACATACCCCATTCAATTGCAAGAGTCTATTGAGTCGGCTGAGGTCAGCAGGCCAGGGGGCCACTCTGCATTTGGTTAGCATGTCCATGTGATCTCCTGGCTTCTTGTGTGGAGTTCTGAGGTGAGAAGGTTTCCCAGCCTCTTGGACTGTTAATTGAATCAGCCTGTCTTCTGTGAACCGCAGGTGTTCATGAATTTTGATTAACCAAAAGACTTTGAAGTTTCCAGCTGGCTCAGGATCCTTTGGCAACTCCTGAAGTACAGTTCTACTGTCAGAGTTTAGACCGCTAGTGCCGGCTTGTGTCCAAAGCTGGTACTGCACCCATTTTTTTAGGAGTTGTCTTGAATTTGACAGGAGGATTTTGCTTGACAGCTCTAATCCTTGCTGCCATTGTTTTGATGGGCATCCTTACAGTAGAGTGGTGATGTGGAAGCCCCCACAAGAAGGTTGAATCTTTACAGTGGTCTTGTGCCCATGATTTTAGCAACTTGTTGACATCAATTAAAAACGGATTTTGAACAAATTGAAATGGACATTTTGAGCTTGCACTTCAGAGAAACAGCAGTGATTTCAAGGCACTTTTGATCTAACAGGCACTGCTATTTTTCTTTGGCACCACCTTTCACCCATGGCACTTCCGGTCCATCATGCTTGTACTGGTGGGTGGCAGGTTAGGTGACCATTTTGGTGTGCGCAAAATTGCGCGGTTCTCCTGGTTCTGGGATAGAATGATGGGCGGCGACAGCTCAATCCCCACATCTACCCAGTCTATTGATTCAGTTTTGTTCTGGAATAGAATGATGGGCAGCGACAGCTCATCCCCACATCTATCCAGTCTATTGATTTAGTTTTGTTTTGGGATAGAATGATGGGCGGCGACAGCTCATCCCCACATCTACCCAGTCTATTGATTTAGTTTTGTTCTGGGATAGAATGTTGGGCGGCGATAATAATAATAATTCAACATGGGTCAAAACTCTTGACAAGCCCCCCTGCCCGACTGCGCTTTGATTTCGAGTCGAGGGGGAGTCGGGTGCAAAGGATGTTTTGATCCACGCGCTGGTATGTCCGCATCCTCTTCTTCCAATTCCGCAGATGGCACAGTTCAGCATCTTTTCCTCCATCCGATTGGATCGATCGGTTCTCCACGCCTGTCCTGATGGGAATATTGGGCGGTACCCCGGGCCCCTCGGATCTTTGCTCCCGGTCTCCAGGTCGTCTTCCGTGGTCAGTCTCCGGGTTTCATCTCTCCTAGGTTGATAAAGCAAAGCGGCAATACACATTCCTAGACATTTCTCCCCCACTATTGATATAGTGGGGCGGCATATACATTTTATAGTCAAAAACATGAACATATACATTTTTTTAAATTAGGAGGCAAGAACATATTCAAGAATCATAGAATTTTATAGGCTATATGTGGAATATTTTAGGGTGGAACTGAATTAATCTGGAGCGGTCCCCTCTGGTATTGCAGATGACTCCTCCAGTTGCTGCAGAGTGTGCCTGGGATGGCAACACTTTAGCTGATTTATATGGACCCACTTGTCCTCCCCTTCCAGCAGACTACCTTTGGGAATGCGGATCTTATAAGCTACTGGGGAGATCTTGTCTATAATTTCCAACGGTCCTTTCCATGTAGGCAAAAATGTTCGCTGTTTGGCCTGGTTTCTTTGGAAATTGTATAGATAGACCCGGTCTCCCACATTATATTCCTTCCTGGTTGTCTTCAGGTCGTAATGGGTCTTCATGCTATCAGCTGATCTTTCTAGATTCCGCTGAGCATAGGCAAAAGCATGTTGAAGGTGTTTCCTTAAATTCGAGGCATTTATCAATGTTTGCTCTTGGGTCCTGTAGAGCAAATGCTGGGGAAGCACCATCTTGCGTCCAGTCATCAGCTCAAATGGTGACATTTAAGTTGCAGATGAAGGGGTAGATCTGATGGCCATTAGGACCAGAGGTAATCGGATATCCCAACTTGGCCCAGAATCTGCCACAAACTTTTTTAATATGCTCACAATGGTTCGGTTGTATCTCTCTACTGCCCCAGAAGAAGCTGGCAGGTAAGCAATATGTAGCTTCCTTTTGACCCCCAGTATCTCCCACATCTTTGTCATTACCTCGCTGGTGAAATGGCTACCTCTGTCTGACTCAATCCTTTGAGGTAGACCAAAACGGGAAAAGATGTGGTTAATCATCAGGGCGGCTGCTGTTTCTGCCTTGCAGTTTGGGGCCGGGAGACATTCCACCCACTTGGTAAACAAGCATGTGACCGTCAACATGTACTTGTTTCCTCTAGATGAGCGAATCACTGGGCCTACGAAGTCGATTTGCAAATCTGACCATGGCAGTGTCATCCCCCTCTTTTGGAGAGGCGCCCGGTGTGTGAGGGATGTTGGCTGAAATTGTGCACACACAAGACACCCCTTCAAGTATTGGCCGAGATCCTGCCCCATGTGTGGCCAGTATGCAACCTCTCTTAAGATTTCCAGTGTTGTGTGAAACCCCCTATGACCGGCGGTGGCCGCATCATGGGCGTGTCTTAACATCAGGCTTCAGAATGAGGTAGGAACCACCCACTGATCATGGCCAGCTTGGGATTTCCTTACCAACAAACCGTCTTGGATTCGGAACATCTTTGGACATTTCATCAACTCTCTAAGGTCCTCCTTCCCAATGTAATCGGTATCCATCAGGGGAATGTTCTCAGGGTCCTCAATGTGTTGGTAAAACTTACCAATTATTGGATCCCCCTTTTGAGCCGTAATTAAATCAGCATCAGGGGTCTGCTTACTCCATTGTGTAGTTGAAAGATCATTGTGAGCATTTGTCTGGGACCTAGTGATAGCAGTGACCTGGATTTCCCCCAACAGGGACTCTATTTCTATTAGATCCCCTTGGATGGCCCCGGTTTTGGCCAGCAGATCAGCTAAGTCATTTCCAGTTTTGTCGGGTCCCTCTACTTTGGAATGACCCTTGATCTTTTTCCAGTAGATGGTCATCCCATTCGATGTGACCAGATCATCACTATTTTGGATTAACTTCCCATGTTTCAGGGGTTTGTTATCAGCACATAACATGCCTCTGGTTTTCCAATTAACCAGGTGCTCCACAAACCCGTTCCGTACATAATCCGAATCCGTGATTATGACCAGTTTGTGGAGTTGATCTTGGACAGCAGTGAGGATGGCTTGATGCACAGCCATCAACTCTGCTACCTGACTACTTCGGGGACCAATTTTGTACCCAGCAGAGGGTTCTGAGGACTCATTAACCCATGCATTCCCTACGCCGGCCACCAGTTATTTTTCCCCGTTGTTGTTAACATGGTAAGAGCATCCATCCACATAGACAGTGGGCATTCCCTCACACTTGTCTTCTTCAAAGACTTTGTGCGTGGAATTAAGGTATGCCTCCATGTTGTCCTTGATTTTTAGACTTTTGTCCTCGAGACAGTTTTCCCTGGCACAATCATGCAAGTCAGCCAGACCTTGCGCGAGGGGACACTTCTTGTTTTGGCCATATCTGACTTCCACAGGAAAGCCTTGCATTGACAGAATCCAGGAAGTAATTTGGGAATTACTCACATTTCCGGCCCGGATTCTGTCACTTTGGAGGTATTACAGAGGCTGGTGTGGAGTCTCCACTATGATGTGTTCCCCCTGGATGAACGGGCGGAAATTCTTCAATGCCCACACCATTGCCAGGAGTGCCTTCTGACAATCGTTGAATTTTTCCTCCACAGACGATAAAGTTTTGCTCACATAGGAGATTACTTTATTGACCTTGTCATGGTTTTGGTATAATACTGCCGTCAAGCATGTATTAGGGAACCCTGTCTCCAAGAAGAACTCCTTGTTTCTGACAGGGTAAGCTGGGCAAGGCGCTTGTGAGAGGCTTCTTTTGAGTTGTCTTACTGCCTCGGATTGTTCTGGACCCCATTCCCACTTGACCCCCCCTTCAAGTGATGAATCAGGGGCCTGGTGATCTCTGCGTAGCCCTCAATGAACTTTCTGCTGTAATTAGTCAGTCCAAGGAGGCTCCTTAGTTCCCGCAGAGTTGTGGGGTCTTTTAGTTTCTGAAGTGCTTCCACTTTCTTTTCCTGGGGACAGAGATCTTGAGGAGTAATCTCATGCCCCAAGAAATTAACACGGGTTCTACACCACTGTGCATTCTGAAAGGAAAGTTTTGCTCCGGCGGCCCTCAACTGTGTCAGAACATAATGGATCTCCGCTATATGTTCCTCCACAGATGAACTTTTGATGAGGACATCATCTACATAAGCCAGGTTACCCCTCGCACCCAGGTCGGGCATGGCCTTATGTAGGAAAATGTTGAATTCATTGCCGGAGTTCAGGTATCCGAAGGGAGTCCGGGTCCATGTGTAGTGCTGGCCCCAAAGGTAAAAGCCAGTTTGTATTGGTCCTCCCTACTGACAGGCACGGTCCAGTATCCATTGGTCAGGTCTATAGCAGTGAATACCTGTGACCCCTGAATCTGGGCCAGCCCTTGGTCAATGTAGGGCAGAGGCCATCGGGAAGTATGGACCCGTTTGTTGAGCTCCCTAAGGTCGGCACAGAGTCTCCACTGGCCGTTTGGTTTCAATATTCCCAGCACCGGATTATTGAAGGTGCTGTGTACTGGACGGATTATTACCCGGAACTCAAGGTTCTTAATTATTTCAGTAAGGGACTCCATGGATGCGAGAGGCAAACAATATTGCTTCATAAACACTGGAGTCATTCCAGGGTCTGTGGGAATTGTTGTTGTGTGGATGTCGTTGCGACCACAGTCATATGAGTCTACCGCAAAGAGATCTTGGAAATCCAAGAAAACTTGTTTCAACTTTTGCTTCTGTTCCCGAGTCACGCAGGCATCAGCTAGGTTGACTCTCTCTTCCACCATCTGCCTGAAGCCTGTAAAGACTTCTGGTTTTGCTATCTCAGCGGCCTCCTCCAGCTGGGAGGAGAAGACCCTGGTCAGAGTGCTGATTTGGACTGGAGGTTTCAGGTGGGAAAGGCAGCCCTCATGGACCTGGAAAATCACCTCATCCCTTGTGAAGTCACAAGTCACATCTTATTTACCATAAGGGTAAGAAGTGTACACCAGGAAGTTCCCCCCATGCCGGGTAAAGATCCTGTCTTGTGTTGTATTGTCATCACTGTCACCATCAAAACAGTCCTTGGGGATTGGTCCTAACAGTTAATTTCCTAAATGAACTGAGAAATGTCAGTCATCAACCGCCATTCCAATAATGGTGCCGGCGGCTAGAGTAATACTCTTTAAGTCGCTGTTATCCACCTCTATTGGAATGACGTCATGTTCTATGTTGACTAATGGTGTTGGGTTTACCCCTAACCCTTTCTGTTGGAGAGAAGCATTTAGATGTATATAAGCATCAGGGTTTTTCAATTTTTGTCCTCTTTTAACTCTCACTTCCAGGGAGAATTGTCGGGTCCTTTCTGGGATGGTGACTTCCTCTTTAATCTGAATTTCAACTGCATAAGGTAGCAATTGAGCTGACCTAAATGCTTTTTCTGGATCATCAAAGTCCATGGGATTATCCGCTAATCGGGACCAAGCTTTGAAGTTTATTAGGTCCAAACTAATGGCAAAGCGATTGAGAATGTCACTGCCTAAGTAAAAGGCGGCAGTGACGTCTCGCACGACCCAACAATTATGGACTATGCTCTTGTTGCCAATGGAGATTTTGAGCATACACCTGCTTGGCAGGAGATGTTTGGAATTGGGTGCTTCCAGGTCCATTTCCCATTTGTCTATCAGTTTGAATGTGGGAATGGCTGGATCTTTTGGGAGTTGGCGGAACATGGCTTCGCTGATGAAGCACTTACCGTTGTTCACACACAGTCGGGCGAGAACAGAGTCCTTCCCATCATTTAACTGAACAGGGATGAACAACTGCTCTCCAATTTGCTGAATATCAGCCAGGCTCTGAGCTGATTTGACATCTTTCTGGACTATTGGAGTGGTAATGTCTGATTGTGAATTTGTAAAGAAATTCAGAGTATTTCCTTCCAGTGTGGAATACCACCTTAAACTGGAAGGAAGGTTGATTTTCAGAAATAGAGAGGACCTCCCATCACCAGTCTGTTGTCCTACTGCTATTACTGTCACATCTGGAATTTGGTTGATCTGGAAGTGAAATTCTACTTGGTCAGATTTTTGTTCAACCATGTGGCAGGTGCCGTTTAAACTAACAAGGTTGACGCTCTGTTTTAATTTTATTGGTCGGCTAGTCTGGGTCCAGAGGACCTTGTTTACGCAATCTATTAGGGGTGACAACCTTCTCAGGAGGTCATTCCCTAGTAAACAAGGGGTGCCCTCTGGAGTCACTACTATGACCGGGTGTTTCACCTTGTGTCGCCCAATTTTTATGTCCAAATCTGCAGTCCCCTCGACGGGAATTTCCTTCCCGTCAAAGTTCTGGAGTTGTCCAGGAAGAGAGGTGAGAGGAATTTGGTAATTCTCCCCCCTTCCTGCATTTAGTTCATCAAAGGCCCTTTTGGACAGAAGGGTAGCTTGGGATCCAGTGTCCACCAGTGCCAAAATTGTACCCTGCCCCTGTACTTGTACCGGGGCATAGTATCTTCCCTCCTTCTCCTCAAGGGGACACAGATAATGCACATTTTTGGGCAACTGGTGGGCTAACTTTCTGGTTTTGCACATCGCTAGAGAAGAGATTTGGGCAGAATTCTGTGGAGAGCCTTGGGAATCTGAAAGAAAAAGTCGGCAACTGGAAATGGTTTCGGGGTCCCCTGGTTCCAGTTCTGGGCCGCCCCCGCCCCCTTTTTGGAGGCAGTCATCAGGATAGGTTTGAACCAGGGTTTTTGGTATTGTTGGTTCTGGGATAGAATGATGGGCGGCGACAGCTCAATCCCCACATCTACCCAGTCTGGGTTGGAATCCCTTGGGACCCATTTTTCCTTGGGAGGGGTTTCCCCATCTCTGAAGGAGAAGATCCTTTTCCCAGGATCCTCTGAGGATCCCTCTCCCTCAAATTGAAAGACCTGTACCCCATCCACAAAATGGGTCTGTTTGGGTCCTTTGTTTCTCCTACCTCCTCTCTGCTCCTTAGGTGGCAGACTTTCAGGTGTAGGAGATTTTGTTTCTGGTTCCTTGTTTTCCAGGGGCTGTTTACAAGTTGGGAAGGAAGCTTCCTCCAAGGCTTTACACCCCCCTTACCCTTGTGCCTCCTCCCTTGGAACCGGTGGGTTATCAGGGTGCTGCCCCCGTGATTGTTCTGGAGCACCAGGCCCAGGGTTTGGGGCATTCTGCGGTGGCATGCTCATCTGAGGGTTCTGTTGAGACCTCAGTATATGACCCAGATCCCGTGCCATATTTTGGACCTGGCGCTCTAACTGTGAAACCCGCTCAGGCTGATACAGGGTCCTATTTTCTCCCCTGGGCTGATCCCGGGAAGGGTAGCTATCGCTTCTCTGGTAATACCCTGGGTTGGGAAGATTTGGGTACCCCTCCACTCTTGGCCTCCCCTCTCCCGGATTAGGTTGTCTGGGCTCAGGGAATTGGGGAAAGAAGGATGGATGGTTTTGGGGTTGGAAATTGGGTGGATACCTGGGAAAAAAGTTCTGCCCAGTGTTTGGGGAATTTCTGCCCTCCTGTGGGAAGTTAGGAGGGAAGTTCCCTGGGACAGGTGCTTGGCTGGATCCCCCCCCCTTGGGCTGGAGGAGTCCACACATAACCCAGGATTGGTCTGTTTCCCTTGTAGCGGGGACTTACAAAGTCAGGGGAGCGAGGGACCCCGTTTGTGGGACTACCTCCTTGACTTCCTGTCTGTGACTGTCCCGAGGGCCTTCTGGGCTTAGAAATATTTAGTGCAGGCAGGTTTTTAGGCCCCCCCATCTCCAAATCTAAAACGGAGGCAACCTTTACCTCTGCCACCTTGGCAGCAGCAGGGGTGCTGTTGGTTTTGGTTTTTTTTGGCTGATTCTTGTTTTCCACCGGTTTCTGCACCTCATAGATGCGGGTGGCTTGCTCAATGACCCAGTCTAAAGATCTTTTCTCGTGAAAATCTCTCACGAGCTGGGTCATTATGTATATGGGGAGAGCATGGAAAAATGTGTTGACGAATTCTCTGCTGTCCGTGCGCACCCTTCTGGTGGTCTGCACAAAGGCACGCTTCAATTCTTGCACGAATTCTTGTGGGGCCTGATCCTCCATACATTGCAAATTGTAGGCTGCCTTGCGAGCCTCTTGGGGATTTCGGTGAACAGAAAAATGTTTCAAGATGGCCGCCCTATAGGTGGACCATCTTGAATGATTTTGGTCCTCCAGTCCCGCAAAGAAACTGGAGTATTCTGGGGAGAATGTCCATTTGACGTACTGGATGCAGCTACTGCTGTCCTTCAAATGGAAAGTCTCCATCATTTGCTCAAAGAGCTCCAAGTGTTCCCAAACAGAATACTTGGAGTTCTTGTGATAAGGGGTGATGACACTCCTTATTGCCTTGATCTCCTTTAAGGGGTCCTTAAGCAAGGCCCTTTTTGCCTTATTGGCCTTTTTGGTTCGGGTAACGCTGGCCCACTCATCCTCTGACTCAGAGGCACTGCTCCCAGAGGTGCCCATCTGATCTTCCGGTTTTCCCGGATTCTGCAAGACTGGGAATGGCTGGCAGAATGTGGGGACCTGGTCTCCTGTGTCCTGGGCTGCTCAGAGGAGTCTTCAGATCCCTCCTTGCTGCCAGGATTTGATGGGTACCCCCCCACGGACCTAACTGGGCGGAGGTTTTCAGGATGCCCTTAGTGGGCCTACTCTCCTGGGGTTCCCCACTAAATTGCACTGTGCTTAGGTGCCCATACCCAGATGCCCGCCCATCCATTCCTGGGAGGAACTGGCCTATGAACCCCATACTCTTGGCCAGATAGTAATCTGCCCTCCCTGTGGCCCTGTGCTCATGTGCACCAGGGGACATGGGGGTGGCAGAGTCCAAGGACTGGGAGAGATGAAGGCCTCTGGTACTAGGGCTCCTGAGGTTATGCTCAGGTGTTTCCCTTTCCCAGCGAACTTCATCTCTATGAGCCCCTGCTCCCTGTTGCAATGCAAGAGCCTGCGCTTTCAGTTCCTCAGTTAAGGCCTTACTAGACTCTATCAGTCTCTCCTGCATGGCTACCTGTTGCTGGAGCCTATCATTGTGCTGACAGAGAGCCTCATTCTCTCTCTGTGCTTCCTGGTAGGTCCTGGAGTACTGGGCCAGTCTTTGCTGCAGGAGGGTTACCTCCCGAGTCCCATCCCTACTGGCCTGCTCCTTTCTTGCCAGAGCATCTTCCACCCTCCTGGTGTGCTCTAACAAGTTCTGATGCTCTTTCTGGAGGTCACCCAGCCCCTGGAGGGCCAGGTGATTTCCTTCAATTTTTTCTTTTAATTGGCAGACTTCCTGGCCTAAGGTGTCCCTTTCCTGACTAAGAGCCTGCATCTGTGCTGCCAGGTCGTCCCTCTTCCTTTGAAAGGCACCAGCTTTCTTGCGTTCTTGATCAAACTCTGCCTGGGGATCCAGGTCTTTCAAAATCAATTCATTGCTTTCCTCTTTCTCTCTGTCTAGTCGGATTTGCAGGGTGGCTACCTGCTCTGTGCATGCCCTGTTAAAGTCTAGTTGTTGCTCCAGCTTTTTCTGGCTCTGCAGTAAGGAGTCCAAACTGTCTTGGTGCTCCTTCTGCAAAGCCAGAATTCTGGTATCCTGGTCAGCCTTTTCCAGTTGCAGGATATCCATATCCCCCTTCATTTTAATGATGTATTGTCTACTCTCGTTTTCTGACTCCTGGCTTCTGTGCAGCCTCTGCTCAGAAGAGACCAGGTCAGATTGGGCCTTTTCTAATGCCATCTGTTGCCTATTTGCCAGATCTTGGTCTTCAGCACATTTGTCCTGCATGGCTCCCATATATAGATACAAATATGCCATTATCCTGGCAATCTTATTGTGTTCATCTTTGGCCTTAGGAGCCATATATAGTTCACTCAGGGCCACATGTAAGGGACCCTGATCTCTCCACATATCTGACCCAGTTGTAGTGACCTGTTGTGTGATCGCCTGCGCCCATACATTTTGGTCCTGTTCAGACCATTCACCTCTTACAAACAGTTATGTAAGAGGTGCTCCCTAGCTATCATCATATCTACCAAGGTCGTGATTCTGGAGATTGATTTGCTTCCTGACCTTTATATTTTATTTTGCAAAACAGACCGTTTCCTTAGAGCGTTCCTTTGAGGAGTGCTTTACAGCGTAACACAGCATGGTGATCTAACCGGATAAGTATCCTGTCAGCTGGCACACTGTATTAATCTGCACAAGTGATAGATCTAATCCAGAATCCCCAGCTACGAGCCCCCACTTTGTTAAATGACTCCAATCAAGCAGTTCCACTAAGTCAGTGCCTTGTCTGGGATTGCTCAAGGGAAGCCCTTATTTATATATTTTTATGTCCAGTTTGTGTACTCTGGATGACAACCCTTATATAACACCCCTCTCTTAGAATCCCCCTGACCCCACTGAGCCAAGAAGTAAGTTTGTTTTGCAAATTTAAAAGGTTTATCTGAGAATTAAACAATATATATATATACATATATATATATATCGCACTATTATAATCAATTAATAATTGATATCACACTTAGACATATGACAGTGAGTGATCAACAATGGATGATGTGATACTAGCACACTGGGTAATTACTTAGGAGTAGTATAGAGGATAAGGTAGCTGAGAATGCTTTATATGGTACAAGGAAATGCAAGGTTGAAAAGAAGCAACACAGGAATAAACTTGATATGATTTCAGCAAAACATAATATAATCACTTTTCCCCTTTTGGCAATTCACCCCCCCCCCCCTATGCAATGTAAGAAGGTGGAAGTAACACACACAGTCTTCATGAATACAATCACAGTACAATATGAATTCAGTTCCCCCCTAGCAAGCTTAGAGAAACAGGGATGATTTTAAACACAGGCAAAGTACTTTAAAGGTGGTATGCAAAGAAGGGAAAGATATGCTAAAATGATTTGTATTCCCTATAGAGGTTCAGGGTGAGTGACAGCTACTTTAAATTAGTTCAGGATCACTTTAGCAATGCTCTATGAATGATTGTCAGGTTGCAAACGAATTTCAGCAAAGGAAAGCAAGGACAAATATTTTTACACGTGGCTGAAATGAAGCCCATTCAATTGCAAGAGTCTATTGTGTCAGCTGAGGTCAGCAGGCCAGGGGGCCACTCTGCATTTGGTTAGCATGTCCATGTGATCTCCTGGCTTCTTGTGTGGAGTTCTGAGGTGAGAAGGTTTCCCAGCCTCGTGGACTGTTAATTGAATCAGCCTGTCTTCTGTGAACCGCAGGTGTTCATGAATTTTGATTAACCAAAAGACTTTGAAGTTTCCAGCTGGCTCAGGATCCTTTGGCAACTCCTGAAGTACAGTTCTACTGTCAGAGTTTAGACCGCTAGTGCCGGCTTGTGTCCAAAGCTGGTACTGCACCCATTTTTTTAGGAGTTGTCTTGAATTTGACAGGAGGATTTTGCTTGACAGCTCTAATCCTTGCTGCCATTGTTTTGATGGGCATGCTTACAGTAGAGTGGTGATGTGGAACCCCACACAAGAAGGTTGAATCTTTAGAGTGATCTTGTGCCCATGATTTTAGCAACTTGTTGACATCAATTAAAAACGGATTTTGAACAAATTGAAATGGACATTTTGAGCTTGCACTTCAGAGAAACAGCAGTGATTTCAAGGCGCTTTTGATCTAACAGGCACTGCTATTTTTCCTTTGGCACCACCTTTCACCCCTGGCGCTTCCGGTCCATCACGCTTGCACTGGTGGGTGGCAGGTTAGGCGACCATTTTGGTGTGCGCCAAACTGCGCGGTTGTCCTGGTTCTGGGATAGAATGATGGGCAGCGACAGCTCAATCCCACATCTACCCAGTCTATTGATTTAGTTTTGTTCTGGGATAGAATGATGGGCAGCGACAGCTCATCCCCACATATTATAGGTTATAACACGTGTCAAATTTCTCCATTTGCGATCGGTTTCCTGGCAAAATCTGCAGTACTCATAGACGGAAAAAGATTGCCTAATATCAGAATCTTGGACCAAAGAATCATTGTGTGTGACGCCGAAAATATGCTTTAGAACCGGAACTGGCGTCGGCACTGCTACTAAGCACGTAGTCAATAAGGCTTCAGCATTGGGCACATCAGTAAGGCAAAAGTGCTTTATATTGACCACCTGCTGTGCCAGATATATCCACATATTCTTCGTTTGGATAATCATGGGAGAATGTTTTCGCCGCCCTGTAAATGCCTCTTGCATTATTGGCATCAAGGTTGTTTTCACTTGCGCCTGACGTGTTTGCCGCATTTCATGAATCCATGTCTTCGGTCTGGCTGGCTTTTCGGCATTGGCATAAGGCTGCTTTTGGACAACATTACTCATCACTATCAGTATCCCCTTGATCACTGGCACAGATGTGACATTTTTCATTGGTAGCAGCCTGCTGTTTAACTCTCCCAAATGGAGTCCATTTAGTACCACAATTACACCAGCCAGACACAGGATCTACAAGGGAAACCCAGAAAAGAGATATCAGTGTTGTAAATCACTCTCTCGGGTAACATTTGTCTGCGGGCACATATTGCCATTTCTTTCTACCGGGCTCCATTACTAAAACCACTTGGTCTTTGCCTGATGCAATGACATCTGCGGGCACTGGTGGGCCACTTGGCCTTTCCATCCACACCTTCGCACCCGGTACCATACTGTCTGAAGAGCCAAACCCACAATCCCCACAGGTATTTAACACTGTAGGAGGCTCCCCCTTCTTAATCATGGACAACTTAACAGGAATGATAATCAATTGGGCCACCTGATCACCCTTGTGGATTGGTAACAATTGGTCCCCACTATTCATCAGGATGACTTTGATCTTGCCTTGGTAATCGGCATCAATTACCCCTCCCAACACTTGAACTCCCTTCAATGCTAGGCCAGATCTAGGGGAAATCCATCCCATATGCTCTGGGGGAATTTGTACTCCAATCCGTGTTTCAATTACAAAAATCCCTCTTGGGTCTAATCTGATTTCTTCATGGGAATGCAAGCCTACCCCTGCTGACTCTGGAGTCGCCCGATAGGGAGCTAAAGAACCCGGGGTAATTTCCCAGTACAATAGGGTTTCTCTGACTGAATTGGGTTGAATCTGTAAAGTAGGAGTCATTAGTCGCAACAAAGGAGTTTCCTGCTCATTCACAGGCCTATTGTTCAGTACTTGCACTGCATCAACCACACGATCACGCCAGCCTGCCAAATTGGCATCTCCAGATTTGCGCAGCTGTTCTTTCAACAACCCATTCATTCGTTCAATCAGCCCTAAAGCAACAGGGTAATAAGGCACATGGTATAGCCACTCAATGCTCCTTTCCTGGCAATACTCCTGGATCAGTTTGCCTTTGAAATGTGACCCATTGTCACTTTGAATCTGCAAAGGCACTCCGTAATGTAATATGATCTGATATAACAACCTGATGGTGTTCAGTTGTGTTGCACGCTTGCACGGCAAAACCATCATATATCCTGAATATGTATCCACAATAGTGCATGCATACTGACAACCTTTACTGATTGGCATGGGACCGATATAATCAATCTGCCAAATTTGACCTGGTAGTTTTCCTCTTCGCAATGTACCCCGAACAATCTGAGGGATAGGTCTATGCTGTTGGTGTTGACACACAGGACATTGCAAAATGATCATTTTCACTACCTCTAAAGGAATACTGATTCCTCGAGCTTGTGCCCACCTGATAGTAGCCTTTTCTCCAAGGTGCCCACATTTCTGGTGAGCCCACTTGGCCAAACCCTCCAAATCGTCTTCCTGAACCTCCGCATCCACAGATGAAATCTTGGTGTGTTCGTCTGCAACAGAATTAAACAAACGTTCGAATGAGTCTGTGGCACAATGCGCGTCCACATGATACACAGCGACTTCACTTTGTAATAACATTTCTGCAATATCTTGCCACAGTTCTTTTACCCACAACTCTTTTGAATGAATCTTCCACCCATTCTTTTGCCAGGTTGGCAACCACACCGCCAATCCATTCGCCACTGACCATGAATCCGTGTACACATGACATCGACCAGGGGTCTCTTGTTTCAATGCTTGGTAAACTGCGTAAAGCTCTGCAAACTGACTGCTCTTCCCTTTCCCTGACGTTGCCGAAATCTTTTTTGTCTTGGGATTGTACGACACTGCTTTCCAGTATCGCTCAGTTCCCACATATCGATCTGAGCCATCTGCGAACCAGGCATGCTCTGTCTGCTCCACGGTCAAATCACTGTAAGGTACTCCCCATTTCACGGGAGACTCGCATTTTTCAGGCACTTCCGGTGGTATGTAATCTGAGGGCGGTATGTCAGCTACTTGCTCATGTAATTTTGCAACTCCACCCTTCCCTGATTTGGCTCTGTCTTGAATGTACCATTTCCATTTAATTATGCTGGCTTCTTGAGCATGTCCTATTCTATGTGTTTTAGGAGAGCTCAGTACCCATTGCATGATTGGTATTTCTGGCCTCATCAATACATCATGGCCCACCGTCATTTGCTCGGTATCAACAAGGGCCCAATAACATGCCAGCAACTGCTTCTCAAAAGGAGTGTATGAGTTACCAGCATCGGCCAACTTACGACTCCAGAACCCCAATGGCACATGTTTCCTGTCCTGTTTCTGCCACACAGTCCAGTTAGCATAATTGTCTTGTACAGACACATTCAGTTCCACTTCGCCTTCATTCAATGGCCATAAATCAAGCACCTGCTGTACGGTGTCTTTCGCCAAATCAAATGCTTTCTGCTGCTCTTCCCCCCACTGAAACTCATATTTCTTGCATGTCACTTTGTAGAGGGGGGCCAATATCTGCCCTAAACGCGGAATGTGCTGTCTCCAAAACCCAAAGAGCCCTATAAACTGCTGAGCTTGGTTTTTGTTCATTGGAGGGGTGAATTCAAGTATTTTCTGTCTGGCTTTTGGCAACATTTCTCGATGCCCATGATGCCACTGAATCCCGAGGAATATCACTGTTTCAGCTGGGCCTTGAATTTCATTTGGGTTGATCTCCCACCCTTTCTTCTTCAATCCTTCCATAATTACATCTAACTGGCTTTGCACACTGTGCTCATCCTCGCCCTGAATCAAAATATCATCAATGTAGTGAGAGATTTGTATGTCAAGTTTACACGGTATCTTGTCTAAGTGCTCTGCCACCAGCCGGTGACAGATAGTCGGGCTATGTATGTACCCCATAGGTCACCTTGTAAAGGTGTACTGACGCCCGCTCCAAGAAAATGCAAACTGCTCTTGACACTCTTCGGCAATTGGCACAGAGAAAAATGCATTGGCTAAATCTACTACTGCATACCAAGTCCCCTCAAATTTTTGGACATTCTCAATCAAGGTAATGGCATCTGGGACCGCGGACACTAAGGGAGGAGTGTGTTTATTCAACTCACGGTAATCCACTGTCATCCTCCACGACCAATCCCCCTTTTTAATAGGCCAGAGAGGATTGTTCCATGTGGTGGTGATAGGGCGTAACACACCCGCCTCCACATACTGTTTGATGGTGTTCGAAATTTCCTTGTGCCCCCCAGGAATGCGGTATTGCTTCATTGCTACCCGCTTGGTTGCCACAGGCACTTGCACTGGGGGCATCTTCAATTTGCCTACGGTAATGGGTGTACAGGTCAATGCACTCACCCCAAACTGGTACATTTTACCTCCAAGTCCCAAAGTCAACCCTTCCAGAATGTCAGAGCCAATTATATATTCAGGTATCAGGACAATCAACACTTGGTATTTCTGCCTATTCAAATTGCCTATTTTCATCTCCACTTTCGTTTGTACTGCGGGGGTCTCCTTTCCCTCCCAAGACCTGTAATAGTAAATTGTTTGCCTTTAAATCGTGCTGGATTGCCATGAATCAGAGAGGCCTCCGCCCCGGTGTCTATCAATGCTCGCACCCTTGCGTATTTCCTGGCCCCCAAACAAATCGTAACATCAACATGGGGCCGCCTATCAACTTTTATGCGAGCAGACGCTGCCAGAGCTTGGCCGTAGCCCTAGTCAAATTTTGAATGAGTGTGACTTGACTCCGCCTCTAGCCACTCCGCCACTCACCACATTCCTCAAATCAGCGTATGTTGGCTGGTAGGGTGAAAGTGTCCCCATAGACCCTTCTTCCTGTTCTTCCTCAGGAGGAGTGGAAGGTGAGGTGTCCCCCTGTGGCTTGGTTACTACCCGTTTCTTAACCTGTTTATAGTGCTCTTTGGCTGCAAGTCCTCTTTTTTTGTATAATTCATACATTACTCTGGTTTCAATGCCATCAATTTCTTCTCGTGGCACCCCATCTTTTAACAAAGCCAGAAACATGTCCTTTCGGGACACTCGGGAGTCTCTACTATCTTGCCTCCTGCCTTCAGTTCTTCTCTCACTACGCCCCTCTCTCTCCCGCAGCGTGTCATCACTCTTGCCCCACTCCCCTAAATCTGCCAGTTGCCGAATGGCATCCACTACCTCATCAGTGTGTCTGCCCGTCATACCTACGAGCAAAGTCATAATGACACTTTTGTATGCAGGTGGCGTAGTTCTAATCACCATGTTTCGAGTTGAAACTGAGAGCGGCTCGGCCCCCACATGTCCTGGAGCATCTACGTGAATTGCCTCTTTCATAGCATGCTCTCTGACTTTTTGAATTGCCTCTTTCAAAGTATACCACTTTGTTTCTTCACTAGGCCAATCTGTGGTAATGGGGTATTTACGGTTACATGCTTGGGCTGCTAGGTGCAACAAAAGACACCTGTGAATCTTGACCATTGTCATCAGGGGGCGGCCCTGCCCTTAAGACCTCCTGTACATTGGTGTCAGTTGACAAGGGTAGAAAACAAGGTGAGTCTGTGGAATCTACCAACAACCCTGCAGCGCCCCCATCTAGCAATCTCACCATCCATGTTGTGGGATGTTTTTACCCATGCATCCAAGCCCTACAATAAAACTGTGCAGTACTGGCATGGAAAACATCATGATGGCCAGAACTCCCCAGAGAGTGCACAGGGAAAACATGAAGAAGAGGCTGCCACCCATTTTTGCCTATGTTGTGAGCACAGGAGGGCACTGCCTAAAACCACCATTGGGCTACACACACAGTAGCCTGAAACCATTGGGAATGGCAATGCTGATTGCAAAAAAAAAAAGCAACTCAGATCTGTGGGGAATTCATTTTCTTAATCCCAAAAATGGTTGCATTACCAATACTCACCACTATCAGAAAGCCGGTGTTTTAAAACCACCAGACTTTTGTGTAAAACTGCACAAATGAAACAAAACCAGACCAAGGAAAGACTTGCTAAGAGGTGGAAGAATGTAAAACCATATTCTGAAATGACTTGAAGGAAGTAATTATTTAATGTATAGGGACAAATTGTCAGTTTGATTTGAATGTAGAAAACTGGGAACAAAAAGTGACATTTAGCTGAAACCTGGCTTAATGAAACTGGATTCTGCCTGACAACTAGCCCCGACAGGAGTTGAAACCTGCTCAGCCACTCCCCTTGCCAAAAGGAGTTGCCACCTCTCTGATTAGATTAGGGGTGGAGCAGCTGGGGACCACAGGGAGTTGAACAAAGGCCTGTCCTGGACTCAGGCAAATGTTATATTGGGGGGCCGTAAAGTGGCTTCCTCTTAGGGGAAACTGGGAGGGGCAGTGACTCTGCTAGCAGCTGAGCTTGGGGGAAGTGGATAAACCAGTTATTCTACCCTGTGATGTGGGAAGCCACACCCCTGTTTGACCAGTGCATAATTTTAAAAAGATAGATAACTCATAGTGCAGACTTGTCAGAATTATATAAGTAATATCATTATTTTTGTGATTTTTCTGTGAACATTTTGAGAGGCGTTAGGACCCTGTGGTGTATTCTGGGGGGTTGCTAGCGGAAAATAGGTTCTCACTCAAAATGTCTGCATGTTAAAAATCTGACACTTCATCAATTAATGTCCATACTCCTTGCGCACATGTGTGTAATTTTGGGTAAATGTCCGATATTGCAAAACCAGTTAAAAAGCGCAAAATGTTGTCATTTTGAATGCAAGCCCCCAGGAAGATCAGAGGCGGACAAGCATGGACCATAGGGAATATATAATGTGCACATGTAATTTCAACAAATTGTATATCTGGGAAGGATGTATTTGAATCAAATATAGATTTGTGGGCAAACTGACCAGGGGAGGATCCTCTGACCCATAAACAGACTTCATCATGCTGACGATCCATTTCCTTCCCCCAATCATGGGAGAGGGGAGAATTGGGCCAATGACAAGTAGAGAGGGGCAGGCTTAGCTAGGCCCAGTCACACACCCATTTTCAAAACACATAAAAAGAGACTGGTGGGACAGGTAGAGACATTCAATTCCATTTGCTGCGGAGCATGCTGACCGACGACTTCACATCCAGAGATCCAGACTTCAAATCCATCAATCTCCAAAGACCAGAACTTTACTTCAGAACTTAAAGCAAGGGCCTAAACCCACAAACTGAGAACTCTTCTCAGCAGGCCTCAGCAACCTTAAAATAATTTGCGAACTATTCCACAGCCAGGCGAGCTGTTTGAATTCTTTTGCCAAGAACAATTGCCAGAGACCAGACCGGAGATCCAGAGTGACCCAGACCGCTGTGAGCAGAACCAGAGAGCTGACCCAGATCACTGTGAAGTGCCGAGACCAGAACCGGGGTCCAGTCCAAAACCTGACCAGATCCGTGGTGAGGCCTATTTCAAATTTATATTGTGAGTACCTAGCAGAACTGTGCAGAACCAATCTCTTAGTTAAAATATTCTAATCCAAACTATTTTAACCTAAGCAGAACTGCCTCCTAGAAATCATATCATCTGTCATTTTTAAAGCTGCACAACTGTCACCTGTCAATTCTGCAGCTGCAAGCTATCACCTGTCATTTTGAGTTTACTTTAAATCCGAAAAACTACCTTTATTTAATCGTCCGTATCTCTGGATCAGTTTGGGATAGGAACGTAAGTCAACTTTCATCTGAAAGCTTAGGATCTAGGCTTTCAAACGAACGTAGAACCGACTTCCTACTCCCTATACTTTGTCCGCAATCGCGAGACACGCACTTGCGAAATTTACAGCGATGTGCGATTTTGGCTCAATTTCTCCACTTGTCAAGATAGCAGCTCTATTCTTTCTTTTGTTAAAATCCGTTTGCAACCTGGTAATAACTCATAGAGCATTGCTAAAGTGAGCCTGAACTAATACCAACATGCATCTCCCACTCACCATGAATCACTAGGGGGAATTAAAATCAGTTGGCACATTTTCCCATCCATTGCCATCACATTTAAAAAGCATTTTGGGCCTGTGTTTCAAACTCCTACCTGTTTCCTCTAAGCTTGCTGGGGGGGAACTGGATTTCGTATTGTATTTGATTGCATTCCTGAGAACGGTGTGCTCCTCTTTCCATCTCCTTCCATTTCTTACATTGCATAGGGGAGGGGGGTGAATTGCCAGAGAAAAAGTGATTATCTTATCTTTTGCTAAAATCATATCAAGTATTCTGTACTGCATTTTATTCCTCATTGCTTTTCCCTTGAAATCATAAAAGTATTTTTGCTACTTTATCCATCCTATACTAACTTCTCATTGATTGTAAAGAAGTGTGCTAGTGCCCATTGCCCAGTGTACCCATTGTTGATCAACATCATATGTCTAAGTGTAATATCAGATATTAATTTATAGAAGTGTGATATATATATTGTTTAAAATTTCAAATAAACCTTTTAATTTGCAAAACAAACCTACTTCTTGGCTCAGTGGGGTCAGGGGGATTCTAAGAGGGGGGTGTTATACAAGGGTGGTCATCCAGAGTACTGAACTGAATATAAAAATACATAAATAAGGGTTTTCCTCAGCATCCCAGACTAGGCATTGATTTAGCTGTAGTGTTGATTGAATATCGCTTACAAAAGTGGGGGCTCGTCCGGGATATTCTTGGTTAGATTTACCATTTGTGCAGATTAACACCTTGTGCCAACTGACCAGATACACATATCCGGTTAGATCACCACACTGTTTTACACTGTGAAAGCACCCTTCAAAGGAACGCTCTCAGGAAACGGTCTGTTTTGCAAAATAAAATACAAACTTCTGTAAGTCAGGAAGGAACTCAAATTCCAGAATGACGACCTTGGTAGATATGAAAATAGCCAGAGAGCACTTCTTACATAAGCTATTTGTGAGAGGTGAGTGGACTCATCAGGACCAAACGGTCTGGTTGCAGGCAATCGCGCAACAGGTCACTGAAACAGGGTCATTTATATGGAGGGATCAGAGACCCCTACATGTGGCCCTGAGTGAACTATATATGGCCCCTAAAGCCAAAGATGAACATAATAAGATTGCCAGGATAGCGGCATATTTGTATCTATATTTGGGAGCCATGCAGGACAAATGTGCTGAAGGCCAAGATCTGTCAAATAGACAACAGATGGCGTTAGAGAAGGTCCAATCTGATCTGGACTCTTCTGAGCAGAGGCTGCTCAGGAGCCAGGAGTCAGAAAAGGACAGCAGACAGTACATCACTAAAATAAAGGAGGATATGGATGTGCTGCAACAGGAAAAGGCGGACCAGGTTACCAGATTTCTGGCCTTGCAGAAGGAGTACCAAGAAGGTTTGGACTCCCTACTGCAGAGCCAGAAAAAGCTGGAGCAACAATTAGATTTCAATAGGGCATGTGCCGAGCAGGTAGTCACCCTGCAAAGCCACCTAGATAGGGAGAAGGCAGAGAGCAATAAACTTATTTTGAAAGACCTGGATACCCAGGCAGAGTTTGACCAGGAGCGCCAGAAAGCTGGTGCCTTCCAAAGGCAAAGGGACAACCTGGCGGCACAGATGCAGGCTCTTAGTCAGGAAAGAGATACCTTAGGCCAGGAAGTCTGCCACTTAAAAAGGAAAATGGAAGAAAATCACCTGGCCCTCCAGGGACTGGGTGACCTCCAAAAAGAACACCAGAACGTGTTAGAGCACACCAGGAGGGTGGAGGATGCTCTGGCAAGAAAGGAGCAGGCCAGTGGCGATGGGACTGAGGAGGTAACCCTCCTGCAGCAGAGACTGGCCCAGTACTCCAGGACCAATCAGGAGGCACAGAGAGAAAATGAGGCTCTCTGTCAGAACAATGATAGGCTCCAGCAACAGGTAGCGATGCAGGAGAGACTGTTAGAGTCTAGTAAGACCTTAACTGAGGAACTGAAAGTGCAGGCTCTTGCATTGCAACAGGGAGCAGGGGCTGATAGAGACGAGGTGCGCTGGGAAAGGGAAACGCCTGAGCATAACCTCAGGAGCCCTGGTACCAGAGACCTTCATCTCTCCCAGTCCCTGGACTCTGCCACCCCCATGTCCCCTCGCCATTTGTTTAAATGGGCCTTGCTTAAGGACCCATTTAAACAAATTAAGGCAATAAGGAGTGTCATCACGCCTTATCATAAGAACGCCAAGTATTCTGTTTGGGAACACTTGGAGCTCTATGAGCAAATGATGGAGGCATTCCATTTGAAGGACAGCCAAAGCTGTATTCAATATGTAAAGTGGACCTTCTCACCAGAATACTCCAGTTTCTTTGCGGGGCTGGAGGATCAAAACCATTCAAGGTGGTCCACATACAGGGTGGCCATCTTGAAACATTTTTCTGTGCACAGAAATCCTCAAGAGGCTCGCAAGGCAGCCTACAATTTGCAATGTGGGGAGGATCAGGCCCCACAAGAGTTTGTGCAAGAATTAAAGCGTGCTTTTGCGCAGACCACCAGAAGGGTACGCACGGATAGCAGAGAATTTATCAATACGTTTTTCCATGCCTTACCCAAATACATAATGACCCAGCTCGTGAGAGATTTTCATGAGAAAAGATCTTTAGACTCGGTCATTGAACATGTTACCCGGATCTATGAGGTGCAGAAGCCTATCGAAAATAAAAATAACGCGCCGAAAAACCCCAAAACCAACAGCACCCCTGCTGCTGCCAAGGTGGCAGAGGTAAAGGTTGCCCCCATTTTAGATTTGGAGATGGGGGGGCCTAAATACCTGCCTGCACCAAATAATTCACAGCCCAGAAGGCCCTCGGGACAGTCACAGATAGGGAGTCGAGGAGGTAGTCCCACAAATGGGGTCCCACGCTCCCCTGACTATGTAAGTCCCCGCTATAAGGGAAACGGACCAATCCTGGGTTATGTGTGGACTCCTCCAGCCCAAGGGGGGGATCCAGCCAAGCACCTATCCCAGGGAACTTCCCTCCCAACTTCCCACAGGAGGGCAGAAATCCTCCAAATCCTGGGCAGAACTTTTTCCCCAGGTATCCACCCAATTTCCCGCCCCAAAATCATCCATCCTTCTTTCCCCAATTTCCTAAGCCCAGACAACCTAATCCGGGAGAGGGGAGGCCAAGGGTGGAGGGGTACCAAAATCTTCCCAACCAGGGGTACTACCAGAGAAGGGATAGCTAACCTTCCCAGGATCAGCCCAGGGGAGAAAATAGAGCCCCGTAGCAGCCTGAGCGGGTTTCCCAGTTAGAGCGCCAAGTCCAAAATATGGCACAGGATCTGGGTCACATACTGAGGGCTCAACAGAACCCTCAGATGAGCATGCCACCGCAGAATGCCCCGAACTCTGGACCTGGTGCTCCAGAACAATGACAGGGGCAGCACCCCAATAACACAACGGTTCCCAGGGAGGAGGCACAAGGGGAAGGGGGGTGTAAAGCCTTGGAGGAAGCTTCCTTCCCAACTTGTAAACAGCCCCTGGAAAACCAGGAACCGGAAACAAAATCTCCTACCCCTGAAAGTCTGCCACCCAAGGAGCAGAGAGGAGGTAGGAGAAACAAACGACCCAAACAGACCCACTTTGTGGAGGAGGTACAGGTCTTCCAATTTGAGAAGAGAGATCTCCTCGGAAGATCCTGGGAAAAGGATCTTCTCCTTCAGAGATGGGGGAACTCCTCCCAAGGAAAAATGGGTCCCAAGGGATGTCAATTCAGACTGGGGAGATGTGGAGACTGAGCTGCTGCCGCCCATCATCTCATCCCAGAACCGACAATACCGAAATCCCCTGGTTCAAACCCATCCTGGTGACTGCCTCCAAAAAGGGGGGGGGCCCAGAACCGGAACCAGGGGAACCCACAATGGCTCTGATCTCCAGTTGCCAACTTTTTTTTCAGATTCCCAAGGCTCTCCACAGAATTCTGCCCAAATCTCTTCCCTAGCAATGTCCAAAACCAGAAAGTTAGCCCACCAGTTGTCCAAAAATGTGCATTATCTGTGCCCCCTTGAGGAGAAGGAGGGAAGATACTATGCCCCGGTACAAGTACAGGGGCAGGGTACAATTTTGGCACTGGTGGACACTGGATCCCAAGCTACCCTTCTGTCCAAAAGGGCCTTTGAGGAACTAAATGCAGGAAGGGGGGAGAATTACCAAATTCCTCTCACCTCTCTTCCTGGACAACTGCAGAACTTTGACGGGAAGGAAATTCCCGTTGAGGGGACTGCAGACTTGGACATTAAAATTGGGCGACACAAGGTGAATCACCCGGTCATAGTAGTGACTCCATAGGGCACCCCTTGTTTACTAGGGAATGACCTCCTGAGAAGGTTGTCACCCCTAATAGATTGCGTAATCAAGGTCCTCTGGACCCAGACTAGGCGACCAATAAAATTAAAACAGAGTGTCAACCATGTTAGTTTAAATGGCACCTGTCACATGGTTGAAAAAAAATCTGACCAAGTAGAATTTCACTTCCAGAACAACCAAATTCCAGACGTGACAGTAATAGCAGTAGGACAACAGACTGGTGATGGGGGGTCCTCTCTATTTCTGAAAATCAACCTTCCTTCCAGTTTAAGGTGGTATTCCACACTGGAAGGAAACACCTTGAAATTCTTTACTAATCCACAATCAGAAACTCCCACTCCTATAGTCCAGAAAGATGTGAATTCAGCTCAGAGCCTAGCTGATATTCAGCAAATTGGAGAGCAGTTGTTCATCCCTGTTCAGTTAAATGATGGGAAGGACTCTGTTCTCGCCCGACTGTGTGTTAACAACGGTAAGTGCTTCATCAGCGAAGCCATGTTCCGCCAACTCCCAAAAGATCCAGCCATTCCCACATTCAAACTGATAGACAAATGGGAAATGGACCTGGAAGCACCTAATTCCAAACATCTCCTGCCAAGCAGGTGTATGCTCAAAATCTCCATTGGCAACAAGTGTTACACCTTTTCGTCATCGCTGCTTTGTACACTTACATAGGTGGAAAATGTGCAGTTCCGCGCTTTGTTGTGCAGATGCGCGATCTATTTCTGTCAATACCACCAGTTCTAGCGGTACTGTGGTTCCACGTCATCAGTGCACGTCAAGGACAGGTCACATGATTCTTCCACGCAACCAGCTGACTATTACGACATGTCATGTGACGCTATATCAGAACCGAAGGCTTTCGCCTTCGCGCGTCGCTTCTGTATTTCAGGACGCTCCGTAAGTTCGAACTCTAGGCTCTCCCTATTCTAGTGTATTCAATCTTGCATGATATCTACCATTCCTTTTTCTCTCTTACCTTATAGTGTGCCCTTCCAGCGCTTCCTTCCAACCATCTCTACCTTTCACTCCGAGAACCCTCCACCTCTCAGCAACAACTAGATTCCTCCAAATCCATCCGTAAGAAACCCCTCTCTTCTCCCAATCGATTCTATCATTCCGCTGTCCTCCTATATTCACCTGTTGTTTTCTCCCGTTAGAACCTGTGATACAGCCATCAAATCGGGAGGTCTGCGCCTTGGATAAACCACCTGTCTGCAAGGATCTCCGACAACACACCTAGGGTTTTTTCCCCCTTGAGGGTTTCCCTGGGGGTCCTGCCTCTTCCTGTTGAAGTTTCTTTCTTCCCTTCCAGCAGAGTGGGGGTCTCAGGACTCTCAGGGAGGCTTTTCAATTCCGCCGCTGCTGTCCCGGTTCCGGCTTTCCGACCAGGTTAGTGGAGTTTTATATCTCATTCTGGACTATCAGATTAGAGTGTTACAGTAAGCGACGCCCTATAAAGAAACTCTCTAGCTTGGTCGGAGCGGCGGTGCAGGGATGGAACAACAAATGCAGCAGCTAATGGCTGCTATGCAGTCTATGTCTATTGAAATGCAGAGTCTTAAACAGGACAATGCACAATTAAAACAACAGTTGACTCGGGCCTTTTCTGAAACCCCTCCCGTTACTCTCTCCTTGGGCAAGTATGATGGTGACCCACATAAGTTGAAAGAATTTCTTGATAGTTGCATCATTCAGTTTACGTTCAAATCTCGATTCTTTCCCACGGATAAGGACAAGGTAGGATTTCTCATTTCACACCTAACGGGTCCTGCCCTTGCTTGGGCTACTCCGTTAGTCACTTCCGGAAACGCTGTATTGGATTCCTATCCAGCGTTCTCCAACAGTCTCAGGTCCATGTTTGGTCGACAAGAGATTTCGGTAGCCACGCAGGAAAGGCTTCTTGATCTCAGGCAAGGTCAGAAGGACCTTATGTCCTATATTACTCGATTTAAACAGTTATCTTCAGAAACCGGTTGGCCTGATGACGGACTACTCACTCTCTTTCGACGAGGACTTGCGGAGGATTTGAAGGATGAGGTGTCCAAGATCCCACGGCCCGCGAATCTGGCGGAGATGATATCTTTGACTATGCAAATAGACTACCGCCTTCAAGAGCGTTCTATCGAAAGGAAGAAAGGGAAAGGTCCTCGTCTCAACCCTGATATCTTGGCCCTACAACATAAGACCACTCCTTCTGAGGAACCCATGCAGATAGGATCTGTTAGAGGTCCTATTTCAGCCATAGAGAGAGAACGACGGAAGGCCTTGAACCTGTGTATGTATTGTGGGTCTTCTTCCCATTTGTTACGAGATTGTCCTGTTGTCCCTCCTCGCAGATCCAGACCTTTGCCGTCGGGAAACGCCAAGCCCCTACCGTAAGGGGAACCACGGTAGGAGTACAACTTCAGGGTTCCCCGATAGAAGAAGAGTCCACTTTTGAACCATTGGCTAATAACCCCTCCATGGTTGTACTTTCATTGACCATCTTGTTGCCTGACCGTAACTTGATGGACATACCAGCTCTGCTCGACTGCGGAGCCGCTGGAAACTTCATTGATGATAAATGGGCAGCTAAGAACGGGATAGGCAGAACTCCTAAACCCTTTTCTACACCTATCTTAGGAGTCGATGGTAGTCCATTAAGCTCGGGACCTATACGAGAACAGACCAAACAGCTAACTTGTTTGATCGCCTCTCATAAAGAGTCATTGGTGTTCGATTTAATCAGAGCGGCTCACTTCCCCATTATTCTTGGTCTGCCTTGGTTGCGATTACACAACCCCTACATAAATTGGAAGGCAGGAACACTTTTTTTGGGCTCGGAGTACTGTGTCACACATTGTCTTTCACGCAATTCGGTAGGCCTATATATTCCATCAGAGTCTCCTCCTACCACCGAATTGCCTTCCATCGGTCATTTGAGTATGATTCCCAAATGTCATCAACACTTTCTCAGGGTGTTCTCAACTCCCCAGTTTCCAACACTTCCGCCTCATCGAAGGGATGATTGTCATATAGACCTGCTTCCAGATCAACCGGTTCCGTTTGGACGAATGTATGTTTTGTCCCAACGGGAGAAGAGTGCCCTTCGAGAGTATCTCCATGCTAATATTCAGAACGGTCTCATTACCGAATCTAAATCTCCCGCTGGAGCTTCTTTATTTTTTATTCCAAAGAAAGATACAGAAGAATTGAGACCGTGCATAGATTATAGAGGGCTCAATAAGATCACTATTCCTGACAAGTATCCCATGCCATTGATTAAAGACATTCTTGAAGCCGTCCGTGGAGCTACTCTCTACACTAAATTAGATCTCAGGGGAGCCTATCATCTCATCAGAATCGCTCCGAATGACGAATGGAAAACGGCCTTTCGAACCCCTTTTGGACACTTCCAGTACCAAGTAATGCCCTTTGGCCTGGTTAATGCGCCGGCTGTGTTTCAACGGTTTATGGATCACCTTTTCGCCGATTTGCTGCTTCATTGTGTCGTCATTTACCTCGATGACATTTTGATATTCTCAGACACTCTTGAAGACCACATCCAACATGTTAATCTAGTTCTGAGTCGTTTGCAGACGAACCATTTGTATTGTAAGGCAGAGAAGTGTGAGTTCCATCAAGCTCAGATAACCTATCTTGGATTTGTCATCTCTGCAAATGGGATCTCTATGGATCCCAGAAAGGTTTCTGCCGTGCTAGATTGGCCAGCTCCTTCCACCGTCAAGGAGGTTCAGCGATTTCTCGGATTCGCAAATTTCTATCGGAAGTTCATTCCTTGTTATTCTGAGACGATTCTACCCATTACTCGACTACTCAAGAAGGGGATCGTCTTCTCTTGGAATCCTTCTGCCCAACAAGCCTTTGAGACCTTAAAGGGTTTATTCATCTCCGCCAGGGTCTTACTCAACCCGGATCAATCCCGCCAATTCATCCTTGAGACAGACGCTTCTCATCACGCTCTAGGAGCTGTCCTTCTACAAACAACTGATTCGGGGGAGGAGAGACCGGTGGCCTATCTGTCAAAGACGTTTACCTCCTCAGAACTACACTACTCTGTTCTTGAAAAAGAGTTATTGGCCATAAAGAAGGCTTTCGAAGAATGGAGACATCTTCTACTAGGATCTCCCCATACCATTGTGGTCCGTACAGACCATCAGAACTTGAAAGTACTACAGCAGGCTCAAACCACCAATAGTAGACAAGCACGGTGGGCGTATTTCTTTCTGCCTTACCGAATCGAATTCACCTTTCTCCCAGGAAGCCAGAATCTCAGAGCCGATGCCTTATCTCGAAAGAAACCACAGGTTTCGCAATTCAGCTCAGAGAAGATGTTTCCTCAAGCAAGATTTGTGGCAGTCATTTCCGACTTTCTTCAACTACTAAAGCTGGATACCATTAAGAATCAATCTGAATGTGAGAATCTTCTTTATACCCACCATCTTACAAAGGATCAAGGATTGTATTTCCACGCAACACAGGTCCTAATTCCTTCTAGTGTTCTTCAATCTGAGGTTCTTCGGATGTGCCATGACTCCCGAGCTGCAGGTCACCGGGGAATACAGACTACTCTGGATTTGATACAACGTTATTTCTGGTGGCCAAACCTTCAGGTCGATGTTCAAGATTATGTAAATTCCTGTACAACATGTATCCAGTCTAAGGCTTCACGAGCTCCTCCCTTTGGCTTACTTTCCCGCATGCCGATTCCCGAGAAACCTTGGCAAATCATCTCCACTGATTTTATAGTGGATCTTCCCCCTTCCTCAGGTTACACGACAATAATGGTCACCATTGACTACTTGACCAAGATGGCCCAATTCATTCCCTTAGTCAAATTGCCAGGGGCAGCCCAAATGGCTAGGATCTTCATTTCTGAAGTGTTTTCTAGACACGGCCTACCTGAAGTCATAGTCTCTGACAGAGGGCCACAATACACTTCTCAATATTGGAAAGGAGTCTGTCACTTCCTAGGCATTAAGAGGGCACTCAGTTCGGGTTACCATCCCCAGACCAACGGGCAGACGGAGCGTCTTAACCAAACTCTAGAAGGATACCTCCGCTGTTACGTCTCAGCAGCTCAGGATAATTGGTCTGAACTGTTGTCTATCGCAGAATTTGCTTACAACAATGCCAAGCACACTGCCCTTAAGACTAGCCCCTTCTTCTGTTCATACGGGTTTCACCCTTCTTTTGTCCCTACCATTACTCCCTCCCCCTCTAAATTACCAGGGGTGGACTGTTTGATAGACGTCATCCAGTCTGGCCAAAAGAAGGCTCGGTTGGCCCTTCAAGAAGCTCAGGATCGAGCCAAGCGGTATGCAGACCAACATCGACGCAAATTTCCAGAACTACAAGTAGGGGACAAGGTTTGGTTGGCCTCTCGGTTTCTTCCGAAACACTTAGTCCCTTCTAAATTATCTCCTAGGTTCTTTGGTCCTTTCAAGTTGGTATCTAAAGTAGGCTCGGCAGCAGTTCGACTGGCTCTCCCGGCGGCCTGGTTTCGCATTCATCCTGTTTTTCATCTATCTCAAGTGAAACCAACTGTAGCTGATCGTTTCCAACGCTCCACAAAGACCATTCCACCTCCGGTGATCACTGATACCGGGACAGAATATGAGGTGGCCGGTATATGTGACTCCCGCTACCGCAGGGGTCAACTACAATTTCTTATTGACTGGAAGGGGTATTCTCCGGCTGAAAGAACGTGGGAACCTGCTTCTGGTGTTCACTCTCCCCTTTTGATTCAACGTTTCTTTCGTTTACACCCGGGGAAGCCCGGATCGCCCCCCAGGAAGAGAGGGCATACTGTTACACCTTTTCGTCATCGCTGCTTTGTACACTTACATAGGTGGAAAATGTGCAGTTCCGCGCTTTGTTGTGCAGATGCGCGATCTATTTCTGTCAATACCACCAGTTCTAGCGGTACTGTGGTTCCACGTCATCAGTGCACGTCAAGGACAGGTCACATGATTCTTCCACGCAACCAGCTGACTATTACGACATGTCATGTGACGCTATATCAGAACCGAAGGCTTTCGCCTTCGCGCGTCGCTTCTGTATTTCAGGACGCTCCGTAAGTTCGAACTCTAGGCTCTCCCTATTCTAGTGTATTCAATCTTGCATGATATCTACCATTCCTTTTTCTCTCTTACCTTATAGTGTGCCCTTCCAGCGCTTCCTTCCAACCATCTCTACCTTTCACTCCGAGAACCCTCCACCTCTCAGCAACAACTAGATTCCTCCAAATCCATCCGTAAGAAACCCCTCTCTTCTCCCAATCGATTCTATCATTCCGCTGTCCTCCTATATTCACCTGTTGTTTTCTCCCGTTAGAACCTGTGATACAGCCATCAAATCGGGAGGTCTGCGCCTTGGATAAACCACCTGTCTGCAAGGATCTCCGACAACACACCTAGGGTTTTTTCCCCCTTGAGGGTTTCCCTGGGGGTCCTGCCTCTTCCTGTTGAAGTTTCTTTCTTCCCTTCCAGCAGAGTGGGGGTCTCAGGACTCTCAGGGAGGCTTTTCAATTCCGCCGCTGCTGTCCCGGTTCCGGCTTTCCGACCAGGTTAGTGGAGTTTTATATCTCATTCTGGACTATCAGATTAGAGTGTTACAACAAGAGCATAGTCCATAATTGTTGGGTCGTGCGAGACGTCACTGCCGCCTTTTACTTAGGCAGTGACATTCTCAATCGCTTTGCCATTAGTTTGGACCTAATAACCTTCAAAGCTTGGTCCCGATTAGCGGATAATCGCATGGACTTTGATGATCCAGAAAAAGCATTTAGGTCAGCTCAATTGCTACCTTATGCAGTTGAAATTCAGATCAAAGAGGAAGTCACCATCCCAGAAAGGACCCGACAATTCTCCCTGGAAGTGAAAGTTAAAAGAGGACAAACATTGAAAAACCATGATGCTTACATACATCTAAATGCTTCTCTCCAACAGCAAGGGTTAGGGGTAAACCCAACGCCATTAGTCAACATAGAACATGACACCATTCCAATAGAGGTGGATAACAGCGACTTAAAGAGTATTACTCTAGCCGCAGGCACCATTATTGGAATGGCGGTTGATGACCGACATTTCTCCATTGATTTAGGAAATGAACTGTTAGGACCAATCCCCAAGGACTGTTTTGACAGTGACAGTGATGACGACACAACACCAGACAGGATTTTCACCCGGCATGGGGGGAACTTCCTGGTGTACACTTCTTCCCCTTATGGTAAGGAAGATGTGACCTGTGACTTCAGGAGGGATGAGGTGATTTTCCAGGTCCATGAGGGCTGCCTTTCCCACCTGAAGCCTCCAGTCCAAATCAGCACTCTGACCAGGGACTTCTCCACCCAGCTGGAGGAGGCTGCTGAGATAGCCAAACCAGAAGTCTTTCCAGGCTAAAGGCAGATGGTGGAAGAGAGAGTCAACCTAGCTGATGCCTGCGTGACTCTGGAAGAGAAGCAAAAGTTGAAACAAGTTTTCTTGGATTTCCAAGATCTCTTTGCGGTAGACTCATATGACTGTGGTCGCACCGACATCCACACCACAACAATTCCCACGGACCCTGGAATGACTCCAGTGTTTGTGAAGCAATATCGCTTGCCTCTCGCATCCATGGAGTCCCTTACTCAAATAATTAAGAACCTAGAGTCCAGGGGAATAATCCGTCCAGTCCACAGCACTTTCAATAATCCGGTGCTGGGAATATTGAAGCCAAATGACCAGTGGAGACTCTGCGCCGACCTTAGGGAGCTCAACAAACGGGTCCATACTTCCCGATGGCCTCTGCCCTACATTGACCAAGGGCTGGCCCAGATCAGGGGTCACAGGTATTCACAGCAATAGACCTGACCAATGGATACTGGACCGTGCCTGTCAGTAGGGAGGACCAATACAAACTGGCTTTTACCTTTGGGGGCCAGCAGTACACATGGACCCGGACTCCCTTCAGATACCTCAACTCCGGCAATGAATTCCACATTTTACTACATAAGGCCATGCCCGACCTGGGTGCGAGGGGTAACCTGGCGTATGTAGATGATGTCCTCATCAAATGTTTACCTGTGGAGGAACACATAGCGGAGATTCGTTATGTTCTGACACAGTTGAGGGCCGCCGTAGCAAAACTTTCCTTTCAGAAAGCACAGTGGTGTAGAACCCGTGTTAATTTCTTGGGGCATGAGATTACTCCTCAGGGTCTCTGTCCCCAAGAAAAGAAAGTGGAAGCACTCCAGAAACTGGAAGACCCCACAACTCTGCGGGAACTAAGGAGCCTCCTTGGACTGACTAATTACAGCAGAAAGTTCATTGAAGGCTACGCAGAGATCACTAGACCCCTGATTCATCTCTTGAAGGGGGGGGCAAGTGGGAATGGGGTCCAGAACAATCCGAGGCGGTAAGACAACTCAAAAAAAGCCTCTCACAAGTGCCTTGCCTAGCTTACCCTGTCAGAAACAAGGAGTTCTTCCTGGAGACGGGGTTCTCTAATACGTGCTTGACGGCAGTATTATACCAAAAGCATGACAAGGTCAATAAAGTAATCTCCTATGCGAGCAAAACTTTATCCTCTGTGGAGGAAAAATTCAACGATTGTGAGAAGGCACTCCTGGCAACGGTGTGGGCATTAAAGAATTACAGCCCGTTTATCCAGAGGGAACACATCATAGTGGAGACTCCACACCAGCCTCTGCAATATCTCCAAAGTGACAGAATCCGGGCCGGAAATGTGAGTAATTCCCGAATTACTTCCTGGATTCTGTCAATGCAAGGCTTTCCTGTGGAGGTTAGATATGGCCAAAACAAGAAGAGTCCCCTCGCACAAGGTCTGGCTGACTTGCATGATTGTGCCAGAGAAAACTGTCTCGAGGACGAAAGTCTAAAAATCAAGGACAACATGGAGGCATACCTTAATTCCCCACACAAAGTCTTTGAAGAAGACAAGTGTGAGGGAATGCCCACTGTCTATGTGGATGGATGCTCTTACCATGTTGACAACGACGGGGAGAAAGAACTGGTGGCTGGTGTAGGGAATGCATGGGTGAAGGAGTTCCCAGAACCCTCCGCTGGATACAAAATTGGTCCCTGAAGTAGTCAGGTGGCAGAATTGATGGCTGTGCATCAGGCCAGCCTCACTGCTGTCCAGCATCAACTCCATGAACTGGTCATAATCACAGATTCGGATTATGTATGGAACGGGTTCGTGGAGCACCTGGTCAACTGGAAAACGAGAGGCATGTTATGTGCTAATAACAAACCCTTGAAACATGGGAAGTTAATCCAAAACATTGATGATCTGGTCACATCGAATGGGATGACCATCTACTGGAAAAAGATCAAGGGTCATTCCAAGGTAGAGGGACCAGACAAAACTGGAAATGACTTAGCTGATCAGCTGGCCAAAACCGGGGCCATCCAAGGGGATCTAATAGAAATAGAGTTCTTGTTGGGGGAAATCCAGGTCACTGCGATCACTAGGTCCCAGACAAATGCTCACTATGATCTTTCAACTGCCCAATGGAGCAAGGAGACCCCTGATGCTGATTTAATTACAGCTCAGAAGGGGGATGCAATTATTGGTAAGTTTTACCAACACCTTGAGGACCCTGAGAACTTTCCCCTGACGGATACCGATTACATTGGGAAAGAGGACCTAAGAGTGTTGATGAAATGTCCAAAAATGTTCCGAATCCAAGATGGTTTGCTGGTAAGGACATCCAAAGCTGGCCACGATCAGTGGGTGGTTCCTACCTCATTCCGAAGCCTGATGTTAAGTCACGCCCATGATGCGGCCACCGCCGGTCAAAGGGGGTTTCACACAACACTGGAAATCTTAAGAGAGGTTGCATACTGGCCACACATGGGGCATGACCTCGACCAATACTTGAAGGGGTGTCTCGTGTGTGTGCACAATTTCAGTCATCATCCCTCACACACCGTGCGCCTCTCCAAAAGAGGGGGATGACACTGCCATGGTCAGATTTGCAAATCGACTTTGTAGGCCCTGTGATTCGCTCGTCTAGAGGAAACAAGTACATGTTGACCGTTACATGCTTGTTTACCAAGTGGGTGGAATGTCTCCCAGCCCCAAACTGAAAGGCAGAAACAGCAGCGGCCCTGATGATTAACCACATCTTTTCCTGTTTTGGTCTACCTCAAAGGATTGAGTCAGACAGAGGTAGCCACTTCACCAGTGAAGTAATGACAAAGATGTGGGAGATACTGGGGGTCAAAAGAAAGCTACATATTGCTTACTGGCCAGCTTCTTCTGGGGCAGTAGAGAGATACAACCGAACCAATGTGGGCATCTTAAAAATGTTTGTGGCAGATTCTGGGCCAAGTTGGGATATCCGATTACCTCTGGTCCTAATGGCCATCAGATCTACCCCTTCATCTGCAACCAAAATATCACCATTTGAGTTGATGAATGGATGCAAGATGGTGCTTCCCACCATTTGCTCTACAGAACACAAGAGCAAACGTTGATAAATGCCTCCACAACTCATGAGTATGTGGAGAATTTAAGGAAACACCTTCAGCATGCTTCTGCCTATGCTCTGCGGAATCTAGAAAGATCAGCCGAGAGCATGAAGACCCACTATGATTTAAAAACTACCCGAAAGGAATATAAGGTGGGTGATCGGGTCTATCTAAACAATTTCCAAAGGAACCATGCCAAACAGCGAAATTTCTTGCCTACATGGAAGGGACTTTTTGAAATTATAGACAAAATCTCCCCTGTGGCCTACAAGATCCGCATCCACAAAGGCGGTTTGGCAGAGGGGGAAGACAAGTGGGTCATATCAACCAGCTAAAGTGTTGCCATCCCAGGCACACTTTGCAGCAACTGGAGGAGTCCTCTGCAATACCAGAGGGGACCGCTCCAGATTAATTCAGTTCCAAACCCTAACACATTCCACATATCAAAAATATAGTAACATAATGCAAATGTGCCCTGTTATAGATTGTTTTTAAAATCAGACTGCACAATGCATTTGGATGTATAAAATGTACATGTTCGCCAGTAGTGGTGAAGAAATATCTAAGAATAGGTATTGCTGCTTTGCTTTATCATCCTAGGAGAGATGAAACCATGGAGACTGACCAAGGAGGACGACCGGGGACCGGGAGCAGAGACCCGAGGGGCCCGGGGTACCGCCCAATATTCCCATCAGGACCGGCGAGGAGAACCGATTGATCCAACTGGATGGGGGAAAAGATGCTGAACTGTGCCATCTATCGGAAGAAGATGAGGAGAACATCCCAGATCTTGCGAGTTCCATCTGAGAAAGGACAGAATGGCCATCGTAAGAGGGGGGGGCTTGTGGGATGTTTTTACCCATGCATCCAAGCTCTACAATAAAACTGTGCGGTACTGGCATGGAAAACATCATGATGGCCAGAACTCCCCAGAGAGTGCACAGGGAAAACATGAAGAATAGGCTGCCACCCATTTTTGCCTATGTTGTGAGCACAGGAGAGCACTGCCTAAAACCACCATTGGGCTACACACACGGTAGCCTGAAACCATTGGGAATGGCAATGCTGATTGCAAAAAAAACAAAGCAACTCAGAACTGTGGGGAATTCATTTTCTTAATCCCAAAAATGGTTGCATTACCAGTACTCACCACTATCAGAAAGCCGGCGTTTTAAAACCACCAGACTTTTGTGTAAAACTGCACAAATGAAACAAAACCAGACCAAGGAAAGACTTGCTAAGAGGTGGAAGAATGTAAAACCATATTCTGAAATGACTTGAAGGAAGTAATTATTTAATGTATAGGGACGAATTGTCAGTTTGATTTGAATGTAGAAAACTGGGAACAAAAAGTGACATTTAGCTGAAACCTGGCTTAATGAAACTGGATTCTGCCTGACAACTAGCCCCGACAGGAGTTGAAACCTGCTCAGCCACTCCCCTTGCCAAAAGGAGTTGCCACCTCTCTGATTAGATTAGGGGTGGAGCAGGTGGGGACTACAGGGAGTTGAACAAAGGCCTATCCTGGACTCAGGCAAATGTTATATTGGGGGGCCGTAAAGTGGCTTCCTCTTAGGGGAAACTGGGAGGGGCAGTGACTCGGCTAGCAGCTGAGCTTGGGGGAAGTGGATAAACCAGTTATTCCACCCTGTGATGTGGGAAGCCACACCCCTGTTTGACCAGGGCATAATTTTAAAAAGATAGATAACTCATAGTGCGGACTTGTCAGAATTATATAAGTAATATCATTATTTTTGTGATTTTTCTGTGAACATTTTGAGAGGCGTTAGGACCCTGTGGTGTATTCTGGGGGGTTGCTAGCGGAAAATAGGGTCTCACTCCAAATGTCTGCATGTTAAAAATCTGACACTTCATCAATTAATGTCCATACTCCTTGCGCACATGTGTGTAATTTTGGGTAAATGTCCGATATTGCAAAACCAGTTAAAAAGTGCAAAATGTTGTCATTTTGAATGCAAGCCCCCAGGAAGATCAGAGGCGGACAAGCATGGACCATAGGGAATATATAATGTGCACATGTAATTTCAACAAATTGTATATCTGGGAAGGATGTATTTGAATCAAATATAGATTTGTGGGCAAACTGACCAGGGGAGGATCCTCTGACCCATAAACAGACTTCATCATGCTGACAATCCATTTCCTTCCCCCAATCATGGGAGAGGGGAGAATTGGGCCAATGACAAGTAGAGAGGGGCAGGCTTAGCTAGGCCCAGTCACACACCCATTTTCAAAACACATAATAAGAGACTGCTGGGACAGGTAGAGGCATTCAATTCCATTTGCTGCGGAGCATGCTGACCGACGACTTCACATCCAGAGATCCAAACTTCAAATCCATCAATCTCCAAAGACCAGAACTTTACTTCAGAACTTAAAGCAAGGGCCTAAACCCACAAACTGAGAACTCTTCTCAGCAGGCCTCAGCAACCTTAAAATCATTTGCGAACTATTCCACAGCCGGGCGAGCTGTTTGAATTCTTTTGCCAAGAACAATTGCCAGAGACCAGACCAGAGATCCAGAGTGACCCAGACCGCTGTGAGCAGAACCAGAGAGCTGACCCAGATCACTGTGACGTGCCGAGACCAGAACCGGAGTCCAGTCCAAAACCTGACCAGATCCGTGGCGAGGCCTATTTCAAATTTATATTGTGAGTACCTAGCAGAACTGTGCAGAACCAATCTCTTAGTTAAAATAATCTAATCCAAACTATTTTAACCTAAGCAGAACTGCCTCCTAGAAATCGTATCATCCGTCATTTTTAAAGCTGCACAACTGTCACCTTTCAATTCTGTAGCTGCAAGCTGTCACCTGTCATTTTGAGTTTACTTTAAATCCGAAAAACTACCTTTATTTAATCGTCCGTATCTCTGGAACCGTCTGGGCTAGAATCTAGGCTTTCCAACGAACCTAGAACCGACGTCCTACTCCCTATACTTTTTCCGCAATCGCGAGACACGCACTCGCGAAATTTACAGCGATTTGCGATTTTGGCTCAATTTCTCCACTTGTCAAGATAGCAGCTCCATTCTTTCTTTTGTTAAATCCGTTTGCAACCTGGTAATAACTCATAGAGCATTGCTAAAGTGAGCCTGAACTAATACCAACACGCATCTCCCACTCACCCTGAATCTCTAGAGGGAATTAAAATCAGTTGGCACATTTTCCCATCCATTGCCATCACATTTAAAAAGCATTTTGGGCCTGTGTTTCAAACTCCTACCTGTTTCCTCTAAGCTTGCTGGGGGGGAACTGGATTTCGTATTGTATTTGATTGCATTCCTGACGACTGTGTGCTCCTCTTTCCAACTCCTTCCATTTCTTACATTGCATAGGGGAGGGGAGTGAATTGCCAGGGAAAAAGTGATTATCTTATCCTTTGCTAAAATCATATCAAGTATTCTGTACTGCATTTTATTCCTCACTGCTTTTCCCTTGAAATCATAAAAGTATTTTTGCTACTGTATCCATCCTATACTAACTCCTCATTGATTGTAAAGAACTGTGCTAGTGCCAGATTACCCATTGTTGATCAACATCATATGTCTAAGTGTAATATCAGATATTAATTTATAGAAGTGTGATATATATATTGTTTAAAATTTCAAATAAACCTTTTAATTTGCAAAACAAACCTACTTCTTGGCTCAGTGGGGTCAGGGGGATTCTAAGAGGGGGGTGTTATACAAGGGTGGTCATCCAGAGTACTGAACTGAATATAAAAATACATAAATAAGGGTTTTCCTCAGCATCCCAGACTAGGCATTGACTTAGCTGTAGTGTTGATTGAATATCGCTTACAATGTCAATAGAGGTTCCCCTGATTTTTGCCTCAAATGGGTAATGATTTCCCCAACCTCCTGCTTGGTGTAATCCTCCAGCGTGTTTAAATCCACAACTCCACCCGCAGGATTATGCGGGTGGGGTCCAGCTCGCTGTCTTCTAACTGGCTTAGCCGCCACTATTTTCTGCTTCATTTCCATTTTGGGGTCGGACTCATTTGCGGAACTACTCTCTAGACTGGTGGAGTCAAAAATATCACCATCCCACTTATCCGGGTCCCAATCCACACCGGCGGTAGCGATTACAGAGCACAACAGCCCACAGGTATGCCGGACGAAAGCGTCCCTCCTCCGGCTGAAGTCTCACCTGACCGCTCAGGGATTCCGCATATATGCACCCTTCAAAAGGGGTAGCGATTTCTCAAACCTTCTGGCAACGCACTTGCGCATTGATGAGCCGCCGTTGGTTGCCAGCTGGGTCAACCGACAGTAACCTCAAGGAGCAAAGTGCCTCCCTCCTCTAAAAACAAGCACCATGGAAAACAGTCCCATAGCTCATAACAAGACATAACAAAGTTAGCTTTCCCAGCAGAAATGTCTTTGACTGCATACCAGGTTTGGGAAGCATGTTTTCTTCAGCATTGTGAATCTAGCTCTCAGCAAAATGAGTTCAGCTTTTCACTGCGGCCTGAAGTAAATATCCATCTTGGCTCTGAGCGCTCCCAGAATGCACTGCGCACCAGCGCCATGTTTTAGCTCAAGCATAACACCACCTCTCAGTCATGTGACGAGTTAGTGGTGTGTTTGGGGCTGTGCTAGATATGGACGCAGACTCCTTGTCCTGTCCTCTTCCACTGAACTGCATGAGGGAAGGTCAAAGGAGATGATTTTCTTTTCCCTTGTCTGGCACGGAATTATAGAAAATGCATCATGAAAGTAACGGCCATGCAGGGGTTTCCCAGTGTCTCTTCTTTTAGGGCCTAGGTCCTCCGGTCCCGACATGTTGCTTTCACGCCTCCTCTCAAACTTGTGGGAAGGGATATGGCGCATGGTGGCACATGTGTGTGCTCAGAGGGGTTCTCAGAGCCCCTGGTGCCGGTGGAGGGGGATGTCACTTCAGTGGGTTTTTTCCATTATAGGCATACTGGTAGGGGGTTGCCTTTGATGTCTGCTATCCGGGATGGATTGCTTCGCCCCGCTTTGTGACAGTACTCTGCCCTTTTGACGCCAGCCTGGTGGCTCCTCTGTCGGCTGAGGGGGCCATGGTCTGCTGGACTTCTGCCCTGTCCTGTATCTTCCTTTTGATAGGTCAGATCTTTTTGTGGACTGACAAGCATGCTGTTGTATTGTGGCGCAGTCCTGCTTCAATGTCCTGTGATTTTCCTCTGGTGCAAGTGCAGTGACTGGCGGTTTTTCCTGGCTCATCGTCTCTATCTTCTCAGAGGTGTATGGGACCGGTGGGATTCGGCTTCCTGGGTAATGGGCTCCTTCCGGAAGGGGGTATCAGTTGCCGTTCCTGTCTCCTCCTGTCCAGGTTTGCATGGTTAGGACTTTGGTACCCAGCTCACGGTCCAAGTAGTTGGCCATGGGATCCGTTCTCTCCGAATGGTTGTTGTAGGTTACCATTTTGCCCATTCCTCTCCCTGTTCAGGGTCAGGTTTTCTACTTGCGGGTGTTCCTGTTCCCTATGCCTTCTAGGATGTGTCACCTGCTTATGGGTCTCAAGGCCCTGCACTGCTAGTCCGGACAGAACTCTTCAACGTGGGGGCTTTGCGGAACGTACTCTGGATGTTGTGCAGGGGGGGCGCTTGCTGGCTGTTCTGGGCTGGGTTCTCAGAAGGCAGTATGTCTCGGCTCACCTGTTGCTGAAGTTACGGGGCACGTGGCATCTTGTGT
Organism: Ambystoma mexicanum; assembly: GCF_040938575.1. NCBI lineage: Eukaryota > Metazoa > Chordata > Amphibia > Caudata > Ambystomatidae > Ambystoma > Ambystoma mexicanum. The sequence continues at coordinate 162,246,910 of NC_090938.1, read as the reverse complement.
GTTTTCCAGTTCCTTGAGCCCGTCTTCAGTTACGTGCCCTGGTGTCTTATACGCTGTCCCACTGGCTCCCGACGTCTCGGCTTTCGTAGTTTTGTTTTCTGTGTCCCCAGCGCTGCGAGTCTCCCTGCTATGGTGGTGGGGGGTTTCAGGTCTACAGGCTGAGGAGTGCATGGTTCTTCATCCTGTGGCCCCTCTTACTACCGACGCCAGCAGAATGGGTTGGGGGGGTCTACATCGGGGGTCCTCTCAGATCAAGGGTTATGAGATCTGGGGAGAGCCGGTGATCATCCAATTGGCAAGAGTTGTGCCATTATCCAAGCTCTGCTGTACTTCAAGGAGTTTCTGGACGGTCAGCGGTTTTGTTCCGATCAGACAATACGACGGCCTTGGCATATGTCAACTGCAAAAGGGGTTCCGGCTGCTCCTTGAATGCTCTGGCAGCGCTGATAGGCACCTGGGAGGAATCTCATCTGGTGTCTCTGGTGGGCTCACGTATGAGAGGGGTGGACACTGTTCAAGTGGATCTTCTCAGATGCCGGTTTCACTCCTCTGCAGAACTGGTCCTGTCAGCCCAGGTCTTTGCAGTGACCTGTGTCAGATTAGGGTCCCCGGTTCTAGACCTGTTTGCATCCCCGGCCTCAGCAGAAGTTCCCCTCTTCTGCTCTCGGTTTCAGGCCAATGGGATTGGGGGATGGATGCCCTCTCTGTACAGTGTCCTTGGGGCTTTCCTTTATGTCTTTCCGCCTATTCCCCTTCTGCCCTGTGTGGTTTGGCACATCAGAGTGTCCAGGGTGACTGTGTTGTTGTTAGCTCCGTACTGGTCCCGCTGGAGTTGGCTCTCCTCTCTGTTGGAGCTTCGGTCCTAGGAACCTTAGCTGGTTCCGAGGTGGCCGTGTCCCCTTCAAGGGGATCTGCGGTTGGAAGTACACCGGATGCAATGGGCAGAGTGGCTATTGCTCAGTCTAGGTTGATATCTCAGGGGTTCTCAGATCCTGTAGTTGAGTCTATAATGAATGCTCTTAGAGCCTCCACTCTGAAGGTGTTCGGCAGGCATTGGGGCCATTTCCGAGACTGGTATGGGCGGTCTGGGATCCCTCCCCTGCGTTCTGGCCTCTCTGCTATCCTTCGATTCCTCCAGGAGGGGTTTTGACAGAGGCCTGGCAGTTTTTTTCCAGGCTTCGCTCTCAGTGGGCCTCCATGAAATTGCTTTTGGGGGACTCTGATGGTCACTTGGATGGGGAGGTGTTGGTGGGGAAGTTGCTCCAGGGTTTTTCTTCTTCCCGTCATTGTGCTGATAAAGGGTTTCCCCTTGGGATCTCCCTCTTGTATTACGGTTCCTTCAAGGGCCTACTTTTGAGCCCATTTCTGAGATTGATATCAAACATCTTACACTGAAATCTACTTTTCTTATTGCCCTCGCTTCTGCCCATAGGCTTGGGGAGATTGGGGCTCTCTTATGTCACCTTCCTTTCCTGAGGGTGCTGTCAGACTCGGTGGTGCTGAGGTGTGGTCCGAAGTTCCTCCCTTAAGTTGTATCTCGGTTTTCACACCTCTCAGGATCTGGTTCTCCCTGACTTCTTTCCTGATCCGAGAATGCCTGAGGAGGTGGCTTGGCTTAACATTATGTCCGGTGGGACGTGTAGGAGTATTTGGCTAAGTTTGCTTTTTTCCACCAATCTGATAGTCTTCCGATTGCTTGTGGTCCGGCTCGGGCTGGGCATAACACATCTGTGGTTTCCATTTTCCGGTGGTTCCGGGTTGTGATCTTCAGGGCCTATGTGGCTTCTGTCCTGACTGTGCCTGCGACGATCGGGGCGATCCGCCAGGGGTTTGGCGGCTTCCTGGGCCGATGCAAGGAGGGTTTTCTCTGCAAGAGATTTGTATGGCTACCGCCTTGGCTGGTCTAGGCATTTTCATCAACCGCTATGGGTTGAGTTTCTCCCACTCGGGGTTGGTTCCTTCGTGGTTGGAGTTTTGTCTGTGGGGATGTGAATTAAGAGTTATTGTGGGTGTGTGTTTTGCTGCACTGTTTTTGGCTCTGTGTCTCATTGGAACTTTTCCCATTGCTGCTTTGGTATACCTCATGAGGTAAGTACTGGGACGAGGAAGAGTGGACATGGAGGTAATGCTCTGATTACTAACAGGTAATCTTCATTACTCCTAGTCCTACTCTTCCTCGTCACAGTACTGATGACCCTCCTCACCCTCCCTGCGGGGAAGGTCCCATGCTCCGGCTTGGTAATATGAAACTGAGTGACGTGGATGTGGGGGAGGAGTTATAGGGATTTAAAGAAATAGAAGAGGGTTCTGTGTCGGAGGCAGGGGCCTCATGAGGTAAGTACTGTGACGAGGAAGATTATGACTAGGAGCAATGAAGATTACCGGTAAGTAATCAGAGCAATACTCACTGAGCATGAGCGCTATGCGATAATAATGTCACTTCAAACTGAGCCTGCCTGCTCACTAATTAGTTGGATTGAGCTTTAACACGAGCAGACGTCCATGCAGCTGCTTAACAGGGAACTTCCGTGCAGCCTGCGCCTTACACCAGCTCCAAGGCGGGGGGCCAGTAAAATGTGCCCAATGGGAGAGAGGACAGGGAGAGGGGGCAAGAACACCCGCAGTGCGAAACCCCCCTCTCCCTCTCCTTTCATGCTTTGTTGGTCACTAAGACGCTGGGAACCAGGCAGGAGGAGGGGCAAGGTGGAAGTAACACCTTGGCTTCCACACCTAAGAGGTGCTAAAGCACCAAGGCAGGCCAGACAGGAAACAGCAATGGAACAACAAAAGAAGCACCTCAGGGTGCTACATGCCATCAGCGCCAGCTGGCCGGGGGCTGGACAACACAGCCCCCACACAGGCAGAACAGAGCCCAGGGACCAGCCCGTGGGACAATATAAGGAGCTGCTTTTGCAGCAAGAATCCACAATTCAATTTGGGACCCTGCACGGGGACCCAAACAACAAGTACCCTGCGTACACAGAGTACTTTTTCTTTTCCCAGAAACACCCCTACCCAAGAAAAAGGGAAAGAAGAAGGAGAAGAAAGTCAGGGCACTGTAAGAGCCCACGCTGTTGTGGGACAAGGAAGGCGAAAGGGGCCAGAAGGCACAACCTCAGAACCTGTGCCCAAAAGTACACATTATTTTATGCTTACTATGATTGTTTTGTTTTTATCACATAATCATGTGCAATAAAAATGCCACTACCTTTTTATTGCCAACACTCACCCAATGTTTCGTGTGGTATTTAGGGACGGGGGTATTGGTTGTTCAGCTGTCTACCTTTGGGTCCACCAGTTACAACGAGGAGGAGTTTTGGACAGAGAGAGCCATGAATGGGTGGAATAGCCATAGGGATTAGCATGGCCATGGGCAGGGAATGGGTGGGCTCATAACCAAACAACACCTACACACTGTGTCCCTCCTAATATGCCATTTCTGTGTGTCCTTTGTCATATGCCCTTCCTTACTATCTGTACAAATCTGTACTCAAATGCAATAGTTTGGACTGTATAGGTGTCGCAACAGACTCCTAATAGCTGTGAGGTACCAGTAGTAAGACTCAGACACAAGAATTACCTACTTTGGGGTATAGACTTTTATTGATCACAGAAGGTTGGGGTTTGCCTGCCTCAATAGAACTAGTGAAAACAGACAGGATGTCCAAAAGTATGGAGTCTGTCCCAGTCACATCCTCAAAACCTACCTCTGTACCCCACACTATACAAACTAACAAAACGGTGCAAGGCTGACCTCACTCTTAAGAAAACAGTGTTCATCAAGGCAACATAAATGTTCTCAGCCAGTCGGCCTTCCAAAGGATTGAAAAACAATGTTAAAAAAATAATGTTCCAATACTAGGGTGTTGTTCTTTTTCCCTAGACTTCAAAAGGATAAATGTCTTTCCAGTCTCTTCACATACAAAACGTTTCTTCAAAAGTACAATACGTTCCTCAGTCCCAGGGTTTTAAACCCCTTCGGTTTCAACCTTCTATTTGGGTGCAAATCCCAGACCCGCAAGACTTGAGGGCTCTTGGTATACTCTCCTGCCAAGACCCAGTTATCTCATATATTGTCTTTGTTTCTTGTTTAGGGCTCCAGCCACTGTTATTTTTGCTTAGGGTCCCAGACCCTTTTATCCTTGGTCTCATCTTTTGGTACAAGTCACAGTCTCGCAATGGAACCTTTGGTTTGTTTAGTTTACTCTCCTGCCAAATGTAGTGTTCCTTGTTTCCAATCTTGCTTTCACACAAAGTATCTGACTCCTATATACTTTCTACTTTATATGGGTGCGGGTCCCAGACTCGCAATTGTTGTCTGCAATAGCCTGGTTCACTCTTCAGCCAAGATAAGTTTTCACTTGTCATGAACTCATTCATGACTGGGGTATCTGCCCTGTTGCTTCTCCATGTTCATTTTATTCTATTAGTCCACAATACTTTCTGACCCTTATTCGGTCCTTTCTGTACTTCACCCGGCTTTCCCTGACCTTCTGTCAATCCCCACCAGCCCGTGTACCTTCGTTTTCATTTGCGACTTCTGGGAGGCAGAATTCCATCTCAATGCTCTGGTAGCCCTTGGACTTGCTGTTGTTTTGGTTGTTCATCTGCGGTGTCCCGCATCCTTCACGCGGTCCACTCTCACCTCAGCGTTGCTCTGAACATGGTAAAACGCCCCCACATCTAGTCAGTAAATGAGCTTCAGAGTAGCCAGCTCCCTGGGTACTTTCTTTCTCTTTTCTTTCCCGGCAGGCAGCGTCTTGTCTGTGTGTCAGTTTCCCGTCTCTGTGCACTGCTTTACGGCTGACAGCGTTGCTTCCCCGGTCACCACTATCCGGAGAGCTTCTCCTCTAGCTCTCAGCTGTACTAGATTTAAACTCCCACGTTTGGAAAGGGAGTTGTTCTGAACCAATCAGATTTGTTAAAGGACTAGATTGGTCACTTCGGTTTATACTCGCAGGGCTCTTCCTTGTCTCAGTACATGGTTTCAGATGTAACAAGTCAATGGGCCTCATTACGGGTCCGGCAGTAACCCTGCCGGTGCTACCAGCGGGCTGCCGCTGGACCCGTAAAACTGTACCAGCACCCAACTTCCCGGGGCCCTGCTCATTATGAGTTTAGTGGCCGCGAAGTCAGGCGCCGGTAAATGTGTTACTCCCCATTCCCATAGAGTATGATAGGACTCTATGGGAGTTGGGACACGAAAGTACTGGCACCGTTGCTAATGGTGCCAGTGCTTCCGTGATGGGTTTGCTTACCGTGACCGCTGGGCCCGGCAGCGTCAGACTTGTCGGGCACAGTGGCTCCGGCAGGCAAATACGTAGTTTGCCTGTCCGGAACTTGTCATGAAGCCAATGCCAATACTAGTGTAAGGAAGGCATGGTATCAACAGTAAGACAGACACAAGTGACCACAGTTCAAGGGTGTTTATTGAACTTCAACAAGGGTGTGATAAACGCCTATCTAATTCTAAATCTACAGATGGGAGCAAGCTACGACCATCAAATAATAATAATGCAGTCCTAGTGGACTCTGGTCAAAATAAAAGGGCATATACTAAAAAAAAACTATTGCCAATTCTTACCGCTAAATATACATATTGTGTAGTATTTTGCATGAAAAAGAAAGAAGTGTTCACAAAATGATATGTCAGGATGTTCAGTTCCATTACCAGCATCAGGGCCTTCTGTGGTGCAAGTCTCTTTACTCTCTAAAGTCTCTTGATTCAGAGGGCCTGATGTACAAAAACATTGTATTAAATTCAGGTGACTCACCCTGGACCCCCCCACTCCCCACAGCCGGCTCACATCCCTTTTTTATATCGCGGTCGTTATTGTGGATCCCCCTCTTCTGGGCCCAGATCCCACCTTTTACAATGTTCAGACAATGTTCTTTTTCAGGTGGCTCACGGTTCACCCCGGATCTCCCTCAGCCGGGCTCAGATCCTTCCTCCTATATAATTAGTCTCCCTCAGCCGGGCTCAGACCAATTGCAGTTCACATTAAACTATCGAAGACTTTAGAATGTGCACAGAATTTAGCTTGACCCGTTGAAGGACCACTTCGATCTTAAAATTCCCTATTCCACAGTAGCCAATCAGTTGGATACCTAACAGAGACCTTTTGAATGAGCATCCATGTGGCGCCAGACCACTCTGTTTACAGTATCTTGCTTGGCCTCCTACAGTTCAATCACTCCTCTGGTTTTCAATTATATTTGCGTCACTCATCACATATGTTTCAAACACTGTTCTCTTTAGATTTCTTCATACAATGTTGCCGCTTGCAATCTTGGTACTAATACAGGCTGGTTTGGTATCAGTCTCTCTGACTCACCGGCTGTGCTGTCTTTACTGGTGCTGAAGGAGCCAAGGACAGTACGGTGGGCCTTGGTTATCGATGCCCCGGTTACCTCCGACACACAATGCAGGTTTGTTCAGCTTTAGTTCCTGGTCTTAGGTTCCTTATTTTACAAGGTTCACGAAAGTAATGGTCTGAAAAGTTCATGGGCACTTCCTTCCTTGTAACGCTCTCTGGTCTCACCGTCTTTTCTCAGGTAATTCTCTCGCTCCGGCGACTAATACAAACCCATGAGATAGGGTGGGATTCTAGTTCATGTAGACTAACACGGGGGTGCGATTGTATCCCCCTTTCTAACAGAGTTCTACAGCGGTTTTACCGCCGCGTTGTATATGGCACCAGTTACCAACGCGAAGCTCCTCGCACGTATATTTAAAGGTTGTCTTGTGACCTTATCCGTCTTGTTTTCTATGGGAATTGGAAATTAACGACGTGGAACGGTAACACTTCATTCAACCAAGGAAGGCAACCATACTCAGCTCCAGGTAAAGCCTTATAGCCAAAGTTAAAGTGTTTATCCAGGTCATGTACTTTTAGCAAAGATTTACAGCAACAATACCTTTGTCTATTTACTACAGCCGCTTGCAGTTTTTCTCAAGATGGGGCTTTGGAACAGTTGAAGTACCCTACGATCTCCATACCTAGCATCGACTACCCCGATAGGTGAGCAATGAAAGTTTTTCAGCCTAGCGATCTGAGAGTGGGACCCAGCGCTTCATTACGCCTCTGGTCCCATTCCAGATCGCCATTGAACTCACTATTAACACCTACCTTTAGCTTGACAGTAAGTTGTAATTTTCTGTCATTTATAAGTTCAGGAAGTCCACAGAGTGAACTTTTTGCGAATATTGACCCAGATCTTTGACCTTAAGTACAGGTTAGTTAAGTGATTGCTTATCACGGCCCCTAGCCGTGTTTCTTTTTCTTGTTCTTTTAAGAAATGTAGCAACTTGATATTGTAATAATTACCTCCTATTCATTTTACAGAAAGAATTATCTGATATCATTACCTGAAGAAGGGTTAAAGTAAACCCGAAACGCGTAGCATAGGACAGAAGACACAACAACAACAGCACTTCTCTGTCTAGATATCAGTGCATATTTTCGAACGAAACTGTTTGTCAACAATTGAATTTGTAACCCTGATGTGTTTTTGAAAAGTTTATGGAACGATCATTTGTGCGGAGATTTTTTATATGAAATTTGTGTTTTGTGAAACTATATTTTGAAATTGCTGAAATATTACCAACAAGAGTTTATTGTTGGTCATTTGCTTTGATTAATACTTACCTTACTTTGAAACCTTATTTTTTTGAATTGTCTTATTTAAAATTATTAAGGGTTTGAACGAAAGTGTTTTAGCAGCTATCTGGCTGCTACTGTTTGTGCCCCTGTTTGTATCGCGAGTTGCTCTTTGTGATACCATCCCTTTCTCTCACCGTCTTTCTCCTCATATTAAACTGCCATCTTGGAACTGCTGTTTCCTCGTTTGCTTTGCCTTGCTCAGAGTGTGGTTGTGTGCTCCGCCTTTTATTTATCTGGGGACGTATGATAGAAGAGGTATGCAGTGATAACATTGTGGCAAAAATATCGCCTGTAAAAAAAAAAAAAACTGCTGTCCCCCGCATCCTCTACATAGATTGCGGTGTCAAAACCACAGCATTTTTGCTTTGATATTTTGTGTTCACGGCCATTTTTGCCGCGATTTTAACACATGGAACCATGGAAGTCAGGTGTGTGTAATGATCAGGAATTGCCTGATGTTGCCTGACAATTGTATTGGGACATGTCAGGTATACAGCTCTGGTGTTTTCGCTCATAGTGAGCTGTCTGTGAGAAAGTGTTTGTGTCAGCAAAGGGGGAGGGCGGTTGAGTTTCTAGGTATCCTACTTGGTAGGATGGGGGAAAGGTGTTACGGGGAAGCAGATACTGCATCTCACCATCCGGCTGTCCCACTTCCACTTCCTGAAAACCCCTCATCAATGTGATCCTCTCGCACTGGTCCACCATCAGGACCTGGATCCAAAAGTGATGGCGCGGGGCGTGGAGAAGCGAGGGAGGATCTCCTGGGTGGAGGGTCCTTGGGAACTGGGAGTGGGACACCCTTAGGAGAGACATGGTATCCCCTTGTCCTGTTGAGACTCAACCAAACCTTTCCCTGACCTTTATAGGTTATTATAAAACTGCTCCTCTCATTTCCCCACATATAACACTTGACAGTACTGAGACGAAGAAGAAGCAACTAAGAGTAATTAAGACTAGACCCTTTCACCCCTTTAGTACTGGGACAAGGAAGATGCCTACAGGGAGCCATGAGGGTCAGCCATGTCCTTTTAATTATGGTCAGGCACGTCTCATTAGAGATCCACACCTGCAGCTTTTCAAGGGGCTGCAGGTGTCTAAAGAGAAACCAGTGGAGTAGAGCAGTGAGCAAGACGGAGGCCTATGTGGAAGAAACCAGCAGGTGACCGTTCGTCAGAGGAGGCAGCCGTGTTGAGACCGGACAAGGAGCCAGGACACTGGCAAACTTCCCAGAAGATTTGCACAGCCCATAGCCAGTGGACCATACAAGTATTGTAAGTCTGGGAGCCTACGTTATAAAGGATAGGCAGCATGAGCTGCGACAGAGCACCAGGAAACAAGGACGCTCTTTAAGTCTGAAAGAAGCATATGACGGCGTGCCCAGAGAGAGGCACGTGGCAGGCTAGAAGAGCTCCAGCAGGTGAGTTTCCCGGCTTCAGCAGAAGCAGAGGGAACTGCCAGAAGGAGACGTAACAAGCCGGAGAGTGTCGGGGAGGACGGTGGCACACTGGGGCACTCCTGTAAATATATATTGAATTCCGAATGAATGAAATTTTAAAAATTAAGCAAAACTAATGCTTAGTGACTACCGAACTGAAAGGCACTTGACAATTAAGCAGCATGAATTCTTATCGAATACTGAATTGAATGAACCCCTGAAGTTAAGGATGCAAATTATTGAATGGAATGAAAACCTTCATGGGCCAAGCAAATAAAGTGGAAAGCCCAAATACCCATGTGAAAACCAATTACAGAAATGGGCACAAGTTTAACAGAGAGTCACAAGAAGGTGGGTGTGAGCAAAACACCCTTACACTGAACATTGATGGATGAATGCAGTGTGAAAAGGCCAAAGACTGGAAAGGTTGTGTGACAGGTGATAGCAGAGCCAAGAGGCTGATAAGGAAAAGTCAGAAGATTGTAAATCTACACATCAAAGCCAAGAGGCCGAGAGTCAGGGATCCTGGTTGCACGACCTTTAATGGGTGTATCATTTGGTCTGAAACTGCACCTAGACCAGTGAGTCCTAAATGTTGAAAACCTAAAGACATAGTGATGTTGAAGTTAAAGTCTTGGGGTAAGTAGTCTTGAGAACAAAGCCTCAAGATCTTTTATTTTCTGTGAACTTTGTTGCTTGGAACTTGGGTGAGCGGACACAGAGGATTGGTTTTGAAGGATGTATGCAAGTTCTTCAAATATACTTCTCCTAATGGAGATTTCACTGAACCCATTTCATCGAAAAACGAAATCTTTATTTTTTCTACTTTGTTTTTTTAATGTAGGGGGAGACCCCCACAACCCCCCCTCACCCCTCTGTACCCTAATGTATACCCTTAGCCCACACCCCACCTATTATGCATTACACATATACCATTTCCCCTACCTTTTATCGGTGAAATAGATTCTGTATCAAGACCCCACCAATATCGTTGCGACCTGGGAAGGACATCAAACTTGGCATGCTTGTCAACAAAATGAAAGGTACCAAACTATGCCCATCCTCAACAATCCAAGCAGAAACACACCTCTCAATGCATTGATTAACCCCTTAATATTCTGTCCCCAAAGTAGTCATTTAACGGCCCCAAAAGAAGCAAATCACTTGATAGTTCCCCAAATTAACCATCTGAAGAAAATGAACCAAAGGAACTACCACTTCTGAAGGATAAACGACTGGCTAACACACAGAATGTAGTACTAATAAAACCTTGTGCTCTAGGAGCACTAACGAGAGAATAAACAAAACAATCTCATAACGCACATAGAGTCAGCACAACACAACCAGAAGGAATTCTCTAGCACTTGCCACCAGCCGGCCGCACTTTTATTTATTGTCTTATTTATTTTATTGCTATCCGATGTACTGCACTGCCCCCTCCCTTTTCCCTCCGCATTTTTCCCCTTCCCCCTTCCCCCTTCCCCTGCACTTGCGCATCCTTAATGTCACCTGGCCTAGTAGGCTCATTGTCTCTGTTTTTCCTCTGTTTCCCCTCCCTTGCCTCGTCGCACCTTAAAACAATTGTTTATAGGCGCGTTATAAATGCCATATCATATCAATTGTTCAAAAATCATTCAACCTGCAACACTTCACTGACCCTGACTCAACAATTCTGTTTCTCCATATCAGCAACACATTTCTACAGATCCAAAATCACATCTTAAAGAAGAGCCAAATTGCAGGACTCAACCCAGCGATTGAATGATCACCCGGTACCAACACCATGAGGTTTCAGCCTGATTCTTATTGAATGTATTCATGAGCACAGTGTTGGGTGTCCTGACCCACGTTTAAGCTATCATGCCACAACATTTGGTGCTGTGGGCTTAGAAAATTCAAGATGGCGGAAAACCCACATGTGCGCCGAAATCCAGGAAAGCTGCGCAGTTTGTGCGCACACCGAAATGGTTGCCTCACTTGCCACCCACCAGTGCGAGAACGAAAGGCCGGGTTGCCATGAGGGAAATGGGTTGCCAAAGGAAAAACAGTAGCGCCGGTTAGCTTCAAAGCGCTTTAAATCACCATTGGACTACCCGCACAGTAGTCTGAAACCATTGGGAATGGCAATGCTGATTGCCAAATGCAACCTAGAATTGTTGGGAATTCATTTTCTTAAATCCCAAAAATGGGTGCAGTACCAGTACTCACCACTATCCAAAAGCCGGCAGTTTAAAACCACCCTGTGTTTCTCTGAAGGCAGGCTCAAACTGTCTATTTTAAACATTGCAACACATCTAAAAACTCACTGGACACCAGCAGACATTTGGTAGAATGGAGTGTTGTGTGCCTACAAAATCTGGGAAATGAAGAGCCCAAAACAATGCTTATAACAAAACTGCTATGGAGTCAGCAGTTTAAGTTGCACTGGATTTAAAGACACTAAAATCGAAAATGTTTAGATTAAATGAGTGACCTATGTTTGGTGTCACATGCCTTTGTAACTGTTTAAATGTCATAGTTTTAAACTTAGAATCAGCCTTCTAGCTGCATATGTGAAAATGTTTAGTTTTATTTGAATGCAGAAACTGGGGAACAGAAATGACAGCTTAAAGAGATTCCAATTTGCCTGGCAACTACCCCCATCAGGAGTGAAACTTGAGTCACAGCTGTGTTCCCAGGCCTAGCTGCCCTTTTGCTGCTCACACTAAGGATATGCCATCTATCTGATAATTGAATTACCTGTGCTCTGCAGGAGAGTGAACAATGCAACTCCCTTCACCCAGGCAGAGGGTTTATTTAGAGGATCATAAATGGCTTCCTCTTGAACAATGAGCCTCTCCTGACTCAGGCAAAGGTTTTATTACAGCGGTCGTAAAATGTAGCTTCCTCTTGGCAGAAGCTGGGAGGAGCACTGCCTGTGAGAGCAAGCTGGCTTGGCAGAACTGGATAAACCAGTATTTCTACCTTGTGCTGAGAGGAAACCACACCCCTTTGGAGCCAGAACATAACTCTAAAAAGATGAATAACTCATAGAGCAGACATGTGAAAATTTTATAAATGATACCATAATTCTTGTGATTTTTCTGCCCACATTTTAAGAGGTTTTTAGAACCGGTGGTATGTTCAGGGGGGTGTTAGCGGAAAAGTGGATATTACTCTAAATGTATGCATGTTAAAAATCTGAAACTTCATCAGTTAATGTCCATACTCCCTGCACACATGTATGTAAAGTTGGGTCAATGTCAGAAATTGAAAAATCAGTTAAAAAGTCAATTATGTGCCATTTCTGAATGCAAGCTCTTAGAAACAGCAGATTTGGACAGAGACATGGCTAAATTCAGCCACACCATGTATATGTAATTTCAAGCAACTGTGTAACTGTGAAATATGTCTTTTATTATCAAATATAGAATATGTGCATTCTGACAGAGGAGTGTCCTATTTGCAAGCCATAAAATGACATCACTCTGACACAACTTAGCTTCGCCAATCAAATGATAAATGGAAGTTTGACCAATTAGAAGCTGAGAGAGAGGTAGGGTCAGTGATGCTAGAACACACCCACATTCTAAACACATAAAAGCAGACAGACAGGACAGATAGGGACTTTCAAATCCATCTGCCGCTGGAAGCTCTGCCGGAAAAATCCATACTTTACCTCCATCAAACCTCCAGAGAGCCAAACTAGAGACTTCAATCTATCCAGAACTAGAGACCCAGACCAGAGAACCAGAGAGAGCTGACCCAGATCACTGTGAAGTGCAGAGACCAGAGGCGAGTTTAAAACCTGACCAGATCCATGGCGAGGCCCATTTCACTCAAGAATATAGTGTGAGTACCTAGAAAACTGTGCAGAACCAATCTCCTAGTTAAAATAATATAATTCAATCTAAGTAGAACTGCCTCCTAACTGTCACCTGTCATTTGTAAAGCTGTCACTTGTCATTTCCTAGTTGCAAGCTGCACTTGTCTTTTTGAACTTTAAAATTTCAAATCTGAAAAACGACCTTCACAAAATCGCTCATATCTCCGCAACCGTTTGTGCTAGAGACTTGCAATAACTTTCATCTGAAAGGTTAGAATCGTGGCTTTCCTACAAACCTAGAACCGCATTCCTACCCCTTATAGTATTACCGCAATCGCGGAACACGCATTCGCGAATTTTACCGCGATTTGCAAATTTCTTCACATGTAAAAACTGCTGCTGCTTGCCTTCCATTTGCCAGAAATTCGTTTAACCTGCTAACTATCCCTGCATCATTGCTAGTGTGAGCCTGGACTAATATTAACTAGATACCACTCACCCTGAACCTCTGAAAGGGAATTAAAAGCATTTCCAGCATATTTCTCATCCATTGCTAGCACATATCAAAGCATTTGGGCCTGTGTTTTCAAAACTCCTATCTGTTTTCTGTAAGCTTGCTGGGGATTGAACTGAATTACATTGAATTGCATTTCTGAGAATTGTGTGCCTTCCTTCCACTTCCTTGCATTGCATAAAAGGGGGGAGGGGATTGCCAGAGAAAAGTGATTACATTGTTTGGTTGAAATCATATTGAGTATTTTCTGTACTGCATTCATTGAATATTGCATCCACCTGAGCTTACATAAAACATCCTCTACCACATTATACTTTTGTTCCTATTTACCAGTGTGCCACCTTATCCATTTCATGTCAACTCATTAGTGATTATAAGAAGTGTGCTAGTGCCAGATTCTCCGTTGTTGATCTTTATCATATCAGATTAAGTGTGCTATTCAATTATTAATTTATTATAAAGTGTGATATATATATTTTAAATTATCAAATAAACCTTTTAAACTTGCAAAACAGAACTACTTCTTGGCTCAGTGGGGTCAGGGGGATTCCAAGAGAGGGGTGTTATATAGGGGTAGTCATCCAGAACGCATGAACTGGACATAAAGATATATCAATAAGGGTTTTCATTCAGTATTCTAGACTAGGCGTTAACTTAGCTGTAGTGCTGAATTGAATCCTCTTACAAATTGGGGGCTCGAGCCGAGACGTTGGGTTAGATTTACCACTTGTGCAGCTTAATACAGTGTGCTAACTGACGGGATACATACATCCGGTCGGATCACCACGCTGCATTACGCTGTGAAGCATTCCTCAAAAGGGACACTCCAAGAAAAGTTCTGTTCTGCAAAAATAAAATACAAACTTCTGTAAGTCAGGACAGAGACCAATCTCTAGAATGACGACCTTAGTAGACATGAAAATAGCCAGAGAGCACCTCTTGCATAAGCTATTTGTGAGAGGTGAATGGACCGAACAGGGCCAGGATGTGTGGTTGCAGGCCATCACACAACAGGTCACTGAAACAGGGTCAGATATATATAGAGATCAGGGTCCATTACATGTGGCCCTGAGTGAACTATATATGGCTCCTAAAGCCAAAGAGGAACACAATAAGATTGCCAGGATAGCGGCATACCTCTACCTATATATGGGAGACATGCAGGATAGATGTGCTGAAAGCCAAAATCTGGCAAATAGGCAACAGATGGCGTTAGAGAAGGTCCAATCTGACCTGGTCTCTTCTGAGCAGAGGCTGCAGAGGAGCCAGGAGTCAGAAGATGATAGTAGGCAGCACATCATTAAAATAAAGAAGGATATGGATGTGCTGCAACAGGAAAAGGTAGAACAGGATACCAGATTTCTGGCCTTGCAGAAGGAATACCAAGAAGGTTTGGACTCCCTACTGCAAAACCAGAAAAAGCTGGAGCAACAACTGGACTTCAACAGGGTATGTGCTGAGCAGGTAGTCACCCTGCAAGGCCACCTGGATAGAGTGAAGGCAGAGAGCAACAAACTAATTCTGAAAGACCTGGATACCCAGGCAGAGTTTGATCAGGAGCGCCAGAATGCTGGTGCCTTCCAAAGGCAAAGGGACGACCTGGCGGCACAGATGCAGGCTCTTAGTCAGGAAAGGGATACCTTAGGCCAGGAAGTCTGCCATTTAAAAAGAAAAATGGAAGAAAATCACCTGGCCCACCAGGGACTGGGTGACCTCCAAAAAGAACACCAGAACTTGCTAGAGCACACCAGGAGGGTGGAGGATGCTCTAGCAAGAAAGGAGCAGGCCAATAGGGACACAGCTCAGGAGGTAACCCTCCTGCAGCAAAGACTGGCCCAGTTCTCCAGGACCAACCAGGAAGTACAGAGGGAAAATGAGGCTCTCTGCCGGCACAATGAGAGGCTCCAGCAACAGGTAGCGATGCAGGAGAAACTGATAGAGTCGAGTAAGGCCTTAACAGAGGAACTGAAAGCACAAATGCAGGCTCTTGCATTGCAACAGGGAGCAGGGGCGGATAGAGATGAGGTCCGCTGGGAAAGAGAGACTCCTGACCATAACCGCAGGAGCCCTAACACCAGGGGCCTTCATCTCCCCCAGTCCCTGGACTCTACCACCCCCATGTCCCCTGGCGCACATGAGCACAGGGCCACAGGGATGGCAGATTACTATCCAGCTAAGAGTATGGGGCTCATAGGCCAGTACCACTCAGGAATGGAGGGGTGGGCATCCGGGTATGGGCACCCAAGTACAGTACAGTTCAATGGGGAACCCCAGGAGAGTAGGCCCATTAAGGGCATCCTGAAAACCTCTGCCCAGTTAGGTCAGTGGAGGGGGTACCCATCAAATCCTGGCAGCAAGGAGGAATCTGAAGACTCCTCTGAACTGCGCAGGACACAGGAGACCAGGTCCCCACATTCTGCCAGCCATTCCCAGGCTCGCAGAATCCGGGAAAACCTGGAAGAACAGACGGGAACCTCTGGGAGCAGTGCCTCTGAGTCCGAGGAAGAATGGACAAGGGTTACCCGAACCAAAAAGGCCAATAAGGCAAAAAGGGCCTTGCTTAAGGACCCCTTAAAGCAGATTAAGGCGATCAGGAGCGTCATCACGCCTTACCATAAGAACGCTAAGTATTCTGTTTGGGAGCACTTAGAGTTGTTTGAACAAATGATGGAGACTTTCCATTTGAAGGACAGCCAAAGCTGTATTCAATATGTAAAGTGGACCTTCTCCCCGGAATACTCCAGTTTCTTTGCGGGGCTGGAGGACCAAAATCATTTAAGATGGTCCACCTATAAGGCGGCCATCCTGAAACATTTTTCTGTTCACAGAAATCCTCAAGAGGCTCGCAAGGCAGCCTACAATTTGCAATGTGGGGAGGATCAGGCCCCACAAGAATGTGTGCAGGAGTTAAAGCGTGCTTTTGCACAGACCACAAGAAGGGTGCGCACAGATAGTAGAGAGTTCATAAATACGTTTTTCCATGCCTTGCCCAAATATATCATGACCCAGCTCGTGAGGGATTTTCACGAGAAAAGATCCTTAGATTGGGTCATTGAACAGGCTACCCGGATCTATGAGGTGCAGAAACCGATAGATAGCAAAAGTAATGCCCAGAAAAACCCCAAAGCCAACAGCACCCCTGCTGCTGCCAAGGTGGCAGAGGTAAGGGTCACCCCCGTTTTGGATTAGGAGATGGGGGGGCCTAAAAACCTACCTGCACCTAATAATGCTAAGCCCAGGAGGTCCTTGGGTCAGTCACAGACAGGGAGCCAGGGAGGCAGCCCCACAAATGGGGTCCCTCGCTCTCCTGACTATGTAAGTCCTCGCTACAAAGGTAACAGACCCATCCTGGGTTATGTGTGGACTCCTCCAGCCCAAGGGGGGGGATCCAGCCAAGCACCTAACCCAGGGAACTTCCCTCCAAACTTCCCACAGGAGGGCAGAAATTTACCAAACCCTGGGCAGAACTTTTTCCCCAGATATCCACCCGACTTTCAGCCCCAAAACCATCCATCCTTCTTTCCCCAATTCCCTGAGCCCAGACCGCTGAATCCGGGAGAGGGGAGGCCAAGGGTGGAGGGGTACCCAAATCTTCCCAACCCGGGGTATTACCAGAGGAGGGACAGCTACCCTTCCCGGGATCAGCCCAGGGGAGAAAACAGGGCCCCGTATCAGCCTGAGCGGGTTTCCCAGTTAGAGCGCCAGGTTCAAAACATGGCGCGGGATATGGGTCATATACTGAGGGCGCAGCAGAACCCTCAGATCAGCATGCCGGCGCAGAACGCACCCAACTCTGGACCTGGTGCTCCAGAACAATGACGGGGGCAGCACCCCGATAACACACCGGTTCCCAGGGAGGAGGCACAAAGGGAAGGGGGGTGTAAAGCCTTGGAGGAAGCTTCCTTCCTCACTTGTAAACAGCCCCTGGAAACCCAGGAACCGGAAACAAAATCTCTTGCCCCTGAAAGTCTGCCTCCTAAGGAGCAGAGGGGGGGTAGGAGAAACAAAAGACCCAAACAGACTCAGTTTGAGGAGGAGGTACAGATCTTCCAATTGGAGGGAGAGGGATCCTCAGAGGATCCTGGGAAAAGGATCTTCTCCTTCAGAGAGGGGGGAACTCCTCCCAAAGAAAAATGGGTCCCTAGGGATGCAAATCCAGACTGGGGAGATGTGGAGACTGAGCTACCGCCGCCCACCATCTCATCCCAGAACCAACAGCAAGAAAATCCCCTGGTTCAAACCCATCCTGGTGACTGCCTCCAAAAAGGGGGGGGGCGGCCCAGAACCGGAACCAGGGGAACCCACAATGGCTCTGATCTCCAGTTGCCAACTTTTTCTTTCAGATTCCCAAGGCTCTCCACAGAATTCTGCCCAAAATTCTTCTCTCGCGATGTCCAAAACCAGAAAATTAGCCCACCAGTTGTCCAAAAATGTACATTATCTGTGCCCCCTTGAGGAGAAGGAGGGAAGATATTATGCCCCGGTACAAGTACAGGGGCAGGGTACAATCTCGGCACTGGTGGACACTGGATCTCAAGCTACCCTTCTGTCCAGAAGGGCCTTTGACGAACTGAATGCAGGAAGGGGAGAGAATTACCAAATTCCTCTCACCTCTCTTCCGGGACAACTACAGAACTTTGACGGGAAGGAAATTCCCGTTGAGGGGACTGCAGACTTGGACATTAAAATTGGGCGACATAAGTTGAAACACCCGGTCATAGTTGTGACCCCGGAGGGCACCCCTTGATTACTAGGGAATGACCTCCTGAGAAGGTTGTCACCCCTAATAGATTGTGTAAACAAGGTCCTCTGGACCCAGACTAGCCGACCAATAAAATTAAAACAGAGTGTCAACCATGTTAGTTTAAACGGCACCTGCCACATGGTTGAACAAAAATCTGACCAAGTAGAATTCCACTTCCAGAACAACCAAATTCCAGACGTGACAGTAATAGCAGTAGGACAACAGACTGGTGATGGGGGGTCCTCTCTATTTCTGAAAATCAACCTTCCTTCCAGTCTAAAGTGGTATTCCACGCTGGAAGGAAACACTCTGAAATTCTATACCAATCCACAATCTGAAACTCCCACTCCTATAGTCCAGAAAGATGTGAAATCAGCTCAGAGCCTGGCTGATATTCAGCAAATTGGAGAGCAGTTGTTCATCCCTGTTCAGTTAAATGATGGGAAGGACTCTGTTCTCGCTCGAGTGTGTGTGAACAACGGTAAGAGCTTCATCAGCGAAGCCATGTTCCGCCAACTCCCAAAAGATCCAGCCATTCCCACCTTCAAACTGATAGACAAATGGGAAATGGACCTGGAAGCACCTAATTCCAAACATCTCCTGCCAAGCAGGTGTATGCTCAAAATCTCCATTGGCAACAAGAGCATAGTCCACAATTGTTGGGTCGTGCGAGACGTCCCTGCCGCCTTTTACTTAGGCAGTGACATTCTCAATCGCTTTGCCATTAGTTTGGACCTAATAAACTTCAAAGCTTGGTCCCGATTAGCGGATAATCCCATGGGCTTTGATGATCCAGAAAAAGCATTTAGGTCAGCTCAATTGCTACCTTATGCAGTTGAAATTCAGATCAAAGAGGAAGTCACCATCCCAGAAAGGACCCGACAATTCTCCCTGGAAGTGAAAGTTAAAAGAGGACAATATTTGCAAAACCCTGATGCTTACATACATCTAAATGCTTCTCTCCAACTGCAAGGGTTAGGGGTAAACCCAACTCCATTAGTCAACATAGAACATGACACCATTCTAATAGAGGTGGATAACAGCGACTTAAAGAGTATTACTCTAGCCGCAGGCACCATTATTGGAATGGCGGTTGATGACCGACATTTCTCCATTGATCTTGTAAATGAACTGTTAGGACCAATCCCCAAGGACTGTGTTGACAGTGACAGTGAGGACAATACAACACCAGACAGGATTTTTACCCGGCATGGGGGGAACTTCCTGGTGTACACTTCCTGCCCCTATGGTAAGGAAGATGTGACGTGTGACTTCAGGAGGGATGAGGTGATTTTCCGGGTACATGAGGGCTGCCTTTCCCACCTGAAGCCTCCGGTCCAAATCAGCACTCTGACCAGGGACTTCTCCACCCAGCTGGAGGAGGCCGCGGAGATAGCCAAACCAGAAGTCTTTCCAGGCTTCAGGCAGATGGTGGAAGAGAGAGTCAACCTAGCTGATGCCTGTGTGACTCTGGAACAAAAGCAAAAGTTGAAACAAGTTTTCTTGGATTTCCAAGATCTCTTTGCGGTAGACTCATATGACTGTGGTCGCACTGACATCCACACAACAACAATCCCCACGGACCCTGGCATGACTCCTGTGTTTGTGAAGCAATATCGCTTGCCTCTCGCATCAATGGAGTCCCTTACTGAAATAATTAAGAACCTTGAGTCCCGGGGAATAATCCGTCCAGTCCACAGCACCTTCAATAATCCGGTGCTGGGGATATTGAAGCCAAACGGCCAGTGGAGACTCTGCGCCGACCTCAGGGAGCTCAACAAACGGGTCCATACTTCCCGATGGCCTCTGCCCTACATTGACCAAGGGCTGGCCCAGATCCAGGGTCACAGGTATTCACTGCAATAGACCTGACAAATGGATACTGGACCGTGCCTGTCAGTAGGGAGGACCAATACAAACTGGCTTTTACCTTTGGGGGCCAGCAGTACACATGGACCCGGACTCCCTTCGGATACCTCAACTCCGGCAATGAATTCAACATTTTTCTACACAAGGCCATGCCCGACTTGGGTGCAAGGGGTAACCTGGCTTATGTAGATGATGTCCTCATCAAAAGTTCATCTGTGGAGGAACATATAGCGGAGATCCGTTATGTTCTGACACAGTTGAGGGCCGCCGGAGCAAAACTTTCCTTTCAGAAAGCAAAGTGGTGTAAAACCCCTGTTAACTTCTTGGGGCATGAGATTACTCCTCAGGGTCTTTGTCCCCAGGAAAAGAAAGTGGAAGCACTTCAGAAACTGAAAGACCCCACAACTCTGCGGGAACTAAGGAGCCTCCTTGGACTGACTAATTACAGCAGAAAGTTCATTGAGGGCTACGCAGAGATCACCAGACCCCTGATTCATCTCCTGAAGGGGGGGGTCAAGTGGGAATGGGGTCCAGAACAAGCCGAGGCAGTAAAACAACTCAAAAGAAGCCTCTCACAAGCGCCTTGCCTAGCTTACCCGGTCAGAAACAAGGAGTTCTTCCTGGAGACAGGGTTCTCTAATACGTGCTTGACGGCCGTATTATACCAAAAGCATGACAAGGTCAATAAAGTAATCTCCTATGCGAGCAAAACTTTATCCTCTGTGGAGGAAAAATTCAACGATTGTGAGAAGGCACTCCTGGCAACGGTGTGGGCATTGAAGAATTACCGCCCGTTTATCCAGGGGGAACACATCATAGTGGAGACTCCACACCAGCCTCTGCAATATCTCCAAAGTGACAGAATCCGGGCCGGAAATGTGAGTAATTCCCGAATTACTTCCTGGATTCTGTCAATGCAAGGCTTTCCTGTGGAGGTCCGATATGGCCAAAACAAGAAGAGTCCCCTCGCGCAAGGTCTGGCTGACTTGCATGATTGTGCCAGAGAAAACTGTCTCGAGGATGAAAGTCTAAAAATAAAGGACAACATGGAGGCATACCTTAATTCCCCACACAAAGTCTTTGAAGAAGACAAGTGTGAGGGAATGCCCACTGTGTATGTGGATGGATGCTCTTACCATGTTGACAACAACGGGGAGAAAGAACTAGTGGCCGGCGTAGGGAATGCATGGGTGAATGAGTCCCCAGAACCCGCCGCTGGATACAAAATTGGTCCCCGAAGTAGTCAGGTGGCAGAATTGATGGCTGTGCATCATGCCATCCTCACTGCTGTCCAGCATCAACTCCACGAACTGGTCATAATCACAGATTCGGATTATGTACGGAACGGGTTCGTGGAGCACCTGGTTAATTGGAAAACCAGAGGCATGTTATGTGCTAACAACAAACCCTTGAAACATGGGAAGTTGATCCAAAACATTGATGATCTGGTCACATCGAATGGGATGACCATCTACTGGAAAAAGATCAAGGGTCATTCCAAAGTAGAGGGACCAGACAAAACTGGAAATGACTTAGCTGATCAGCTGGCCAAAACCGGGGCCATCCAAGGGGATCTAATTGAGATTGAGTCCCTGTTGGGGGAAATCCAGGTCACTGCTATTACTAGGTCCCAGACAAATGCTCACAACGACCTTTCAATTGCACAATGGAGTAAGGAGACCCCTGATGATGATTTGATTACTGCTCAGAAGGGGGATCCAATTATTGGTAAATTTTACCAGCACCTTGAGGACCCTGAGAACATTCCCCTGACGGATACCGATTACATTGGGAAAGAGGACCTAAGAGTGTTGATGAAATGTCCAAAAATGTTCCGGATTCAAGACGGTTTGCTGGTAAGGAAATCCAAAGCTGGCCACGATCAGTGGGTGGTTCCTACCTCATTCCGAAGCCTGATGTTAAGTCACGCCCATGATGCGGCCACCGCCGGTCATAGGGGGTTTCACACAACATTGGAAATCTTAAGAGAGGTTGCATACTGGCCACACATGGGGCAGGACCTCGACCAATACTTGAAGGGGTGTCTTGTGTGTGCACAATTTCAGCCATCATCCCTCACGCACCGTGCGCCTCTCCAAAAGAGGGGGATGACACTGCCATGGTCAGATTTACAAATCGACTTTGTAGGCCCTGTGATTCGCTCGGCTAGGGGGAATAAGTACATGTTGACTGTGACATGCTTGCTTACCAAGTGGGTGGAATGTCTCCCAGCCCCAAATTGCAAGGCAGAAACTGCAGCTGCCTTGATGATTAACCACATCTTTTCCCGTTTTGGTCTACCTCAAAGGATTGAGTCAGACAGAGGTAGCCACTTCACCAGTGAAGTAATGACAAAGATGTGGGAGATACTGGGGGTCAAAAGGAAGCTGCATATTGCTTATAGACCAGCTTCTTCTGGGGCAGTAGAGAGATATAACCGAACCATTGTGAGCATATTAAAGAAGTTTGTGGCAGATTCTGGGCCAAGTTGGGATATCCGATTACCTCTGGTCCTAATGGCTATCAGATCTACCCCTTCATCTGCAACCAAAATGTCACCATTTGAGTTGATGACTGGGCGCAAGATGGTGCTTCCTCAGCATTTGCTCTATAGGACCCAAGAGCAGACACTGATAAATGCCTCCACTACTCATGAGTATGTGGAGAATTTAAGGAAACACCTCCAACATGCTTTTGCTTACGCTCAGCGGAATCTAGAAAGATCAGCTGATAGCATGAAGACCCACTATGACCTGAAAACTTCCAGGAAGGAATATCAGGTGGGGGACCGGGTCTATCTATACAACTTCCAAAGGAACCAGGTCAAGCAGCGCAAATTTTTGCCTACATGGAAAGGACCCTTTGAGATCATCGACAAGATCTCACCTGTGGCCTACAAAATCCACATCCCCAAAGGCGGTTCGGCAGAGGGGGAAGACAAGTGGGTCCACATAAACCAGTTGAAGTGTTGCCATCCCAGGCACACTCTGCAACAACTGGAGGAATCCTCTGGAATCCTAGCGGGTACTGTCTCAGACTAATTCAGTTCCAACCATAAAACATACCACATCTAGTCTCTAAAATATTGTGATTTGCATGAAACTGTCTCTTAGTTATACTGTTTTTATTTTTTCAAAACAAGAATGTAATGTTTCGTGATGATGAAATGCATATGCTGCCCCACTATCTCAACAGTGGTGGAAAAAGTCTATGAGTAGGTATTGCCGCTCTTCCTTTGTCGTCCTAGGAGAAAGAAAACCTGAAGACGGGCCAAGGAGGATGATACGGAGACCGGGAACGAAGATCCAATGGGCCCAGTGGACCGCCCAATATTCCCATCAGGACCGGCGAGGAGAACTGATCGATCAGTACCGGATGGAGAAGAAGATGCTGAACTATGCCATCTACAGAAGAGGAAGAAGATTATGCGGACAGACCGGTGCGTGGGTCAAAACCCTTGGGCACGCGACTCCCCATCGACTCAAATTCAAAGTGCAGTCGCGTGGGGGGGCTTGTTGGGTGTCCTGACCCACGTTTAAGCTATCATGCCACAACATTTGGTGCTGTGGGCTTAGAAAATTCAAGATGGCGGAAAACCCACATGTGCGCCGAAATCCAGGAAAGCTGCGCAGTTTGTGCGCACACCGAAATGGTTGCCTCACTTGCCACCCACCAGTGCGAGAACGAAAGGCCGGGTTGCCATGAGGGAAATGGGTTGCCAAAGGAAAAACAGTAGCGCCGGTTAGCTTCAAAGCGCTTTAAATCACCATTGGACTACCCGCACAGTAGTCTGAAACCATTGGGAATGGCAATGCTGATTGCCAAATGCAAACTAGAATTGTTGGGAATTCATTTTCTTAAATCCCAAAAATGGGTGCAGTACCAGTACTCACCACTATCCAAAAGCCGGCAGTTTAAAACCACCCTGTGTTTCTCTGAAGGCAGGCTCAAACTGTCTATTTTAAACATTGCAACACATCTAAAAACTCACTGGACACCAGCAGACATTTGGTAGAATGGAGTGTTGTGTGCCTACAAAATCTGGGAAATGAAGAGCCCAAAACAATGCTTATAACAAAACTGCTATGGAGTCAGCAGTTTAAGTTGCACTGGATTTAAAGACACTAAAATCGAAAATGTTTAGATTAAATGAGTGACCTATGTTTGGTGTCACATGCCTTTGTAACTGTTTAAATGTCATAGTTTTAAACTTAGAATCAGCCTTCTAGCTGCATATGTGAAAATGTTTAGTTTTATTTGAATGCAGAAACTGGGGAACAGAAATGACAGCTTAAAGAGATTCCAATTTGCCTGGCAACTACCCCCATCAGGAGTGAAACTTGAGTCACAGCTGTGTTCCCAGGCCTAGCTGCCCTTTTGCTGCTCACACTAAGGATATGCCATCTATCTGATAATTGAATTACCTGTGCTCTGCAGGAGAGTGAACAATGCAACTCCCTTCACCCAGGCAGAGGGTTTATTGAGAGGATCATAAATGGCTTCCTCTTGAACAATGAGCCTCTCCTGACTCAGGCAAAGGTTTTATTACAGCGGTCGTAAAATGTAGCTTCCTCTTGGCAGAAGCTGGGAGGAGCACTGCCTGTGAGAGCAAGCTGGCTTGGCAGAACTGGATAAACCAGTATTTCTACCTTGTGCTGAGAGGAAACCACACCCCTTTGGAGCCAGAACATAACTCTAAAAAGATGAATAACTCATAGAGCAGACATGTGAAAATTTTATAAATGATACCATAATTCTTGTGATTTTTCTGCCCACAGTTTAAGAGGTTTTTAGAACCGGTGGTATGTTCAGGGGGGTGTTAGCGGAAAAGTGGATATTACTCTAAATGTATGCATGTTAAAAATCTGAAACTTCATCAGTTAATGTCCATACTCCCTGCACACATGTATGTAAAGTTGGGTCAATGTCAGAAATTGAAAAATCAGTTAAAAAGTCAATTATGTGCCATTTCTGAGTGCAAGCTCTTAGAAACAGCAGATTTGGACAGAGACATGGCTAAATTCAGCCACACCATGTATATGTAATTTCAAGCAACTGTGTAACTGTGAAATATGTCTTTTATTATCAAATATAGAATATGTGCATTCTGACAGAGGAGTGTCCTATCTGCAAGCCATAAAATGACATCACTCTGACACAACTTAGCTTCGCCAATCAAATGATAAATGGAAGTTTGACCAATTAGAAGCTGAGAGAGAGGTAGGGTCAGTGATGCTAGAACACACCCACATTCTAAACACATAAAAGCAGACAGACAGGACAGATAGGGACTTTCAAATCCATCTGCCGCTGGAAGCTCTGCCGGAAAAATCCATACTTTACCTCCATCAAACCTCCAGAGAGCCAAACTAGAGACTTCAATCTATCCAGAACTAGAGACCCAGACCAGAGAACCAGAGAGAGCTGACCCAGATCACTGTGAAGTGCAGAGACCAGAGGCGAGTTTAAAACCTGACCAGATCCATGGCGAGGCCCATTTCACTCAAGAATATAGTGTGAGTACCTAGAAAACTGTGCAGAACCAATCTCCTAGTTAAAATAATATAATTCAATCTATTTAATCTAAGTAGAACTGCCTCCTAACTGTCACCTGTCATTTGTAAAGCTGTCACTTGTCATTTCCTAGTTGCAAGCTGCACTTGTCTTTTTGAACTTTAAAATTTCAAATCTGAAAAACGACCTTCACAAAATCGCTCATATCTCCGCAACCGTTTGTGCTAGAGACTTGCAATAACTTTCATCTGAAAGGTTAGAATCGTGGCTTTCCTACGAACCTAGAACCGCATTCCTACCCCTTATAGTTTTACCGCAATCGCGGAACACGCATTCGCGAATTTTACCGCGATTTGCAAATTTCTTCACATGTAAAAACTGCTGCTGCTTGCCTTCCATTTGCCAGAAATTCGTTTAACCTGCTAACTATCCCTGCATCATTGCTAGTGTGAGCCTGGACTAATATTAACTAGATACCACTCACCCTGAACCTCTGAAAGGGAATTAAAAGCATTTCCAGCATATTTCTCATCCATTGCTAGCACATATCAAAGCATTTGGGCCTGTGTTTTCAAAACTCCTATCTGTTTTCTGTAAGCTTGCTGGGGATTGAACTGAATTACATTGAATTGCATTTCTGAGAATTGTGTGCCTTCCTTCCACTTCCTTGCATTGCATAAAAGGGGGGAGGGGATTGCCAGAGAAAAGTGATTACATTGTTTGGTTGAAATCATATTGAGTATTTTCTGTACTGCATTCATTGAATATTGCATCCACCTGAGCTTACATAAAACATCCTCTACCACATTATACTTTTGTTCCTATTTACCAGTGTGCCACCTTATCCATTTCATGTCATCTCATTAGTGATTATAAGAAGTGTGCTAGTGCCAGATTCTCCGTTGTTGATCTTTATCATATCAGATTAAGTGTGCTATTCAATTATTAATTTATTATAAAGTGTGATATATATATATTTTAAATTATCAAATAAACCTTTTAAACTTGCAAAACAGAACTACTTCTTGGCTCAGTGGGGTCAGGGGGATTCCAAGAGAGGGGTGTTATATAGGGGTAGTCATCCAGAACGCATGAACTGGACATAAAGATATATCAATAAGGGTTTTCATTCAGTATTCTAGACTAGGCGTTAACTTAGCTGTAGTGCTGAATTGAATCCTCTTACAAATTGGGGGCTCGAGCCGAGACGTTGGGTTAGATTTACCACTTGTGCAGCTTAATACAGTGTGCTAACTGACGGGATACATACATCCGGTCGGATCACCACGCTGTATTACGCTGTGAAGCATTCCTCAAAAGGGACACTCCAAGAAAAGTTCTGTTCTGCAAAAATAAAATACAAACTTCTGTAAGTCAGGACAGAGACCAATCTCTAGAATGACGACCTTAGTAGACTTGAAAATAGCCAGAGAGCACCTCTTGCATAAGCTATTTGTGAGAGGTGAATGGACCGAACAGGGCCAGGATGTGTGGTTGCAGGCCATCACACAACAGGTCACTGAAACAGGGTCAGATATATATAGAGATCAGGGTCCATTACATGTGGCCCTGAGTGAACTATATATGGCTCCTAAAGCCAAAGAGGAACACAATAAGATTGCCAGGATAGCGGCATACCTGTACCTATATATGGGAGACATGCAGGATAGATGTGCTGAAAGCCAAAATCTGGCAAATAGGCAACAGATGGCGTTAGAGAAGGTCCAATCTGACCTGGTCTCTTCTGAGCAGAGGCTGCAGAGGAGCCAGGAGTCAGAAGATGATAGTAGGCAGCACATCATTAAAATAAAGAAGGATATGGATGTGCTGCAACAGGAAAAGGTAGAACAGGATACCAGATTTCTGGCCTTGCAGAAGGAATACCAAGAAGGTTTGGACTCCCTACTGCAAAACCAGAAAAAGCTGGAGCAACAACTGGACTTCAACAGGGTATGTGCTGAGCAGGTAGTCACCCTGCAAGGCCACCTGGATAGAGTGAAGGCAGAGAGCAACAAACTAATTCTGAAAGACCTGGATACCCAGGCAGAGTTTGATCAGGAGCGCCAGAATGCTGGTGCCTTCCAAAGGCAAAGGGACGACCTGGCGGCACAGATGCAGGCTCTTAGTCAGGAAAGGGATACCTTAGGCCAGGAAGTCTGCCATTTAAAAAGAAAAATGGAAGAAAATCACCTGGCCCACCAGGGACTGGGTGACCTCCAGAAAGAACACCAGAACTTGCTAGAGCACACCAGGAGGGTGGAGGATGCTCTAGCAAGAAAGGAGCAGGCCAATAGGGACACAGCTCAGGAGGTAACCCTCCTGCAGCAAAGACTGGCCCAGTTCTCCAGGACCAACCAGGAAGTACAGAGGGAAAATGAGGCTCTCTGCCGGCACAATGAGAGGCTCCAGCAACAGGTAGCGATGCAGGAGAAACTGATAGAGTCGAGTAAGGCCTTAACAGAGGAACTGAAAGCACAAATGCAGGCTCTTGCATTGCAACAGGGAGCAGGGGCGGATAGAGATGAGGTCCGCTGGGAAAGAGAGACTCCTGACCATAACCGCAGGAGCCCTAACACCAGGGGCCTTCATCTCCCCCAGTCCCTGGACTCTACCACCCCCATGTCCCCTGGCGCACATGAGCACAGGGCCACAGGGATGGCAGATTACTATCCAGCTAAGAGTATTGGGCTCATAGGCCAGTACCACTCAGGAATGGAGGGGTGGGCATCCGGGTATGGGCACCCAAGTACAGTACAGTTCAATGGGGAACCCCAGGAGAGTAGGCCCATTAAGGGCATCCTGAAAACCTCTGCCCAGTTAGGTCAGTGGAGGGGGTACCCATCAAATCCTGGCAGCAAGGAGGAATCTGAAGACTCCTCTGAACTGCGCAGGACACAGGAGACCAGGTCCCCACATTCTGCCAGCCATTCCCAGGCTCGCAGAATCCGGGAAAACCTGGAAGAACAGACGGGAACCTCTGGGAGCAGTGCCTCTGAGTCCGAGGAAGAATGGACAAGGGTTACCCGAACCAAAAAGGCCAATAAGGCAAAAAGGGCCTTGCTTAAGGACCCCTTAAAGCAGATTAAGGCGATCAGGAGCGTCATCACGCCTTACCATAAGAACGCTAAGTATTCTGTTTGGGAGCACTTAGAGTTGTTTGAACAAATGATGGAGACTTTCCATTTGAAGGACAGCCAAAGCTGTATTCAATATGTAAAGTGGACCTTCTTCCCGGAATACTCCAGTTTCTTTGCGGGGCTGGAGGACCAAAATCATTTAAGATGGTCCACCTATAAGGCGGCCATCCTGAAACATTTTTCTGTTCACAGAAATCCTCAAGAGGCTCGCAAGGCAGCCTACAATTTGCAATGTGGGGAGGATCAGGCCCCACAAGAACTTGTGCAGGAGTTAAAGCGTGCTTTTGCACAGACCACAAGAAGGGTGCGCACAGATAGTAGAGAGTTCATAAATACGTTTTTCCATGCCTTGCCCAAATATATCATGACCCAGCTCGTGAGGGATTTTCACGAGAAAAGATCCTTAGATTGGGTCATTGAACAGGCTACCCGGATCTATGAGGTGCAGAAACCGATAGATAGCAAAAGTAATGCCCAGAAAAACCCCAAAGCCAACAGCACCCCTGCTGCTGCCAAGGTGGCAGAGGTAAAGGTCACCCCCGTTTTGGATTTGGAGATGGGGGGGCCTAAAAACCTACCTGCACCTAATAATGCTAGGCCCAGGAGGTCCTCGGGTCAGTCACAGACAGGGAGCCAGGGAGGCAGCCCCACAAATGGGGTCCCTCGCTCTCCTGACTATGTAAGTCCTCGCTACAAAGGTAACAGACCCATCCTGGGTTATGTGTGGACTCCTCCAGCCCAAGGGGGGGGATCCAGCCAAGCACCTAACCCAGGGAACTTCCCTCCAAACTTCCCACAGGAGGGCAGAAATTTACCAAACCCTGGGCAGAACTTTTTCCCCAGATATCCACCCGACTTTCAGCCCCAAAACCATCCATCCTTCTTTCCCCAATTCCCTGAGCCCAGACCGCTGAATCCGGGAGAGGGGAGGCCAAGGGTGCAGGGGTACCCAAATCTTCCCAACCCGGGGTATTACCAGAGGAGGGACAGCTACCCTTCCCGGGATCAGCCCAGGGGAGAAAACAGGGCCCCGTATCAGCCTGAGCGGGTTTCCCAGTTAGAGCGCCAGGTTCAAAACATGGCGCGGGATATGGGTCATATACTGAGGGCGCAGCAGAACCCTCAGATCAGCATGCCGGCGCAGAACGCACCCAACTCTGGACCTGGTGCTCCAGAACAATGACGGGGGCAGCACCCCGATAACACACCGGTTCCCAGGGAGGAGGCACAAAGGGAAGGCGGGTGTAAAGCCTTGGAGGAAGCTTCCTTCCTCACTTGTAAACAGCCCCTGGAAACCCAGGAACCGGAAACAAAATCTCTTGCCCCTGAAAGTCTGCCTCCTAAGGAGCAGAGGGGGGGTAGGAGAAACAAAAGACCCAAACAGACTCAGTTTGAGTAGGAGGTACAGATCTTCCAATTGGAGGGAGAGGGATCCTCAGAGGATCCTGGGAAAAGGATCTTCTCCTTCAGAGAGGGGGGAACTCCTCCCAAAGAAAAATGGGTCCCTAGGGATGCAAATCCAGACTGGGGAGATGTGGAGACTGAGCTACCGCCGCCCACCATCTCATCCCAGAACCAACAGCAAGAAAATCCCCTGGTTAAAACCCATCCTGGTGACTGCCTCCAAAAAGGGGGGGGCGGCCCAGAACCGGAACCAGGGGAACCCACAATGGCTCTGATCTCCAGTTGCCAACTTTTTCTTTCAGATTCCCAAGGCTCTCCACAGAATTCTGCCCAAAATTCTTCTCTCGCGATGTCCAAAACCAGAAAATTAGCCCACCAGTTGTCCAAAAATGTACATTATCTGTGCCCCCTTGAGGAGAAGGAGGGAAGATATTATGCCCCGGTACAAGTACAGGGGCAGGGTACAATCTCGGCACTGGTGGACACTGGATCTGAAGCTACCCGTCTGTCCAGAAGGGCCTTTGACGAACTGAATGCAGGAAGGGGAGAGAATTACCAAATTCCTCTCACCTCTCTTCCGGGACAACTACAGAACTTTGACGGGAAGGAAATTCCCGTTGAGGGGACTGCAGACTTGGACATTAAAATTGGGCGACATAAGTTGAAACACCCGGTCATAGTTGTGACCCCGGAGGGCACCCCTTGATTACTAGGGAATGACCTCCTGAGAAGGTTGTCACCCCTAATAGATTGTGTAAACAAGGTCCTCTGGACCCAGACTAGCCGACCAATAAAATTAAAACAGAGTGTCAACCATGTTAGTTTAAACGGCACCTGCCACATGGTTGAACAAAAATCTGACCAAGTAGAATTCCACTTCCAGAACAACCAAATTCCAGACGTGACAGTAATAGCAGTAGGACAACAGACTGGTGATGGGGGGTCCTCTCTATTTCTGAAAATCAACCTTCCTTCCAGTCTAAAGTGGTATTCCACGCTGGAAGGAAACACTCTGAAATTCTATACCAATCCACAATCTGAAACTCCCACTCCTATAGTCCAGAAAGATGTGAAATCAGCTCAGAGCCTGGCTGATATTCAGCAAATTGGAGAGCAGTTGTTCATCCCTGTTCAGTTAAATGATGGGAAGGACTCTGTTCTCGCTCGAGTGTGTGTGAACAACGGTAAGAGCTTCATCAGCGAAGCCATGTTCCGCCAACTCCCAAAAGATCCAGCCATTCCCACCTTCAAACTGATAGACAAATGGGAAATGGACCTGGAAGCACCTAATTCCAAACATCTCCTGCCAAGCAGGTGTATGCTCAAAATCTCCATTGGCAACAAGAGCATAGTCCACAATTGTTGGGTCGTGCGAGACGTCCCTGCCGCCTTTTACTTAGGCAGTGACATTCTCAATCGCTTTGCCATTAGTTTGGACCTAATAAACTTCAAAGCTTGGTCCCGATTAGCGGATAATCCCATGGGCTTTGATGATCCAGAAAAAGCATTTAGGTCAGCTCAATTGCTACCTTATGCAGTTGAAATTCAGATCAAAGAGGAAGTCACCATCCCAGAAAGGACCCGACAATTCTCCCTGGAAGTGAAAGTTAAAAGAGGACAATATTTGCAAAACCCTGATGCTTACATACATCTAAATGCTTCTCTCCAACTGCAAGGGTTAGGGGTAAACCCAACTCCATTAGTCAACATAGAACATGACACCATTCTAATAGAGGTGGATAACAGCGACTTAAAGAGTATTACTCTAGCCGCAGGCACCATTATTGGAATGGCGGTTGATGACCGACATTTCTCCATTGATCTTGTAAATGAACTGTTAGGACCAATCCCCAAGGACTGTGTTGACAGTGACAGTGAGGACAATACAACACCAGACAGGATTTTTACCCGGCATGGGGGGAACTTCCTGGTGTACACTTCCTGCCCCTATGGTAAGGAAGATATGACGTGTGACTTCAGGAGGGATGAGGTGATTTTCCGGGTACATGAGGGCTGCCTTTCCCACCTGAAGCCTCCGGTCCAAATCAGCACTCTGACCAGGGACTTCTCCACCCAGCTGGAGGAGGCCGCGGAGATAGCCAAACCAGAAGTCTTTCCAGGCTTCAGGCAGATGGTGGAAGAGAGAGTCAACCTAGCTGATGCCTGTGTGACTCTGGAACAAAAGCAAAAGTTGAAACAAGTTTTCTTGGATTTCCAAGATCTCTTTGCGGTAGACTCATATGACTGTGGTCGCACTGACATCCACACAACAACAATCCCCACGGACCCTGGCATGACTCCTGTGTTTGTGAAGCAATATCGCTTGCCTCTCGCATCAATGGAGTCCCTTACTGAAATAATTAAGAACCTTGAGTCCCGGGGAATAATCCGTCCAGTCCACAGCACCTTCAATAATCCGGTGCTGGGGATATTGAAGCCAAACGGCCAGTGGAGACTCTGTGCCGACCTCAGGGAGCTCAACAAACGGGTCCATACTTCCCGATGGCCTCTGCCCTACATTGACCAAGGGCTGGCCCAGATCCAGGGGTCACAGGTATTCACTGCAATAGACCTGACAAATGGATACTGGACCGTGCCTGTCAGTAGGGAGGACCAATACAAACTGGCTTTTACCTTTGGGGGCCAGCAGTACACATGGACCCGGACTCCCTTCGGATACCTCAACTCCGGCAATGAATTCAACATTTTTCTACACAAGGCCATGCCCGACTTGGGTGCAAGGGGTAACCTGGCTTATGTAGATGATGTCCTCATCAAAAGTTCATCTGTGGAGGAACATATAGCGGAGATCCGTTATGTTCTGACACAGTTGAGGGCCGCCGGAGCAAAACTTTCCTTTCAGAAAGCAAAGTGGTGTAAAACCCGTGTTAACTTCTTGGGGCATGAGATTACTCCTCAGGGTCTTTGTCCCCAGGAAAAGAAAGTGGAAGCACTTCAGAAACTGAAAGACCCCACAACTCTGCGGGAACTAAGGAGCCTCCTTGGACTGACTAATTACAGCAGAAAGTTCATTGAGGGCTACGCAGAGATCACCAGACCCCTGATTCATCTCCTGAAGGGGGGGGTCAAGTGGGAATGGGGTCCAGAACAAGCCGAGGCAGTAAAACAACTCAAAAGAAGCCTCTCACAAGCGCCTTGCCTAGCTTACCCGGTCAGAAACAAGGAGTTCTTCCTGGAGACAGGGTTCTCTAATACGTGCTTGACGGCTGTATTATACCAAAAGCATGACAAGGTCAATAAAGTAATCTCCTATGCGAGCAAAACTTTATCCTCTGTGGAGGAAAAATTCAACGATTGTGAGAAGGCACTCCTGGCAACGGTGTGGGCATTGAAGAATTACCGCCCGTTTATCCAGGGGGAACACATCATAGTGGAGACTCCACACCAGCCTCTGCAATATCTCCAAAGTGACAGAATCCGGGCCGGAAATGTGAGTAATTCCCGAATTACTTCCTGGATTCTGTCAATGCAAGGCTTTCCTGTGGAGGTCCGATATGGCCAAAACAAGAAGAGTCCCCTCGCGCAAGGTCTGGCTGACTTGCATGATTGTGCCAGAGAAAACTGTCTCGAGGATGAAAGTCTAAAAATAAAGGACAACATGGAGGCATACCTTAATTCCCCACACAAAGTCTTTGAAGAAGACAAGTGTGAGGGAATGCCCACTGTGTATGTGGATGGATGCTCTTACCATGTTGACAACAACGGGGAGAAAGAACTAGTGGCCGGCGTAGGGAATGCATGGGTGAATGAGTCCCCAGAACCCGCCGCTGGATACAAAATTGGTCCCCGAAGTAGTCAGGTGGCAGAATTGATGGCTGTGCATCATGCCATCCTCACTGCTGTCCAGCATCAACTCCACGAACTGGTCATAATCACAGATTCGGATTATGTACGGAACAGGTTCGTGGAGCACCTGGTTAATTGGAAAACCAGAGGCATGTTATGTGCTAACAACAAACCCTTGAAACATGGGAAGTTGATCCAAAACATTGATGATCTGGTCACATCGAATGGGATGACCATCGACTGGAAAAAGATCAAGGGTCATTCCAAAGTAGAGGGACCAGACAAAACTGGAAATGACTTAGCTGATCAGCTGGCCAAAACCGGGGCCATCCAAGGGGATCTAATTGAGATTGAGTCCCTGTTGGGGGAAATCCAGGTCACTGCTATCACTAGGTCCCAGACAAATGCTCACAACGACCTTTCAATTGCACAATGGAGTAAGGAGACCCCTGATGATGATTTGATTACTGCTCAGAAGGGGGATCCAATTATTGGTAAATTTTACCAGCACCTTGAGCACCCTGAGAACTTTCCCCTGACGGATACCGATTACATTGGGAAAGAGGACCTAAGAGTGTTGATGAAATGTCCAAAAATGTTCCGGATTCAAGACGGTTTGCTGGTAAGGAAATCCAAAGCTGGCCACGATCAGTGGGTGGTTCCTACCTCATTCCGAAGCCTGATGTTAAGTCACGCCCATGATGCGGCCACCACCGGTCATAGGGGGTTTCACACAACATTGGAAATCTTAAGAGAGGTTGCATACTGGCCACACATGGGGCAGGACCTCGACCAATACTTGAAGGGGTGTCTTGTGTGTGCACAATTTCAGCCATCATCCCTCACGCACCGTGCGCCTCTCCAAAAGAGGGGGATGACACTGCCATGGTCAGATTTACAAATCGACTTTGTAGGCCCTGTGATTCGCTCGGCTAGGGGGAATAAGTACATGTTGACTGTGACATTCTTGTTTACCAAGTGGGTGGAATGTCTCCCAGCCCCAAATTGCAAGGCAGAAACTGCAGCTGCCTTGATGATTAACCACATCTTTTCCCGTTTTGGTCTACCTCAAAGGATTGAGTCAGACAGAGGTAGCCACTTCACCAGTGAAGTAATGACAAAGATGTGGGAGATACTGGGGGTCAAAAGGAAGCTGCATATTGCTTATAGACCAGCTTCTTCTGGGGCAGTAGAGAGATATAACCGAACCATTGTGAGCATATTAAAGAAGTTTGTGGCAGATTCTGGGCCAAGTTGGGATATCCGATTACCTCTGGTCCTAATGGCTATCAGATCTACCCCTTCATCTGCAACCAAAATGTCACCATTTGAGTTGATGACTGGGCGCAAGATGGTGCTTCCTCAGCATTTGCTCTATAGGACCCAAGAGCAGACACTGATAAATGCCTCCACTACTCATGAGTATGTGGAGAATTTAAGGAAACACCTCCAACATGCTTTTGCTTACGCTCAGCGGAATCTAGAAAGATCAGCTGATAGCATGAAGACCCACTATGACCTGAAAACTTCCAGGAAGGAATATCAGGTGGGGGACCGGGTCTATCTATACAACTTCCAAAGGAACCAGGCCAAGCAGCGCAAATTTTTGCCTACATGGAAAGGACCCTTTGAGATCATCGACAAGATCTCACCTGTGGCCTACAAAATCCACATCCCCAAAGGCGGTTCGGCAGAGGGGGAAGACAAGTGGGTCCACATAAACCAGTTGAAGTGTTGCCATCCCAGGCACACTCTGCAACAACTGGAGGAATCCTCTGGAATCCTAGCGGGTACTGTCTCAGACTAATCCAGTTCCAACCATAAAACATACCACATCTAGTCTCTAAAATATTGTGATTTGCATGAAACTGTCTCTTAGTTATACTGTTTTTATTTTTTCAAAATAAGAATGTAATGTTTCGTGATGATGAAATGCATATGCTGCCCCACTATCTCAACAGTGGTGGAAAAAGTCTATGAGTAGGTATTGCCGCTCTTCCTTTGTCGTCCTAGGAGAAAGAAAACCTGAAGACGGGCCAAGGAGGATGATACGGAGACCGGGAACGAAGATCCAATGGGCCCAGTGGACCGCCCAATATTCCCATCAGGACCGGCGAGGAGAACTGATCGATCAGTACCGGATGGAGAAGAAGATGCTGAACTATGCCATCTACAGAAGAGGAAGAAGATTATGCGGACAGACCGGTGCGTGGGTCAAAACCCTTGGGCACGCGACTCCCCATCGACTCAAATTCAAAGTGCAGTCGCGTGGGGGGGCTTGTTGGGTGTCCTGACCCACGTTTAAGCTATCATGCCACAACATTTGGTGCTGTGGGCTTAGAAAATTCAAGATGGCGGAAAACCCACATGTGCGCCGAAATCCAGGAAAGCTGCGCAGTTTGTGCGCACACCGAAATGGTTGCCTCACTTGCCACCCACCAGTGCGAGAACGAAAGGCCGGGTTGCCATGAGGGAAATGGGTTGCCAAAGGAAAAACAGTAGCGCCGGTTAGCTTCAAAGCGCTTTAAATCACCATTGGACTACCCGCACAGTAGTCTGAAACCAATGGGAATGGCAATGCTGATTGCCAAATGCAACCTAGAATTGTTGGGAATTCATTTTCTTAAATCCCAAAAATGGGTGCAGTACCAGTACTCACCACTATCCAAAAGCCGGCAGTTTAAAACCACCCTGTGTTTCTCTGAAGGCAGGCTCAAACTGTCTATTTTAAACATTGCAACACATCTAAAAACTCACTGGACACCAGCAGACATTTGGTAGAATGGAGTGTTGTGTGCCTACAAAATCTGGGAAATGAAGAGCCCAAAACAATGCTTATAACAAAACTGCTATGGAGTCAGCAGTTTAAGTTGCACTGGATTTAAAGACACTAAAATCGAAAATGTTTAGATTAAATGAGTGACCTATGTTTGGTGTCACATGCCTTTGTAACTGTTTAAATGTCATAGTTTTAAACTTAGAATCAGCCTTCTAGCTGCATATGTGAAAATGTTTAGTTTTATTTGAATGCAGAAACTGGGGAACAGAAATGACAGCTTAAAGAGATTCCAATTTGCCTGGCAACTACCCCCATCAGGAGTGAAACTTGAGTCACAGCTGTGTTCCCAGGCCTAGCTGCCCTTTTGCTGCTCACACTAAGGATATGCCATCTATCTGATAATTGAATTACCTGTGCTCTGCAGGAGAGTGAACAATGCAACTCCCTTCACCCAGGCAGAGGGTTTATTGAGAGGATCATAAATGGCTTCCTCTTGAACAATGAGCCTCTCCTGACTCAGGCAAAGGTTTTATTACAGCGGTCGTAAAATGTAGCTTCCTCTTGGCAGAAGCTGGGAGGAGCACTGCCTGTGAGAGCAAGCTGGCTTGGCAGAACTGGATAAACCAGTATTTCTACCTTGTGCTGAGAGGAAACCACACCCCTTTGGAGCCAGAACATAACTCTAAAAAGATGAATAACTCATAGAGCAGACATGTGAAAATTTTATAAATGATACCATAATTCTTGTGATTTTTCTGCCCACAGTTTAAGAGGTTTTTAGAACCGGTGGTATGTTCAGGGGGGTGTTAGCGGAAAAGTGGATATTACTCTAAATGTATGCATGTTAAAAATCTGAAACTTCATCAGTTAATGTCCATACCCCCTGCACACATGTATGTAAAGTTGGGTCAATGTCAGAAATTGAAAAATCAGTTAAAAAGTCAATTATGTGCCATTTCTGAATGCAAGCTCTTAGAAACAGCAGATTTGGACAGAGACATGGCTAAATTCAGCCACACCATGTATATGTAATTTCAAGCAACTGTGTAACTGTGAAATATGTCTTTTATTATCAAATATAGAATATGTGCAATCTGACAGAGGAGTGTCCTATCTGCAAGCCATAAAATGACATCACTCTGACACAACTTAGCTTCGCCAATCAAATGATAAATGGAAGTTTGACCAATTAGAAGCTGAGAGAGAGGTAGGGTCAGTGATGCTAGAACACACCCACATTCTAAACACATAAAAGCAGACAGACAGGACAGATAGGGACTTTCAAATCCATCTGCCGCTGGAAGCTCTGCCGGAAAAATCCATACTTTACCTCCATCAAACCTCCAGAGAGCCAAACTAGAGACTTCAATCTATCCAGAACTAGAGACCCAGACCAGAGAACCAGAGAGAGCTGACCCAGATCACTGTGAAGTGCAGAGACCAGAGGCGAGTTTAAAACCTGACCAGATCCATGGCGAGGCCCATTTCACTCAAGAATATAGTGTGAGTACCTAGAAAACTGTGCAGAACCAATCTCCTAGTTAAAATAATATAATTCAATCTATTTAATCTAAGTAGAACTGCCTCCTAACTGTCACCTGTCATTTGTAAAGCTGTCACTTGTCATTTCCTAGTTGCAAGCTGCACTTGTCTTTTTGAACTTTAAAATTTCAAATCTGAAAAACGACCTTCACAAAATCGCTCATATCTCCGCAACCGCATTCCTACCCCTTATAGTTTTACCGCAATCGCGGAACACGCATTCGCGAATTTTACCGCGATTTGCAAATTTCTTCACATGTAAAAACTGCTGCTGCTTGCCTTCCATTTGCCAGAAATTCGTTTAACCTGCTAACTATCCCTGCATCATTGCTAGTGTGAGCCTGGACTAATATTAACTAGATACCACTCACCCTGAACCTCTGAAAGGGAATTAAAAGCATTTCCAGCATATTTCTCATCCATTGCTAGCACATATCAAAGCATTTGGGCCTGTGTTTTCAAAACTCCTATCTGTTTTCTGTAAGCTTGCTGGGGATTGAACTGAATTACATTGAATTGCATTTCTGAGAATTGTGTGCCTTCCTTCCACTTCCTTGCATTGCATAAAAGGGGGGAGGGGATTGCCAGAGAAAAGTGATTACATTGTTTGGTTGAAATCATATTGAGTATTTTCTGTACTGCATTCATTGAATATTGCATCCACCTGAGCTTACATAAAACATCCTCTACCACATTATACTTTTGTTCCTATTTACCAGTGTGCCACCTTATCCATTTCATGTCAACTCATTAGTGATTATAAGAAGTGTGCTAGTGCCAGATTCTCCGTTGTTGATCTTTATCATATCAGATTAAGTGTGCTATTCAATTATTAATTTATTATAAAGTGTGATATATATATATTTTAAATTATCAAATAAACCTTTTAAACTTGCAAAACAGAACTACTTCTTGGCTCAGTGGGGTCAGGGGGATTCC
The DNA here is from genome assembly GCF_040938575.1 of Ambystoma mexicanum. Taxonomy (NCBI): domain Eukaryota; kingdom Metazoa; phylum Chordata; class Amphibia; order Caudata; family Ambystomatidae; genus Ambystoma; species Ambystoma mexicanum. The sequence continues at coordinate 162,207,757 of NC_090938.1, read as the reverse complement.
AAGAGAGAGGTGTTATATAGGGGTAGTCATCCAGAACGCATGAACTGGACATAAAGATATATCAATAAGGGTTTTCATTCAGTATTCTAGACTAGGCGTTAACTTAGCTGTAGTGCTGAATTGAATCCTCTTACAACAGTCAGTGCCAAGATCCCAGCAGGGTCCCTTGTATATCCATGCCTTCTTAGAGCCAGGCAGGATCAAAACGAGACAGATACAAGAGATTATTCAGGAAAACTACAACATGATGGTTAATCCTTGGATTTTAGCACTTTAAGTCTCTTAACTTGGCAAATCTCTCTTAAGGGGCCCGTCCGAGGAAGGATTTAAATTCATAATCACTTACATTCTTGTGGGTTTTTAGTGTCTCCTTCTTTCTTGTCTTTTTGGTCTGCAGACGCTGGTCTTCTGCTGTTCATCAAAGACTCGACAGCCGGCCCCTCTCCAAGGCCTCTGTGACTTCTTGTACCTTCTTGATAGATGCTGGTAAGGGTACAAGCTGGGGTTCAGTGGGGGCCACCAAGTGGATGAAAACCATGGCTTTACCACGGGTTAAACTTCAACCTTCTCACCACCTCCCTCTCATAGTATCCTGGCTTTGTTCCCCAGAACTCCTTTCTCACTTTCTTCCCTGATTTGTTGCAACAGTATCAAATATAAAGGGTCCTCTCCTCCACCTCATTTCCTCACTTCTCCACTCTGTACCTTCTCCCGTAAAGCCAGTGCCTTACGTGGCACTACAAAATTAGCCGGGTCTCATTAAGGGGGCGTGGCCTAACGGCGGGGGTTGCCTGCTGGCCCGTTAGGCCATGCCCCCTTGACGAGCCCCGGCTCAATGGGCTACTGGCACCCCTGCCAGGCAGCCTTTTGTAGAGATCAGAACCCTCTCCCCTTTGGGGAAGAGGTTGCTGATCTCTGCCTTTATTTTCTAAATGGTAGCCTGGCAGGGGACAACGCCTCGCCTATTCAGCCTTAATGGTGGCGCTGGCCCTCGCCAGCTGGGGAGGGGCAGCGTCACCGTTAAGGCTGAAAGGGTGAGGCCGCTGGAAGCTGAGGCCATTTCCTGAAGACTGAAACTCCCGCGAATGCGCGGCAGCTTCCGGATTTAGAAAACAAGGCCTCTGCTTCCAGCGGCCTCACGTTTTCTCCATAATGGTGGTGCCAGTCCACGGGCACCTCTTGCTTGAAGGAATGCCACATAGGTGCGGCGTCATCATTATGGCATTTTTTTCTGAAGCCTGAAGCTTTCGCACACGAGCAAGATATTCAGGCTTTAGAAAAAAAAATCTTTTTCGTGTCGTGGCCAGGGCTGCCAAAGCAGATTAGTCGGCCTCAAAATGAGATTTCACAGCCAGCCGGGGCCCAGCCCCGGCCCTCTTAAAGCCCTGCTTAATGTCTTGACGATTCATTGTGTACTCTTGCCTCCACCCATCCCAAGCACAACCTTTTCAGGGCTAGGGCGTGCTTGTTCCATCTTCTAAACCTCACTTCTCATCAGATCTCATCTTTATCTCTAACTTTCTTCATGCATCACCTTCCCCTTGTTGTTGACTGTAACCTCCAGCCTTTCTTCTAATATTTGACCAACCACCTGCTTGATATTTAAAAATCCTTTTCAATGTTTTCTCCTTTCCTTGCCTCCTGTCAACTTCCTCTTTGATGTTCCTCCCAACTTCAGTACAGTACCAATTCCTTGTCAACTTTTCCTCCTCTCTCTTAATATTCTCCTCTTTTTATCAATTCATCAGACATTGTTAAGGTTTGTCTAGCCACCGCCTGTTTCTTAAGACTTGTTTACCTGGTATCAACCTCTCTGCTCCTGTCCTTATCCTCATTTCACCAAATATTTCCAATCTCCTCTCTACCGTTGTCTATATTTTCTCTTTGCTACTCCTCCTTGTCTTTGACTGCGTCCTCTTCCCCTTTCTTTCAGCCTGCTCCCTCTTCGATCTAGCCTTGCACTCCTCTGCTCCTTTACTTTCTATCTCCTCCCTTCTTCTCTGCCCTCCACTTCCTCTCGCCTCCCCACCACGTCGCCACCTGTCTCCTTTGATGTTTGTCGTCCTATTTCTCCTCCACATTCTCACTCTCCTCTATCCTTCGTCTCACCAGCATTCTCTGCTTCTCCTCCACTCCTCAATTATTCTGTAAACTTCTTATTTCATCACCCTATAAGAATTCTTATTAATTTTAACAGGGTCTAGCTTTTCTCCATAGAACATCTTTCTCTGAAGTGACACATCTGCACATGATTTTTAAAACTGGGTTGGGACTGCCCTATACCACCACTAATAGTCCCCTACCTTAGATCTGGGGCAGGTTGGGGATCCAGATGACCCTCACCATGAATCTGTGGCCAGCATCATGCTGTAAAGACCGGAGGGGGGGTCTGCACTTCTGCTGTCTATATGGTAGAGGGGAGGCACAGAGACCCCTGCCAAGATTCTCTAGTATTGGTAGTTGTGGTTGAGCAATCAAGGCCTAGCTTCTCAGGGGGTGATGCGAGCTGGTTCTTAAGTACAGTGCAGTCCCCAAGCACCCACGAAGGAATGTCCACACACTGTATCGGTTAAAACACAGTCTTTATGTAATTAATATTCAAGGTCATATACATGATCACGATAACTCACTTTGTACTCCGAAAATCAACAATGGTAAATAAGTACAATTCTAAAGTGGTACCACTAACGTTATTAGATCTTATTAAAGTACATACTGTCAGCATGACACACAGATCAAAATAAAGAGGAAACCAGCAGTAGAGAGAGGAAGGAAAGCAAGATGGTTGAGCAATATGCAGAATACTGGCCCCGTTACCTAGACACAGTTCTATGTGGAGATCCCCCCACCTGGGCAACCTGTAGGAGAAAGATACAAGCCCAGTCCATATATTGTTCCCACTAGACTTTCCAATAGTTCTGCAACCCCAAAGTACCTGGCGTTGTATCGTTCCTCGTCGGGGAAATCGACAACCCTTCTTGAGTATCCTCCCTTTTAGGCAGGAGTCACGGGTCGTCGAACGTCCGACGGAGAACAGGTCGAGCTACGACGGTGAAGTGGCCGCGTCGTTCCTAGCGGTGCTCATTGACGGGGAAGCGTAAACGTTGTGCCAGGGTGAGGGGAGCGGGGCACCTCAATGTCAATAGTTCTGTCATGATGCCTACCTCCAAGGAGCCAGGTCCGACCCAGCAACCCCAGAGGCAGGCATCATTTCCCCCAGGGAAGTGCCAGCGGGCCCAAGCTGGGGCCCTTTGGACACAGTCCTGGCGCCAGGCTCATGTTGGACCCCTGTCCTGGCGCCTTAGGCGCCAGGCTCATAAAGCTAGACATGTGTTCAAGTGTTTTAAGGTGCACTTACCTGATGCAGACCATGCTGCTACATCCAGGCCCTCTTGAGGCCTGAATGGAACTACTTTACCTGTGGACCTACTTTCCCCTGGGTGTGGTCGGGGAAGGATACATACCTGATCGGTGTAAGGATACATACCTAGAACTTCTTCCAAAGCTATTTAAACCACGCCCGATCAGCAACTCACGCTTCGCGTTGTTCTGCTCCTCGCAGCTGGACGCTCACCGTGTCAGCTCCTGCATCTGGACTTCAGCCACGCCTGTCAGCATCCTGGGTCACCTGCTAAGAGAGAAAGAAGACCTTACCTGCTAAAGCTGCATCACCGAGACTTCACACTGACGATCCTGAAAGGGAAGACATCATTTTAAAAGCATTTCGCTTCGATCGCTGCAGCGCTGCATTTCACTCACCTTTCCTGGGCACCTCCATCTTCAGCAGCGATCATCCGGATCCGCAGCCACTTCCCAGAGCCTAGAGAGAAAAAGACAAGAACACAAGGTGAGAGAAGGAAGGGAATAGGAAAAGCTCAGTTTCCTTCTAAGACTTACCTGTTGGGTCATTCCCATTTCATTTCGGGTCCTGCCGCTTCCTGGCATTCCGGACCCCGCCCCCTATGGGGAAAAAAGAAAAAGACATTGAATGAGCGAATGCAAAGACATTACCCGAATGCTCATCCCGAACTTACCTGTCATTTACTGGAACTGCACGTTTCACTTCGGGTCGGCGCCATATCTCCGGCATTCCGAACCCCGGCCCCTAAGGGGAAAAAAGACATAAGCGATTAGCGCTTGCTGCAATAAGACAATGAACATTATTATAAGGCTTGAACTTTTGAACTTGCTACAGAACTCTTACAGCGCCTTACCTGAATAGTCAAGCTTATTTGAACTCCCATCAAACCTCAATCCAGTGAAGTAACTGGGTTTCAACGCGCCCCTGCATCAGAAGCAGGATGGAGAACTCATCCTTCCAGACCCTAAGGTGAGACTTCACGGGGAATCAAGGAAGGGTATCGTGGAGGGCTGGAAGGGAGTGGGAGGCTTGAGCATTATTCCGTCAGTAGGTAATACTCCCTTTTCACGCACATGGGAATATTCCTGCGAGCCAGTGAGTCCATCTTCAGAGTCCTGCGCTTCACCATAGAAGAAGCATCAGCACTCGAAGCCAGACCTGCGCCTCCGTGGGAATCAGGTGAGCGTGACAGAACGCGAAGCCTACCCATAATTTCCCACCCGGGCGCTATGGAGACTTCCGAGACAGATCAGCTGGCCCAGCTTTTGGGGGAATTACGGGCAGAAGTGCACTCAGCCCGCCAGGAGACTAACGCTCTCAAAAGAGAACTGATCCTATCTAAGGAAAGAACAGATGACCTGGCCAAAAGGTTATTGCAGGCCCAGGCAGGGCACACTCCTTTATCTAATTCCGGAGGTACTTCCACATCAATGGGTTTGAATAACCCGGTACAAATCAATCTACCTGGACACATGCCTTTGGCCCCGCCTGAACGTTTTGCGGGGGATCCCAAGAAATATGCCATCTTTATGAACCAATGTCGTTTACACTTTCTATGCAGACCCGGGGCCTTCCCTAACGACCAGACCAAGGTAGCCTTTATACTATCTTACCTCAGTGGCAGTGCTGCCGATTGGTCTATTCCATTGGTAAATCAGGATGATCCCATTCTCCAGAATTTTCAGGGTTTCCAGGCCAGCATGGAAAGATTGTTTGCTCGACACTCTCAAGGACAGGCCCTTGATAACGAACGGCTATCCTTACGACAAGGTAATCAGGATCTTCTGTCCTACCTTTAATAGACTGGTTGTGGAAACTGGATGGCCAGAAAACAAAAGGATCACGTTGTTTCATCGAGGCCTGCGCGGAGAGCTTAAGGATGTTCTAGCTCAGATAGTAGATCCACCCCAGGTCTGCGCAGACTACATAGACTTGGTGGTTCAACTTGATCACAGACTTCAAAATAGAAAAGCAGATCGGTTCAAGTACGAAACCCGAGTACCGATCAAAACCCACGCTAACTCCAAGAGTACCGACGTATCCGAACCTATGCAAATCGGCGGTGTTAAAGGACCATTAACACAGAAGGAACGAGAGAGAAGGCGGCAAATGCAACTTTGCCTGTATTGCGGGACTTCCGGTCACTTTCTTCGAAATTGTCCGGTTAAACCACCGAAGAAGGTTGTTGGAGCCACTGATAACGATTTATTGACACCTCATTCGGGAAACGACCTAGCCCGACAAGCATAGGGGTCCGCTTGCCGAGCTTGAAAACAAACTCTTTGACCTCGCATTTTGTCATGCCAATGGTGCTAGTGGACCCAAAACAGCCTCAGCTGTTGCATGCTATAAAAGCATACATCGACAGTGGAGCTATTGGAAATTACATAGACCGTGAATTGGCTTCCAGGATTAAGCTCCCTCTCCGCCCGAAAGTAACCCAAGATGTCATTACTACAGTAGATGGAACCAAAATTGCCTCAGGGCCTGTAACGCATTCCACTGTTGAAATGACACTGGTTGGTCAGAATGGACATCGGGAAGCAATCGTGTTTGATGTGATCAAGGCCCCACAATTTCAAGTAATTCTTGGAATTCCTTGGTTAGAAACACATAATCCCAGAATCGACTTGCGAGCAAAGAAGATAAGTTTTCCTGATTGTGAACCAACTTGTTACCCACGAAATCCAGTTATGGGTCTAGCCTCAGCAACTTCCACCCCTGTACAGCTACCGTCTGAATACCAAGAATTCCAAGACGTTTTTCAGAAGGAACAGGCTAACACGTTACCTCCCCATCGGTCTTACGATTGCCAAATCGATCTGGTACCCAATGCTCAACTACCTTGTAGTAGGATTTATGCTCTTACGGAACCTGAGAACCTACATTTGCGTCGGTATTTAGATCAGTACCTAGCCAATGGTTTTATTTGCCCGTCCAAGTCTCCTGTCTCCTCAGCTCTGTTCTTCGTGCCGAAAAAAGAGGGCGACCTTAGAACATGTATAGACTATCGCGCCCTAAATCAAATAACGATTAAGAATCGTTATCCTCTGCCCCTGATCCCTGAGTTTATCGACCAGGTGAAAGACGCTTGTGTGTACACCAAGTTAGATCTCCGAGGAGCTTATCACCTGGTGCGTATAAAAGAAGGCGACGAGTGGAAGACTGCATTCCGCACCAAATTTGGGCTCTTCGAATATCAGGTGATGCCCTTCGGTTTGTGCAATGCACCTGCCGCCTTTCAGTACTTTATGAATGATGTTCTTCGGGAACTTATCGAAGTCTGTGTCATTGTTTATATTGACGACATCCTGGTGTACTCCTCTTCAGAATCTGATCACAGAAAACATGTTAGGGCAGTTCTTGAGAAATTGCGCCAGCACAGACTATTTGCAAAGCTCGAAAAATGCGTTTTTCATACCACAGAAGTGGAGTTTCTCGGATTTATCCTGACACCTCAAGGAGTCCGAATGGACTCGCGAAAGGTGGACGCCATCCTCAAATGGCCATCTCCTAGCTCGGTGAAGGGAGTTCAGAGCATGCTCGGCTTCGCCAATTTCTATCGAAGATTCATCCCAGAATTTTCCCGAACAGTCCAACCCATCACAGCTCTCCTAAAGAAAAACAAACGCTTTGAATGGACTCTTGAGGCCGAACAAGCCTTTCAGGACCTGAAAACCAAATTCACCTCTGCACCTGTATTGAAGCACCCGCACCCAGATCTCCCTTACATTGTGGAAACCGACGCATCCAGTTCGGCCATGGGAGCTGTCCTGTCGCAAAGAGACCCAAAAACTAACCAACTACACCCTGTGGCCTTTTGGTCCAGGAAATTTTCTCCTCCTGAAATCAACTACGCAATTACTGACAAAGAGTTACTGGCTATTAAATCTGCTTTCAAGGCTTGGCGTCACTACCTTCTCGGGGCAAGACACACCATCACCGTAATTACGGACCACAGAAATTTACAGTATTTAAAGACGGCCAAGGCTCAATCTTCACGACAACTCCGATGGGCTCTATTCTTTGCGGAATTTGATTTTGTAATTACCTATCGCCCTGGCTGCAAGAATGGTAAAGCGGACGCCTTATCCCGGATTGGCATGGAAGAACCCAATTCGAGTTTAGAACCTGTGCCAATCATACCAGAACAAAGAATCTTAGGCCTAACTTCATTGCAAACTATTGAGGACATCCAAACGCAAGTAAAACAACTTCTAGACTCTTCAGCCTTACTGGAATGGAGTCAAAAGGGTCCTCATTACACCGTTAAGGATGACTTACCCTACTTCCAGGAGCGGTTGTTTCTGCCTAGTAAAGAATTGCAAGAACTTGTTATTGCCCATCATCATGAATCATTAATGGAAGGACACCCTGGTATCGCTAAAACGGAGGAAAAAATCAAACGCCACTTCTGGTGGCCTTCTTGGAGAAAAGACATAAAGTCTTTTGTTTTGTCTTGCGGAATTTGCGCCCAAAACAAGGGTCAAAAGAAAAGGCCAGCCGGCCTACTTCAACCCTTGGATATTCCACCGGCACATTGGCACACCTTGTCAATGGACTTTATAACTGACCTGCCTCCTTGTGCTGGTTACAGCACTATCCTTGTAATTGTGGATCTATTCTCCAAAATGGCCCACTTTATCCCTTTAAAAGGTTTGCCTTCAGCTTCCACCTTGGCCAAGGAATTTCTGGAGAATATAGTTCGCATACATGGTTTCCCTTCCATATTAGTCTCGGATCGTGGAAGTCAATTTATCTCCCATTTTTGGAAGAAGTGTTGCCAACTAGCACAAATAGATGTGCGGCTATCCACCAGCCACCACCCCAAGACCGACGGACAAACCGAGAGAACCAATCAGACTCTCGAGCAATATCTTCGGTGCATGTTACACCAATCCGAGTTAAATTGGAAAGACATCATTTGGATCGCAGAATATGCATACAACAATTCAGTGCATTCTGGAACCGGACAAACTCCTTTTTATACTTTGTATGGTCACCATCCTCGGACCTCTGATCTAGATCCACCTCTGACCCTGGAAATGCCCGCAGTAAATCATCTGCATTCCACAATAACCCAAGCCTTCAAAGAAGCTGCAACTCATTTACAGCAAGCCAAGAAAAAGTATAAAGAAAACGCTGATTTGCACCGAAGTAAAACTCCTCCTTACCAAGTAGGAGATCAGGTATGGCTAGCAACGAAACATTTACCCCTCAAGGGCCCGCGAACTTTCAATCCCAGATTCATAGGACCTTATCCCATCAAGGCTATAATCAATCCCGTGGCCTTTAAACGGATTTACCGTCTAACATGCGTATTCATCCAGTTTTTCATGCATCACTTTTGAAGCCAGTACAACCAGGGACCCAACTGTCCAAGCCTCCAGACCCAGTTCAAATTGAAGGGGAATTAGAATTCGAAGTTAAAGACATTTTAGACTCCAAGGTGTTAAAGTCCAAACTCTTCTATCTTGTTGACTGGAAGGGATATGGACCTCAGGAGAGATCGTGGGAGCCTAGTAACCATGTTCATGCACCTCGATTAATACAAAGGTTCCACCGGAGATTTCCGAACAAGCCAAAACCCCCGGAGGGAACAACATTGGGAGGGGCCTTGAGGGGGGGTACTGTCATGATGCCTACCTCCAAGGAGCCAGGTCCGACCCAGCAACCCCAGAGGCAGGCATCATTTCCCCCAGGGAAGTGCCAGCGGGCCCAAGCTTGGGCCCTTTGGACACAGTCCTGGCGCCTTAGGCGCCAGGCTCATGTTGGACCCCTGTCCTGGCGCCTTAGGCGCCAGGCTCATAAAGCTAGACATGTGTTCAAGTCTTTTAAGGTGCACTTACCTGATGCAGACCATGCTGCTACATGCAGGCCCTCTTGAGGCCTGAATGGAACTACTTTACCTGTGGACCTACTTTCCCCTGGGTGTGGTCGGGGAAGGATACATACCTGATCGGTGGAAGGATACATACCTGGAACTTCTTCCAAAGCTATTTAAACCACGCCCGATCAGCAACTCATGCTTCGCGTTGTTCTGCTCCTCGCAGCTGGACGCTCACCGTGTCAGCTCCTGCATCTGGACTTCAGCCACGCCTGTCAGCATCCTGGGTCACCTGCTAAGAGAGAATTGGAGAGAAAGAAGACCTTACCTGCTAAAGCTGCATCACAGAGACTTCACACCGATGATCCTGAAAGGGAAGACATCATTTTAAAAGCATTTCGCTTCGATCGCTGCAGCGCTGCATTTCACTCACCTTTCCTGGGCACCTCCATCTTCAGCAGCGATCATCCGGATCCGCAGCCACTTCCCAGAGCCTAGAGAGAAAAAGACAAGAACACAAGGTGAGAGAAGGAAGGGAATAGGAAAAGCTCAGTTTCCTTCTAAAACTTACCTGTTGGGTCATTCCCATTCCATTTCGGGTCCTGCCGCTTCCTGGCATTCCGGACCACAGCCCCTATGGGGAAAAAAGACAAAGACATTGAATGAGCGAATGCAAAGACATTACCCGAATGCTCATCCAGAACTTACCTGTCATTTACTGGAACTGCACGTTTCACTTCGGGTCGGCGCCATATCTCCGGCATTCCGAACCCCGGCCCCTAAGGGGAAAAAAGACATAAGCGATTAGCGCTTGCTGCAATAAGACAATGAACATTATTATAAGGCTTGAACTTTTGAACTTGCTACAGAACTCTTACAGCGCCTTACCTGAATAGTCAAGCTTATTTGAACTCCCATCAAACCTCAATCCAGTGAAGTAACTGGGTTTCAACGCACCCCTGCATCAGAAGCAGGATGGAGAACTCATTCTTCCAGACCCTAAGGTGAGACTTCACGGGGAATCGAGGAAGGGTATCGTGGAGGGCTGGAAGGAAGTGGGAGGCTTGAGCATTATTCCGTCAGTAGGTAATACTCCCTTTTCACGCAAAGGGGAATATTCCTGCGAGCCAGTGAGTCCATCTTCAGAGTCCTGCGCTTTACCATAGAAGAAGCATCAGCACTCGAAGCCAGACCTGCGCCTCCGTGGGAATCAGGTGAGCGTGACAAGTTCTGGACCGCAAAGAGTTGAAGAACTGTGGCCCAGCAAAGGCGTCGAGTCGTCGGCGTCTCTGTGGTCTTTGGGTGGCGGGAAACCCACCGGTGGATGCTCCTCGGCGCATCGACAGTCAGGCCTTCTCCAGCAGGATACGGCGGCGACGATGCGGACGAGAGCGTCCTTGGATCAATGAAGTTCTTAGGTACCGGGAGCACGGCGGTTCCAGTCGGCGACGGCGGTCGTCGACAGTGGCGGACAACAGTCCGGGTGCTTCTCCTTGGAGTTCCGCAGCAGTCCCCGTATCGGGTCGGCAGCCTGTCGAAGGTCTGTCTACCAGGGAGCTTAGGCAAAGATCAGCTGTGCACGATGGTCCCTCGTAGCTCGGGAAGAGGGCACCTTACCAGGTCCTCTCTGGGTCAGTTCTTGAAGCACAGCAGCTTTCAGATTGCGAAGGAGAGCAACAGCAATTCTTCTCAGCAGGGCTTCAGGATCAAGCTTCAGTTACTCCAGTTACTCGTCGTAGTGGACTTCAGCTTCTGAACACGATTCCTAGCAGTGAGAGGTCCCCAGATATACTGTTGATCTCCCATTCATTCCGCTGGGTCACACTGAAGCATCCAATCACGACTACGGGCATTCATGCAGGCAGGCAGCCAATCAGGCATTCGAGGTATTCAAGCCATTCACTTCTCTCCAGACACTCACAACAGGTTATGTGTATTGGGACAAGTACCAAGGCATTCAACACTCCAAGCTGCATTCATACCGGTTTCGGGCAGGGCTGTCTCAACCATTGTGTCAAACACCAGATAATAGACAGCCACAACATAGAATGTATCAATGTGTCACACACTCCATTCACCCAGGTCCCACCCACAGGCGTACCCACAACATACGGTTGTTGAGAAGGCTCCAGCCAGTCTGGTCGGCACTTCCCCACACTAGCATATACAGAACTTCCACCCAACAGCCAGTCAGGGGGAAGGGACAGAGGCAGGGCTTCCCGGGACATCGGGAAGATCAAGGTAACAGGTGATGGAAGGCAAGAGGCCATGGGGGGCATTTTGTCTCCCTCAGGAATCTACCGATTGGAATGGAGGACGCTCAGGGCACCAGTCATTTCAGCACAGAGCTGCCACCAGCCCGTACCCTGCTCTGTGGGTCACAAACAGGTGCCCAAAAACATACACTAGGGGCACAGGGTTGTACCCCTACCCATGGGTGCCGTAAGGGTATCCCATGGGTCTGTTCACCAAACCAAAAGAGAGAGAGCTGCACCACCAGGAGTCCCACATGAACTCTTGTGTGGAAAACACGACAGAACACACGTTAAAAAGGCAGTAAACGACAAGGATACGGAGGCCCTGTCCCTCCGATGCATTTCCAGCATCACACATACCATGGGCAATGGCACCCAACCACTGTGACTGCCCCCTCCACTAAACCCAGGCAAAGGCAGAGGACTTTGATGCACCTCCCAATATCATAACAAAACTGCCTGGACTTTCCTCCCTATTTCATTTACCAATCGTTCCTCAAATCATCAATAGACCAGGGCATTGTACAATAGGCTATCAACGTTGCTTACTTTAACCCTCTACTCAAGAAAACCACAGCTACACCACATACCGCAATGAGCCACCGGCCCAATCTCAACACACCACCACAAAAATACTTGAATAGTGAATCTATCAACAGTTCCACTACCACATAGAAACTAACACATCTTGTGCGAAGCACAACATGGATTCAGATCGATGGAGGATGTTTTCAATATGAGACATACTAAAAACACGCTGATGCAAACATACCCAGTGCCCTTATCCGTCTGAACATCTCTGTGGCATTCATCAGTATCAGATGTAGTTTGGCCCTAAAAAGATTTGACAACATCAGATTGGAAGGATTAGACAACCATGTGTGCATATCATTCCTCGCTGACAGACAGATACTGCACACACGGTTCCCTTTCAGATCCTGCCCCAAGTCTCAAACCCATCATGGCTTCTCTTCCACCGCAACATGACCCAACCCTTGGAAATCATTAAAACATTGAACTTTACAGGCTTCTACAAACGTAGCAACTCTTCAACGGCCAATCAACCAGATCCTTGCGCATGCCTCGCATAGGTTGACTAATGGACGATGAAAATTCGACTAAAACCTATTGTGTCTTGACTGTCGTGTAGCCGAAGAGTCCTCTGTCCACAAGTGCCGCACAGAGAGAATCAGAGTCAATCTCTGTGCCGCCTTTGAGGCCACAGGTGGGAGATGTTCTTTCCGGAACTGCGGTACTCGTGGAACCCCGAACCACTGTAAAGGAAACACCGGTTAAGTGTCAAGCCAAAACAGTATCAACAACCAATCAACAAGTAAGTGGAACGGTCTTACCAAAAGGTTTCTGTGGAGTTGTGGTTTAACCTATGGGAAGGTTCTGAGACCCAGCAAAGCTGTTCTTCCAGAATGTATGTATCCCAGCAAGGTTGCAAGTGCCAGGCCCACCTGATGCCAGAATCCGCACAAGCAGGGCGGAACATAGAAGGAGTCCGTGAAGCAGTCCGTGGTCGTAATAATGATCCAAAAGCAAGTATCAAAGCCAAGGGTTATCCGTTGCCAGTCCGTGAAACAAATCCGAGGTCAAGATCCAAAAGGTGTGAAACAAAAGGTATGTAGCGCCGTACAGGAATCCGAAGAAACAGCTGTGACGCACCGAAGCCCCGCAACAGAGCCGTTTAAATACTGGCGCTGCTAATTCCTCCCAGTCACATGACCCGCGAGCGCATCAGGTGAGTGTAGTCCAGAAACACGTGAGCGGAAGGCGGTGGTCATGTGACGTGGAAGAAGTCGGTCTAGCAGCTGCCACAGAACACACCAGGGAGGTCGACGTCTCCACGTGCAAAGAGCATGGTGACCCAAGCTTTGTGGCAGTCGGCGCTGTGGCAAGTGGGGCGAAGAGACAACCTGTGAGTACCGGAACCGGGCAAGAGGGCGAGGGGTGTTCGGGGCACGGGGATGAGGAATGGGTCCCCCAGAGGGAGTGGAGTGCGTGACAGAGCCCCCCCCAAAGGCCCACGGCCCCGTGGGCACGAGGGATGGTCCTTATGAAACCGTGCCACCAAACGGGGAGCCTGGACATCAGTAGCCGGGACCCAGGACCGCTCCTCGGGGCCATACCCGGACGAATCAACAAGGTACTGGAGACGCCCCCTAGAGATACGAGAACCCAGAACGGCAGAGACCTTAAAAACATCCGGAGTGGATAGAGACACCAGGGCCCCAGGAGAGCGAAGCCGTGTGGGAGCGGGACAGGGCTTGAGCAGAGAAACATGGAAAACAGGGTGAAGCCGCCAGGAACCTGGGAGAGCAAGTCGATAAAACACAGGGTTGATAACTCGAGTAATCGTATAGGGACCCACAAAGCGAGGTAGAAGCTTGCGACAACCCACCAAGTGCAGATGTCGGGTGGATAACCAAACGCGGGATCCCACAGTATACAACGGGGCCATCACCCGTTTCCTGTCCGCCTGCGCCTTCATAGACGCCTGGGCTTCGACAAGATGAGTCGACACCCGAGCGTGAACGGAGGCCAGGTCCCTAACACATGCAAGGGCAGCTGGATTGGCAGAAGTAGGCAAATCCGTGAAGGGCAAAACACGAGGGTGCTGACCATAAAGCACGTAGAACGGGGAGAAACCAGTGGAACAATGGACAGCGTTGTTGTACACGAATTCCGCAGGATGCAGTACGCTCAACCAGGAAGACTGCAGCTGTAGGGCCAGACAACGTAAGTACTGCTGCAGCGTCTGGTTCAGTCGCTCGGTCTGACCGTCCGTCTCAGGGTGATATTCTGAGGAGAAACAAACCTCAATGCCGAGCAACCTAGTCAGGGCCCGCCAGAAACATGAAGTGAATTGTGAACCCCTGTCCGAGATGAGAACCGAGGGAAGCCCGAAAAGACAAAAGACATTGGGCCTCATTACGACCCAGGCGGAAAGTTACCGCCTGGGTCGTACCCTTACCACCATGGTGTAAACTACGTTTACACCATGGTGGATGGCGGATTTACCGCCCCATTCCAAGGTGAGTGGGGCGGTAAATCCCCATTTCCCATTTTACCCTTCTCCATTCCCATTTTTGCCCTATAGGGCATAATGGGAGTGGGGAAGGCGCTAATTACGCCACCGTAAATTACGGTGGCGTAATTAGCACCAAGGTCCCTTAGCGCCATGGATTTTAACGCCTGCAAAAAGCAGGCGTTAAACTGACCATGGCGCTAAGGGACCTCGGAATCAGGCGTTAAGGGTCGGCGCCGTTTACGGCACCGTTAACCCCTTAACGCCTGATTCGTAATGAGGCCCATTCTCAAAGAACAACCGGGCCAGTGTAGGCGCCGAGGGAATGCCCTTACAAGGGATAAAACGAGCCATCTTGGAACGGAATAGATGACCACCCACAAGGTATCGAAGCCCCGGATCCGGGGTAGGTCAGTGACAAAATCCATGGTCAAGGTGTGCCACGGTTTGGGAGGAACAGGTAAAGGAAGTAAGAGACCCACAGGGCGACCCCTACGATGCTTACACTGTGCGCAAACTGCACATGCGTTGACGTAAGATTCAACATCCTTTCTCATAGACGGCCACCAGCACCACCTTCTCAGCAGCGCCAAAGTGTGTTTCTGCCCAGGATGACCATGAACCGGGGAGTCGTGGGACCATTCCAAGGCCATCTTGCGGGTGTCTACCGTAGGCATGAATAGACGATCAGAAACAAAGGGGAGACCATTGTGAACCACCAAATCCCAATCGGACCACTGGCCTGTGTGTGAAGTAACCCAACCCCTTATCGCGTCAAGTAAGGGCAGAGTTGGAGTACACAAACAAACCACTTTGCCGACGTCCAGAAGGGTGTCTGGAAACGTCGGCAAGGCCACCCCCACAGGGGAACGCGATAAGGCATCGGCTTTACCATGGGTATTACCCGGGCGATGTTTGATCACAAAGTCGAAGGTCGCAAAGAAGAGATGCCACCTGACCTGCCTGCTGTTGATACACTTCAGAGAAGCCAGATCTTGTAAGTTCTGGTGATCAGAATAAACCGTGACACGGTGCTTAGCACCCAAGAGGTGATGCCTCCAAACGCGGAAGGCATCCATGACCGCCAGTAGTTCCTTTTCCGTCACGGTATAGTGGGATTCGACATCTGTGAATTTACGGGAATGGAAGGCCACAGGGTGAAGGCGACCTGAGGTAGGGCAAGTCTGTGACAATACAGTACCCAAGGCAAAGGATGAAGCATCAGCTTCTACTATGAATGGCAGTTCTGGGTGCTGTAAGATGGGAGCAGTAGTGAATGCTGTCTTCAAAGAATCGAAGGCCTGTTGATGTGTGTCCGTCCATAGAAAAGGTGTGCTAGGGCTATTCAGAGAAGTGAGGGGAGCCACCAAAGAAGAAATCCCTGAGATAAATCGCCTGTAAAAGTTAGCGAAACCAAGGAAAGACTGGAGTGCCTTCAATGATTCGGGGACCGGCCAATCCAGCACTGCGCGAACCTTGGAATTGTTCATGGCTAGTCCTCCCGACGAGATGTGAAAACCAAGAAACTCTACGGAATCGGCATGGAACTGGCACTTCTCGGGTTTGGCAAACAAGGAGTGCGTCCGTAGGCGAGACAATACTTCCCTGACGTGCTGTACGTGGTCCTTCATGGTCTGGGAAAATATCAGGATGTCATCCAAGTAGACCACCACAAAAACGTCCAGGTTGTCAGAAAAGATATCGTTCATGAACCTCTGGAACGTGGCCGGAGCGTTGCACAAACCGAACGGCATGACCGTATATTCATACAAGCCATAGCGAGTACAAAAGGTGGTCTTCCATTCGTCCCCGGAACGCACACGGACCAGATTGTAGGCACCGCGGAGGTCTAATTTGGTAAAGACAGTGGCATGTGTGAGACGGTCCAATAGGGGTGTGATTAGTGGAATGGGGTAGCGGTCTTTCTTGGTGATAGCATTGAGTCTGCGGTAGTCCACACAAGGCCGTAAGTCACCCTCCTTCTTGGGGACAAAGAAAATGGGACTCGCCGCCGGGGATGTAGAAGGACGTATCTGGCCCAGACGGAGGGACTTTTGAATGTACTCTTTGAGGGCTAGATCTTCAGTAGGAGACAAGGAGTAGATACGACCTGTGGGGATAGTGCTGTCCGGAACCAGATCTATCGGGCAGTCGTATGGGCGATGTGGCGGTAAAACTTATGATGAACCATGGTCGAACACTTCTAGATAGTCCTGATATTGGGCCGGAATGAGTGTGGAGACCAGTCCAACCGTGTGGTTTTCTGTGGAGGGGGCAAGGGAATCCTCTAGAGATAATTGAGCCATGACCCCCAATGCTTGAGCGGGAGTCTCAATAGTGGTGGCTGCGGTTAGACAGAAATGTTGACAGAGATCGGATTCGAAATGCACCAAACCCTCTTTCCAGTCAATTAAGGGGTTGTGCTCCCGTAGCCAAGGTATTCCCAAAATTACACCCAACTGGGGCATTGAGATGAGATCGAAACTCAGGGTCTCCCTGTGTATAGCCTGTATGGTCAAGAGCATCGGGCGGTCTGCTGTCTGATTGGTCCGGAAACCAGAGCAGTCCCATCCACTGCCTGTACTGGTTCCGGCCGGGTTTTGGCTAGCAGAGGTAGGTTCAGGGTTTGGGCCAGTGTGATGTCCATATAATTACCTGTAGCCCCGGAATCTATAATAATTGTAACTGGGTGTGAGATGTCAGGTGCGGGTTGTAGAATGGCTTGCACATATATGGGTCTGAAGCGGCCGAAAGCAAACACAGGGTTTGGGGTATGACAGGGAGCGCTCAACCCGGTTCCCGAGTCTAGGGTCGAGCACTCCGAAAACCCGATGGTTTTAGCTTGGGGCGACGAGGACACTCCTTCACGTAATGGCCAGGTAGACCACAATAATAGCAAGCATTGTCCACCCTCCTACGTTCCCTTTCTATGGGTGTGATCGGGCTCCTGATGCCCCCGATTTGCATGGGTTCGGAACTGGTGTTTGAGGGGCCCGAGGTGGAAGGAGATGGGACAGTGGTGTGCAGGAGACCGGCCTCCGCCCTACGTTCAGAACGTCTAGCGTCCAATTGCAGAGTTAAATCGACTAGATCATGGTAAGAGGTCGGTAATGAGAGAACAACCGCAAGGGCATCCTTCATGGCGTTGTTTAAGCCGCGATCATACACAAAAGCTTTTTTGGATTCAGGCCAGGAAGTCTCAGCTGCAAGCTGATTAAACTTAGTAATGTATTCGATCAAAGATCCCCTACCCTGCCCCAGATCCAGGAGTTCCAGGTCTCGGGACTGGACCTTATGGTGCGTGTCGAACACTCGTGACATCTCAGTGACCAACAAATCAAAGTCGTAAAGGGCTGGGTTGTTGTTTTCCAGGAGTGGATTGGCCCAGGCAGCAGCAGTGCCTGCTAAATGAGAAAGAGTAAAAGCTGCCTTAGAGGTGGAGTCTGGAAAAGCCATGGGTCTACACAAAAAATGCAATTTGCATTGATTCAAGAAGGTTCTAAACATGCCGGGATCCCCATGATACCTCTCAGGGGCAGCCAAAGGAAAAGGAGAGGGCAGTACTACGGGGACGGGGTTAGGAAGGGGTGGAACGGGAGGTTGGACGGGCGAGGGGCCTGGTGGGGTATCCCCAAACTCAGCATCTGAGGGTAGAGGATGTCTAGCACTCTGGATGGTATCCAAGCGTTGGTGAATGGCTGTATTAGCTGCGGCCATGTCCGCACGTAACACGGTTATGGCCTGAACCATAGTGGTCAAGGGGTCATCCGCAGCTCCCTCCATAGCTACACGACAGGATGGCTTCACAGTCTGTTGTGTCTTGACTGTCGTGTAGCCGAAGAGTCCTCTGTCCACAAGTGCCGCACAGAGAGAATCAGAGTCACTCTCTGTGCCGCCTTTGAGGCCACAGGTGGGAGATGTTCTTTCCGGAACTGCGGTACTCGTGGAACCCTGAACCACTGTAAAGGAAACACTGGTCAAGTGTCAAGCCAAAACAGTATCAACAACCAATCAACAAGTAAGTGGAACGGTCTTACTAAAAGGTGTCTGTGGAGTGGCGGTTTAACCTATGGGAAGGTTCCGAGACCCAGCAAAGCTGTTCTTCCAGAATGTATGTATTCCAGCAAGGTTGCAAGTGCCAGGCCCACCTGATGCCAGAATCCGCACAAGCAGGGCGGAACGTAGAAGGAGTCCGTGAAGCAGTCTGTGGTCGTAATAATGATCCAAAAGCAAGTATCAAAGCCAAGGGTTATCCGTTGCCAGTCCGTGAAACAAATCCGAGGTCAAGATCCAAAAGGTGTGAAACAAAAGGTATGTAGCGCCGTACAGGAATCCGAAGAAACAGCTGTGAAGGACCGAAGCCCCGCAACAGAGCCGTTTAAATACTGGTGCTGCTAATTCCTCCCAGTCACATGACCCGCGAGCGCATCACGTGAGTGTAGTCCAGAAACACGTGAGCGGAAGGCGGCGGTCATGTGACGCGGAAGAAGTCGGTCTAGCAGCCGCCACGGAAGACGCCAGGGAGGTCGACATCTCCACGTGCAAAGAGCATGGCGACCCAAGCTTTGTGGCAGTTGGCGCTGTGGCAAGTGGGGCGAAGAGACAACCTGTGAGTCCTGGAACCGGGCAAAAGGGCGAGGGGTGTTCGGGGCACGGGGATGAGGAATGGGTCCCCCGAGGGAGTGGAGTGCATGACAGAGCCCCCCCAAAGGCCCACGGCCCCGTGGGCATGGGGGATGGTCCTTATGAAACCGTGCCACCAAACGGGGAGCCTGGACATCAGTAGCCGGGACCCAGGAACGCTCCTCGTGGCCATACCCGGACGAATAAACAAGGTACTGGAGACGCCCCCTAGAGATACGGGAACCCAGAATGGCAGAGACCTCAAAAACATCCGGAGTGGATAGAGACACCAGGGCCCCAGGAGAGCGAAGCCGTGTGGGAGCGGGACAGGGCTTGAGCAGAGAAACATGGAAAACAGGGTGAAGCCGCCAGGAACCTGGGAGAGCAAGTCGATAAGACACAGGGTTGATAACTCGAGTAATCGTATAGGGACCCACAAAGCGAGGTAGAAGCTTGCGACAACCCACCAAGTGCAGATGTCGGGTGGATAACCAAACGCGGGATCCCACAGTATACAACGGGGCCATCATCCGTTTCCTGTCCGCCTGCGCCTTCATAGACGCCTGGGCTTCGACAAGATGAGTCGACACCCGAGCGTGAACGGAGGCCAGGTCCCTAACACATGCAAGGGCAGCTGGATTGGCAGAAGTAGGCAAATCCGTGAAGGGCAAAACACGAGGGTGCTGACCATAAAGCACATAGAACGGGGAGAAACCAGTGGAACAATGGACAGCGTTGTTGTACACGAATTCCACAGGATGCAGTACGCTCAACTAGGAAGACTGCAGCGTCTGACCGTCCGTCTCAGGGTGATATGCTGAGGAGAAACGAACGTCCATACCGAGCAACCTAGTCAGGGCCTGCCAGAAACGTGAAGTGAATTGTGAACCCCTGTCCGAGATGAAAACCGAGGGAAGCCCGAAAAGACAAAAGACATTCTCAAAGAACAACTGGGCCAGTGTAGGTGCCGAGGGAATGCCCTTACAAGGGATAAAACGAGCCATCTTGAAAAGGAATCGATGACCACCCACAAGGTATCGAAGCCCCGGATCCGGGGTAGGTCAGTGACAAAATCCATGGTCAAGGTGTGCCACGGTTTGGGAGGAACAGGTAAAGGAAGTAAGAGACCCACAGGGCGACCCCTACGATGCTTACACTGTGCGCAAACTGCACATGCGTTGACGTAAGATTCAACATCCTTACTCATAGACGGCCACCAGCACCACCTTCTAAGCAGCGCCAAAGTGCGTTTCTGCCCAGGATGACCATGAACCGGGGAGTCGTGGGACCATTCCAAGGCCATCTTGCGGGTGTCTACCGTAGGCATGAATAGACGATCAGAAACAAAGGGGAGACCATCGTGAACCACCAAATCCCAATCGGACCACTGGCCTGTGTGTGAAGTAACCCAACCCCGTATCGCGTCAAGTAAGGGCAGAGTTGGAGTACACAAACAAACCACTTTGCCGACGTCCAGAAGGGTGTCTGGAAACGTCGGCAAGGCCACCCCCCCAGGGGAACGCGATAAGGCATCGGCTTTACCATGGGTATTACCCGGGCGATGTTTGATCACAAAGTCGAAGGTCGCAAAGAAGAGATGCCACCTGACCTGCCTGCTGTTGATACACTTCAGAGAAGCCAGATCTTGTAAGTTCTGGTGATCAGAATAAACCGTGACACGGTGCTTAGCACCCAAGAGGTGATGCCTCCAAACGCGGAAGGCATCCATGACCGCCAGTAGTTCCTTTTCGGTCACGGTATAGTGGGATTCGGCATCTGTGAATTTACGGGAATGGAAGGCCACAGGGTGAAGGCGACCTGAGGTAGGGCAAGTCTGTGACAATACAGCACCTAAGGCAAAGGATGAAGCATCAGCTTCTACTATGAATGGCAGTTCTGGGTCTGGGTGCTGTAAGATGGGAGCAGTAGTGAATGCTGTCTTTAAAGAATCGAAGGCCTGTTGATGTGGGTCCGTCCATAGAAAAGGTGTGCTAGGGCTATTCAGAGAAGTGAGGGGAGCCACCAAAGAAGAAAACCCTGAGATAAATCGCCTGTAAAAGTTAGCAAAACCAAGGAAAGACTGGAGTGCCTTCAATGAATCGGGGACCGGCCAATCCAGCACTGCGCGAACCTTGGAATTGTTCATGGCTAGTCCTCCCGACAAGATGTGAAAACCAAGAAACTCTATCGAATTGGCATGGAACTGGCACTTCTCGGGTTTGGAAAACAAGGAGTGCGTCCGTAGGCGAGACAATACTTCCCTGACGTGCTGTACGTGGTCCTTCATGGTCTGGGAGAATATCAGGATGTCATCCAAGTAGAACACCACAAAAACGTCCAGGATGTGAGAAAGGATATCGTTCATGAACCTCTGGAACGTGGCAGGAGCGTTGCACAAACCGAATGGCAAGACCATATATTCATACAAGCCATAGCGAGTACAAAAGGCGGTCTTCCATTCGTCCCCGGAACGCACACGGACCAGATTGTAGGCACCACGGAGGTCTAATTTGGTAAAGACAGTGGCATGTATGAGACGGTCCAATAGGGGTGTGATTAGTGGACTGGGGTAGCGTTCTTTCTTGGTGATGGCATTGGGTCTGCGGTAGTCCACACAAGGCCGTAAGTCACCCTCCTTCTTGGGGACAAAGAAAATGGGACTCGCCGCCGGGGATGTAGAAGGACGTATCTGGCCCAGACGGAGGGACTTTTTAATGTACTCTTTGAGGGCTAGATCTTCAGTAGGAGAGAAGTGGTAGATACGACCTGTGGGGATAGTGCTGTCTGGAACCAGATCTATCGGGCAGTCGTATGGGCGATGTGGCGGTAAAACTTCTGAGTAACCATGGTCGAACACTTCTAGATAGTCTTGATATTGGGCCGGAATGAGTGTGGAGACCAGTCCAACCGTGTGGTGTTCTTTGAAGGGGGCAAGGGAATCCTCTAGAGATAATTGAGCCATGACCCCCAATGCTTGAGCGGGTGTCTCAATAGTGGTGGCTGCGGTTAGACAGAAATGTTGACAGAGATCGGATTCAAAATGCACCGAACCCTCTTTCCAGTCAATTAAGGGGTTGTGCTCCCGTAGCCAAGGTATTCCGAAAATTACACCGAACTGGGGCATTGAGATGAGATCGAAACTCAGGGTCTCCGTGTGTATAGCCTGTATGGTCAAGAGCATCGGGGCGGTCTGCTGTCTGATTTGTCCGGAAACCAGAGCAGTCCCATCCACTGCCTGTACTGGTTCCAGCCGGGTTTTGGCTAGCAGAGGTAGGTTCAGGGTTTGGGCCAGTGTGATGTCCATATAATTACCTGTAGCCCCGGAATCTATAATAATTGTAACTGGGTGTGAGATGTCAGGTGTGGGTTGTAGAATGGCTTGCACATATATGGGTCTGATGCGGCCGAAAGCAAACACAGGGTTCGGGGTATGACAGGGAGCGCTCAACCCAGTCCCCGAGTCTAGGGTCGACCACTCCGAAAACCCGATAGTTTTAGCTTGGGGCGACGAGGACACTCCTTCATGTAATGGCCAGGTAGACCACAATAATAGCAAGCATTGTCCTCCCTCCTACGTTCCCTTTCTATGGGTGTGATCGGGCTCCTGATGCCCCCGATTTGCATGGGTTCGGAACTGGTGTTTGAGGGGCCCGAGGTGGAAGGAGATGGGACAATGGTGTGCAGGAGATCGGCCTCCGCCCTACGTTCAGAACGTCTAGCGTCCAATTGCAGAGTTAAATCGACTAGATCATGGTAAGAGGTCGGTAATGAGGGAACAACCGCAAGGGTATCCTTCATGGCGTTGTTTAAGCCGCGATAATACACAACGGCTTTTTTGGATTCAGGCCAGGAAGTCTCGGCTGCAAGCTGATTAAACTTAGTAATGTATTCGATCAAAGACCCCCTACCCTGCCCCAGATCCAGGAGTTCCAGGTCTCGGGACTGGACCTTTTGGCGCGTGTCGAACACTCGTGACATCTCAGTGACCAACAAATCAAAGTCGTAAAGGGCTGGGTTGTTGTTTTCCAGGAGTGGATTGGCCCAGGCAGCAGCAGTGCCTGCTAAATGAGAAAGAGTAAAAGCTGCCTTAGAGGTGGAGTCTGGAAAAGCCATGGGTCTACACAAAAAATGCAATTTGCATTGATTCAAGAAGGTTCTAAACATGCCGGGATCCCCATGATACCTCTCAGGGGCAGCCAAAGGAAAAGGAGAGGGCAGTACTACGGGGACGGGGTTAGGAAGGGGTGGAACGGGAGGTTGGAACGGGGCGAGGGGCCTGGTGGGGTATCCCCAAACTCAGCATCTGAGCGTAGAGGATGTCTAGCACTCTGGATGGTATCCAAGCGTTGGTGAATGGCTGTATTAGCTGCGGCCATGTCCGCACGTAACACGGTTATGGCCTGAACCATAGTGGTCAAGGGGGCATCCGCAGCTCCCTCCATAGCTACACGACAGGATGGCTTCACAGTCTGTTGTGTCTTGACTGTCGTGTAGCCGAAGAGTCCTCTGTCCACAAGTGCCGCACAGAGAGAATCAGAGTCACTCTCTGTGCTGCCTTTGAGGCCACAGGTGGGAGATGTTCTTTCCGGAACTGCGGTACTCGTGGAACCCTGAACCACTGTAAAGGAAACACTGGTTAAGTG
Source organism: Ambystoma mexicanum (assembly GCF_040938575.1). Taxonomy (NCBI): domain Eukaryota; kingdom Metazoa; phylum Chordata; class Amphibia; order Caudata; family Ambystomatidae; genus Ambystoma; species Ambystoma mexicanum. The sequence goes on along the minus strand of NC_090938.1, from coordinate 162,184,014 downwards.
TCAAGCCAAAACAGTATCAACAACCAATCAACAAGTAAGTGGGACGGTCTTACCAAAAGGTGTCTGTGGAGTGGCGGTTTAACCTATGGGAATGTTCCGAGACTCAGCAAAGCTGTTCTTCCAGAATGTATGTATCCCAGAAAGGTTGCAAGTGCCAGGCCCACCTGATGCCAGAATCCGCACAAGCAGGGCGGAACGTAGAAGGAGTCCGTGAAGCAGTCCGTGGTCGTAATAATGATCCAAAAGCAAGTATCAAAGCCAAGGGTTATCCGTTGCCAGTCCGTGAAACAAATCCGAGGTCAAGATCCAAAAGGTGTGAAACAAAAGGTATGTAGCGCCGTACAGGAATCCGAAGAAACAGCTGTGAAGCACCGAAGCCCCGCAACAGAGCCGTTTAAATACTGGTGCTGCTAATTCCTCCCAGTCACATGACCCGTGAGCGCATCACGTGAGTGTAGTCCAGAAACACGTGAGCGGAAGGCGGCGGTCATGTGACGCGGAAGAAGTCAGTCTAGCAGCCGCCACGGAAGACGCCAGGGAGGTCGACATCTCCACGTGCAAAGAGCATGGCGACCCAAGCTTTGTGGCAGTCGGCGCTGTGGCAAGTGGGGCGAAGAGACAACCTGTGAGTCCTGGAACCAGGCAAGAGGGCGAGGGGTGTTCGGGGCACGGGGATGAGGAATGGGACCCCCAGAGGGAGTGGAGTTCATGACAGAGCCCCCCCCAAAGGCCGACGGCCCCGTGGGCACGAGGGATGGTCCTTATGAAACCGTGCCACCAAACGGGGAGCCTGGACATCAGTAGCCGGGACCCAGGACCGCTCCTCGGGGCCATACCCGGACGAATCAACAAGGTACTGGAGACGCCCCCTAGAGATACGGGAAACCAGAATGGTAGAGACCTCAAAAACATCCGGAGTGGATAGGGACACCAGGGCCCCAGGAGAGCGAAGCCGTGTGGGAGCGGGACAGGGCTTGAGCAGAGAAACATGGAAAACAGGGTGAAGCCGCCAGGAACCTGGGAGAGCAAGTCGATAAGACACAGGGTTGATAACTCGAGTAATCGTATAGGGACCCACAAAGCGAGGTAGAAGCTTGCGACAACCCACCAAGTGCAGATGTCGGGTGGATAACCAAACGCGGGATCCCACAGTATACAACGGGGCCATCACCTGTTTCCTGTCCGCCTGCGCCTTCATAGACGCCTGGGCTTCGACAAGATGAGTCGACACCCGAGCGTGAACGGAGGCCAGGTCCCTAACACATGCAAGGGCAGCTGGATTGGCAGAAGTAGGCAAATCCGTGAAGGGCAAAACACGAGGGTGCTGACCATAAAGCACGTAGAACGGGGAGAAACCAGTGGAAGAATGGACAGCGTTGTTGTTCGTTAATTCCGCAAGATGCAGTACGCTCAACCACGAAGACTGCAGCGTCTGACCGTCCATCTCAGCGTGATATGCTGAGGAGAAACGAACGTCCATACCGAGCAACCTAGTCAGGGCCTGCCAGAAACGTGAAGTGAATTGTGAACCCCTGTCCGAGATGAAAACCGAGGGAAGCCCGAAAAGACAAAAGACATTCTCAAAGAACAACTGGGCCAGTGTAGGCGCCGAGGGAATGCCTTTACAAGGGATAAAACGAGCCATCTTGAAAAGGAATCGATGACCACCCACAAGGTATCGAAGCCCCGGATCCGGGGTAGGTCAGTGACAAAATCCATGGTCAAGGTGTGCCACGGTTTGGGAGGAACAGGTAAAGGAAGTAAGAGACCCACAGGGCGACCCCTATGATGCTTACACTGTGCGCAAACTGCACATGCGTTGACGTAAGATTCAACATCCTTTCTCATAGACGGCCACCAGCACCACCTTCTAAGCAGCGCCAAAGTGCGTTTCTGCCCAGGATGACCATGAACCGGGGAGTCGTGGGACCATTCCAAGGCCATCTTGCGGGTGTCTACCGTAGGCATGAATAGACGATCAGAAACAAAGGGGAGACCATCGTGAACCACCAAATCCCAATCGGACCACTGGCCTGTGTGTGAAGTAACCCAACCCCGTATCGCGTCAAGTAAGGGCAGAGTTGGAGTACACAAACAAACCACTTTGCCGACGTCCAGAAGGGTGTCTGGAAACGTCGGCAAGGCCACCCCCCCAGGGGAACGTGATAAGGCATCGGCTTTACCATGGGTATTACCCGGGCGATGTTTGATCACAAAGTCGAAGGTCGCAAAGAAGAGATGCCACCTGACCTGCCTGCTGTTGATACACTTCAGAGAAGCCAGATCTGTAAATTCTGGTGATCAGAATAAACCGTGACACGGTGCTTAGCACCCAAGAGGTGATGCCTCCAAACGCGGAAGGCATCCATGACCGCCAGTAGTTCCTTTTCGGTCACGGTATAGTGGGATTCGGCATCTGTGAATTTACGGGAATGGAAGGCCACAGGGTGAAGGCGACCTGAGGTAGGGCAAGTCTGTGACAATACAGCACCTAAGGCAAAGGATGAAGCATCAGCTTCTACTATGAATAGCAGTTCTGGGTCTGGGTGCTGTAAGATGGGAGCAATAGTGAATGCTGTCTTTAAAGCCTCGAAGGCCTGTTGATGTGTGTCCGTCCATAGAAAAGGTGTGCGAGGGCTAGTCAGAGAAGTGAGGGGAGCCACCAAAGAAGAAAACCCTGCGATAAATCGCCTGTAAAAGTTAGCGAAACCAAGGAAAGACTGGAGTGCCTTCAATGAATCGGGGACCGGCCAATCCAGCACTGCGCGAACCTTGGAATTGTTCATGGCTAGTCCTCCCGACGAGATGTGAAAACCAAGAAACTCTACGGAATCGGCATGGAACTGGCACTTCTCGGGTTTGGCAAACAAGGAGTGCGTCCGTAGGCGAGACAATCCTTCCCTGACGTGCTGTACGCGGTCCTTCATGGTCTGGGAGAATATCAGGATGTCATCCAAGTAGACCACCACAAAAACGTCCAGGATGTCAGAAAAGATATCGTTCATGAACCTCTGGAACGTGGACGGAGCGTTGAACAAACCGAACGGCATGACCGTACATTCATACAAGCCATAGCGAGTACAAAAGGCGGTCTTCCATTCGTCCCCGGAACGCACACGGACCAGATTGTAGGCACCGCGGAGGTCTAATTTGGTAAAGACAGTGGCATGTGTGAGACGGTCCAATAGGGGTGTGATTAGCGGAATGGGGTAGCGGTCTTTCTTGGTGATGGCATTGAGTCTGCGGTAGTCCACACAAGGCCGTAAGTCACCCTCCTTCTTGGGGACAAAGAAAATGGGACTCGCCGCTGGGGATGTAGAAGGACGTATCTGGCCCAGACGGATGGACTTTTGAATGTACTCTTTGAGGGCTAGATCTTCAGTAGGAGACAAGGAGTAGATACGACCTGTGGGGATAGTGCTGTCCGGAACCAGATCTATCGGGCAGTCGTATGGGCGATGTGGCGGTAAAACTTCTGATGAACCATGGTCGAACACTTCTAGATAGTCTTGATATTGGGCCGCAATGAGTGTGGAGACCAGTCCAACCATGTGGTGTTCTGTGGAGGGGGCAAGGGAATCCTCTAGAGATAATTGAGCCATGACCCCCAATGCTTGAGCGGGTGTCTCAATAGTGGTGGCTGCGGTTAGACAGAAATGTTGACAGAGATCGGATTCGAAATGCACCGAACCTTCTTTCCAGTCAATTAAGGGGTTGTGCTCCCGTAGCCAAGGTATTCCCAAAATTACACCGAACTGGGGCATTGAGATGAGATCGAAACTCAGGGTCTCCCTGTGTATAGCCTGTATGGTCAAGAGCATCGGGGTGGTCTGCTGTCTGATTGGTCCAGAAACCAGAGCTGTCCCATCCACTGCCTGTACTGGTTCCGGCCGGGTTTTGGCTAGCAGAGGTAGGTTCAGGGTTTGGGCCAGTGTGATGTCCATATAATTACCTGTAGCCCGGGAATCTATAATAATTGTAACTGTGTGTGGGATGTCAGGTGTGGGTTGTAGAATGGCTTGCACATATATGGGTCTGATGCGGCAGAAAGCAAACACAGGGTTCGTGGTATGACAGGGAGCGCTCAACCCGGTCCCCGAGTCTAAGGTTGAGCACTCCGAAAACCCGATGGTTTTAGCTTGGGGCGACGAGGACACTCCTTCACGTAATGGCCAGGTAGACCACAATAATAGCAAGCACTGTCCACCCTCCTACGTTCCCTTTCTATGGGTGTGATCGGGCTCCTTATGCCCCCGATTTGCATGGGTTCGGAACTGGTGTTTGAGGGGGCTGAGGTGGAAGGAGATGGGACAGTGGTGTGCAGGAGACCGGCCTCCGCCCTACGTTCAGAACGTCTAGCGCCCAATTGCAGAGTTAAATCGACTAGTTCATGGTAAGAGGTCGGTAAATGAGGGAACAACCGCAAGGGCATCCTTCATGGCATACTTTAAGCCGCGATAATACACAACAGCTTTTTTTGGTTCAGGCCAGGAAGTCTCGGCTGCAAGCTGATTAAACTTAGTAATGTATTCGATCAAAGACCCCCTACCCAGCCCCAGATCCAGGAGTTCCAGGTCTCGGGACTGGACCTTATGGCGCATGTCGAACACTCGTGACATCTCAGTGACCAACAAATGAAAGTCTTAAAGGGCTGGGTTGTTGTTTTCCAGGAGTGGATTGGCCCAGGCAGCAGCAGTGCCTGCTAAATGAGAAAGAGTAAAAGCTGCCTTAGAGGTGGAGTCTGGAAAAGCCATGGGTCTACACAAAAAATGCAATTTGCATTGATTCAAGAAGGTTCTAAACATGCCGGGATCCCCATGATACCTCTCAGGGGCAGCCAAAGGAAAAGGAGAGGGCAGTACTACGGGGACGGGGTTAGGAAGGGGTGGAACGGGAGGTTGGACGGGCGAGGGGCCTGGTGGGGTATCCCCAAACTCAGCATCTGAGGGTATAGGATGTCTAGCACTCTGGATGGTATCCAAGCATTGGTGAATGGCTGTATTAGCTGCAGCCATGTCCGCACGTAACACGGTTATGGCCTGAACCATAGTGGTCAAGGGGTCATCCGCAGCTCCCTCCATAGCTACACGACAGGATGGCTTCACAGTCTGTTGTGTTTTGACTGTTGTGTAGCCGAAGAGTCCTCTGTCCACAAGTGCCGCACAGAGAGAATCAGAGTCACTCTCTATGCCGCCTTTGAGGCCAATGGTGGGAGATGTTCTTTCCGGAACTGCGGTACTCGTGGAACCCTTAACCACTGTAAAGGAAACACTGGTTAAGTGTCAAGCCAAAACAGTATCAACAACCAATCAACAAGTAAGTGGAACGGTTTTACCAAAAGGTGTCTGTGGAGTGGCGGTTTAACCTATGGGAAGGTTCCGAGACCCAGCAAAGCTGTTCTTCCAGAATGTATGTATCCCAGCAAGGTTGCAAGTGCCAGGCCCACCTGATGCCAGAATCTGCACAAGCAGTGCGGAACGTAAAAGGAGTCCGTGAAGCAGTCCGTGGTCGTAATAATGATCCAAAAGCAAGTATCAAAGCCAAGTGTTATCCGTTGCCAGTCCGTGAAACAAATCCGAGGTCAAGATCCAAAAGGTGTGAAACAAAAGGTATGTAGCGCCGTACAGGAATCCGAAGAAACAGCTGTGAAGCACCGAAGCCCCGCAACAGAGCCGTTTAAATACTGGCGCTGCTAATTCATCCCAGTCACATGACCCGCGAGCGCATCACGTGAGTGTAGTCCAGAAACACGTGAGCGGAAGGCGGCGGTCATGTGACGCGGAAGAAGTCGGTCTAGCAGCCGCCACGGAAGACGCCAGGGAGGTCGACGTCTCCACGTGCAAAGAGCATGGCGACCCAAGCTTTGTGGCAGTCGGCGCCGTGGCAAGTGGGGCGAAGAGACAACCTGTGAGTCCCGGAACCGGGCAAGAGGGCGAGGGGTGTTCGAGGCACGGGGATGAGGAATGGGACCCCCAGAGGGAGTGGAGTGCGTGACAAAACCTAACACAAACAAAATATGAAACAGATGATTTTCGGCAAAAGACCAACAAACCCACATCGCTTTCCTGACCTGAAGAAATCAGGACTTACATTCAACTCAAATACCTCTGACTTTTCATAGACATTGCCCCCCACTCAAGCCACAGGTAAAGGCTGCCCTGCAACCTGGGAGTGGGCTAGGTAGCTCTCCCCCCGACCTTTTCGGTCGAGCCCTGTGCTACCTGTGTCATTTATTCCATGGTGGTGCTCTCAGGTGGAAGGTCTGTCGTGGCTTTAGGACCCCTTGTGTGGACGGGTACCAGGATCTGACAGTATGGCTCGCAAGAGCGAAGAAAGAATGAGTACAGAGTTGGGGAAATGAACCGGTCCATTTATTTATGCTACTGAGCAGTATTGCCTTCCATTCGCCATCTTGTATGTAAAAAAAAAAGACAATCCAGCAAGAAGCGTGTGTGTCTCACATTTGAATTGAGTATTGGGTCAAGGCCCCTTCTCTCCCGTTCGTTTGCATTGCAATGACATCCAAAGATAGAGTTCCTGTTTTTTTTTTTTGGTTAAAACAAAAACACAGGCCGTTGCAGAGGTGATGCATTTGTTAGGTTAACCCCATGTGTTTTCCTGCTAGCTTTCAATACAACAGGGATCTGCTCCTCAAAGATGTCAACTCCACTCTCAAAAACACCCTCAAAAGTATCTCTGGAAACTGCTCACGACTTTACATTTCTCCTCTTCCTTCCCCCTCCCCCTCTCGTCCTAACTCTCCCTCTTATTTATTTATTTGCATTTTATAGGAATATGTCTCTTAGTTGCATATATTTATAACGCGCTTATTACCTGGAGGTTTCCAAGCGCGGACTGGGGATCGAACCTGTGTTGCTTCGTTTCGTCTTGTTTCCAAGGCGAGCATTTTGCCACTGAGCTTCCGCTATGACTAGGGACTGGTCCCTTCAGAGTCACTCGGGGGCCAGACCAACCCCTTCAAGTCCCCCCTGCATCCTTTTCCAGCACTTGCCCACAGCCCCCTTTTCCCGGACTAGCCCAACTGGGTCCGCTCTGCCCACCGCACTCATCCTCCTTTTCCCCCTCTTCCCCTGGCACTTGCCCCCTTGGCCGACCCAGCACCAGCCTGCCCCCTTCCCTGGGGACACCCCACTCCTACACTTCTCCCTCTACCCACTCACCCCCTGCACTTACCACCTTCTAAAGCACTTGCACGGTAGGATTGTCACAAGGCCAATATAACCGTTTGTGTTGTTCTACTTTGGTGATTCCCATGTTCCCTCCCTCTCCCCCTCCCGATCTTGTCTTGTGGCACCTGGAAACAGGCGCCATACAACTGCCCAATAAATAAATAAAAATCTGCCTTCAGCATTGTAGCAGTCCCCATGGAATAGCGGTGTGTTCCAGTCACCCACCTGTGACGCTGTGCCTACAGATCCTAACTGCATATCTCGCTGCCATGCTCCCGCTCTCACCACTTTCCGATCTACAAATGACATGAGCCTGCCACAGAGGGATGGGCCCTAATCACAGGGGTACTGTGTAGCCCCTAGCAGGTGTTGGGGGCTGCTCCGGATCACCGGGCAGCCCCATGCTCGGGTCGGGTGGCACCCGACAGTATACACTTAGGCGGCGCCCATGCCGCATACTCAGGGGTGGGGGTTCAGCCCACCGCGCTCCAGATCACCGGAGCTCCGCACACGTGGCCAGGTCCACCTAGCCACCACGGCCCCGGCTCTGGGGGCACCCAGGCCGGGGTCGCATCCCCAACCCGCCTCACATGGCTGGGGGACCCACAGGGACGGCGTTGCCCGGCAGGGGCACCGTCCGGACGGCGTTGCCCAGCAGGAGCACCGTCCTTAAGCTGGGCCCCGTCCGTGGGCCCAGCACCTACAGCGCAGCACCAGCATGGTGCAACAGGAACGACGCTGGAGCCAGAATGGGAGTGACTGCTGAGCCGGAAGCAGCTCAGTTCTTTTATTAGGTTGGTCACGTGGCTCAGCCACGTGACCCATTACAACATCTTGGGAGCTACCATGCTCCCAGGAGGGGTCACCATACAACAGCAGGTTTATAGCTCAAATCGCACCCAGCCAAGTAGCTCCCAATTCACAAAAAACAAAGTAGATATTACAAACCCGATATTTTTGGCTTAACATATTCAAAAGGGGTGTGTCTGGAAGAGGGGAAATTACCAGGCAATAAAAAGAGGTTTCCCATTGGCCCTTATAACACCTCTTCTAGCTCCTGCCCTCTCCCACTTCCCTTTTTTTTATCGCCTTTTTGTACAGTGCTCTGTTGCTTGCTAGCTTTCTTCACTCTATACAAATCCCAGCGATACATGCATGTATGCAAATGAGGGAGACACCCTCAAATACACATGCTGCACCCTGATTCACAAAGAGGAGCAAGTTTGCTCGAGTGCATGAATCAGGGTTGGGGCGCTGTTTTTATTTTGTATTTCTTATTATACTTTTCACTTTCCTAGTTCAGGGGGTCGGTCACCCCTGATTTTTTTTCTTTGATCGTGAACCAGGGCATCGTCGCACCCGAAGTGTCATAGGAGCGAAGGGCGTGTGCCACACGTGGGAATCTTTCTGAATCACTATGTCCATGTAATTTGTTTGAGGGTGCATGGTCAGAATGCGCCTATCGTTCTTTAAGCACGCAAATCCCTTAATTTTGGAATGGGCTCCCTGACAGGAGGCTGGAGGCTTGATTGAGGATTCTCAGGAAGTACTGAAGGTTCTGCTTTGCCACTGTAGGGCTGAACGGCCGCTAAAATCTAAATGTAAAAACCCCTACAGCTCAGGGGTGGGCTAAAAATAATTTGAGCACCTGTCAAATGGAGTGTGGGCCTGCCTTTAGAACTACACAGACCAGAATGCTTTGAATCCCACTTATTGTCCAATGGTCGCATCGCTCTGTGCAGTCGGGCCTGTGTCTGTCCTTGGCAGCCAGAGAGCAGGTCACGTGTCAGCGGTCAGGCCCTGCCTGGATTAAGGTCTGGGATTTGGGGATTAGGGCAGAGACTGCTAATTGCAGACCGTGATGACTAATCTTCACACTGGTGGGAAGGGATGCGGCCGGGGGGAGCCCAACCGATGGATCCTGGGGAGAAGAATTAATAATCTGAGGGTAATGGGAGGAAGGAGCAGAATTGAAGGAGTTTCTTCACTTCCTCCTTCCCAGGGACCTCAAACCCCGTGTATCTCTCTCTCTCTCCCTCCTTTTCTGTCCGTCAACCCATCTCTTCGGCTGATTTTCTCCACACCTGTCTCTGACATCATGCCCCTCTCTCTGATCCCTGCCTCCTCTTTCCAGCCATCCTCTCTTCCACTGTCATTCTAACCCTGCTTTGACCTCCTTCTCCTTCTGGTTGGCTCCTTCCCAAACTTTGCTATTCTTCCATCCATTGTTTGTTTTACCCTTCGTCACGTTTTTTTTGCTTTCTCTGGTTGTTTGTGTACGTTTCACATCCATTTAAGCCTTGACATGCAAACTCTCATCCATTGACCTTCCCACTCCCATGTTATCCGATATTTCCTTCTACGCTTTCAGACATTCACTGCCCTGTTTGCTAGAAATGTTTTACTCCTTTTTACTGTTGTTAAATTGCGCTCTCTGTTTCACTCCTATTTACTATCGGCCTAGTTTAATCTTTTTATAAATCCTAGAAGTCCTGTATTACACCCCTGTCTCCTGCATTCCTCCTGTCCCGTCCAGTTCTCCCAGGAAGCCCCGCCCCCGGCTTGCGGGCGGTTGATCGGCAGGAGAATGGGAGCATTTCACTCACACGCGAAGAAGGTAGGTCCTTCCCTTGTCTGCCCATTGGTTATCTTTCAGGGTGTGCCCGCGTGCCACGTTCTGTTACTATTGTTTCTAGTCTTATTCAGAGAACACAAACCGGAAGTGCGTCCGGCTGAGACTTAATGGGCCCAACTCTCGAAAGTTCTATGGCGCAAATGAAGGCAGGCTAGTGCAATACTCGTCACGTGTGCCAGAATTACCAGACCCTATTCACGAAAAAGGGCATAAAACGCACACATAGAATAATTTTCTTCGCCACCTGCATTTAAAACTGCATTTTTAATTAAAAAAGTGGATGCTTTTTGAATTGCCCAGAATTTCAAAGCATCTGTTTGGGACAGACACAGAGGAAGCCGCAGTGCACAACGGGGTCATTTAAGACACGTTCATGCATTTCTTTCAAGCTGAGCGCCAGTATGAACTGATGCTGTTCCACTAGCATTTACAATCCCTCGTGCAAGAAGAGGGAGATGCTTTTAACATTTTTTTGACTTTTCCCAATTACTGGTATTTGGAGCCAATTATACTTTAGTGTCTGAGTGTGCTCCAGACACTGATTTATGCAAGGAAACTGTCCCGCGCATTATTGCCTTCCCGAAGTGGTGCTACCCATTTCTGAAATCACACAAGTAAAAAAAAGCTAACCCTCTGTGCTTTTTATGTTTGCCTACTTTTTTGAGAGTTGGGCCCAATATGTACTGTATTGCATTGTATTTGGTTATTTATATAGCGCGCTTTCCCCATTTGTACGGCCTCAATGCGCTTTGTGGTTGGAACGCCCTTGGTGACCGTGGTCAATGTGCTGGAAGTTCTAAGAGTTTTAGATTAGAAGATGCATGTGTGAATTTTCGGAGGTCTAGGACTTATGTGGCTGGCTAGGCTTGACAAAGCAGCCCAAAAAGGTCAGGCATGTGGGTGGGCGCTGTTGGTGGTTTACGATAGATTGCTATTGTTGAGAGAGTCGATGTGTGGCCAGTTGTACTAAATTTCTTTTCGTTGGTATTCGCTGTATGCTAGTGGCAGAGGTGTTGAGGTATGTCAGATGTTTCAGTGTGGACGGCTATATGCTCTGCTAGACCAGATGAGCATAGCCATAGTTGCATTCTGCGGTGCATGGATGTTTGGCCGTGCCTGCGGCCTGCGTCCATAGAGGTCGTGTGAGGTATACATACCGTAGGCTTTGAAATTCTTTGGCTGGATCGATCTTTGTCCAGTGTGGACGGTGTGGTCTCATTGTTCATGGTATCTCCGGTGCAAAGGTCTGAGCAGTGAGGGCTGGTGAGTTTATTCCAGTGTGCCCCAACAAAAGCTCCTGGCTTCCCTCGTGTATTGGGTAGGAATGTTGTTGTGCATGGGACGACAGTATGTCAGGTGAGCCGCAGCAAATGCTGCCAGCCTCTGTGATTGTAGTCAGTCCAAGGGAATGTTGGGTTTGGCAGTGTGGTTCCGAGGGGGGAGGATTCAGGGGGATATTATGCGAAGAGCCAGGATTTTAGGGCCTTTCTGAATTTCAGGTGGTTTTCAGTGTTGCAAACGTGTAGGCGTAGGGATTTCCAGATGATTGGCGCTTGGACGGAGAAGGAGGATCCGCCCGACTGGAGGAGTTGTGAGGTGGGACCACTAGACGGAATGCTGTGCAAGATCTAAAATTCCTTGAGGGCTGGTAGGGAAAGATTTTGTCTTGAAGGAATTCCGGACTGGTGGTGTGGACGGCGCAGTGAGTGATGCACATGGCTTTAAAGTTAGTGCGTCGACGAATCAGGAGCCAATGAGGACTTTTAGCGTAGGGCTGATGTGTTCTCTGGCGGGTAAGTTAATGAGCAGACGTGCTGCCGCATTTTGGTTTCTTTGTTTCCTTAGTTGAGATTCCGGAGCGCCTCGGTAAAGGCAGTTTGCATAATCTAGGCGGGACAGGATGATGGAGTTAATGGCTGAGAAACGGTGGTGATAGGTGAGGTAAGGGAAAATATGCCTGAGAATCTGTAGATGGAAGAAACAGGTTTTAGATACAGTAGTGGTGTGTTGGTTGAGGGATAAATCTGAGTCCAATGTGCATCCAAGGTTTTTTTTACCACGTTAGAGTTTGCTGGTGCCTGTCCTAGGGGTTGAGGCCACAGAATCGGTTGGGGCAAGAGGGCTGTGTTTCGTGCAGACTAGGATTTCAGTTTTACCAGGATTGAGGATGAGGTGGTTTGTTGTCCTCAAGTGGTCAATATCCGAGAGGCATGACGATAGGTCCGGACTGCCGGAGCCTTGAGATTTTGGGATTTTGAGGATGATCTGGGTCTGGCTGTCACCTGCGTAGTTGTAGCAGGTAAGATTGTATGAGCAGACGATTGCGGGAAGGGGTTTTAGGTAGAAGTTGAAAATTAGTGGGCATAGGGATGCTCCTTGTGGGACGCCTTTCCTTATTGGTCATGCTGATGTGGATGTGAACTGTTGGAGGTGCATGATTTGTGATAAGTGGAGATCCATAAGAGGCTGTGTTTCTGATTCCTAGTGTTTGTAGTCTGTCTAATTGATGGTGTGATCGATGGTATCGAAAGCTGTGGAGAGGTCCAGCCGGATGAGTACAGTGCAGCCTTCTGCGTCGGCTGTTCTTTTTAGGTCAACCTAGATGGAGGCTAGGGAAGATTCTGTTCACCTAGGTGGCCTGAAGCCTGATTGTGAAGGGTCTAGGAGGTTGACGGCTTCTGCAAAATGGCCAAGTTGTCTGTATGCCGTGCAGTCCATGAGTTTGGCGATGAAACGTGTGTTGGAGATAGGCCGGTAATTATGGGGAAGGAGTGGGTCGACTGTCGGTTTTTTGAGGATGGGTTTGATGTAGGATGTTTTTAGGGCTTTCGGGAAAGATCCTGATGAGAGTAAGTGGTTGAGAATTGTGCGTGCGACACTACATGCACAGGTTGACGGTAGGATGTTTTTGAGGAGTGAGGGTGGGCATGGGTCCTCAGGGGAGCCTGAAGGTTGGCTATCTGCTACGAGCGAGAGGAACTCTAGTGTGATGGGAGTGAATGAGTCAGGGATTTGTATCGAGGGGGGGGGTTTGAAGGTCGGTCAGTGGGAGGGTGGATGACGGGGAATTTGTTTTAGTTTAGAGATGATGGCAGAGCGTCTGTCATTAGCAGCATTATGGAAGTGCAGAGATTAGGTGTCACATAGGGCTTGGGAAACTGCAATTCTACAACGTTGTCTAACTCCAGGCCTCGAGGGCCAGAATCCTGACATGTTTTCAGGATATCCCTCATATTGTGGGGCTGGCGGCGGCCACGCGGCCGGACACACAGGTGCTGGGGGGCCCATCACCATGTTGGTGTGTCGGGATCACCCGGATTTACTTGGTTGCAGGGCAGGACCCTGTAAGGCTGTGGGGACACAGCCTGAGCGCCGGAGCACCCCAGACTCATCCTGGATGATGGGTGCGTGGGCTGGACCCAGGGAACCAGGCTGGTCTGGGGGCCCCAGACCAGCATAGACCTGCAGGACCGTGATCACACAGTGTGAGCCTGAAGGCCCAGAATGAGAGACGGAGACAAAAGATGTTCCATGGTTGGAGTCTGCAGCAGTTCAAATGCACGGGCCTGCAGTTCCTCATTTTATTAGCCATGGCCCATCTTAAAAGGGCATTACACGTTGGGAGGGACCCACAGCTTAAAAGGGCAATACACATAGGAGAGTCACACATCACACTCCTCCTTTTCCAAAAGGAACTAAACAAATGTTGCTGAGACATACATATTAACACACTCTAAACATACTCAGCGGGTGACAATCGTGGCTAGTGAATCGCCGGTAGAATGGTGGCAGTTCTACCACATTTTACAAGACCCTTTATTAACCTGGGGTAAGTGGAACTTCAACCACTGAATGAAGCCATTGCTAGCTGCTGGAACCATTTAGAGCATGCCTACAAACTACGGGAGCACAGCTTCACATCAATTTAACTGGGACCACTTTAAGCATACACTCTATATGGAGCCTCACAGGATTTAAACACGTTTGCTAAGTCTCTTCCGAGCACTTGCAGTACTGCAGGAGACCAGTTAACCTGTGCATTCAGGATAGTAATTTCCATGGGTCCAGGTCCGTTGATGGTACAGTTCAAAGGTCGGCAAAGCGGCACCAGGTAGCGCCATGGGCCACATCGGCTTAGTCCCTTGATGTTGGGACAGGCAGCTAGACGCTGGTAGCAGGTAGTTTAGGTTGTGCCACATTCAGGCTCAGTCAGTACCTTGATGTTGGGGCAGGCAGGGAGACGGCGGGAGCTGTAACCCTTGCTTGCTCATAGCACTTCTTCTGGGTGGTGGGTTTGAGGGCTGCGAGGCGTTAGTTGGCCGGACATAGATGACACGGTGTCTGGGCCACTTCTTCTCCCCCACGCAGGAGTCACTGCTGTTGATGGGGCCGCAGCAGTCCTGGCCAGTGTCATCTTCCCTTCTCTCAGGCAAGACGATAGGGCAGGTGATGTCCAGTTCGTGAGTGGCAGGAATCGCACCCAGGGCCACGTTGGTCTGGTCCATGGATGGCGGGCCCAGTAGGGCGCACCCTAATGGCACAGTGTTGGGGTCACTTGCAGGGCAAGCTGAGTGACACCGGTGGCAGGGCGTTGAGGCCCCTTGCTACTTAGTTCTCTCCCCCAGGCAGGAATGTGGGCTGGAGGCTGCCAGTAGCAGAGGATGCACACCAGTGGTGGGGTGACACTAGTGGTAGGTCTGTGGGCAGGGCGCTGCCCGTAGCAGAGGGCATAATCCAGTGGAAGGGTGACACTGGGGGCAGGGTGTCGCTGGTGGAAGGGTGTTCAGGCCACTTCTTTATTCAGCTCACGCAGGCAGGAGTAGTTGGCATTGCACTGCCAGCGGTAGAGGGCGCACACCAGTGGTAGGGTGACACTATGTACTGGTGTGGGGTGAGGCACGACCAACGTGCATGGCGCAGCAAGAAGAGGCCAGAGATGGAGCAATGCTTCATACGTCCTCTTTATTTCTTAACATGAACAAACTTCCCCTTGTACCGCCTCCCGCCAACCGTCATTTCCCTTTCCCCTTACGTACTTCCCTTCCCTTCCCTGAACACCCACCCCCTTGGTAAACACTGAAACATCAACATGACATCTCCCCCTTTTTAAACATTAACATGTCCCTCACAACAGGTGAGCAGGTGATGAGGTTTGCTAACCCATTTCCTCAATCCACCAGCGGGGCTTGTTCCGAGCCCTTTGAGGACGGACACTTGTAGACCCTTGCAGGCTTCCACTAACCTCCACCTCAGGAGCGCCTTCCACGTCCAATTCCTCCGTTTCTCCTTGGTTCCCGAGATATGGATCATCGGGCTCATAGTCAAGAGGAACGACCATTCAGCCACACTCGTGGCGAGATCCCAGAGAAGGAATCCCCTTGAAGTGTGAAGAGTTCCGGGTGACAGACCCTTCCACACCCTGCGCCGTGATCATGGATCCCTTCTTCTGCATGACTAACAATGGCTCCCCTTGAAAGACTGAAGTGTGTTTGTGAGTCTGAGGTTGCTTCACAGCGACAATATCACCTACTTCGATCTGGGGTTCTTTCGCCCCCCTCTGTTGATCTGCATACTCCTTCATGTGCTCCTTGGCGGTGCCATCTCGTTCCCTCAGGTCCCTGTCACAGTCCTCGGGTGGTCCTCCCGGAGTGGCCTGCGGGATCCGTGGCTGAATGTCTCTCCCAAACATGATTTCAGCAGGTGTTTTCCCTTGTGGTGCTATGAGGAGTGCCCCGGTAGTCCCGCATCAGCTGATTTAGGACTTGCTCAAACGGTTGCCCGGTGAGCTTGGCAAATTGGATGGCCCGCTTGAGATTAGCCATAAATCGTTCTATCATGCCATTTGCCTGTGGCCATAGGGGTGTTATCTTCCGGTGGTGGAAACCGAGATAGTTTGCAAATGGTGCGAACTGATGCCCATTGAATGGGGGCCCATTGTCTTTCTTGAGCACTCTTGGGATGCCTTAAGCGGAGAATATACGATCAAGTGCCGGCACCACGTGATGAGCGGCTGTGGAGGATATGATTTGTATTTCCGGGTAACGGGAGTATTCATCCATCACCGCCAGCACATATTTCCCTCCTTCCACGGGCCCAAAGAAGTCGGCGGCGACAGCCTCCCATATTCCTTGTGGAAGCTCTGACATTCTCAAGGGTTCCGGATGCCGGTTGGGTGTGATGAGGCTGCATGTGGGACAAGACTTTAAGGCTTCCTCCACTAGGGAGTCCATGCCCGGAAACCAAACCTTTTGGCGTAGCATGCATTTGGTTGACACCATCCCTCGGTGGTTCTCATGGGCGATCTCAATGACTTTGGCCCATAGGGAGGGCGTGATCACCAGCTTAGAGTCCTTTAGAAGGAGGTGGTCATCAGACAGGGCTAGTTCGTCCTTCACCTGGATCAGTCAATTCCCTTCACCCTGCTCCTGGTCCCTGGCTACTCGCCCTCTCTCTTTGGCTCTCCTCCACATACCCTATTCGAGGCCTTCACAAATGATTCAACGCGCTAGATCATTTTCCGTCTCTCGGGCTATGGTCCTGATATCGATCACTTCTGGAGTGGTCTGGTGTATTAGGTATCGGAGTTATCTGTCAGCCACCGAGGGCTCTGGCGTGCACCCCTCCCAAGGCCTTCTGGACAGGATGTCCGCTGGATTCTCTCCTTTCCCTGGCCGGTGCACAATTTCGAACGCATAGTCTTGCAGCCGCAGCCCCCAGCGGGCTATCCTCTGGGGCATTTTTTCTTGAGGATTCCCATACAGGAACAGCAAGGCCGGATGATCCGTGATGACGCTGAATGGCTTGCCATACAGGAACAAGTGAAAATGTTTGCAGGCCCAAACTACGGCAAGCCCTGCCTTCTCTGCCTCTGAGTACGCCTGTTCAGTGGCAGAGAGGCTCCTGCTGGCATATGCAATGACATGCGTTCTTGCGGGATCCCTCTGGGCCACGAGAGCTAGAATAGCCCCCAGACCTACAGGACTGGCGTCTCCCGTCATTTCAGTTTGGCGATTTGGGTCATAATATGACATGTTCTCTGCCTTGGCAACCCTTTTCCAGATGATCTCAAAAGCCCTTTGGCACTCCTCCGTCCAGAGGAACGTGGCATCTTGTCTTGTGAGGAGTCTTAGGGGTTTGCTTACTGGTCCAAAGTCCTTGATATACCGGGTGCAGTAGCTGGCGAGACCCAGAAAAGACCTTAACTTGGAGACATTGGCTGGGGGTGCGGTGTCATTTAGTGCAGCAACCTTGTCTGGATCTGGGGTCATGCCGGCTTCAGAAAATATGTGACCGAAGAACTTCAGTGTGCTCTTCCGGAATTCGCACTTTTCCTTGTTGAGCGTGAGATTTGCCGCCTCTAACGCTTTGCACACTTTCATGAGAGCATCATCGTGTTCATCGATGTCCCAGCCGAAGACCAAGATGTCATTGCTATAGTTGAGGCAGTTCAGATGTGCTTGATGACATTGTGCACCTCGGCCTGAAAGATTTCAGCAGCCAAGGACACACCGAAACTCAGCCTTTCATAGCCAAAGAGGCCCAGATCCATGACGAAGGTGGTAATGTTCCGGCTTTCTGGGCTCAGCACCAGTTGGTGGTATCCTTTTTGCAGGTCTAACTTGGAGAACACCTTGGCCCCGTTTAGAAGATGAATCGTGTCCGAAATGCGTGGGGCCAGGTGTCTTTCTCTCCGTATGGCTTGGTTGGGGCCTCTCATGTCAACGCAGCCGAGGACACACCAAACTCAGCCTTTCATAGCAAAAGAGGCCCAGATCCATGACGAAGGTGGTAATGTTTCGGCTTTCTGGGCTCAGCACCAGTTGGTGGTATCCTTTTTGCAGGTCTAACTTGGAGAACACCTTGGCCCTGTTTAGAAGATGAGTCGTGTCCGAAATGCGTGGGGCCTGGTGTCTTTCTCTCCGTATGGCTTGGTTGGGGCATCTCATGTCGACGCACAATCGAATGGCTTCTGACCCCTTTTTTGGCACTGGCACTATAGAGCACACCCAGGTGGTGGGGCTGGTGGCTGGCTCGATGATGTCTTGCTCAAGCAGCTTGTGTAGTTCATCCTCCACCTTCTTTTGGATGTTGACTGGGATAACCCAATAGTGTTGGGCTACGGGGCGAATGGAGTTATCAATGATGAGTTGTGTCCGAAATGCGTGGGGCCTGGTGTCTTTCTCTCCGTATGGCTTGGTTGGGGCATCTCATGTCGACGCACAATCGAATGGCTTCTGACCCCTTTTTTGGCACTGGCACTATAGAGCACACCCAGGTGGTGGGGCTGGTGGCTGGCTCGATGATGTCTTGCTCAAGCAGCTTGTGTAGTTCATCCTCCACCTTCTTTTGGATGTTGACTGGGATAACCCAATAGTGTTGGGCTACGGGGCGAATGGAGTTATCAATGTGCAGCTTTATGGGTCGATTCTTTAGCATCCCGATGCCTCTAAATATACGTGTGTAGAGGTTTTTGATGATGTCAACCGGGTCGATGTATTTGTGGACCATGACGTTCTACAGGATGTGAATGAGTCCCATATCAGCCGCTGCCTTGAAAGTTAGAACACACCCGCTGTCAGTTTCGGTTGCTAGGACATGAATGGGGATTTTCTTTTCATGCCCTTTGTATCTACAGGTGCCCTCTAACTGTCCTAGAAACTTGAGGGGTGTCTTGGCCCCGTAAGCATGAATTTCTACTGTAGCAGGGCACAGTTTTGGCGCTGTGGGCAGGTCCCTGACGATGGTTTCACTAATGACATTGACCGTGGCCCCTGTGTCGATAAGGAACTCTGTAGGCTGCTCATTCAATATAATGATTAAGCTAGGGCTGTGAGCCGTCGCGGTGGGATTTCCCAGAGCATATACATAAGCCTTTCTTTTTTGATCGCTCCCTGATGAGCTGGGATCAGAGTCAGATGGCGACTGTTCAACAAGGTAGTGCACGTGACGTCTTGATCTGCGCTCGGGCCTCACACGCATCGCGTATCTCCTTCTGTCTCTCCTGTCCCTTCTTTGCCTCTCCTCCCCCGAATCTCTTTCCTTTGAGTCTAGGGGAGCCGTGCTGGGGTGGTTCCCAGAGGAGGAGCTGGCTTTTGGCCTGGGTCGGGACGGTGCCTCCCACGTCCATTCCCTCCCTTTGTCCTGGAAGAGCCTGCACATGGACTTAAAGTGGCCCTCTTCACCACAAGTGCCTCAGCGCTGGCCGATGGCTGGGCTGGTCTCTTCATGGGGGTATTCAAACACACATTTGTAGCAAAAGAGTTCCTCCGATCTTCTCTCCTGCTGCAACCTGTGGATGTTCTCCCCTGGAGTCGGGTTATTGAAACTCTCCACCTTTGAGTCTATGGCCCTTTCAGCCCTGGCCAAGGCGAGGATTTTGTCCAGAGTGCGTTGTTTCTGAAGCAGTTTCCTGTAAAACATCTGCGACTCTCACCCGGCTATTATTTGAGATCGGAGTGCCTCCGTGTTGGAGTAATTGGCAAAGTCGCAGTGTTTCATTTTGGTGCGGAGCCGCATGGCATAAGCATCCATGGTCTAACCCTTGATTTGCTTGGTACTGTGGAAGAGATGCCTCTCGTAATCCACGTTGGTGTGAGGAGTGAAGTAGGCAGCTAGCGCGTCCTTTAGGTCTTGAAGGGAGTCAGTGGGGTCGGGGGGCAACTCATCGATGATGTCACGTGTCGCGGAGCCCACTGCCAACTTCAACAGGCATTTCTGACGTGCGTCCTCTATGGGTCCTGTGGCCCCCATATACAATTCAAAGTCCCTGATCCATTTGGTCCACCTCGACCCATGTTGCTCGTGTCCGAGACATCAAAAGCCCCTGGCATTTGTGCCGCTGGTGTGTCCGGAGCCTGTATGGAGTCTGATCCACCACTTGGGGGCCCTGCCCTTGTGGCCCTTGGGCCTGTGCCTGTGCACCTTGGTCATTGTCTTGGCCTGACATTGTCCTGAACAACACCTGGCCATTCTAAATTCTACAATGGGCGTGTTGTAGATCACCTCAGGTGTCCCTTTGCTCTTGATGGCCACCTCGTTAAGCACGAGCACCATCATCGTTGGACAGGGTCTCTGTGGAATGTCCCTCTGCCTTTTGGGGACCTTGATGGCCGCCTCCTGTGGACACGAGCACCATCCGTGTAGCTTGCAGAGTTCCTGAACCCTCCTACCTCAGGATGCACTGGTGGTGTGCTCTCACTTTGTTTACGGAGTGCAGGTGGGCGGATTGCCTCCTTCCGTGCTACCTTCTCAACCGCCGTGGCTCAGGCGGCCAGCAGCGTGTTCCCGCTGCAGTCCTGCTCCTCCTCCACCCACGTGGAGCCTCCAACGTACCGTTCGGCGCTCCCGTGCCTCACACGAGCGGCCTCCAATGTCCCTTCTGGGTGCAGCACACCCTCTTAGCGGTCCGGAGCGCTCTCCTCCGCATGTGGAACTGCTGCGTTTTGCTGGGCGTTCCAACTCCACACGCGGGCGGCCTCTCCGCTCCATTGACACCTTCCACCTCGAAAGGCTACCCGCTCCATCACCAGTGTAATGGCGTGGGGTGAGGCATGACCAAAGCGCGTGGCACAGCAAGAAGAGGCCAGAGATAGAGCGATGCTTCATATGTGTCCTTTATTTCTGAACATGAACGAACTGCCCCTTGTCCCATCGCCCGTCACTTCCCTTTCTCCTTACGAACTTCCTTTCCCTGAACACCCGCCCCCTTCATAAACACTGAAACGTCAACATGACACACTAGTGGTAGGACTTTGGTTGGGGTTCTACCCGTAGCAGAGGGCACACACCAGTGGCAACGGTGCAGGGGCCACTTCATATATTTTTTTTCTTTCCTTTTCCGCTTGCATTCTCCCCACCAGACGTTTGTGGATCTCAAGAATCGTGAGAGTCAGAGAGCTTCATCCACTGCAGAGCAATCTGTATTTATCAGTTGACCCCTAAGAGCTGCCGCTTGGTTTGTAGGGCTGGAGTACTCCTCATTGGTGCATGATGGCATGGTGTTTAAAAGCTTACTCACAATGGCACAGCAGAAGTTATTTCTTCTTTCCTGGGGCTGCTGCTATTCTCTGTGCCCCGGGAACCGAGGTGCCTTGGGTGGCAGGTGCAACGTTACCCTGCCCTTGAATGTTGACAGGGCAATGTTCGCAATTGCGGCAGGCACCACTTTCAACGGATTGCGGATTTCTCGCACCTTTTGGCCACGGAGCACATCATATGTTCCCCTAAAATATTGAACCTCTGCAATCACGAGTGAATGGAGTCTTCCACTGCTTGTGTTTCTCGTGTAGTGTCAGATCAGGGGCATAGTCCGTGTTGGCATTTCTACCACTACTTGATTCTGCAGCTTTTCCTTAGCGGGGGCATCCTAACGCCATTCACCTCCCCCCACTGCACGCCCACCACCCAACCCACCAGTAGCCCCGGTATTGTGTAGGCCGGCACCTCCCCCCAGCCGCCCCTCCCCGGTCCCGCCCCCCACCCTCTCTCCCGCGCCGGCCTACCCTCCTTCACATTCCCTGTGCACACAATAATAGGCGGAGACAAGTTGTACAATTGGAAATGTTAATGCCACGGCAGCTTTATTTTGCATAAAGTCTTGGAGTTATCTTACATGTGATCCGTAATTCACCACACCACAGGTTCTTCTACTCCGTGTGAGGTTACCTAGGGTCGCCCCCCACCCCCTCCCCGTCGGCGTCGTGCAGTCGCCTCTGGGGTACCCCGGCCCTGTCTATCTTCTCTCTACCCCGTGTTCATCTGTCGTTGATTGCCGCTTGCCCCCATCCATATTGTTTGTTTCTCCTCTTAACTTTGGTCCATTGACCCAAACTGCAGCTCTGCCCGCCCCCTCCCCTCTCTGCGTCCCCCAGTTCCCCTTCTATCTAACGCAGGCCGCACCTTGGCGCCTGGCAAGTTCCTATACAGACACCACCGACAGTGTCCCCACATCACATACATACACCGGGCCGGCCCCGCCCTCCGGTGCCGACCCACCACCACTTTCTCCCTGCCTAAAAAGTCATCGTCCTGCGATGTCCATATGTACTAGTGTCCCATACTACTGAGACTCACAGTCCCAACTTCTTCTCTAACACAGCCTCTACTCGAGACCCTCATCCCCCAATTCCTTCCCCCCGGGGGGCTTCCCCTTGTATACCTTTGTTGTATTTTGAGCTTCGTTCTTTTGATCCCCCCCCCGGCCCTCTCTTTTGGGTTCGGAATAGTTTCCAAGACCCCTATCTCCCTCCCCTTTTCCCAGGGCCTCCCCTGAGTCTAGTACTCCTGGGGCGCCGTAAGGTCTAATCTGTTGGCTGTGCATTCCCCTATGGGCCTGACAGCGCTTTGCTACAGGGATCGCAATGTAACTCCGCCGGGCGACCTGAAAAGGAAGCAGATTCATTACAACACATTTCTTCATAAAGGGAGGGCGGGTGGGAAAATACTTCTGGTGCTACACGTGGGAGGGGGGGCAGGAAGCCGGAGGAAGTGATCGTTCCTACGACGATCCTACCCTTTTGTAGGGTCTTCCCCCCCGGCTTCCTGTCCCCCCCCCCAAACAATCCCCGGTACCCCCAGCCACTTCCGGGGCGGCCCCCTCCCCCTCGGCCCCCCCCCTCCCTGCCTTCGTGAATTGGCCCCTCCCTCCCTCGCCCCCGTGGGCCACCAGGAAGCTGAGGCTCGGGGGGGGGGGGGGGGGGGCAGGTCTCTGGCCCGGCAGCCCCCACTAAGGGGCGGCGCCTGCCATGCCGCGTCCCGCGGCGCATTCGCCCGCCGTAGCGGGGGCATCCTAACGCCATTCACCTCCCCCCACTGCACGCCCACCACCCAACCCACCAGTAGCCCCGGTATTGTGTAGGCCGGCACCTCCCCCCAGCCGCCCCTCCCCGGTCCCGCCCCCCACCCTCTCTCCCGCGCCGGCCTACCCTCCTTCACATTCCCTGTGCACACAATAATAGGCGGAGACAAGTTGTACAATTGGAAATGTTAATGCCACGGCAGCTTTATTTTGCATAAAGTCTTGGAGTTATCTTACATGTGATCCGTAATTCACCACACCACAGGTTCTTCTACTCCGTGTGAGGTTACCTAGGGTCGCCCCCCACCCCCTCCCCGTCGGCGTCGTGCAGTCGCCTCTGGGGTACCCCGGCCCTGTCTATCTTCTCTCTACCCCGTGTTCATCTGTCGTTGATTGCCGCTTGCCCCCATCCATATTGTTTGTTTCTCCTCTTAACTTTGGTCCATTGACCCAAACTGCAGCTCTGCCCGCCCCCTCCCCTCTCTGCGTCCCCCAGTTCCCCTTCTATCTAACGCAGGCCGCACCTTGGCGCCTGGCAAGTTCCTATACAGACACCACCGACAGTGTCCCCACATCACATACATACACCGGGCCGGCCCCGCCCTCCGGTGCCGACCCACCACCACTTTCTCCCTGCCTAAAAAGTCATCGTCCTGCGATGTCCATATGTACTAGTGTCCCATACTACTGAGACTCACAGTCCCAACTTCTTCTCTAACACAGCCTCTACTCGAGACCCTCATCCCCCAATTCCTTCCCCCCGGGGGGCTTCCCCTTGTATACCTTTGTTGTATTTTGAGCTTCGTTCTTTTGATCCCCCCCCGGCCCTCTCTTTTGGGTTCGGAATAGTTTCCAAGACCCCTATCTCCCTCCCCTTTTCCCAGGGCCTCCCCTGAGTCTAGTACTCCTGGGGCGCCGTAAGGTCTAATCTGTTGGCTGTGCATTCCCCTATGGGCCTGACAGCGCTTTGCTACAGGGATCGCAATGTAACTCCTCCAAGACTCTCTGCGGGCTGCCGGCGGCAGAGAGTTCCCCCATTTTTTCCTTCCTGCATCTCCTACCCTCACCCGTGCCATCGTGGCCAGTGAAATTAAATATCCCGAGAGAATGGCCCAGAATCAAGAAGCAGCCGGACACATTACTGGGGCGGAGTGTCTGTGGGTACAGCTTCTGAGACAACACGCCTCTGTCCACACAGCGCCAAGTGAGGGGACAGGAAAGTGAAAGAGTAAAAGCGCAATCCCAGGGGACAGCCAGATGGCCTGAGGTGGGGAGTCGACACGGGTGCCCATAAAGAGGCGGCAAACAGAGCCGTGTGTCAGAAATACCTGTGTATTGTTGAGTGTCCCTTTAAATGGGTCAGCAGGTGGGGGGGGGGGGGGGAGCGTGCACACCGCACATGGCGACGAAGAGCTGCGCATGTTGGGGATTTTGAGAAAAGGTTTGAAGATGGTGATGGGAGGGGCTGGAGGCTGGTGCGTAGGGCAAGGGTCAGGGTGCAGCCTAGGGTGGCCGGAGGCAGTGTGGAGGTTAATCAGGAGGTTAGGGAAGGAGGGTGCAGAGAGCAGGACCCTGTCGCTAGTTTGCACGGCTAATGTTACCGCTCTCCCAAAGCTTGGTATGGGAAAAGCGACTGGCTCTGTACCTGAGGGAACACCTGCTCCATCATTTCTATCCATACAATTATTTTTTAACAGACGCCGACATGAAAATGATGTGTTATTTATATAGCGCTTCCACATAAGCGCCTTACATAGAACATATATACATACAATATCACCCAACCTGAGTTGGTACTCATTTATCCGACTCGTAGGATGAAAGTCTGAGTTGGTGGCCTTGCCAGAATTCAACCTGCATATCACACTCAGATTGCAGCAGTGCTCAACCCGCTGAGCTACCGTGCCAGCTAACCAGCATATCGCGTTTCAAAAGCCTAACTACAGGTTTCCATCATGAAAAGCGCTGCACGGTCCACAGACAGGACTGGATAACGATGACTCTAACGGCATTGGCAAGATGTGAAGGACTTTGACGAATCCAACTTGATGGTACTCCTTTTGTCAAACTTGTAGGATGAAGACACAACAGCACCACTTTCTTTGATTCAAACCCTCATCATGGCCACCCTCACTTATCAGATGTACATTTCTGACTACTTTCACCTGCCACTAGCTGGCTGCACTACCATGGTTTTAAGCCCTTATTCTATTTAAAAATTATGTTTCCCCTCCTCCCCCCCCCTGCCCATTTTCTTTTCCCATGCGCTTGTGCTTTCTTAAATGTCACTGGACCTAGTGAGATCGCTGGTTTTGTTTTACTTGTTCCCCTCCCTTTTCGCCTGGTCCCGCTCTGAAACACTTGTGTGCGAGCTCGATATAACTCATTTCATTAAACAAGCCATTATCGATGCCAAAGTAGCCCCATCGACATCCTCCATGTAGGTATCCTAACATTCGCTCCTGGCGGAACGGTACCCAGGCTCTTCTAGGCCTGATCCAGGAGCTAAATATAAACAGCTCCCAGCAAACGGGCTTTTGTGGCTGCCAAAACAATCAAAATTGCATTTGGGCATATAAACACCTCACAACTAACATCGACCAGAACCATTACATATACAGACATACTGTTTGGTCTAAATGACCACACACTCAGCCTTACCCCAACAGGGGTTCAGCTGCGCAGCATGTGGGCCCCACAAACCAAACACCCCCCATCCCATTACACGCGCAAGTGTCCCACAAAGCATGGATACATGTTCAAAGCTGTGTTTTATAACCTAAACATGAGCTTCCAGCCCTGGAAAACAACCCTCACCAACGCATGTTTATAAATAACGATGCTTCCAACTAATGAATAATGAAACAATGCAGCCAGATCATACTCTCGAAATCAATTCACTTAAATCTCCCCAGGGTTCGAAATTGCTGGCGGCCATTTATATCCCCGCTTCCACCCCAGGAGAGCCCGGTTAGCCTAAAACCCAACAGCCACCAAGAAAAGGATATGTTATGTCTCCATTCTTGGCGAACAGAGAAGTGTGATTGCACAATGTTGAAGAGCTATATTAGTGTATTTGAAAAGACAGCACAAAAAGCTTCCAGATGCATGGTCTGTGAAAAATTGTGGACCATTATAACACATGACACACTGCATCCTCCTTCAAATGAAAGGTTCCACTAAGGCACCAGCAATGCCTCCTTTAGACTGTGGTCTACTAAAAACGCCATGGATATTGCACATAGACACCTCCAGGCCGACCAACACAGTGTACTAGCATACCAATGGCGGACGTAGCCCAGTCACATTTGTGGAATTTAGCCCATTACAGGAAATTGTAGGGCTGAGCAGTATGAGCCTTGACAGGCCACCGTGCACATAATTCCCTTGAAAACTATTCAGAGAAGATTCGGGCATGTGCTGCATGGTGAACCGTCTTCAATGGAGGTAGACATCCATCAAGAGCACCAACGCAATGGAAACAAAAACACCTGCCCACACGCATTAACTTGGGTCTATCTTGGTAATACCTTCCTCTGGAAGTCCAGGGTTCGAAGACTTTAGCTTCTGTGCTATTGCTGCCATTACAGATTTGGAGACCGATTTTCTGGGACCAGTGTGGGTGTAATATACTATCCTATCCACTTTACCGGGGACACAGACCCCATTACCCCCAAAATAGGTTTCACAACCATATGTGTTGATACACATTTCTGTTCCAATGGCAATGTCAATCAGGGAACAGAGCAGTCAAAGAGTATTCAGACACCCGCCGCCCCCCTTAGAGAGATTGCATGCGTAACCCACTGCACTAAAAGCCTCACCTCTGGCAGATGCGCCCTACCGGCATAACCGGCCCCTTCACGTGGCATGGCGCAGAACAACTTAAGGTGAATAGCGAAGGCATTTCCCTTGGCAAGTCTCATGATTGTGAAGGGTACACCACTGATATGCAGGATATTTAAGTGGAAATATAAGCCCATTGCCACCTTTTCAAACCTGAGTCTAGTATGTGTAGAATATGAGTGCGTGTAACTTATCTTCCACCAAAATGGATGCCTACCTTAAAGGCCATTAGAGACCGCCCTTCCCTCCACAGAGCACCTCTCTTCCACAGTATGTCACTTCAGCCAAGCACCATCCTTCACCAGACCCCCCCCACCTCCCCACAGAGCACGTCTCTTCCACAGTATGTCACTTCAGCCTGGCACATTCCGCCACCAAAGCATCGCTCATATACTGAGCAATTGGCTCCTTTGGATAGGAAAAGAAACATATCTAGCTGCGACCTCTCTCCAAAAAACCTGACGCCAGACGTTGGCGTCCTTCCAGAAACGGGACAATATTGAGAAGCATCTCTCATGAGCCTGGCTTCAGTCCATGACATGACATCACTCCAAGAAGCCACCCTCACACCCTGGCAGGACTTCAGCTACCAGCCATATTCCTGCAGTGTCACTACGGGACCCTGACGTCGCCGTAACACCACTAGGAACGGAACATAGCACGATACTTTGACTTCACTACAAGAAGCTGACGACACACCATATCCTGCCCCCCCCCCCTCACCCCCCCCAACCCACAAGGGCATGACAGGACCATGGCATCGCCGCAAAAAGGTCACAGTCTATCGGGCACCGCCTTAATATAGTGTTCATCAGGGCCTATGGAGAATATCGCATTTAATGCAACTGTCCGGACTTTACTCTGGGTGTGCTTAACCTCTCGGAGGTAATTAGTGAAGGTCGTCTTGATTACACACCTGCCCCCCTCCCCACCCCCCCCCCCCAGACAAAAGAAGCTTACCAGCCTTCCAAGAATTCCGGAGCAAAACGGAATTACACGCCTCGACGAACGAACTGCAGTGCTGGCCACATGAAGTAGCGCCGGCATCGTGCGGGCACGCCTCGAGGCGCCCGCATCTCAAGGAGGGAGTAGCGCAGTCCCGGAAAGAGCACCGCTCGTACTCAGTGAACCGCGACGGGACAAGTAGCCCGAACACTGACAACAAACTGCTCTGCTTTGCAGAAAGGCAGACTAAAGACACGCTAAAACCAGCTCGCGCCATGCAAGAAGCAAACTAAGCAATCAAGTGACCATTGGTCAATGGGCTAGTTAGTGCATCGAAGCCCAGAGTATTGAATGGCTGCGCCATGATAGGATTGGTCCCAATTGCCCGGCCTCTTATAATCATATACCTATAGAATCTGTGATGTGCGCCCCGAGGACACCTAACAGGCTTCTATGCGCTCTAGATAACATGCAGATAAGAAAGGTGATCCCGGCCTTACACGAAGTGTTGCGTGTCGGGTTTGCGAGGGGCCAGGGCACAAGTGGGTGTTGCTGTATTTTACCACATTCGCGCATTGGCTACTGGGCTCGCTTCACATTGCAAAAGACAATCAAAGGAAATAAATGTGTATTCGGGGAGCGTACCTGGGATTCCGTCTGCCCCCAGGGCAGGAGCACCTGCAGCCAAATTTTGATGCCGAAGAGCCCTCGGGCAGCCGTGGGGGGCGGGGAAGGGCGCTTCTAGTGGAGGCCGGGTCACCAGGAGCTAGGCATGCCACTCTGAAAACCTGCCCACTCATTGACGACTTAAAAGTCCTATGCCAATCACCAACCCCAATCAGAAGCGTGCCTTGCAGGCTGTGTCTTTGGGCGTGCCCGCCAACTTCTGGATCCTGGGCACGAGATAAAGATGAGGGCGCACCTCGACTTCTGGACCCCCTTGTTCAGAGGGTGCCGCACCCCATCCGGAGGCACCCTTTGGCTCCCTTTTTTTGTTGCCTTTGGCTCCCTATTTTTTGTTGATGGATTCCTGTGACGGAACTTGACCTTTCCTTACTTTTCTATAGCCCCGGGCCTGTCTGACGTGCTCGCTGCTCACTGTAAATCTGCTCGTTACCCGTAACTACAACTCCCAGAATGCATCGCGTGCCCCGCCTCCGATTTTTTTTTTTTTTTTTTTGTGTAAACCCCCTCCCCCTCTCCTGTTTCCCGCACTCGGCAAAACCCCACACCAAACGCGTAACACTGATAACCCGCGCATGGGAGCCTAAGTGACCTATAATACTAAACCGCCCCGCACAACGACCATCGGCCGAAAACCATGGCCCACTTACCCCTTTGTCGTGCAGTTCAATCCTCCACCATAAACCTGCATCGTGACCCATGCCCTTACTGTGCCAACTGATAAGGACTGTCCTAGCAAGAAGGAGTACTCCACGCTACCCCGCCTCCACACCCCCTTCTCTCGCGCTTCTCGTGGGGACCTGTGCCCCATTCCAATAAAATAAACAGACTGGGGCGGAGGCCCGTCCTATTGAAGCAACAACCTTGCACGTTTAAAATATATTTGGCCATGTCCACTTGCACCAAGAATTCAGCAAAACGTTGCTACATCCAAACCCATGCATGGGAGCTATCCCATCCACCTTCCACCATGTGTTCCGCTCATAATTCCCACTATGCAATTTTGTAGTTCCCCAAAATTACGCTCCACTACCATGGACCCAGATGCCCTTACTGTCTGCTATGTCGTTTACTCGCGACTATTCGACATGTAAAACACCCCTCCGTATCCCGAACAATCGGCGCCCGCAGCCACGTGTTTGCTCGAGCAGCGTTTTTTCGCCCTTCTCTCGCTGCCAACAACCAATCTATAACGCAGCGTCCCTCCCCCAGCGTTCCAAAACTCCTAAAATGTGGCATCAATTTACCCAGTGACCGACCGACCTCATTTGCTGCGACCTCGTGTCAAGCCCCCACCTCGCCTGCCCCCCGCAAATTAACCTGCCCATAGCCGAAAACCTCCCTCTCTAAGCCATTTACCTCCTTTTATGCAAACTCCCAAAGTTGCCACTCCTGTTCACTCGAACGGGCACCCTCCTTCACGGGAACCACTTGAACCGGACCTCTTCCTTCACCAGCCCGAACCAGCAACACCACAGGAAGGCAGGCAACGGCGGCGACGGTTTCTTCTCTACTTCTGGTGCTACACGTGGGAGGGGGGGCAGGAAGCCGGAGGAAGTGATCGTTCCTACGACGATCCTACCCTTTTGTAGGGTCTTCCCCCCCGGCTTCCTGTCCCCCCCCCCCAAACAATCCCCGGTACCCCCAGCCACTTCCGGGGCGGCCCCCTCCCCCTCGGCCCCCCCCCTCCCTGCCTTCGTGAATTGGCCCCTCCCTCCCTCGCCCCCGTGGGCCACCAGGAAGCTGAGGCTCGGGGGGGGGGGGGGGCAGGTCTCTGGCCCGGCAGCCCCCACTAAGGGGCGGCGCCTGCCATGCCGCGTCCCGCGGCGCATTCGCCCGCCGGTTTCACCCGCTTCTGGAGCCTGACTCTCGGCCACCAGAACACTTCTGTGGTCCTGAACCAACCACTTCATCATAGGCTGGCCTTCCCTTCACTTCCAGTGCATTTACACACAGCTGGCATGCCTTCTTTGCCCTGATGGCAGGAGCATTCTAGATTTCACAGCCGAAGGCCCAGGATCATTATGGGGTCATATGTTTTCTTTGGTTTTCATAGCGGCGACATGGAAGCGCTACACCCTTTTCACCGGAGGGCGGCCCGGGATATCACTGTGCTGGGGCTGATGCTGATCCCGGATATGGGGCTCTTTCGGATGCCCGAGAACACTGCAGGGCTTTGCCTGCCTGTTTTCTTTGCACAGATTCGCCGCCCATCATTCCACTCACCGCCAGAGCCCCCGGAATCACTGTGGGGCTGCCGGCATGGCGAGCGTGCACATACTGCGCCAGCCTACCCATGAACGCGACAGCCGCATTCTGAATGCATCTTCGCTCAGACAGGGAGCACTGAATGCATTCACTGCTGGGTGGCCCGGGATCTCATTGGGAGCAGCGGGGAACTCCAGGTAGGCCGCTGGCACGGCAATGCTGCCTCTGTTGTTGGGTGGTGCGAGCTGGTCACTCGCCTCCATTTCGCTCTCTGGCGGGAGACTTTTTTCACCGTATGGGAACACCTCACCCGCACTGCGATGTTACACACCCGCTTCCCTGCCGGAGCTGCAATTGTGGAGCCAGCACTTTCTCTCCTTCCAGGCGGGGATTCAAAAAACGATTTTGCAGCATATGCCGCCGGGGCCTGCAGGCTCACCCTGATCTCAGCCGCACGAGCACCCTCTTGAATGAGGGCCGCAGCCAGGGCGAAGTAGCCAGCAGTGCACAAGGGCATACCCTCACTTTCTCCACAGCGATAGATGCCGCTTTTCCTTTCTCTCTCCTCCTTTTTTCTTTCTTTGAAAAAATGAGGGACAGCAGGGACATTGTCCATCCCGGGGGCTCTTCCTCCTCGTCACCATTATTGTGGGGCTGGCGGCAGTCACGCCGTGTAGGCCTGCAGGCCCAGAATGAGACAGAGACAACAATTGTTCCATGGTTGGAGTCTGCAGCCGTTCAGATGCGCGTGCCTGCAGTGGCTCCTTTTATTAGCTTGGGCCATGACACAGTCAGGGCCCATCTTAAAAGGGCATTACACATTGGGAGGGATCTACAGCTTAAAAGGGCAATACACATAGGAGGGTCATACATCACACCTCATTAATAGTCATGAGATAAATGATGATACAATGATTCTAAATGTATCTATATTTTTGCTCATGAATATTAATGATGGATATCCTGAAAACCCGTCGGGATTCCGGCCCTTGAAGCCTGGAGTTGACCAACCCTGAATGGGCAATAAACTCCACCCCTGCGTTAACACACTGTAAGGAACGTGATGGCCACCTCGTGACACAATGGGTAAAAGCCACTTCTTGTAAAGATTTTCAAAATGTACCACAAGTTAAAAGCACAGAAATTACACATTTATTTAATTGCTTGAATTAAATAATTTTGCAGGTCACCTTATTTGCAAAAATGAATCCCTTTGAATAAATTAGTCACTTGGGTCTTAACCAACCGGAAGTGTCTAAAGACACGTGCACCTGGCAGTAAGCTGTATACCATTTGGTGGAATTTAGGGCAAGATTGGCACTTTTGTTTCACCCCATAGCAAGCAGTAGTTGAATTCTTATCCCAAATCTGAGACCTCTTCTGTTAGTAGCGTACGAAGTTCTATGTTTTAATATCCCACAATTAATAACCCACACTGAAAATGAAGTGACTACATTAAGGAGTAAAATAACACGTTTTATATTGAAGGTGCAGTGAAACTGTAAAAACCTGACATTTTTAAATGACACATTTTCAAAGAAGAAAGCAAACAGAATTGGTTGTATTACTTCACTTATTTGTATTAAAAATGTACATTGTGTCCAATTATACGTATTTGTTTTAAAAATGTGCTTGTTTCAATTGATATAATAATTTTCGAATTTACCCTAGTCAACTCAGCACCCTTACCTAATACTTTCAAAATTAGAAGACCCCCCACCCCTGCTCCCGCCCAACCTCACGTATCATAGTCAGCCTTCAAATACCTATCCAAACTCCTTGTGGTTCTTGGCCAGAAGATGTTTCCTTTTTGGTGTAGATCAATGTGAAGGTTTTATTTTTGTTAATTAGATTTCAATGTCAGGTTATTGTTTATTTCCTAATTTTTATCTTAGTTATTTTCAATAAAGGTTATTATGTCTAGGGGTGCCAACTTTTAAATCTACCAAGAGGTTTGGATGAACCCTACGGCACAGCCTTTGGGGCCGGTATTGTTATGGAAGGGAAATGCCATCACAGTCAGGTGCCTGAGGGTGACGCACTGGCTAGGCTTTTTTTGTTTTATAACACTATGGTTTTCACCAAAACTCATAAGTGATGGATGGAAGGTTTTGAATTAATCATAACCACTAGCATTGCTCTGGGCAACCTTACCACACATTCATGGACAGATTATGACTGGTTTGCTAATGGCTGGTCCTCTCTTGCAATGCTGCAGAAAGGCTAACATGATGGCATGGAAACTTCCTGAGCTTTGATAATGACATGACTCATTAAAACTTTCCTGCCACCACTTTTGTAGTGCAAAGTGGACACTCAACTAATAGAACTCATTCTATTCAAAGCCCAGATAAATTGCATTGCATTTCTTTTTTAATTGACTCTGCTTTCCCCTCCAGAATTACATTTCCCATGTACCAACCCTTATTTTTCACATATATCCTTATTAAGGCAAACTAACAGTATATCATTTGATTATAATTATGAAGGCAACTTACTTGGTTGATGCAGTAGCTGCAGTGATCTTTCTACAAACTTCGGGTTAAAGATCTGTTTCTTGGATGAGCCAGAAAAGATTTTCATGCTTCTGAGGCTGATAATCTATGTATCATTGAGTCTGGGGGCGGCGCTCGTGAGCCCGCCCAGGAATAACACAGTTTTGCAGAGCCCCATGTGTCGGCTTGTAAAATCCTGAAAAATAGCAGCGCGCAGGCCGCCCGGGGTACCCCGAAGATGGATTACGTTGTCAAAAAGTTGGGCACCTCAATCACAACGTGGCTCGATTAGTAGATTTGCTATTTCTGCTCGATCTGGACCATGTGTGAGGAAGACCCTGGCAGAAACCAGGAGCGGAGGGGTGCACCAGAGGGGAACGGTCCGCTTCCAGCGCACTACCGGTGGAGGAGGTGGCGCGTCCGTTGACAGAGGAGGAGGAGGTGTGCCGCCTAGCCCAGGCACGGGCTGTGAGGATGTCGCAGTGTGAAGGAGGACCCCCAAGGGAGACCTGCGGGCCGTGGGAGCTCCAGTGTGACACAGCAGAATCCAGAAGGCGGAGGCAGGGTGGTGCCCGCCAACAGCACCCAGGACTTTTGGAGCCAGCTACGACATATGCACTGAGGCACAGGGAGGCCCCCTGGGGTCCTGTTGGGGGGAGCATGGATGGGAAAGAACACTGGACTGAGGCCCTGAATAGAGGCCCTGAATAGAGCAGTAGCTCTGGCGTGGTGGGACACGGGGATGCCCCCCTGCTCAGATGTGTATGGGCTGACCCCGGCATGCCTGGAGCCCTGGTGCTTGGACAGTAAGTCCTCTGTCTGGACCGGAGGGCCCATATCCGGGGAGCTCCATCCTTTTTTCCAATCCCCATCAGGCCCTGTGTATGCTGTGCTGTTGCCTGTCTTTTATTGATCCTGCTGTGTGGCGGTGGGTCCGGCGAGCTGCCTCTGTCATGGGGAAAGCAGATAAATTGCAGAGGAAGCTGGTGTTTGAGGCAGCCTCAACCTTTAAGATCCATCGAGCCTTGCCCCAGGAGGGGGAGGAGGGGGCGGCCGGGGAATGAACCTTTGGGGCGGCTAACCAGGTGCTGGGGATGGACATCATGGAGATTCTGATGGACCTTAAGGCGGGCATTGGCGGGCTGAACTCTAAACTCGACTCGCTCTCCTCTAAGGTGGAAACCCTCCAGCATCGGCTGGATAAACATGGCGACTGCCCGGATGAGGCGGAGCACAGAGTCTCCGCTCTTGAAGATGGATCGACATCACTCACGGCCAGAGTATCGGCCATGGAGGTGCAACTCAAGGCAGTTGTTGCCAAAAATGAGGACTTGGAGGGCCGGGACCCCCGGAATAACATCCGCCTAATGGTGATCCGGGAGCGCCAGGGTCCCGTTAAGATGGAGGATTTGTTGAGGCGCTTTGCAGGGAGGTCTTTGGAGGAGCTGAGCTGTCCCCTCTATTCGTGGTCAAGAGAGCCCACCATCCGGCGACACAATAAATTCCAGGGGCGGCCCCTGTCCCATCATTGCCTGCATGCTTGATTACAGAGACCGGAATATGATTCTCCGTCTTGCCAGGCAGAAGGGAGATCTTCAATACAATGGAGATAAGTTTCAGGTCTTCCCTGATTTTTTTGGCTGCATTCCAAGCACCTTGGAGATCCTTTATGGGGGTAAAGCGCTGCCTTAGAGACATCAACATCCCGTACTCAATGCTTTTCAAGCTGAAACTCCGTATTCAACATGCTGTGAAGACATAATTCTTCACAACCTCTGAGGCGGCAAGTGACTTTCTGATTAGAATTGGCGTCCCATATCGTCCTAATGGCGTGAGACCCCGGAATTGGGTCAGGAACTGAGGTCCGGATGGCCAAGAGGAGCCCTGATGCCGATAGCTCCCCAGAACACCGGGGAGGTCAGATGACCTGAGGAGGTGGTGGATAACTTTGTTGCTCTGACCCCTTTACACAGTGGTCCGGGCTGCCTCTGAGATGTGGTGAGATTAGTAGAAGTGAACGACCCGACACCTACCTAGGTAGGCACTAGCGTGCCGAGAACAGCGCTGACTATGTTGCAAGTTGGGGTATGGAGGGGGGTGATGTTCGGGTGGGTTGGGAGTTACCCGAGGGGGTGGGGGGTATGAACGTGGGGGGGAAGACTTTGGTTGATTGGACAGAGGTACAGGGGGGGGATTTTGGGGGGGTGTTTGATTACGGCCTGGTGGCCCCACTAGCAGGTGCTCAATTAGTACTGTCACGTAGGAGATGGTGTGAAGCCTGTCCCTACTGTCCTGGTGGAATTGAATGTGTATGGCCTTTCAGGACCCTACTTGGAACATTAGGGGGGTAGCCGCACCTCCAAGGTTTGGAAGATAGGCCAATACCTTTGTAGATAACGGGTGGAGGTGACCTTCCTTCAGGAGATCCACCTCACCTCTGCCTGGGAACACAAGTGGGGCACTCACGGGGGATGCCATCAGTATTTCTCATCATATTCGTCCAATGCGAGGGGGGTGGCCATCCTAATAGGTAGGGGAGTTAAGTTCGGCATGGTCTCGGTGGCAAAGGACGATGAGGAGAGAGCCCTGTTGGTCTGTGGTATCCTGGAAGGGGTAATGGTCGTGCTGGTGAACTCCTATGGGCCCAATGTGGACAATGGCAATGCTTTTGATTGGGTAATGGTCCAGTTGGCTGGGTAGCTGGGTAGCAGGATGCCACTATAATATGGGGTGGGGATCTGAACACAATCCTTGACCCCATCCTGGATGAACGGCACAGGGTTCTGTATCTAAAGTCAGTCTTCAGGTGCAAGAGATCTGTAGAATTTACAACCTAGTGGATAGTTGGCGGAGGTGGCACTGGGACGAGCGTGCTGATAGTTTTCACTCTTGTGTCCACAGGATCAGCTCCAGGCTTGATTATGTGTTGGTGTCCTGGGTGCGGGGGGGGGCTCACGTGGGGGGATTGCTGGATTCTCTACTGGACCCTGTCGGACCACTCGACTGTGCTCCTGGAATCTACGTATGACGGGGGAGTAGAGGTGCCCACTCCTGGCGTTTTAAATCAGATGCACTGTAGGACTTGGTGTTCCGCAAGGAAGTGGAGGAAGGGGATAAACAGTATTTTGAATTTAATGAAGGTTCTGTATCCACGCAAAGGTTTCTCTGGGAGTGTTTTAAGTGCTACATGAGGGGGGGTGTATGGGAAAGGAAAATGGGTTACTGTGGAGAATCAGGGGCGACCTAGCGGCAGGGGAGGCGCATTTGAAACAGTTGGAGGAGGCTGCCATGTCCTTGTCGAGCCCCAGAACCTTGACAGAGCTCCGGCAGGAGCTCGACTGATTCAGGGCAAATGCCGACTTGGAAATTCGGTTCCTGAGTAGGGGTCACCAGGTGCCTCAACATGGGGAAGGGCAGAAGACGGGGGGGCCTACTGGCTTGGTTAGTGGTGACCGATCGCAGGCCTCCGCAGGTAAAATGTGTCCTGGATCCTCAGGTTGACCCTCTCTATGCGGAGGAGGACATTGTGGCAGTATTCCATGCCTTTTATGAATGATTATACGGGTCTAGGCACTCGCAGAATGCCGAACGCCTGCAACAATATCTTGAGGAGGTGGATTCGTTCTCGGTGGCGCCTCATCTCCACAAGGCGCTACACCGGGAGGTCACGCTGGAAGAGCTTTTGACGGTGATCAAGGGGCTTCCGGGTTCCAAGTCCCCAGGGCCAGATGGACTGTATGGGGAGTTCTATTAGGCGTATGCCCCCATCTTTGCCCCCGTCCTCCTGTGGGTCTATGCGGAGTCGCTAGCAGCTGGGACGCTTCCCGTCGCGATGAGCGAGGCGAATATTGTACTGTTGCATAAGAAAGGGAAACTGGGCGAGGTCTGCGCATCGTACGGACCAATCGCCTTAATTAATGTTGACAATAAGATTTTTGCCAAGGTTCACGCCAACCGCCTTCTCCCCTTAATGCCAGGGCTCGTGCTGGCAGACCAGGCTGGGTTTATCCCGAGGAGGAATACAACGTTTGGGCGACAACTTTTTTTTAGGATCATGGCAGCACTTGAAGAGGAGACACATGCGATTGCTGTTTTTCTGGATGCCGAAAAGGCATTTGACCCTGTCTAATGCCCCTTCTTATTTGCGCTACTTCAAAAACTGTGGCTAGGTGCTCACCTTATATCATTGGTGTCCCTGTTATATGTAAACCGATCAGAGAGAATTGGGGTGGGTGGGGCCAAATCTGATAGCTTTTCTATAGGAAGGGGGACACGTCAGGGTTGCCAGCTCTCCCCTGCTCCTGTTTGCCTTGGCGATGGAGCCACTGGCTGCAATTCTACAGGAATGGCATTTCCAGAGGGAGTTGAGGTTAGGGCTGCACATGGTGGTCCTCTCCCTGTATGCGGACGACGTTGCTCTGTTTATAGTGGACCCGGCATGTAATCTGAGTCCGGGGATGCATGAAGTGCTTCGGTTCGGGGAGTTCTCTGGTCTTAAGATCAACCGCCACAAATCTGTGGGCTTCCACCTGACGGAGGGGACGAGACAGTTTACGGACAAGTTTGGCCTTAGGTGGGAATCCTCTGGGGTCCGCTACCTGGGGGTGGAAGTGTTGCCCAGTCAGGACAATCTGTTTTTGGATAATTATGGGAGGACGATTAGATCCCTACTGGAGGCACTGATGCGGTGAGGGATGCTCCCTCTCACACTGTCTCGATTGTGAAAATGATTATCCTCCCCAAGCTCCTTATCTCTTTCTCAACGTTCCCTTGCTTCTGTCTGGGGGCTTCTTCTCACGGCTACGGAGGCTCATCCATGACTTGCTCTGGGCAGGGAAACCACTGAGGGTAGCATATGCTACATTGACTCAACCACTTGCGAGAGAAGGTCTGAACCTTCCAGGCCTGTAACATTATTGTGTGGCACAGGCACAATTCGTCGGTCACTGGTATGTTACCTGTTTTGTGCGTCCCCATGTCCAGGTGGAAAGGGTGCTTGCGGCCCCGGACTAGTTGAGTGCGGCCATACTCGGATCTGACGGAAAAACACAGAACACCTTGAATATCATCAAGATCACCTGGTCAGTTTGGAGGAGGATTGTGGGGAGGCTGGGGAACATCCCGGTATATTCACCCCTTCTCCCAGTGCAGTACGTTGCCGAGTTGGCCATGACAAGGGAACAATCTTCAGTGGGTGGATAAAATGGGGATTGTCACCTTCAGGGATTTCTTCATTGGTTACAAATTCCTCTCTATACAGCAGGCGAGAGAGAAAGGGAGGGATTCAGCCTTAGATACCTTTATGTACTTTCCTTTGTGGCATGCACTTAAGTCACTATTCCCCTCATTCCCTAAACAGCCCCCAGCGTTGTCATTGCTGCATGGGGTGATACAATCCCAAGGGGGTCGGTGGGGGCATCTGGTTTTGCTTATCTACAGCAGCCTTATGGCAGACATACCATGGGAAGCAGAGGGGCAGAGGTGGCGGTGGGACGGAGACCTGGGCAGGAGTATAGTGGAAGAGGGCTGGGAATATATTCTGGGCCAGACCCAGAGGGTATCGCTGAATTCCAAATTCAAACAAATAAATTTTAATTACTTACACCAGGTCTACCACACCCCGGGCAGGCTTCATCGGCACTTCCATTCTGCTTTGGATGATTTTTTATGCTAGGTGTGGTACCTCACTGGCAGAATTTCTCCATTTGGCCTGGGACTGCCCACAGATTTCTCGTTTCTGGGTCGGGGTACTGGAGAACATTTCCCTGATTTTTGGTGACCGCTTAGAGCCAGATCCCGTACTTGCACTCCTGGGTTGCACAAGGGCCTTGCCGAGGGGGATCAGGCATCTGGTGGGATTGCTACAGTTGACTGCCCGCAGGAGGGTGGCCATGGTATGGGGGAGGAGTCCTCCCCCAGCTTACAGGGGTGGTTGTAAGGTGTGGCATACTGTTATGATGTGGAGACAGCTTTCATCTTTACTGTACCACTGCTTGCCCAGCCACCGAATATCTAGGCATCATAGGTGTAATATTTAGCTGACTAAGAACAGTGTTGAGGAGCGGGTTGAGGTTCTCATCGTATGCATTGTCACTACATATCCTGGACTGTGATCAACGCACAAGGCACTGTTATTACATGGTTTATAGTCATAATGTAGAAAGTCAAAATGTAGAAAGTCAAAATGTCGAAAAATAAATGTAGAAAAAAAAAATGTCGAATTTTATTTTTATGACGTTTTTTATTCGAAATGGGGGTTCCCCCAACCCCCCCCTTTTTTTTTTTTTTTTTTTTTACCCATTTCTTTTTATTTCCGGACCCCAAAATAAATATATAATTAAAAAAGAGGGAATTCGACATTTTTTTTCTGACATTTTTTTTTCTACATTATTGTCATTCTACATTTTATTTTCGACATTTTGACTGGACACCTTATTACATATTGCACTTTTCTGTGCGGGCGGGTGGTGTTGGGGATTGGACTCTTTGTATGTTGTTTTTCTGTTGGAAAAACAAAATAAAGTATGTGAAAAAAAAACAAAAAAAAAAACATTGAGTCTGGGGAGGGATGGGGAAGCAGAAATCATAGCTGCTAGCGGCCTTTAAACCTAGAGGCAGCCACATGTCTTAGATGTTCAGAGGCAGGAGACAACAAATGAAGGCTTATTTGAAAGGAAAGAAGCTGCTGAACTAGACAAGCATCTCCCTTGGCTAAAAGCACATCTATGTGATCTGCCTCGCTACCCTATCATAAGCAATTTAGCAGGTGGAGACCCCATGGCTACAGCACCTAGGCTGAAGGATGGAGGGTGAGAGTAAAATAAATCCTGCTTGTGGACTAGTAGCATAGTTAAGGCCCAAGCAAGCCTCCTTGCTTCATGTATCTAACTTTTCTGGTAGGAAGGAATCATAAAATAACAGGTGTTTTTCTACAGCACAAATTGACCCCCAGAGAGGCATATTGGCACTATTGACAGATAACAGATGTTTATTGTTACCCAACTTAATGGTACTCATTTTATCAACCTCGGAAGGATGAAGGGTTGAGTGGACCTGCCAGGGTTCAAACCTGTGGCCATGAGGTTAAACATAGGCTGCTGTAGTGGATGCTTTAGTCCACTGAGCCACAGACCCAGTTGAAACCTGGCTCTTAAGCGATGATGGTAGTAGCAGTGATCAAGGTAAGGGGATTCGGACTGTAATGTGCATCATGTAGATTAATTGATTTGCAGAATTTGTATAGCACATCATTAGCTGAAAAGGTGTGTGAGCGCTATTGCCCTTCCGACCTAGACAATCCACCTGAAGTAGGAAAGAGAGCTGGCTGAGCGGATGGACACAGGTGGTTCGTTCCATTGTTCTACTGCCAGAGCTCCAACCAATTTACCCTACATTTGAAATTAACTTGAAACATGGTGGAGTCAAGTGATGCTTGGCCACACTCGGTTCATATAGTGTGACTCTGTGCAGGCCGGCATACAAGGCATTGCAGTAACCCAGCCTAGATTGTATAATGGCTCCCACCACCAATGCTTTATTTTTAAGAGTGTGGGATGTTTTTACCCATGCATCCAAGCCCTACCATAAAACTGTGCAGTACTGGCATGAAAACATCATGATGGCCAGAACTCCCCAGAGAGTGCACAGGGAAAACATGAAGAATAGGCTGCCACCCATTTTTGCCTATGTTGTGAGCACAGGAGGGAACTGCCTAAAACCACCATTGGGCTACACACACAGTATCCTGAAACCATTGGGAATGGCAATGCTGATTGCCAAAAAGCAACTCAGAACTGTGGGGAATTAATTTTCTTAATCACAAAAATGGTTGCAATACCGGTACTCACCACTATCAGAAAGCCGGCGTTTTAAAAGCACCAGACTTTTGTGTAAAACTGAACAGAGGAACCCAAACCAGACCAAGGAAAGACTTGCTAAGAGGTGGATACAATGTAAAACTAAATTCTGAAATGACTTGAAGGAAGTAATTATTTAATGTATATGTAAAAATTGCCAGTTTAATTTGAATGTAGAAAACTGGGAACAAAAAGTGACATTTAGCTGAAACCTGGCTTAATGAAACTGGATTCTGCCTGACAACTACCCCCGACAGGAGTTGAAACTGGATCAACAGCTGTGTTCCCAGGCCTAGCTGCATCCTGCTTCCCCACCAAAAGGAGTTGACACTTCTCTGATTAGATTAGGGGAGGGGCAACTGCAGGAAACTGAACAATGGACTCAGGCTAATGTTATATAAGGGGGGCCGTAAAGTGGCTTCCTCTTGGGGGAAACTGGGAGGGGCAGTGCCTCTGCTAGCAGCTGAGCTTGGGGGAAGTGGATAAACCAGTTATTCCACCCTGTGATGTGGGAAGCCACACCCCTTTTTGACCAGGGCATAAGTTAAAAAGATAGATAACTCATAGTGCGGACTTGTCAGAATTATATAAGTAATATCATTATTTTTGTGATTTTTCTGTGCACGTTTTAAGAGGTGTTAGGACCCTGTGGTGTATTCTGGGGGGTTGCTAGCGGAAAATAGGGTCTTACTCCAAATGTCTGCATGTTAAAAATCTGACACTTCATCAATTAATGTCCATACTCCTTGCGCACATGTGTGTAATTTTGGGTAAATGTCCGATATTGCAAAACCAGTTAAAAAGCGCAAAATGTTGTCATTTTTGAATGCAAGTCCCCAGAAGATCAGAGGCGGACAAGCATGGACCATAAGGAATATATAATGTGTACATGTAATTTCAACAAATTGTGTATCTGGGAAAGATGTATTTGAATCAAATATAGATTAGTGGGCAAACTGACCAGGGGAGGATCCTCTGACCCATAAACAGTCCTCATCATGATGACAATCCATTTCCTTCCCCCA
Source organism: Ambystoma mexicanum (assembly GCF_040938575.1). Taxonomy (NCBI): domain Eukaryota; kingdom Metazoa; phylum Chordata; class Amphibia; order Caudata; family Ambystomatidae; genus Ambystoma; species Ambystoma mexicanum. Next base: position 162,142,334 of record NC_090938.1, on the reverse strand, counting down.
ATCATGGGAGAGGGGAGAATTGGGCCAATGACAAGTAGAGGGGGACAAGCTCAGTTATGCCACGCACACACCCACTTCCAAAACACATAAAAAGAGACTGCTGGGACAGGTAGAGACATTCAATTCCATTTTCTGCGGGACGCTCTGCCGGGAGACTCCAGACTTTACATCCATCAATCTCCAAAGACCAGAACTTTACTTCAGAACTTAAAGCAAGGGCCTAAACCCACAAACTGAGAACTCTTCTCAGCAGGCCTCAGCATCCTTAAAATCATTTGCAAACTATTCCACAGCCGGGCGAGCTGTTTGAATTCTGTGCCAAGAACTTTTGCCAGTACCCAGAAAGCAGTGTTACATCCAGAATCCACTTGATCCGGACCGGAAGCAGACCAGAGATCCAGAGAACCACAGGCCGCTGTATCCAGAGAGCTGACCCAGATCGCTGTGAAGTGCCGAGACCAGAACCGGAGTCCAGTCCAAAACCTGACCAGATCCGTGGCGAGGACCATTCCTGGCCAAAATATATTGTGAGTACCTAGCAGAACTGTGCAGAACCCAATCTCTTAGTTAAGATAATCTAATTCAAGCTATTTTAACCTAATTAGAACAGCCTCCTAGAAATCGTGTCATCTGTCATTTTTAAAGCTGCACAACCGTCACCTGTCAATTCTGCAGCTGCAAGCTGTCACCTGTCATTTTGAGTTTTACTTTAAATCTGAAAATCTACCTTTATTAAATCATCCGTATCTCCGGAACTGTTTGTGCTAGGAACAAGATGTAACTTTCATCTGAAAGCTTAGGTTGTAGGCTTTCCAACGTATTTAGAACCGACTTCCGTAATCGCGCTCGACGCATGCAACTAAATTTGCCGCAATTTGATATTTTGCTCAATTTCAGCCACGTGTAAAAATATTTGTCCTTGCTTTGCTTGCTGAAATTCGTGTGCTACCTGACAATCATTCATAGAGCACTGCTAAAGTGAGCCTGAACTAATATCAGCTAGATATCACCCACCCTGAACCTCTAGAGGGAATTAAAAGGATTTTTAGCACATTTCTCACTTCATTGCCATCACATTCAAAGCATTTTGGGGCCTGTGTTTCAAACTTCTACCTGTTTTCCTCTAAGCTTGCTGGGGGGAACTGAATTTCGTATTGTATTTGATTGCATTCCTGAGAACTGTGTGCTCCTCTTTCCATCTCCTTATATTGCAAAAAGGGGGGGTTGTGAATTGCCAGAGAAAAAGTGATTATCTTATCTTTTGCTAAAATCATATCAAGTTATTTCTGTACTGCATTTTATTCCTCATTGCTTTTCCCTTGAAACCATAAAAGTATTTTTGCTACCTTATCCATCCTATACTAACTCCTCATTAATTGTAAAGACGTGTGTTAGTGCCAGATTACCAATTGTTGATCAACATTATATCCATAATTGTGATATCAATTATTAATTTATTATAAAAGTGTGATATATATATATATATATATATATATATATATATATATATATATATATATATATATATATATAGTTTAATTTTTCAAATAAACCTTTTAAATCTGCAAAACAAACCTACTTCTTGGCTCAGCGGGGTCGGGGGGGATTCTGAGAGAGGGGTGTTATACAAGGGTTCATCATCCAGATTATAACTTGCCATAAAAATATATAAATAAGGGCTTCCCTTGGGCATCCCAGACAAGGCACTGACTTAGTGGGATTGCTTGATTGGAGTTACTTACAAAGTGGGGGCTCGTCCGGGATATTCTGGGTTAGATTTACCACTTGTGCAGATTAATACAGTGTGCCAACTGACCAGATACACATATCTGGTTAGATCACCACGCTGTTTTACACTGTGAAAGCATCCCTCAAAGGAACGGTCTAAGGAAACGGTCTGTTTTGCAAAATAAAATACAAACTTCTCTAAGTCAGGAAGGAACTCAAATTCCAGAATGACAACCTTGGTAGATATGAAAATAGCCAGAGAGCACTTCTTACATAAGCTATTTGTGAGAGGTGAGTGGACTCATCAGGACCAAACGGTCTGGTTGCATACAATCGCGCAACAGGTCACTGAAACAGGGTCATTTATATGGAGAGATCAGGGTCCATTACATGTGGCCCTGAGTGAATTATATATGGCTTCGAAGGCCAAAGATGAACTCAATAAGATTGCCAGGATAGCGGCATATTTGTATCTATATAGGGGAGCCATGCAGGACAAATGTGCTGAAGGCCAAGATCTGGCAAATAGGCAACAGATGGCGTTAGAAAAGGCCCAATCTGACCTGGTCTCTTCTGAGCAGAGGCTGCAGAGGAGCCAGGAGTCCGAAAATGATAGTAGGCAGTATATCATTAAAATAAAAGAGGACATGGATATACTGCAACAGGAAAAGACAGACCAGGATAACAGAATTCTGGCTTTGCAGAAGGAGCACCAAGACAGTTTGGACTCCTTACTGCAGAGCCAGAAAAATCTGGAGCACCAGATCAATTTCAACAGGGCATGCACAGAGCAGGTAGCCACCCTGCAAATCCAACTAGACAGAGAGAAAGAGGAAAGCAATACATTGATTTTGAAAGACCTGGATACCCTGGCAGAGTTTGATGAAGAACGCCAGAAAGCTGGTGCCTTTCAAAGGCAGAGGGACGACCTGGCGTCACAAATGCAGGCTCTTGGTCAGGAAAGGGATACCTCAGGCCAGGAAGTCTGCCATTTAAAAAGAAAAATTGAAGAAAATCACTTGGCCCTCCAGGGGCTGGGTGACCTCCAAAAAGAGCATCAGGACTTGCTAGATCACACCAGGAGGGTGGAGGAGGCTCTGGCAAGAAAGGAGCAGGCCAGTAGGGAAGGGACTGAGGAGGTAACCCTCCTGCAGCAGAGACTGGCCCAGTACTCCAGGACCAATCAGGAGGCACAGAGAGAAAATGAGGCTCTCTGTCAGCACAATGATAGGCTCCAGCAACAGGTAGCCATGCAGGAGAGACTGATAGAGTCTAGTAAGGCCTTAACTGAGGAACTGAAAGCGCAGGCTCTTGCATTGCAACAGGGAGAAGGGGCGGATAGAGATGAGGTTCGCTGGGAAAGAGAAACTCCTGAGCATAACCTCAGGAGCCCTAGTGCCAGAGGCCTTCACCTCTACCAGTCCCTGGACTCTGCCACCCCCATGTTCCCTGGGGCACATGAGCAGGGGGCCACAGGGATGGCTGATTACTATCCAGCTAAATGTATGGGGCTCATAGGCCAGTACCACCCAGGAATGGAGGGGCGGGCATCCGGGTATGGGCACCCAAGCACAGTGCAATTTAGTGGGGAACCCCAGGAGAGTAGGCCCACTAAGGGCATCCTGAAAACCTCTGCCCAGTTAGGTCAGTGGCGGGGATACCCAGCAAATCCAGGTAGCAAGGAGGGATCTGAAGACTCCTCTGAGCGTCACAGGACACAGGAGACCAGGTCCCCACATTCTGCCAGCCATTGCCAGGCTCGCAGAATCCGGGAAAACCTGGAAGATCAGACGGGCACCTCTGGGAGCAGCGCTTCTGAGTCGGAGGATGAATGGACCAGGGTTACCCGAACCAAAAAGGCCAATAAGGCAAAAAGGGCCTTGCTTAATTAGCCCATTGAAACAAATAAAGGTAATAAGGAGTGTCATCACGCCTTATCATAAGAACGCCAAGTATTCTGTTTGGGAACACTTGGAGCTCTATGAGCAAATGATGGAGACTTTCCATTTGAAGGACAGCCAAAGCTGTATTCAATATGTAAAGTGGACCTTCTCACCAGAATACTCCAGTTTGTTTGCGGGGCTGGAGGATCAAAACCATTCAAGGTGGTCCACATACAGGGTGGCCATCTTGAAACATTTTTCTGTGCACAGAAATCCACAAGAGGCTTGCAAGGCAGCCTACAATTTGCAATGTGGGGAGGATCAGGCCCCACAAGAGTTTGTGCAAGAATTAAAGCGTGCTTTTGCGCAGACCACCAGAAGGGTGCGCACGGATAGCAGAGAATTTATCAATACATTTTTCCATGCCTTACCCAAATACATAATGACCCAGCTCGTGAGAGATTTTCATGAGAAAAGATCTTTAGACTGGGTCATTGAACAGGCTACCCGGATCTATGAGGTACAGAAGCCCATCGAAAATAAAAATAATGCACCGAAAAACCCCAAAACCAACAGCACCCCTGCTGCTGCCAAGGTGGCAGCGGTAAAGGTTGCCCCCGTTTTAGATTTGGAGATGGGGGGCCTAAAAACCTGCCTGCACCAAATAATTCACAGCCCAGAAGGTCCTCGGGCCAGTCACAGACAGGGAGTCGAGGAGGTAGTCCCACAAATGGGGTCCCCAGCTCCCCTGACTATGTAAGTCCCTGCTACAAGGGAATCTGACCAATCCTGGGTTATGTGTGGACTCCTCCAGGTCAAGGAGGGGGATCCAGCCAAGCACCTAACCCAGGGAACTTCCCTCCCAACTTCCCACAGGAGGGCAGAAATTCTCCAAATTCTGGGCAGAACTTTTTCCTCAGGTATCCACCCAATTTCCAGCCCCAAAATCATCCATCCTTCTTTCCCCAATTCCCTGAGTCCAGACAACCCAATCCGGGAGAGGGGAGGCCAAGGGTGGAGGGGTACCAAAATCTTCCCAACCAGGGGTACTACCAGAGAAGGGATAGCTACCCTTCCCGGGATCAGCCCAGGGGAGAAAATAGAGCCCCGTATCAGCTGGAGCGGGTTTCACAACTCGAGCGCCACGTCCAAAATATGGCACAGGATCTGGGTCACATACTGAGGGCTCAACAGAACCCTCAGATGAGCATGCCACCGCAGAATGCCCCAAACTCTGGACCTGGTGCTCCAGAACAATGACGGGGGCAGCACCCCGATAACCCTCCGGTTCCCAGGGAGGAGGCACAAGGGGAAGGGGGGTGTAAAGCCTTTGAGGAAGCTTCCTTCCCAACTTGTAAACAGCCCCTGGAAATCCAGGAACCGGAAACAAAATCTCCTACCCCTGAAAGTCTGCCACCCAAGGAGCAGAGAGGAGGTAGGAGAAACAAAGGACCCAAACAGACCCACACTGTGGAGGAGGTACAGGTCTTCCAATTTGAGGGAGAGGGATCCTCAGAAGATCCTGGGAAAAGGATCTTCTCCTTCAGAGATGGGGGAACTCCTCCCAAGGAAAAATGGGTGCCAAGGGATGCCAATTCAGACTGGGGAGATGTGGAGACTGAGCTACCGCCGCCCATCATCTCATCCCAGAACCGACAATACCAAAATCCCACGAGTCCAACCCATCCTGATGACTGCCTCCAAAAAGGGGGGGGGCGGCCCAGAACCCGAAACCATTTCCAGTTGCCAACTTTTTCTTTCAGATTCCCCAGGCTCTCCACAGAATTCTGCCCAAATCTCATCGCTAGCAATGTCCAAAACCAGAAAATTAGCCCACCAGTTGTCCAAAAATGTGCATTATCTGTGCCCCCTTGAGGAGAAGGAGGGAAGATACTATGCCCCGGTACACGTACAGGGGCAGGGTACAATGTTGGCACTGGTGGACACTGGATCCCAAGCTACCCTTCTGTCCAAAAGGGCCTTTGATGAACTAAATGCAGGAAGGGGGGAGAATTAACGTATTCCTCTCACCTCTCTTCCTGGACAACTGCAGAACTTTGACAGGAAGGAAATTCCTGTCGAGGGGACCGCAGACTTGGACATTAAAATTGGGCGACACAAGGTGAAACACCCAGTCATAGTAGTGACTCCAGAGGGCACCCCTTGTTTACTAGGGAATGACCTCCTGAGAAGGTTGTCACCCCTAATAGATTGCGTAAACAAGGTCCTCTGGACCCAGACTAGCCGACCAATAAAATTAAAACAGAGTGTCAACCATGTTAGTTTAAATGGCACCTGCCACATGGTTGAACAAAAATCTGACCAAGTCGAATTTCACTTCCAGAAGAACCAAATTCCAGACGTGACCGTAATAGCAGTAGGACAACAGAATGGTGATGGGGGGTCCTCTCTATTTCTGAAAATCAACCTTCCTTCCAGTTTAAGGTGGTATTCCACACTGGAAGGAAACACCCTGAAATTCTTTACTAATCCACAATCAGAAACTCCCAATCCTATAGTCCAGGAAGATGTGAAATCAGCTCAGAGCCTGGCCGATATTCAGCAAATTGGAGATCAGTTGTTCACCCCTGTTCAGTTAAATGATGGGATGGACTCTGTTCTCGCTCGAGTGTGTGTGAACAACGGTAAGAGCTTCATCAGCGAAGCCATGTTCCGCCAACTCCCAAAAGATCCAGCCATTCCCACATTCAAACTGATAGACAAATGGGAAATGGACCTGGAAGCACCCAATCCCAAACATCTACTGCCAAGCAGGTGTATGCTCAAAATCTCCAGTGGCAACAAGAGCATAGTCCATAATTGTTGGGTCGTACGAGACATCACTGCCGCCTTTTACTTAGGCAGTGACATTCTCAATCGCTTCGCCATTAGTTTGGACCTAATAAACTTCAAAGCTTGGTCCCGATTAGCGGATAATCCCATGGGCTTTGATGATCAAGAAAAAGCATTTAGGTCGTCTCAATTGCTACCTTATGCAGTTGAAGTTCAGCTTAAAGAGGAAGTCACCATCCCAGAAAGGACCCGACAATTCTCCCTGGAAGTGAAAGTTAAAAGAGGTCAAAAATTGAAAAACCCTGATGCTTATATTCATCTAAATGCTTCTCTCCAACAGCAAGGGTTGGGGGTAAACCCAACACCATTAGTCAACATAGAACATGACACCATTCCAATAGAGGTGGATAACAGCGACTTACAGAGTATTACTCTAGCCGCAGGCACCATCATTGGAATGGCGGTTGATGACCGACATTTCTCCATTGATTTAGGAAATGAACTGTTAGGACTGATCCCCAAGGACTGTTTTGACAGTGACAGTGAGGACAATACAACACCGGACAGGATTTTCACCCGGCATGGGGGGAAGTTCCTGGTGTACACTTCTTGCCCTTATGGTAAGGAAGATGTGACTTGTGACTTCAGAGGGGATGAGGTGATTTTCCAGGTCCATGAGGGCTGCCTTGCCCACCTGAAGCCTCCGGTCCAAATCAGCACTCTGACCAGGGACTTCTCCACCCAGCTGGAGGAGGCCGCCGAGATAGCAAAACCAGAAGTCTTTCCAGGCTTCAGTCAGATGGTGGAAGAGAGAGTCAACCTAGCTGATGCCTGCGTGACTCTGGAACAGAAGCAAAAGTTGAAACAAGTTTTCTTGGATTTCCAAGATCTCTTTGCGGTAGACTCATATGACTGTGGTCGCACCGACATCCACACCACAACAATTCCCACGGACCCTGGAATGACTCCAGTGTTTGTGAAGCAATATCGTTTGCCTCTCGCATCCATGGAGTCCCTTACTGAAATAATTAAGAACCTTGAGTCCCGGGGAATAATCCGTCCAGTACACAGCACCTTCAATAATCCGGTGCTGGGAATATTGAAGCCAAACGGCCAGTGGAGACTCTGCGCCGACCTTAGGGAGCTCAACAAACGGGTCCATACTTCCCGATGGCCTCTTCCCTACATTGACCAAGGGCTGGCCCAGATCCAGGGGTCACAGGTATTCACTGCAATAGACCTGACCAATGGGTACTGGACCGTGCCTGTCAGTAGGGAGGACCAATACAAACTGGCTTTTAACTTTGGGGGCCAGCAGTACACATGGACCCGGACTCCCTTCGGATACCTCAACTCCGGCAATGAATTCAACATTTTCCTACATAAGGCCATGCCCGACCTGGGTGCGAGGGGCAACCTGGCTTATGTAGATGATGTCCTCATCAAAAGTTCATCTGTGGAAGAACACATAGCGGAGATCCGTTATGTTCTGACACAGTTGAGGGCCGCCGGAGCAAAACTTTCCTTCCAGAAAGCACAGTGGTGTAGAACCCGTGTTAATTTCTTGGGGCATGAGATTACTCCTCAGGGTCTCTGTCCCAAAGAAAAGAAAGTGTAAGCACTCCAGAAACTGAAGGATCCCACAACTCTGCGGTAACTAAGGAGCCTCCTTGGACTGACTAATTACAGCAGAAAGTTCATTGAGGGCTACGCAGAGATCACTAGACCCCTGATTCATCTCCTGAAGGGGGGGTCAAGTGGGAATGGGGTCCAGAACAATCCGAGGCAGTAAGACAACTCAAAAGAAGCCTCTCACAAGCGCCTTGCCTAGCTTACCCTGTCAGAAACAAGGAGTTCTTTCTGGAGACAGGGTTCTCTAATACGTGCTTGACGGCAGTATTATACCAAAAGCATGACAAGGTCAATAAAGTAATCTCCTATGCGAGCAAAACTTTATCCTCTGTGGAGGAAAAATTCAACGATTGTGAGAAGGCACTCCTGGCAACGGTGTGGGCATTGAAGAATTACCGCCCGTTTATCCAGGGGGAACACATCATAGTGGAGACTCCACACCAGCCTCTGCAATACCTCCAAAGTGACAGAATCCGGGCCGGAAATGTGAGTAATTCCCAAATTACTTCCTGTATTCTGTCAATGCAAGGCTTTCCCGTAGAGGTCAGATATGGCCAAAACAAGAAGTGTCCCCTCGCGCAAGATCTGGCTGACTTGCATGATTGTGCCAGAAAAAACTGTCTCGAGGACGAAAGTGTAAAAATCAAGGACAACATGGAGGCATACCTTAATTCCCCACACAAAGTCTTTGAAGAAGACAAGTGTGAGGGAATGCCCACTGTCTATGTGGATGGATGCTCTTACCACGTTGACAACAACGGGGAGAAAGAACTGGTGGCCGGCGTAGGGAACGCATGTGTGAATGAGTCCCCAGAACCCTCTGCTGGATACAAAATTGGTCCCCGAAGTAGTCAGGTGGCAGAGTTGATGGCTGTGCATCATGCCATTCTCACTGCCGTCCAACATCAACTCCACGAACTAGTCATAGTCACAGATTCGGATTATGTACGGAACGGGTTTGTGGAGCACCTGGTTAATTGGAAAACCAGAGGAATGTTATGTGCTATTAACAAACCCTTGAAACATGGGAAGTTAATTCAAAACATTGATGATCTGGTCACATCGAATGGGATGACCATCTACTGGAAAAAGATCAAGGGTCATTCCAAAGTAGAGGGACCAGACAAAACTGGAAATGACTTAGCTGATCAGCTGGCCAAAACCGGGGCCATCCAAGGGGATCTAATAGGAATAGAGTCCCTGTTGGGGGAAATCCAGGTCACTGCTATCACTAGGTCCCAGACAAATGCTCACAATGATCTTTCAACTGCACAATGGAGTAAGGAGACCCCTGATGCTGATTTGATTACAGCTTAGAAGGGGGATCCAATAATTGGTAAGTTTTACCAACACATTGAGGACCCTGAGAACTTTCCCCTGACGGATACCGATTACATTGGGAAAGAGGACCTAAGAGTGTTGATGAAATGTCCAAAAAGGTTCCGAATCCAAGACGGTTTGCTGGTAAGGAAATCCAAAGCTGGCCACGATGAGTGGGTGGTTCCTACCTCATTCCGAAGCCTGATGTTAAGTCACGCCCATGATGCGGCCACTGCCGGTCATAGGGGATTTCACACAACACTGGAAATCTTAAGAGAGGTTGCATACTGGCCACACATGGGGCAGGACATCGACCAATACTTGAAGGGGTGTCTTGTGTGTGCACAATTTCAGCCATCATCCCTCACACACCGTGCGCCTCTCAAAAAGAGGGGGATGACACTGCCATGGTCAGATTTGCAAATCGACTTTGTAGGCCCTGTAATCCGCTCGTCTAGAGGAAACAAGTACATGTTGACCGTTACATGCTGGTTTACCAAGTGGGTGTAATGTCTCCCAGCCCCAAATTGCAAGGCAGAAACAGCAGCTGCCCTGATGATTAACCACATCTTTTCCCGTTTTGGTCTACCTCAAAGGATTGAGTCAGACAGGGCTAGCCACTTCACCAGTGAAGTAATGACAAAGATGTGGGAGATACTGGGGGTCAAAAGGAAGTTACATATTGCTTACAGGCCAGCTTCTTCTGGAGCAGTGGAGAGATACAACCGAACCATTGTGAGCATATTAAAAAAGTTTGTGGCAGATTCTGGGCCAAGTTGGGATATCCGATTACCTCTGGTCCTAATGGCCATCAGATCTACCCCTTCATCTGCAACTAAAATGTCACAATTTGAGTTGATGACTGGACGCAAGATGGTGCTTCCCCAGCATTTGCTCAACAGAACCCAAGAGCAAACGTTGATAAATGCCTCCACAACTCATGAGTATGTGGAGAATTTAAGGAAACACCTTCAACATGCTTTTGCCTATGCTCAGTGGAATCTAGAAAGATCAGCCGAGAGCATGAAGACCCACTATGATTTAAAAACTACCCGAAAGGAATATAAGGTGGGTGACCGGGTCTATCTATACAGATTCCAAAGGAACCAGGCCAAACAGCGAAAATTCTTGCCTACATGGAAGGGACCGTTTGAAATTATAGACAAAATCTCCCCTGTGGCCTACAAAACCGGCACCCCCCAAAGGCGGTTTGGCAGAGGGGGAAGACAAGTGGGTCCATATAAATCAGATAAAGTGTTGCCATCCCAGACACACTCTGCAACAACTGGAGGAGTCCTCTGCAATACCCGAGGGGACCGCTCCAGAGTAATTCAATTCCAACCCTAAAATATCCCACATATAGGCCCTCATTACGACCCAGGCGGTAAGTTACCGCCTGGGTCGTACCTTTACCACCATGGCGTAAACTACGTTTACGCCATGGTGGTTGGCGGACTTACCGCCCCATTCCGAGGTTGGCGGGGCGGTAAGTCCCCAATCCCCATTTACCCTTCCCCATTACCATTTTTGCCCCATAGGGCATAATGGGAGTGGGGAAGGCGTTAATTACGCCACCGTAAATTACGGTGGCGTAATTAACAACAAGGTCCCTTAGCGCCATGGATTTTAACACCTGCTAAAAGCAGGTGTTAAATCCTCCATGGCGCTAAGGGACCTCGGAATCAGGCGGTAAGGGTCGGCGCTGTTTACGCCGCCGTAAACCCATTACCGCCTGGGTCCTAATGAGGCCCATAGTCTCTAAAATATTATGATTTGGAAAAAAAAGTCTTATAATTGTATCTTGTTTTGGTTAAAATAAGAACGGAAATGTTTTGTCCAGAAAATGTCTAGGAATGTGTATTGCCGCTTTGCTTAATCATCCTAGGAGAGATGAAACCATGGAGACTGACAAAGGAGGACGACCGGGGACCGGGAGCAGAGACCCTAGGGGCCCAGGGTACCGCCCAATCCTCCCATCAGGACCAGCAAGGAGAACTGATTGATCGACTGGAGGGAGGAAAAGATGCTGAACTGTGCCATCTATGGAATTGGAAGAAGAGGAGGCGAACATTCCAGATCATGCGAGTTCCATCAGTGAAAGGAGAGAATGGCCATCGCAAGAGGGGGGGCTTGTGGGATGTTTTTACCCATGGATCCAAGCCCTACCATAAAACTGTGCAGTACTGGCATGGAAAACATCACGATGGCCAGAACTCCCCAGAGAGTGCACAGGGAAAACATGAAGAATAGGCTGCCACGCATTTTTGCCTATGTTGTGAGCACAGGAGGGCACTGCCTAAAACCACCATTGGGCTACACACACAGTAGCCTGAAACCATTGGGAATGGCAATGCTGATTGCCAAAAAGCAACTCAGAACTGTGGGGAATTCATTTTCTTAATCCCAAAAATGGTTGCAATACCGGTACTCACCACTATCAGAAAGCCGGCGTTTTAAAACCACCAGACTTTTGTGTAAAACTGAACAGAGGAACCCAAACCAGACCAAGGAAAGACTTGCTAAGAGGTGGATACAATGTAAAACTATATTCTGAAATGACTTGAAGGAAGTAATTATTTAATGTATATGTAAAAATTGTCAGTTTGATTTGAATGTAGAAAACTGGGAACAAAAAGTGACATTTAGCTGAAACCTGGCTTAATGAAACTGGATTCTGCCTGACAACTACCCCCGACAGGAGTTGAGACTGGATCAACAGCTGTGTTCTCAGGCCTAGCTGCATCCTGCTTCCCCACCAAAAGGAGTTGACACCTCTCTGATTAGATTAGGGGAGGGGCAACTGCAGGAAACTGAACAATGGACTCAGGCTAATGTTATATTGGGGGGCAGTAAAGTGGCTTCCTCTTGGGGGAAACTGGGAGGGGCAGTGCCTCTGCTAGCAGCTGAGCTTGGGGGAAGTGGATAAACCAGTTATTCCACCCTGTGATGTGGGAAGCCACACCCCTTTTTGACCAGGGCATAAGTTAAAAAGATAGATAACTCATAGTGCGGACTTGTCAGAATTATATAAGTAATATAATTATTTTTGTGATTTTTCTGTGCACGTTCTAAGAGGTGTTAGGACCCTGTGGTGTATTCTGGGGGGTTGCTAGCGGAAAATAGGGTCTTACTCCAAATGTCTGCATGTTAAAAATCTGACATTTCATCAATTAATGTCCATACTCCTTGCGCACATGTGTGTAATTTTGGGTAAATGTCCGATATTGCAAAACCAGTTAAAAAGCGCAAAATGTTGTCATTTTTGAATGCAAGCCCCCAGGAAGATCAGAGGCGGACAAGCATGGACCATAAGGAATATATAATGTGTACATGTAATTTCAACAAATTGTGTATCTGGGAAAGATGTATTTGAATCAAATATAGATTTGTGGGCAAACTGACCAGGGGAGGATCCTCTGACCCATAAACAGACCTCATCATGATGACAATCCATTTCCTTCCCCCAATCATGGGAGAGGGGAGAATTGGGCCAATGACAAGTAGAGAGGGGCAGGCTCAGTTATGCCACGCACACACCCACTTCCAAAACACAAACAAAGAGACTGCTGGGACAGGTAGAGACATTCAATTCCATTTTCTGCGGGACGCTCTGCCGGGAGACTCCAGACTTCACATCCATCAATCTCCAAAGACCAGAACTTTACTTCAGAACTTAAAGCAAGGGCCTAAACCCACAAACTGAGAACTCTTCTCAGCAGGCCTCAGCATCCTTAAAATCATTTGCAAACTATTCCACAGCGAGCTGTTTGAATTCTGTGCCAAGAACTTTTGCCAGTACCCAGAAAGCAGTGTTACATCCAGAATCCACTTGATCCGGACCGGAAGCAGACCAGAGATCCAGAGAACCACAGGGCACTGTATCCAGAGAGCTGACCCAGATCGCTGTGAAGTGCCGAGACCAGAACCGGAGTCCAGTCCAAAACCTGACCAGATCCGTGGCGAGGCCCATTCCTGCCCAAAATATATTGTGAGAACCTAGCAGAACTGTGCAGAACCCAATCTTAGTTAAAATAATCTAATTCAAGCTATTTTAACCTAATTAGAACAGCCTCCTAGAAATCGTGTCATCTGTCATTTTTAAAGCTGCACAACCGTCACCTGTCAATTCTGCAGCTGCAAGCTGTCACCTGTCATTTTGAGTTTTACTTTAAATCCGAAAATCTACCTTTATTAAATCATCCGTATCTTTGGAACCGTTTGTGCTTGGAACAAGATTTAACTTTCATCTGAAAGCTTAGATTCTAGGCTTTCCAACTGACCTAGAACTGACTTCCGACTCCTTATAGTGCCTCCATAATCGCGCTCGACGCACGCGACTAAATTTGCCGCTATTTGACATTTTGCTCAATTTCAGCCACGTGTAAAAATATTTGTCCTTGCTTTGCTTGCTGAAATTGGTGTGCAACCTGACAATCATTTATAGAGCATTGCTAAAGTGAGCCTGAACTAATATCGACTAGATATCACCCACCCTGAACCTCTAGAGGGAATTAAAAGCATTTTTAGCACATTTCTCACTTCATTGTCATCACATTCAAAGCATTTTGGGGCCTGTGTTTCAAACTTCTACCTGTTTTCCTCTAAGATTGCTGGGGGGGAACTGAATTTCATATTGTATTTGATTGCATTCCTGAGAACTGTGTGCTCCTCTTTCCATCTCCTTATATTGCAAAAAGGGGGGGGGTTAATTGCCAGAGAAAAAGTGATTATCTTATCTTTTGCCAAAATCATATCAAGTTATTTCTGTACTGCATTTTATTCCTCATTGCTTTTCCCTTGAAACCATAAAAGTATTTTTGCTATCTTATCCATCCTATACTAACTCCTCATTAATTGTAAAGAAGTGTGTTAGTGCCAGATCAACATTATATCCATAAGTGTGATATCAATTATTAATTTATTATAAAAGTGTGATATATATATATTGTTTAATTTTTCAAATAAACTTTTTAAATTTGCAACACAAACCTACTTCTTGGCTCAGGGGGTCGGGGGGGATTCTGAGAGAGGGGTGTTATACAAGGGTTCATCATCCAGATTATAACTTGCCATAAAAATATATAAATAAGGGCTTCCCTTGGGCATCCCAGACAAGGCACTGACTTAGTGGGATTGCTTGATTGGAGTTACTTACAAGAGAAAGCAAAGACGTAGCCTTGCTTGAGCTGCCTAAGCTGGAAATGCAAAGACTCACAACTGAGTTAACCTGAGGCAATAAAGTGAGATGTTCATTAAAGGCCTAGCCACAGTTTGTGACTTTATTACTCGGGGGGATGGGCGAGCTCTAATAGTGGTGGAAAACTTGTCAACTGGAGAGATCTCCTCTGCATTGTTCCAAAGGGTATTTCCTCTGTTTTGGACTGATACAATTGCAGGTGGTGAACCCTCAGCGACAGCCAGCTGGCATTCTGTGAGTGCAGAGGATTCTCCCTCCATCGCAATATCATCAATGTAGATTGGGGTATCATCAGCATATGTGTAATGACCTTGTTGATGGGTAACGGGTCGAAGAAGGTCCAAAAGAAACGTGGTGGGGCAGAGACACTGGCACCTCAGCAAAACAAATGCAGACGAGGGTAACGCACACGTTCACTGGAAGCCGTAACAGTCAGCTGGAATACAATAAACACACGGACAAACGGGGACTACACTGTACACCCGTACCCCTCATTGTGGGAACAGGAGCAGAGAATGGACGCCTTACCAGTCACCCTCTAAGTATTGCTGGGCGTAATCGAGCAGAACACCGAATTATGACGGGTATTAAAAACATTAAAGGACACCTTAGGAGCGTCCTCCCAAAAGACATGGGTCGAACCAAGTCGAGCCAGAAAAATGCCTCAGAGCTCAAGAGTCATTTAAATTCTTCCCGAACTTACCAAACACTCCGTGGCCAGAAGGAGAAAAAACCAGCGTCCTCCACGAGGCACAAATTCGGGTTCTATTATGGTGGCCGGCATCCTCGAACAAAGGTGGCAGGGCTTGGGGGGGGCTTATTAAGCCTAAACCAAGGGAATGGCCTTGATTGGTCTATTATGCCCCAGCCCCTATATAAGCCAGAAAGAGAGAAAGGACTGACGGATACTTCTCCTGGTTGTTTCAGAGGCGAGTTGGAGGCAAGGAAGAAGCAGCTCCGTTTCGCTGGGCATATGAAGACTAGACTATACTTCCTGCCATATTCTTTAAGAAAGCTCTCATAGGTTGCTCTGGACTGAATAAGGAGAATTGGATCCTGCTAAGCTTTTTTTTTTTGTTTTTGTTTTTCTTAGTCAATAAAGACTATCTTTGGTTAATCAACAAAGCCGGGTCTGAGTATTCCGTTACAATATGATTATAAAGTAACCTACTATGCAGTGGCATATTTAGGCTTTCTGTGGCCCTAGGCCCAAACATGTGCATGTTCCCCCCCACCCCACTGTACTCCACCTATACCAGACTATGCACCTTCACCAGATTACGGCCCTTCAACAAACTGTCCGTGTTGTCCAAACTATGCCCCTTCACCCCCCATTTTACTCCATAATATTCAAAGGATATTTTTAAGGTTGCTTCCTCTCTACTAATTCAAGCCTGTCACTTTCTATGTTATGTTAGTTGTAAGGGTGTTTTCAGATCTCTGATTTTGATTTTGATTATTTCTTATGCGCACCAGGCAGACCAAACCGCATTCGGGTGCAGATGTTAACTAAATTACGTCTTACTGTAGGACCCTGTTCTCGCCCCTTCCTCATTAATTCACTTAAATAGGAAGGTTTTAAGTCCCTTTCTGAAACCTTCTAGCGATGGACATGCCCGTATAGCCATTGGTAGTTGATTCCATAGCTTAGGGCCGAACACAGAGAGCCTCCTGCCCCCTTCGAAATCAGTTTAGTCCGAGGGGTGTCCATTAATAGCTTGTCTCCAGACCGGAGGTCTCTGGTTGGCTGATAGTGGTGGATCTGCTACTCAAGATTTGGAGAAGGCAGCGTGTTCAACAGTTGATTGCACTCGAGGTAATGGTTACATGTAATTGTCTACTTTCGGTTAAGTCTGAAATCCATCTTTTAGAGGAAGTGAGAACATAAGCTGTCTGCCAACTGGACACAAGGAGAGAAGGTTGGAAGGAGGAATTTTGGTTTCAATGCTAATATCTGGTTTATCTCACAAATGGCATGCTGTCAAACTATGAGAAGCACCTAGACTGGTCTGTTATATTAATGCAACATAACTCAATTTTCTACATCCGGTCTTGTCAAATGGTAAAGTTTACATATTAAATATATGCAAGTGGTACAGGCATATCTTATCTTATACAAATGTTGAATAAAAAGAACTTTACCCCCTTCTCATGGTTACAGCTCTGGTGTTAGCAGTGTCTAAATGGAAATAAGGCAAGTTTCTTTCTGCAGCCGATGTACCTCCAATCCCTTGGGCTTGAATGCCATTAAAATATGGCAAAATGACAAGTGAAATATGTAAACTCTGCCTGGGCATCAACACATCAGTAGAGTAAAGACGGTTGGAGAAGGTTCTTTGAATCTTTGGCTGTGCATTCCCACGTTGGAGAAATGGATAAGGGGGGGGCCCTGAACATTCATGTGTCGGAAGCAACAGCATTCATCGTAGCTGCACAATACAGGCACCTTTTATAACAAATTAAGTGGTACATACAGATTACCTCATTGCTGTTTATGCAATTGTTCAAAATACTCAACACTCGAAGAGTAAAACTGGGCAATGAATCTGGCGTTCCAGCAAAATATTACCTTTGTGGGTGTGGTTTAGGCTATGTGTCTTGCCAGCTTGCCTTTAAAGCATGGGTGCACAACATACGGCCCGCGGGCCAGTTGCGGCCTGCCATGCCATTTTGTCCGGCCCGTGAGGCACAAAGACTTTCCTAATGGAGGGCGGCCCGCAAGCAGCATCGGCCGCCCTCCATTAGGAAAGTCTTTGTTGTCTTCTGGGCCGGACAAAACACTGGCCCTCATTGGCTCAGCACACACGCACCACGTCGCTCCTACGAGCCACGTAGTGTGTGTGTGTGCTGCACCAATGGAGTGCCAGCACTACGGCTGGCGTGGTCCATAAGGCTTGATGCCGGAAGGCATTTCAGCCTTGCCAAGCCAGCTGTAGTACGACTCCAGTTACCTCGCCAGCGTTCCAGCTTACCTGCCTTCCAGCACGTCTCCGGTAAGTGGTCTGCGTGTTTGTGTGTCGGGTCTGTTTTGCATTATGTTTGTGTTGTGTATGTTGAGATGAGGGGCTGGGAGGGTGTCGGGTGTGCATGAATGTTTGTTTTTGTATGTTTGTTTTTTGTATGTTGAGATACGGGGGTGGGGGGGTGTCGGATGTGCATGAATGTTTGTTTTTGAATGTTTGCGTTGTGTATGTTGAGATGCGGGGGTGGGGGGTGTCGGGTGTGCATGAATGGTTGTTTTTGTATGATTGTTTTGTGTATGTTGAGATGTGGGGGGTGGGGGCTGTCGGGTGTGCATGAATGTTTGTGTTGTGTATGTTGAGATGCGGGGTTAGGGGGGTGTCGGATGTGCATGAATGTTTGCTTTTGAATGTTTGTGTTGTGTATGTTGAGATGCGGGGGTGGGGGGTGTCGGGTGTGCATGAATGTTTGTTTTTGAATGTTTGTGTTGTGTATTTTGAGATGCGGGGGTGGGTGGGTGTCAGATGTGCATGAATGTTTGTTTTGGAGTGTAAGTGTGGTGTATGTTGAGATGCAGGGTCTGTATGTGTGCATGCTTGCTAGTTTGTATGCTGATTTGGGTGTGGGGGTTCTAGTCTGTATGGGTGCATGCTTGTGTGTGTGTGCTGAATTGGGGGGTGGGGGTTCGGGTCTGTATGGGTGCATGCTTGAGAGTTTGTGTGCTGAGTTGGGGGGTTTGGGGTTTGGGTCTGTATGGGTGCATACCTTTTTTATAACACATTTTATTGGTTTTTAAACATACATACAATACACCAACAGATCCCCCCCCCCCACCCTCCCTCCCCACAACACCCAGGTTGGTTCATCACTCCATTCATGTCTTGCCGCTATGCACTTTGCTTTCGAGATCTGCATTTCTCACCATGTCCCATATAGTGGTCGTGTCCATCTCTTTTCCTTTTTAACCGGCGGGGTCTACATCACATGGACTTCCCACTTTCCCCAGATCTTGATGGCTTTTGCCGGGCACCCCCATGCTGTATAGATTCTATGCTCTTTCGCTGCACATATTTGTTTGACCACTGGGCCACTGGTGGGCTTTCCGGGGCCCCCCACTTCTGTGCTATATCGCGTTTCATCAGGCCCATTGCAGTGGAGAGAAAAATACCCTCCCATTTATTCGGGATATTCTCATCTGGGGCCCCCAGTAACATTGTTGTAGGTTGTGGGGTTATTGTGTGTCCCAGGGTTCTCGTTAGCAGTTGACAGCATTGCGCCCAGAAGGTCTTGATTTTAGGGCATTCCCAGAGAAGGTGGATGAAAGTGTCCTCCTCCCTCCGACATTTCAAACAGTTACGGTCCTCTGCTCTTCCCCAGCCAAATAGGGCCCCTCAGGGGTAGTACACCCTGTGGAGTATCTTAAGTTGTACCAGTCTAATTCTGGAGTCTATTGCGATTTCGCGTGGGTGCATAAGTATTTGGATCCAGTCCCCTGGGTCAATGGGCCCCACGTCTCCCTCCCATTTATTTTTAAAACTGACCAAATCCGGAGTGGCGAACGTGTTAATCGCCATGTACAAAATAGTGGTAACCTTGGCAGGAATGTGCTGTGGCAGTAAGTTGCGTTCCAGAGGTGTGTAATCTGGTATGTCGTCAAGCTCTTGTGCATTGATGGCGTGTGTTAGTTGTAGGTAGTGGTAATGTTCTGTGGCAGATATTCCGAATCTCTGCTGCAGGGTTTTGAATGGGAGGATGGAACCATCAGCAATAATGACTCCTATTGTAGTTATCCCAGCCTCCACCCACCGGGTCCATGCAGCCAACTTCCGTACCTCCTTCAACCCATAGTTGTGCCATAGTGGTTGTGCCATAGTGATCCTGTTCCCCCAGCCTATGTGGGTGTGTGCCTGTCTCCAGATCATCGCGATATGGGTGGACATCGTTTCTGCGGGGGGTCTGGTTAGGGTCTGGTATGGTGTTTCCAGTGGTGGGGTGCCTTGGATAATGGGCTCCTCCGCTCTAATGTGTGGTTGTTCGGGGTCTCCATAAAGGAGGTCATTAACTACATTTAGTTGACAGGCCCAGTAGTAGGACCTGAGGTGTGGGAGTCCTATGCCCCCCTCCCAGATGGATTGTTGCAACGTGGACAACGCGATTCGAGGCTGCCCGCCCTTCCATATCAGTTTCCTGACTAGCCGCTCTACTCGGTTAAATTCCGCGTTTGGTATGACCAATGGGGCATTCTGCAGTACATAAAGGAAGCGTGGAAGCGCCATTATTTTAAAGAGGGCCGATCTACTCATTAGTGTGAGAGGAAGGAGCATCCAGTGCTGTACATCCCCGGCAAAGCAGTCGATTAGTGGATGCAGGTTGTGTGCCACATATTCCGAGAGAGTCCCTGTGACCCATATGCCCAGATAGCGGAAGCCTCCCCTCTCCACCCGATATAGCACGCCCCGGGGGACTGCCAGATCTTCACCCTTCACTGGGAACAGGACCGATTTACCCCAGTTAACTCTGAGTCCACTGAATTCCCCAAAAGTCGTCAGCATTTGGGTTATGATTGAGCATGCATGGTCTGGGTTGCTGAGATAGAGTAGCAGGTCATCTGCATATAAGGATACCCTGTCCTCTCGTCCGTCTGGACAGCAAAAGCCTGACCATGTAGTAACCTGTCGGAGCCACTGGGCAAGCGGTTCGATCGCTAGGGCGAATAGAAGGGGGTATAGAGGACAGCCCTGTCAGGTGCCTCTGCCCAGTGGGAAGGTCCCAGAGGTCCAGCCATTTACCCTGACCGCAGCCATTGGCGCCTCGTATAGCAGCTGAACCCAGCTGAGAAAGGTCTCACCAATGCCCTGTATGGGTGCATGCTTGAGAGTTTGTGTGCTGAGTTGGGGGGTCAGGGGGTTTGGGTCTGTATGTGTGCATGTTTGAGTGTGTGTGCTGAGTTGGGGGTGGGTGGTTTGGGTCTGTATGGGTGTGTGCTTGAGAGATTGTGTGCTGAGTTGGGGGGTGGGGGGTTTGGGTCTGTATGGGTGCATGCTTGAGAGTTTGTGTGCTGAGTTGGGGGGTGGGGGGTTCGCATCTGTATGGGTGCATGCTTGAGAGTTTGTGTGCTGATTTGGGCGGTGGAAGGGTTTGGGTCTGTATGGGTGCTTGTTTGAGAGTGTGCTGATTTGGGGGTGGGGGGTTTGGGTCTGTATGGGTGCATGCTTGAGTGTGTGTGCTGAGTTGGGGGGGTTCGGGTCTGTATGGGTGCATGTTTGAGTGTGTGTGCTGAGTTGGGGGGTGTGGGGTTTGGGTCTGTATGGGTGCATGTTTGAGAGTGTGCTGATTTGGGTGGTGGGAGGTTCAGGTCTGTATGGGTGCATGCTTGAGAGTGTGTGTGCTGAGTTGGGGGGTTCGGGTCTGTAAGGGTGCATGTTTGAGTGTGTGTGCTGAGTTGGGGGGGTGGGGGTTTCGAGTTCGTGCCTGATTGGGAATGGGCCCCCCTGATGGGGGGATGGGCGCATCTCTTCATACAAAGCAAACAAAACCAATTGAAGAGGAACTGTATTCACAAGAGAGACTACTTTATTTGCAATAGATAACTATCAAAAGTGGAGCAGGCCAAATTCCTGTTCTACCAAACTCTCTCGTGGGCACAAAGCAAGTTCCGGTGCCATGCTCATTTGATCCTTAGAATTCCACGATTTGGGCTTAGAGGCCAACACAAGTCAGAAGCTAACCAATGCAGCTGGAAAAGTCTGCATTATTAGGGATGGCACTTATCAATAACGGTATATAACATAGTAAAACATTCATTCCATAACCACCCATTGTTGTATGTGCATGTTGACGGAATTTGATGCCATTGGGATGTTCCGGATTCAGGGTCTTGAAGGCTGAAGATTTCTGCATCAGTACATGAATCCCAATGCTGTCCCACTTGGTTGTGTGATGGGTGCTGGCAAAGTCAAACGGAAGCCAAACATGTCTACCCTGCCACTCCACATTGCCCAGGTTCCATTGGAATGTTAGCTGTGGAGAAATGATTGGTGGGTGTCTGTCTACAGGTCTAACTCAAACACCCTGTAAATGTCCGATAGCGACGGCTCATTTAGTGATGCTCTTTGGCATTAGCTGCAGTCCCCTAAAGATCATACTTCTAGGTCCAGAGATGTCCCTGGACCTAGTATGATAGTAACAAATGTTTGCCCCCACCCCCACTTACTTTCCCCTCTCCCTCTCCAGCACTATCTGAAATGTCGTCAGGCCTAGTACGATAATAGCTTGTTTTGTTCCTCTCCTTTCTCCTCCCCTCTCCCTCACCTTGTGTAATTCTCCGGCTCTACCAGAAATGTTGTCAGGTCTAGTACGGTAGTCGCCCGTCTGTTCCCATTTCCTTCCTATCTGTGTCTTAGCTCTTGCACTATCTGAAATGTCGCTAGGCCGAGTACGATAGTTAATTTTGCATTCTTGTTCATGGCCTGTAAGAATGTTTTGTATTTTCCCTTGTTCCCTCCCTTGTCGAGAAGTGCTTTGAAACACATTATGTATAGGCGCTATATAAATAAACTATCATATCATATCATTAGAGATGTTGGGCCAGAGCGTCAAGGGTCAGCAGTGGGTGTGGTGTATTTGTACATTCCTAAAGCTTTCAAAACCGGCTGCAGCCTTTTCTAGTATGGTCCTGGATGATGTCTGCTCCTGTATTTGCAACTAAACCTCGATCAAGCGTTTGAGACCCATTGAGTGTGGGTAATTGTTACCTTTCTACAACCCCATCAAGCATTGTTCAGGGGGATAGATGCACAATGAAATTGATTAGAGAAGGTAACTGCTCTTTGAGGGCAAGCTTAACTGCAAAAGGACACTTGCTGCACACTACGAATCATACATTCAAGTGGACAGTTTGAGTTATTTGATCCAGATTTTATGGAAGGAAATAGCTTGCAATATTCAAACTGGTAGTACTCCCAGAAGAACCTATTTCTCTGGTGCAATATGGTAGAGCTCCTGTCAGTTCTGCCCTGGCCAGGAAGAAACTGAGATCAGTTTCTGTGTATGTTCACTAAAGTAATTGGTCATCCTTGTGATAATTCATTTCAAAAGCTCATAATTTGGCAAAAGCTTGTGCTTTGAAATGTTTTTTTTCTAATGAATGTCCTCAATTTCCACCTTAATCTCAAACATAGCAGTTTGATATGCTATGCAGCCCGCTATTCCTGAAAGTATCCATCAATAAGTGCATGAAAAGGTATGCTGGCAAGGCTATGTTCTTTAGGTGATCTTGTTCTTTTGTCGCTTCTAGGCTTCTCAAAAAAGTATATAATTTGTATATACTCTAGACTTGGACCGTCGTAGTGGGAGCATAACAGTGGAGTTTGTATCTTTATCCAAAGATGCCCCTGCCAATGTTCAGTGTGGTAAAAAAAAGAAAGATTGAAAAGGTGCACCGTCAATTTAAGGATGAGTGGACTGAGAAGTTTTTTTTCCATCGAGTCCAAACCTAATGTGTACTCGTCTCATTTGTCTTGAACGCATAGCAGTCCCCAAGGAATATAATATCTGCAGCCATTGTGAAACAAAACATTCACAATATAAGGATTTGCAGGGGGAAGCGAGAATTAAGAAAGCTGGGGAGCTAAAAACACAGCTGACTAAGCAACAGGGTGTGTTTGCCCAGAAAAAAAAGAATCTGAATGTGCCACCTTTGCGAGTTATAAGGTTGCACAGCTTATTGCAAGGTCAGCATGTCCTTCCGCAGATGGGGATTTAGTTAAAGACTGCCTGATGGAGATTTGCAGGCAGTGTGTAAATTTAAAAAAGATGCTTTTATAAATGTTCCCCTTTCACGTATGAGTATCCAGCGGCGTATTGTAGACATGGCTTACAATTGTTACAGTCAACTGAAAATGCGGTGTAAGGATGTCAAGTTCATTTCAGCTGCCCTTGATGAGAGCACAGATGCAAGTGACACAGCCCAACTCTTATTTTCATTTGGCTGGTCGATACTCAATGCAAAGTATTTCAGGAACTGGCTTCCCTGGTATCTTTGCATGGCAGGACTACTGGTGCTGACATTTTTAATGCCTTTCAAAAAGTCATCGATGATTTAAATTTGCCATGGGATGCTTTGGGAGGCGTGACGACTGATGGGGCGCCAGCCATGGTTGGGGAGCAAAATGGGTTTATTGGCTGCTTGAAAAGGCACTTGGGCGAGAGGGCTGTTCATTTAAAAGATTATCACTGCATCATCCACCAGGAGGCATTATGTGCTAAACATTTGAAATTCACTGAAGTGTTGGACTTTGTTGTGAAAATGGTTAATTTTGTCCGTGCACACTCTTTAAATCACAAATTGTTTAAGGCGTTTTTAGAAGAGGTAAAGGCGGATTATGGTGATGTCCTATATCACACCAATGTTCGTTGGCTTAGTCGTGGCAATGTGCTGAAGCGATTCTTTGCTTTACGGCACAACAAAATAAAAGCATTCCTTGATGAAAAGGGAATGGACACTTCTGTCATGCAAGATATTGACTTGGTAGCTGATTTTGCTTTTCTGACTGACCTGACAGGCCATTTCAGTGATTTAAATTTAAAGTTGCAAGGAAGCCAAAATTTCATATCGGATCTGTTTGAGGCAGTTTGTGCCTTTGAAATAAAGTTAAGGCTTCTGACAGCCCAACTAGAGAAGGGGATGCTGGTACACTACCCTGCATGTGCAGAGGTTTTCCCCCATGACAAGTATGTAGGATGGTATCGGCATGTGAAGGTTCTGAAGGAACTGCAAAATGTTTTTGAGACACAATTCAAATCCCAGCAAGCCTCTTTTAAACTTTTTGCAGACCCTTTCTCAGCTGATGTTGACAGTATGCAACCTGAACTGCAACTGGAACTGATTGAACTTTAGTGCTGTAGTGCCCTCAAAAATAAGCACAGAAAGGTGCCTTTATTAGTCTTCTATCAGTCTCTGGACATTGCTCAATTCCCCAATCTGTCACAGGAAGCATTAAAGATGGTATCTATGTTTGGCAGTACTTAAATTTGTGAGCAAGTTTTTTCACAAATGAAACTAGATAAATACAGCCTGAGGACAAGACTAACTGACCAACATCTCCATGCTATCCTGAGAATAGGAACAACCTCACTGGAGCCCGAGATCCAGAAACTGACAGCTGAGAAACGCTGCAATGTTTCTCACCGATCAAGTATGTCTGGTTCACTGTTTCATCCTGTATGATTTAGGGAAATGTATAGTACAAAAAGTAAGTTTTAAATACAAATAAAATGGTACACCTCCAAAAAGGTGTTCTTTTTCCAACTGTCATAGTGTTTGGTTGAGGGTGAGGGAGCCATGCGGCATAGTGTTTGGTTGGGGGTGGGAGCCATGGGGCATAGTGTTTGGTTGGGGGTGAGGGGGCCATGGGGCATAGTGTTCAGTTGGGGATGAGGGGGCCATGGGGCATAGTGTTTGGTTGGAGTGAGGGGGCCATGGGGCATAGTGTTTGGTTGGCGGTTGAGGGAGCCATGGGGCATAGTGTTTGGTTGGGGGTTGGGGCCATGGGACATAGTGTTTGGTTGGAGGTGGGAGCCATGGGGCATAGTGTTTTGTTGGGGTGAGGGACATGGGGCATAGTGTTTGCTTGAGGGGTGGGGGACATGGGGCATAGTGTTTGGTTGGGGTGAGGGACATGGGGCATAGTGTTTGCTTGAGGGGTGGGGGCCATGGGGCATAGTGTTTGGCTGGGGGTGAGGGGGCCATGGGGCATAGTGTTTGGTTGGGGGTGAGGGGGCCATGGGGCATAGGTTTTGGTTGTGGGTGGGAGCCATGGGGCATAGTGTTTGGTTGGGGGTTGAGTGAGCCATGGGGCATAGTGTTTGGTTGGGGGTGAGGGTGCCATGGGGCATAGTGTTTGGTTGGGGGTGGGAGCCAAGGGGCATAGTCTTTGGTTGGGGGTGGGAGCCATGGGGCATAGTGTTTGGTTGGGGTGGGGGGGGAATGGGCATAGTGTTTGGTTGGGGGTGAAGGGGACATGGGGCATAGTGTTTGTTTGGGGTGAGGGGGTCATGGGGCATAGTGTTTGGTTGGGGGTTGAGGGAGCCATGGGGCATAGTGTTTGGGTGGGGGTGAGGGGGCCATGGGCATAGTGTTTGGTTGGGGGTGGAGCCATGGGACATAGTGTCTGCTTTAGGGGTGGGGGGCATGGGGCATAGTGTTTGGTTGGGGTGAGGGACACGGGGCATTGTGTTTGCTTGAGGAGTGGGGGCCGTGGGGCATAGTGTTTGGTTGGGGGTTGAGGGAGCCATGGGGCATAGTGTTTGGTTGGGGGTGAGAGAGCCATGGGGCATAGTGTTTGGTTGGGGGTTGAGGGAGCCATGGGACATAGTGTTTGGCTGGGGATGAGGGGGGCATGGGGCATAGTGTTTGGTTGGGGGTGGGAGCCATGGGGCATAGTGTTTGGTTGGGGCATAGTGTTTGCTTGAGGGGTAGGGGCCATGGGGCATAGTGTTTGGTTGGGGGTCAGGGGGCCATAGGGCATAGTGCTTGGTTGGGGGTTGAGGGAGCCATGGGGCATAGTGTTTGGTTGGGGCTGAGGGGGCCATGGAGCATAGTGTTTGGTTGGGGGTGGGAACCATGGGGCTTAGTGTTTGGTTGGGGTGAGGGACATTGGGCATAGTGTTTGCTTGAGGAGTGGGGGCCATGGGGCATAGTGTTTGGTTGGGGGTGGGAGCCATGGGGCATAGTGTTTGGTTGGGGGTGGGAGCCATGGGGCATAGTGTTTGGTTGGGTTGAGGGAGCCATGGGGCATAGTGTTTGGTTGGGGGTGGGAGCCATGGGGCATAGTGTTTGGTTGTGGGCCATGGGGCATAGTGTTTGGTTGGGATGAGGAGGCCATGGGGCATAGTGTTTGGTTGGGGGTGAGGGGGCCATGGGGAATAGTTTTCGATTGGGGGTTGAGGGAGCCATGGGCAATAGTGTTTGGTTGGGGGTCGGGGGGCCATGGGGCATAGTGTTTGGTTGGGGGTGGGAGCCATGGGGCATAGTGTTGCACTCCAAGAGTGAACCCAATAATAAAGCAAAAACAGGCACAGTTAGGAGATGTACATCCTTTTGCTTTTTGAGGAAACCTGACTCAACGAAGGCCATACTCCTCATGGGCAACCCAAACAGCAAATTATAGCAGTCCAAAATAACGGAATGTCCAATCAAGGGTCAATAAAATATATATAATTTAATTTAGCAGACGATATACAATAACTAAATAGAAATAAATTATAACAATGGAAAATGTGTAGTACAAAATGTAAGTTTGAAATGCAAATAAAAATTGTTACCCCTCAAAAACATATTCTTTTTCCACGTGTTTAATACAAATTGGGGGTTGAAAAAGCCTCCTGCCATGCCCCGCCCACATTTACTTTTCGGCCCACTATAGCCCTCATGTAAGTTATTTTCGTCCCTCTGTCAAAATCAGTTGTGCACCCATGCTTTAAAGTAATTTTAAATGTTTTTTTAACTCTGTAGAGTTGGTTGGACTGCACAATACATAGGAACATTTTGAGATGTGTGGGTATAGGTATAGCTGTCCTGCTGTATTTGAAGTACTGTTTCACAGTAAGAGTCCTAGCTTGTATTTACAATATAATTGATGTAAAGATTACTTATAAGCATCGCAGTTATGCATTGTGTGGCATACTTTGCTGTTGGTTCTCATGGTAGCATTGAGCGTGCAGTAGAATGACATCAAAGACGCATGATAAACCCAGCAGGAATGCCATTTTCCTGCTTAGCACTGAGCAGCTTCTGTAAAGATGGAGAAGATATTCTGGGATACCTTTACAGCTGTGAAACAGTGTGTAACTATGGCACACCGTTTGTGTTCCCGCCCTTCTATGGCTTTGGGTATCCTTTCAGAGGTCTGTTGATGCACGTGTGCATTCAGACTTACTCTTCGCTATTTTAAATTCTCTATGATCTATTTCATGCTTGCACCTTTTGGGTGGCCACAGACCTCTGAAATGTGGGGTCGGGAAGTGAAGTTAGTGCTTGCTGTTGAACATCATTTTAGTGCCACCTCTGGGAACTGTGTGCTTGACTTTAGCATAGGCATGTGTTTAATATTGTAAAATGATGCATAATTTTTAACCTTTATTTTGCTGACGAGAGATCACTCTGTTTGCAATGGTTTATAAAATGCATCTTGTGTATTTGAATATAAAAGTGATTGCTTAACAGTGTATGTGTGTATTGAATAGAAAGAACTCCAAAGATAATGTTAACCAATGAGATCTTGGCTGTTTTTCATATTAAAGAGAATTTCTGGAAGATAAGAATTGCCTAAGAGCTTTATATCTGTCATATTTCTGTGAGAGTTGTATGATTGAATCATTAAATACTTAAAGCACACTGGGTTTTGTACGCATTTCCCTTCTTTTATTTTTTTATTTTTAAATAAGTCACCCTTACAATAAAGCTTTTGCAAATATCAAGCGCATGTACAAGTTTGGCTATCAAATACTTTACCTTTCAGAGTGGAATGACTGCTAACAGCTCAAAATTACTCAGTGTTGTGGATCAGCCAGACTCGGAGAAACAAAATTGGCTTTATATTTAAAAAGTGACAAACAGTAAATTGAAAATAAACAGCAATAAAATACTGCTCCTCTGGCAATCTGCCGCCCTAGGCCTAGTAGACCTTGTTCTAAATACATCTATGTTCCTATGGCTAAGTAAAGGATGGCGTCCTAACAAATTCCATTTGTGCCTGGGGGAATGGCGTTAAGCCAATCAGGTGGCCGTAAGCACAGACAAAAACTGCCAGTGTTTGTGTGCGTTCCACCAGCCACCTGCGCCCCTTCCCCGTGTGCTGCCATCTAATTTTTGGTGCTTTTGCAATGTGGCTCTGAGTTCTTGACTCTGCCCTCCTCGGACCCTTCCAGGCCACCATGTCATCCCTAGCACGCCACCTGCCCCCAAATTACCTGCAGACCTGGTTCTGTTTGCCGCAGCTCCTTCCCATCTGTGCCGGGCTGCTGCAATAGAAATAGTAAAGGGGCTTAGTTTCTTTTCTATTTCCTATTGCGACGACCATCTTGTTTTTCATTTGTTTGATAGGAGATTGGGCATGTGCAAGATACGCACAGCCGGTCTACCACGCCCCCCAAAAAGTCAACTATTTGCACCCCAGAATAAGCTCCAGAGTGCGAATAGTGAACACACCCATATCGGGTGGGGAGGTCAGGGGGAGTGCTTTGCTCAGGCCTACCTAGACTCAGGCTGGAGGGCCATTACCATCCCTGAATGTCCAGGATGCGGCCTTTATTGCTTAATTAAAACACTGGAATGTTGGTGGGCTATTGCGAACAATGGGGGAGTGTCAGGCTGAGATCCTGGTGTCTGCAGAAGCTGCTGAGCCCCCGACAATCCACCCAAAATGTGGCACTCTGAGCTGATACTATAAACTGCTCAGTTTACCTCACTTCCAGGGGAAAGGGGGAAGGGACAAATTAACAAACACCAGGCTGGAAGCTAAGACTAGCTGGTTCTTCACCTGTGGTAAAACATAAACATATAATACACCTTGTTATTCATGAGGCACTATACTAACCTTAAGTATCAATATCCTTTACCAAATAAAGTAAAAAACCATACCTGGAACTTCTCTACAAAATGCCCAGAGAAGTGATAAGCTGACTAGACTTCCTTACTAGTTGACTTGAATCTCAACGATCATTCAGCCTTCTTAGTAGGTCCATGAATGTGAAATTAACTTTGCAGGTAATCTTCTTTAAACTCAAGAAGCTTGAACAAAGTCTTAAGTTCATTAAAAGTAAATGGAAGTTCTAGTGTTTCGGGAAAGTATTTATATTTCTTCTTATCAATTTCTTTTTAGAGTGTTTTTACTTAAATAAACAGTTCTTGAAACTTGCGTCAAAAATCTCACGTGGAAATCTCTTGAACTCGCATAGGGATCCAAACTGAGTGAAGATCGTTGAAACGCTGTAGATTAAACCGCGGGAGAAAAAAAACCACACGCGCTTTTTCCAAAATGCGAAAACACTCACACGCGCTAAGTCGAAACCACGGGAAAAAATCCACACGCGATTAAACGAAATCACGCACACGCGCTGAAGTTCAACCGCGGGAAATATCCACACGCGCTTAGTCCAAGATGCGAGCACACGCGCTGACGACAAACCGCGGGTAAAAATCCACACGCGCTTAGTCCAAGATGCGAGCACACGCGCTGATGACAAACCGCGGGTAAAAATCCACACGCGCTTAGTCCAAGATGCGAGCACACGCGCTGACGACAAACCGCGGGTAAAAATCCACACGCGCTTAGTCCAAGATGCGAGCACACGCGCTGACGACAAACCGCGGGTAAAAATCCACACGCGCTTAGTCCAAGATGCGATCACACGCACACGCGCTAAAGTCGGAAAAGCGGGAAAAATCCACACGCGCTTAACACAAGATGCACACGCGCGGAAATCCAACCGCGGGTAGAAAAAACACACGCACAAGAGTAACACGCGACACCAAAGAGCTCGCGCTAGATACTCAAGCGAAGACTCTCACGCGCAGGCTTCTGTTAACGGAAAAACCATGCGCTTGATAGAAAACGTAGCGTAGCAAAGCCAAACATGCGACAGCAATAAAGTTCTTAGTAAATATTTTTCATATGAACTTGAAAATCAGATTAAATCTTCTACCATGACATTATAGAAAGAGTCTTGAGTTTTAAAAGGACTTATCTTGTGAAGAGTCTTTGAAACCTTTTTCTTCTTGAATAACTCTAAATCTTCTTACTCCTGTTCAGTGCCAAAATGAATCTCCGAAAGATTCCTGTTTGCTTTTCCAAATAAGCCGCTCGACCGCTTGAAACTTGAAACCCCTGAACAAGTTAAGCAGGAGCAGCTTAATACGCGACCTCTCAGCTGGGCAAAGACCATGAAAGGCAGTTTAGAATGTTCATTGTCTTCCCTATAAACAATCACCAGCCAATCAGAACTTAGACTGAGGACCTCCATCTTGGCTTGGGGCATTCTCCATAGACTGCAATGAATGTTAAGGGCAAAATTGGCTGTTTTAAAATTAAACTCATAATAACTTCCAAAAACCTTTCTATACTAATTTTCCCCAGACCTAATGTCTCAGAATATGTCACTGTATCCTAACAGTACCTGACAGTACCCCCCTTCTAACGCCCAGTCCCTGGGCCTTTTTTCAATGGAAATTTCTTAAGGAATTTTTCAACCAAATGAGGAGCATGTACATCACTTGCTTTCTCCCAAGTGCGTTCTTCAGGACCAAAACCCTCCCAATCAATGAGATACTGTAGCTTTCCTCTCACTATTCTAGAGTCCAGAATTTTCTTAACTACAAATTCTTCTGAATCATCTTCCTCAAATACAACTGGTGAAGGAGTAGGTGTCAATCTAGTTCCTTTAACCACAGGTTTCAACAAGCTAACATGAAAAGTTGGATGAGTTTTCATATGTCTTGGTAATCTAAGGCGAACAGCCACTGGATTTATCACCCTTTCAACAACAAACGGCCCTACAAAACGAGGGCAAAACTTATTTCTTCCCTTAATTCTCAAAAATTTGGTTGATAACCATACCAAATCTCCCTCCCTATACTGGGGACTAGTCTTTCTTTTAAGGTCTGCAAATCTTTTATATTTTTGTTTACTCTCCACCAACACCCCTTTTGCCTTCTCCAAATTTCTTTTCATGATCTCTAGTCTCTTTTCCACTTCCGGGTTTTCAGCATCATAATCGATCTCTATACTAAGAAAACGAGGATGAAAACCTCGTCCCAAATAAAATGGAGACATTGAGGTGGCATCCTTACTACAGTTGTTATATGCAAATTCTTCCACCCACAACATATCTACCCACTCTTCCCCTGTCTGTAGATAACATCTCAAATATTTCTCCAACTCCTGATTTATTCTTTCCACTTGCCCATTGGTTTCGGGATGGTAACCGGATGATAGACATACCTCAACTCCCAATCTCTTACAGAAAGCTCTCCAAAATTTAGAAATAAATTGAGACCCTCTGTCTGAGATGACCTGACTGGGAATTCCATGCAGTTTAACTACTTCTTGTAAGAAACTGTGAGCTAAACTATCAGCGGTAACCTCTCCCTTCATTGGAATGAAATGTGCTTCTTTAGTGAGTAAATCCACTACAACCAATACTGATGTACACCCCTTATCTAGTGGTAGATCCGTGATGAAATCTAAAGACACTGAATACCAAGGGCGCGGTGGAACTGGCAACGGTTCCAATAACCCAGAAGGCTTTCCGATGAGGTTCTTAGATCTAGCACAAACTTCACAGGTCTTAACAAAATTAAGAGTATCTTGTCGAATTTTCTCCCACCAAAAATGTCTTCTGACCAACTCAAGTGTTTTTCGATATCCTGGATGTCCTGCCAGAACTGAATCGTGACATTCCTTCAAAATCTTTTCTCTAAGTTCAATAGATGGTAAATAGAGTCTGTTGTCTAGATAAGGTAAACCATCTTTAATCTTGCGAGCTGGATCCAAACGAACCCAATGTTCAAGTTGTCTCTCAGATATGGATTCTCGTACTTGTTTAAAGATTTCGTTTTCTTTCTCAATTCCAGCAAGAACAAAACGTTCTGGAGCGATCAGAGGAAGTGACTCACAAACCGACTTAACTTCACTTTCTGGAAATTGCCGTGACAGAGCATCTGCTTTTTTATTTTGATTTCCTGGCTTAAAAGTAACTATAAAATCATAATCTGCAAAAAATAAAGACCACCTTAGTTGTCGAGGTGTCAGAGTTCTTGCTGTCTTCAAAAAAAGTAAGTTTCGGTGATCGGTTAATACTGTCACAGTGTGACCTGCTCCTTTTAAAAAATTTCGCCATTCTTCAAATGCTGCTTTGATAGCAAGAAGCTCGCGATATGAAATGGTATAATTTTCTTCCGCTGGTGAGAACCTCTTAGAAAAGTAGGCCACTGGATGCAATTGTCCAGTAACATTATGCCTCTGCGACAACACTGCCCCCATTGCCACATTGGAAGCATCAGCCTCTACAAAAAATGGCTTGGAAGTATCAGGATGAATCAAGATAGGAGTAGTTACGAATTTCTCCTTCAATACTTTAAAAGCCTCATTAGCCTTAACGTCCCAAACAAAAGGAACTCATTCTTCAAAAGTCGAGTAATTGGAGTCACCAAACTGGAGAAGCCTTCAATGAATCTTCGGTAAAAGTTGGCAAATCCCAAAAAACTCTGGATCTCCTTCACCTTCGTTGGAATAGGCCAATCACGAACCGCTTCCACCTTTTTCGGATTCATTTCCAGACCACTAGGAGTGACCACAAAACCTAAAAATTCCACTGAATTCGTATGGAACTGACTCTTCTCCAATTTAGCGTAAAGATTATTCTCTCTCAATTTTCTCAAGACCTGTCGAACGTGAATTTTGTGTTTCTCCAAACTTTGGGAAAAAATCAAAATATCGTCAATATAAACAATAACAAAAATATCAAGAAATTCCCGAAGAACCTCATCGATAAAAAATTGAAAAGCCGCTGGGGCATTGCAAAGACCGAATGGCATCACTTGGTACTCGTACAGGCCAAATCTGGTCTTAAATGCCGTCTTCCACTCATCCCCCTCTTGAACTCGTACAAGATGATAAGCCCCCCTTAAATCCAATTTAGAAAAAATGGTGGCACCTTGAATTTGATTTAACATCTCAGAGATGAGAGGGAGCGGATACCTATTTTTTACTGTCATTCTATTTACCGCCCTATAATCTATACAAGTTCTGAGGGAACCGTCAGATTTTGGCACAAAAAACAATGGTGAGGCAGCCGGCGATTGAGAGTGCCGAATAAAACCCTTAGCCAAATTTTCCTTTAAGTATTCTTTCAAATAGTCATTCTCTTTTTCTGTCAGGGCATAAACCCTACTGCTAGGTAAAATAGCTCCAGGCTCCAAATCTATCCTGCAGTCAAACAGTCTATGAGGAGGCAACTCTCCAGCTTCCTTTTCATCAAATACATCCCAAAAATCTTGATAACAAGTAGGAAGTTCACCCACTACTGCTCCAACATCAAAACCTATTGCCCCTCTTTCTGCAAGTGAAAACGAAACAGAATTCACAAATCTTTCTTCCTCTCCATGACTTTTCCCTAAGAAACAATGTTCCTTACAAAAAGTTGATTCTAGGGATACAATTCTTGTACTCCAATCAATTCTAGGATTATGCAGAGTAAGCCAGGGCATACCCAAGATTATTTTCAAGATTGGAGCATCAATTAATTCAAAAGAGATAGTTTCCTTATGACCTCCAGTTAACTCCATCTCAAGTACCTCTGTATTATGAGTGATTGGACCTGAAGAAAGAGATGTACCATCAACTGCCCTTACCTGCTCAACTTCTTTCTTAGCCACTAAAGGAACACCTAAACTCTTTGCCAATCCTCTGTCCATAAAATTTCCTGTAGCCCCTGAATCAATAATAATTGGCCCAGAACCTAAGATTTTCTTTTCAAACATTAAGGATACGTTCACAGTTATATGAGGAACAGCTGTCTGTATCGTGTTAGCAACTTGTTGTACTCTGCCTGAAGAATTGAAGATCTTCTTGGAGGTAAAAGGACATTTTTCAAGGAAATGACCACTCCTACCGCAGTATAGGCACAAATTATTCTCCCTTCTTCTTGTCTTCTCTTCCTTTGACAACGGACCTCTCACCCGACTCTGCAGCTCATTTCCCTTTGACTTAACTTCCCTGTTCACCACCTCAACCTTAGATCTCTCTACTCTTCCTGGAAACCTAACTTCCCCCTGAGAACGTCTACGCTCTAAACGTCTTTCGGTTAAACGAAAATCTAACCGAACCACCAAATCAATTAGAGCATCTAAAGTAGTTGGTCGTTCCAAAACACCAGCCAAAGCATCTTTCAATTCATCTTTTAAGCCCCGATAAAATAAGGAAGCCCTCTTCTCCTCTGGCCATCTACTCTCTAAAATTAAAGTTCTAAATTGAGTGATATAAGAAATCAACTCCTTTCCTCCCTGACGCAACTCCAGTAGTTCTCCATCTACCTCTAGAGATACCTGTCTCTTATCAAACATCTTTTTAAATTCGGCCTGGAACAGGGAATAATTATTCAAAGCCAAACTCTTTTGACTCACCAAGAGACTTCCCCACGCAGATGCTTCTCCTGATAAATAAGATAATGTAAATGTGACCTTGGAAGCATCCGTTGAAAATAACTCGGGACGACTTAAGAAATGTAATTCACACTGAGTCTGAAAAATTTGAAATTTTCTCGGATCTCCCAAAAAACGCTCAGGAGCAGCCAAAGGAACAGGTATAACTAAAGTTCCTAAACCACCCACCACTTCCCTTGAAAGTCTATGTTCTTGTTCTTCCCCTACTCTCACCAACTCAGGTGGGTTTCCTGCACCTTCCGAAACTTCCTTTTCTTGTATTTGTGTTACCTTTAAATTTAACTCATCTATTCTTTTATTAAGATTTGAGTATTCTCGATGAGCCACCCGTAACTCTTCTCTAATTTCCCTAACCATTTCTCCCAACGCCTCCATGGCTGTCTCGTCGGGGTTCATACAGCTTGGGCAGACTTTTTCTTTTTTATAGGCCTTTCATTCTGTCGGGCTGAGATCCTGGTGTCTGCAGAAGCTGCTGAGCCCCCGACAATCCACCCAAAATGTGGCACTCTGAGCTGATACTATAAACTGCTCAGTTTACTTCACTTCCAGGGGAAAGGGGGAAGGGACAAATTAACAAACACCAGGCTGGAAGCTAAGACTAGCTGGTTCTTCACCTGTGGTAAAACATAAACATATAATACACCTTGTTATTCATGAGGCACTATACTAACCTTAAGTATCAATATCCTTTACCAAATAAAGTAAAAAACCATACCTGGAACTTCTCTACAAAATGCCCAGAGAAGTGATAAGCTGACTAGACTGCCTTACTAGTTGACTTGAATCTCAACGATCATTCAGCCTTCTTAGTAGGTCCATGAATGTGAAATTAACTTTGCAGGTAATCTTCTTTAAACTCAAGAAGCTTGAACAAAGTCTTAAATTCATTAAAAGTAAATGGAAGTTCTAGTGTTTCGGGAAAGTATTTATATTTCTTCTTATCAATTTCTTTTTAGAGTGTTTTTACTTAAATAAACAGTTCTTGAAACTTGCGTCAAAAATCTCACATGGAAATCTCTTGAACTCGCATAGGGATCCAAACTGAGTGAAGATCGTTGAAACGCTGTAGATTAAACCGCGGGAGAAAAAAAACCACACACGCTTTTTCCAAAATGCGAAAACACTCACACGCGCTAAGTCGAAACCACGGGAAAAAATCCACACGCGATTAAACAAAATCACGCACACGCGCTGAAGTTCAACCGCGGGAAATATCCACACGTGCTTAGTCCAAGATGCGAGCACACGCGCTGACGACAAACCGCGGGTAAAAATCCACACGCGCTTAGTCCAAGATGCGAGCACACGCGCTGACGACAAACCGCGGGTAAAAATCCACACGCGCTTAGTCCAAGATGCGAGCACACGCGCTGACGACAAACCGCGGGTAAAAATCCACACGCGCTTAGTCCAAGATGCGAGCACACGCGCTGACGACAAACCGCGGGTAAAAATCCACACGCGCTTAGTCCAAGATGCGATCACACGCACACGCGCTAAAGTCGGAAAAGCGGGATAAATCCACACGCGCTTAACACAAGATGCACACGCGCGGAAATCCAACCGCGGGTAGAAAAAACACACGCACAAGAGTAACACGCGACACCAAAGAGCTCGCGCTAGATACTCAAGCGAAGACTCTCACGCGCAGGCTTCTGTTAACGGAAAAACCACGCGCTTGATAGAAAACGTAGCGTAGCAAAGCCAAACATGCGACAGCAATAAAGTTCTTAGTAAATATTTTTCATATGAACTTGAAAATCAGATTAAATCTTCTACCATGACATTATAGAAAGAGTCTTGAGTTTTAAAAGGACTTATCTTGTGAAGAGTCTTTGAAACCTTTTTCTTCTTGGATAACTCGAAATCTTCTCACTCCTGTTCAGTGCCAAAATGAATCTCCGAAAGATTCCTGTTTGCTTTTCCAAATAAGCCGCTCGACCGCTTGAAACTTGAAACCCCTGAACAAGTTAAGCAGGAGCAGCTTAATACGCGACCTCTCAGCTGGGCAAAGACGATGAAAGGCAGTTTAGAATGTTCATTGTCTTCCCTATAAACAATCACCAGCCAATCAGAACTTAGACTGAGGACCTCCATCTTGGCTTGGGGCATTCTCCATAGACTGCAATGAATGTTAAGGGCAAAATTGGCTGTTTTAAAATTAAACTCATAATAACTTCCAAAAACCTTTCTATACTAATTTTCCCCAGACCTAATGTCTCAGAATATGTCACTGTATCCTAACAGTACCTGACAGGGAGCAGGGCATTAATCGCTTGATATTTCTCTCCAAACATTACTATACAATTGATGTCTTTCTTAGCTGACATTCCACCAGGATAATGTTTGCTGCAAGGTTCTAAGCACATTCTCCAACTGTTTTCATTTGTTTCAAATCTATTTAAACAGCATTTGTGATTTTATCATATCATAATGCTATCATAGTCTTGCTGGACTGTGTGTTATCAGCCCTTACTCTCCTTATGCACCCTTTGCTCCAAGCGGACCGATAATCTGGGTAAGTGCAGAAAACAACAGTTACAGCTCCTCCATCAGGACTGTAATGCCTCATTGAACAGAACCGGTTCAACAAATCCCTGGAAGCTAAGGTTAATATGAAAGGGCCAATTTGACCTTTGTTTGTTTTTCCTTTCAGGAGAGAATAATAACATATGGAATTACTGG
The DNA here is from genome assembly GCF_040938575.1 of Ambystoma mexicanum. Taxonomy (NCBI): domain Eukaryota; kingdom Metazoa; phylum Chordata; class Amphibia; order Caudata; family Ambystomatidae; genus Ambystoma; species Ambystoma mexicanum. Next base: position 162,104,914 of record NC_090938.1, on the reverse strand, counting down.
AAACTAGCCATACATGGCATAATATACGCCGTTCTAGCAGATCGTAAAGTCAGTATCGGTTGGTAATTCATAGGGTCACTTCTGTCCCCATTCTTAAATATCGGAATTACCACTGATCACTTCCAGGAAGGGGGTGTAGGTCTTTGTGACTTATTAATGGTCATTGAAAAGGCTAAACATATAGGTAACTGTCTTCTTTTGAATTTGAAAGGCATATTTATATCAGATGGAATGAGAGCTATGCGCGGTATAAGAACAGTATCTAAGTTCCAGCGATTACACAGGCCTCTATGATGTATCTTTGTAGATGCATAATTGTCAAACTTGTTCCATTGCAGAGTCCCTGTGATTGCATAAAATTGCGTAGTATCATAATTACTGCACCTACTTTCAGTTTTAGCTTGTGAGGAGGCATTCGTCCTACAACATTTGCTCTTTAGAGAATGCAATTTTGAGCTGGTAATTAACTGTTCATTGACACTGGAACCGCTGTGCCCTGTGTGAAGGTAAGTGGGGTGTAAGGAAGTAACTTGAAATTATTCTGAATGTTTGCGATATTTGAAGGTGACTCCGTAGAACCAGGCTTATTCTTTTTGCTAAAATGATAGCTATTGTTGAAGTGGAGGTGCACTTTGCCATTTGGACAGCAGAGAGCAGCCTAACACTGATGATTTGCATCAGCTGAGTTTGGAAACATACCTAAACGTTTTTTATTTTATTTTTAAATGTGATTATTGCACATAAAAATAATGCAGCGATACAGATACATATGTAAGTATTACCAATACAGCATTACATGTTCAAGATGGTCTCTTTAGTGCGACAAGATCACTGAACAAACTTGAACAACTGAACTTTCTATACATAAACAAGGGCTGTAAACAAGGAAAGAAGAAAGTATTACTTCCGGCTGTTGCATTCAAAATGTAGCACATTTGCGCGGGCATCACCAGGTAGGCGACCCGGTGGGTTATCAGCTAGGCGTGGGTAGGGATCTAGAGAATGGGGAACAAGGTTACTTGAATTGTAGTTGGAGTTTCAGTGAGCAATTTGGGAGTTCATGGTGGTTTATCGTCAGTGGTGTGGAACATAGTTAGATCAGTGACTTCCAAGATGTGAATGTGTCGGTGAGACATAGGCCCTCATTACGACCCTGGCGCTGAGTGAAAAACGATGGCGGTAAATGATTACCGCCATCGTTTTCCGCTAGGTCCGATTATGACCCGTGACAGTTAACTACGATGCCATTAGCGGCATCGTAGTTAACGCTGCCGCTAACTGTTCCAAGGACGCGCGCACGCGACCTCCCACACCCTAATTACCGGCATAGTGGAAAGGTACGCGAATGCCGACCCAAGCGGACATGCACCTAACGTCATCACCCAGCCCGTTAAGTACCTTACCGCCATGGTGCTAATTACGCCATCGCGAACCAACCGTAAATGGCCATGTAAAGTGAATCCAGCTGCCACAGGTGCACAGGTGGAGGCAATACAGACTCGGGAAGTACAAAAAGAGCACACCCCACCCCTTCCCACACCCAGTCACACTCCACAATGATACCAATAGGACTAGCAATGTTGGGGCTGGAGGACCTGATAGCAATGCAAGTGCTACAACAACAACAACAACAACAGGAAGCACAGAGGAGACGCAGGAGGAGAAGGAGGGCAAGGCAGGGCCAGCAAGCCCCACAAGCACAGCCAGTGCCACCACGCAGGCAGCCCCCAATCCCACGCATCAGAGCCAGTCCATTCAACCTCACTGCTGAGCAGATCCACACCCTGTACCGTTTGGACCGGGACACCATCACCGCCATCGTAGACATGACACACAATGACATCGTCAGCATGATAGAAACACCAACCGCCATCCCACCCCTACTGAAGGTAGTGTCTGTACTCCACTTCCTGGCCACAGGCACCTACCAGCACACAGTGGGGCACTTGCATGGCATTTCACAACCATTATTCTCACGTACACTTATCCAAGTGCTCGATGCCCTCCTCAAGCACACAGATGACCACATCTCATTACCACGGACTGCCCAGGAGATTGCAAACACCAAAGTGGGTTTCCATGCACTAGCCGGCATACCTGGTTGCATTGGTGCCATCGACTGCACCCATGTGGAATTGGTGGTTCCACATGCCATGGAGTTACCGTACCGCAACCGGAAACAATTCCACTCAATCAACGTGCAAATGGTCTGTGACTCCAACAGGATCATCACACATTGTTGTGCCCGATTCCCCGGAGCAACCCATGATTCAATGGTCCTGAGGAACTCCACAATACCACGCTACATGGAGCGACATGCAGGCCCAAGATCCTGGCTACTCGGTGAGTCTAATGTCATGACCATGGAAATGTGAATTGGGTAGGTGAACGACGTACCAATGCATACTCCACTGGGCTGAAAGGGTGGGGGGGAATGATGCATACTCCACCGGGCTGAAAGGGCGTGGGGGAATGATGCATACTCCACCGGGCTGAAAGGGGGGGGAATGATGCATACTCCACCGGGCTGAAAGGGGGGGGGTGATGAATACTCCACTGGGCTGAAATGGGGGGGGGGGAATGATGCATACTCCACCGGGCTGAAAGGGGGGGGAATGATGCATACTCCATCGGGCTGAAAGGGGGGGGAATGATGCATACTCCACCTGGATGTGAGTAGCAGAGACAACGGAGCCAGATCATACCCTAAAGCAACCCAAACTTCACCCAACACCAGTAAACCCAATACATGATGTATGCAGCCCTACCATGTGAATGAGGTCATGTCCCAACCATGACACAACCATCTGCAAGTGCATTGTACCAATTCAGACCACATTGACTACAACGAAATGCACCTACATGCACGTCACCAAATACCATCAACCGAAAGGCCTGTCCCCCATAACTGCGCACGAAGGAGGCACATGATGGACAGAAACATCAACACACCATTACACAGACAGCAGGGCCCCCAAAATGTCCCTATCAACATCAGTACTGCTCACTGGGGTCATGATGAGGCCGACAGCAATGTTGCAATGATGTGAGCATTGACATCACAGGACACGTGCCAGGCCACCAAAACAAACGGCACAGTGGATGGGCACTCACAAGGCACTCGACCCCTCTGCATACATTGGTTGATGGCATGCAAAACAGGTCATGAGAGTCATGAGCATATACCGGTCGCATAGTGTGAATCAATTAGTGGATTTAGAAGTGTTCCAAAATAACGGTTAGAAGCAAGCCATGGTGGCACATCATGTTCTGAATCAAACGTCATGACTGACACATACATTCTCGCCCACATACAGGTGATGCAGGCTATCCCCTGAAGAGGTGGCTCCTTACACCAGTCCGGAACCCACAGAACCAGCACGAGGAGGACTTCAACCGTGCACATACACGTACCCGTGTGGTCATTGAGCAGGCATTCGGCCTCTTGAAAGCACGGTTTCGCTGCCTCAGCAGGTCTGGCGGGGCACTCCTGTACCACCATGAGAAGGTGGCAAAGATGGTCATGGCACGTGTCATGCTACACAATATGTGCGTCAGACGAAATGTGCCTCTGCCCCCTGACGCAGAACTGCAACCACCTGACGATGAGGATGAGGAGGGTGCAGATGGGATCGCACCTCATGGAGGAGGCGATGCACAGGAGGGGCGTGAAATGCGTCAAAATATCATCGACCAATGCTTCTAGCACACACGGCTGGTGTGTATCACATGGAGACGGCACTTGGGGCACTGTGTGGCTCTGGGTCATGCACACTGTGGACTGTACACCAATAAAGCACACATACGCAATGAAAATGTCCACACATTTGATTTGGGAAAAAGGAAAATGTGTATTTCAATTATAAATTCTTGTGACACACCCCCTCCCCCCTCCCACCTGAACACACCAACACACCCCCTCCCCTCTCCCCCTGAACACCCCAACACATCCCCTCCCCCCTCCCCCCTGAACACCCCAACACACCCCCTCCCCCTGAACACCCCAACACACCCCCTCCCCCTCCCCCCTGAACAACCCAACACACACCCTGTGAGTGGCTAAAGATGCCTGTAACAGTGGGCACACGCTATTGCAAGCCCCCTCTCCCGGCCCCCGGGGCACCCCTGCCTGTGGAGCGCAGGACCCGTCCTGATCATCGGACGGGGCTGTTTTGGGCAGAACTGGCAACGGAGGATGTCCCTGGCTGCTCACGTGCATACATGTCCTGAAGGGTGTGGGACAGCTCCGAGAGCACACGGCGCACGGCGGCAAGTTCCCCACAAATGTCCCTTGAGGTGGACTGCATTGCAGCCCTCAGGGTCTCCGTGCTCCGCTCAATTTCGGACCTTAGGGTCTCCGTAGATTGTTCTATGGCTGCCCTAGCCCCCCCACATTCCGCAGCATGCTCATTGAGGAGCGTGGACAGCTGTTGCTGATGTGCAATGACATCCTCAAGGGACTGTTGCCTCTGCTGGGCCATGCCCATTCCAGGTGGTGTCACGGAGGGGCTGCTCCCTTCCTGTGGACTTTCACCGGGGCATGGGGTGGATGGCCAGTCCTCTTCCTCTGGGTGCCCCTGTGTGGGATCCTCATGGGGGCTGGTATGGCACAAACAGGGGGAATGGGGCAGGTCAGTGGGGCGTCCAACATCGGGCTCCTCTGTATCGGAGTCAGAGCATGCTGCAATGGCAGCTGTTTCCCCTATGGTGCTGCTGCCTGCAGAAGCAGTGCCTTTGGTGGTGGACAATATGGGGAGGTGTGGTGCTGCTGCTGGCCTGCTGCCTGCTGGGGTGCCTGTCGGTGGCCCGTCCTGTGTGCTGGCAGAGGATTTTGCCTGCTGCGGGGTCTGGCTCACTGCAGCTGAGGAGGAGGGTCTATGCACAGTGGTCTTGGCCATCTTGGCTTTTTTTGTGGCAGGGGTGTCCTCATCCTCGGGGTTGGATTCTGAGCCTGTGGTGGAGCAAAGGAGGGAGAGCGTTATTGATGGGTGTGCGGACATTGGAACGGCAATGATTGACATGATTTTGCTCACTAGATGAGGCACATTTGAGGCAGGGGCATGCAGGTTGTCTCCTTTTTGTGTGGAATAAGGATGGAGGTATGTGGGTGCCTGCAGTTAGGGTGTGCATGCTACATGTATACAGGGTGGAGGTCGCATGTGGCTGTGGGCAGTGTCCAGCTGATGTGTTGCATTTACACTCTAGGGCAACATTGTGCTACACATGAATGGACTTCAGTGACTATAGCATGTCTTGATTTGAGGCACCTACCTTCATCGCCTGATGTCGGCGCTCCTCTTTCCATCCCTACTACACCTTCGATGCCTTCCATGCCTATTGTTCTGGCACATATTTCCTCCCATGGTTGGAGTTTGATAGGGGAGTCAGATCCTCCCCCAGTAGCCAGGCCCAGGTTGTGATTAGCGGAGATGATGCTTCTGACGCGGAGCCTCAGGTCATCCCACCGCTTCCTGCACTGCTGTGGGTTGCGGGGTACGGTCCCCACCGCACTGACACGCTCTGCCACCAGGGACCATATGGCCTTCTTTTTGGCTATTGCCGGCCTGGTCATTTGCGTAGAAAATACTACGGCAGCATTGTCCTGAAGAGTCTCAGCGAGCATGGTCAGTTCCTCCCAAGAAAATCGGTCCTGGCGCTGCCAATCGCAGGCCTTCTTCACAACTTTGGGCATTTTTATGTAGGTAATTGGATGGGTGATGGGTTGGGACAGGTCTCAGGTTTGGATCTGGTATGGTTGGGGAGGATGGCAATGGATTGTGTTTTTCAAGATGGCCGCCGTGTTGTTTCCCGTTCCGCCGCAATGACGCTACTTCCGGTTCCGCTTATTTACGGTGAACGCTAATTACGGTCACCGCTAACTACGGTGTCCGCTCACTACGGTCGCCGCTAAGATGGGTGGCGGTAGTGCACCTTGCGTGGCGTACGATGCCGGTAGGTGCTGTTTCCGCCATGGCGTAATTTACATTACCGCCATGGCGTAATGCTCGTGCGCGATGGGTCGGAATGTGACGCTCTTTCCGCCATCGATCCACGGCGTAAACGTTCATTACGCCATGGCGGTAATATCAGATACTTACCGCCTGGGTCGTAATGACTTCCATAGAGTGCAGTGATGTGTACCATGCCCTTGTTTCAGCTTCGCTCCAAGTCACAAATCTATGCTTTGAATTGGGGACCCTTTGGAGACTTCCAGGACATGGCGAGTCACCTCTTGGCGAGTATACACACTAGGTCCATAAGTTTGTAGTTTGCTCTGTCTAGCGTATGTGCCAAGTAGGCATCCCTTCGGGGACCATACATATCTAGTAACCCCGACTGATTTGCACACATGTTCGATTTGGTCCAAAAACACCTGTATTTTAACACACTTCCAGAATATATGTAGAAGGTCAGCGTTGTCTTGGTAGCACCAGGTACATATGGGTGGTGCGTTTTTGCAGAATTTCGCTATTCAGGCTGGGGTCATGTACGTGTGATGAAGAACATTCATTTGTATCAGTCTAAACCTGGAATTTCGGCACACCATCTTGGGGAAATTTAGCAAACGTTCCCATTCAAAAACAGTGATTCCATCACCCACGTCTGCTTCCCAACAAGATCTTAGATTAAGGTTTCTGGTGCCAGAGCCCCCAGCAGCTATCCGTATAATCTCGATATAGGCCTCCAACCATCCTCCTGTGTGTAGGCCAGAGACAGAAGTGGTGATTTCTCTGATTGCCCAGGCCACCCGCTCCATCTGCATCTAGCAACCCCCCCCCCCACCTTAGTGTACCTCCGAAATTGACTATTGGTCAGACCCGACTGTTGGTTCATATTTTCCAGGTCTCTAAAGCTCCCATTGTCATACAGGTCCCCCAGGTATATTTGCCCAATTCTTTCCAACGCCTAGCCACGGCCAGGTGTTCTCTACACGTGCATACATCTGCCACTAATGGGGAGCTAGGGGAGTAGGGGTGGGTCACCTTGAGTACCCTCAGGGCTCTAGACCAGATTTGCCGCCCGAGCATGACCAGCTGGTGCAGGGAATTCATGCAATTTACTGGGAGCCACAATGCTTCTTAAGTTTGGCCGGCGACACCAGGTGTTGGAGCAGTGCTGTTTCGGACGTGGGGTATGATATGATATGGCATTTATAACGTGCCTATACACAAGTGTTTCAAGGCGCGATGAGGCAAGGGAGGGGAACAAAGGGAGGACAGACAGCGATCCTACTAGGCCAGGTGTCATTCAGATCGTGCAAGTGCGTGGGAAGGGGGCATGGAAAGTGCAGTACATGGAAATAGATCAGAACAATAAGTAAAGTAATGGCCAGCATGTGGCAAGTGCAAGGGTAAGTGCAGACATCAGGTGTCAAGGGCTGTTGGGGGGACTGTAGGGATACAGAAACAGTCCCAAGTGCAGGGGTTGTCTGGGAGTGTCTGAGAGCCACTTTGACACAAAGCTCAATTGAGCGGCTAAGTAGTAAAGTTTGAGTCTCGGCAGCTATGCCCTGCCATCCTTGTAGGGTAGGCTCAGCACCGCAAGGGACAGTTTGCAGCGACCAGAACCCCAAAGGAAGTTGATTAGTGAATCTATATTAGCGGGAAAAGGCCACCCCTATGTAAAAATCGATGTTAGTAAAGTTATAGAGGAACCTGGGAAGGACAATCATCTTGACAATGGCGATTCTACCCACTAACGACAGCGGCAGCCGAGACCAGAATGTCATGGACCTCTTGAGGCCATCAACCACCCGGAACGTGTTACATGTGTGTCTGTTTTTCGATGAGTGGGATACTTGGATCCCCAGGTATCTGAAGGATTGTATTTCCCAGGTGAGGCCCAGGTCAGGTAGAGCAGTCCTAGTTACTTCCCGGAGTCCACTCCCAGATGGAAAAGGCAGGATTTTCTTTTGTTAAAAAAGATCCCAGATAGTTCTGCAAACCTATCCAGCACATCTAGGATCATGGGGAGGTTGTGTTGTGGCTCACACAGGTTGAGCCGGACATCGGCTGCGTAAAGTGATATCAAGTGTTTGCAGCCCCCAATCTGAAGGCCCGCTTCTAAGTATTCCTGGTGCAGGAATGCTGCCAATACCTAAGCATTTTATATATATAGATAGATGTGGACCACAGAGGATCATGTGTGAATTACCTTTGTCCATCATGAAACCTAATGGAGTTATTTCATCCTCGTGTCTCAGCTGAATGTCAGTGGGAGTACCACGTTTCTGAGTCTAAAAAGGACTGGAGCTTCTGAAAGACTAACTTTTCCATTATTTTGCATAGGTTTGGCAGATTTTTAATAGGCCGTCCAATTATGTGTGAGGACAGTAGCATCCAACCCAGGTTTCTTTAGAAGCAACGAGAGGATGCTCACTTTCAGTCAAGGAGTTACAGGTCAACTACCCCTTCCTTAAGTCCCTGAGTAACACCAGGTAAAGTCCAAGATAATCTAGAAAACTCTTAGATTAATCATGCCACAACTGCTTAACTTTGGAATAACATTTTCATTTATTTTAATGCATCTTGTGCAAAACTTAAAAGGGACTGTAGGTGAGTCCTATATACAAAAAACTAAAACAAACGAATATGTGCTAACCACTTACAATCTAAATGGTGTGGAAACACCATACTTTTCATAGGATATTTGGATCAATGCCATCAGCAACTGTGATGGAAGTGCAGTGAAGGCGGGGTTTATAAAGTTTGTAGACGGTCCTAACCCCAAAATTAATCTGGACATGTGCTTAATCATCCTGGTTCATTGACATTAGTACAGATGCCCAGCTGGTGCAGGATGGTATTCTTCACAGGAATATGTTCCATTCTACCGCCACGTTAAGGCCTTATTTTACCGAATTAGTATCGTAAATCCATCGTTGTTCACATCGGGTCAGGGCCAGGTCGCGATTACCTCCTCTAGGGGCCTGTTTGACCACTTGTAGAACGCACCAAAGCATATTGGTAGGTTTATGCTGTTTTTTTCACAAAATGGGCTACCAAGGGTTTGTTGTCTGTTTGATTTTTAATGCACGATTTGTGCTCATAGATGGTAAAGGGTAGGTATGGATCAAATTGTCTTTTAAAATGTTTTACCTTTTTAAAGGCGAACGGTAGTTTTGAAGCGTTAACGTCTTCTGTTTTTATCATATCCCAATGTCTGAGAATAGTTTTTCGAAGGGGAGCGCTGATTGGACTAAAAGTCCTAACACACGTGATCTTGTCCAGAGATGTTTTCTGTGTAGAGTGTAGACATGTCTCTCTAGTCATATGCTGGGCTCTCTTATATGCTCTTTGTATAGTGGGCTTGGGATAGCCTCTGTCTTTCTGTCTGGTCTTCAAAGCTAGACCGTGAGTTTTGTAGTACGTTATCTGAGAGCAGTTTCTACGAATACGTAGAAATTGGCCAAAGGGAAGTCCCTCTTTTAGACTTTTGGGATGAAAACTGGAACAGTTTAACAACGTATTCCTGTTGGTGGGCTTTTTGTAAAGCACTGTTTCAAGTGTCCCATGGTCTGTTTTAACAATTTCTAGATCTAGAAAAGGAACCCTGATTTTATTATATTCAATAGTGAATTGAATACACAGGTTTTGATGATTTAGCCATTTGTGAAATTCCATGAGTTGAATAATTGAGCCTCTCCAGATCATACATACATCATCGATGTATCTGTACCAGGCTCAGATGTTAGATTTGAATGGGTTATTGCAGTGGTAAATTGAGTTGGTCTCAAAATGGTCCATATAAAGGTTAGCCAGGTCGGGGGCAAATGTGGCCCCCATACTGGTCCCTTGTAGTTGATTGAAGAATGTTGTTCCGTACAGAAAGAAGTTTTCCCTTAATGCTAAACGTATGCATTCTAAAATGAACGCCGTAGGCACTTTCATTAGAGTGGTGGTGCGTAGGTCCAGATATTTAGCCATCAAGTGAGGCAATCCTGTTGGGGTATACTCATGTAAAGAGCTACTACATCGAGAGTAACAAGTATGTCTTCTGATGTGGTATGGATGCCTGTGATAGTATTAATCATACTCGTAGTGTCTTTGATGTACGATTGCATCTTACCAACGAAAGACCTCAAGAACCAATCTGCGTACATTGACAAAGGTTCAAGAATAGAGTTATGGCCGCTACAATAGGTCATCCTGGAGGGGTGGAAAGATTTTTATGCACCTTTGGTAACACATGGTAGGCGGGAGTGGTAGCATTATTATTGACTAAGAATTAATATTCATCTTCGTCAATCCATCCTTCTTCAAAGGCGTGTTTCATCAAACTAATGATCTCTTCTTTGAGTCTGTTGGTAGGATCGTGAGGAAGCTTATGGTAGGCCAAGGGATCTTTTTAGATGTTTCATAAGTTCAATCTCAGTCATTTTAGTCCCAAAGGACTATCCCACCTCCCTTGTCGGCGGGCTTGATGATAAAGATATCATTTTAGTTTGACTAGAGCTTCTTTTTCTTTTTTCGACAGGTTGTCTTTGCTGTTATTTTTGGAACGTAGAAGAGTTTGTGTTTTTACAATAATGCGGTTTTCAAACGCTATTATGGATGGAGTGACAATGGAATTCAATGGTGTAAATCTCGATGGAGGTTTCAAACCAGTCATACTAGATTCTTTGTCAATGGGTGAAGGGTTTCTGATAAATATTTAAGTCTAATGAGCCGAAAGAATTTTTGAGTTCAATCTCAGTTTCGAAACGTTGTGCTCTGGTGGTGGGGACAAACGACAGACCCTTATTCAACACTTGTTCCTCTGCTTTTGACAGGACATATTTAGTCAAATTGTAGATGGGTACTACCAGTTGAGTGATGGGCCCTGCCAGTTCCTCGTTTGCATTCGGGGGGGGCCTTGGTATTTGTTGCGGCCTCTCTTCCCCTGCCCCGAAAAGACTGGGGTTGTTGCTGTGGTCTGATCGAGGTGCTGGCACCCTTTGGGGTGCTGGCATTCGAACCACTACTCGTAGAACTATTGGATGAGTTCAGAAAATTCACGTAGGGTCTTTTCCTGTATGTTGAGTTGGCATTTCTTAGTTGAGCTTGCTTATTTAGATCATCATAGTAGGTTTCAACCAAATATGGATAGGTTGTTGTTTCCTAATAGTGTTCCACATCATTTCCAGATTTTTTTTCTCAATAATAGCTTTGTTGAATTGTACTATTTCCTCTTCCATTTTGGCTAAAACCTCTTTGATATCTTTAATTACATTTTCTTGTTTTATTTTTTATTCCAACTGTTCGATATCCTCACGTTGTAGTTTAGTTTCTTCAGCTGAAGTTTCTATTATAAGAATCAGAAGAACAAGGGAGCATTTGTTGCTTACCCCACTGAATTTTCCTTTAAATTTGGTGTTATGAGTGAACACCCTTGGTATGTTCCTTATTTGTAGGCCTTCCGGTATTACTCCAGCCTTTAAATAACCTAACATTAGCTGACCATAGCTTTCTGTTCTTACCAACTTCTTCTTTTTTTGGAGCAGTAATTCTGCATCGTTTGATTGTGTATTTGCTGTTTGTATACTTGTATTTTCACTCAACAGAGATGGCCAGCTCATCAGCTTGAGGTAGACCTCATCTGTAAACGAAACCAAATTGGCATTGTCCATTTCATCCAATAGGTTTAAAAATGAACCAATAGGTTTGAAAATTAATTAATGGGCAATTCTTACACAGAGGTTATTAAACCCAACAACCAACGGGTTGTCCTAAAGCAGTATTGCAAAAAATGGGTACTCCCTGTTTTTTTATATCGGGGGGTCGACTCTATCGAGCGGGAGACTTATATGTCAGAAAAAACAATGATAGGTCAACTACCCCTTCCTTAAGTCCCTGAGTAACACCAGACAAAGTCCAAGATATTCTAGAAAACTCTTAGATTAATCATGCCACGCTTCTGAAAGCCTAACTTTCCCATTATTTTGCATAGGTTTGGCAGATTTCTAATAGGCCGTCCAATTATGTGTGAGGACAGTAGCATCCAAACCAGGTTTCTTTAGAAGCAACAAGAGGATGCCCACTTTCAGTCAAGGAGTCAACTACCCCTTCCTTAGGTCCCTGAGTAACACCAGGTAAAGTCCAAGATAATCTAGAAAACGCTTAGATTAATCATGCCACAACTACTTAATTTTGGAGTAACATTTTCATTTAATTTAATGCATCTTGTGCAAAACTTAAAAGGGACTGTAGGTGAGTCTATATACAAAAAAACAAAAAAAACGAATTTGTGCTAACCACTTGCAATGTAAATGGTGTGGAAACACCATACTTTCCATAGTGAACTTTCCATAGTGAGTGAAAACAAATGAAAATAAGCAATACTTTTTTAAAAAATACTTAAAAACAGGGAAAAGCAGTATAAAATACTGTTAACAAAAGCTAGTTTATTCACCAATTATGGGATCAATAACCTTGATCCCTCCTGCATTCATGCATGCAACAGAGGTCTATATAGGCAGCTGTTAATTTATTCATTTAATATATATTTGCAACTTCTCTATGTTGTTCTAAAATGTCAATAAAGGGTATAAGGTTTCTGACATATAAGTCTCCCGCTCGATAGAGTCGACCCCCCCCCCCCGATATAAAAAAACAGGGAGTACCCATTTTTTGCAATACTGCAAGGAGTTACAGGGCCAGAACTGAAACTCTGGTTGATAAGTGTGTAAAACCTTCTGCAGAAGGCTTAGGCATGTTGTAATAGCTTAGGCATGTTGTAATAGAAGCCCAGAAGGCACAGGTTCTGCTTCTGAATTGATGGGTTGATGTTTGTTAATAAGGGCTAACGCCATAGTGGGTACTACCGCTTGTAGAGAGAATAGTTTATTGTCAAGGCTATGGAGAGCAGGAAAGGAACTAACAGTATTTGGCTGATTATTAGTAACACCCAAGTTCTTTTCAATTATAGCAATTAATTTAGGAAAAGGGTTTCAATTTGTTACAAAGCTCCTGAGAAGAGAGCATAAAAGGAAAACATTTTTCTGGGATTGTTACTACATTGACGGGTGGAAGGGAGAGTGTTTGCACATGATACAGCGGCTGATCCACTTTTGTTATCCAAACAACGTTATCTACTGCAAATAACTGATTTCTATAGGCCTTCAGATAGAAAATATAATTTTTATTGTTTTCCGCACGTCTATCTTGGGATCAGAGATATTCACATTTTCTTTTAGTTTGTTTCAACCTTTATGTCTCCGAATTAAATTTAGGCGCTGAATGAGAAGGTTTCCTTTTGAAAATAGAGGACTCTTTTTGAGTAAAGGGGGATGTTGTATGGCATTTTTCTGCTAAAAAGAGTCAAATCTTCACTATTTGTCCAGATAACACCTTACTCCAGATTCTCTAAATTATAGAGAAGAATTCTCAATGATATGGGGTAAATCGCCAGAACTTGGTAAACATCTCGACCCTTTCCCAGGACAACTTTGTAAACTGTGTAACTAGAAAGCCTGGCCATACAGCTAAGCATCCCATTTGGCCATCTGAGTGATCTGGGCAATTCACTCTACCATGACCATTTGTTTGGACACACTACAACCCGTAGACCCCTCGCACAGGCGTGCTGACACTGCGATTTCCTGCAGTTTTAGTTGTGTTACAGTAACACATCCGGGTCCATGTATCCTTATAACAAGTCAACAGTCAGACTTTACTGTATCAAAGCATACACATGATTCCCATTCAAAGAATTTTAAAGTGATTGTTTATTGGGTTCAGGTGTCTCCTTGTCATTGCCCTTTTGGCTTAGGTTGCCTACAAGCCCCCTTCAGCATCTTGTGTGTGTATATACTGCATCCTATGCCATATTCATGGTCTCTTGGTGTGCCCGGTCCTCATTATCTGTGGCATAAGTGGGAGTGGGGCATACAATTGTCTTGGGCACCAATGAAAACCACCATTCCAAATGGCAATTCATTCCCTGTGTGACGGACTGTTTGACTTTGGGTAGCAGTCCCTGAACAGTGTAGTTTGGGAGTGGCGCGCGGGGTGTGGTGGGAGTGGCGTGCGGGGTGCGGTGGGAGTGGCACGTGTGATGGGGTCTGGGGGGGCCGCATTCCTAGTGTTTCGCCCTGGGCACCAAATGGACTAGAAACTGCCCTTGTGTTACAGAGCCTACCATCATGTTACTACATCATGGCGAAATCTATGGCGGCCTGGGCTGAGGCCTGTGGACATCCTTGGTTGTGCATGCCTTCACCAAGGCCACGTTAACGGACCCGGGCACACTAAGGGTGTGTGGCAGCAGGCGGGGAATTAAATGGGACATGTTAATGGCCCCCATCATACGGATGATGCCTCTGTTTTGGGAGGCATGGAGCAATTCATTACAGATGTGTGTACAAATGTGCGTGTGGAAAAGACAACTTTCATGTTACAGGTCAAACTCGCATGCATTTCTCATTAGTTTCCACCCCTCATGCAAAAAAACCCTTCTAATGTCCCTAATGCCATCCTATCATTCAGCTCATAACTCTTTGCCAAATCAGCTCCAGAAACCTCCGTTGACAACCTCCGTTGACATCCCCTCCTTAACAGTGATGATACAGTCTTTAAAGCCTCTCTCTTAACCTCTTACACCCGTCGCACCAAACTGCCTAGCCTACTGGAAACAGAACCCTTAACTAATAACTAACTAATAACTCACGAAGAGGCCAAATGGCCCTGAGCTGCAACACTCCCCACCAACATTTCTTGACGAGAGCTATTACCACCATTCTTGCTGCAACTCGGGTGTTTCGCCATGCCCCTTACATTGAACCCAGGCCACCGACCCACACCGGTCCTGCGGCATCATGTGCTAGACCACACCACTTGGCAAAACCACTCAAGAGGAGACTTGTACGTCGCTCACCCCTGGACCTCCCTTGGAAGGTCTGGCACAATCAATCGCAGAAAACATTTTGTGTGGGAAAATGTCCCTTTAACGTGACAGTTCAAAGCTGGCATACATGGCTAACCTGGATCAACGCCTCACAGGCTAACCACCGGCATTTGAACACAGTGAGCTATTCATTAGTAGACCACCTACCCATAGGTTCCACCGCTCTTTCAAAAGTCCCCCACTCCACCTTCCATGTAGTAATCCTTAACTGTGGAAGTCCTCCAAGGATCCATCCTAGACCCGCTCCTCTTCATCTTCTACACGTCCTCCTTGGGCAAACCTATCTCATCCTTTCAGCCTTCAATACTACCTCTTTGCAGATGACACCCAAATCTTGATTTCTGTTCCCTCCTGCACCTGTGCCCTCTCTGAGCCCGTCACCTGCTACGAAACAGCCATCTGTCACTGGATGCGATTCTGAACTACTCCAAAACAGAAGTGATTTACTTTCATGCCTCTAATGCTAACTCCACACTGTCATAACATTACACGTGAATTTGTCGAGTGTATTGACGTATAACAGATGTTTATTGTTACCCAACTTAATGGTACTCATTTTATCAATATCAAAAGTAGGAAGGGCTGAGTAGACCTGCCGGGATTTGAACCTGTGACCATGAGGTCAAACACAGGCCCTTGTAATGGATGCATTAGTAAACAGAGCCACAAAACCGGCTCACATCATCGTCCCTCCTGACCTCATCACTCCCTGGTCCAAGCCTTTCAAGGCAGGAGTCCTCTTTGACAGCAACCCTAAACTTCAGCAGTAGAACATGCCATCTCACCATGTGGCCCTCCTTCCTCATTGGATCAAGTGAACTCTGTCATCACGCACACGCGCAACCCCTTACTGCTTAACTTCCCCTTGAAGGAATCCACTCATCCTATCTTTCTATACAAGCCTCTCCTCTCCCCTTTCTACCCTCTTTGCGGCTGCTCAATATCTGTCAATTTTATGCCCCCACACACAGACCCTTTCTCATTGTCATTAGCTCTGGGCTCATGCATTCCATATCACCACGCATGGGTCCCTTGTGCCATCCCATAGCACCACGCAGTGGTCCCTTATGCCATCCCATATCACCACGCATGGGTCCCTTGTGCCATCCCATAGCACCACGCATGGGTCCCTTGTGCCATCCCATAGCACCACGCATGGGTCCCTTGTGCCATCCCATAGCACCATGCATGTGTCCCTTATGCCATCCCATATCACCACGCATGGGTCCCTTATGCCATCCCATATCACCACACAGTGGTCCCTTATGCCATCCCATTTCACCACGCATGAGTCCCTTGCAAAACAATTGTATGGTCTCACATTGGTTATACAAAGTAAATTACTACACCTCAACAGTTTACTTCGCAATGTATTTTTTTGTGGGTTAAGGGGTAAAAGGGGCGGTGGGCACGGGTTTGGGGTAACTGTTATTGTGAAGGGGGAAGTGGGATCTTGGGGGACCAGCCATAAAAAATATGTTTCGAATTAAACTGTCGAAGTAATTTCCATGTAGTAAACTACTGTAACCCTTCACATAGCCACGCACTGTGTACCACTAAACTCTACACCCCCCCCTCCGCAATCAAACTTCCCTTTAGTCTGTGCGCCGCTTCTCAGTTCCCCCCCACTTACCCTCGTGTGGCGCAGATCCACATTTCTAGCACGCACCATTCATCAGCATTCTGTGCTCTCCCCGACCCCACGGTGGAATGGAAGCAAATAATAAGGCACATGTACACTGGTTGAGTGGGCTGGGGCAGAGGTGGGTCAATACATGTACTCCACAAATTGACAAGTCAATGTTACCCTTTATTCACCTTCATGTAACCTCCATATTTCTCTACTGTTTCTTGGCATGATCTGACTCCTACGTCCTGGGGCGGAAGGTGTAGTACACTATACAGGCATCCAGGAACCCTTTGAGTGTATCTGGACTTCCATCATACTTGCCAAAGGGAAAATTTAGAGGGGGTAAATCATTCCTGGCCTCTTCTCTGATGGCAACTTGTTGCCGCAGTACTGCATTCTCAGATCTGAGGTTCTGCACTTCCACAGTTAGTCCTTGAAGAGCAGCGACCAGTTCCTGGTTAGTTCTAGACTTGCCATCTCGGTCTTCGGCGCTGCAAGCTCTCAAATCCAAAGGATTCGCACACTTCCACCTGGTCAGAACTGCCCTTGTTCTTACCTCTTCTTGATGGAGTACCGACTCCTCACCTGAGAAGCTTGTAGAGTCCTTCCGAGTCCTTTCCCTTTGTCTTCTTCTTTGTTTTCCTTTTTGTGAAGAGAAAGGGTCTGTCTCCCTTGACGGCCATGGTGCCTCTGTAGTTAAACAACTAGGACGGAAGGCAGTCTACTTCGTTTCCACAGGCTCCAACAACGCAACATACCCCCATCCTTCTGACGCTGCCCCCTACAGGTAAAGGAACACTCGCCCTTGCTCTCTCCACCAAACGCAAGCAGCACCCTAACCACAATCTACTTTGTTTGCATGGTTAATCCTTTGCAATGATATAAAAATATATGTTTGTATGATGCTCATTCTGCCAACACATTCTACCCCTCCAACGCCAACTGTACTCCCTTTACCATTACCCATCTGAAATCGTAAAGCCCCTAAGGCAAAAATAAAACATAACAGAACACATATGACATTGCTCCCCACTACAACAGCACATAATCCCCATCATCCATTCTCCTTTTATAAGCCAATCTGTCAGCCCCATTACATGGGTGCTTCATTTCCAATGCTCTTCTTAGACCAGCCCTCTTGTAGTCCTCTCCCTATCTCTCCACCCACAGACAAAACAAACTTACCATGAAAAGCAATATCTACAAATTACATGAAACTAACACTTGCAGCCGTATCCTGTCCTCTCCAGCACCACAATTTGGGACATCTACTCCTCTGCTGCCTTCTCCTCCGAGGGCCCTTGCTACCTGCGCCCCCACACTCACACTCTTCTTTTTTTGCCCATCGGTAATGAACCGCAAAGCCCCACCCATTCTTCCAGCTCCAATAATATCCCCCCTGTAATTTTCCTCCACCAATTGTTGTTGATTTAAGCCCCATGCAAGCTCCGAGCCCTGCCGGCTCCAGGCATTCCCGCATTTCTTCATGCTGAGCTGTACCTTGCTCAGTGTTGTCTCCAAGATGGCCACTGCACCCCTTCTGCACTTTGCGCCATACTCAGCGGTATTTCCAAGATACCCACTATGCCCATTCGTGACTGTCTCTGAAACATCTTCCCACTTTCCCCTACTTGTTCCACCCCTCCCCTTCTCTTCGTGGTCTATGGCATTCACCCCTTTCTTCCTTACCATGTATATTACTTTCAACACCCTCCAATCCCTCCTGAAACTGTTGGATTTTTATATCCCAGTTCCTTCTGTTCAGGAGTTCCCTGTGGTTCCCATTGGCTCTCTAAGTTGCCTGCCTCCCTTGGCCAATCTCTTTCTGAGCTATTCACTTAGGGTCTGGGACTTCCCCTGGAAGTCTTTAAGAAGCCTTCTAGCCCTGCCCCCTTTTCAGACTCCATTCGCCTGCAGGCAGACATGTGCTCAGGCAAGTATTTCTCCTCTGCAGGGTGAACATTTCTTCCAAAAAGTGTTGGGAAGTGTTCCTGGGTCTACCCTCTTCCCCTGCAGTTCCTTTAAAGTCTCATTCCTTCTGCTGGTGCTCACTGCTCCACTGGCGTATGTCTGGGCTCCTTGGATTGGGTTTTTGTTGCTCTTTTAATTTTGGCAAGTGAAACTCCAGTTCATTTACATAGTAGCACTGGACCGATTACTCTGGCTAATGGCTGGATTATTTCGGTTGAACACAGGTGCATTCTGGTACTGGTAGTTTAGGTTTCTCATTTGCTGATATTTCTTGTCTGGTCTGGTGATTCTTGTCAGTCTTCTGAGGGCACACGTGTCCACTGCAGTTCACATGCTCTTTTTGGGTGGGACCAAGCCTGATTTGCATATGTTCTTTCCCCCTTTGTAATAGCTTGGCAGGCCAAGAACCAATATCTGGAGGGTTGCCCAGAGCAATGCCAGAGGTTAGGATTAATTCTAAACCTTCCAGCCATCTCCTCTTTTATTTTACAGAAGAAAAAGAGACTTGGCCAGGACAGAGGCTGAAAGGTATAGGGACAGTGACATTCTTACCAATAGCCCTGTATCTATACAGCACCCTAGGATGCTAGAGAGTACGGTCCATCTCAACTATCCCTCACCTCCCCAGGGATAGGACCGGCTCCGGCTGTACCCTGATGGGCCTGCCTTCCCCAGGACGAGAGGTGTACCTGCTGGCCTCTGACAGGGTCAAATACATGGCCCAGTCACAACTGTAAACAGGAATTGTACCAAGATATTTCAAGAAACCCCATGCGAAATCACTCCTCAAAACCACCAAAGCAAATTAGGACAACCAATCTCCAATACATCAAATCCAGCTAAAATCCTGGGAATCTATCCATATAGTCAAATCCTAGAACCTGCACAGTTGAACAATATCTATGATAAGTTACAAATAGGTTTCAAAACAATGAGAGGGATACAACGCATGCTCTTCTATCCAATTAGGAAGTGTGTAAAATCATTGAATTCAGCTCAACCCTTAGATTCTTAACTATCTCAGCACCACTTGACACTGTCAACCACTGATCTTCAATAGGGAGACTGGAAAAAGTAGGCTGCGCTATAATGGATGAGGTCTTTCCACATGGGGAGAAAATAAATCCCCTGGATTCTCCCTTTCAGATCCAATTAATGTGAAATAACATGTGGAGTCCCACAAGGATAGAGCTTATCACCTCTACTCTCGTATATATGCATGGAAGATTAAAAACACCTTTGACCTGCTACAGCTATGTGGATGACACACAAATCATTTCCAAAATGACCAGCATCAAGAATACCAACACTGCCCTCATCAACGGCAATACATATGAGCTTATGCATGACGATTTAAAACTCAACATGGATAAAACAGAAACCATGATTATTTTACTAATTGCCAATGGAAGCACCAATCCTCTGGCTCAGGGTAATGGGTGACTGCCAAAAACTTCAGAAGGGATTAAGGACCTTCAGATCCTTATGTACAATAGACTAACCCTTGAACCACAAATCAATGACTTATGTGATGAATCCTTGGATGTCGTCCCTTCTCCCCTAGGAGGAGCCCCTTCCCATGAGGCCATCGAGGTGAGGCCGCTACCCGAAAGCCCCCCTGGGGGTAGTAATCAGTGGGTGGCTCTCCTGAGGAGGGATCCCCCCTATTAGAGTAGGGACGACTGTCCAGGAAGAACGCGGTATGCCCAAGACATATGCCCACCTCCCTCATTCGCCCAACCCCACATACAGTCCCACAATACCATACACTGCCATGCATTTTTGTAAAGCAGATTAACTGACTTCCGTAGAAAGTACTGTGATGAGGAAGAGTAGAGCTTGCCTGTGTGAGTCACCTATAGAAACTGGGACGAAGAACACAAGACACCCATTTGGGAGTAATAACAATAATACTGAGACAAGGAGGCACAGAGTAATGTGCAGTGACCTGTGGAACCAACACGAATGGTCCAGGCAATACGAATCAAATCGGTACAATCCAAGAATGAAAAAGGAAAGAGGACTTTACGACCGGTCGGATCCTTCCTGGAGGCTTGGAGAAATTCGAATGCAGCTGTAGAAATGGAGTGCTGCAGCAGAGACACTTGGCCACAGGCAGAAGCGTCCACGGTAGAGAAGGAGGCAGAAAGAAAGCCCACCAGCCGGCGAGGGGACCTGGTGTGCGCAGGGAGTTGGAAACGCACCATCCAGGAAAAGAGGAACACTACGAGGACGCTGTGGTTCTTGGATGGCCGCGAGAGACCGAAAGGTGGAGAGAGGCCCACAGAGAACAAGAGGTCACCGGTAAGGTGCCTGGAGAGGTCCAGGTAACCGGGATGGTTGGTCTAAACCCTGAGGGGAGGAAAGGTCGCTAGGAATAGATCTGGGACCCACCGCAAGTAACACACTTCCTCCAAAGCAACCTTCATAGTCACAGTACATAGCAGGGAAGTATACCAGGTCAATGGAAGAGAATCTCACAGGTCTGGGACCCGCACTCATTTAGTAGGAATGGCCTCCAAAGCCATCTTCATAGTCCTAATACCTGGCAGGGTAGTGAACCAGGTGGGCTGTGAACATTGAGAAAGGCACGGAAAGAACGATGCCCCCTGGCATGTTGAACTGTGAAAGCCTGAGAAAAGGGAGGGGAAGAGGCATACCCCTGGATGTCGTAAAGGGGTATGGGACTCGCATATAAGAAACCATTGTGAAGGGGTCTGGGCCCCATATAAAGAGAACCAGTGTGAAGGGTGTCTGGGACTCGCATAGAGAGCCAGGGGAACAGTGCTTCTGAACATTGTGGTAAAGGACAAGAGAAGTGAGTAATTATCCTGGCATTGCGAGAAATTTAAAGAGAACCAGAGAAAGGGAGTCGATCCCCCTGGTTTTTTCGAACATTGTAAGAGACCTGAGAGAGACCATGAGACAGGAATCCCTCTCTGTGTATCAAGGTTTTGAGCTGAAACTTTACTTTTGAATTAAGACTTTTCAATCTGGAACTTTGTGTGCTGCCTTTGACAAGAACTTCAACATGGGGAAGGGAGTCATTCCCCAGACAAAAATCCTTCCAAATGATTGGCATGTTAGTCCGCTCCACTTGAACAATTGAGCAATTTTTGTGAATTAAGAAGATTCACTTTCTGTTTATTTTACTTAGAGATGGAAGCGAAGGAAATAGATTTTGGATACAGGATGGTGGACATTTTAGCTACGGACATTCCAACACATCCTTAGTATTGAGTTGGGGTAGGGAAAGCCCACTTAGTAATAGGGACAGCTACGGTTTTTCAGATTATTTTGTTAAGATCACAAGTTTCTTCCAACAATCATGCCACCTGTGTGTCAGTCTCCTCCTTCCACACCCGTAAGCTTAGCAAAGAAATGCTTCTACCATCTTTGCTCAATCAGATGGGTAAAGTCCTTCTGCACCTTTTGTGGACAGAACCCTCACTGTCATATTACTGGTTTAATCAAGCATCGAGTATGCCAGCACCATATATCTAGGTATTCCAAACACCTCAGCAAGAAACTCCAATGCGTCCAGAATATAGAAGCAAGTCTGCATTTCACACCGGGCCATTTTTGGCTGTGGATCCAAATTCATCAAAGGATAGATTCTAAATATCTGGCTTTGCTATACCCTACCAACCAAGGCACCACCCAGCAACCAGAGGCCCTTCAGCATTTCATGCTCATGACACGTGTTGGCCACACAACCAGGGAATGTCATTTCTGATTCCCCCTCAACCACAACCTAATTCATGCCCTATTGTGACTTTTTGCTCCTGTTTCTACCACAAAATAGCAGCCTTGCTGTCACTCAGAGTGTGTGTCATCCCATCTCACCCCTGGTGTCACACGCAGGACTAGCTCGAGGTGTCACCCCTTGAGTAGCAACACTTTGCAACTGGTGTTTTGGCAGCTGGGCAATATGTGCAATGACACTACATTGCGCTCCGACATCTCACTGCAGCCTATCTCCAACCATGTCCACTAATCAGAGGCGTTGCTAGGGGCCTGGGGGGATAATGGGGCTATAGCCCCTGGTCTTTTGGCTGTAGCCCCGGATAGAATCTCAGGAGCTACAACCAAAAGGCTAGTCTAGCCCCGAGTCCCAATATTTCCGACATTAGCGTAGCTCCGGGTCTTTTCCAGACCTAGCAACACCCCTGCCACTAATTACTCATCCTCCACGCTCAAACACAGTACACGCAAACCACTCCCACATTGCTTCACAATGCACCTCCCAGCAGACATCAAATAAGCTAACACTACACTTCTACAACCAACTTGCATAACACAGCCCGGCCATTGCATCCTAGCACTATGGGCACACAAGCTTTGCTCTTTGGGCACGAATGAGCGATGCTACTGACACATAACCGCTAGAAACTCATCTGCATGCAGGTTGCTGGATACTGCCGGTCTGCACACATCAAGACAACAGCAAAGTTATCTTGCATTCCTGCCGCCCTCACAAACTAAATCTGGCCCCCACTCTCTTTCAGAGCATCCTGGGCTGCAAACATAAAGTAAACTGTCCCCAAACCTTCTGAGGTACCTTTGAGTATTTTCACAAATGTGTGTCCATACCTTAGAAGTCAGATCTTGGTGGTAACATTTTCCGCCGTCACCATGCCCTATGCCTTTTCTTGCTCCTGGTGTTTTTCTGTATGTCAACATGCGGTAGAGTTCTCCGTCTCTGAACATTAGCCCTAGCAATCTATATCCAATACTACTAGAGTCCCTTTGTTTGCTAGCATCATCACCTGGTTTCTACTGTAATTTGATTGGATGTTCCTGCTATGCCATGCACTAAGAACTTCCGTAGAGCATGTGATTGGACAATCTGGGGGCTGTATGAGCCATTATGGTCCGCAGAGTGTGCCATTCCTCATCTTTAATTTGTTGCTGTTCAGTTTGTGCCTACATAATAACATACTGGTCCCTATCCCCCATAAAGGAAGACATGTAAATAACCATAAAACTACTGCTTTTTGTGTTCAGTCGGACGCTTCCTGGGGGGAGCTTATATATTCTCTCTCATCCCTCCCAGTTGTGTCTACTCGTCATTGCTGTGTACATTCTGCAACCCGCAATGTCCTTTTTCATGGACAGGTTCAACCTCTTCTGTAAAGAGGGTGCTTTAATGTTTCTGCTTTTCTAGTTCCCATTGGGAACTAGTTATGGGCCAGGAGTCTTAAGAGCACATTTTACATAAGTAGGGGATACGAGAAAGAACCGATTCTTTTAGTGTGTACTATGGCATTGCCATTTCCTCTTCAGGGAAAGGTGGACATGTCTTTTGAAAGTGTGATTGGGAATAACAGGTTTGTGGACCCACGTATTATGGGTCCTTAACTCTTCTTAAGATCCATGGCTGTCCTCGTGCCTTTGACTCGGTTTTCAGCAGCTATACATTTTAAATAATGAATGGAGTTTGCCAAGTGTCTAATGAAGATTGTATTCCCTTTGTCTACCAGGCTGAAAGCAGGAACAGGAAGAGAGCCTTCCTTTCAGGTGAGAAGCTCACTTTGGTGTTGTGATTTGCAATGTTTTGTGACTAAGGCTTTGCCTATGTGCAAATCTCCCAGTGCATCACAGTTCACAAGCACACTCTGTTAAAAAATATGTAATCCAAATTACGGGCCCACTCTTGAGCATCACGAAAAACCAGCACATATCCCATGAGCCAAAGGGTTGCCTCAGAGTGTTTGAATATGAGGATATCTATGTGTTCTATGGCCCGAAAACCATTTAAATAAAGGTCATTTTAAAGTCATTTTAAACAGAGCTAATTACAAATGGTTGTTTAGATGTGTATGGACCCAATTTGCTTTTTGCTTATGCTCCATGGACCATAATACACCTTCTATAGTCTCTTTTTTTCTCCTCTCTCCCCAAAAACATAATGACATTCATAGACGTAAGCAATATAACTAGTGCGGGGGTGGGGAGGGGCATAGGTTAGAAGCCAGAGTGAAG
The DNA here is from genome assembly GCF_040938575.1 of Ambystoma mexicanum. Lineage (NCBI taxonomy): Eukaryota > Metazoa > Chordata > Amphibia > Caudata > Ambystomatidae > Ambystoma > Ambystoma mexicanum. Next base: position 162,080,445 of record NC_090938.1, on the reverse strand, counting down.
CAAGGTCTTTAATGTTATTCCCCGGGCATTACCTGACCGGTTATACCCCCACTGCTCGGGTTATATTGCTATTAGTACCCCTGCAAGTTGTGCCAGGGTACTAATAGTGTTTCTTTCTCAAGTTGAAAAACAGCGAGTTTTCTGCTTCTCAACTTGAGAGAAACTACAAAACAAGATGGCCGCCATGCATCGGGGAGAAAGCAACTACATGTAGTCCCTTCTCCCTTTCCATTGTGGCGATTGCTGAGTTGGGATGCGCAAGATAACTAGTGTTCTCAGGGCCAGCAAGGGAATTGGGGTAGCCAGTTAAGTGGGGTGGAGGTGGGCCAATCGAAAAATTTGAAAAAGGGGGTGGGTAGAGGGGGAAAGGATTGCGAAAAGCACTGAAAACACTTTGCTTAGACCTGAGGGTAGGGGGGGTGGTGAGCTCTAGCTCAGAGGAGGCTCGGAACGGGGTATAACCATGTGATAAAGCCCCCTTTCTGAGTCTTCCTGATTGGCCTGGAGGCGGCCGCCCCCTCACCGGGTACTAATTACTTGTAATCACCCATCATACCCTCATCAACCTCTCAAAGTAATGTGCTCTTCATTGACTGAAATGGGATCTCAGTCCAAAACTGTTTGACTTTGCCCTCTCCCGAGACTCAACAGGTTGAAAGGAATGTCACTGACTGGCAGATCTAAGGAGGGAGTTTAATAAGACATTTATTTTACCCAAATGCTCTGCCTCTGCCGCAGCTTTGCCTCTTTGAAACCAAGTCTCTATTTGACCCATCATGTTCCTCTTATGCTCTTCTATAGCAATTGAGAGGACTGAAAACCAATATGGGATCCTTTATTTCCATGTCCTCTCCTGAGGGTTCAAGGGAGGCAAGGCTTGTGCAGGACAACAAAGTGCTTCCCCGAAGAACCAGGGACGTGGAAACCTGGACTTTTCTGGCAAAAACCAAAGCTGGTGACAACAGTAAATAAGTCTGGTTGGGAACCAACTTGCCATCATTGCTAAGCAATCACAGAATCCACATGCACTCTCCCAATCTGCCACATTCAGCGGGTGGACCCTCTTTAGTATGTGACGTTAATCTTACTGTGCAATGAAGTCAGTATGAGATATGAAATTAAATGGGCAAACACTGGCTCAGTGTATTATGGGCACATGGGTGGTTTACATGAAACTCCCTGCCTCTGGGATTTGCGGGCACAAAACAACAAAAAAGCATCCATAACCGCCACAAACTCTGTTAATAGAGGACCCTCATCTGAGGTCACGACAAATCCACTACCACTGACTCAGATACCAATGGACGCCCCCCCCTTCCACTTTCAGAAAGTCTCCATCAAAGAAGTCGAGAAAGTCATCCTCACCCTCAAACCCTCTAATTGCCAGGGTGACCCATGTCCAGCCCAAATCATAAAAGACGCTGGCCGTGAACTCTCACTCTTCATTACGAAACTCATAAATGCTTCTTTCGCCACAGGCACCGTACCCAGTAATCTGAAACATTCCTGGGTCCTACCCCTCCTCAAAAAACAAACTCTGGACCCCCCCATTCCAACCAACTACTGCCCTATAACTACTGTGCCGTTCCTATTAAAAATTCTAGACAAAGTGGCCTACCAACAAATTCAACACCACTTGGAACTAAACCACCTCCCAGGAGTCCGACAGTCCGGATTCAGGCCACAACACGGCACTGAGACGGCACTCCTGGACCTTAAAGTTCAAATAGACTTATTAAGAGACAATGGCACGACCTCTCTCTTACTACTACTGGACCTGTCCGCCACATTCGATTTGGTAGACCATGCAATACTATGTAATCACCTGGTCACGGCAGCCCACTTCTCCCAGGAAGCTGTCACGTGGATCCAATCCTTCCTGGATAACAGGACTATGTGAGTCTTCTCTCCCCTAGCAGCTACTGACCTTGCACCTATTACGTGTGGTGTACCCCAAGGATCCTGCGTATCACCCACCCTCTATAATATTTTCACAAAGCCCCTTTTCGATGATCTAGATGGTCTTGGTATCACCTGCACAAACTATGCAGACGATACCCAGATCCTCATCCCGCTGACGGGAGATTATGACAAGGATTTGGCCTTTGTGAACAAAATCTACCTCATCATCCAGGCATGGATGGCCGCTCATGGTCTATGCCTGAATGATGACAAAACCGAACTCCTCATTCTAGGCACCCCCTCTAACATCAAAAAACTGGGTACCAAATACGACTCCTTCATTATCGATAACAACACCATCACTGTAGCTAAAGTAGTCAAAACCCTTGGCTTTTATTTAGACGCTTAGCTTCGACAAACAAGTAAACTCCATGGCCTCAGCCACCTCCTATACTTACAAACTAATTAGAGCAGCCAAGCCTTTCCTCTCACCCAATAATTGTGTCACCATAGCTAGAGCCCTAATCCTGTTAAAACTAGATTACTGCAACACCCTCTACATAGGCAGTAATCAATACATCATCTCCAAAATTCAAACTCTGCAAAACAATGCCCTAAGAGCTGCCCTAAAGTTCCCAAAAAATGCCCACATCTCAAACCTCAGGAGATCCATGAACTGGCTTTCTACTAAAGACAAAATCCGCCTCAAAACAGCCTCCATCACACACAAATGCCTTAACCAGGCAGCCCCTCAATACCTTATAGACAGATTCACCAAGCAGACAGCCATGCGCCACCTACGAAAAACCAACTCTAACCTACTGCTAGTACCCAGATACAAACGTACTTAATCTGGCGGGAGTAGCTTTGCTATCAAAGCGGCACAACTGTGGAACTCCCTTCCATCTGAACTAAGGGAAGACCTCCCATACCAGCAATTCAGATCCAAATTTATCCAATGGCTAAAAGTCCATGATGTGTAACCTCAGAATTGGCATATGGGATCACATGCATATTCTGTATATTTGTTCTGTACTATCTATCATACTTACACTGCATGTACTGTATACATTGTTATGATTCCTGACACTTCATGTCTACAGCACTGTAACCACAAGCTGTAGCTCATGATTACTTGCAACTTGTAACCTAAGCTTAACAACTCTCTTTCTGCCTTTGCGCCCGTATACCTCCGGGTCTGGTTGCGCAATATAAATAAATAAATAAAGAAACAAACAAACAACACCTAGCATTAGGCTCTGACCTAGGGTGGCTTGTTTGAGTGAGAAGTTCCCTACTTCTGAGGTGTGCAGCCACAGTGCATTCACCTCCGATGCTTGGGATGGTTTGTTAGCGGGACAATCCCCCTGCTTCTGTAGTGTGCACACACACTGCGTTAGGTTCTGCAAGCTGGCGTGGTCTGTTAGGGAGAGCAACTCCGTGTCTTTGAGCTGTGCAAAAACACTGCATTCGTTTCCGGCACCAGGAATGAGAGGTGAGTGAGAGAAGCTTCCTGCCTCTCTGGTGTGCAGACACACTGCACCTGTCTCTGGTGCTCTAAATGAGAGGTGAGTGAGAGAAGCTCCCTGCCTCTCTGGTGTGCAGACACACTGCACCCGTCTCTGGTGCTGGGAATGAGAGGTGAGTGGGAGAAGCTCCCTGCCTCACTGGTGTGCAGACACACTGCACTTGTCTCTACTGCTGGGAATGAGAGGTGAGTGGGAGAGGCTCTCTGCCCCTCTGGGGTGCAGACACACTGCACTTGTCTCTGGTGCTGGGAATGAGACGTGAGTGAGAGAAGCTCCCTGCCCCTCTGGTGTGCAGACACACTGCACTTGGCTCTGGTGCTGGGAATGAGATGGGACTGAGAGAGAGGCTCCCTGCCCCTCTGGTGTGCAGACACACTGCACTTGCCTCTGGTGCTGTGAATGAAAGGTGTGTGAGAGAGTCTCCCTGTCTCTCTGGTATGCAGACACACTGCACTTGGCTCTGCTGCTGGGAATGAGAGGTGAGTGAGATAAGCTCCCTGCCTCTCTGGTGTGCAGACGCACTGCACCTGTCTCTGGTGCTGGGAATGAGAGGTGAGTGAGAGAAGATCCCTGCATCTCTGGTGTGCAGACTCATTGCACCTGTTTCTGATGCTGGGAATGAGAAGTGAGTGAGAGAAGCTCTTTGCCTCTCTGGTGTGTAGACACACTGCACTTGGCTCTGGTGCTGGGAATGAGAGGTGAGTGAGCAAAGCCGCCTGCCCCTCTGGTGTGCAGACACACTGCACTTGTCTCTGCTGCTGGGAATGCGAGGTGAGTGGGAGAAGCTCCTTGCCTCTCTGGTGTGCAGACACACCACACTTGGCTCTGCTGCTGGGAATGAGAGGTGAGTGAGAGAATCTCCCTGCCTCTCTGGTGTGCAGACACACTGCACTTGTCTCTGCTGCTGGGAATGCGAGGTGAGTGAGAGAAGCTCCCTGCCTCTCTGGTGTGCAGACGCACTGCACCTGTCTCTGGTGCTGGGAATGAGAGGTGAGTGAGAGAAGATCCCTGCTCCTCTGGTGTGCCGACGTACTGCACTTGGCTCTGGTGCTGGGAATGAGAGGTGAGTGAGAGAAGCTCCATGCCCCTCTGCTGTGCATACACACTGCACTTGTCTCTGGTGCTGGGAATGAGATTGGAGTGGGAGAAGCTCCCTGCCTCTGGTCTGCAGACACACTGCACTTGTCTCTGGTGCTGGGAATGAGATGGGAGTGGGAGACGCTCCCTGCCTCTGGTCTGCAGACACACTGCACTTGGCTCTGGTGCTCGGAATGAGAGGTGAGTGGGAGAAGCTCTCTGCCTCTCTGGTAGGCAGACACATTGCACTTGCCACTGGTGCTGGGAATGAGAGGTGAGTGGGCGAAGCTCCCTGCCTCTCTGGTAGGCAGAAACATTGCACTTGCCACTGGTGCTGGGAATGAGAGGTAAGTGGGAGAAGCTGCCTGCCCCTCTGGTGTGCAGACACATTGCACTTGCCACTGGTGCTGGGAATGAGAGTTGAGTGGGCGAAGCCACCTACCTCTCTGGTGTGCAGACACATTGCACTTGTCTCTGGTGCTGGGAATGAGATGTGAGTGGGCAAAACCACCTGCCTCTCTGGAGTGCAGACACACTTGTCTCTGGTGCTCGGAATGAGAGGTGAGTGGGAGAGGCTCCCTGCCTCTCTGGTAGGCAGACACATTGCACTTGCCACTAGTGCTGGGAATGAGAGGTGAGTGGGAGAAGCCGCCTGCTCCTCTGGTGTGCAGACACACTGCACTTGTCTCTGGTGCTGGGAATGAGATGTGAGTGGGCAAAGCCACCTGCCTCTCTGGAGTGCAGACACACTGCACTTGGCTCTGGTGCTGGCAATTAGAGGTGAGTGAGAGAAGCTCCCTGCCCCTCTGGTGTGCAGACACACTGCACTTGGCTCTGGTGCTGGGAATTAGAGGTGAGTGAGAGAAGGTCCCTTCCCTTTTGGTGTGCAGACCCACTGCACTTATCTCTGGAGCTGGGAATGAGAGGTGAGTGAGAGAAGTGCCCTGCCTATCTGGTGTAAGACACACTGCACTTGGCTCTGGTGCTGGGAATGAGAGGCGAGGGAGAGAGGCTCCCTGCCCCTCTGGTAGGCAGACACATTGCACTTGCCACTGGTGCTGGAAATGAGAGGTGAGTGGGCGAAGTCACCTGCCTCTCTGGGGTGCAGACACACTGCACTTGTCTCTGGTGCAGGGAATGCGAGATGAGTGGGAGAAGCTCCCTGCCTCTCTGCTGTGCAGACACATTGCACTTGCCACTGGTGCTGGGAATGAGAGGTGAGTGGTAGATGCCCGCTCCCTCTCTGGGGTGCAGACACACTGCACTTGTCTCTGGTGCTGGGAATGTGAGGCGAGTGGGAGAATACGCCTGCTCCTCTGGTGTGCAGACTCACTGCACCTGTCTCTGGTGCTGGGAATGAGAGGTGAGTGAGAGAAGCTCCCTGCCTCTCTGGTGTGCAGACACACTGCACTTGGCTGCGGTGTGTAAGAGGATTCAATTCAACACTACAGCTAAGTCAACGCCTAGTCTATAATACTGAATGAAAACCCTTATTGATATATCTTTATGTCCAGTTCATGCGTTCTGGATGACAACCCCTATATAACACCCCTCTCTTGGAATCCTCCTGACCCCACTGAGCCAAGAAGTAGTTCTGTTTTGCAAGTTAAAAGGTTTATTTGATAATTTAAAATATATATATATCACACTTTATAATAAATTAATAATTGAATAGCACACTTAATCTGATATGATAAAGATCAACAACGGAGAATCTGGCACTAGCACACTTCTTATAATCACTAATGAGTTGACATGAAATGGATAAGGTAGCACACTGGTAAATAGGTACAGAAGTATAATGTGGTAGAGAATGCTTTCTAAGGTTCAAGGAAATGCAAGGTTGAATGAATGAAATGCAGTATAGAAAACAACTTGATATGATTTCAGCAAAACAATGTAATCACTTTTCTCTGGCAATCCCCTTCCCCCCTTGATGCAAGGCAAGGAAATGGAAGGAAAACACACAGTTCTCAGAAATGCAATCAATGTAAATCAGTTCACCCCAGCAAGCTTACACTACAGAAAACAGATAGGAGTTTTGAAAACACAGGCAAAATGCTTTGATATGTGCTAGCAATGGATGAGAAATATGCTGGAAATGCTTTTAATTCCCTTTCAGAGGTTCAGGGTGAGTGGTATCTAGTTAATATTAGTCCAGGCTCACACTAGCAATGAGGCAGGGATAGTTAGCAGGTTAAACGAATTTCTGGCAAATGGAAGGCAAGCAGCAGCAGTTTTTACATGTGAAGAAATTTGCAAATCGCGGTAAGATTCGCGGATGCGTCGAGCGCTATTACAGAGGAACCACAAGGACTATCTCTATCGTTTTGGGGTCCTAGGAAAGCCTAGGATCTCAGCTTCAAAATGAAAGTTACTGCAAGTCTCTAGCACAAACGGTTGCGGAGATATGAGCGATTAAATAAAGGTCGTTTTTCAGATTTGAAATTTTAAAGTTCAAAAAGACAAGTGCAGCTTGCAACTAGGAAATGACAAGTGACAGATTTGGAGCTATCAGGCAGTTCTACTTAGGTTAAATAGATTGAATTATATTATTTTAACTAGGAGATTGGTTCTGCACAGTTTTCTAGGTACTCACACTATGTTCTTGAGTGAAATGGGCCTCATCACGGATCTGGTCAGGGTTTTAAATTCGCCTCTGGTCTCTGCACTTCACAGTGATCTGGGTCAGCTCTCTCTGGTTCTCTGGTCTGGGTCTCTAGTTCTGGATAGATTGAAGTCTCTAGTTTGGCTCTCTGGAGGTTTGATGGAGGTAAAGTATGGATTTTTCCGGCAGAGCGTCCCGCTGCAGATGGAATTGAAGGTCCCTATCTGTCCTGTCTGTCTGCTTTTATGTGTTTAGAATGTGGGTGTGTTCTAGCATCACTGACCCTACCTCTCTCTCAGCTTCTAATTGGTCAAACTTCCATTTATCATTTGATTGGGGGAGCTAGGTTGGGTCAGAGTGATGTCATTTTACAGCCTGCAGAAAGTCCACTCCTCCTGTCAACTTACACACAAATCTAGATTTGAAACAAATACATATTTGCAGAGGTACATATTGTTTTAAAATCATATGCACCCATCATGCATTACAGGAGGTATCCCCTGTTCAAACTCTGCTCTTCCTGGGAGCTTGCATTCAGAAATGGCACATATTTCACTTTTTAATTGATTTTTCAATTTCTGACATTGACCCAACTTTACATACATGTGCGCAGGGAGTATGGACATTAACTGATGAAGTTTCAGATTTTTAACATGCATACATTTAGAGTTATATCCACTTTTCCGCTGACACCCCCCTGAACATACCACCGGTTCTAAAAACCTCTTAAACTGTGGGCAGAAAAATCACAAGAATGATGGTATCATTTATAAAATTTTCACATGTCCGCTCTATGAGTTATTCATCTTTTTAGAGTTATGTTCTGGCTCCAAAGGGGTGTGGTTTCCTCTCAGCACAAGGTAGAAATACTGGTTTTTCCAGTTCTGCCAAGCCAGCTTGCTCTCACAGGCAGTGCCCCTCCCCTTTCCTCAGGAGGAAGCCACTTTTTACGACCATTTACGACTCCTGCCAATAAAACCTTTGCCTGAGCCAGGACAGGGCTTTGTTCACTTTCCTGCAGAGCACAGGTAATTCAATTATCAGATAGATGGCATATCCTTAGTGTGAGCAGCAAAAGGGCAGCTAGGCCTGGGAACACAGCTGTGACTCAAGTTTCACTCCTGATGGGGGTAGTTGCCAGGCAGAATTCAGTTCCTTAAGCCAGGTTTCAGATAAAATGTCACTTTTTGTTCCCCAGTTCCTGCATTCAAATAAAACTAAACATTTTTACATATGCAGCTAGAATGCTGATTCTAAGTGCAAAACTATGACATTTCAACAGTTACAAAGGCATGTGACACCAAACATAGGTCACTCATTTAATCTAAACATTTTCGATTTTAGTGTCTTTAAATCCAGTGCAACTTAAACTGCTGACTCCATAGCTCAGCCAGTTTTGTTATAAGCATTGTTCTGGGCTCTTCATTTCCCAGATTTTGTAGGCACACAAAACTCCATTCTACCAAATGTCTGCTGGTGTTCAGTGAATATTTTGCACATATTGCAATGTTTGAAATAGGCACTTTGGCTTGCCTTCAGAGAAACACAGGGTGGTTTTAAACTGCCGGCTTTTGGATAGTGGTGAGTACTGGTACTGCACCCATTTTTGGGATTTAAGAAAATGAATTCCCCACAATTCTAGGTTGCATTTGGCAATCAGCATTGCCATTCCCAATGGTTTCAGACTACTGTGCGGGTAGTCCAATGGTGGTTTTAAAGCGCTTTGAAGCTAACCGGCGCTACTGTTTTTCCTTTGGCAACCCATTTCCCTCATGGCAACCCGGCCTTTCATTCTCGCACTGGTGGGTGGCAAGTGAGGCAACCATTTCGGTGTGCGCACAAACTGCGCAGCTTTCCTGGATTTCGGCGCACATGTGGGTTTTCCGCCATCTTGAATTTTCTAAGCCCACAGCACCAAATGTTGTGGCATGATAGCTTAAACGTGGGTCAGGACACCCAACAAGCCCCCCCACGCGACTGCACTTTGAATGTGAGTCGATGGGGAGTCGCGTGCCCAAGGGTTTTGACCCACGCACCGGTCTGTCCGCATAATCTTCTTCCTCTTCTGTAGATGGCACAGTTCAGCATCTTCTTCTCCATCCGGTACTGATCGATCGGTTCCCCTCGCCGGTCCTGATGGGAATATTGGGCGGTCCACTGGGCCCATTGGATCTTCGTTCCTGGTTTCCGGATCGTCCTCCTTGGCCAGTCTCAAGGTCTTCTTTCTCCTAGGACGACAAAGGAAGAGCGGCAATACCTACTCATAGACGTTTTTCCACCACTGTTGAGATAGTGGGGCAGCATATGCATTTCATCATAACGAAACATTACATTCTTATTTTGAAAAAAAAACAGTATAACTAAGAGACAGTTTCATGCAAATCACAATATTTTAGAGACTAGATGTGGTATGTTTTATGGTTGGAACTGAATTAATCTGAGACAGTACCCGCTAGGATTCCAGAGGATTCCTCCAGTTGTTGCAGAGTGTGCCTGGGATGGCAACATTTCAACTGGTTTATGTGGACCCACTTGTCTTCCCCCTCTGCCGAACCGCCTTTGGGGATGTGGATTTTGTAGGCCACAGGGGAGATTTTGTCGATGATCTCAAAGGGTCCTTTCCATGTAGGCAAAAATTTGCGCTGCTTGGCCTGGTTCCTTTGGAAGTTGTATAGATAGACCCGGTCTCCCACCTGATATTCCTTCCTGGAAGTTTTCAGGTCATAATGGGTCTTCATGCTATCAGTTGATCTTTCTAGATTCCGCTGAGCATAAGCAAAAGCATGTTGGAGGTGTTTCCTTAAATTCTCTACATACTCATGAGTAGTGGAGGCATTTATCAGTGTTTGCTCTTGGGTCCTGTAGAGCAAATGCTGAGGAAGCACCATCTTGCGCCCAGTCATCAACTCAAATGGTGACATTTTGGTTGCAGATGAAGGGGTAGATCTGATGGCCATTAGGACCAGAGGTAATCGGATATCCCAACTTGGCCCAGAATCTGCCACAAACTTCTTTAAGATGCTCACAATTGTCCAGTTATATCTCTCTACTGCCCCAGAAGAAGCTGGCCGATAAGCAATATGCAACTTCCTTTTGACCCCCAGTATCTCCCACATCTTTGTCATTACTTCACTGGTGAAGTGGCTACCTCTGTCTGACTCAATCCTTTGAGGTAGACCAAAACGGGAAAAGATGTGGTTAATCATCAAGGCAGCTGCAGTTTCTGCCTTGCAATTTGGGGCTGGGAGACATTCCACCCACTTGGTAAACAAGCATGTCACAGTCAACATGTACTTATTCCCCCTAGCCGAGCGAATCACAGGGCCTACAAAGTCGATTTGTAAATCTGACCATGGCAGTGTCATTCCCCTCTTTTGTAAAGGCGCCCGGTGCATAAGGGATGATGGCTGAAATTGTGCACACACAAGACACCCCTTCAAGTATTGGTCGAGGTCCTGCCCCATGTGTGGCCAGTATGCAACCTCTCTTAAGATTTCCAATGTTGTGTGAAACCCCCTATGACCGGCGGTGGCCGCATCATGGGCGTGACTTAACATCAGACTTCGGAATGAGGTAGGAACCACCCACTGATCGTGGCCAGCTTTGGATTTCCTTACCAGCAAACCGTCTTGGATTCGGAACATTTTTGGACATTTCATCAACACTCTTAGGTCCTCTTTCCCAATGTAATCGGTATCCGTCAGGGGAAAGTTCTCAGGGTCCTCAAGGTGCTGGTAAAATTTACCAATTATTGGATCCCCCTTCTGAGCGGTAATCAAATCAGCATCAGGGGTCTCCTTACTCCATTGTACAATTGAAAGGTCGTTGTGAGCATTTGTCTGGGACCTAGTGATGGCAGTGACCTGGATTTCCCCCAACAGGGACTCAATCTCAATTAGATCCCCTTGGATGGCCCCGGTTTTGGCCAGCTGATCAGCTAAGTCATTTCCAGTTTTGTCTGGTCCCTCTACTTTGGAATGACCCTTGATCTTTTTCCAATAGATGGTCATCTCATTCGATGTGACCAGATCATCAATGTTTTGGATCAACTTCCCATGTTTCAAGGGTTTGTTGTTAGCACATAACATGCCTCTGGTTTTCCAATTAACCAGGTGCTCCATGAACCCGTTCCGTACATAATCCGAATCTGTGATTATGACCAGTTCGCGGAGTTGATGCTGGACAGCAGTGAGGATGGCCTGATGCACAGCCATCAATTCTGCCACCTGACTACTTCGGGGACCAATTTTGTATCCAGCGGAGGGTTCTGGGGACTCATTCACCCATGTATTCCCTACGCCAGCCACCAGTTCTTTCTCCCCGTTGTTGTCAACATGGTAAGAGCATCCATCCACATAGACAGTGGGCATTCCCTCACACTTGTCCTCTTCAAAGACTTTGTGTGGGGAATTAAGGTATGCCTCCGTGTTGTCCTTGATTTTTAGACTTTCGTCCTCGAGACAGTTTTCTCTGGCACAATCATGCAAGTCAGCCAGACCTTGCGCGAGTGGACTTTTCTTGTTTTGGCCATATCTGACCTCCACAGGAAAGCCTTGCATTGACAGAATCCAGGAAGTAATTCGGGAATTACTCACATTTCCGGCCCGGATTCTGTCACTTTGGAGATATTGCAGAGGCTGGTGTGGAGTCTCCACTATGATGTGTTCCTCCTGGATAAACGGGCGGTAATTCTTCAATGCCCACACCGTTGCCAGGAGTGCCTTCTCACAATCGTTGAATTTTTCCTCCACAGAGGATAAAGTTTTGCTCGCATAGGAGATTACTTTATTGACCTTGTCATGCTTTTGGTATAATACTGCCGTCAAGCACGTATTAGAGAACCCCGTCTCCAGGAAGAACTCCTTGTTTCTGACAGGGTAAGCTAGGCAAGGTGCTTGTGAGAGGCTTCTTTTGAGTTGTTTTACTGCCTCGGCTTGTTCTGGACCCCATTCCCACTTGACCCCCCCCTTCAGGAGATGAATCAGGGGTCTGGTGATCTCTGCGTAGCCCTCAATGAACTTCCTGCTGTAATTAGTCAGTCCAAGGAGGCTCCTTAGTTCTCGCAGAGTTGTGGGGTCTTTCAGTTTCTGAAGTGCTTCCACTTTCTTTTCCTGGGGACAGAGACCCTGAGGAGTAATCTCATGCCCCAAGAAATTAACACGGGTTCTACACCACTGTGCTTTCTGAAAGGAAAGTTTTGCTCCGGCGGCCCTCAACTGTGTCAGAACATAACGGATCTCCGCTATGTGTTCCTCCACAGATGAACTTTTGATGAGGACATCATCTACATAAGCCAGGTTACCCCTCGCACCCAGGTCGGGCATGGCCTTATGTAGGAAAATGTTGAATTCATTGCCGGAGTTGAGGTATCCGAAGGGAGTCCGGGTCCATGTGTACTGCTGGCCCCCAAAGGTAAAAGCCAGTTTGTATTGGTCCTCCCTGCTGACAGGCACAGTCCAGTATCCATTGGTCAGGTCTATTGCAGTGAATACCTGTGACCCCTGGATCTGGGCCAGACCTTGGTCAATGTAGGGCAGAGGCCATCGGGAAGTATGGACCCGTTTGTTGAGCTCCCTAAGGTCGGCGCAGAGTCTCCACTGGCCGTTTGGCTTCAATATTCCCAGCACCGGATTATTGAAGGTGCTGTGGACTGGACGGATTATTCCCCGGGACTCAAGGTTCTTAATTATTTCAGTAAGGGACTCCATTGATGCGAGAGGCAAGCGATATTGCTTCACAAACACAGGAGTCATGCCAGGGTCCGTGGGGATTGTTGTTGTGTGGATGTCAGTGCGACCACAGTCATATGAGTCTACCGCAAAGAGATCTTGGAAATCCAAGAAAACTTGTTTCAACTTTTGCTTTTGTTCCAGAGTCACACAGGCATCAGCTAGGTTGACTCTCTCTTCCACCATCTGCCTGAAGCCTGAAAAGACTTCTGGTTTGGCTATCTCCGCGGCCTCCTCCAGCTGGGTGGAGAAGTCCCTGGTCAGAGTGCTGATTTGGACCGGAGGCTTCAGGTGGGAAAGGCAGCCCTCATGTACCTGGAAAATCACCTCATCCCTCCTGAAGTCACACGTCACATCTTCCTTACCATAGGGGCAGGAAGTGTACACCAGGAAGTTCCCCCCATGCCGGGTAAAAATCCTGTCTGGTGTTGTATTGTCCTCACTGTCACTGTCAACACAGTCCTTGGGGATTGGTCCTAACAGTTCATTTACAAGATCAATGGAGAAATGTCGGTCATCAACCGCCATTCCAATAATGGTGCCTGCGGCTAGAGTAATACTCTTTAAGTCGCTGTTATCCACCTCTATTGGAATGGTGTCATGTTCTATGTTGACTAATGGTGTTGGGTTTACCCCCAACCCTTGCTGTTGGAGAGAAGCATTTAGATGTATGTAAGCATCAGGGTTTTTCAACTCTTGTCCCCTTTTGACTTTCACTTCCAGGGAGAATTGTCGGGTCCTTTCTGGGATGGTGACTTCCTCTTTAACCTGAATTTCAACTGCATAAGGTAGCAATTGAGCTGACCTAAATGCCTTTTCTGGATCATCAAAGCCCATGGGATTATCCGCTAATCGGGACCAAGCTTTGAAGTTTATTAGGTCCAAACTAATGGCAAAGCGATTGAGAATGTCACTGCCTAAGTAAAAGGCGGCAGTGACGTCTCGCACGACCCAACAATTATGGACTATGCTCTTGTTGCCAATGGAGATTTTGAGCATACACCTGCTTGGCAGGAGATGTTTGGAATTAGGTGCTTCCAGGTCCATTTCCCATTTGTCTATCAGTTTGAAGGCGGGAATGGCTGGATCTTTTAGGAGTTGGCGGAACATGGCTTCGCTGATGAAGCTCTTACCGTTGTTCACACACACTCGAGCGAGAACAGAGTCCTTCCCATCATTTAACTGAACAGGGATGAACAACTGCTCTCCAATTTGCTGAATATCAGCCAGGCTTTGAGCTGATTTCACATCTTTCTGGACTATAGGAGTGGGAGTTTCAGATTGTGGATTGGTAAAGAATTTCAGAGTGTTTCCTTCCAGCGTGGAATACCACCTTAAACTGGAAGGAAGGTTGATTTTCAGAAATAGAGAGGACCCCCCATCACCAGTCTGTTGTCCTACTGCTATTACTGTCACGTCTGGAATTTGGTTGTTCTGGAAGTGAAATTCTACTTGGTCAGATTTTTGTTCAACCATGTGGCATGTGCCGTTTAAACTAACATGGTTGACACTCTGTTTTAATTTTATTGGTCGGCTAGTCTGGGTCCAGAGGACCTTGTTTACGCAATCTATTAGGGGTGACAACCTTCTCAGGAGGTCATTCCCTAGTAAACAAGGGGTGCCCTCTGGAGTCACAACTATGACTGGGTGTTTCAACTTGTGTCCCCCAATTTTAATGTCCAAATCTGCAGTCCCCTCAACGGGAATTTCCTTCCCGTCAAAGTTCTGGAGTTGTCCAGGAAGTGAGGTGAGAGGAATTTGGTAATCCTCTCCCCTTCCTGCATTCAGTTCGTCAAAGGCCCTTCTGGACAGAAGGGTAGCTTGAGATCCAGTGTCCACCAGTGCCGAGATTGTACCCTGCCCCTGTACTTGTACCGGGGCATAATATCTTCGCTCCTTCTCCTCAAGGGGGCACAGGTAATGTACATTTTTGGACAACTGGTGGGCTAACTTTCTGGTTTTGGACATTGCTAGCGAAGAGATTTGGGCAGAATTCTGTGGAGAGCCTTGGGAATCTGAAAGAAAAATTTGGCAACTGGAGATCAGAGCCATTGTGGGTTCCCCTGGCTCCGGTTCTGGGCCGCCCCCCCCTTTTTGGAGGCAGTCACCAGGATGGGTTTGAACCAGGGGATTTTCTTGCTGTTGGTTCTGGGATGAGATGGTGGGCGGCGGTAGCTCAGTCTCCACATCTCCCCAGTCTGGATTTGCATCCCTAGGGACCCATTTTTCTTTGGGAGGAGTTCCCCCCTCTCTGAAGGAGAAGATCCTTTTCTCAGGATCCTCTGAGGATCCCTCTCCCTCAAATTGGAAGATCTGTACCTCCTCCTCAAACTGAGTCTGTTTGGGTCTTTTGTTTCTCCTACCCCCCCTCTGCTCCTTAGGAGGCAGACTTTCAGGGGCAAGAGATTTTGTTTCCGGTTCCTGGGTTTCCAGGGGCTGTTTACAAGTGAGGAAGGAAGCTTCCTCCAAGGCTTTACACCCCCCTTCCCTTTGTGCCTCCTCCCTGGGAACCGGTGAGTTATCGGGGTGCTGCCCCCGTCATTGTTCTGGAGCACCAGGTCCAGAGTTGGGTGCGTTCTGCGCCGGCACGCCCATCTGAGGGTTCTGCTGAGCCCTCAGTATGTGAACCAGATCCCGCGCCATGTTTTGAACCTGGCGCTCTAACTGGGAAACCCGCTCAGGCTGATACGGGGCCCTGTTTTCTCCCCTGGGCTGATCCCGGGAAGGGTAGCTGTCCCTCCTCTGGTAATACCCCGGGTTGGGAAGATTTGGGTACCCCTCCACCCTTGGCCTCCCCTCTCCCGGATTCAGTGGTCTGGGCTCAGGGAATTGGGGAAAGAAGGATGGATGGTTTTGGGGCTGAAAGTCGGGTGGATATCTGGGGAAAAAGTTCTGCCCAGGGTTTGGTAAATTTCTGCCCTCCTGTGGGAAGTTTGGAGGGAAGTTCCCTGGGTTAGGTGCTTGGCTGGATCCCCCCCCTTGGGCTGGAGGAGTCCACACATAACCCAGGATGGGTCTGTTACCTTTGTAGCGAGGACTTACATAGTCAGGAGAGCGAAGGACCCCATTGGGGGGACTACCTCTTTCACTCCCTGCCTGTGACTGGCCCGAGGACCTCCTGGGCCTAGCATTATTAGGTGCAGGTAGGTTTTTAGGCCCCCCCATCTCCAAATCCAAAACGGGGGTGACCTTTACCTCTGCCACCTTGGCAGCAGCAGGGGTGCTGTTGGCTTTGGGGTTTTTCTGGGCATTACTTTTGCTATCTATCGGTTTCTGCACCTCATAGATCCGGGTAGCCTGATCAATGACCCAGTCTAAAGATCTTTTCTCGTGAAAATCCCTCACGAGCTGGGTCATGATATATTTGGGCAAGGCATGGAAAAACGTATTTATAAATTCTCTGCTATCCGTGCGCACCCTTCTTGTGGTCTGTGCAAAAGCACGCTTTAACTCCTGCACAAATTCTTGTGGGGCCTGATCCTCCCCACATTGCAAATTGTAGGCTGCCTTGCGAGCCTCTTGAGGATTTCTGTGAACAGAAAAATGTTTCAAGATGGCCGCCTTATAGGTGGACCATCTTAAATGATTTTGGTCCTCCAGCCCCGCAAAGAAACTGGAGTATTCCGGGGAGAAGGTCCACTTTACATATTGAATACAGCTTTGGCTGTCCTTCAAATGGAAAGTCTCCATCATTTGCTCAAACAACTCTAAGTGCTCCCAAACAGAATACTTAGCGTTCTTATGGTAAGGCGTGATGACGCTCCTGATCGCCTTAATCTGCTTTAAGGGGTCCTTAAGCAAGGCCCTTTTTGCCTTATTGGCCTTTTTGGTTCGGGTAACCCTTGTCCATTCTTCCTCGGACTCAGAGGCACTGCTCCCAGAGGTTCCCGTCTGTTCTTCCAGGTTTTCCCGGATTCTGCGAGCCTGGGAATGGCTGGCAGAATGTGGGGACCTGGTCTCCTGTGTCCTGCGCAGTTCAGAGGAGTCTTCAGATTCCTCCTTGCTGCCAGGATTTGATGGGTACCCCCTCCACTGACCTAACTGGGCAGAGGTTTTCAGGATGCCCTTAATGGGCCTACTCTCCTGGGGTTCCCCATTGAACTGTACTGTACTTGGGTGCCCATACCCGGATGCCCACCCTTCCATTCCTGAGTGGTACTGGCCTATGAGCCCCATACTCTTAGCTGGATAGTAATCTGCCATCCCTGTGGCCCTGTGCTCATGTGCGCCAGGGGACATGGGGGTGGTAGAGTCCAGGGACTGGGGGAGATGAAGGCCCCTGGTGGTAGGGCTCCTGCGGTTATGGTCAGGAATCTCTCTTTCCCAGCGGACCTCATCTCTATCCGCCCCTGCTCCCTGTTGCAATGCAAGAGCCTGCATTTGTGCTTTCAGTTCCTCTGTTAAGGCCTTACTCGACTCTATCAGTTTCTCCTGCATCGCTACCTGTTGCTGGAGCCTATCATTGTGTTGGCAGAGAGCCTCATTCTCTCTCTGTGCTTCCTGATTGGTCCTGGAGTACTGGGCCAGTCTTTGCTGCAGGAGGGTTACCTCCTGGGCAATGTCCCTATTGGCCTGCTCCTTTCTTGCCAAAGCCTCTTCCACCCTCCTGGTGTGCTCTAGCAAGTTCTGGTGTTCTTTTTGGAGGTCACCCAGTCCCTGCTGGGTCAGGTGATTTTCTTCCATTTTTCTTTTTAAATGGCAGACTTCCTGGCCTAAGGTATCCCTTTCCTGACTGAGAGCCTGCATCTGTGCTACAGGTCGTCCCTTTGCCTTTGGAAGGCACCAGCATTCTGGCGCTCCTGATCAAACTCTGCCTGGGTATCCAGGTCTTTCAGAATTAGTTTGTTGCTCTCTGCCTTCACTCTATCTAGGTGGCCTTGCAGGGTGACTACCTGCTCAGCACATACCCTGTTGAAGTCCAGTTGTTGCTCCAGCTTTTTCTGGTTTTGCAGTAGGGAGTCCAAACCTTCTTGGTATTCCTTCTGCAAGGCCAGAAATCTGGTATCCTGTTCTACCTTTTCCTGTTGCAGCACATCCATATCCTTCTTTATTTTAATGATGTGCTGCCTACTATCATCTTCTGACTCCTGGCTCCTCTGCAGCCTCTGCTCAGAAGAGACCAGGTCAGATTGGACCTTCTCTAACGCCATCTGTTGCCTATTTGCCAGATTTTGGCTTTCAGCACATCTATCCTGCATGTCTCCCATATATAGGTACAGGTATGCCGCTATCCTAACAATCTTGTCGTGTTCATCTTTGGCCTTAGGAGCCATATATAGTTCACTCAGGGCCACATGTAATGGACCCTGATCTCTCCATAAGTCTGACCCTGTTTCAGTGACCTGTTGCTTGATGGCCTGCAACCAGACTGTTTGGTCCTGGTGAGTCCACTCACCTCTCACAAATAACTTATGTAAGAAGTGCTCTCTGGCTATTTTCATGTCTACTAAGGTCGTCATTCTAGAGATTGGTCTCTGTCCTGACTTACAGAAGTTAGTATTTTATTTTTGCAGAACAGAACTTTTCTTGGAGTGTCCCTTTTGAGGAATGCTTCACAGCGTAAGGCAGCGTGGTGATCCGACTGGATGTATGTATCCCGTCAGTTAGCACACTGTATTAAGCTGCACAAGTGGTATTCTAACCCAAACGTCCGGCCCGAGCCCCCAATTTGTAAGAGGATTCAATTCAACACTACAGCTAAGTCAACGCCTAGTCTATAATACTGAATGAAAACCCTTATTGATATATCTTTATGTCCAGTTCATGCGTTCTGGATGACTACCCCTATATAACACCCCTCTCTTGGAATCCTCCTGACCCCACTGAGCCAAGAAGTAGTTCTGTTTTGCAAGTTAAAAGGTTTATTTGATAATTTAAAATATATATATATCACACTTTATAATAAATTAATAATTGAATAGCACACTTAATCTGATATGATAAAGATCAACAACGGAGAATCTGGCACTAGCACACTTCTTATAATCACTAATGAGTTGACATGAAATGGATAAGGTAGCACACTGGTAAATAGGTACAGAAGTATAATGTGGTAGAGAATGCTTTCTAAGGTTCAAGGAAATGCAAGGTTGAATGAATGAAATGCAGTATAGAAAACAACTTGATATGATTTCAGCAAAACAATGTAATCACTTTTCTCTGGCAATCCCCTTCCCCCCTTGATGCAAGGCAAGGAAATGGAAGGAAAACACACAGTTCTCAGAAATGCAATCAATGTAAATCAGTTCACCCCAGCAAGCTTACACTACAGAAAACAGATAGGAGTTTTGAAAACACAGGCAAAATGCTTTGATATGTGCTAGCAATGGATGAGAAATATGCTGGAAATGCTTTTAATTCCCTTTCAGAGGTTCAGGGTGAGTGGTATCTAGTTAATATTAGTCCAGGCTCACACTAGCAATGAGGCAGGGATAGTTAGCAGGTTAAACGAATTTCTGGCAAATGGAAGGCAAGCAGCAGCAGTTTTTACATGTGAAGAAATTTGCAAATCGCGGTATGATTCGCGGATGCGTCGAGCGCTATTACAGAGGAACCACAAGGACTATCTCTATCGTTTTGGGGTCCTAGGAAAGCCTAGGATCTCAGCTTCAAAATGAAAGTTACTGCAAGTCTCTAGCACAAACGGTTGCGGAGATATGAGCGATTAAATAAAGGTCGTTTTTCAGATTTTAAATTTTAAAGTTCAAAAAGACAAGTGCAGCTTGCAACTAGGAAATGACAAGTGACAGATTTGGAGCTATCAGGCAGTTCTACTTAGGTTAAATAGATTGAATTATATTATTTTAACTAGGAGATTGGTTCTGCACAGTTTTCTAGGTACTCACACTATATTCTTGAGTGAAATGGGCCTCATCACGGATCTGGTCAGGGTTTTAAATTCGCCTCTGGTCTCTGCACTTCACAGTGATCTGGGTCAGCTCTCTCTGGTTCTCTGGTCTGGGTCTCTAGTTCTGGATAGATTGAAGTCTCTAGTTTCGCTCTCTGGAGGTTTGATGGAGGTAAAGTATGGATTTTTCCGGCAGAGCGTCCCGCTGCAGATGGAATTGAAGGTCCCTATCTGTCCTGTCTGTCTGCTTTTATGTGTTTAGAATGTGGGTGTGTTCTAGCATCACTGACCCTACCTCTCTCTCAGCTTCTAATTGGTCAAACTTCCATTTATCATTTGATTGGGGGAGCTAGGTTGGGTCAGAGTGATGTCATTTTACAGCCTGCAGAAAGTCCACTCCTCCTGTCAACTTACACACTAATCTAGATTTGAAACAAATACATATTTGCAGAGGTACATATTGTTTTAAAATCATATGCACCCATCATGCATTACAGGAGGTATCCCCTGTTCAAACTCTGCTCTTCCTGGGAGCTTGCATTCAGAAATGGCACATATTTCACTTTTTAATTGATTTTTCAATTTCTGACATTGACCCAACTTTACATACATGTGCGCAGGGAGTATGGACATTAACTGATGAAGTTTCAGATTTTTAACATGCATACATTTAGAGTTATATCCACTTTTCCGCTGACACCCCCCTGAACATACCACCGGTTCTAAAAACCTCTTAAACTGTGGGCAGAAAAATCACAAGAATTATGGTATCATTTATAAAATTTTCACATGTCCGCTCTATGAGTTATTCATCTTTTTAGAGTTATGTTCTGGCTCCAAAGGGGTGTGGTTTCCTCTCAGCACAAGGTAGAAATACTGGTTTTTCCAGTTCTGCCAAGCCAGCTTGCTCTCACAGGCAGTGCCCCTCCCCTTTCCTCAGGAGGAAGCCACTTTTTACGACCATTTACGACTCCTGCCAATAAAACCTTTGCCTGAGCCAGGACAGGGCTTTGTTCACTTTCCTGCAGAGCACAGGTAATTCAATTATCAGATAGATGGCATATCCTTAGTGTGAGCAGCAAAAGGGCAGCTAGGCCTGGGAACACAGCTGTGACTCAAGTTTCACTCCTGATGGGGGTAGTTGCCAGGCAGAATTCAGTTCCTTAAGCCAGGTTTCAGATAAAATGTCACTTTTTATTCCCCAGTTCCTGCATTCAAATAAAACTAAACATGTTTACATATGCAGCTAGAATGCTGATTCTAAGTGCAAAACTATGACATTTCAACAGTTACAAAGGCATGTGACACCAAACATAGGTCACTCATTTAATCTAAACATTTTCGATTTTAGTGTCTTTAAATCCAGTGCAACTTAAACTGCTGACTCCATAGCTCAGCCAGTTTTGTTATAAGCATTGTTCTGGGCTCTTCATTTCCCAGATTTTGTAGGCACACAAAACTCCATTCTACCAAATGTCTGCTGGTGTTCAGTGAATATTTTGCACATATTGCAATGTTTGAAATAGGCACTTTGGCTTGCCTTCAGAGAAACACAGGGTGGTTTTAAACTGCCGGCTTTTGGATAGTGGTGAGTACTGGTACTGCACCCATTTTTGGGATTTAAGAAAATGAATTCCCCACAATTCTAGGTTGCATTTGGCAATCAGCATTGCCATTCCCAATGGTTTCAGACTACTGTGCGGGTAGTCCAATGGTGGTTTTAAAGCGCTTTGAAGCTAACCGGCGCTACTGTTTTTCCTTTGGCAACCCATTTCCCTCATGGCAACCCGGCCTTTCATTCTCGCACTGGTGGGTGGCAAGTGAGGCAACCATTTCGGTGTGCGCACAAACTGCGCAGCTTTCCTGGATTTCGGCGCACATGTGGGTTTTCCGCCATCTTGAATTTTCTAAGCCCACAGCACCAAATGTTGTGGCATGATAGCTTAAACGTGGGTCAGGACACCCAACAGGTGCTTGGAATGAGAGGTGAGTGAGAGAAGCGCACTGCCCCTCTGGTGTGCAGACACGCTGCACGCCTCTGGTGCTGGGAATGAGAGGTGAGTGGGAGAAGCTCCCTGCCTCTCTGTTGTGCAGACGCACTGCATTTGTCTCTGGTGCTGGGAATGAGAGGTGAGTGGGAGAAGCTCCCTGCCTCTCTGGTGTGCAGACACACTGCACTTGGCTCTGGTGCTGGGAATGAGAGGTGAGTGAGAGAAGCTCCCTGCCCCTCCGGTGCAGAAACACTGCACTTGGCTCTGGTGCTGGGGATGAGAGGTGAGTGAGAGACGCTCCCTGCCTCTCTGGTGTGCAGACACGCTGCACTTGCCTCTGGTCCTGGGAATGAAATGCGAGTGGTGAAGCATCCTGCCTCTCTGGTGTGCCGACACATTGCACTTGTCTCTGGTGCTGGGAATGTGAGGTGAGTGGGAGAATATGCCTGCTCCTCTGGTGTGCAGACTCACTGCACCTGTCTGGTGCTGGGAATGAGAGGTAAGTGAGTGAAGCTCCCTGCCTCTCTGGTGTGCAGACACACTGCACTTGGCTGCGGTGCTGGGAATGAGAGGGGAGTGGGAGAAGCTCCCTGCCTCTCTGGTGTGCAGACACACTGCACTTGTCTCTGGTGCTGGGAATGAGAGGTGAGTGGAAGAAACTCCGTGCCCCTCCGGTGCAGAAACACTGCACTTGGCTCTGGTGCTGGGAATGAGAGGCGAGTGAGAGACGCTCCCTGCCTCTCTGGTGTGCAGACACGCTGCACTTGCCTCTGGTGCTGGGAATGAAATGCGAGTGGTGAAGCATCCTGCCTCTCTGGTGTGCAGACACATAGCACTTGGCTCTGATGCTGGGAATTAGAGTGAGTAGACACACTGAATAATGCATTGTGCTGTCAGTGGTTGGCTGGTTAGACAGGGCCATGGTTCTGAGTTATGCCGACACTGCACGAGGCACAGCTTTTTAGAATGGTTAGTTAGTGAGAGAAGCTCCCTGCCTATGAGGTGTGCAAACATATTGTAAGGCTCTGTTTCTGGGTATTAAATGCCAAGGAGAGAAGCTCCCTGGCTCATCATTGTGCAGACATACTGAAATATGTTTGGTGTTGTCAATTATTGGTTGGGGAGAGGCTCACTGCCTCTGAGGTATGCAGACACCCGAAATTAGGCACATGGTTATTTGTTGAGAAAAGCGCCCTGCCTCGGAGAGGTGTGAAACACAGCGCATCAGACTCTGGTTCTAATAATGAGATGATGGTGAGAGAAGCGCCGTGCCCCAGAGAGGTGTGAAACACAGCGCATCAGACTCTGGGTCTAATAATGAGGTGATGGTGAGAGAAGCGCTGTGCCCCTGAGAGGTGTGAAACACAGCGCATCAGACTCTGGTTCTAATAATGAGATGATGGTGAGAGAAGCGCTGTGCCCCTGAGAGGTGTGAAACACAGCGCATCAGACTCTGGTTCTAATAATGAGAGATGATGGTGAGAGAAGCGCCCGGCCTCAGAGGTGTGAAACACAGCGCATTACACTCTGTTTCTAATAATGAGATGATGGTGAGAGAAGCGCCGTGCCCCAGAGAGGTGTGAAACACAGTGCATCAGACTCTGGTTCTAATAATGAGATGATGCTGAGAGAAGCGCCCTACCCCAGAGAGGTGTGAAACACAGTGCATCAGACTCTGGTTCTAATAATGAGAGGGTGGTGAGAGAAGCGCCGTGCCCCAGAGAGGTGTGAAACACAGTGCATCAGACTCTGGTTCTAATAATGAGATGATGGTGAGAGAAGCGCCCTGCCTCGGAGAGGTGTGAAACACAGTGCATCAGACTCTGGTTCTAATAATGAGATGATGGTGAGAGAAGCGCCCGGCCTCATAGAGGTGTGAAACACAGTGCATCAGACTCTGGTTCTAATAATGAGATGATGGTGAGAGAAGCGCCCGGCCTGATAGAGGTGTGAAACACAGCGCATTACACTCTGGTTCTAATAATGAGATGATGGTGAGAGAAGCGCCCGGCCTCATAAAGGTGTGAAACACACCGCATTACACTCTGGTTCTAATAATGAGATGATGGTGAGAGAAGCGCCCTGCCCCAGAGAGGTGTGAAACACTGTGCATCAGACTCTGGTTCTAATAATGAGATGATGGTGAGAGAAGCGCCCTGCCCCAGAGAGGTGTGAAACACAGTGCATCAGGCTCTGGTTCTAATAATGAGATGATGGTGAGAGAAGGGCCGAAGCGCCGTGCCCCAGAGAGGTGTGAAACACAGTGCATCAGACTCTGGTTCTAATAATGAGATGATGGTGAGAGAAGCGCCCTGCCTCGGAGAGTTGTGAAACACAGTGCATCAGACTCTGGTTCTAATAATGAGAGACGGTGAGAGAAGCGCCCTGCCTCGGAGAGGTGTGAAACACAGTGCATCAGACTCTGGTTCTAATAATGAGATGATGGTGAGAGAAGCGCCCTGCCTCGGAGAGGTGTGAAACACAGTGCATCAGACTCTCGTTCTAATAATGAGATGATGGTGAGAGAAGCGCCCGGCCTCATAGAGGTGTGAAACACAGCGCATTACACTCTGGTTCTAATAATGAGATGATGGCGAGAGAAGCGCCCTGCCCCAGAGAGGTGTGAAACACTGTGCATCAGACTCTGGTTCTAATAATGAGATGATGGTGAGAGAAGCGCCGTGCCCCAGAGAGGTGTGAAACACAGTGCATCAGACTATGGTTCTAATGAGATGATGGTGAGAGAAGCGCCCGGCCTCATAGAGGTGTGAAACACAGCGCATTATAGTCTGGTTCTAATAATGAGATGATGGTGAGAGAAGCGCCCTGCCCCAGAGAGGTGTGAAACACAGTGCATTACGCTCTGGTTCTAATAATGAGATGATGGTGAGAGAAGCGCCGTGCCCCAGAGAAGTGTGAAACACTGTGCATCAGACTCTGGTTCTAATAATGAGAGATGGTGGTGAGAGAAGCGCCCTGCCCCATAGAGGTGTGAAACACAGCGCATCAGACTCTGGTTCTAATAATGAGATGATGGTGAGAGAAGCGCTGTGCCCCAGAGAGGTGTGAAACACAGCGCATCAGACTCTGGTTCTAATAATGAGAGATGATGGTGAGAGAAGCGCCCGGCCTCATAGAGGTGTGAAACACAGCGCATTACACTCTGTTTCTAATAATGAGATGATGGTGAGAGAAGTGCCGTTCCCCAGAGAGGTGTGAAACACAGTGCATCAGACTCTGGTTCTAATAATGAGAGATGGTGGTGAGAGAAGCGACCTGCCCCAGAGAGGTGTGAAACACAGTGCATCAGACTCTGGTTCTAATAATGAGAGATGGTGGGGAGAGAAGCGCCCTGCCCCAGAGAGGTGTGAAACACAGTGCATCAGACTCTGGTTCTAATAATGAGATGATGCTGAGAGAAGCGCCCTACCCCAGAGAGGTGTGAAACACAGTGCATCAGACTCTGGTTCTAATAATGAGAGGGTGGTGAGAGAAGCGCCGTGCCCCAGAGAGGTGTGAAACACAGTGCATCAGACTCTGGTTCTAATAATGAGATGATGGTGAGAGAAGCGCCCTGCCTCGGAGAGGTGTGAAACACAGTGCATCAGACTCTGGTTCTAATAATGAGATGATGGTTAGAGAAGCGCCCGGCCTCATAGAGGTGTGAAACACAGTGCATCAGACTCTGGTTCTAATAATGAGATGATGGTGAGAGAAGCGCCCGGCCTGATAGAGGTGTGAAACACAGCGCATTACACTCTGGTTCTAATAATGAGATGATGGTGAGAGAAGCGCCCGGCCTCATAAAGGTGTGAAACACACCGCATTACACTCTGGTTCTAATAATGAGATGATGGTGAGAGAAGCGCCCTGCCCCAGAGAGGTGTGAAACACTGTGCATCAGACTCTGGTTCTAATAATGAGATGATGGTGAGAGAAGCGCCCTGCCCCAGAGAGGTGTGAAACACAGTGCATCAGGCTCTGGTTCTAATAATGAGATGATGGTGAGAGAAGCGCCGAAGCGCCGTGCCCCAGAGAGGTGTGAAACACAGTGCATCAGACTCTGGTTCTAATAATGAGATGATGGTGAGAGAAGCGCCCTGCCTCGGAGAGGTGTGAAACACAGTGCATCAGACTCTGGTTCTAATAATGAGAGACGGTGAGAGAAGCGCCCTGCCTTGGAGAGGTGTGAAACACAGTGCATCAGACTCTGGTTCTAATAATGAGATGATGGTGAGAGAAGCGCCCTGCCTCGGAGAGGTGTGAAACACAGTGCATCAGACTCTGGTTCTAATAATGAGATGA
This sequence comes from Ambystoma mexicanum, assembly GCF_040938575.1. Taxonomy (NCBI): domain Eukaryota; kingdom Metazoa; phylum Chordata; class Amphibia; order Caudata; family Ambystomatidae; genus Ambystoma; species Ambystoma mexicanum. The sequence continues at coordinate 162,054,457 of NC_090938.1, read as the reverse complement.
TGGTGAGAGAAGCGCCCGGCCTCATAGAGGTGTGAAACACAGCGCATTACACTCTGGTTCTAATAATGAGATGATGGCGAGAGAAGCGCCCTGCCCCAGAGAGGTGTGAAACACTGTGCATCAGACTCTGGTTCTAATAATGAGATGATGGTGAGAGAAGCGCCGTGCCCCAGAGAGGTGTGAAACACAGTGCATCAGACTATGGTTCTAATGAGATGATGGTGAGAGAAGCGCCCGGCCTCTTAGAGGTGTGAAACACAGCGCATTATACTCTGGTTCTAATAATGAGATGATGGTGAGAGAAGCGCCCTGCCCCAGAGAGGTGTGAAACACAGTGCATTACGCTCTGGTTCTAATAATGAGATGATGGTGAGAGAAGCGCCCTGCCCCAGAGAAGTGTGAAACACTGTGCATCAGACTCTGGTTCTAATAATGAGATGATGGTGAGAGAAGCGCCCTGCCCCATAGAGGTGTGAAACACAGCGCATCAGACTCTGGTTCTAATAATGAGATGATGGTGAGAGAAGCGCTGTGCCCCAGAGAGGTGTGAAACACAGCGCATCAGACTCTGGTTCTAATAATGAGAGATGATGGTGAGAGAAGCGCCCGGCCTCATAGAGGTGTGAAACACAGCGCATTACACTCTGTCTCTAATAATGAGATGATGGTGAGAGAAGTGCCGTTCCCCAGAGAGGTGTGAAACACAGTGCATCAGACTCTGGTTCTAATAATGAGAGATGATGGTGAGTGAAGCGCCCTGCCCCAGAGAGGTGTGAAACACAGTGCATGAGACCCTGGTTCTAATAATGAGAGATGTTAGTGGGAGAAGCTCCCTGCCTCTCTGGTGTGCCGACACACTGCACTTGTCTCTGGTGCTGGGAATGAGATGTGAGTGGGCGAAGCCATCTGCCTCTCTTGAGTGCAGACACACTGCACTTGTCTCTGGTGCTCGGAATGAGAGGTGAGTGGGAGAAGCTCTCTGCCTCTCTGGTAGGCAGACACATTGCACTTGCCACTGGTGCTGGGAATGAGATGCGAGTGGGCAAAGCCACCTGCCTCTCTGGAGTGCAGACACACTGCACTTGTCTGTGGTGCTCGGAATGAGTGGTGAGTGGGAGAAGCTCCCTGCCTCTCTGGTAGGCAGACACATTGCACTTGCCACTGGTGCTGGGAATGAGAGGTAAGTGGGAGAAGCTGCCTGCCCCTCTGGTGTGCAGACACACTGCACTTGTCTCTGGTGCTGGGAATGAGATGTGAGTGGGCAAAGCCACCTGCCTCTCTGGAGTGCAGACACACTGCACTTGTCTCTGGTGCTCGGAATGAGAGGTGAGTGGGAGAAGCTCCCTGCCTCTCTGGTAGGCAGACACATTGCACTTGCCACTGGTGCTGGGAATGAGAGGTGAGTGGGAGAAGCCGCCTGCCCCTCTGGTGTGCAGACACACTGCACTTGTCTCTGATGCTGGGAATGAGATGTGATTGGGCAAAGCCACCTGCCTCTCTGGAGTGCAGACACATTGCACTTGGCTCTGGTGCTGGCAATTAGAGGTGAGTGAGAGAAGCTCCCTGCCCCACTGGTGTGCAGACACACTGCACTTGGCTCTGGTGCTGGGAATTAGAGGTGAGTGAGAGAAGCTCCCTGCCCCTCTGGTATGCAGACACACTGCACTTGTCTCTGGAGCTGGGAATGAGAGGTGAGTGAGAGAAGTGCCCTGCCTATCTGGTGTAAGACACACTGCACTTGGCTCTGGTGCTGGGAATGAGAGGCGAGGGAGAGAAGCTCCCTGCCTCTCTGGTGTGCAGACACACTGCACTTGGCTGCGGTGCTGGAACTGAGAGGTGAGTGTGCGAAGCCACCTGCCTCTCTGGGGTGCAGACACACTGCACTTGTCTCTGGTGCTGGGAATGCGAGGTGAGTGGGAGAAGCTCCCTGCCTCTCTGCTGTGCAGACACATTGCACTTGCCACTGGTGCTGGGAATGAGAGGTGAGTGGTAGATGCTCGCTCCCTCTCTGGGGTGCAGACACACTGCACTTGTCTCTGGTGCTGGGAATGTGAGGTGAGTGGGAGAATACGCCTGCTCCTCTGGTGTGCAGACTCACTGCACCTGTCTCTGGTGCTGGGAATGAGAGGTGAGTGAGAGAAGCTCCCTGCCTCTCTGGTGTGCAGACACACTGCACTTGGCTGCGGTGCTGGGAATGAGAGGTGAGTGAGAGAAGCGCACTGCCCCTCTGTTGTGCAGACGCACTGCATTTGTCTCTGGTGCTGGGAATATGAGGTGAGTGGGAGAAGTTCCCTGCCTCTCTGGTGTGCAGACACACTGCACTTGTCTCTGGTGCTGGGAATGAGAGGTGAGTGGGAGAAGCTCCCTGCCTCTCTGGTGTGCAGACACACTGCACTTGGCTCTGGTGCTGGGAATGAGAGGTGAGTGAGAGAAGCTCCCTGCCCCTCCGGTGCAGAAACACTGCACTTGGCTCTGGTGCTGGGAATGAGAGGCGAGTGAGAGACGCTCCCTGCCTCTCTGGTGTGCAGACACGCTGCACTTGCCTCTGGTGCTGGGAATGAAATGCGAGTGGTGAAGCATCCTGCCTCTCTGGTGTGCAGACACATTGCACTTGGCTCTGATGCTGGGAATTAGAGTGAGTAGACACACTGAATAATGCATTGTGCTGTCAGTGGTTGGCTGGTTAGACAGGGCCATGGTTCTGAGTTATGCAGACACTGCACGAGGCACAGCTTTTTAGAATGGTTAGTTAGTGAGAGAAGCTCCCTGCCTATGAGGTGTGCAAACATACTGTAAGGCACTGTTTCTGGGTATTAGATGCCAAGGAGAGAAGCTCCCTGGCTCATCATTTTGCAGACATATTGAAATATGTTTGGTGTTGTCAATTATTGGTTGTGGAGAGGCTTACTGCCTTTGAGGTATGCAGACACCCGAAATTAGGCACATGGTTATTTGTTGAGAAAAGCGCCCTGCCTCGGAGAGGTGTGAAACACAGCGCATCAGACTCTGGTTCTAATACTGAGATGGTGGTGAGAGAAGCGCCCTGCCTCGTAGAGGTGTGAAACACTGTGCATCAGACTCTGGTTCTAATAATGAGAGACGGTGGTGAGAGAAGCGCCCTGCCCCAGAGAGGTGTGAAACACAGTGCATCAGACTCTGGTTCTAATAATGAGAGACGGTGGTGAGAGAAGCGCTCTGCCCCAGAGAGGTGTGAAACACAGTGCATGAGACTCTGGTTCTAATAATGAGAGACGGTGGTGAGAGAAGCGCCCTGCCCCAGAGAGGTGTGAAACACAGTGCATGAGACTCTGGTTCTAATAATGAGAGACGGTGGTGAGAGAAGCGCCCTGCCCCAGAGAGGTGTGAAACACAGTGCATCAGACTCTGGTTCTAATAATGAGAGACGGTGGTAAGAGAAGCGCCCTGCCGTAGAGACGTGTGAAATACAGTGCATCAGACTATGGTTCTAAGTTTCATCAGAATCTGGTTCTAATAATGAGTGCATGGTGAGGTGTGAAACACAGTGCCATCAGGCTCTGGTTCTAATAATGAGAGGGTGGTGAGAGAAGCGCCCTGCCCCAGAGAGGTGTGAAACACAGTGCATCAGACTCTGGTTCTAATAATGAGAGGGTGGTGAGAGAAGCGCCCTGCCCCAGAGAGGTGTGAAACACAGTGCATCACATTCTGATTCTAATAATGAGAGGATGGTGAAAGAAGCGCCCTGCCCCAGAGAGGTGTGAAACACAGTGCATCAGATTCTGATTCTAATAATGAGATGATGGTGAGAGAAGCGCCCTGCCCCAGAGAGGTGTGAAACACAGTGCATCAGATTCTGATTCTAATAATGAGATGATTGTGAGAGAAGCGCCCTGCCCCAGAGAGGTGTGAAACACAGTGCAGCAGATTCTTGTTCTAATAATGAGTGGATGGTGAGGTGTGAAACACAGTGCATCAGACTCTGGTTCTAATAATGAGAGATGGTGGTGAGAGAAGCGACCTGCCCCAGAGAGGTGTGAAACACAGTGCATCAGACTCTGGTTCTAATAATGAGAGATGGTGGGGAGAGAAGCGCCCTGCCCCAGAGAGGTGTGAAACACAGTGCATGAGACTCTGGTTCTAATAATGAGAGATGATGGTGAGAGAAGCGCCCTGCCCCAGAGAGGTGTGAAACACAGTGCATCAGACTCTGGTTCTAATAATGAGAGATGGTGGTCAGAGAAGCGCCCTGCCCCAGAGAGGTGTGAAACACAGTGCATCAGATTCTGGTTCTAATAATGAGAGGGTGGTGAGAGAAGCGCCCTGCCGTAGAGACGTGTGAAACACAGTGCATCAGACTATGGTTCTAAGTTTCATCAGAATCTGGTTCTAATAATGAGTGGATGGTGAGGTGTGAAACACAGTGCATCAGACTGTGGTTCTAATAATGAGATGATGGTGAGAGAAGCGCCCTGCTCCAGAGAGGTGTGAAACACAGTGCATCAGATTCTTGTTCTAATAATGAGATGATGGTGAGAGAAGCGCCCTGCCCCAGAGAGGTGTGAAACACAGTGCATCAGATTCTTGTTCTAATAATGAGATGATGGTGAGAGAAGCGCCCTGCCCCAGAGAGGTGTGAAACACAGTGCATCAGATTCTGATTCTAATAATGAGATGATAGTGAGAGAAGCGCCCTGCCCCAGAGAGGTGTGAAACACAGTGCATCAGATTCTTGTTCTAATAATGAGTGGATGGTGAGGTGTGAAACACAGTGCATCAGACTCTGGTTCTAATAATGAGAGATGGTGGTGAGAGAAGCGACCTGCCCCAGAGAGAGGTGTGAAACACAGTGCATCAGACTCTGGTTCTAATAATGAGAGATGGTGGGGAGAGAAGCGCCCTGCCCCAGAGAGGTGTGAAACACAGTGCATGAGACTCTGGTTCTAATAATGAGAGATGATGGTGAGAGAAGCGCCCTGCCCCAGAGAGGTGTGAAACACAGTGCATCAGACTCTGGTTCTAATAATGAGAGGGTGGTGAGAGAAGCGCCCTGCCCCAGAGAGGTGTGAAACACAGTGCATCAGACTCTGATTCTAATAATGAGAGGGTGGTGAGAGAAGCACCCTGCCCCAGAGAGGTGTGAAACACAGTGCATCAGACTCTGGTTCTAATAATGAGAGATGATGGTGAGAGAAGCGCCCTGCCCCAGAGAGGTGTGAAACACAGTGCATCAGACTCTGGTTCTAATAATGAGAGATGATGGTGAGAGAAGCGCCCTGCCCCAGAGAGGTGTGAAACACAGTGCATCAGACTCTGGTTCTAATAATGAGAGATGGTGGTGAGAGAAGCGCCCTGCCCCAGAGAGGTGTGAAACACAGTGCATCAGACTCTGGTTCTAATAATGAGAGATGATGGTGAGAGAAGCGCCCTGCCCCAGAGAGGTGTGAAACACAGTGCATCAGACTCTGGTTCTAATAATGAGAGATGATGGTGAGAGAAGCGCCCTGCCCCAGAGAGGTGTGAAACACAGTGCATCAGACTCTGGTTCTAATAATGAGAGATGGTGGTGAGAGAAGCGCCCTGCCCCAGAGAGGTGTGAAACACAGTGCATCAGACTCTGGTTCTAATAATGAAAGATGATGGTGAGAGAAGCACCTTCAACATGTCATTCTAGCTACAGATGATTTCTTGTGTAGTTTGTGAGCGGCTGATCCTCCTGATGAAACGTTCACACGCGGGCACCTTCAAGAGGTTTGCTCACATTGTTGCGTGTTGCACAATCCTAATACATGAATACACAGTAGAATGTTTTCCTTCTCCATCCACCACTCTGCCTTTAGCGTTCCCAGATGTCTTCTCTTCATCCCACTCGTTCATTTGCAGAACAGTGCTTTGTGTTCGGCTGCCTCACTAACCACTGTTGCCCATGGTTATTTCACGCGGCAGAGCGGGGCGCCTCCGAGGTCGGAGGGGGTGACTTTATCAAGCCCAGGAAGCTGTTAAATCCGGTGAAAGATTCGAGGAGTCACCGAGAGCTTCACCGTGAACTGCTCCTCACTCACAGGAGGTAGGTAAGCCTGGAATGTGGGTTTAATGTTGTATGGTGACAATGGGGGGTACACGTCACCTGGACACCCTGGTTCCAGTTCTGGGTCTGCATTCATATTCCTCCTGTTCATTACTAATCCAAGACTACAACTCCCAAAATTCATCTAGCTAATTAAATCATAGACCCTGGGCCTCATTACGAGTTTCCCGGTATGGGAAAAAATGCTGGTAATTCTGTCACTGGCATTTTGTCTGTCACTGGCATTTTGTCCGTACTGGGAATACATGGGTTTTCTAATAGGGGACATGGATATACCTCCAGCCCTGACCTGCCGGTAAATCAGGCCCCCACTGGCAAAAAAAATACCACAATTTACCTCAACTGAGTCCTGTGGGACTCCCTGGAATGGGGATTTACCCGCTTATCCGCCGCCTGGAATATCCTGGTAATACCGGGATATCAGGCGGGGGAAATAGTAGGTGCAGTTTGCCGGTATCCTGATGGCATTAGCGGCGGGATACCAGGAAACTTGTAATGAGCCCATATGTTTGGAAACATGTTGACCCAGTGACATTTAATCCTTGGGTAGCACAATTTTGGAGAGCGCTGGAGAAAAGAAAGTTTTAAAGGGGATGATGTGTTTGGCTCAGATGAGAGAGTGGGTCTGTTAGACATTGGTATATTGTCGCTGGGAGCTGTAGACTAGAACGATCATCCTTGCTTCACGCAATTACACACATTGTGTTATCTTGGGCAAATATATGTATCATCCTGTCGTTTATTTACCTTAGAAATGTGCTAATTCCATTATAAAGCACTACATATACAAGTTAAGGTTTAAGCCACGAGCAATGGTCAGTGGTAAGCAAGTGATATGGTAGACAGTGGAGGCTGCTGCGTGGTACCTCAGTGAACGCATGCTGTCCTCTACGTACTGTATGTTGTTGTGGACATTTCAGTATTTGGAAATGTCAAATTATTTGGAACACCTGTCAGCATCTCTTCTAACCCCTGTAATGATCTTTTCTCCACTAGGGGTCTGACCCCAGAACATAAGCCCGAGCTACAGAAAGTGATGGAAACGCGCAAGCTGAGCCAGCGCAGGAAGGAGGAGGAGGCTCAGAGGCCGAAGACTGACCTCGAGGAGCAGCTCCAGAAGCGTCAACAGCATCTGGACCAGGTGATGCATGCCTGGGTTTTATTATTAAATACTTCAGATTTTATTTCTTTATATACTCTCACCTATAGCGAAACTGTCTTATACAGCATTAATGCACACATACCTTTCTATTTCAAAATGTTCGAGAAATTGAATATATCCAAATAAGGTTAACAGTGATTTTATTGCGGAAATAACAGTGACGTACAATTATAAAGTGCAATAAATATTGCAAGAAAAAATATCGATATCCCTTTAACATTGCCCATTGTAAAAATACCTTTTTTTGGGGGGGAGCGGGAGGGACGAAGACCCCCTTACCTCTCCTACTCCTAAACTCTCCTTTTCTCCCTCCCCTTCATCACAGTTTTAACCTAATCTGTTTTTCTTACACCTAAAACTCACCCCTATCATTACGCTTTCTTGCCTTTATTTTTATCTTTTTTTCTGCTGGTTGGTATTTTTTACCTATTCCATTAATTCTAGCAATATTATTTTCATCTTTGTAACTTCAATCGTTATTATTTCCTGCAATATTATCACTGGATACATCAAAGGTATGGAGGAAACGAGAAAGGAAATTTAGAAAGGAAAAGAGGCATGATGGCAGATGAGACCTAAAGGACCATGATCAACAAAAGATAAATACAATTGCAAATGCTCAACATTTCCTGGAACTTTGTGAACTGGCCCCATAATTTATCAAATTTACTTAAAGATTTTCAGTCCAAAATATTTTGGGGAACAGAAATATTCATATGGGGTCTTTACAGTCTTTTTTATTTAAAAGTTTAAATAAATAGTGTGTTCTTGCAGCTATAACTTACAGCTATAACTAACTAACCATCCTGCTCAACCGTCTCCGTGAAAACCTGGGTATCACTGATCAGGCTCTGGCCTGGCTGACCTCTTTCCTCTCAGATCGACCCTCCCAGGTCCAACCTGGGTCCTTCCTTTCATCTATCTTCCTCTCTACCTGTGGTGTCCCCCAGGGATCTAACCTCTCGCACTGGCTTTTCAACCAACACCCGGCAACTCTCGCCCACTGCATTGCCACTTTCTGCTCAAATTTCCAGTGCTATGCTGATGACACTCAACTCATTTTCAGGCTTCCCTCTACCACCTCCTCTCCCTCTCTCATCTCTGATTGCCTAACTGCCATTCAAGATTGGCGTGCTGCCAATGATCTCTGCCTGAATGCCAGCAAGACTGATATCCTTCTCATCGGCACACCTTCACCACACTTCCCCTCACTCTCTGGCCGGCCTCCCTTGGCCCTCCTCCTACCGCCACCTGCGAGGCTAAGAACCTCAGGGTCATCTTTGACTCCACCCTTTCCTTCTCCGCCCACATCTCTGAGGTCTCTAAAAAGTCAAATTTCCTACTGCACATCTGCCTTTCCTCTCCTTCCCCCAGAAGCTCATTGTATCCCAAGCTCTGGTTCTCTCTAGGTTGGACTATTGTAACAGCCTCTTTCTAAATCTACCTGCCTCTACTCTACGCCCTCTGTAACTAATCCGGAACAGGACTGCGAGACTTGTCTTTGGCCTCAAGCCCTGGGATTGTATTTCTCCAGCTCTGAAATCTCTCCATTGGCTCCCAGTGGAAGCAAGGATTAAATTCAAAACCCTCTTCATTGCCCACAAGGCTTTCTGGGGCCTGGGTCCAAAACACCTTCAGCTATCCCTCCGCAAATAGCTCCCCTCTCGTGCACTTCGCTCTTCTACCTCCAACTCCCTCAAGTCAGTCGTTTTTCAAAATAAAAAAAACGAGCTGGGGTAGATCTGTCTTCGGCTGGGGCCTCCCTCTGGAACAGCCTCCCTGTCACTCTAAAACTTGAGGAGAGCCATCTCCGGTTCCGGAAGCACCTCAAGACCTTCCTCTTTTCTTCTGTCTTTGCTTCCCCTCTCCCTTGTTGATCTGTTATCTCGTGGAACCGTGCACCTGGCCACCCTCTGTCCTCCGGGCCCAGGTACCTGCTCACCCCGCCACCCTCCCGCACTGCCTCCTGTCCACCCCTTGCACTGGGGTCTGTATCTGTACCCATACAGCCCCCCCCCCCTTTTCTTCATGTTTTTATCAGACCTACCCTGTCTGCTGCCTTAAAGCTAGCACTTGCAAATTGCTGGCTGCACTACCACTGTTTGTTGCCTTTATTAATTATTTAGTTATTTATCTGTTTCTCCTCTGCTTCGCACTTTCCACTTCTCCCCTCTTCCATGCACTTTTCCCCTCCCCCTCTCCCATGCACTTGCATGTTCTCAATGTCCCAGGGCCTAGTAAGATCGCTGTTTTGTTCTCCCCTGTTCCCCTCCCTTGCCTTGTCGCGCTCTGAAACACTTGTGTACGAGCGCGATAGAAATAAAATATCAATATCAACCAGAGCCTATAAATATTTATGTTGGCTTCCGTTGTTGCACGCTTTCACTTCTAGCAAAGGGACTGAGGATTTTGAGGTGAATAAGATTGCAAGAGCTTGTCGTTTAATGCATGCTCCACACATGATTTGTGCCTAAAAAAATTGAATATTAAGAAAGCCTCTGTTATTCAAATCACCTGTGCCGGTGCCATGTGGGTGATGTGGCATCGTCCACCAGGCAGTAGAGGGAGGGGGTGACTCCAAGCTCACTCTGATCTAATCCTTGCAAGGAGGGTGTAAACGTGGAATTATGACAATCCTTTGAATTGCACTGCAGTCGTTTCACAAAGTACATACAATTTAGGAATTGCATATATCTGCATGTTTTATGTTGTCTGCAACCATGGATCCGTGTTGTCTTAAATTACATTTAACTTTAGATTTCATGTCCCTTTACATTTCTGGTACGTTACCCAGTCAGCTGCTTGAGGGTGTCACTGCCGCTCTGGTCACTTTATATTCCCTAACATAGAGCTTTCTGGCACCATGAGGCAGCATGTGGTTAAACACCTACAAAATAAAGGATTACACATTAAAGACTACGATAATAAAACATACAAAGTAGAGGTTGCAAAAGTAGGACATTGGGCCTCATTACGAGTGCAGCGCTAAGGGGTTAACAGCGCCGGTAAGGATGCCGGTGCCGTTAACCCCTTACCGCTGCATTACGAGGTCGCTTAGTGGGAGCCGCTAAAGGACCAGGGAGCGGCCCGTTGTTAGCTTCCTCCCCATTCCCATTGAGCCCTATGGGGGCTCGAATGGGAATGGGGATGGGTATTTTGAATGAGGAATTTCCGGGTCCTCCAAGATTGGAATGGTGCAGTAATTCCTCATTCAAGGAACCTGGACCGCGTTTGGAGGCAGCCAATAGCACCAAGGCTACCTCCAAACTCGTAATGAGGCCCATAGAAATGATAGTCTAAAAAGTAAAGTATGAAAAACGTGAAGATGCCAACAGAAGGCTACTAAGAAGGAAGCTCACGAAAAGACAAAACAAAGGAAAAATAAATCCTGCAAAAATAATACTTCAATAATACATACTTAAAAAATAAACCAGCCAATAAAGTAAATGTATACCGCAAAAATAAGTAATGCAAAAAAATTAAAGCATGCATTAACAGAGTGAAGCATAAACATCGAATAATAAAGACTATTGAAATAAAGTCTGAAATATAATTATATAACAAATAATAAAATAAATGTGTAGATTTTCAGCGAAGAAGTGAATTGTAATAGAATAGCTGAGATGGGATCGTGTGAGTGGATAACATTAATTGAAAACTCCTTTTTTGATAAACTGATAAGTATATTGGGCAAAATTAATTTCCCCCACATTTAATACAACTTTTTTAAAGTGGGTCTCATAAAAGCAATCCAAACAAAACATCCTAAACCTAAATTATTCAATTGTTATAATGACTACTGCAGTGCAAACTCCCAAAAATGAATATATGGATCTGAGGGAAGAAGTGATTGCAACTCCTGTTCCTGTGGTCTCTCTATAGCTTGAAATAGTGGAAGGTCTTTTTAAATGTCTACGAGAATTGGCAAGGTTTTGTTATCGTCAAACCTATAGGTAAGGCTGGCTATTAAATGTGCACCTTAAAAATAACTGTATTAGATAGACTTAGTACTTTTGTCTCATTTTCATACTTTATTTTATTTTTATTTATGTAATGTATATAATATACAGGGAGGAACAATGCTCTTTTGATTAGAAAATAACGTACAATAGATAAGAAATCAGATTTCACAGGAAGCAGTGAGCTTCTTAAAATGGGGTGAGTCTGAGGAAGGTTGTGCAGAGGAATTAATGGAACAGTCACCGGGTACAATACATAAGTGGACATACATCGATTAAGGACAGCCAACATTGGACATTTGTAAGTGCAGGTAGGTAGTAATGCCAGGGTATTGCGTTCTTTTGCCAACAGTAATTACTTTGTGGTACGTTACCACAAAGTAATTACTTTTAATTTTCATCTAATTCTTTTGGGAATTGTGGGGTTAGGGGTAGACAGTGGGTGGGGAGGGGTTTAGGGTAGGAGCAGTAATGAAGGGGAAGGTGGGTGCATGGGGGAACCCCCGCAAATTGAAAAATAAAAATGAAATACAAAAATTCAATGTTATTACTTCGTGGTAAAGTACCATGAAGTAATTACTATGGGCAAAAGAACATGGAACCACGGCCAGCTGTGCTCAGGATGGATGAAGTGCTAGAGTGGAGGCAGAGGAAGTGAGGAACAGAGGATGGTTATAGGCAAGGAAAAATGTTAGCTAGATGGCAGATGAGAGGTAGTTAAGAGGGTAACTCGGAGGCCAGGAGGGAGGTTTTTACTTTGGTTTTGAACAAATCAGTGTGGACTCTATAAAATGTACTTTGAAATGCTGATCTACTCCTGGTGAATTATAATTGTCCAATGGACTTTAATAGAGAGTAACACTTGAAAATGATAATTTTCTCAAAATGTTTGATCCAAAACCATCCACTGCGGGTTGTTGGAAATTGACCTCTTTTGAATGTCTTGAGGTTTTCACTAGAAAACTTTGACCAGTCTTTTTTAACTCTTTTTATTTTTTTTTGTTCAGTGTGAGCGGGACAAGCAACTGGCTTCTCAGGGGACATCTGCCCTGGTACCAGAGTTTATCCAAGTGAAAGAAAGCCTCAAGAAGGTCCAGCTTCCCAGAGAAGGAGGGTTCCCCCAGACATGAGTCTTCAACATCCATAGACGGGGACCTTCCTCTGACCTGAGCCTGCTGGTGGATCTCCAGAGAAGTTGGGAGCTTACAGAACTGATGCTTTGTAACATCTTAGAGGGAAACAAGAGAGGGCAATGACACTCTTGAGCCTTCTTAAAAACAGGGCGACCTGGAAGAAGACACCATTCAGACATGACAAATCCTGCTTGAATGCCCGGCAATGAAATATATAATAGACTGGAAGACTGCAATCAGCACTCTGAGAAAACAGAATTGCTATATCCATACCATTTGGCAAACTAAGCTTCAACTTAGTTGGGGTGGTATGGTATGCCAACATGGAGGAACTACAACATTAGTGATCTACTTTACAAATCCGCTAGTGGTATGTCACAGAGCATTGCATTGCAAGATCTTAAAATTCTGTGGGAGGTGCAATGGCCTGATGAAACTAAAGCATATTCTCATTTTCTGTGGGAGGTAGAGTCTTGATAGATCTTAAGAACCACTGGGGGCCCTCGTGTACTACCCAAAAGACACTTGTGAGGTCTTAAAATGCACTGGAGTAGCCGCACCTGCACAGACTTAAGAGAGCTTAACGTGCACTGAGGGCAACACATGCTTGTAAACCCCCTGGGGTATCACATTCACATGCAACCATGAGGGATCTTGAAATGCACCGGCGACGTGAAGCCATAATGCAACTGAAGACACTTATATCTGCAATGGTATAGACGCGCTCCAGCAGATGAGAGAGGTCTTGAACACGCAGGTGGGATGGAATTCAAACAGATGTGCGACTGCAAACATTTGCATGCTTTGTTTTCAAAAACAAATGATATTGACATTTTAAGCGAATGCATGATACGGAGTGACATGCCGAAACCAGCATTGATGGGGCGTAGTCGATAACAGAACTTGGAAAGGATCTGGTATTCACTCTGAAAGACAGAGTGAGAGGGCAGAACGTGGCACCATAGCACTTAGTTGAGAGGAATTCTTTTTAGGAATGAACCAACATCCATAATCACTGGCACTTGATGATAGTCTGCCGACAACTTTCAGATGGTGGTTGTCAGCAGGAACTCAACCGGGAAACCCAATGGCCATTAGAAGTTGGATTCCTCACACACAGTGGAAGTTTAGGGAATTTTGTGTGGTGAGATGCCACCCGTGGATTATTCTATGCCAAAGTGATGAAGCAGTTGTAGAGGGACAAACAGGACTGCTAACTATTGGTCTGCTTGGTGTGTGTGACATGACTCGCCCATTTTGCCTTTTTCTAAGCAATATTCCCAATATCTTCAGTTTTACTGAAAATGTCCCCTTGACAGGGTAGCTGCAAAACTCTACGGGAATGGTGTGACATGCACACTTTCCCAATTGATGTAATTGTATGACATGCATGGTTTCAGCCATTAGACCTTGTGTAATTTGCTATCACTGTTGATTTGTTGAGGCAGGGAATCTAGAATAAACACTGAAGTCAGATCGAGTTCATGTGAGTGTGACACTACTCTACATTTACCATTATTAAAATGTATATATTTTTGATTAAACAGTGCCAGCTGCAAAGCAGAATTACTTTGTAGTGCTCCAAAAAGTGGGTACTGTGGGTTGTTGCATAGGGGGGGGGGGGGGGCACTGCTATGGGCATCTAGCGGGCCCCAGGGTGCTATGGGGCATCAGCATCGGAGAGGGTTGCCCGAGTTTAGTGGGGGCAGGGCGAGCCATACCCATGACCATGCGGACCTCTGCCACCGTACTGGCACGAGGGTCCTACGTCATTGTGGTCTGCAGGCCCGTGCTCACACAGTGTGGGCCTACAGGCCTAAATGAGAGACGGACCAGTTGTTCCTCTTAGGGAGTCTGCAGCCGTTCTGGTGCACGTGCCTACAGGGGCTCCTTTTGTTAGCTTGGGCCATGACAAAGTCATGGCCCATGTTAAAAGGGCAGTACACATGGGAGGGACACATTCCCTTAAAGGGGCAACGCACTTGGGATGGTCACACACCACACTCCTCCTTTTTCATAAAACACAGACAAATGTTACTGAACCATAAATGATTACAGAACAACATTACTTCGGCTACTTCAGAATTTAGGATCAACAACAAATGGGATATGCCACTGCTACACACATGGGGCTCACATCGTCATAGACATACAAAACATATCTACACACTCTAAACCTAACTAGCGGGTTACAGTTGCGGCTGGCAGACTGTCGGTGGAATAATGGCAGTTCGACTACTGTTACAAAAACCCTTTATTAACCTGGGGTCAGTGGAACTTCCACCACTGAATGACGCCATTGCTAGGAGCTAGCACCATTTTGAGCGTGCCTACAAACATACGGGAACATAGCATTGCTAGTGAGGGACTGTTTGTGTTGACACCTGTTGCGGTACCTACGCGCCCCGTTGAATTAGAAGGATTTGTCCTTGAGAGTTAAGGTGACGTTAGAGATCTTGCGTCGCACCAGGTTTAGCTACTACGGAGACTTAGAGCCCTTCCACTCCGTATGTGACAATATGTATTGGTTGTGTTGAGCTATACCTTCGTAGTGCGCCGAAAAATAATGGAATAGGCAAGTAGTTATGATCAGAGTTATAAATTCCTTTTATTTTTGTGATATTAGAGCCTTTGTGGATGACACGTGTTTCGGCAGAGCTGCCTTTTTCAAATCCAGGCTATATGGTGTCACAGGACACTCGAATATACAGAGGACTTCTTTGTCCAGGAGGGATTCATCCCTGTGAACATCAGCTTCCTCATGCATTATGCAGTGACCTATGAGCTAACCATATAGCCTGGATTTGAAAAAGCCAGCTCTGCCGAAACACGTGTCATCCACAAAGGCTCTAATATCACAAAAATAAAAGGAATTTATAACTCTGATCATAACTACTTGCCTATTCCATTATTTTTCGGCGCACTACGAAGGTATAGCTCAACACAACCAATACGGGAACATAGCTTTGCATCCATTTAACTTGGACCACTTTACGCACGTTTTTTCCATGCAGGCCTTCAGCATTTAAACACATGTCCACTTAGACTTCTCCGAGCACTCGCAGGACGGCAGGAGACCAGTTCATTTTGCTCCAGCAACCGTTCAGAATAGTCATTTCCACGGTTCCTGGTCTGTTGATGTTAAAGTTCAAAGGCCGGTAAAGCCGCACCTGGGGGCACCAGGGGCCACATCGGCTTAGTCCCTTGATGTTGGGGCAGGCAGCAAGACCCAGGTAGCAGGGCGTCCAGGATGTGGAACATGATGGCGACAGGGCAGGGGTGGCAGCATGTTGCTCACTCCCCTCTTCCTTGGCTATACTCCCCCAGCAAGGAGTGTCTCTTCACTGTCGTGGGACAGGCAGCAGGACACTGCTGTCGGGGCCTCTAGGCTGTGTCACTCACTTCACTCCATCTTGATCTCTTGCCTTGGCGCCTGCATGCAGCACCCAGTTCCCACATTGCAGTGCACTTTTCCCACGATCTATCCAAGCGATGCTCCCAATCCTGAAGCTTGACGCCTGTGCCAGGATGATGTGTGTACTCTGAGCCTTTCCAGTGCACCTGGTAGCTTGGATAACTGATGCTTCAAATCTTCAAAAGAACCCTTGCCATTGCGAGCCAATGTGGTCTTGCACTACTTGTCACTTTCTCTGTACTCCTAACAATCTAGTGCCCGGAGTACACACACTTTGCTGATTTCCCTATTGAGGAGCTCCGATCTCGGGAGCACACACACGCTCCGGCCGTTGGCTCCTTCTTGCGTTTCCCATTCACCGCCTGGTGGCCCAGGATTTACTTATTCTTGTGCCACATTGGTGCGTTCATCAAGCGATTAACTTGTTCATGTTGCTTATGGAACGGGCTCATTGTTAGTCACCGCCGGCCTGCCCGGGATTCTGCTGAGGGCCATGTACATTGGCGGTCTTAGAGCAGATTGCACCCAAGGAGGGAAGCATCGTCGGCGCCCCCCCAAAAATATGACAATACAATTTGTAAGTTACAGATGTTGTTAATAGGGCACTCAATAAAGAACTAGAGGAAAATGCAATACAAATTGCATACATTAGATAGTGATAGTCTTAGAATAATACCTGAATTATATGTTCAAAGGTAACTTTTCTTGACTTTGCCCTTGCAAATATGTCAGCTTTTTAGAGGACCAACTTCGGTTGGGTGATACTGTATATAAATATGTTCTATGTAAAGTGTTTTGTTGAAAGCTCTATCTAAACCAAATATCATTATCATTATCATTACTTTAAAAACATCCCCTCCAAACACCCTGCTCTCGTACAAGGTGGGGTGACTCCACCTTGTACGAGAGCAGGGTGTTCGGTGGCAAAGTTTTGCAAATACAGTAATGATAGAGGTGCCCACACCATAGATTGGTGATCACTCTATTTAAGCAGGCCTGGCTAAGGATGTGTGTGGGTCCATTTCAACAGGATGTTGAGAGCCCCCTGCTTTGAGCGAAAACAGTCAGAAGCACCCGTGGGGTGCATGCATTACAATGGCAACAAAGATAGGGTTAATAGCCGCCAATTATCATGAGATGGCAGCCACCGGAGAGCTTAAACACGAAATTGGCCACTGAAGAGGTCTAAACACTTCTTTGTCAGTAAATGGCTGATTTGGAGAAACCAGTGTTTGAAGGCAATGAGATGGTAAAATTTCTGTATATCCCATGGGAAGAGAAAACACAGCTAGTAATGCAAGCTCTGCAAAGCACACATTTTAAGCCCGAACGGAAATAGAGAAATTAATATATTGAAAGTCTGCCGACTGGAAACCTGGGAGGCCCCTTCCATTTGAAAAGGTTGAAAGACCCTGACCCCGTAAAACAATTGTTATCACAAAGATACTGGGTTTTCTTTTAAATGTGTGTGCTCACACAAAATGTCCTCTGATTCCAAGGACAGAGCAAATCTTTACATAGAAGTAATTATTTTCTTAGACATTCCCCTAATCTTTAAACAGCTTCAAAATGTGTCTTTCATTAACTTTGGACCAACTGAATGTGAAAGTAATTTCAGAGCTAATACATCAATGTCTCCATCAACCACCGGGGATTCAAGTAGGTATCAACAGATAACGGCCATTTACACTATCTCTACTATCCGGGGATATGTAGATATATAATAATTAACAAAAAGATAGAAAACCAAACAGAAATGAACAATTGTGGATATCAATCTGGGAACACAAAAACTTTTTTTTAAATGGTGTACCAGTACTTTTATCTTGAAAAAAATAAAGGACAACCTGATTATTCAAAAATATATAATTTATTTCAAAAACGGAGAGGAACCCTAAAAACATACACAACAGTGAATCATATTAAATACAATTTTATTACTCAATTTTCATTAAAAAATCACACTTTAGACAAATACATGGACACAAATATAGCAGCATATCACAACATCACAAAACAAATGTGTCACATCCAAGATATATATTCCCGACTATGAAGCATGTGTTAGTTCTTTATGCATTTAAGTGGCTGAACTTTCTTCAGGGGAAAACACTTCTTTTCATTTAAAATTCTTTCAATATTGTGCGGTAGGCGACCAAAGCACATCCACCAACAGATGTAATATGTAAGCTGAAAATAAAAAAAAGACCTTGAGTTCCCAAAAGTACCATCCATAAAACAAATTACATCCTCCACCACTACAATCAGACCAAAGCCTAAGGAGTGATAGGAGGTAAAAAGCCCAGCACCATGACAGATTCTACAAGAGTCTCCAAAGTCACCCTTGCAGAGTGGAATAATTACAACAAAGGCAATTATAAAGAAGAGCCATTTATCACTACTTCTTGTACCGCGATGCCACAAATGGTAGGTTCGCCAGACCACTACTATAGAGGTCAATTCAGTAAAAGGGTGAGTGAATCACCAGAGGTTAAAAGAGAAGGAATCCACCACCTGCAGAAGCACCACCAATGACATATAAAAACATGTTTAGAATACCTGATAAGTCTCCAAAGTGGGTACTAATCGGCTCTCAACCATGTGTATAAATACACCATTAAAGGAATGGTTCGGTCATATTATTTTATTGGCCCTACATGTCAGCCATGTGTTTCTAAGCCTAAGTCGCTCGATTTTAGAAAAAATGTCCTATGGACCTTACCCAAGTTGTCGTCCATTAAACACACGCGAAAACAGGCAGTAGGGTGCCGCCATTTTGTGATAATCCTATCACTTGCCGCATCGCCCTGGCTGACCTGCTTTTACGGCACTAAATCATATCCCCCGCCCATGAGCCTGTCATCAGCAGACGCGTACCACCCATTTCACAACGCCAAAGCACGTCTCGTGTCAACATTCGCTGCGCTTCAACTAATGACGTGTCGCCATGGAAATGGCAGGTCGCCTCTTTCCTCAATAAGTATAAACAGACCGTTTCACAACACACAGCAGCAGATTTTCGATTCCATTCCTCTCTCTGTGTTACTTTGAGTATTCTGTAATTCGTTTCTGTGCTCTGGTCAGCTACCTTCGTTGCTTGTAGCCCGTGTGAACAGATACCAGTACCACTGCTATAAATTATTTTAGTTTGTTTAACACACAATGGCTACAATAATGCCCTACATGTACGAGCCCGAGTATACCGAGGAGGAACTACTGGAAAGGGAAACATGCAAAAACGATGGGTCTTCGGACGGCAGTTGGGAGGACGATTCAACAGCTGAAGAGCCTGGACGTAGTCGCATGGACGGTGTTTCCACCTGGTGCACATGCAATCGGTGCGAGCTAATGCCAACCGAGGACGAGAACTGCTGCTGCTGTGACAACTTGGGATGCATGGCCTACATTTCGGAAGGCGAGCCACGACCGCAATGCATCACCCAGCTGCCAGACTTCAGGGCAGCCTGCCTCACACGGTCCGTGTTGAGTATAATGATGGTGCTTATGCACGAACTTCGTGCAACTGTTCGTCCTCGTAATCCGAGTAACGAGTAAGTATACTCTGCTTGACATGCCACTCCTATTTCATGATCTTCTACTATATCCAAAATTACATATACATATCATTGTAACGCTTGAAAGTCGTTCAATAGTGTGCAGTGTCTAGATAGCATTTGTCCGAGCAGAATGCCATTAGTTACAAGAATTGTCATTGACAACAAACGTTTATTAAACTTATCTTGGTCATTTAAAAACAGTTTGTTTCATTCCTTTTCACAGGTGGTACAGGCTGGTGGCCTATTGTTCCTTTACATGGTGGCTTCACGGGAGGCTTGGACACCGCGTTCGAAGAGTAATACCCGCCTGTGCCATTCGTGCCATAAGAGAAACTTTCCCATGTGACAGCGGTCAGTACAGGGGATTTTCTCTCGCTGTGCTGCAACCTGACCTGTACAATGTGTAAAGCCTTATATTTTTGTGTCATCAAAATAAGATACAAAATAAAACACCACATATATTTTAACAACGGTTGTTTCAATTTTTTTAAATGAATCAAGTGTGTCTCCATTCAAGGATGGACGTCAGACATCTGTGCTCCGAATGGGTGAAGGCCAGGTTGCTGTGAATCAGGGTGGTCACTATCTAAGCTAACATAATATATTCTCAATAATGCATGCACTAAATAACACTTGTTCAAAGTCTTTCAGTCGGTTATGTCTCTATAAGTCACACATATATCTATACTATCAATTAACATTGGATTATACAGGCCTTAGGTTAAGGGTCTTGACCACTATAATACACTGTTTGAAGTGTGGGTCTGTGCTCACAAGAATCTCCGATATGTGGCATTTGTTATTGATAGGCAACGATATACTGCAGTAGGGGTCTAATGTTAGTTGGGGATCTGCTAGGTGGGCATCATGGCGTGGTCAGTGGTCTGGCACATGAAGAGAATACCTTGAAGGGACTGTAAGGATATTTGGCGTGTTACAGTACACAGTACAGCAATACTGCACAAGTAGCATTTTTTTTTTGCAGCACCACCACAAGGGTGCGGTGCATTGCTATATGGGTTAGCAGATTAACAAGGAAAGACAGGCTATTCAGTCAAAAAACGATTTTAACATATAAGATGCAAATCTATTTTTACAGTTAAAAGCACACGTGTTCATTTAAAAATGCACACTATTTTTCACCTGAAATGCCTATATTGCTAGAGACACATTTGAAAATTAACAGCTAACATATTAACCATTAACCTGACTAATAAAACCTTATTTTAATATAACTCACTAATAAAATGTGTTCTCTACTGCAGAATTAGGCATACTTTGAAAACCAGTTAAATGAGTGTGCAGATTTTTTTTTCCCCTCTTCTCTGCCTGATTATCCGTGTTGTTGTGCACAGTAACTGCAGGAGGAAGGAAGTCAGATTTGCAACAATTGCAAATGTATAAGCGAAGCTATTGTTAAAGAGTAGGAGGATGAGAGATGATGGATTTCATTGGGACACGTCATAAAGAGGGCTGAGAGGAAAGTTTTAGTGGGCAGTAGCAGGGAAAAAGACAGGCAGACATCTTTCTGCACTACTGGGGAGAAGACCTGGCTGTGGGGGTGTCCTGCTGCAGTCAAGACTGGGGAAAGCTGAAAGAATTACCTTCCCACTGGCAGAGGCAGTCCTATCTGAAAAAGCTGAGAATTCCAGGCAATGACCCCGGCTTGAGAAGGCAAGCGTTCCTTTTTGTTGGAGTTAAGCCAAGAGAGCCACATTCACAGAGAGAAGCATCTGAACAGATAAGGTAATTACCTAACTGGGGGAGCTGTGTGTGTGCACGAAAGTATGCAGTCAGTGTAGAAAAATGAAAGTCCCGTGCGTGTCTTAATCAAGTGCTAATGTTGCAATTTAAGTTCTGTTCTCCGCCACTATAATTGCAGTGTGTCATTGAAAATGCTTTGATTGTTCCATTTTATTGCTGTAAAGAATGAGATCATGTCTAAATGCAAATTTTATAATACAGAAAATATTTGAAAACAGACGGGTGGTTTATTTTCTATTTACCATTACAATGCCAATGATGTGGGGAGATTTTTAAACAGTGCAATGGTCATTTTAAGACAGATGTGTGTATGTCAGAATCAGTATGAATAATTGTGAGTGACTGTAGTATAACTTGTTGGAGGTACATGAGCCAACGGGAAGAGAGACTCTCTGAACATAGCTCCCTACCGTATATAAGGTAGTGGAAATTACCACAAGACTACCACATATAGCTCTCTGTCGTAAATAAGTCAGTGAGTTTGCCCATGGTGGCGCACCAACACTATCACTGGAAATTGTGGTTTCCCTAGAATGCAGGTCTGAGGTCTCTCTAGTGATCACACGAAAAATCTAAGCGAAGATAAGGGATTCTGGACATTGGGGCCACAAATAAAATAAGGGAATTATGCTCACCAAAATACCACCAACCACGTATACCAAATATGCAGGTCTGGGTGCTGAAATAATGCATGTCCATTGTATTATTGTTGCACATGGCCAAATCTGAATACAAAGAGTGATTATTGCTAAGTTATTTCTCGGCGGTAATAAAATACCGTCAGGCCCCAAATCTCCACAAAATACCCTACATATTTATGGTGCGTTGCAGGCCGGGAAAGTGATCATAGAGTACCTACTGGGCGTGGCAAGTGTGTCTCACACTGCCATTTGCACATTAAAGGGAACCCATTTTATAATAGCAGTGTGCCACTAAAAACGAATTTCAGAATGTCACAAAGGGAAACCACATTCTCAGATCTAGTGCAATATTTAGAGGCAAAGTTATTTGCACATGGGAATTGGTCTTCGAACAGTACCTTAGAATGGAGTAACCGCATTCAGGGTGAGGTGCAGAAAGAAAAACTAGACAATATTTTTGCAGAAGGCAGCATAATTCAGGTCTGCCTTACAAGATTATTGAATGCAGCCGATAAAAGTGCAGAGAAAGACTGTTTAATACGGCTATGCGGCAAAATATGGTTTATTTTAAACAAGTCCCTGCGAATGCAAGAGAATGATACTCAGTTAATTAACAGGTTAAAGACTGAATTAGATGGGGCAAGTAAAAATCAGGAAATGTTGAGAGCAGAATTGGATGTATGCCAAAAAGACATGCAATTAAAATGCAGAGACTTTGATACTCAGTTATCCAAAAGCAAGAAGCAATTTGAAGATAGTGAGCAAGAATTGACACACTTAAAAGCCTTAGTGGATCACATTAGGCAGGATAAAGATGAGGTTGTTTCAGAAATGCAGATTTTACAAAAAGAACATTGCGAAAAAGAAGGTGATCTCCAGAGTGCAGAACAAGAAATGATTAAAATGATCCAAGAAAGAGACAAGAGAAATAAAGAGTTCAATGAATGCCAAATGCCAATGTGCGATATGCAGGAGGCAATTAATAAAATGAGTGATGAAAATAATTATTTGCATGATGAAGCCAACAGACTCCTTAAAAAGTGTAAGGACTTAGAACAGCAAATGTGCATTCCCAGGTCCCAGGAGAGGCGGCAGGGTACCACATTCAATGGAGTGGAGGTGAATTCTAGCTCTGCCCAAAGAGCTAGTGCCCCAGTGACTGGGCCGGTGACTGAACTTGGTTGCAGCGCCCTTGGGGGATTTGATACTCCCATTGGGGGCAGCCACCAATCTCATACACCTGAAAACAGGATTGAATCACAAAATAGTGCAATTCCATGCATTGCAACAAGTAGCCCCATAAAAATAATGAAATCCATTAAAGCCCTGATCAAACCATTTAAAAAGGGAGGTGAATGCTGCATTGAGGATCACTTAGAAGCGGTGCATGACATTTTTAAAGCGCTCCAGATACCTAAGGAACAGTACAGACAATATTTTCATTTAACTTTAGATGCCCCGACGGCCAGCATCATAAGGGGATTAAATGAACAGCAGAATATGACATGGCTGGAGTTTGAAAAAGAAATTAGGCGTCATTTTTCTCCTTTTCAGTCATTGCAGGAGGCAAAGAAAGTTGCGTACACTATTACTGCTGGACCTAATACATCACCTCGCCAATTTTTACAAGACTTAAAAAGAGCATTCTCTCGCTTTGATGTATCTTTTGACTCAAATTCCAATGAGTTTAAAACCGCATACTTCTATGGGCTACAGAAAGACATTATATCCCAATTGGTCCGTGAATTTGACCGTGACAAGTCCCTTGAATGGATTGTACATCAAAGCACCAAGCTATATGAGGTACTCTATTGTCAGGGTAGAGAAAGTGATAAAATGAAAGATACTAGGCCTAAATCTAAAGAACCCTCAGCCACAGTAATGGAAATCAGGTCAGCCAAAATGTCCCTTGAGTCTGCTCAAAGCCAAGGTAAAAATAATGTGACACCTGAACAAAGGGGTAATCAACAAAGATCGCCATTTCCTGTACCAATGTTCCAATCACATGATCCTAGTAATAGAGAGAGCTACATCAGCCCTAGATATTTAGGAGATAGACCCCGGGTAAGATACCGGTCTGATATGGCAGGTATGAACCATAACCAGAGACAAAATCAAGATCAAAGAAATGATGGTCCCTACCAGTCATTGGGGACACAGAGCAGATTTGATCCCAGCACCATGATATATGGTAATCAGGATAGGCCCCGATATGTGGATCGATTTACTGATAATGGAAATCAACATAGGGGCCAGTACCCACAATCTGAGAGACAGGACATGAAGCAAAACGTGAACTACAGTCCACGCCAGTACAATGATTCCCCACCAGGGGACTATAATCAAAGGATGGGTGCAACCCGCTCCCCTCCACAAATGAATCAAGAGTTCAGAAACCATCCCAACCGGTATCAATCACCTGAGAGGTATCAGAATAGATCCAATCAGGGGGAAAACAACCAATATCGACCTAGGCCACAGAAAGAGGATCCTAGAGAGGTGGAAAGGTTCCAATGCCTTGAGGCCCAAGTGAAAATGTTAGCTGAGCAAATAGGAAAGCTCTATACAGCGCAAAAACAACCTTCCAAAGAGGGGGCTGATGGCCATAGCAATGACCGGGGGGCTTCCGAAAAGTGACTAAGTACTCATGATAACTGCAGTGCCAAAATGACAGATTGCTCTGATATAACTTTGCATAACGACTCTGAGATGACTAATGGATTAAAAATGAAAGTACCAGTAAATGAAATTGTGATGGAAAGTGTAAATACTTCTAAAAAAGAGGTACGGTTTAACTTAGAGCTAAATAAAACATTAAAGATTTGCACAAATGACAAAGAAACATTAGGAATTCCAAAAGAACAAAGGGACAGATTTAAGAAAAATGACTCATGCATGGGGAATACCAGTGAACAGGGAGTAAGTGGGGATGCCATAGCTCCTTCCCTGGGCAAGCAAAACAATGACCAAACACAGACAGAAAAAGGAAATACTCACAAGGAGGGTACAAGTCAATCACCTGAAAAATTCTTTGAGCCACATATTTTTGAAGAGGCTGAAAGGGCTGGTATTACACTAAATGATCACAAATGCACAGAATTAAAAAATGACAAATTGCTGAATGACGTTGTTACACATGTTCAGTTGGAAGGTTGTAATGTGGTCTCTGATGTTACCCAGATGGATGGGCGAACGGTGGCCACACTCCAAAAAACCTCTGAACATGGAGAAATGAATAAAATATCTCGCACAGAAATGGGTAAAAAGGAGGGAAAAATGTCTTTTCATTTACCAATGTGCTTAGCCAAAAGTGAAAAAGACCTGAGAAAGGTGAGCCCTGAAATCAGTAAGAATTCACATTTCTTATGTGTATTAGAGGAAGTTGAGGACAGATATTATGCACCCATCACTGTAGAAGAAAAATGCCACACCTTCGCTATGATTGACACTGGCGCACAGGCCACAATTATGTCCAAGGAGCTGGTAAAGAGTATCAATGAAGGGAGGCCTCCACAGAGTCAGATCACAGTGAAGGCAAATCAAGGCCCAGTGCATAACTTTAATGGGGAGGAGGTGCCCATCATAGGTGTAACTGAGGTTGACATAAAAATAGGAAAGCACAGAATGAAACAAGAGGTATTGATCACATCTATTTGTGAAATTCCATTTCTGATGGGGACAGATTGCCTGAAAAGATTGTCTCCTCTCATAGATGGGGTGAATGGAGTGCTGTGGTCCTTAACCAAAAAACCATTGAGGCCTAAGAAACTAAAATCACAAAACAGCAA
The DNA here is from genome assembly GCF_040938575.1 of Ambystoma mexicanum. Taxonomy (NCBI): domain Eukaryota; kingdom Metazoa; phylum Chordata; class Amphibia; order Caudata; family Ambystomatidae; genus Ambystoma; species Ambystoma mexicanum. The sequence goes on along the minus strand of NC_090938.1, from coordinate 162,028,974 downwards.
TATAAAAGAATGTCACACCGTTGCCAAAACAAATGATGCTGTGGAGGTATATCTCCAGAATAGCTGCATACCTAGTGTCACTGTTATATTAATGTGTCAAGACAAAGATCAGAGCGACAATGAAAAACTACCTGTACAAATATACTTGGACCCAAGGAAAGATTGGCAGACTGCTATAGATGAACACACATTACGTTTTTACTTAAAAGAGAATACATGCAAACAGAATATTGTTCCTAAAACAGATTCAGAAAAACACATTACCACTCTGGCAGAGATACACATGGAAGATGAGCAACCATGGGTTCACGCTGGTATAAATGATTATCTTAAAACAATAAAAGCCACTTTAGCGCTTGAACATGAAAGGAGTTTCATTAATGAGAAATTGTTGCAAAAAATTATGGAGAGGGAAGAAATCCCGAAATTTAGGATTAAAAACCAATATGTTTCTGGGTTGGACAGTCCAGACTTTGAAAACCGAATTACAGGCAGATGCATGCTTAAAATTAGCATTGGGCAGAAAACAATTTACCATAATGTATGGATAGTGAATGGAGCACAAAATGAATTTTACATGGGCAATGACATCATGCACAGAATGTGTATGGTGTTAGATTTCCTTAATCAAAAAATATGGTCACGCCTAGGTGGTCCGGCACCTGAATTTGAAGACAAAAGAAGGGCTTATCATTGTGCACAACTAGTTCCTTATGCAGTCGAATTACAAATGAGGAAAAATACTATTGTTCCTGCATTTACAAAACAGTTTGCAATAACACTGCAATGCAAAAATGGACAGCAGATGAAAGGCTCTGATGCATTTGTATGCCTGAATGAATCCATAAAACAGCAAGGCCTGGATTATGAATACATTCCATTGGTAGACATTGGTGAGGGATCTGTAAAAATCATGGTAAATAATAAAGGTTGTCAGGACGTTCATTTAGAGGAAAACTCCCCATTAGGAATGGCCATACAAAAATCACATTATACGGCAGATTTAAATAACATGGTGATTGGGAATATTCCTGAAAAATATGTAGATGCCAAGGGCGAGTTGCCAGAACACCTGGACTCTCAGCCCAAAGGAATATTTAAAATTCACTCTGTGTATCCTTATGATTCAAATGAGACAGTGTGCTGCCATCAAGAGGATTGCATAATATTTAATTTAAATGAAAATGAAACAGGAAATCAGCCCATTGAAGTGGAAGCTGATATGCCAAAATATTTGAAAGTGGCAGCTCTACAAAAAGACACAGCCACACAGTTAGAGGAAAGCGCTGAGATTCCTTTACCAGAAGAGTTTCCAGAATTTTCCAGAATGGTAGAAGAGCAGATCTCCTTAGCGGATGCATGTAACAGCGATGAGGATCGACGCAATCTGAGGGAAATATTTATGGAGTTTAAGGATGTATTTGCAAAAGATGCTTATGATTGTGGTTTAACTGATTTACATGTGGCCACACTACCAGAAGGTTGTAGCAGAAATCCAGTGTTTGTACGCCAGTATAGACTACCGCTGGCATGTTTAGAATCATTGGCAGAGATTATTAAAAATTTGGAATCACGGGGAATAATTAGGCCCATTCATAGCACATCCAATACGCCTATTTTAGGTGTGTTAAAGCCAAATGGTCAATGGCGGCTGTGTGCAGACTTAAGAGAGTTAAATAAAAGAGTACCAGTATCTAGATGGCCACTTCCATTCATTGATCAGGGCCTAGCTCAGATACATGGTTCAAATGTATTTACCACGTTAGATCTCACATCTGGATATTGGTGTGTGCCATTGGCAGAGGAGATACAACACCTATTTTCCTTTACATTTGACAGGACTCAATATGCCTGGCTTAGAGCTCCGTTCGGGTACATCAATAGTGGGAGTGAATTTGGCATATTTTTGAGAAAGGCCATGCCGGATGCAGCGGAAAGAGGGACAATAGTTTATGTGGATGATGTCTTGATAAAAAATGAAAACCTTAAAAGCCATTTTGATGAAATAAGACATGTGCTTGGCCAATTGCAGAAAGCAGGCGCCAAAGTATCTTTGCAAAAAGCACAATGGTGCAAGAAAAAAGTGAACTTTCTAGGGCATGAAGTGACTGAACATGGGCTAAATCCACAAAGGAAGAAAATAGAGGCCATACAAAGATTAAAAGATCCTAAAAATGTGAAAGGAGTAAAAAGTTTATTAGGGATGACAGGCTATAACAGAAAGTTCATTGAGAATTATGCAGAAATCACTCAACCATTGACTAAACTGCTTAAACTAAATACTCCCTGGAGATGGGAAAGAGAGCAGTCTGATGCAGTGGCTAGATTGAAGGAATGTCTTGTAATGGCACCATGTTTAGCATACCCCATAAAGAACAGGGATTTCTTTATAGAAATAGGCTTTTCTGAACATTGTATGTCAGCAGTGTTATCACAAAAACACGATTTGAATCACAAAACCATTGCATATGCAAGTAAGGCATTTTCCCAAGTTGAAATGAAATTTAATGAATGCGAAAAGGCCCTATTAACCACTGTGTGGGCGCTACAACATTTCCGCCCCATTATTCAGGGAGAAAAGGTGATTATTGAAACAAATCATCAACCTTTGCAATTTTTAGAGAGTAAAAGAATTAGATCAGGCAATCTAGCGCAATCCAGAATCACTTCATGGACACTGGCATTACAAGGTTTTCCCGTAGAAGTAAGATATGGACAAAATAAAAAGAGCCCAATTGCTCAAGGGTTAGCTGACTTACATGACTGTGCAGCTGAACAAATAACAAATGAAATGGATGTGGAAGCTAGTTTACAGGAATTTGAACAATCACCACACAAAGCTTTTGATGAAAAAACATGCAAGGATTTGCCAACTGTATATGTGGATGGTTGTGCTTTTCACATTGAAAATGACAGTAATAAACAATTAGTGGCAGGAATAGGAAATGTCTGGTTGAAATGTGAAGGCGTTCCTAGTATAGGGATGAGGATTGGAGATAGGAGCAGTCAGGTGGCGGAATTGGCAGCCATCTATAAAGCAATTGCTACTGCAGTTGATAAAAAGTTCAGTGAAATTGTCCTGGTGACTGATTCTGACTATGCACGGAATAGCTTTGTGGAATATTTGCCTGGTTGGAAAGCAAGAGGCATGGTTACATACAACAAAAAGCCACTTAAACATGGAAAAATGATACAAGCCATAGACAAATTGGTGTCAGAAAATAATTTAACAATATACTGGAGAAAAATTCGTGGGCATTTAAAAACACCAGGAGAGGATAAGGAGGGAAATGATAAGGCAGACCATCTGGCTAAGATTGGGGCTGTGATGGGAGAATTGCTACCTATTGATTATTTAATGGGTGAAATACAAATTGATGCAGTCACACGTTCTAAAGCACCAAAGGAGGTAGATCAACCGGTGGTGCAGTGGAGTCATGACACGCCAGACCAAGATCTGATTGAGGCACAAAAGAATGATCAAATTTTAGGAATCTATTATAATCATTTGATAGATCCTGAACAAAATCCTTTAACAGAAAATGATTGTATGGGAAAAGAAGAGTTGAGGGTGTTATTAAAGAACAAAACACGAATTAGATTACAGGATGGACTCATGATTAGAGAGTCCATAACAGGGCAAATACAGTGGGTAGTACCCCTTTCATTCAGAGGACTAATGCTACACCATGCACACGATGCCATAACTGCAGGCCATAGAGGTTCACAAAAGACATTAGAAATACTAAAAGATTATGCTTACTGGCCACATATGTCCCAAGATGTGGAATTATATACTAGAGGATGTCTAGTATGCGCCCAATTTAAACCTGCTTCACCAATGCATAGAGCACCATTGATGAAAAGAGGCCTAACTCTCCCATGGTCAGATTTGCAAATAGACTATGTAGGTCCTTTAAAAAGGTCGAGCAGGGGACACCGCTATATTTTGAGTGTGGTATGTTTGATGTCAAAGTGGATTGAGTGCATTCCCGCACCAGATTGTAGTGCGCAAACAGCAGCCACATTGCTGGTGAACCATGTGTTCTCAAGGTTTGGGTTGCCACAAAGAATTGAGTCAGACAGAGGAAGTCATTTCACAAGTACTCTAATGAGTAAGGTATGGCAAATACTAGGTGTGAAAAGGAAACTACATATCGCATATCGGGCGGCGTCTTCAGGTACAGTTGAAAGAAGCAATAGGTCTGTTGTGGACATTTTAAAGAAATTTGTGGCAGAAGCAGGTTCCAGCTGGGATTTGCGTTTACCATTGGTTTTGATGGCAATCAGGTCGACTCCTGCCAAAGCAACAGGTGTTAGCCCCCATGAGGTCTTAACAGGTAGGAAAATGGTGTTACCACAACACCTACTATACAGAACACATGAGCAAACTCTAGTGAGTGCATCCACAGTTCATGAATATATTGATGAACTGAGGAGGCATTTGCAACATGCATTTGCTTTTGTGCAGAGAAATCTGGAAAGAGCTGCTGACAGTGCTAAGTCATATTATGACAAAAAGACATCAGTAAAGGAATACAATGTAGGGGATCAGGTGTACAAATTTCATTTTGGAAAAAGTAAACAGAAAAATTCTAAATTTCTGGCAGCCTGGCAGGGGCCATTTCGAATTATAGATAAAGTCTCTCCTGTAGTGTATAAAATTTTGAAAAATGAAGGTGAAACAGCAATAGAGCAGTTTGTCCATGTAAATCAAATCAAACCATGCCATCCCAGACATGAGATCAGGCAGCTTGAGCATGTGGAAACGGATAGAGTCCCTTGAGAAAATAAATGGGTGTGATCAGGAGGCAGTGACAAAGAAGTTAAAAAAAAGTTGATTGTTAGGATGGCACATAAACACTGTAATATATGTGAAAATATATAATATAAATAAATAAATAAATAAATAAATAAATAAATAAATGCACATATAACGGAAGCTCGTGGTTGGTGTGCAGAGAGAAAGTGTATTAAATATTGAATGCTGTTTTATATGTGTTTGTTTTCTTTTAACTTGTGTTTAATTTCAGAAAAAAGAAAAAAAAACGAAGTATTTTTACCAAGCATGTTTTATTTTTGGCAAAAGGATGAAGTTAGTATTGTGCTATGTACTTAATCTGTTTATTTTCTATTTTGATTTAGACAATTAACATTGTTTGGTCGGAGGTTCTGGGACCAGAGGCCACGGGAGACGATGGAGTCCTGGAGACCGCGAGAACGGATTCCGGGAAAGCCCCAAAGAGGGGTGAAGACCAAGGCTACAAAGCGATCAGCATTGAAGATGATACCGATGACATGTTTAACGATGGTGATATTTGGAGGGATCTTCAAGAATTCAGAAGCACAGGTTGTCATTGAACCTGGACCAGCATCTGGTATCGCGGTGGAAGAGGCACCAGGATTCATCATGAGTGATAGAAGGATGATTTTCCAAAATATATACATTCCATTAAATCCTGAGATTTTGATTGAAAAACACTTGAACAATACCGGAATTAAGATTGAACAGACTAAAGAGTGGCTGGAAATAAGAAAAGAGGACACTAAGCAGTCAATAAGAGATATATTAATGCAATTGGAAAAAACATTCGTGAATTCAGCGGACATTAAGAAGAAGAGAGGAAAGAGAGGTGCGGTGATGCTCGCGATATCAATGGTAATGTCTATAATTGGAGCAATAATAGGTACTACAATATCAACAGCCAATTCTATTTCGGTAGGAACACTGAGTACTAAAGCACAACAACTGAGTATTGACCTAGAAATAATACAAAAGACATTAGATGGAATTAGAGGGGGACTGGATGAACAAGTAAGATTCATAAATGAAACTGCAATCATTCTAAATGAACAAGCGGATGTGATGCAACGGGCGACTAAAATAATACTTAAGCATGACAGAACTTTAAATGAAATATTGAACATAATGAGTCCTGTTGATAGACTATTAACGAATTATATGAGAGAAGTTCAAACTGCAGTTTCACAATTGATTCAAGGACATATTCCCTTGTATTTTGTTTCGCAGGATATCATTCGTCAAATGATAGAAAGATTGACCAGGAGGGAAATTGACCTTATACAGATAAAAATTGCATTCGAAATGGGGAATGCAATGCCGTTATATGTGGACTTGGAAAGACTAGAGATCGGATTTTTGCTATGCATCCCATTTGTAGCCCCTGAACTTATTTATCAAACGAAGTGGGTACACAACGTGGGATTTTGGCAAGAGGACAAATTCATTAAGATTAAGACTCCAGAAGTGGTGGCATTTCAGTCATGGGAACCTGAAGTTTATTTAATACCAAACCTGGAAACATGTGTAACATTTAAAGAACAAAATTATATGTGTCCAGGTAAACCGTTTGTTCCTGATGCCACAGATGCTATTTGTGGATTGAAATCTGACCCAAGTATATCAGAGGGATGTGAAGTGATTATTAGTAATATGGGGAGTGAAGAAATGGCACAGGCTAAGATGGTCAGAGGTAAATGGTTGGTCAGCACCTGTTTAAAGAACATGACGGTAGTACATTTAAACCATGGAACATACGTGGTTAAACAGGTAAAATATAATGTTTTTTATTTACAGGTTCCAAAGGATGCAATTGTGTCAATTGGGGGATTAACATTGTTCCATGTAACAAATGATGTTTGGGAAAGCCAAGTGGAAAATATCGATTTTTTTCAAAGGGATACTTTTCCAATAGATCCAGATGTGGAATATTTATTGAATCACAAAGAAAGACATGTTATGAAAATGAATTTGCGAAAAAACAATATTACAATTAGTAATCTGGGCATAATAGAAGTGGAAAGATTTAATTGGGGAACCTGGGGGGAACGCTCAATAGTGGGTTTGGCTATCCTGGTGCTAATCATGGGTGGATGGTTGATTGTGCTATCAGTAAAAATGAAAATGTTACTGATTTTACTGACTACGTCAGGAAGAGAAAGATATCCCAATACACATGCATTTTAAGAGAAAAAGAAAGAACAAGTTGTTTTTAGGAATTGGCTTGGATTATAGCCAAGTTCTAAAAAAAAAGGAGGGTATATGTAAGGATATTTGGCGTGTTACAGTACACAGTACAGCAATACTGCACAAGTAGCATTTTTTTTTTGCAGCACCACCACAAGGGTGCGGTGCATTGCTATATGGGTTAGCAGATTAACAAGGAAAGACAGGCTATTCAGTCAAAAAACGATTTTAACATATAAGATGCAAATCTATTTTTACAGTTAAAAGCACACGTGTTCATTTAAAAATGCACACTATTTTTCACCTGAAATGCCTATATTGCTAGAGACACATTTGAAAATTAACAGCTAACATATTAACCATTAACCTGACTAATAAAACCTTATTTTAATATAACTCACTAATAAAATGTGTTCTCTACTGCAGAATTAGGCATACTTTGAAAACCAGTTAAATGAGTGTGCAGATTTTTTTTTCCCCTCTTCTCTGCCTGATTATCCGTGTTGTTGTGCACAGTAACTGCAGGAGGAAGGAAGTCAGATTTGCAACAATTGCAAATGTATAAGCGAAGCTATTGTTAAAGAGTAGGAGGATGAGAGATGATGGATTTCATTGGGACACGTCATAAAGAGGGCTGAGAGGAAAGTTTTAGTGGGCAGTAGCAGGGAAAAAGACAGGCAGACATCTTTCTGCACTACTGGGGAGAAGACCTGGCTGTGGGGGTGTCCTGCTGCAGTCAAGACTGGGGAAAGCTGAAAGAATTACCTTCCCACTGGCAGAGGCAGTCCTATCTGAAAAAGCTGAGAATTCCAGGCAATGACCCCGGCTTGAGAAGGCAAGCGTTCCTTTTTGTTGGAGTTAAGCCAAGAGAGCCACATTCACAGAGAGAAGCATCTGAACAGATAAGGTAATTACCTAACTGGGGGAGCTGTGTGTGTGCACGAAAGTATGCAGTCAGTGTAGAAAAATGAAAGTCCCGTGCGTGTCTTAATCAAGTGCTAATGTTGCAATTTAAGTTCTGTTCTCCGCCACTATAATTGCAGTGTGTCATTGAAAATGCTTTGATTGTTCCATTTTATTGCTGTAAAGAATGAGATCATGTCTAAATGCAAATTTTATAATACAGAAAATATTTGAAAACAGACGGGTGGTTTATTTTCTATTTACCATTACAATGCCAATGATGTGGGGAGATTTTTAAACAGTGCAATGGTCATTTTAAGACAGATGTGTGTATGTCAGAATCAGTATGAATAATTGTGAGTGACTGTAGTATAACTTGTTGGAGGTACATGAGCCAACGGGAAGAGAGACTCTCTGAACATAGCTCCCTACCGTATATAAGGTAGTGGAAATTACCACAAGACTACCACATATAGCTCTCTGTCGTAAATAAGTCAGTGAGTTTGCCCATGGTGGCGCACCAACACTATCACTGGAAATTGTGGTTTCCCTAGAATGCAGGTCTGAGGTCTCTCTAGTGATCACACGAAAAATCTAAGCGAAGATAAGGGATTCTGGACATTGGGGCCACAAATAAAATAAGGGAATTATGCTCACCAAAATACCACCAACCACGTATACCAAATATGCAGGTCTGGGTGCTGAAATAATGCATGTCCATTGTATTATTGTTGCACATGGCCAAATCTGAATACAAAGAGTGATTATTGCTAAGTTATTTCTCGGCGGTAATAAAATACCGTCAGGCCCCAAATCTCCACAAAATACCCTACAGGACACAGGGCCAGAATGGCAGTAAGTTTCCACTGGCGAGGGTGCGTGGGCAAGGACACGTTTGTGGAGATGAACGAGCTATGTGCTTAAAACAGGCTGGTTCACATGCAGGACAGTGATCTTAGAGGAAGAGTGATGTGTTAAATTTATTAGCTGTTGCAAATACCTCTGGAGTTTTCCATTCAGAATGGGAACGAGGGTGGGGGCCATGTGCTCTGCGCAGTGAGGCCTGGTCACCAAGATGGAATGGAAACGGGGTACAAAAATGGATGCCCCGTGTCCTGCTCAGTGGTCCCATCTACGCGAATGTCAACCAAAGTTAACATCACATAAGGGCAAGGGACGAACCCACTGCTGGCGGCACTTGGTCCGTGTTTCTACTGAGAAGTAAAGGATGAGAGGGGCCCGATGGCCCCTCGCTACCACACACTTGCCTGCACGCCCCAGGCCCATCCATCCCACCCCCCTCTATCAAAGGCGGTTCGCACCCGGGGATGAGCGCTGGCATGGGGGGCTGTCATGGGCGCAAACGGCCAAGGTGCCAAACAGCATGTACACTTCAAAAGGTATCCCACGCCCAGGGGCCATCACTCACATGGCCTCCCTCAGACCCCGTGTCTCCAGGCAGGCCTCCCCTGAGGCAGGCCGCCCCCCTGCAATCCACATAATACCACGACATACACACGCCATTCATTCACAAACACAAACCTGTTTCTAATACTTTATAAACCACTTGATATGTCTCATGAGAACATCTTTGTGCTTTGCAAGTCAACTCCTGAACCTTCTACCTGAGAAGCACTGAGATCTATGCTAATCTGCTCGTCATCGTGCTATCTGTGAACGCTTCGAGCAAACTCGTCAGTGTGCTACCTTTGGCCATCTACCTGTTCTCCTGCAACATACTGCTCGGCCTACTGAATCCAACTGTTTGTTGGTCAAGGTAAGGCCATGTATCCTAGTCATATTTCGGTCATTTTTACATTTCTATCTGTTTGCGATTACAGTACCCAATAGTGCTATGGTCATTGGTCTCATTGCTATTGACTTGAGTTTCAATTGTTATGCTATCAATAGATCTATTTATTTTCATCTGTGTCAATTGTCATCGAATTGCATCCTTAGGGGGTTCAATCTATAATGTAAGCATGTTTCCTTCTCGTGCAAGACAGAACATCCAAGGGACGAGTCACATGTTCAGAGTTTAGTCACATCATTGAAAACATTTCTGTAACTTATGCAAATACTAAGCCGCACATGATGAACTGGTATAGTTCCGGCGACCAAAACAAAGCTTGCATTGAACATGGTATGGTTCATTTACTTTTTTATGACATTTTTATTCATCAAGGTTTTATAATAATCTAGATATTTACTTTTCAGAATTTTCAACAATGCCTGCCTGTTCGATTAGCGGTTGCCCTTCGAAGACCCATGCTAAATCTGAAGGCACTACAATGCATGTATTCCCTAAAACTGTTGATCGAATAAGAGAATGGGTCAGACATTGCGGATATCCACCGGAAGAGCTTGAAAGTAGAGTCCAGCAAGTCTTTGAGGACAAGAGGGGTGATTGATACCGCATCTGCAGCCGGCACTTTTCCTCGAACATGTATGCCACATCTTGGGTAACAAAGAAGAATAAACGGCGAACGACACGTAAATTGCTCGCAAACACTATTCCAACTCTATTTGTCCACATTCCGCCACTGGTGAGTCAAGTGTCCAGATTTAGCTTTAGGCCTTGCGGTAGTGTGTAGGTAGCCGAATGGATTAATTGATATTTTAGATGTTGTGTCCCTTTGTAATACTTTCGATATTGATATGAGTGTATAGCTTTTTGAATAATGACATTTATCAATAAATTAATTTTCGATTTTATAACCCCAAAGGAAATCTATTTATGGGCACAGGGAACTGTGCTATATTACGCATTTTCAATAGCATTATTCTCAAGTATTCTGTCGGTTTACATGGCAATTTTTTAATATTTGCATTTCATTATCAAACAATAATTTACCTTTACAACTGCTTGACTATCCACTGAATCTGAAGCAAGAACATTCTACATCCGTGACGTGCCCGCAGTTATCGACCACTTCTAGCGTGTATCAGGTAATCATACTTGGCTATTCCGCTACAGACTTGTTTTATGCATGTCAAGTAATAGTTTTTATGTATCGTGTGATTATTTTACCAATTGTTTGGTTAGTGCTTTCCAATTGATATACTCCTTAGTTGTCGTCCCCTAGTGTTTGTTTTCAGTTATAATTAGTGTTATCCATACTAATGCAAGTACTGTCTTTCAGGGAGATGCTGAAGCGTCCACCACATTGACAACAGCCCTAGATGTTCTTCAGCAGCACGAGGTATGGATACTTACAGCTCCATCGACCGTGATCATCAGGACTGGAACACTTGTCGTTTGATTGTTCTACACCATGTTTCATTCGTGGTTAGCCATTGATATGTAGCTGTGCGGTCGACCCCAAGTGTGTGTTGTGTTTTCAATATTGTAATCCTTACTAATGCAAGTACTATGTTTCAGGCAGTTGTTGAAGCGTCAACCCTTGCACTTGATGCAGAGCCTGACATTCAAGTAATTCCAGGGAAAGTGGAAGCGGGACCATGCGGATACTAATCGTTGCAACAGCTTTCGGAAGTGCGCACCACATTTACAACATCCATAGATTTTCTTCAGCAGCACGAGGTATGGATACTGACAGCTCCATCGAGCGTCATTATATAACGTGATTCCATTTGCTATACTTTCTTCCCTATTAACGTAAGTACTGTGTTTCAGGGAGACGATGGAGCTTCCACTACAATCACAAGATCCCATTTCGATGATGCAGATGTAAAGAAATCGGAGAAATAAGTCGATTAAATCTGATCATATTTAAATATTCCTTGATTTTTTTAGACAATGCATCATTTGTGGTTATCTCTTTATATGTACCTGTGCCGTCAACCCCAAGTGTGTGTTATGTTTTCAATATTGAAAACCATACTAACGAAAGTACTGTGTTTCAGGGAGTTGCTGATGCCTCCTCTCCAATACAATCATTCATGGCAGTCCATGCAGAGCCACAGGTATGGATACTGACAGTTCCATGGAGCTAGGTCAACAGAGCTCGAATACTTGTCGTTTGATTGTTCTACACAATGTTTAATTCGTGTTGAGCTATTGAGATGTACCTGTGTGTTCGTCCTCACGTGTGCTTTATGTTATCAATATTGTGATACGTAGTAATGAAAGTACTATGTTTCAGGGAGTCGAGGGAGCATCATTCCGTGCTGTTTATGCGGATACAGAAAATATAGTCGTTGCAGCGCAAGAGGAAGGGAAGAGATGCGGAAACGAATCGGAGCTACAGCGTGCAGATGTTGAAGGTAGAGTCAAGAAAGTTGCAAACAAAAGAAACAAAAATAAGGTTAGTTACAAACAGTTCATAACGTTAGACTTTCTTTGTGCTGGGGACTATTTTATGTTTTTTCCAGTCAATTGTACTATACTTTATCTTGTGTTTAAACTGAACATCCCTTTTCCAATCTGTCCTATAGTTACCTGTGGGTGTACGAACTATACATACACAAACAGTGAAGCGAATGAGAGATGTTGCTTGCCAAACCATTTACACTATGGAGGAACTATTAATTCAGACGCCGCGCGTTGAGACTAGAGATGCTCATGTCCAATGGCCAGAACATGAAATGAATGTGTCCGGAGAATCCAATAAAGTTGTAAAGGACTATTGCTACAGTGTGACTGCAACACAAGAAGATGATACTGAATATATTTAGGATAGCTCGGAAGTAGTCGCAGGTCAATTCACACAATCTACACCCGCCAAAAAATTGCCACCAAAAAAACGGTCGACATTGTTGTGTTCTCCCATCAATGTTGAAGTAACAGATGTTGAAATGACAGAGAATGAACCAGCAGCAGCATTCACCGACGCATCAGAACCCGATACCGGCGATATTTCTTTCAATGCTGCTGATATGTCCTCAACGATGCAGTCCGAAACAAGTGTGATGCCGGATGACAGTCTAATGAAAGAGGGCAAATACATAGTATTCGACAGTTGTTTGATGGATATTATAAGTATGCTGAAATGTGGGCATTCCGTCAGAGGGAAAGTATGTGGGAAGCCATTGATTCATGTGACTCGTCAAAAACAAGGCAGTAACGTCACAATGCATGTCGCCTGTAGATTAAATCATACGTTCTCATGGTCTGCACAACCGATGCTGGGGAAACTGCCAGCAGGCTGTGTGCAGCTGCATCACTTTTTAGTGGCTCCAGTTTTAGAAAGTTAGAGTCTTTTTTTCAGTTTGTGGGACTTCATTTCATTTCTAAAACGCAGTACTACAAATACCAACATGATTATCTGTTTCCGGCCATTAGTGATGCTTGGAAAATTGAACAATTGTCTCTAGCAAGTACATTCGAAGGGAAACGATTCAGGCTTGCCGACGATGGACAGTACGACAGCCCTGGATTTTCTGCCAAGTACTGCACCTACCACTTTCAGGACATGGATAGTAAGAAAATTGTGAGTTCGGTGGTCGTGCAGGTAACACAATGTACATCCTCAGTGGCCATGGAGAAACTAGGATTTATAAAATCAGTGGAACATCTACAATCGAGGGGAATGCACATCGACCTCATAGCCACAGAGAGACACGTTTCAATTGCCAAGACAATAAGAGAGCAGTTCCCACATATTAAACATCAATTTGATGTATGGCATCTTGCTGAATTAATCAATAAGAAAATCTCAGCTGCAGGGAAAAAAAAGGTTTGGAAAGTATTTCACAGTGGTCCTAGTCTATCAGCAACCATCTTTGGTGGAGCTCCAAAACTTGTGAAGGGTCAGTGGAAATACTACTTGAAAAATGGCGGTCACTGATGCACCACTGTACCAACGTTCACCGCTGGTCAGAAAACCTACATTTCCACCAACGTGAACACTGCCCTTTGTCCCCAGTGGAGGCACGGAAGAAGAAGTGGTTGAATCCATCTTCACCGACACACAAAGCCATTGAGAAGATTTTTTTCGATAAAACTCTACAAAGAGATTTGAGGGGACTGACAGAATTCTGTCACACAGGAGGTTTGGAGGTGTTCCACAATATGTGCCTAAAGTACAGGCCAAAGCGCTTGCATTTCAGCATACAGGGCATGAAACATAGGACTCTATTTGCGGTCTTGACCCATAACGAGAATCTCTGACGTGAACAATCTAGGACTACGGGTAATGTAAGGATGCCTCGCTACACTAAGGTGTTTTCTAAAAGAAGTAAGCAATGGGTGATCAAACCAGTCTATGAGGAAATGGAGTTCGACTTTGTAAAAAGCCTTATTGTTGCTGTACTCGAGAAGCACAGATATGGAATTTTGAACGTTTCTGTGCAGAGCACTGATGCATTGCCACCAAACATTGCCACGGTGCCATGTCCACCCAAAGCAGAGCTGGTTGTGAAGTACAAATCCCGGTTTAAATAATTGTAATATGATTGTCTTTTTGTAAATAAATGTTATTGTACAGTGTACATACAAAGTATGCTAACCCTAACCCCTCCCTTCACCGTCCTGGGTGGCGAACAATCTGGGTGTCATCTTTGACTTCTCTCTCTATTCACCTCATATCGCTGACCTTGTCAATATGTGTATGTATATATTTTTGTTGCTGTAACTAGGTTTCACATTCTCATGTAAATGCTGAGCACTGTTAACCGAGGGGAGGCTTGCGTATTGCAAATAATAAAACAAACAAACAATAAATCTCACTTTCAACTCAACTCCTTGGGTACGTTATACTTTCCCTGACCTTCCCCCAAAAAGTCAATGTCTCCATAGTTATGGTTCTCTGCAAACCTCGCGGAAAACGAGGACAAAATTGGGGGCTTCAGAACGCGCCAAGCGAGCCGTTGCAGATGGGAGAGAGGCCAGTTCGCATTTGCACATTGAGGCCTAGTACATAGATGGATTCGAAAATTCAAGTTCTCAAAGGTGGCTTTACACGGGATGTTTCAAAGTAAGAATGTATGCTCATTTAGAGTGAAGGTCAGCGGCTTTGATTTTCAGCTGGCGGCCTGAAGAGGCCCACAACTCGCACTGGCAGTATAAGGTTCTATTGTTTTTTGACCTTGAGAGACAGGGACCGTGCCGAAAGGACTTCACTTGAAGGAGGGGTGCAATAACGTAAAAGACGATAAGGCAGAAAATTCTGAAACTAGACCGAGTTTCATGTTAGTTCAGTATACGAAAAATCGTTGTCAAGAGCATGGTGGGATTTACGGACTGCATTACGCAGAGACACAATGGAAATTACAAATATAATGTAAATAACTCTTTAGACGCTTTTATACCGGAATGAAGAATTAATGAATGGATGAATGAATGAATGAAGAGCAAGTAAAACGTTTGTGGGATCGTCTTTGTACCGGGCACATGGGCATGCAGGTCCACATTCCACACGCATGTAGATAAACAGTTGTTTCTCATTGTGTGTTAACCTCGATTTATTTCATTAGTTTTCGCATTAATTTTAGAGCCGAACATACTCCATTTCACTATCCTTGAAAGCAAATAGTTTCAGATCGGCCGTAATAAATAAAATGAATAATATTAATAAAGATCGGCTGGCGAGACTAATTATTATTTTTATGATTTCAAAACAGGTATATCCTACCGTACTGCAACTGCCACCAGTTTCAGACCCCGACAGATGGTTTTTTCAACCGCCAGCTGCAGCTTATCGTAAACAACTGCACCACTTTGACGATCTTATGGGACGATCGCCAAGGGCCCATATACTCTTAGGCGGTACTAGCGGCTAGAAGCAACATATCAACCTTTACGCTGGCCTAGTGCCTAGTTGATGGAACAGCCTTGCGGTTCACCGTACGACCAAAGTGCTTCTTTTAACAAAAACCAACACCCTGTGTACCATAAAGGGACAGCGCGTGACTCGCGATAAAACGAAACAGGATTTGCGGATAGAGAGAAAAGAAAATAAAATCACATTACGATTTAATATGCCAATTGCTGAATATTCTATAAACATTTGATGTTAAATAAATGTACTTTACCAAGTGTACCGTGTTGCTGTTTGAATTGAAAGTACAGTTTCATTTTCCGAATTGTGGCGCGCAGTGTTGTGAGTTTATCTTTGTTGGTTTCTGGGTTCTATGTGAAGACGCGTAGAAGACGACTGGGCGCGTTTGCCTACGCAGCTCAGTAACGTCACGGAGAGAGGTGAGGAATATGAATGTTTTGATAATGTCAGGCGCAGGGGCGGGGGATATGATTTAGTGCCACAAAAGCAGGTCAGCCAGGGCGATGTGGCAAGTGATAGGATTATCACAAAATGGCGGCACCCTTCTGCCTTTTTTTGCGTGTGTTTAATGGACTAATACGCAGGTATGGTCCATAGGAAATGTTTCTAAAATCGAGAAACTTAGGCTTAAAAACACATGGCCGACCCATACGGCCAATAAAAAATGTTGACCAAACCATTCCTTTAATGTCACAGGCATCTATCTCGACGCCAAAAGTCATCCGTAGTTCACTATAGCCAGGTATGCAAGCGCCGTCAATGGGTATCACAAACAATGACTATCTGCAAAGCAACATACCATATTAAGTTGTAGTGAATTCAAGGCATTCACACTAAATAAGGTGTACACGAAAAAATCCTCATGTGGATCTCATAGTCTGTACCAGTATGCACACGTATTTCTTTAAATAAACAATCACTCGAGAATTTAAATGTTCTTTTATGGCAAAAGCACTGTGATTGAAACACTTGGTACACTCAAAATCACATTGAATGCCTAGATACACACATGTGTAGTCACAACCCGCGGATAAATTGCAAACAAACACTTACTTCTCGCATCTCGCAAGTCACTCGAGCAGTAGCCGTGAGCACACATACTCTCCTCGAGAGCCGCACGTCTGAAAAAGTTTAGGCTTACATGCTTCCTGCAATTGCAGCGGTATAGACAGAGGACTAAGACTGGATCAGAGAGCCATAACAAAGCGCTGCCATATTGGAAGTAGAAATGGGGGTGTGCATCACCAAACAGTGCACTAAAGTTGAAAAGGGCGCCCTATGATGCACAATATTGTCAGAATAGCAACAACAACTGGAAAACCGTCCTATAAAGCCCATATTGTTACAGTTATAATTGTGTGGATATTAGTCACAAAATATTGCACAAGATGGATTTTAAGCACGATTGAACATGCCAATGGGCCAAAAACTTTTTTTGTATTTATATGGCGCCAAATACACAAAGTTTTTATGTTCCCAGATTGATATCCACAATTGTTCATTTCTGTTTGGTTTTTTTTCTCTTTGTTAATTATTATCCATCAACCACCAGCAGCATAAAATAAGATTTTGCCATCATCATCACCACCACATGTTGAGAAATCAAAAAAGGACTGAGAACATTGTAAAGTCGCAGAAAGTAGCAACCTGAGCAGATTAGATAAATTTCCAACGGGAGGCTTCCCCACTGAACCGCGTTCCTGAAAGTGGGGTTTAAAAGTGATGTTTGGGTTGGGCTGCAATGTTGACAACACGAATTTCCTTGTATGAGATACTTTTAACGGCATTTTGATGTAACAATGCAAGATTTGTAGTGCATCTTTTCCTTGCAACACTGTGGCAGGCGCTCAACGGAAGGCACTAAGCACTGCGTCACTTCTGTACTCTACCGGGAGGTTCAATGAAACAGCTTGTTTAAGGTTACCTGCTGGAATCGCCCCAGGTACAGGCCCCTCTTATGCAACAAGTATGTTTAGATTCCAGCCGCTAGCGCACTTGGCACCTTAGCGTGAAATGCCGAGTGAAAACGGCGCATGCATTTGATTGGGAGCTCGTGCATAGCTTATGTGATTACGTACTTTGAGATTAAAGACGAGCCTGGCTGCTTTGTTCTGGATGAGTTGGATGTGCGTATGCTCTTTTGGGAGGCCATGGTATAAGCTGTTGAAATAGGGAAGCCTGGCTAAAACCATTGCCCTGGCAACAACACCTTGTGGCGCATGTGCAAAAAGGGGCAGGATCCGTTCGAGCACTTGCAGGTGGGAACGGCAGGATTGCAAGAGTTCCTGAATCTGCCTGCTGGAGGGGAGTTCACGATTTAAAAAGATGAAAAGATTGTTAGCTTCAGGGTTTGACGTAGAAACAGGGAACCGGGAGGTCCTCCAGTCAAAGGGGAGGGGACAGGCCATGCTCACGCCAGGAAAAATATCAGTGTTTTTACAGGATTTAAGCATAGGTGGCTGTTTATTTTCGAGTCTATACAGAGCCTGCACGAGTAACCAATTCTTCAAAGAGCTTTCTGGAGACTGAATGCAGAAACTGCTAAAGCCCCAGATACAGCATTCCAGCTGCTTTCTTTCTTGCTTTCAAATTATCGAATGTGTGGGCGGACCCACGCAGGCGCTTCCCCATCCAAAAGGATGATGTGCACCTAGCCCACCAATCTTACACAAAGCCCTCACATTCTCATAACTCCTCCCACTGCCCCTCTGCTCCACAAAATCTAGCAGCACACTGGCTCCTCTCCCTGCCTCTCACCCCGACTCCTCCCAGCAAAGCCTTCCCACTCAGTTCAGCCACTCCCAGCGCAGGCAACCGAACCCTCATCAACTCTCTCTCCTCAACATGCCTCTCACACGCAAGCAGAAAATGACCCACAGTCTCAGGCACCCCACACACCGCACAGTCCCTCGACTCACGCTTCCCCACTCGAAACAGACTGTCATTCAGCCCCACAGGCCCTATCCTCAACCGGTTCAGCATCACCTCCTCCCTCCTCCTCCATTCCAGTTTCCTTGCCTCCACCTTCACAGACACTTTCTCACGAACACCAAACATCCACGTGCCCTTCACCCCACTCTCCCACCTCTCCTGCCACTCATCCATAACACTCTTCACCACCACAGCCTTCACCTCATCCACACTCAAAGGTATCCTCACATCAACCACTCCTTTCCTCATACCCGCACCCGCCGCCAAATCCACCAACTCATTACCCAAAATGCCACTGTGACTGGGGACCCACGCCAACTCCAGATCCATCCCCCCACGCACACACCGATCAATCTTCCTCCTGATGTCCAAAATCACATCCTTCCTATTACCATCCCCTGCCACAATCGCCTGTAACCCACTCAATGAATCCGAAAACACCACCACCTTCTCAAACCCCAACTCGCATACCCTATCAATCGCCAATGCAATCGCCACCAACTGAGCCGTACAAATTGACATGTCATTCGTCAGTCGCCCCTCTTTATACTCCCCAGTGCTTTCCAGATAATACGCCATACCCACTCTACCAGACACAGGATCCTTCGAACCACCCGTGAACACCTTACACCCTTCCTTCCCACATACGTCTGACCCAAAGCCTTGATCTCACCCCGCAAACCCTGCTTCTTCGACAGCACACTCGCCAACTCCAAACACACCTTTGGAGACCCCATCATCCACATCTGCCATCTCACCAAATCCGTACCCGTCACTGCCAACAACTCGCCCACACCCCACTGCACCCCCTTCTCCCACATGTGAAACCCCAAAGTGCCCCCCTACCTCCTCCACCGGTCCCTATAATAGTCAAACCTCCAATTATACAGCAAACATTCACACACTGAATGAGCCACACTCTTCGCACTGCACTTCACCCACCACCTCATATACAACGCATCCCTCCTCAACCCCAACGGCATCAGCACCTGAACCGCATTCACGGAGAGGACCTCATCACCCTCAATGCCCTCGCCTGCACCCTATCCAACCGCAGCTTCTGACTCCCCGTGAAACCCACTGCCACCTGACATCCAAAATCAACCCCTTATACAACATTCGTAAACACTTCACCGCCTGCAACAAATTCAACCTACGTTTACACTTATCCAAACTGATATATATTTCCTGCAATGTACAGACATCTGTTTATTAGGGTGCATATTGTGAACAATCAAAACAGAAGAGTCCATTATTCGCTTAAAAGGATTTCTTACTGAATCACTATGAGACATGTTTAACATTTAAAATTGTGGACATTATAATGTTCCCATAATGCTCTTTGCTTTTATGCAAATCGCTAGGATGGGGTTCTAGTAGGAGATACGTGTTTTTCAACCTAGTCGTGGGACACGTCCTTTGGTCCCCGCTACCTCATTACCACAGATCTGCCCCCCTCCCCCAAAGAGGTGACAATTCCCCATGTACATTTTTTCCATGTTCTGCACTGCTGCTTGGAGCGACAAAAGACATGTTGCGATATTTAGTGAAAAGCTGGCAGGGTCGTGCTGCTTGAAAGCAATCTGTGTATCATCCGTGTACAACTGGAGGGGCACATTGCAGGCCTCCCGCATGTCAGCAAGAGGTTTCATGCAGCAAGTTCAGGCGGAGCGAAGAGACTACACCATGTAGTACACCCGGGCCCACCCGGATGGGAGGCCCGGGGCCGTAAGCTGGGAGGTGAGGGATTTGTGCAAAGTCCGGTGGGGCAGCGCCTGTTTGGCGCTGCCCCACTTAGCATGCACATGGTGGGGTCGGGCTGCTGGGTCCCTTAACAATGGGAACCCAGACAGCGCGTCTCCAAGACAGGAGGGTGAGGTGAGAGGGGCAGGTGACAACCGGTAGTCGCTGCCCCCTGTCACCTTGCCCTCCATACTTCAAAGGCCCCCTTCCCATCCTGCGGATGCTGAGCGGGGGCCTTTTGAAGTGCAAAGAATGGGCCGCCTTGCCCCCAGGCCGAATTTTGCCTTTATCTGGCGGGGGCAAGGTGGCCCTTCTCATGCTTCCTCCCTGTCAGCCACGAACAGCAGCAGGACGGCTGCAGGTCTAATTCAAGGCCAGGAAGAATTTGTGGGTTTCCTTGCAGTTTTTTCGTCCATCTGGCCTCACCGGAACACTGCTGGACAGCAGCTACCCCAGCCCCTTGGACATCAACGCTGCTTGGAAAACAAACAAGCTGTCGGAAGCCAACGGACGGTCAAGGAAACCAAGATCAACAGCGGGAGGAACAAAACTGCTCGTAATCGCATTCAGGAGCAGAAGAGCATTTTTATCTGCAAATGCTATGATGCACAGCAGGTCTTTTTGTGTTCTCCAAGGCGCGATCTCCGGTCACGAAAAGCATTAGAGTGGCGACCTTTTTAACCTTTTTCAGAGACACTGGGAAGGACGGACTAAATTCCAGTCCCCTCCGGCACAGCTGCGAATGCAACAGCTGCTCTGGGGATACTGCGGTGAGGCTGCATAAATATAAGGAAACAAGCAGCCGCGCCTGAAGGGGTAAGGGCTAAAGAACCCCAATCTTGGAAGCAGGTCGACACAGAGCCACCTCAAAGTAGGTAAAAGTCGAACAGCACGAGGAAAGCTTTAAACACATAATACTGAACTATTCCGCATTAGCACATCAGCACATTGCGGAAGGGAGATCGGCAGAAAGTGTGCTCTTTACATCCCGGGGGAGCTGAATGCTGTGATAAGAACAAGCCGAACTGGGGAAAAGAAAAGGCTTTACATTTATACCCGTACCCAGGCCAAGCCACCACCTAGCGGGGCCACTGTGGTGTTGACAGGCCATCTCCTTTTCAAAACACAGCACCGGCAAGCATCTGAAGAGGACGCAGATAGCGCTTTACTCTGCTAAAAGCGCTAAACAAATTTTGGAAGCAGGAGGACACGGAGAAATATTTGGATCATATAACTGGTGCACCAAAGAAGAAGAAAGGCGCCCCACATCATAGGCGAGTGCTATACCCTTGGCAGCACTCATAAATCAGCACACAGAGGCCAAAAAGAGGAAAGTGATGGCCAAAGCGTTATCCCTTAAAGAAACACTACTCCTGGAATGGGCCAAAGCAGCGGAAGCCGTCCATGGCATGGAAATGGTGCAGGAAAGAATGGCAGAGCTCGCTTCCACCAGCCTCAATGATGATGACGCAGAGGCAATGGAAGATGAGGTCGACGGCGAGGAGGAGCCAGCAGAAAGGGAGCAGCCAGCTAGGAAGAAGCAGCGCCTTGACGTCCGCAGCATGCCCGCCTCTTCAGACACCCACCCAGGCACCAAAAGAAAAGCAAAATCAGGTACTGTGAAAAGCAATGATTTGGGGACTATGCTTGAACAATTTTTAAAATGGCATAAGGGTGCGGGTGCTGGGAAAAAGAAGAGGCACAGGGATGACTCGAGCAGCTCCAGCAGCGAGAGTGACAGCACAGACACAGTCAGAATCTGGGGGCGAGGATGACCAGGGCCACCTTAAAGCATGGGTTGGGCCTAGCAATGATGCACTGTCTCCAATCCCACATATGACTAAATATGGGAGGCGCACTGCCGGCAAAAGTGTAAATAGAAGCCTAAAAAAGACCATTGCATGGCACATTGAGCAGAAAATTAAGAGAAAGATTTGGATAAAGCAATTTATTGACATTTTTTGCCTATTGGAATATGAAGAATTAGGTTTTGGCATTTCAAAAAGGGTTAAGAAAGAGGAAGAAAAAGAGAGAGCAAAGAAGCCCACACTGGAGAGGAATATTCAGAACTGGGAGGCCTCTTTTCAAATCCTATCCACAATAATTCTAGAAAAGTTCCCAGAAGAGGGCACTGCACTGATTGCCTACCACCACAGAATTTTGGAGATTCACAATACCTTTGGGGGGAGTCTTGGCTGAACTATGATAGAGAGTTCAGGAAGGAGATGCAGATATTCCCTGACCTGGGCTGGGAGGAGGAAGACCCTAAGGGGCCAATTCATAGAATTCGGCGCACAAGTGGCGCACGCGGCTGGCGCACAGTGTGCGCGTGCGGTAGTCTGCGCCAGCCGCGTGCGCCGAAACACATTCAGGCGCACAGCGTATTCATGGATTCCAACATCCACAACCAGCCGTGGCGCAGAGTGGCGCAGCGTCCCTGCAGCAGCGTCAGTTACGCCCCCAAGAACGCCCCTTGCGCAGGGAAAAGCCATCAAAATCCCCAATCCAGCGCAAAGGGCAGCAGCAAACGCAGAGCGGGGAGCGTGTATTTCAGGGGTGTGCGAGAAATTCTACACGCGATTGGCCTGGGTACGTGTATTACAGGGGTGCGCAAGAAAATCTACACGCGATTGGCCTGGGTATGTGGATTTCAGGGGTGCGCGAGAAATACTACACGCGATTGGCCTGTGTACGTGGATTTCAGGGGTGCGCGAGAAATTCTACACGCGATTGGGCTGGGTACGTGTATTACAGGGGTGCGCGAGAAAATCTACACGCGATTGGCCTGGGTACGTGGATTTCAGGGGTGCGCGAGAAATACTACACGCGATTGGCCTGTGTACGTGGATTTCAGGGGTGCGCGAGAAATTCTACACGCGATTGGGCTGGGTACGTGTATTACAGGGGTGCGCGAGAAAATCTACACGCGATTGGCCTGGGTACGTGGATTTCAGGGGTGCGCGAGAAATACTACACGCGATTGGCCTGTGTACGTGGATTTCAGGGGTGCGCGAGAAATTCTACACGCGATTGGGCTGGGTACGTGGATTTCAGGGGTGCGCGAGAAATTCTACACGCGATTGGCCTGGGTACGTGGATTTCAGGGGTGCGCGAGAAAATCTACACGCGATTGGGCTGGGTACGTGGATTTCAGGGGTGCGCGAGAAATTCTACACGCGATTGGCCTGGGTACGTGGATTACAGGGGTGCGCGAGAAATTCTACACGCGATTGGGCTGGGTACGTGGATTTCAGGGGTGCGCGAGAAATTCTACACGCGATTGGCCTGGGTACGTGGATTACAGGGGTGCGCGAGAAATTCTACACGCGATTGGGCTGGGTACGTGGATTTCAGGGGTGCGCGAGAAATTCTACACGCGATTGGCCTGGGTACGTGGATTACAGGGGTGCGCGAGAAATTCTACACGCGATTGGGCTGGGTACGTGGATTTCAGGGGTGCGCGAGAAATTCTACACGCGATTGGCCTGGGTATGTGGATTACAGGGGTGCGCGAGAAATTCTACACGCGATTGGGCTGGGTACGTGGATTTCAGGGGTGCGCGAGAAATTCTACACGCGATTGGCCTGGGTACGTGGATTACAGCGGTGCGCGAGAAATTCTACACGCGATTGGCCTGGGTACGTGGATTTCAGGGGTGCGCGAGAAATTCTACACGCGATTGGCCTGGGTACGTGGATTTCAGGGGTGCGCGAGAAATACTACACGCGATTGGGCCTGTGCGAGTGGGGCAGTGTATTAAGGAGGTGTGCGGGAAGTTGAAGAGGTGAATTGCCAGTGTGGGTCCTCCCAGGTCTCCCCTCTACCCCCTCCACGACCTCTGCAGGCAGCCCACACCACAGGGGACTACCCTGCACCCCTGGTCATGTCCCGCAGGCAGCCCATCCACCATGGGCATGCCCCCCAGCCAAGCCACATGTCCCCTTGCACCCCCACCCCCCAGCAGGCCCCCACCCATGTCTCCCAGCACCCCCACCCCTCCAGTCACCAGGGGCAGCCTCCACAAGGCCCCCACCCATGTCTCCCACCACCCCCACCCCTCCAGTCACCAGGGGCAGCCTCCACCAGGCCCCCACCCATGTCTCCCAGCACCCCCACCCCTCCAGTCACCAGGGGCAGCCTCCACAAGGCCCCCACCCATGTCTCCCACCACCCCCACCCCTCCAGTCACCAGGGGCAGCCTCCACCAGGCCCCCAACCATGTCCCACTTATGTCCCCTTGCACCCCCACCCCCCAGCACTGTGGGGCACCTGCCACCAGGCCCCCAACCATGTCCCCTTGCACCCCCACCCCCCAGCAGGCCCCCACTCATGTCCCCTTGCACCCCCACCCCCCAGCACTGTGGGGCACCTGCCACCAGGCCCCCAACCATGTCCCACTCATGTCCCCTTGCACCCCCACCCCCCAGCACTGTGGGGCACCTGCCACCAGGCCCCCAACCATGTCCCCTTGCACCCCCACCCCCCAGCAGGCCCCCACTCATGTCCCCCTGCACCCCCACCCCCCAGCACTGTGGGGCACCTGCCAGCAGGCCCCCAACCATGTCCCACATATGTCCCCTTACACCCCCACCCCCTAGCAGGCCCCCACTCATGTCCCCCTGCACCCCTACCCCCCAGCACTGTGGGGCACCTGCCACCAGGCCCCCACCCATGTCCAACTCATGTTCCCCACCCAACATGTCATCACAATCCAGAACCCTGGTCTCTATGGTCAGCCCCCAAATGCAAAACACCCACCCGAGTATTGCATCCACCCACTCATAATTTGCAATCACATCACAGAACACCAATTGGAAGTTCCGAAACAAACACATGTCCCTCACATACACCCAATGGGTGTCAGTGAATCTCAAAACACATAACATGAAATGCATGAAAACAATGAGATACCACACATTGAAGTTCAACAAAAAAATAATGTATTAAAGGAAACATGAATAGAATCAAAAATGAAGAAACAGAAATGTGAATGTAAAAAAATGAAAAGAAGCATGTCCGTTCAAAATAAAAAAAATAAAAATATATTGAAATCCAAAGTAATGTTGTACAAAGTCAATGTCCACAAAACAAAATCCAATGGGAAATAAAAATAAAAGCCATTGATCCATGGAGAATGTTAAAAAAGAAAGTATGTACAAGTCTACAACTATGTACAATGCAAGAAGCCAGGGTCCATTATCCCAACAAAATAAAGGAAACCTATCTAACTACACTAACTAATAAAAAAAATATATACAAAAATGTGGCCAATGTCCAAAAGGTCCAAATGAAACAAAAACAAAAATGAAACCTAACACTACCTACATAACTATGTACAAGGGCAGCGGGCTAGTTCCACGGCTCACTTCTGGATGTGCCGGGCCAGGGCATCATCGAACTCCTCCTCAATGTCCCGGAGGCGGTCCTCCTCCATGGCCCCGAGGGTCCGCAGGGCCGTCGACGTGTCCACCTCCAAACCCCTGCGGATTGCCTCGAGGCACTCGGCCCGCCTCAGGGCCCTCTGCATGGAGTTCTCCGCCCTGACCATTGAGAGCCGTGCCTCTTCCGCCCGCTGCCGCTCCGCATCTATGGCGTGGCCCAACCGCTGCCACACGGAAGACACTTTTTGTCCTGGGTCCTCCTGCCCTCCGGCCGATGCCTGCCCCTCCGATGTCGAAGGCCCCGAGCCTTCATGGCTCCCACCATGGTGCTGCTGCTGCTGTGCCTCTGCCCCTGCACTGCCTCCTGCTGCCTGCACATCCTCCGCCGGCTGGGGTGCAGTCGTTGACGTGGCCACCCCTGCTGGACGTCCGACTCCCGACTGTGGCAGGGATGCCTCCTCCACCAGCCTGGCCGCACCGTCAGAGGCAGCTCCACAGGGCACCCAGGTGACTGATGGGTGGGAAGATGGCACAGAGGACGACTGGCGCGTAGGGGGTCCAGCTGAGGAGGGGGTCGTGGCAAGCCCCATCAGACGGAGGAATCCGGCCTGGGTGACCTGTCCCAGCAGGCTGACGTGGTCAACGAGCCATTCGAGATGACGTGCAGTCTCTTCATGAAAAGACTGCAGGTCACCTCGCATGGCCCGTTGACGCAACGCCACACCAGCCAGGACAGGCTCAACCCGGGCCTGGATAGCCACGTCCGCAGGCAGAGGAAGGCCAGTTGACGTCAGCTCATCCCCTGCCTGAAAACTGGTCTGGACGTAGGCATCCCTGCTGGTGCAAGATGATGCAGGGACAGGATCAGGGACAGGATTGCACACAGGCACCTCCGCGGCGGCCTGTGCTGCCTCCTGTCCCTGGTCCTGCACTGCACCACTAGCACCAGTGGGATCCCCACCCCCAGACCCCGTCTCTGGTGCTTGCACGGCCTCCTCCTCCACCAAACCCCCCACCAACCTGGATGACTCTGTGCCATCTTCCCCCGTTGGGCCCTGTGGGGTCCCAGCTGCCCCTTCTGCTGCCGAGGAGTCCAACTCCAACCTCCGCCTTTTGGACCTCCCCCCGGCAGCTGCGGCCTGGGACGCGGCACCGGACTCCTCACTCCCCGACGAGATGACAACATGGGAGGGGAGCCGGGCCTTGCGTCTCCGGCTGGTGGTGGGATCCCCGCTGCTGTGCTCCACAGCACCTTCTCCGCCCTCTTCATCAGTTGACGCTGCAGACAGGGAGAAACAAAACACACGCATCAGGGCAATGTACAATGGACACATACACACATGACAGTTGTACATGAGTGGCATTGGCAAACCTCAGACATGTCATCATGATCCCCAACACACATGTCATTACAACTCGCACACAGGAGCCATACCACAGCCATATCGCAACTGCCAACACCATCCATACACATACAACAGCATGAGCAGCCAAAGGTGAGCCAGACATCACATGCAACACAGGAAGTGCACCACACATGTACACACACCACCACACTTGCATGCATGTCTACACCTCTTCCAAGTGTCGCAGTGTTCAGACGGGCATCCATGTCACATCTGCCCATCAGGCTTCCACATACCGCTGTCACATGCATCCATGTTGCATCACTGTTGCACCCTTGTCAAATACACAAACATGCACATGTACACAGCGCTGATACATGCAGCTGAAAACAACATACATGCGTGACATCACGGACATGTCTACTCACATACACATTCATACAAACTTGTGTGCCCACACAACTGCATTTGGCATGCAAGCCCACACACACAGGCACCATCCATGTCTCACACATTACAGCCCTCGCATGTGTCAGCCCCACGGACCTGTACACCCGCACCCATACTCGACCCCATACAAACAGATGTGCAACCTGCACACTACTGAACAATCACCACACGCACTGCTCACAATCAGGATGCATGTACACTCACCGCTCGACTCCAGACGGGTCTGCCTCTCAAGGACCTGGACGTGGAGCGCTGGGGATATGTGTTCCAGGACCCCCATCTGTTCTTCCGACAAGTGGCCCCGGCGCCCCTTGGCATCCGCTGCCTTCAAGAGGCGCCGGGCCTTGTTCAGGGTCCTGGACCTGAAGTCCTCCCAGCGCTTCTTGACATGTTGGAAGTCACGGACTGCCACCCCCTCCGCGTTGATGGCAGTCACGATGTCAGTCCAGATCCGAGTCCGTCCTTCCTTGTCGGCGCGGGAACTTCCGAAGAGGGCATCATACTGCCCCAGGACTTGCTCCACCAGGACACCAACTTCGGTGGCACTGAAGCTGGTGCCCCTCTGCCTCTCTGGCCGGGGGTTGTCAGTGGTCACAGATGGAGTTTGCCCCGACATGACAACCCCAGAGGCAGGAGTGGGTGGGCAACTGGGTCCTGGGGCTGGGCTGTGGAGCGATGGAATCCCAGTCGGGAGTCTTTGGTTCCAGCAGGGGTGGTCACACCAACAGCACCCCTGGCTGATGTGCAGGCAGCAAATGGCAGGGCACGTGGGCAGCAGGCAGTCAGGCAGCAGCAGATGGCAGGTGGGAGCGTGCTCGGGGCTCTGGGGGGCAGTAGTTCGGCCTTCTGGGCAGGAGCGTGGTCTTCCGTGTGCTTACGCGTGGCCAGCTTGATACGGAGTGATTTGGCACGTGAAAATTCTGCACGTCAGCGTGTAATTCGAGGAAAGGCCCTTAGCGCGTAAGCGCGTCTGCACGCATACGCATTTTCATTGGACCAAAGGCCCTCAGCGCGTGAGCGCGTCTGTGACGTGACGTGCGAAGGAGTATCCCTCATTGCACGTGATGACAGAACACACGTGGATTTCAGGCAATCGCGTGTGAAAGTTCACGGCACCCCGGAACACACGTACCCAGGCCAATGGCGTCACGTACCCAGGCCAGTGGAACTACCCGCGCACCCCGAAACACACGTACCCAGGCCAATGGCGTGTGGAACTACCCGCGCACCCCGAAACACACGTACCCAGGCCAATGGCGTGTGGAACTACCCGCGCACCCCGAAACACACGTACCCAGGCCAATGGCGTGTGGAACTACCCGCGGACCCCGAAACACACGTACCCAGGCCAATGGCGTGTGGAACTACCCGCGCACCCCGAAACACACGTACCCAGGCCAATCGCGTGTACGCTCGCTCCCCTCCGATCACACGCGATGACACCCGAATACGGGAAACCAACGAGTCCGCCCACACGGAGGCGTCCCGCGCCCGCGCACAGCATAAAAGTGCGCGCAAACAACAAACGCGTATATACAGCGACGATGAATGCCCCATTTGTTGCTGCACTGATTGTGGGACACCGCAGGAGGAGGAGAATAGCCAGGGCACGCATTTTTGCACCACGGACAAGCCTTTTTGGGATGCCTGACGACCAGGTCTACGGCAGGTATAGGTTTCCACCCCATATCATCCTAGACCTGGTCAGGGAGTGGGAAGATGACCTCACATCCCCCACCCTTTGCTCCCAAGCATTGAGCCCCTTGGAGAAGCTGCTCAATGTCTTGCATTTTTTGGCCACTGGGTCGTTTCAGCGGACCACTGCCATAGTGGGGGGGGGTCTCACAGGCCACGCAGTCACGCTGCCTACACCAGGTACTGGCAATCATGACAGCGCGCCCCTAAGTCCGCAGGCACATATACATGCCCAGAACACCCGCAGAAAGGCAGGCCGTTGTCCTGGATTTTTTCAGGGTGGCACACTTCCCCAAAGTGCTCGGTGCCATAGATTGCACCCATGTGGCCCTACGTCCACCTAGGGCCACTGAGCACATCTACCGAAACCGCAAGCACTGGCATTCCATCAATGTACAGGTGGTATGCGATGCAAAGGGAATCATCACCTCTGTCTATGCAAACTACCCTGGCTCCACCCATGACAGTTTCATATACAGAATGTCCGCCCTGAGCCGGGCCCTGGAAGCTGGGCAGCATGGCGACACATGGCTCCTAGGTCAGTACAAATGCCCTTGCACATGCATGCAAGTCACACACAGACAAATATCCAAACCCTAATAATCTCAATTATTATCACCTCCCCAGGGGACAGTGCCTACCCTCTGAGCAACCACATGATGACGCCAATCCGGAACCCCACCACACCACCCCAGGTAAGATACAACGCCGCCCATATTGCAACCAGGGGCATAGTGGAGCGCACATTCGGAGTGCTCAAGTCACGTTTCCGCTCCCTTGACCGCTCTGGTGGGCAACTACTCTATGCACCACCAGTAGTGTGCAGGATCATTGTGGCAGCATGTGTCCTGCACAATGTTGCAACACGGCAGGGCGTCCCGGTGGACATGGTGGTGCCCCCACATCCCCAACCACAGGCACAGGCGCTGCCCATGGGAGGGGACAGGGCACGTGGCGAGGAAGCCCGGACCCAGCTTGTGGCCACATTTTTCACCTAAACTCCCACCCCTGCGGAGTGCACACAGGCCTGGCACATACCAGGTGACAATCGATGATGACAAAGTGACAGTCAACTGTCACAACCCTACCACCCTGAGATAGTTGCCATGGAAGTGCCACATCGTCTGCATCCCTAGCTACTTAAACACAAGCTATCCTGTGCAACCAAAATGCACACAAATGACATGTGACATGACATGGGCCATACACAAGTATTCCAAGGCCCAATGAGGCAGGGGGGGGGGAACAAGGGAACACAGAGAACGGTACTACTAGGCCAGGTGTCATTGAGAATGTGCAAGTGCAGGGGTAGGGGGAAGGGAAAAGTGCAAGGGGAAGGGTGGGGGGGAGTCCAGTACAGGGGAAGTAGGCCAAAAGAATAATACATAGGTCGCCTGGTGGCAACTGCAAAGATAAGTGCAGACAAGTGCTGGGAAGGGAGGGCTGTAGGGATAGAGAGACAGTACTGCAGTGCAGGGGTTGCCAGGGTGGCAGTGCAAGTGGACAGTGGCTGGGCCAGGGACCGAGGTTGGTGAGAGTGTCCCAGTAGCAGCTCCTCTGCAGTTCCAGTGAAGAATTCTGCAAGGGAGAGGCAGAGAGTAAGCAGAAGCAAAGAGGAAGGTCTTGAGGTGCTTCCAGAACTGGAGATGGTTCCCCTCAAGTTCAAGTCAGCCAGGAAGTCTGTTCCAGGGGGAGGGCCCTGCTGCGGAGAGAAACATACCCCCAGCTAGTTGCTCTGAGAAGCGGATGACCTGGACATGCAAGGTGTGCATCACACACACCTGCAAAACAGGCCATGGCCATCACTGTCATGTCACTCAAACCCTCCCAAACATCAACATGACATGGCAAGCAATACCCATACACTGACGCAGTAACAATAAGGTACACATTGCCATGTCCTAAATGTACAGTGGCATCGGACAATGATGCCTGACCCGGAATCAGATGAAATAACAGACCAACAAAATGTCCCACCCAAAATAAGTCGTTTCCAAATGCATTGCAACAGTCGTAGACGTAACATCACAATGAATGCCTGTCTATATGCACATTATGCATTGCAAAATCAACACTGCAGCTCATGTGTGCAGTGTCCCACTCCTGCATCACACTGCTCAGCGCACAGCACAGTGAACAGCCATTGCGTGTGATGCACACCCTGAGCATCACATCTAAGTGACAGACTACATCAAACATCAAATTTTTGCCATGTACTGGAACCATAATCGGTCACAGAACATGTGCTGCCGGGACACAGTGGGCACCAGAAGGCAAACAGTGTACACGTGGATATGCAAGGGTGGGAGTACATGGAGTACATCGGAGTGCAAGTGTGTGGTTCTGCAGGGACATGCACTCCACATATGCATGTGCACTCAAGTGACCATCAGTGTTCCCTACACATCACATGTGAACATCCACCATGTGTACACCCCAGCATGTCAAACCACAACTATCCCCTCGCACCTGAAAGGAAAACACAACACATGAACAGGCATTGATCAGCAGAACACAACATGTACATAGGACAACAACATTACAATGTCAGAGTTCCCATCACACTGCAGGGCAATGCAACTATCAACAACAACCCCCCACTCCCGCGCAAATGACCATGACCCGCTGAACAACTGCACCTGGGTCATGGAGCCTCCAACCCTCATTTCCACCTGGCCACAGGATCACCTTTACCCTTCGTGTCCATCTCCCACCTTGTGTGTAAAAAGATGCCTGAACCCTCAGAATCCACACTCATTAACAAAATCACAAAATCCAAGGCATGAAAACGAAACCAAACACCCTCCAGTAGATGACTTGACGTAGCAGTACCTCACAAACGCCAAGTACTACCACAATGATGAAACAACCAAGGTAGCACAGCAGAACAATGTCACAACAGGATGTGAGACATGTGTGGTACATGACATAGGATGATGCACAATGAATGGATGTGTACTGTCACAGGTCCCCTGTACAGGTGCGGGAGTCTCATGAAACAACCACCCACACCATGTCCCGGGTGCCTGCAAGGTCAAACTCACACAGGCCCCTGAGATCATGGTGGGGAATGAGGTTCAGGGATATGCAGTCGGGACAGGTGTAGACACACTGGATGACTGGAATGAGTGGCAGGTGAGGGGAGGAGGAATGACACATGAAACTAGGGAATGCACAAAAATGTACAACCTGCATGAACACATACACAATCCAAACAAACTTGGACATCATTGTCATGACATTCTGTAGTCCAGGCTCAGGAGTGGTACGAACCAACCACCCCCTCTAGGGTTTTGGCGCCTGCAAGTTCAGGGCTTACACAGGCATCCGCAACCCCAGTGGGGAAAGAGGGTCAGGGAACGTTGCTTGGATAGGCACGGGAAGCAGGAACACCGGGTAGAGGGTACAGGTTTCATAATTGCATAGGATCACGGGTGATTAGGGAAAAAAACATACCAAATAGGACCACACATACATCCATGCATCAGTACACTCCCCAGCAAGCCTATGCAGGGCAGTTTGTAAAGAAAACAACAAGACACTTAGCTCTGGTTTTGAGTGCTGGCCTCCTGCCTGCGCACTCTCAGGGCCGGTTACAGGAGCACTCCAATGCTGCAAAGAGAGACACAGTCAACAACCTGTATGTGCCAATTACACAAAAACACAACACAAAACATGCCCCATAGCAACAAACTACTCTACAAACAGACAATCAGTGCTCGATGCTTCGTACCCATATATAACATCACCCCTGTGACGGGTCATACACAGTCAATGCAGTGAGTCAGGCGCTGGTGGGTGCGTGGCAAATGGAACACCAATGTGTCACAATTCACACAACATGCAATGTTCCCTGGGTAAGCAGACAGACCCATATGGCAAGTCATGACTACAGAGCAAGTTGCGTACCACCATGACCAAAACAAAGTTGGCAGTGCATTTATCATGAAGTACGTGGAATAGACATGCACTGCACCCAAGTATGTCCCTTGCTGTATGTCCCTGTGAGCTGCCCCTTTCCATGTCTCTGAAGGCTACATGGTTGATACAAGTGCCTCAATGAACCTTGGTGTACCGCAGGGTATGTGCCACTGCCCCTGCATGTGTCCCAGACAACCCTACTATCAACAGCCATCAGTCCACAAACACATCTGAGCTGCATTGTGTGCTTCAACACCAATATTCGTCTAAGCTCACCCTCAGTGCTGTGACTAAGCCTGCATGTGCAACTCGCCTGGTGCAAGCTTTGCTGTGTCGTGGCCCCCCTGTGATGCTCACCTTGCCTGGAGTTCCTTGGAACATGTCAGCAGTTCTAGGATGTGGGTCTGCAATCACTGTGGCTCTGCTCGTGCACACATGTGCATGTGGGCACCAACAAACGGGTCAGGCATTCCGTCGTCCAATGGGCCATGTCTGCTGCCAAAGGTGCTCTGGTGCCTCATCCCCCTGCAGAAAGTGCATGGAACAAATGATTAATGCATCGAAGTGATCTGTGTGTGTCTCATCAGGCATCTCATTACTTGACCATGTCAGAGAGTCACATCACAAATCACACCATCAGTCCGTCTTTGACTTCCAAAGTGTGGAACACTATCTACAGCATGAATTGCAACAGGCACGTGTACAGGAAAGAAATGAGACATAATACACAATGCATAGCAATCAATGTCCACATTAATCATGACACACCCCGTCTAGCAAAAGCTGAACAGTGGACAATTACACCTAAATCATCCCCACTAGGGGTGTCAACACAAGTCACAAAGCACCAGACATGCCACAGATATGACAGTCCAAAGCCCTTGTGTAAAAATCTGTAACACTGAACCATCCTTGCGAGCCCATGGATAAGGGAGGCAGGAGTGGCATATGTGAGTCAAGGAACCCAAGCAGCAAACACATACACAAGACAACCATGAAGGGCCCAGCTGGAACAGACAGTGGATGCCTTCAAAAACCACAAGGCACCGCACTGTCACATGAAAGCACACTAGACTACAAATTTTAAACTAACTCAACTATTAACTAATTACACTAACTATGGAAAACCTACATTACCTATTTAAACTAACTATCAAACAGAAACTTAACTAACTAAACTAAACGAAAAATCAAAAATGGCCACATACGACCCGGGGGGGAGGGGAGGCACCCAGGAGGGGGGAGGTACAGGGTGCTGCTCAACATCCACATGCGATGATGCCGAGCCAAAAAAAAATACCTCCATGGGCTCAACGCCTGCACAGCACGACCTATGTGGGAGATAGATGGTCGTCCGAGTCTGGCTCATCCTGGAAAGGAGGACGTGGCACAGTAGCCTGGCCACGCCTAGCCGCAGCTTGCCCCTCGTCGGCAGCAAGTCTGCCGGACAGGTGAGCCTGGTTCTGTGTGGCGATGTTACATAGGTCTGCATGCAGAACCTCACGTGATACACGTGCTTCCTCTTGCAAGGTAGCACGTGTAACACGGAATTCCTCCTGCAAGGCCTGGCTGGACAACCGCTGCACCTCCCGGCAAGCCTGTAGCTCAGCCGAGATGGTGCGCTCAAGCTGTGCAAACCTCTCCTCTGCCTGCTGCCTCTGGGACATCATAAGGACACCCAGAGTGGATCTGAGGGAGGCATACTCCTCCCTCAGGGCATCCATGTGCGCCTCTGCGTGAGCAGCAATTGCTTGACGCAGAGATGACATTTCAGCCTGGCGTGCCCTGTCTGAGGCCGCCATGCCCAGCCTGAGCGAGCGGGCCGTGGACCGTGCCGCCTGCTGCTGGAGAAGCACCTGCCTAGCAGGGGGGAGCACAGATCGGGCCACACGCTCCATGCTGTCAGCGATGTTCTCCATTGCTGCCCCCTGCCGTTCGGAATTGGCAGTCATGTCTTGCTCCCACTCAGTATACAGCGGTTGCGCGCGGCGACCGCGTTGCCGGGCTTGACCCCTGCGGGACCCAAGGACCGGAGGTCCTCGCTGTGTTGGCACCGCCTGCGGCTGCACGACTACATGCCCCCGTCGACGTGATGTCCCAGGCACATCAGTGACTGGTGTGGAGGGTGACCCTGCGTCCCGATCCAACACGGGCGGAGGAACCAAGACTGTCTGATCCCTCAGTGCAGGTGTCGCAGACAGAGGAGTGTCCACATCAGAATCACTCACCCCTGACACATGGACTTGATGGTCATCCAACTCAACATGGACGTCAGAGTCGTCATCAAGGCTGGACTCATAGGCAGCCAGAGACAGGATGGACTGCAGCACTTGGGGGTTTTCGTGGCCTACCACCCCACGACCCCCACTAGTGCCGGGGTGATGTGGTCTTACCAACCCTGTGTCTGGCGTGACAACACCATCCTCTGCATCCATTGCGTCATCACCTGAAAAATAGAGAGGAAAAGGTAACTACACATGTCAGAAGCACACAACACACACACACACCGACCGCAAAGGCATCCGGCAGACATGTGACACACAACATATGACCTGGCATGCATGCTGGGTCTACTTAGAATAGCCACTGTGATCAGACCTGTTGAAAGGTGGCAGTTTGCATGGAAGTGGGTCTATGCAGTGCTGAAAATGTGTACGCCACTCACTACCTACATGTACAAGCACTCCATGGTGTGTGCCAGGAAATGTGAAGGCAGTGCAATGTCAAATTCAGACATCACGTGCATTGTGTATTCAATGTGTACCATGTCTAGCAGCCAAGCACCCCTCCACCCCAGTACCAAAGCAGGGATGCCTAGCATGGTATCAAAAGGCTGCCCATACACCTGTGTATTGACAAGCAGTGTTGACTGGCATCAACAGCTTAATGTGAATCAAATTACAACACTGCTAATGATGCTGGGACAGTGGGCAGGACACATGATGGAAGATCCGGAGGCCAGCCACATGTGAAGAAGACACGACAAGAGTTGGACAGAGTCATTGGCCATTGAACAGGCTGAGGCCTGTGAGCCACACAGATTGTCATTGCCTAAACATGTGTGCAACGCAGGACTGAGCCACAGTTGACATGGGGAGGCCGATAATATGGCAGGCAATGTATGTAACCAAGGACTCATATTACAGTGCTCATCCAGTCAAGGACACATAGGGGCATGCGTGCAATGCACATGGAGCATGAATGGGCACTCATGTCCCAGCGGGACATCTGAGCCATGCACAGTACAAGTGGGATACCCTGCATCGAGTACTAAGGCTGTACCACACGGCATATGTCTGGCAGTTTCTAAGCTGGAAGTTAGCATCTACACAGGACACATGAACAAGAAACTACACATTGGCAAGAATGTAGCAGACCAGTGCAAAGGTGGAACTGGGGTGCAGAGTGGCGGAGGAGGGGCAAGGGAGCATGCCCACATGGAGTCCCGCATGCAGGCAGAGGAGACATGCATGACGGTAGCATTGCATTACTTACACCTCAGAACCATGTACACGTCACATGTAGCAGCAATCATGCACAACACATCCCACAAGTCAAACACACACGTCCTCAACAACTACGCTTTAACACTCACTGGACTGGGCATCAAAGTCCAGCATCTCTCCCACACCTTTGACCAATTCTGGTGGTATGAACTCCGCAATGAGAGCCTCATGCGGAGTGAGTTCTTCCTCCTCTGGTGCAGGCCCACCGCCAGTCACCAGAGTCAAGTTGTAATTTGAGGCACGCTTAGCCTTAGTGCTGCGCTTGATGTCATTCCAGCGCTTTTTGCACTCCTGCGCTGTGCGCACCTCATGGCCGAATGAACTGACATGTTCCGCAACATGCTTCCAGTGGGTGTCACGTTGGGCAGCCGTAGTCTGACTATTGGCACCCACTAGCATGTCACGGCTGTGTCCCCGCACGTAGTCCACGAGGAAGTCCAGTTCCTGCTTACAGAAAGGCTTCTTCCCCGACGTGCAGGAGGTCGTGGCTGTGTGTGGTGTCCCAGCCTGTGCTGCAGGTGCAACCTTCCTCCTCTTGGACTGTGGCGCAGACCCTGGCTGGCTAATGCCGCCCTGACCAGTATGGCCAGTGGGTTCGGTGGATTGAGCCGAGGGAGTGGCAGGTGGAGGGATGACCAAAGGCCTGACTTGTGTCAGTGGCAGCTGGGTGCCCACTAATGGACCCTGCACAGCAACATCAGCTGTGGCAGGGTCATTGACCGCAACGGTCCTGGTTGGCAGACTCACAACCGGGGTGCTGTTGGGTGCATCTGCCCCTGCACTTGCCAACACCCGGCTGTTCGGGGCAGCAGATGACATGACTGCCCCAGGGACACGTGTCTTGGTCTGAGCAGCCCGGCGTGCCCCTATGGTTTCCCCCCTGGCCTGTTGGAGATCTACCAAGGGCTCTTCAAGTGCCAACGCAGCCTGCGCTGGCAGACCCTGAGCCTGGGTGGCGGTGTCCACAGCTGCACCTGCAGCTACCGCTACCCTTGGGCCCGTGGCAGTCGATGGAACGGACTGCTGGGTCATACGGGTGCCAGTGCCAGATGCAGGAGCTGTATCCCCCGGAACCACAGGGGGTGGTGGCATGGCTGCACCGACACATGGCACAACATTGTGCTCAAGTGGGGCACCCCTGCCTCTTCCCCCTCTGTGGCTGCCCTGGACACCCTGGAGTCCCCCTACTCCCTGGTCACCACGGCCACGTCCCCGACCACGCCCGCCACGAGGAGTACGCCCAGCTGAGGCGCCCCTCACCTTTGGTGGCCTCCCAACCATGGCACAGATGTAATAGTGCTGGCACAGATGGAGTGGTGCCAATGGGAGGTGTACACCACAATTGTCCTGGGAAATTGGGGTGAAGGGGGTGGGAAGCAAGATGTTAACAGCCCCCCTGCACCTGCAAGGCTGTATGTGACCCCGGTGATGTGGTGACGGGTCACGCAATGCTCAGGCACCCCAAAACTGCAGTAAAACCGTGCACGCAACCCTGCAGCCTACGTGCGTGGATTTGACCTCCCGCAGTACGCGGTGGCACCCAGTAACACGAATAACGCGTACGCGTGGGACACGCAGGCTACGATGACATCGAAAATGGGTGCAATACACAGGGGCACCCGCAGTGGGAAAAGGAGCGTTTGCGACTCACCGTCTGACTAGCGCGATGCAGAAAAACACGCGTAGCCAATACCCCCGCCAAAAGAAGAGATACGTCCTTGAGAGCTGTGAAGTAGGTGGCGCGCGAAACAACTGGAAGCAGCAACACACGTCGGTCTCCACGGAAGGCACGTACAGCGAACTGCTGGGCCCGCTCACCTTTAACCCGTGCTGAGGGAAACGCACGCGCGCGTCACGTCACATGCGGATGTGCAGTTTTTCATGCGCGATTACGCGCATTACACGCGGACGTGCAGTTTTTCAGGCGCGATTACGCGCATTACACGCGGACGTGCAGTTTTTCACGCGCGATTACGCGCATTACACGCGGACGTGCAGTTTTCCACACGCGACCACGAATTACACGCTGACGTGCAGATTTTTCACGTGCCAAATCACTCCGTATCAAGCTGGCCACGAATACACACAGAAGACCACGCTCCTGCCCAGTAGGCCGAATCACTGCCCCCCAGTGCCCCGAGCAGCCTCCCACGTGCCATATGCTGCTGCCTGCCTGCCTGCCTGCTGCCACCGTGCCCTGCCATTTGGTACCTGCACATCAGCCATCTGCAGGGGTCCAGTTGCTGTGTCGACCCCTGCTGGAACAGTAGACTCCCGACTGGGATACCATCGCTCCACAGCCCAGCCCCAGGACCCAGTTGCCCACCCACGCCTGCCTCGGGGGTCGCCATGTCAGGGCAAGCATCATCTGAGACCAGTGGCGACCCCCAGCCAGAGAGGCAGAGGGCCACCAGCTTCAGTGAGAAGGAAGTTGGTGTCCTGGTGGAGCATGTCCTGGGGCATTATGATGCCCTCTTCGGAAGACCACGCGCCAACAAGGAAGGACGGGAGAGGATCTGGGACGATGTAGTGGTTGCCATCAACGCGGAGGGGGTGGCAACCCGCGACATCAAGCACATCAAGAAGCGCTGGGAGGACTTGAGGTCCAGGACCCTCAATAAGGCCCGGCGCCTCGCGGAGGGGGGCCGGGCACGCCTGAGTGACATCCAGATGAGGGTCCTGGAACGCGTAGACCCAGCGCTCCACGCCCAGATCCTTTGGAGGCAGACCCATCTGGAGTTGGCCGGTAAGTGGCCAAGCATTACTGTGTGAGACAGGGCATGTTGCAGTGTGCTGGTTGTCTGATACCTGCCTGTATGTGTGGCATAGGCCATGTACGTATGTGTGTGTGCAGGGACATCATGGTCAGGCATGTGAGTACAGTGATGTGTGAACCACATGGTTGGTGCATGTGTTCTATTGCAACATGGGGGGCTCTGTGCGGAATGGACACATGGAAGCATGGCAGTCTCTGTTCCTGGACATGGGTGGGGGTGAGGGATGGGTGCTGGTCCCATGTACACGTATGGTGCCCATGTGTGTGGCCTTCTGGCGACCCTCTCCTCCTCTGTGGAGGCTATGCGCCAGTCGTGCTCCATGCCGTCTTCCGGCCCAGATGCCACCAGGGCCCCCTGTGGACCTGCCCCGACCAACGCAGCCAGCTCGGTGGGGACCCCATCCCTGCCACAGTCGGGAGTCGAAGGTCCAGCAGGGGTGGACACACCAGCAACTGTCCCCCTGCAGATGGAGGATGTGCCGGCATCATCTGGCAGGGCACGTGCACGACGGCATCGGTGGATTCCATCAGCCTGGATGCCGTCGTGCTGGCAGAGGCAGTGGCGTCGGAGGCAGCAGCAGGCTCAACGTGGGAGGCATCATGGCTCGGGGCCATCAAGATCAGAGGGGCAGGCATCGGCCGGAGGGCGGGGGAACCCTGGGATGGCAGTGTCTTCCGTGTGGGAACAGTTGGTCCAGCGGATAGGTGCGGAGCGGCAGCGGGCGGAAGAGGAGCGGCTCACCATGGTCAGGGCGGAGTTCTCCATGCGTCGGGCGTTGAGGCGGGCTGAGTGCCTCGAGGAAGCTCGCAGGGAGTTTGAGGTGGACACGGGGTTGTCCCTGCGAGACCTCGGGGCCAGGACAGAGTCCCGCCTCCGGGACATCGACATGGAGTTCGAGGATGCCCTGGCCGGCAACATCACAGAGTGAGCCGCAGGACTTGCCCGCTGCCATTGTATATAGTTCTTTAGTTAGTTGGTGTTAGGTTTCCTTTATTTTTTAAGTTTTTTTTGGACCGCTCGGACAATGGCCACTTTTCTGTATATATTTTTATTACTAGTTAGTACTAGTAGGTTTAATTTATGGTGTTGGGCTCATGGACCCTGGGATATTCTTGTACATAGTTTGATGTTTGGAAAACATTTGTTGGATTTATATTTGTGTTCACCATGAGGCAATGGTTTTTCCTTATTTTTCCCCCCATTATTTTGCTTTGGACTACATTATTTTTTGGATTCCTTTGTTTTTTGATTTTTTCTATTTGTTCTCGGACATGGACCATTTGTTTTGTCATCCCCATTGTTGTGTGTTTTATTTCTTTACTTCATTTTCATCTTTGATACATATATTTATTACTTACATTTGTGGTATTTTCTCATTGGTTTCATGCATGTCATGATATGGGTTTTGACATTCACTTGCACCCATTGTGTATGTGTGTGTGAGGGACATGTGTTCATTTACATTCTTGCCATTGGGGTTGTATCATGTAATTGCATCTACTATGTGGGTGGATGCAATCCTTGCCTGGGTGTTTGTGCTGGGTATGCTGCCCATTACTGCCATGATTGTGTTTCGTCAGGACCTGGGGGCAGGGGGACATGAGTGGGGGCCTGCTGGGGGGTGGGGGTGGTGGGAGACATGGTTGGGGGCCTGGTGGAGGCTGCCCCTGGTGACTGGAGGGGTGGGGGTGGTGGGAGACATGGGTGGGGGCCTGGTGGAGGCTGCCCCTGGTGACTGGGGGGGTGGGGGTGGTGGGAGACATGGTTGGGGGCCTGGTGGAGGCTGCCCCTGGTGACTGGAGGGGTGGGGGTGGTGGGAGACATGGGTGGGGGCCTGGTGGAGGCTGCCCCTGGTGACTGGAGGGGTGGGGGTGGTGGGAGACATGGGTGGGGGCCTGGTGGAGGCTGCCCCACAGTGCTGGGGGGTGGGGGTGCAGGGGGACATGAGTGGGGGCCTGCTGGGGGGTGGGGTGGTGGGAGACATGGTTGGGGGCCTGCTGGCAGGTGCCCCACAGTGCTGGGGGGTGGGGGTGCAAGGGGACATGAGTGGGACATGGTTGGGGGCCTGGTGGCAGGTGCCCCACAGTGCTGGGGGGCGGGGGTGCAAGGGGACATGAGTGGGACATGGTTGGGGGCCTGCTGGCAGGTGCCCCACAGTGCTGGGGGGTGGGGGTGCAGGGGGACATGAGTGGGGGCCTGCTGGGGGGTGGGGGTGCAAGGGGACATAAGTGGGACATGGTTGGGGGCCTGGTGGCAGGTGCCCCACAGTGCTGGGGGGTGGGGGTGCAAGGGGACATGAGTGGGACATGGTTGGGGGCCTGCTGGCAGGTGCCCCACAGTGCTGGGGGGTGGGGGTGCAGGGGGACATGAGTGGGGGCCTGCTGGGGGGTGGGGGTGCAAGGGGACATGGTTGGGGGCCTGCTGGCAGG
This sequence comes from Ambystoma mexicanum, assembly GCF_040938575.1. NCBI lineage: Eukaryota > Metazoa > Chordata > Amphibia > Caudata > Ambystomatidae > Ambystoma > Ambystoma mexicanum. Next base: position 161,987,221 of record NC_090938.1, on the reverse strand, counting down.
TGCCCCACAGTGCTGGGGGGTGGGGGTGCAGGGGGACATGAGTGGGGGCCTGCTGGGGGGTGGGGGTGCAAGGGGTCATGGTTGGGGGCCTGCTGGCAGGTGCCCCACAGTGCTGGGGGGTGGGGGCACAGGGGGACATGAGTGGGGGCCTGGTGGAGGCTGCCCCTGGTGACTGGAGGGGTGGGGGTGGTGGGAGACATGGTTGGGGGCCTGCTGGCAGGTGCCCCACAGTGCTGGGGGGTGGGGGTGCAAGGGGATATGTGGCTTGGCTGGGGGGCATGCCCATGGTGGATGGGCTGCCTGCGGGACATGACCAGGGGTGCAGGGTAGTCCCCTGTGGTGTGGCTTGCCTGCAGAGGTCGTGGAGGGGGTAGAGGGGAGACCTGGGAGGACCCACACTGGCAATTCACCTCTTCAACTTCCCGCACACCCACGTAATACACTGCCCCACTCGCACAGGCCCAATCGCGTGTAGATTTTCTCGCGCACCCCTGAAATCCACGTACCCAGGCCAATCGCGTGTAGCATTTCTCGCGCACCCCTGAAATCCACGTACCCAGGCCAATCGTGTGTAGATTTTCTCGCGCACCCCTGTAATACACGTACCCAGGCCAATCGCGTGTAGATTTTCTCGCGCACCCCTGAAATACACGTACCCAGGCCAATCGCGTGTAGATTTTCTCGCGCACCCCTGTAATACACGTACCCAGGCCAATCGTGTGTAGATTTTCTCGCGCACCCCTGAAATCCACGTACCCAAGCCAATCGCGTGTAGATTTTCTCGCGCACCCCTGTAATACACGTACCCAGGCCAATCGCGTGTAGAATTTCTCGCGCACCCCTGAAATCCACGTACCCGCTCAATCGTGTATTTAACTTCCCGCGCGCCACTTTTTTGATGCGCTGGGACTCTACCGCCTGCCTTCGTGTGGCGGCCGTGTTTCAGCTTGTGCGTGTCTTTGGCTGTGCGTGGCTTTGCCCTATTCGATTCCATGAATACGTGTGGTTCGAGTGCGTGTGGGCGTTCCGTCTGCTTCCCTGCAGTACATCCCCAGTTACGCCCTTATTTTCGCGTGTTGTTCCCCATTCCGCGCGTTACGCCCCATGTCCCGCCCACTTTCTGGTGTGTGCGCTGCAGTTGTGCGCTTTCACTGTGCGTGTCGCGCACGCCTTTCACGATGTTGCAGTGACGTGTGCGCCATTCACGGGTTTGGCGCACATCCCGAGGAAGACACGCGCAGGGACTTCCATGAATCGCACGCGTGCGCGTGCGCCTCTTTTTTTCCGCTTGCGCCTGCTTGCGCCTGCTTGCGCGTAGATTTTCGGCGCACGTTTGTTCCATGAATCGGCCCCTAAATTGTATCTTTTTCATGTTTTAAAAGAAAACTCAGCTAGGAGCTCCCAAAGCAGCAAGGACCATGAGCATCAGTATAATAGAAGGGGTAGAATCAGGCAACATAACCAGCGCAGGCCTCAACAAGACAGTATAAATACTAACAAAAACAAACCCCTCTTTTTTTCCGCTTGCGCCTGCTTGCGCCTGCTTGCGCGTAGATTTTCGGCGCACGTTTGTTCCATGAATCGGCCCCTAAATTGTATCTTTTTCATGTTTTAAAAGAAAACTCAGCTAGGAGCTCCCAAAGCAGCAAGGACCATGAGCATCAGTATAATAGAAGGGGTAGAATCAGGCAACATAACCAGCGCAGGCCTCAACAAGACAGTATAAATACTAACAAAAACAAACCCCCCTTTCAAAGAGCGCCCCCAGGGGGGCAAAAAACAGGGCATACTCAGGGGCTGTCTGGCAACCGCAGCAACGGGGGGGCCAAAGGAAGCACACTGGGGGCCTGCTGGTACTTCAACAGAGGGTCATGTAACAAGGGCAACGAGTGCAGATACAAGCACCAATGCAGCACATGCAGTGGTGGCCACAGCAGCAACAACTGCACAAAAGCCTCTCCTTCCAGGCCCAGCCCAAAAGTCACTGAGGGCAAAAACATGCACTAGCTACGGAATAAGGGCCTCTCCAATAAAAATTGACAAACTGCTAAAAATGTTAGAGAACTACCCTGACCCAGCAGCTAGAGCATTCTTGGCTCAGGGTTTCAAAGATGGCTTTCAGATCTCATTCAAGGGCCAGGGATCTCCCACCATACCCAAGAACCTACAATCGGCCTCATCTCTAGCTACCATAATAAGCGAAAAAATTGATAAAGAGCTACGACTAGGGAGGATTGAGGGCCCCTTCCAGCACCCCCCCTTCACTGAGTTTTTATGCTCCCCCCTGGGCATCGTGCCCAAAAAAGAGCCGGGGGAGTTCAGGATGATCCACCATTTATCACACCCACCCGGTAGCTCTTTCAATGACGGCATCCCTGTCACGGATGCCGCTGTCTCTTACAGCTGCGTGCAAGATTCTGTCGACTTAGTAAAACTGTCAGGTAGACACGCTCTCATGGCAAAAGCGGACATTAAGTCAGCTTTCAGGCTGCTGCCCGTGCACAAGAGCACTTACCAGTGGCTATGTTTCCACTTTGACAATAAATTCTATTTTGACAAATGCCTGCCCATGGGCTGCGCCATCGCGTGTGCCTATTTTGAACAGTTCAGTTCTTTCCTACAGTGGGCGTTCCAACAGGCCATGCCCAGAGCCAGAACGGTACACTATTTGGATGATTTCTTCTTCACTGGCCCAGCAGGGTCTCTCCTATGCAGCTCATCCCTAAAAACATTCAGTGAAACCATGCAGGAATTAGGGGTTCCGCTGGCACCCGAGAAGACTGTAGGACCCACCACCACCCTGTCATTTCTAGGAATAGAGATTGACTCTTCCATGGGGGAGTGCGCCTGCCCAGGGACAAAATAGAGGACCTTCTACAGACAATAAAGAGGATGACAGGCAGGGACAAGGCGACGCTTCGTGAAATACAGTCCCTTGCTGGGAAGCTGAACTTTGGTACCAGAATCATGCCCCAAGGCCGGGTTTTTCACAGGAGCCTGGAACTAAAAATGAGGGGGGTTATGAAGCCACACCACCACATCAGATTGGGCAAAGAGATAACACAAGACCTGGCCATGTGGGAATCATTCCTTAACAACTTCAATGGCCAAGTGATATGGCGCAAACCCATGAATGGGGCAGACAAAAGGTCCCTGTTCACGGATGCGGCTGGCAGCAGAGGCTTTGGGGTATGTTTTGATAACAAGTGGTGCGCCGGCCACTGGCCGCCCTGCTGGCAGCAGAGGGGCTGGACCAGGAACATCACATTGCTAGAGATATTCCCCATATGGCTGGCACTCTACCTATGGGGGGACTTGTTGGCCAACACAGAACTGGTCACATGGTCAGACAACATGGCGGTTGTATACACATTTTAAACAAGGGTGCTGCCTCCTGCCCTCTGGTGCTAAAAGTGTTGAGAGAAATGACGAAAGTCACCCTGAAAAATAACATTGTAATAATTGGGCGGCACATTGCAGGCAAAGATAATAAGGCCGCTGACGCTCTGTCCCGTTTTCAGTTCTCCACTTTCAAGGCACTAAACCCACAGGCAGAAGCCAGGAGGACAGAGGTTCCAGAAGAGGTGTGGGCCATCATGGTCACATCCAAGACAGCCCCTGCCAGCCAGCCGGTCACAGCTCTTCCATGAGATGCCGGCGCCCAACTCTACCCTCACCCCGGGCCCGGACAAGAGGGGTTGCCTTTCCCGGCACCACACTCCTACAGGTGAGCCTAAAGGTGTCTTAGGGGAACTGGCCAAAAAGGCGCTGGCACAGAAAACTGCCAAAATGTACAACAAGTGCTTGACTGATTTTGGAAGGATCACAAAAGTCACCAACATCAGGGATATACAGGAGTGCCATGTCAATGACTTTATGGAGTGGGCTTTCAAACAAAGCAAAAAGAAGGCATGGGCTTCATCCCATCTGGCAGCAGTTTCATATTACACTAGATTAGCGGGGCACCCGACCCCACCCACGGCGCACTAACCAGATATGCGCTCAAGGGTTGGTCCAAAATGGAAGGGGTCAAGACAGACACCAGGCGCCCCCTCAATTTTGCTAAATTAAAAATTCTGCTAGACACCCTCCCTGCAGTATGCAACAATGCCTACGAGACCTCACTATCTAGAGCTGCCTTCACACTAAACTACTTTGGGGCGTTCAGGATCAGTGAGATAGCCTCCAAAAACACAGGATCAGAGGAAGGGCTGGATATAGACGACATGCACCTGGGGAAGGACTCCATGGCTGTGAAACTGTGTAGGTCCAAAACTGACCAGTTAGGAAAAGGGAGGATCATCAACCTGTACTGCATTGAGGAAACAGAATATTGCCCCATTTGCACCACCAGGGCATTCATGAACAAGCGCCCCAGCCGGGGGGGGGGGGCAATTATTCACACACAAAAATGGGTCTGCCCTCAGTAGATTCCAGGTGAGGTCTGTCCTCAAGAAGACTATAATAGCTATAGGATGGAATCCTACTGATTTTGGATCCCACTCCTTCAGGATAGGAGCAGCCACTTCAGCCTGGATGGGGGGGGGCTGCAAGAGAAAGCCATAAAAGGGATTGGGGGTTGGAAATCGGGGGCTTACAAAAGATACATCAGAAAAGACTTGATCTAATAGTATCCTCCGTCTCCCCCCCCCTCCATTTTCCTCTAACCACAGGCTACCCCCCGTCCCAGACGGCGTGGATCGTGGGTCACTCTTTCATTACCAGGGCCAGCAGATGGCTGGAGGAATCCCAGGACGGCATGCATTTCCAGGACACCATCACCTACTGGTGGGGCAAGCCGGGCATGCGCTGGGGAGACCTACACAACAAATTGGCTGGCCTACTGGGGGCCTGCTCACCTCCCCCCGATTTTCTCATCATACACCTCGGGGGCAATGACTTGCCTCAGCTGGGCAGGAAGCTTCTCCTGGCTGAAATCTGCACCTCCCTCAGATCCCTGGCACACATGCTAAGACTTCGAACAGAAGTGATGATGTCCGAAATCATCCCTCGCCAACATTGGCATGGGGCAGAGTGCAACAAAGCCATGGAGATTTCTAGGCACAAACTGAACAAAGCTGTGGCCAATTTCTGCCTTTTCTCAGGCCTCAAATTTATTAAACATGGGATCTCGGTACACAACCAGGCCATGTTCTGCAGTGACGGGGTTCACCTGTCCATTGAAGGTATGGACATCTTCCCCAGGAATATTTTCTGGACCCTAGCAGCCGGAGGCTGTACTTAATTCACAATCTCTTATTTTGGGGGGACCTGGGAGACGCCGGTCAGCATCCCCTCAGGGTGGCGGCAGGGATCAGCCTCGAGCGGGCCCCTAATTGGGATTAGGGCCCCCGCTCAACTGTTCCCTCTGTCCCCAAAATATAGTATTGTTATCCTTATGTGATGATATGGCTGTTTTTTCTTTTGCACCATGGCTGGTACTAAAATAAAGCTTGTGGCCAAAGTTTTTTCCACCTCACATCCTGGTCGTCAGTCTCCTCATTCCTACAACTGTCATTACTGTATTGCCTGTCTTGTCAAACTTGTCATCCATCCGTGTCACCCGCATGCCACTCCCCAGCACAAAAACACTTCCAGGCTTATACATCCGGGCCCACCCGGATGGGATGCCCGGGGCCGTAAGCTGGGAGGTGGGGGATTTGTGCGAAGTCCGGTGGGGCAGCGCCTGTTTGGCGCTGCCCCACTTAGCATGCACATGGTGGGGTCGGGCTGCTGGGTCCCTTAACAATGGGAACCCAGACAGCGCGTCTCCAAGACAGGAGGGTGAGGTGAGAGGGGCAGGTGACAACCGGTAGTCGCTGCCCCCTGTCACCTTGCCCTCCATACTGCGGATGCTGAGCGGGGGCCTTTTGAAGTTCAAAGAAAGGGCCGCCTTGCCCCCAGGCCGAATTTTGCCTTTATCTGGCGGGGGCAAGGTGGCCCTTCTCATGCTTCCTCCCCGTCAGCCACGAACAGCAGCAGGAGGGCTGCAGGTCTAAATAACCATCCCGCCCACCCTGCAAATAACTGTAAGGAAAAGCTATAGCGAGGGCCAGGTAGAAGATGGAACACAAGCATATCATTAGGGGAGGCTAAAACGCCTCACTTTAAAAAATAAGCATAAAAATTCAACTCCAAGAAGGGCCTTTTTTTAAAATACCGGGGGGTCTTTTGTCTATTAGTTAATCTTCTAGGAAAATACAGTTATAGAAGACCCAGGCGCTCAGAAACCACCAGAGAACATCAATACAGGTGGGAGCTCTAGGGGTATTACAAAGCTGAAAAGGAGAGAGGAACTTGAGCAGAAACATGTACTAGTAAGCCTCAAGTATCCACCTCCATGCATGCAGAAGGGGGGGTCTCACCGCAAGTCGATCAGGAGCAGGGTAAGTTCCTAGTAAGGCTCCGGAACCCACGCCCTCGCAATTTTTATGCAAAATAAGCGCACAGTTCCCAGCTAAGCCCTTAGAACCCACCCCAGCAGCGAAATAGTACAACACAAGCACTGAAGGGGTTTCACAACACAAGTGGATCGGGAGCAGGGAACATTCTAGTAAGGCTCTCTTTTTGAACCCATTCCAGCTGTAAAAACAGGCAGCCTTAAGCGCTGGGCATTGCAGTAGTCGAAGTGACTAGTAACTGATGTTCCTATTACAACTTTACACTTGCACAGGAATATACATGGACAGGTTGTCTATATAGAATGGCGAATATGGTTGTATAGGAAATGTTAACAGGAAAAAATAAAACTAGTGGAACACCACTCCCGACCGTTCGCGCTCACTTCGATCACTGCTATGAGCTGGCCAGAAACCAGTTGTTTGTTGTGTAGATGTTGCTTTTTGCAGTAGCCCGTGTGCTGTTCAGTGGCCATCTTTTCCAAGACCCTCCCCAAGAATGCAGTGGCTTCATTTGTGGGGGCCTTGCCTCGTCGGTGCCCATGTGTTCCCTGGGAGAGTTTGTGTGAGTGCACCTCCCGGCGGATCTGTTGGTCTGAGCTGAGTTTTGGTGTTATCCCTAACCCCTGCAGAATGCGTGTGATGGCACGCCATGCACTGTGTCCCCCAAAAGAAACCAGTGAGTGACATCCCTTCATGATAGTAAGTGGGACTCCCGAGAGAGTTCCCTGAGAATGCTCTGAGAAGAACTGGGAGCTTGACGCGATGGTGTGCGCGATGGGCGAGCCCCCAGTTTAGAACCGCAGGAGATGAAATGGGCACGACGGCCTTATTCAAAAGCTTTCAAAAATGTCTAGAAAAAAATGTAAACAATCATAATAGTGTGCACTGACACTAGCTAGGGTCTTTGGATATAAAAATAAGTATCCATCAAGGAGCTACCTATTCACATAAAAATACTTTACACCATACATTGCAACCGTCCTAAGTTACATCACAAAACTAGGAGCATCACCCAAGAAATTGAATGCAACGACGACACGTTAGTAGTGGGAACATATGATATGATAGTTTTTATTTTTTTATTTATAACACGTTTAATACCCAGAGGTTTCTAAGCGCGGACCCAGGGATCCAACCCGTGCTGCTCCGTGTCATTTTGTTTCCAGGGCGAGCACGTTGCCTCTCAGCTATCCTCCCGATTCAATGCATTAATAGTACCAATTGGCGGTGGACAGTCAAGGGATATCGAGGCAAAGGCCGAAAGGGGCCAGGCGTCAATGCGTCAAGGGCAGCTGAGAAAATTCAACCTCAAGAGTACGTTATAACCCCGACAGGTTTAGCCAACCGATAATATATTATTTAGAAACAAAATGCAGTGGCCTTCCAGTCTGTTCCTCGACTGTATTCTACCGGTTTTACATTTAAAAACGCTTTTGTATTAAATAACCGTGTTATGATCAATTTGAGTAGTTGATACACCATGTAAGCACTTAACCCTGCTAGTTCTGCTTAGCAGGCCGACTGTGAGCGCACCATATCATAGCCACTCAGCTATAATTTACTTCTGTTTCTACCGCTCCAGTTTAACCGCTTGTGAACTTGATCTGCCCTGCAAGCTAGAAGTAGAATGAAACATTTTCAGAGAAGTAGCTGCGGCTGCTGGCTTACCTGCACATAGAACTCAACATAGTGCATTGATCAAAAAGCGGCCTGTGTGTGTAATACCAACATCTGCGCTCGTGGGAGACGTGCAATTGGCGAAGTGACCGGTCATCTGTTCAGGGGAGCTACATAATGTAACCCAGACGGGTCGTGTCATCGCTTGTTTTACCTTTTACTGTATACACTCATAAGTCAAACTCGTCTCGCCGGTTTTCAGCTATAGAAATGTCTATAGAAATGTCCATTTTGCATGGATTCTGTTCCCTAAAAAATGCTTTTTGCTGATCCTGCTGAACGCACTTAAACAGGAAGATGGGGTTTCATCTACATTGTGATTAGATGAATGCCCTCCCATTCTGCTTCCTACAGACCTCGCCGCCGAAGCACCACGCGCGCCCCTTCCCGATCTTACAGCAGTGCAGCCAGTTCACTTGGACTCAAGGGATACTACAATTCCCAGAATGCAGCAGCGCGTGAAATAAAGACACGGGATTGGGAAAGGTCCCCTCTAGTGCAGTGAAGGCATATGTTCACGCTGATGTGGTTATTTACATTTAAGATAGATTCGGATGCATGGAGCGGGTTAAATGAGCTGCAAGGCCACAAGTGAAAGGTTATTTTTTGGAGGGAAAGGGAATAATGGCTTCAAGCGGTCATATCCTCTAAACGAGGTTCTGTTGAGAACAGCACACACATTTTGTCCCGGGGTTATTTTCAACATAGCCACCAGGTGGCAATGCAGTACAATTTATGCTAGGATCTTTTCAGTGAGCTGGTGACTAACACGATTTTTGTAACTTTATTAAGAGTTTGTGTGCGAGGGGCTCTCGTGTGTGTGTGTGTGTGTGTGTGTATTGTGTCAGTCACTGTCGCTCTACAGAATGTTAGCGTATGAAGGCAGGAGACAGTTGGTGCTTGTGTTTTCGCCCTGAATTCCCATAAGGAAACATTGTAGGCTACGCCCACTCCCGCCCTTCAGTGGAGAATGCCCGGTCGTGGATGAGTAACTCCTCCATATAATTGCTCACTTCTCACCATTTAAAGTGGTGTAATAAAGTTCTTGAAAGCATGGGGGCCAGCTTTTGATGTTCTCCTTGGGGTGGGGGATCATGGGAGAGAGAAGGGGGTTGGGGAGAGAAGAAGAATTTCACATTTTGCAGCAGGAATTGGATTAAAAACCATAGGATTTACACGCAGGTATAAACATATACAATCTCAGCAGCAGTCGCATAACCTGCTGAGCTGTCTTGGGTACTGTTCGGCACCCTTTATGCAATTTTCGACATTTGCAAAACTGTGGTAAAGCTAATTCGCTTGTACACCTTGTTTAATTTTAAAAAGCGTAAATGTCACCTGCCATTTGCGCCTGGCTGGTGGCAGTTTCAATGGATTCCCGTAGAATCGGCCTGTTATTAGGAGGTGCTAAATCCGCGCCTGCACGGAAATCTCACGCAGGCATGACACCATGTGCTCTTTGGAGATGGAATGCACGGCATGAAGGATGTTTACACTCCGTGCCCCTACTCTGCCGCCAAAATAAATGACTGTCCCCTAGAGTGTACAAGCGAGGCATGCCCCATTCATGCCTCGACTTTAAGCCTCACTTTTACACTCCTAGGTTTACAAATTGATGGTTAGGTGGACAGCCCACTTTTTACCCCTTGGACTTTTTGCTGACTTTTCTGGGTTTTGGGCTTTATTTTCCCTCCCAGCCAGACTTAATCCAAAGCCTAACTAAGAGGGTGGCTCTGTGTTTTATTAGTCTGCCTTAAACGTCCTTATGACTCCTAAGTCAGATGTACTCCAAAAGTATCCCACAGTGTCCCAGAGATTGACCCCACTCTCTGTCAATCATGGAGCTAGCTGGTGGGAGATATATGTTAAATGTTAAATGTTAAAGGTATTTGTACCGCACACCGTCACCAACGGAATTGGTCCCCAGGCGCTCTGGCGGATCTGTAAACAATAAGGTGGGATGGGTTAGTAAGGTGAAGAGGGAGTAGGATAGTGAGAGGAGTGGTGTTCTGTTGGCAGCTTCAACTCGGTATACACCGGGTGCTGAGCTTTGGTGCGGGTATTGGATCGGTGTCAGTCCACGTGTGCTGTTGCTCCGGCTTATGTGTTGTTGCAGTGTTGTGAAGTGCGTGCGGCTTGTGGTGCGAGAGATGGTTGTGTGAGTTTTTGAGTGAGATAAGTATGCAGAGTTTGAGGTTATATTGGTTAGTGGGTTACCTGACCTTTAGCATGCTAACATTCACAGTTTTGTCTAAGTGTGGCACTTGTTGGCCTTCACAATCCTATCTAGAAGCGGCATAGGCCATTGTTCAGAATTCTATCCGGGTGTGGGCATGCCAACATTCACAACCTTATCTAGAAGCGGCGCAGGCTGGTGTTCACAGTTCTAAGTGTGGACATGCTAGTATTTATTTACAATTCTATCTAAGTGTGAACATGCTAATATTTATTTACAGTTCTATCTAAGTGTGGACATGCTAGTATTTATTTACAATTCTATGTAAGTGTGAACATGCTAATATTTATTTACAGTTCTATCTAAGTGTGGACATGCTAGTATTTATTTACAATTCTATCTAAGTGTGGACATGCCAATATTCACAATTCCATCTAGATGCGACACATGCTAATGTTCACAATTCTATCTAAGTGTGGACATGCTAGTATTTATTTACAGTTCTATCTAAGTGTGAACATGCTAATATTTATTTACAGTTCTATCTAAGTGTGGACATGCTAGTATTTATTTACAATTCTATCTAAGTGTGAACATGCTAATATTTATTTAAAGTTCTATCTAAGTGTGGACATGCTAGTATTTATTTACAATTCTATCTAAGTGTGAACATGCTAATATTTATTTAAAGTTCTATCTAAGTGTGGACATGCTAGTATTTATTTACAATTCTATCTAAGTGTGAACATGCTAATATTTATTTACAGTTCTATCTAAGTGTGGACATGCTAGTATTTATTTACAATTCTATCTAAGTGTGGACATGCCAATATTCACAATTCCATCTAGATGCAATGCATGCTAATGTTCACAATTCTATCTAAGTGTGGACATGCCAATATTCACAATTCCATCTAGATGCGACACATGCTAATGTTCACAATTCTATCTAAGTGTGGACATGCTAGTATTTATTTACAGTTCTATCTAAGTGTGGACATGCCAATATTCACAATTCCATCTAGATGCAACGCATGCTAATGTTCACAATTCTATCTAAGTGTGGACATGCCAATATTCACAATTCCATCTAGATGCGACGCAGGCTAATGTTCACAATTCTATCTAAGTGTGGATGTGCCAACATTCACAATGCTATCTAAGTGTGGACATGCTAATATTTATTTACAGTTGTATCTAAGTGTGAACATGCTAATATTTATTTACAGTTCTATCTAAGTGTGGACATGCTAGTATTTATTTACAATTCTATCTAAGTGTGGACATGCCAATATTCACAATTCCATCTAGATGCAACGCATGCTAATGTTCACAATTCTATCTAAGTGTGGACATGCTAGTATTTATTTACAGTTCTGTCTAAGTGTGGACATGCCAATATTCACAATTCCATCTAGATGCGACGCAGGCTAATGTTCACAATTCTATCTAAGTGTGGACATGCCAATATTCACAATTCCATCTAGATGCGACGCAGGCTAATGTTCACTATTCTATCTAAATGTGGATGTGCCAACATTCACAATGCTATCCAAGTGTGGACATGCTAATATTTATTTACAGTTCTATCTAAGTGTGGACATGCTAGTATTTATTTACAATTCTATCTAAGTGTGGACATGACAATATACACAATTCCATCTAGATGCGACGCGGGCTAATGTTCACAATTCTATCTAAGTGTGGATGTGCCAATATTCATAATTCCATCTAGATGCGACACATGGTAATGTTCACAATTCTATCTAAGTGTGGACATGCTAGTATTTGCAATTCTATCTAAGTGTGGACATGCTAATATTTATTTACAATTCTATCTAAGTGTGGACATGCCAAGACATGTTTGTCTTGTGCAAAAGGGCTCCACCTGGTGGAAACCACTTTACCTGGCCTTACCCCTACTCCAGTTCAGACACTGGATCTTGTCTTTGCCTCAAAGAGCTGAGGGTTCACATGGCTATCGCCTGTCCCTCTCTGTGTGTAAAGGAGGAGGTGGTCATCATTGGCCACTGCATTCCTGTATCCCAGGACTGGGGGCCTATGTGGATGTCTGTCTGGGATAGAGTGGATTCTATTCCTTTGTGCATGAGAGCCCTTGCTGAGTACATTGGTGTGCATAGAGCGATGGACCCCTCTGTATGGATGATGCTTAGTGTTTGATTAGGTGCTCTGCTCCCTCATTGCCTCCCGAGGGGTGATGAAAGCAAACTCCCTTACAGACTAGCCTTGTCAACTGCTGGATCCTTGTCCCTTCACTCATGCAATGACTTGCTGTTTGAGGAAGGATCTAAGCTCTGCCCCCATCATCCTTTGACGTTAAATCGATTCGGACATTAAAGCGATGACTCTCCAAGGAGAACAGAAGGAACCAACTGCGGTGCTCCTTTCCCCTTGATCTGTTAGGGATAACTGGATCACACCTCCTGCCTGAAGGCACGGTCTGCCTAAAGCTTCTAACTTTGCCTGCATTGCTGGATCCAGAATCGGGAGCTCTTTCGTTGCCAGGATTCAAAAGACACTGGGCCTCATTACGAGGTTGGAGGTAGTCTTGCGTGTAAAACCGGCAAGGCTACCTCCAAACTCGCATCCGGGTCCAGCACCCGCGAATGGGCAATGACCGCGCTATTCTGACCCAGCCAGACCAGGTACATCCCCATTCCCATTGAGCCCAATAATAACGGTACTGGTGCTACAGTCCTGTTCTGCTCGCGGGTGCCGGTACGGCCACCAGGTCAAACCTGGTGGTTGCAAGGGCACCCGCAAGCAGAACTCATAGTATGGCGGTACGGTAGCAACGGTGTCAGTCGCGCTACTGGCAGCGTTGTTGCCTTACCATGATACTTGTAATGAGGCCCACTCTCTCTACTATTTTATTTATTTTTTATTAAATGATATAGTTTGCATACAAACCTTTCATTATACATTTCCACAGACTAAGAAGAGAGAACGAAAAAGAAAACTTTAAACTTCTCATCTTATTTCATAAGAAAGAAAAAAAACCAAATTTAAGTGTAACTTTAAAAAAGTTGTCCAATGTCTTGTCTCACGGTTCTATTTAGCATTTAGTCCAACTGTTTCTTTTGGCATTTACGGATTCTATTATTCCAATCTATCACCTTTATTAATAGGCATAATTACTTGCCAAAACTGGATGATTCTATATATCATCACTTTTGAATTACCCTCAATTATGTAGGCCTAGCGATCATTACAGTCCATCTGTGTTGCCCCATGAGGGAGTATATTTGCAAACAATTACCTACCTCTGATTTTGTAGTTCAGACCATTGCATAATAAGATGAAATAAAGATTCCATTTAATCTTCTTGCTTGCAAAATCTGCTATAAGCATCTTTTATTGCTATTTGGTTCGTGGACATAAGATATTCTCATCTAAGGAGAACATTTAATTTTAATCTTAGCATTTTTTCTCTCATTAGTCGATCCGGAAACAATAATAAATATTGAGGGAGTTGGTTTCGAACTCTTGATTCAATTATTGAATGAAATATCCAGTTGGTACAACTTTTTGTTTGATATTGTATCAATCCAATCTTTACGTTGGATTCTGGGTTTGCTTTAGTTGGTCAGTTGATTAGCATTTCTTCTGTTATTTCTGCATTCATCATTATTTGTTTTCATGACTCTTTCCACATCCTAATGACACCATCATTAGATGTATTTGTCTTCCACCGCAAGATGTCAATTGGGGGTATGACATACTCTATAAGTGTCTTCCTACACAAGTTTGTTTTTCCAGTTAATTTCTGACTCCAGAGACTGTATAGCCAATTCATATCTAATTCTAAGAATAGGATACGAAGCTGGAAGTGAAAGTATCTTCCTCCAGAAGATCGCTTCAATTTGATTCCAAGTTTGTCGGGATATATTTGACATAGTTTCATCACTGTATGTTAAAACAGCCATCACTTTCTGACGATAAAAAGTAATTACTGGTCTCAATGAATATTTCCCAAACTTTCTATGGATGACAAGGGCTTGTCGAGCTAGAGCAAGAGACATAGGGCCTGATTCATGGAACGTTTTCAATGGGATTGTGCCATTATAAAACACTTCCATGAATCAGGCCCTTAATCTTTAGATGGTCCGACCAGTCTGCTGCCATTGTGGATTGGTTCAGCCAGACCCCTAAATACTTAACTGTTTTTACTGGCACAAGCTTTTCCCATCTGATAAATATTGCTAGGGGTTTACTCGTAAAATGTGATTTTTGAGACCATGCCATCACTTGTTTTTTTTAATGTTGATTTTCAAATGATTCAATCCAGTATATTTGAGTAAAGCCAACAGTCTATTCTGAAGTCCATTTTGGGTCCTATCAAGAAGGACAAGATCGTCTGCGTATAACATGTATGGAACCTCAGTATTGTTCAGCTTTGTTGGATTGGCAGCTATGAGCGCTTGACTTGCTCTTAAATCAGAAGTATAGAGAATAAAAAGCGTGGCAGCCAAAGGGCAACCTTGTTTTAGGCCATTTGTTGTTGTGATGAGAGATGACATCACCAGGTCTCGTGATAACCTTACTCTTAGCATAGCCTGTGAATATAACGCTTTAATAGGTTCTATGATGTCTTTCGGGCATTTACACGCTTCTAATTTTCCCCCATAAGTTCTGACGATTCACCATATCAAAGGCTAATTGCAAGTCAAAAAAGATCGCATATGTGGTGGTCTTATTCTTCACAGCCTCTTGTTTTATGATATGATATGGCATTTATAACGTGCCTAAACACAAGTGTTTCAAGGCGCAATGAGGCAAGGGTGGGGGAACAGAGGGAAGACAGACAACGATCTTACTTGGCCAGGTGACAATGAGATCGCGCAAGTGCAGGTGAGTGGGGAAAGAAAAGTGCAGGGGGAGGGGAAAGTGCAGTACATGGGATTATAAAATAACAACAACATAAAATAAAAAAAGAACGGCCAGCTGGTGGCAAGTGCAGGGTGAGTGCAGACATAAGTGCTGGTTTGGGGACTGTAGGGATACAGAAAACAGTCCCCAGGTGCAGGGGTTCCCAGGAAGGCAGCGCAAGCGTGCAAC
Source organism: Ambystoma mexicanum (assembly GCF_040938575.1). Taxonomy (NCBI): domain Eukaryota; kingdom Metazoa; phylum Chordata; class Amphibia; order Caudata; family Ambystomatidae; genus Ambystoma; species Ambystoma mexicanum. The sequence continues at coordinate 161,971,888 of NC_090938.1, read as the reverse complement.
TGGCAGGGCTTGGACCCGAGATCAGATGGGTGGACAGGTAACCCGTGCAGTCTCAGTATCAGCCAGGACTTCAGCAGGGCAGAGGGGGAGAGAATGCAGAAGCAAAGAGGAAGGTTTTTCGGTGCTTCCGGAATCAAAGATGGCTCTCCTCAAGTTTTAGGGAGGGGGGGAGGCTGTTCCAGAGGGAGTCCCCACTGGAAGAGACAGGTCTACCGCCAACTCGTTGCTTGGAGAAGTGACTGACCCTGATGGAGTTGGAGGCGGATGAGCAAAGAGCTCGAGAGGGAAGATACTTAGGAAGAGAGAGTTGAAGGTATTGAGGCTCAAGGCCCACGAAGGCCTTGTGGATGATGCAGAGGGTTTTGAACTTAATCCTCGCAGCCACTGGGAGCAAGTGCAGAGATTTCAGTCCTGGAGAGATACGATCCCTGGGCTTGAGGCCAAGGACAAGTCTTGCAGTCCTGTTCTGGATGAGTTGGAGAGGGCGTAGAGTAGAAGCAGGCAGATTTAGAAAGAGGCTGTTGCAATAGTCCAGCCTGGAAAGAACCAGAGCTCTGGAGACTGAGCTTCTGGAGGAAGGAGAGGAAAGGAAGAATACCTCTGAGGAGGTGCGGCTGGTAGTGTGACTTCTTAGAGACATCAGAGATGTGAGGGGAGAAAGAGAGTGTGGAGTCGAAGATGACCCCCAGGTTCTTTGCCTTGCATGTGGGAGCAGGAAGAAGGCCAAGAGAGGCTGGCCAGAGAGCTACAGGAAAGGAGGGAGTGGGTGTTCCGATGAGGAGAATTGCAGTCTTACTGGCATTAAGGCAGAGGTTATTGGCGGCACACCACTCCTGGATGATAGACAGACAGTCAGAGATGAGGGACAGGGAAGAGGTGGCCAAAGGTAGCCTGAAAATGAGCCGAGTGTCATCCGCGTAGCACTGAAAGTTTGGGCAGAGAGCGGAAATGCAGTGGGCAAGGAGTTCCAGGTACTGGTTGAACAGCCAGGGAGAGAGGTTAGACCCCTGGGGGACACCACTTGTTAAGAAAAAGATAGCAGAGAGGAAGGACCCATGTTGGACCTGTGAGGGTCGGTCATAGAGGATACCTAGGTTATTACGGAGACACTTTAGCAGGATGGAATGGTTGACAGTGTCAAAGGCAGAAGAGAGATCAAGCAAGATGAGGACACAGGGGGTGTTAGAGTCAAGGTTTGAGAGCAGGTCTTCACGGATGTTCAGGCGAGCAGTTTCCGTGCTTCTGGCAGCACTGGCACCACTGAAGCCAGACTGGTGGTCGTGAAGACAACCAACAGATTCAGTGTGGACATTATGCTGGGAGATGGCCAGTTTCTCCAGGAGCTTGCCCAGGAAGGGAGTGATGGAGATTGAGCGATAGTTGGCCGGGCAGGAGGGATTGGCAGAGGGTTTCTTAAGAAGAGGATGCACATGGGAGTGCTGCAGGGGGATGAGAAGACTCCAGTGGCGAAGGAGTGGTTGCAGAAGTCAGCCAGGGCAGGAGCCAGGGTGTCGATGTGGTCCTTGATGGTTTTGGAGGAACAGGGGTGAGCCTGTTTTTTGGAGACTTTCATAGATTGGACTTGTCTAGGAACCTCATCTGCGGTGAACAGGGGAAAGGCAGAGAAGGAGGGAGGAGCGGTGGCTGCAGAAGGGCCAGAGGAAGAGCAGGGAGTATAGGGTGGGATGGGAGAGAAAGAGAGTGAGGACAGGATGTCCTGAGTTTTAGAGATGAAGTGAGAAGCTAGTGCGTGCAGAGAGCCTGGGAAGAGACAGGAGAGGTAGAGGCTGCGGCAGGATTGGCCAGTTCCTTGCAGATTTTAAAGAGTTCAGCTGAGTTATTAAATGCTGCTGAGACGCGGGCTTGGCTATGAGCTCTCTTCTTGGTGAGGACAGAGAGCCGGTATTGCCTTTGGAGCAGGCGGCAGACCAGTTTGTCAGAGGATGCACAAGAAGCACGCCATTTCCTCTCAGCCACCCCGCACTTTTCTTTAAGGGTGACGAGGTCCGAGTCGTACCAGGAGTTGCACTTGGCTTTGGGCTTCAGGCGGATTCTCATGACAGGGGCAAGGATATCAAGAGTATCATATATAGCAGAGTGGAGTGTGGAGAGGGCTGTGTCAGGGCGAGAATCAGCCAAAGGGGGAGGGGGTTGAGAAAGTGGCGGCTAAAGCCTCAACTGATACGCACTTCATGGGTCGGATGACCGAGAAGGTGGGTGGCAATGATGGAAGTGGCTTGGTCTGTGGGGTAGAGGGGGTGAGATGGGAGGAAAGGAGAAAGTGATCACTCCAAGAGGAGTGGTGAGAGGGACAGAAAGGGGAAGTTCTGAGGAAATCAGAATATCCAGAGTGTGCCCTGCAGAGTGAGTTAGACAATTTAATAACAACAGGTTAACATTTGCACCAACGTTCTTTGTAAAACCTGTTTGTCTTACATCGAACCGCCCATTCTTGAACGCCCAATCAGATAGGGTTTTCAACAGGAATGCCGCAAAAGTTTTCCCTAAGGGATCTAGGAGGGCTATAGGCCTGCAATTCGTCGGTAAATTCCTGTCCCCCAGTTTGTAGATGGGAATCAGTGTTACAATTCTCCATGTATTGGCAATCCTTCGACTTCTGTCTTGATCAATTTAAAGCAGATTTAAGCCCATAACAGCGTTTTCTAAAAATAATCGCGTTGCTAAGCGCATCTGGACCGGGGGCTCTAGAACCATTCATATGTTCGATGTGGTTGAGCATATCATTATAATCCCAGGAAATGTCCCATGATGTTATTGGCTCTAAATACGTTTCTTCGCTTCTGCCATCTTGAGGTCCATATAGCTTTAGGAAATAGGCCACCCAATCTGAATCAGATATTCCAGAGATTAATCGATCAATTTGATTTTCTTTGCCATTGATGAGGCTCCACAAGTCTCTGGTGTTTCTTTCAGATAGTCTACTAAGCATTTTCTCAGCGTCATTTTGTGTAATCTGGGCTTGATGGTTTTTGACCCATTTTCTGTTCTGTTGTTTGAACTGTTTAGTTTGAACAATTTGTTGATCTTGACGCAAGAGTGCAACTGCTTTAATGTTTGCCCTAATTTCCTATTTTTCTTTTACAAGTTCAGTGTTATATGCATGGACATGTTTCTTGGGCTGTGCAGCAGGGCTACTTCTGGGGGCCTAAAGAGTATCAATAGCTGATCATAGTCTAACTTTTCTCTGTCTGACAAACTTGGATTACAAAAAGCTTCCTGTAGATGTCCCACTTGTAGATCAGACATGCGTAATCTGTGTAGACCATTATTAAGTATTAATGGAGGTAATCATTGTTTCAGTGCCTGCTCTGAGATGTATTCCCAGTGAATTGTAACTTTATAGTGGTCACTTGAATCTGATGGAATTGTTCTAAATTCCTGGATCTTCGATCGAATTGTATCAGGGATGTAGCTATAATCCAATGTTGATTTTGAGTTACAGCTGACTCTTGTAGGTTGAGCAAATCATTCTTGTGCGAACAAAGAGTTAGCTAATGTCAGCTCTCGCTTATCCATTTCAACAGACCATAATCAGGCTTTCAATTCCAATTTGTCAACCAGTATTTTTGTTGCTATTATGTTAAATAGATGTAAGTTTGTCACCACATATTATGATATCAATATTTCTCTATTTTAGCTGCAGCGCATCGATGTTAGACAATACTGTATTGATGAATACCGTCTCCTGTATCGCTGCTGTGCTCCAGTATACATTTACCAGGGCTAATTTCTCACAATTGTTTCCCAACATATTGTGTTTTTCGTGTGACTTCGTAGATACCGGGTGGTCTAACATAGTGATTTGGATAAATGCATTAGTATTATATGATTCTATTATCCTAAAACTCGTGTCTGCTTTAATAAGCATGAGAAGGCCAGCTGAAGGACGACCTTTCTCTCTTATAATAGCAGGATTTATCTTTGTTATAAAGCCTTCACAAGTTGGCTGATTTACTAACCAAGTCTCTTGGAGACATATCATATCAAAAAGCCACAAATCTGCATTTCCATTTCTAAACAAGTGATTTGAGCCTCTTGTATTCCATAAGCATAATGAAATGGTAGAAGTTGCTTTGAACTGTCGTTGTTATTGGAGTATTGGTACTTGAGATTTGTGAGTATTTTCTTTTTTGGGATTTGCTTTTCTTCTTTTTTTCCTTCTGTTACTTGAGACAATGGTCCATTTAACAGTCTTTGAACTGACCTACTTGACGATTCCTGGGAACTAGAAGATTGTTGGGAGGAATTTTGTGATGTCAGTATAGTCATTTGACTTCAATTAATCTTTATCATTTGAGTTTTTACTTGTTGAAGATAGTCATCACTTGCTAGGCAACGAAAACCCAAAGACCTTAACTGGGCATAATTATCCAATGCTTGTTTGTACATAGACTGTGTGGTAAATTGAATCTCCACTATATCTGTTTCTTCCTCGAAAGGAATTCAATTACCAATATATCATGAGATTGAATTTTGCAAAGGTTTGGAATCACGTGAAACAATGACAAGATTTTAGTTCTGTTAAGAATGAGGGAATCATCCATAATTTCAGTTCTTTCAATGCTCATCTTGTATTTCTCAGATTTCCTTCTTGGATCAACAAAGATTGGCATTTTTATATCCTTGTCGGATCTTCGTTGCTAATATCTGGTATTTTCATTTTCTATCAATCTTCTGATTGGATTTTGGCCTTCTTGATTTGTTTTATATTGGTGACGACTTTGTAATCTTCTTGTGGTGGACAGCTGTTGCCTTGTTTTATTAAGTGGGGACCATCTTGTTGCTGAGGTGTCTAACTCGATATCCAAATCTCTTCATACTAGAGGATATTGTTGTCACGTTTATTGAATAGCCTTGTACATATTCATCTATGATGTATAAAGACTGATCGTGATCTTCAATCGACATTCTTGTCACTTTCTGTTCAATTACTGGGCATTCTCTCTCTTCGCTGTAAATTGAGAGATTCATTAATAAATCATGCACCTCTTGGTCATCAATGGTGTTTTGCTCGATTTCGTCTTGATATAGACAGCGGTTTTTATCATCACCTTTGTCCCTAGAATTGTTTGGGCAACCCAACTTTCCTTTTGAACCTTGTAGTGTTGTCTTAATCGGTGGCAATGTCAAATTGTGTAAAAATGCACGAGAGCCTCTTTGAGGGCATTTCCTTTTTTTATCAGTTTTATTAGTTCTCTGAGGCTGCAAACTACCAGTTCTAGACTTTGTGTCCATTGCTGCTCTCAATTTGGCGTAAAATATTGCCAAACGTTCAGTAATGGATTGGTTTGCCCCTGTCAAAGAATTAGGCTGAAGTGCTTCCAAGTTCCTTTTGTTGGCTGTCACCCTCAAATGGCAACTTGTTGTTTCAACTTGTAATAGCTGTTTCATGTTCTTAGCGTTATCTACCTCTTTGGCAGCTCCACATTCTACCAGAAGAGACAATACACTCTTTGTTGGTATCTGACTCTGAAGTTGAGCGGCATTGGACAAAATGTGTTGTGGCTGAATTACCGCTGGTTGAAGTACATCTTTTTTATAAAGTGGATTGTCAGCCTTCTCCCCTTGTTGCTCATTCTTTTGGAGTTTATTCTTTTTCCCCATTAGTTGCTCCTTATGGAGCCCTAGTCTTATTATTTTCATTGAAGAGCTACATTTTCTTTGAGTTATCAACATCAGTTCTGTCATTGAAGCCGCCATAGAGGCTTTGTCTGCTCTATCGCTCCTAGCAACTTCAAAGAGTCCCTGTTACAATTGTTGGGAAGCTTCAGCCTCTAAATAGATTCGTTGTTGCACTTTCGTTGCAAAGGATTCTAAAAAAAAATTGTTTAGAATGTCATAGAGCTAGCAGCGTCACCTGATCTTTTAGAGTTTCTGTCATTGTTTCATATCATTTCATGAATGGTAGCAACACATGGGTGAAAGCTGTCATAAGCACATTCTGTAAATCCAACATTGTTGTTGGAATAGCTGGATAAGTGCTATGTTTGTCCATGGCACATTGACAGCGATCATAAGCTGTAGTTTTTGGCCCGGAATCATTGTGTTGGGACCGTTGTTCTAATAACGGGGAGGTAGCTTTATCCTTTCTTGTTGTTAGCTGATTTAGATGATAGCTTTCCAGGGGTAAATTTGGTTTCTGGCCCTACTTTATTAATGGCATTTGAGCCAGACCTGCTTTAGAATCATGTAGTGGAGTAGATGTCAACGAGAGTGTATATCAGTAGATGTAGGGTTATTGAAAAGCATCTGCTGTTTTTCTTGATTTGCCATCAGCGATTTGATCTCTGCGATGTCTAAAGAGAGTCTGTCCACCCTTTGTCTTGCAACCCCTCGCATATCGGTTGCATACTCTGTAAATATTGAGTCTTGGTCGAATTTTTTGCATGAGCAGCTATTTCCAGTTGGAATAATTGTGGGGTACGCTTCTTTACAACAAGCTGAAATTCAGCTTGAAATGTGGATTCACTGGGAGTCTTCTTTGATGGACTTCGTGTCAATTGACAGACTGCTGTAAAGATCTCATGTTTATTCCTCAGGCAGATAATATCGTTGGTCTCAAGCTGCGTTTCTTCTTTTAAATGTTTGCAAATGTCCATCTCATCATTTATAGTTCCACCCTGTTTTATTGCAATTACATCCTGAGTTAAATTTTTCGCTTGTAAAATTGTGATTGGTTCTGCAATCAAATCATTAGTCCCAAACGTCTAAACGGTGGATTGTAACAGGCCGATTCCATGATCTTCTTGCAGTACGTGTAAACCGATTAAACCAGCTGTTAAGATCGTCTGCATTAATGATTGTTTTGTAGAGGGTGGGGCAAGGGACATTGAAAAGATCTTTAATGGGCTCAAAGAGACTAAATTCAGCATCACCAAGAGCGACACAGTGGCTATGCGCTCCTGGGCAAATTGTTCTACTGACTCTAGTATTGAAATTTGCTGCGCGTTCACACTTACCTCCATTTTAATTCAGTGCGTACGTTTTTCTTTTAAATCAACAGTAGGCAGTTTTGTTGCTGACGCAGCTCGAGGTAAACTGCCTGTTGTCAGCGAATGTGCACCCAGTAGGGATTCTGCTTACATACGCTGCCGTGTTAAAGGGCCAGTTGGCAGAGACATTGTTGGTGGGTGGAGGGTGGATGATAGAATTCGCGTCCGCCTCCTAAAGACTCAAAAAGACTCTGCACCGACTCTGCGCCGCTCCGCGAGAGTCAGGTGCTTATGAGTCTTGGGCTCCTCCGCGCGCAGCAATGAAGCTGGTGAACAGACTGGTAAACAGAGACCCAGTCCCAATCCTGATCCAAGCACAGTGAAAAAGTCAGCAAAGACAGCAAACAGAAGTTTGAGTGTCTGGGCTCCTCACTCCTCAATAACTCAAAAAGACTCTGCTTCGACTCCACTATACAGACCAGAGGAACCGTCTAGCACTGACTACCGACGACCACAGATTCACTGCTTTACTGCCCCTCTGATTCCAAACCTTGATCTTGAAAACACGTACTCTTCCATAATCGTCCTTCCCACGGCTCTCCTGAGCTAGTGTGTCATCCCTGCAATCCATGGCAGTTACCAAACAATGCGCACAGTGAGTATGTCTGGAAACTGCTAAACTACCTGCTGCAGAACTGCTTTTTACATCCATGGTAATGCTCTCCTGACTCTCTGGGGCTGCTGTAGAGCTTTTCCTCTTTCTGCAATCTTCTTCCCGGCCCCCTCTTCATCATCAAGGGGTTACTGTGGCTTAAACTCTAGCAGAACTCCAGAAACCACTCCTTTGAATACTTTTGCAAAATGTAACTCTTCCTCCACAAAAGCCTGACAGAATCTGCATAACTGGTTCCCCTGAGTCCCTGAAAATGCTGCACTGGCCGAGATAGAAAAGTGTTTTACTCAACTACTACTCCATTTTCACTTGCAGAAAGTACACTTTCTTTGAACTCTTTCAAACTTGTTCTATTGACCTGTTACAGTGTTGCAGTTTACTTGCCTGTAAGTCTACTGATATATCTCTGCCTTTTCTTTTGTAAAGATTTTACTTTTGTGAAATTATAGTGCGTGGAGACATTTTCATGTGGTGTTCGTGGAAAGGTGCACTGTACCATGCCACTCCGCCTCCAGAAAGTTAAGCCTAGGCTACTCTGCCGACAACCACTTTGGGAGCATGGTGCATTTGAGAGAATCACCAGGAGTGCCTAAGTCATGAAGACATGCCTAAATACCCAACCACAAGGCTTAAAAAAATCTCCCCTACAAGGACTCCCTCAGTGATTCTAAGGTAAAACAAGGTCGGTAGGCCCCAAACCCTCATCGCTGGGGCGGACAACTAATCAAAGGAAACAATTGAATATAGTAACCTCAGTTTATTGATACAATGAATCAATCAAGCTTAGTGTATATGCCAGCTGGGCCATAATCAGTCAAACACTATACATAAAATGCATATGCCTGAAAGGCTTCCATAAATTATATGAGCCAACAAATACTAATATCCAATTAGAAAAAATAGTGTCATCGCCACAAACAAGTGCTAACATATAACACTAGGACACCATACATTACAAATATGTGAACTGGTGCCGGCTAATTTTAAAGGTACCACAAGTTCAAAAGAAATTCCAATCAATTTATGAAAAGTCCAGTCTACTAGATGAGACAAGTTCTGATCTTCCTGATCTTCCTGTCTTGTCTTCAAAACAGAGCTCTTGAAAGGGCACTGAGCAAGTGACTCCTTCCCCAGTTTCAACAACTGCAAAATCCCTGGAGGGGAATTGTTTTCGTAAGGACTGGTTCGGTCAATCTAAAATAAAAATAATATTAAAAAAGAAATTAAATGAATGTGAAAATGGATGACTGGCAAAAACACTATTTATAAAATATAAAACAAAACTACTTACATGCATATACCTGGGTTAAGTCACGGGATCTACAACTCAGATGGGACATGTGTGGGTATATAAAAAGGTCAAAGAAACAAAGGCTAAAGTGCCCTCTTTTTTTGGTGACGGGGGGCTTGACTCTTGAGGGTATGAACAGTAAGAGAAAGGAGTTGATTCAAAAGCTACCTCGCCTTTCGAGCGCTGAGCGGGTGTCAAAATCTGTCTAGAGTCTAGTGGAAAAGCATTCAATTGCACTAGTAAAACACACTGGGCCTCATTACGAGGTTGGCGGTAAGGGGTTAACAGCGCCGTTAAAGGTGCCAGAGCCGTTAACCCCATACCGCCCTATTACGAGGGCTCCTCTTGGGCCCCGCGAGGAGTCCAGGATGCAAACAACGTGCCCGTTATTAACGTGCCCGTTGTTTGCATCCTCCCCATTCCCATTGAGCCCTATGGGGGCTTGAATGGGGATGGTCCGGGTCCGGGTTCCCTGAATGGGGAAATACCGGGCCCTCCTAGGGCGGAATGGCCCGGTATTTCCCCATTCAGGGAACCCAGACCCGAATTTGGAGGCAGCCATGCCCTTATTAAGGGCATGGCTGCCTCCAAACTCATAATGAGGCCCACTGTGTTGAAAAACATAACACATGTATTCTAGTAAAAACTAACTAAAATCAGGAGAAGACATATGGCAAGATTGACACAGTCTGAAGTTATACATCATAGCATGACAAAACAAGAAACAGCATTTAAAGACATTCGTGTATGAACATGAACCCAATTCGTTTTTATTTTTAAATTGCAGGATGCATATTTTTAGGTATTTTTGAGTCACAGCTCAGTACATGGCTCATTGTAAGACATGTCGACACTCTATTTACGTTTTTCAAGTTCGGAACAGTTAACTTCTCTGGAGCTGTTGTTTAGTAACACAGTTCGTATGGGAAGGAGTCCGAACTGTCATCAGGACTGGTCGTGTTCATAGGGGCACGAGGACAATAGAATTTCAGAGTGTCATCGTTAATTTAAATGGATTTGGTGCTGTCGGGCTGTGGACAGAGGCCGTCATGGCAGGCGTCGGGACATCACATATGATGCATCAAGGACCTGGTTCAACACGAAGATTATGGAACTCAGGAGAGCCGCATAATGCCGCAGAGTTGTTGGTAGATATGGCCGTGCTGTAGTGGGAGCCGAAATCAGCAAGGCTTGGTGAACCTACTCAGAAAAGTCAAGTGCCTGTAGCGGTGTATGTATGTATGTATGTATGTACCATTTTATGGCCTGTCTATATGAGTTGGTATCTATTATAATGTACAACTCTTCGAATTTTGACAGGTACAAATTTGCCAGGTTGGGGGCACAGGAAGACCCCATTGCTGTGCCTTTAGTATGCAAGTAGTTTGTATTCTTAAACCTGCAGGAGTTTTGGCTCAGTGCAATTTCAGTAGTTACAAAATGAAAGATGTTGGAACATCATGAAGAAAACTTGTTGCAAAAGTCCATACACTTGTACATCTTCCCCTTGGTGAATGTTGAAATACACAGATACCACATCTAGGGTAACTAAAAGGTGGTAATCCTTATCAAAAGAGAAATCTTCAAAAGCAACAATAAAATCCCCGAAGTCTGCTAAATAGGTGGGGGTTCCCATGGCTAACAGTTTTAAAAAGAAATCAATATATTTCCCTACTGGTTCCAAAATGGCCCCACATAGAGAAACAATAGAGCATTCAGGGGCATTGGTTAAATGTTTGTGTATTTTTGGGAGTATGTAGAAGACTGGAGTGTTCCATTTGTTTCGCCATGAAAAAAAAACGCATTTCATACCTAATTACGTGCTGCCTAAGATTTGTTGTGCAATGGTCTTGACAGGATCACCCTTGAGGGAAATATTTGATTCGTTGTCAACCAGTATTTTGAGGGCCTCATTGTCATATTTGTTGCTGTCCATGATAAGCATGCCTCCACCTTTATCTGCACGTTTAAATACAGTAGATGGATACATTTTTAAAGACCTCAGCAATTCTTTTCTGTTTTGACCAAAATTTGAGTCTGTTGAGTCGTATCGTATATGGAATTCATACCTTTGAGAATACGTTTCTCGAATGTCAGCACCTCTTTCGAGACCGTATTGTTCTAATGGATACAAGTGGAAGGAACATGGTATTGTTCTAATTGATACAAGTGGAGGGAACATGGAAAGGGACATAGAGTGTCTCAGAAGTCTGTGTGTCTATGCCTTAAAAACAATTATGCAGTCTTATCTTGGGGAGGAACTGTCTAAGTCAATTTGAAACTTCATTTTACAAGTGTTATTGATAGTTACAAAGGATAGGCCTTACTGCAAAACCGAAAGTTCTTCCTGAGTTAAGACCTGCTTGGAAATGTTAAATATTGGAGACAGTTCCTTTAACTCTGATAGGCTCTCATCCTGGTCTGGTAGGTATCTATTTGAGGAGGTGGTTCTATAGGTATTGATTTAGGATTGGGAGGAGGTGGAGGCATCTCTCCTCTTCCCATTTGCCGGAATTGACCCAGTCTTAAAAAAGGATGTCTCCGTCCTTTCCTTGTAAAGTTGCCTCTGTACCAATATGCTTCCATTTCCTGTTCAGACCCTGATGAGGAGTCTGAAAAAAGTTACCCAGCTTTTTTGGGGGGGCTCTGCCATTCCTCTATATTGTGGATTATGAGTTGGCCAATATGTTTGTCCTGTATAGCCTGCTGCTAAATAAGGATAGATGTAATATTTTTCAAAACTGGCCCGATCTTTTTTGACTTTGTTCGTTTTCTTGTTGGTCAACATTTTTACAAATTCATCCGGTTGTTTTTGGACGAGTTATAATTTATCTTTGGCATTCTGGATTATGGTGTCACAAAGGAAGGCATGCTGAGCCAAATCTAATTCTTTCTTTCTTTATTTTCTTGCTAGTGTTTAGCATTGTTTTAATTGTCAAAAGTGTCAAGTCTGTAATGCACTTTGTCAAGGTCTGGGGGAAAAGAATGACAATTTATATGCTGCGTCATCCATAATGATGTGCTAAATGAAAGTGATGAAATGGGGCATTTGGAGTGGCATTTAAGTTTCAGGTCCCTAGAGCTTCTTGCAGTACTGTGCTACGTGTCAGTCTCTAGACTCCCCATTGCGCCCAGAGTTACTCGCTCGATTCGCATCGAGCTGCCCAGTTTAACTGGTTTCCTTTTTGTATTGTGCAGAACTTTGACTAACTAATTGTCAAACTACTTTGGACTCACTTGGCAATAGATGTATGTGATTATGCAACGCTGATAGAATCGTGCCTGCCACTCGCTAAAAATCGCCAGGGGCTTTGTTCCGTGTAAACAAAGGTACGCTTTTTGACATGTCCTTTGGAAGGGTAATTGCTTCTCTCCATAACAAACAAGTTTGTTGTCTTTTTCAACTATAGATGATTTGTCTACACATGCGACACACTTGTTCTCATTTGCTCTGCATCATTTAGATGATAAACACTTAAGCAATTATGCTAAGAGTCCGCCTACATTTAGTTTTTCTCGGGCTGAGCTAAAAAGAAAATAAGTTCACCCGACAATGTTTTTTAGTTTGATGTTTTTACCGTTACCTTGGTCCAACTTTAGATACCGGTACAAATCATATTATAAATAGTTTTGGGTTTAGAATGGCACAAAATGGAATTATTGTCCTGTTATCTTCCACTCATCTAGAGCACACTATGAATCCTCCTAACGATTATTGAAGTAATCATACTGTGCTACATTTCTGCTTGTGCAAGAGTCATTGGTTGTCTCTTCTCTTTATCACACCCTATACAGTAGCTAGTGGTAAGGGTTGGATCCACACACTTTTTTATGTCATATAATGTTATGTTTCTATCGTAAAACGTTCTGGGCATGATGCTCAGCATGTATTCGAATTTGGTTGGTTTATGTGGCACAATTGAAGGATTTAAAAGATTGTCAGGCTATTCCATCAGCCAACATAGGGTATGTCCAAATACTAGAGGCCACATTGTCATTGTCATTTAGTTTCAATATAGATGTAAGTGTGTCTATGCTGTATGATTAATTGTATATATATGTGCATTTTTCTAGATCTGTGTGATGCCGATATCGAATCATTTATAAGGCTGTGTTTGAAGAAATGTCTTGTCCTGATGATGGCCACTACAACTGTATTCTATATGGACACTTGAGAAACTGTCCCATATGAGCATTGGCCGAAACATGTCGACATTTTGAATCTCAGCAAATGCTAATTTTCTCGCTATTTTGCAACATTTTTGTATCAGGAAGTGAAGGTGTATTATTTCATCTCGCCTGTGTTTGTTCTCCCTAAGGCTTTTTGTCACCTGGAGCCTCGCCTTATATAATTGTTTGACACGAATTTTATATTTTTTCTATTTGTGTCTTCTCACTTGACTTGTATGTGATTGATGTGCTTATTTGTAGTTTTTTAATGTTTTAAGACTGTGAATTAAAATTATTCGCTTGTATGCCTCTCTCTCTTCTACCCTTGGTTTTTTGTGCTATTGACAAAAATTCTTTTGTTGTTATATAACCATATGGATGTGTGACTAACATTGTATCCAACCTCGCTCTGAATAAGGGTAGTGAGGGGTAAGCAACTCCTAAGCACCAGGTCTCTGGTACTTTCTTTCTCAGTCTCTAGACAGTACATTTTACAAAGCGTGCCAGACCATGAGTGGGATGTTTCACGAAATTGTTATTCATAGAGCTGTCCTGACCATGTTTGAGATTTACAATGGCTGTACATTTGGACAAGCAGTTCGGTGACTTGCCCGCGGAGTTGCCTTGTTATCCCATGACGTCAGAATTGCTTGTAATGTAATGTGGGTTGGGATGTGAATTTGTTAAATATCTTTCTGGCAAAAGAGGTGGACACAAACTATAAATTGGATAATTAATTAGTTTGTTAAATGAGTGTTCAGTACGAGCCTTGATGCCTCCGGGTTTAGCAAGCTTATATAAATGCATACATAAATAAATAAACATGGTGTTCCATGAACGTGGAGTCATCTAGTGATCACAACACTGTCTACCCAAAGATTCTAAAAATACACAGAGGTTTCACAGCCATATATATTTAAGAATGGCTTTTTTTCTCCCCATTTTTGATCAGTAGACTGTGTGAAGGCATTATGCAGGAGATAAAGACAAATGAACACCATTAGAGTTTAAAACTTTTATTAATTAAGAAGGGGGTTGGAAAAAGGCCTATCTTACCCTATACTAAGGTGGGATTTCGCTACCTAACTGAAGCTAATGATAGTCTGTGTCAGGAAGTCCAAAGCAAAATATCTGTCTGTGTCCAAAATCTATACTTGCCCTGCTGGCATCTAAATGTATGCAATGTGTAGGGATGTCAGCATTACATAAGAAATGTTCAACATAAAAGTTCAGAGCTTCTTCCAGCTCTTGGATGGAGAAGGCGTTTCCCTTCCCCAAAGTTCAAATAGTTCACATTATCAATGAAGGGTTCCCTTCCCCAAGCTTTCAGGTACCTAAAGGTTCCAAAATAACTTAAATCAGTGGGACACTTCCCAGCTCCTTCAAGTGTGGTTATCATTCAACCAAGTTCAGTCCCTCTATGTAAGTGTACATATGTTTTCTTTGGTTCAATCAAGGAGTGGCTCTCCTTCTGTAGGAGCACTCGGTCAAGGTGCAGTCATCGGACCACTCGGTCCACCCATCACAGGTCACGCAACCGGCACACCTTACTTGTGCTTGATTCATTCCACAGTTTCAGAACAGGCCATCATACGCATCACAGTTCACACTCTTGCTATGAAGCCTAGTCACTGTTACAGTTCACTTGACCAAAAACATCAGGCCCCTTTTCCAGGTTTCTTTGTGTTTTATTCTTTCATACACATTTCCATTTATCAACCGTTCATCTTTCGTTAATGGTTATTAAGGCTTATTTGCCTCTTGACAATGTCCATCACAAACTTGGCTCTTGGCAATGCTCGTTTGCTCTCAATTGACGATGATCATCACAAATGTGGCTCTTTGCAATTGTGAAAACATCATGAAGTAAGACACAGACAACAGATTCACATTTTCTAAAATCAATTATTTATTTCTTGAATGTCTGGATGGAGTAAGGCCTTACTTGCTGTATACTAAGGTGGGATTTCCCTACTAAAGAAACTAAGGATAGTCTGTGTCATAAAGTTCAACTCAAAAGTCTGTCTGTGTCCAAAACCTATAGCTACCCTCACAACTAAAGCCATACAATGTGCAGGGATGTCAGTAACCAAAGAAACTGTGTTCAAAAATAAAGTTCTGAGCTTATTCCAGCTCCTGGCTTGCTCTCAGCTTCCCTTCCCCAAGTTCAAAACAGTACCACAAAAAGACCTCGGGCCTCCCTTCCCCAAGTTCAACACAGTTACAAGATATCGGGGTTCCCTTCCCTAAGAAGGCAGCTTGTCTGGCTTCAAATTCACAGTCCATTCAACTTGCTTAATTCTCAATACTGATTTCAAATCCACTTGGTAACATTTCAGGATTTTCAACACTTCACGTAACTTTCCTTGGCTTTCAGTCACTTGAACACTTGCTAGGCAAAACAACATCAGCCTCTTGACTGTCCTTGATTCACTCCCCTAAGTAGGGGGTTACTCGGTCTAGGGGCAGATGCCGGCCAACACGATCCAACCATCACAGGTCACGCAACCGATAACCCTTCGCACTTCGTAAAGTTCCTTACTTCTCATTGGACATTTTTCTCAATACATGTCTCCTTTCTGTATCTGTGTAAAAAGTCCATGTGCGCTGTTGTTTCACTTTGCCAGTCTTTTGACTCTACCAAGAGGTGACTTTCACCCACTTCACTTTGTGGTATTTCTCCTTGTTACCACCTTGCTTTAACACTACCCAATAGTGTGAATCATGTACTTTTCACTTGATTCAGAAACTCACATTACTGGCTTTCACTGGGCTCTTCATAAGCTCTCATTACAGGTTTTCACCTGGCTTTGTACTTTCACACTGTTCACAAGTGCTTTTCCTTTAAATTCACTCAGTTCATAAATGCACATAATTTTATTTTCATGATATAAACAAAGAGCCTTATGGAAAGAGTAAAGGCAGTCCCAGCAGCAAGAAGCAAGAGAGAAAGACGCAACTTCTCACCAGAAGGACTGGTGACCAACATCAGTGCCTACGCCCCCCGGCACAACCAGTCCAGTCCCCAACTAGTTCCAAGAGTCCAGAAAGTCCAAGGGCAAAAAAAAGCTCACCTCGGTCTGTGACCAATATGCCAACTAAGTGTCACAATGCCCGCCCCACCATCAGCTCCTCGTGACAAGGCGGCGTAGAAAACTCCTAAAAACCCAGAGGCAAGGGAGAGAAGAGGAGACTCACAGCTGGTGACAGCAAGATAAAGTCACTGCGAAGGCACCGTAATTCCATGAGCAATGGCAGCTTGACCCTGCTGAAAGTTAGCAGAGAAGCCAAAATGGCCCTCATAGCAGACTAGCGATCTGTCATACTCGCAAATGCGGACACAGCGCAGCTGGCTGGCATAAACCCCCAGAAATCTGTAGCATAGCAGCAGACACTCCATCCATGGACCCCAGGGGAGATTCTTTGCCTTATGAGCCTCCGTCTCGTTATAACTTCAAGAGAGCACTTTTAATGTTTTACACTGGACTGTAATCCGACAGTGTACCAAGCTTGCTTTACAAACTCACATTACTGGCTTTCACTCGGCACTTCATAAGCTCTCATTATGGGTTTTCAATTGTCTTTGTACTTTCCCACTGTTCCCAAATGCTTTTCCTTTAAATTCACTTTGTTCATAAATGCACATCACTTTCTTTTCACTCATGTGATATTTTCATATCTTTTCCTCATTTTGATATTCTATAACTCATTAAGTACTGTGCAGCTTGTTCGATAGTCAATAATATCCATTTGGTTCCAGACCCATTCATTACATGCTCTCACTCGATCGGCATAAACCTTTGTCCATGCTAAGCCATTGGAGCGTCCAAGCATAAGTGGTCTCTCGCTATCACGCACCACTATACGGCCGCTCCTCTGGGTGCTTTCGTTTTCCTCTCCGACTCTCGCCCACGTCCCTCTCTGTTGCCGGGAGCTCTGGTGAGCAGTGCTCACCTCATCTGAACCTTCATGCTGCCTTTGACGGCTTCCTGGAGACTTTCATGTTCCCCAGCTCCAGTATGGAACACAAGATTCAGGGCTCTGCAGCGTTCTCGACACTCCTGAGGCATGTCCTGGTCTTGGCGTCCTCCTGTAGCTATCAGCGTCCTTTTCACTGGCCCTTCTCCAGCCTGCTCCGCATCAAGTTGCTGCATCTTCCTCCCCAGGTGGATTTCTAAATGGCTCTTTCCTGCATTTATGCACCTGTAGTCGTTCAATTGGCTGTAGGTGCAAGTTCTTTAACTGACCATAAGTACTTCTGTCAATGGGGCATGCCTGACTCTTAGAGTGGTGTTCCACAGTCCTGTAAGAGGATTCAATTCAACACTACAGCTAAGTCAATGCCTAGTCTGGGATACTGAATGGAAACCCTTATTGATATATCTTTATGTCCAGTTCATGCGTTCTGGATGACTACCCCTATATAACACCCCTCTGTTGGAATCCCCCTGACCCCACTGAGCCAAGAAGTAGTTCTGTTTTGCAAGTTAAAAGGTTTAATTGATAATTTAAACAATATATATATATATATATCACGCTTTATAATAAATTAATAATTGAATATCACACTTAATCTGATATGATAAAGATTAACAACGGAGAATCTGGCACTAGCACACTTCTTTATAATCGCTAAGGAGTTGACATGAAATGGATAAGATAGCAACAATACTTTTATGGTTTCCAATGGATGCAATGTGGAATGAAATGCAGTACAGAAAATAACTTGATAGGATTTCAGCAAAAGACAATGTAATCACTTTCTTGGACAATTCACCCCCCCCCCCTTTTATGCAATGCAAGGAAATAGAAGGAAGGCACACAATTCTCAGAAATGCAATTCAAATGTAATTCAGTTCACCCAGCAGCTTAGACTACAGAAGTTTAAAACACAGGCAAATTGCTTTTATATGTGCTGGCAATAAAGTGAAAAATATGCTAAAATGCTTTTAATTCCCTCTAGAGGTTTAGGGTGAGTGGTATCTAGTTAATATTAGCTCAGGCTCACACTAGCAATGATTCAGGGATAATTAGCAGGTTAAACGAATTTCTGGCAAATGGAAGGCAAGCAGCAGCAGATTTTTACACGTGAAGAAATTTGCAAATCGCGGCAAAATTCGCGAATGCGTCTGGCGCGATTACAGAGGAACTACAAGGGCGAGCAATATCATTTTGGGGTCGTAGGAAAGCCTAGGATCTCAGCTTCCAGATGAAAGTTACTGCAAGTCTCTAGCACAAACGGTCACGGAGATATGAGCGATTAAATAAAGGTCATTTTTCAGATTGAAATTTTAAAGTTCACAAAGACAAGTGCAGCTTGCAACTAGAAAGTGACAGGTGACAGCTTTACAAATGACAGGTAACCGTTAGGAGACAGTTCTACTTAGATTAAAATAGGATTGAATTATATTATTTTAACTAAGAGATTGGTTCTGCACAGTTTTCTAGGTACTCACACTATATTCTTGAGTGAAATGGGCCTCGCCACGGATCTGGTCAGGTTTTAGACTGGACTCTGGTCTCTGCACTTCACAGTGATCTGGGTCAGCTCTCTCTGGTTCTGCTAACAGGTCAGCTCTACTCTGCTGGTCTGGTCTGGGTCTCTGAAGGTTGATGGAGGTAAAGTATGGATTTTCCCGGCAGAGCTTCCAGCTGCAAATGGATTTGAAGGTCCCTATCTGTCCTGTCTCTCTGCTTGTATGTGTTTTTAAAATGGGTGTGTGTGAGCAGCATCACTAGCCAGCCCCTCTCCACTTATCATTGGCCAAGCTTTCATTTCTCCCCTGATTGGGGGAGCTAAGTTGTGTCAGAGTGATGTCATTTTACAGCCTGCAGAAAGTCCACTCCTCCTGTCAACTTGCACACAAATCTAGATTTGAACCAAATACATATTTCATAGCTACACAGTGGTTTGAAATTACATGCACCCATCACATATCACTGGAGGTATCCCCTGTTCCAATTCTGCTCTTCCTGGGGGCTTGCATTCAGAAATGGCAATATTTTGCACTTTTTAACTGGTTTGCAATACCGGACATTACCCTAAATTTACACACATGTGCGCAAGGAGTATGGACATTAGTTGATGAAGTGTCAGATTTTTCACATGCACACATTTTGAGCAATATCCTCTTTTCCGCTAAAACCCCCCTGAACATGCCACCGGTTCTAAAAACCTCTTAAAATGTGGGCAGAAAAATCACAAGAATTATGGTGTCATTTAAATAATTTTCACAAGTCCGTACTATGAGTTATTCATCTTTTTAGAGTTATGTTCTGGCCCCAAAGGGGTGTGGTTTTCCACCAGCACAAGGTTAAATTTCTGGTTTTTCCAGTTCTGCCAAGCCAGCTTGCTCTCACAGGCAGTGCCCCTCCTTTGTCCTTCCAGGAGGAAGCTACATTTACGACATCTGCAATAAACCATCTGCCTGGGTCAGGACAGGGCTTTGTTCAGAGCTCCTGTATTCTGTGGGGGCTCCCCTTAATTCAATTATCAGAGAGATGGCATATCCTTAGTGTGGCCAGCAAAAGGCAGACAGGCCTGGGAACACAGCTGTGACTCAAGTTTCACTCCTGATGGGGGGTAGTTGCCAGGCAAAATTGGAATCTCTTTAAGCCAGTTTTTAACTACATGTCATTTCTGTTCCCCAGTTTAAGTCAAGACATTTTTTTACATATGCAGCTAGGATGCTGATTCTAAGTTTAAAACTATGACATTTAAACAATTGCAACCTATGTGACACTCAAAGTAGGTCACTCATTTCTTTTAAACATTTAGATTTGTAGTGTCTTTCAGTCCAAATTTACTTAAACTGCTGAAATCCACAGCTCAGCCAGTCTTGTTATAAACCTTCAAGTCACTTCAGAATATAACTTTACATTGGATCCACCTCTTAAAATGTCTTTCTTTGGCATGTTTTGGGTTCATTTATTCAGTTTTCTACAAAATCTGGTGGTTTTAAAACGCCGGCTTTTGGATAGTGGTGAGTACTGGTACTGCACCCCTTTTTGGGATTTAAGAAAATGAATTCCCAACAGTTATGGGTTTGCTTTTGGCAATCAGCATTGCCATTCCCAATGGTTTCAGACTACTGTGTGGGTAGTCCAATGGTGGTTTTAGGCAGTGTCCTTCTGTGCCCATAACATCGGCAAAAATGAGTGGCAGCCTATTCTTCATGCATTTCCCTGTGCATTTTCTGGGAAGCTCTGGCCATCATGATGTTTTCCATGTCAGTACTGCACAGTTTTGAGGTAGGGCTCGGATGCATGGATAAATACATCCCACAAGCCCCCGTCTTGCGATGGCCATTCGGTTTCACTGATGGGACTCGCAAGACCTGGGATGTTTCCTCATCTTCTTCCAATAGATGGCACAGTTCAGCATCTTTTCCTCCATCCGGTATTGATCGATCGGTTCTCCTCGCCGGTCCTGATGGGAAGATTGGGCGGTACCGCGGGCCCATTGGATCTTCATTCCCGGTCTCCGGATCGTCCTCCTTGGTCATTCTCCATGGTTTCATCTCTCCTAGGATGATAAAGCAAAAGCGGCAATACCTACTCATAGACGTTTTCCCACCACTGTTGAGATAGTGGGGCAGCATATGCATTTCATCATAACGAAACATTACATTCTTATTTTGAAAAAAGAACAGTATAACTAAGAGACAGTTTCATGCAAATCAC
This sequence comes from Ambystoma mexicanum, assembly GCF_040938575.1. NCBI lineage: Eukaryota > Metazoa > Chordata > Amphibia > Caudata > Ambystomatidae > Ambystoma > Ambystoma mexicanum. Next base: position 161,951,118 of record NC_090938.1, on the reverse strand, counting down.
AATATTTTAGAGACTAGATGTGGTATGTTTTATGGTTGGAACTGAATTAGTCTGAGACAGTACCCGCTAGGATTCCAGAGGATTCCTCCAGTTGTTGCAAAGTGTGCCTCGGATGGCAACATTTCAACTGGTTTATGTGGACCCACTTGTCTTCCCCTGCTGCCAAAGGACCTTTGGGGATGTGGATTTTGTAGGCCACAGGGGAGATCTTGTCGATGATCTCAAAGGGTCCTTTCCATGTAGGCAAGAATTTCCGCTGTTTTGCCTGGTTTCTTTGGAAGTTGTATAGATAGACCCGGTCCCCCACCTGATATTCCTTCCTGGAAGTCTTCAGGTCATAGTGGGTCTTCATGCTATCAGCCGATCTTTCTAGATTCCGCTGAGCATAAGCAAAAGCATGTTGAAGGTGTTTCCTTAAATTCTCCACATACTCATGAGTAGTGGAGGCCTTTATCAGTGTCTGCTCTTGGGTCCTGTAGAGCAAATGCTGAGGAAGCACCATCTTGCGTCCAGTCATCAACTCAAATGGTGACATTTTGGTTGCAGATGAAGGGGTAGATCTGATGGCCATTAGGACCAGAGGTAATCGGATATCCCAACTTGGCCCAGAATCTGCCACAAACTTTTTTAAGATGCTCACAATTGTCCGGTTATATCTCTCTACTGCCCCAGAAGAAGCTGGCCGGTAAGCAATATGCAACTTCCTTTTGACCCCCAGTATCTCCCACATCTTTGTCATTACTTCACTAGTGAAGTGGCTACCTCTGTCTGACTCAATCCTTTGAGGTAGACCAAAACGGGAAAAGATGTGGTTAATCATCAAGGCAGCTGCGGTTTCTGCCTTGCAGTTAGGGGCTGGGAGACATTCCTCCCACTTGGTAAACAAGCATGTCACAGTCAACATGTACTTATTCCCCCCAGCCGAGCGAATCACGGGGCCTACAAAGTCGATTTGTAAATCTGACCATGGCAGTGTCATCCCCCTTATTTGGAGAGGCGCACGGTGCGTGAGGGATGATGGCTGAAATTGTGCACACACAAGACACCCCTTCAAATGTTGGTCGAGGTCCTGCCCCATGTGTGGCCAGTATGCAACCTCTCTTAAGATTTCCAGTGTTGTGTGAAACCCCCTATGACCGGCGGTGGCCGCATCATGGGCGTGACTTAACATCAGGCTTCGGAATGAGGTAGGAACCACCCACTGATCGTGGCCAGCTTTGGATTTCCTTACCAACAAACCGTCTTGGATCCGGAACATTTTTGGACATTTCATCAACACTCTTAGGTCCTCTTTCCCAGTGTAATCGGTATCCGTCAGGGGAAAGTTCTCAGGGTCCTCAACGTGTTGGTAAAACTGACCAATAATTGGATCCCCCTTCTGAGCGGTAATCAAATCAGCATCAGGGGTCTCCTTGCTCCATTGTGCAATTGAGAGGTCATTGTGAGCATTTGTCTGGGACCTAGTGATAGCAGTGACCTGGATTTCCCCCAACAGGGACTCAATCTCAATTAGATCCCCTTGGATGGCCCCGGTTTTGGCCAGCTGATCAGCTAAGTCATTTCCAGTTTTGTCTGGTCCCTCTACTTTGGAATGACCCTTGATCTTTTTCCAATAGATGGTCATCCCATTCGAGGTAACCAGGTCATCAATGTTTTGAATCAACTTCCCATGTTTCAAGGGTTTGTTGTTAGCACATAACATGCCTCTGGTTTTCCAATTAACCAGGTGCTCCACGAACCCGTTCCGTACATAATCCGAATCTGTGATTATGACCAGTTCGTGGAGTTGATGCTGGACAGCAGTGAGGATGGCCTGATGCACAGCCATCAATTCTGCCACCTGACTACTTCGGGGACCAATTTTGTATCCAGCGGAGGGTTCTGGGAACTCATTCACCCATGCATTCCCTACGCCGGCCACCAGTTCTTTCTCCCCGTTGTTGTCAACATGGTACGAGCATCCATCCACATAGACAGTGGGCATTCCCTCACACTTGTCCTCTTCAAAGACTTTGTGGGGGGAATTAAGGTATGCCTCCATGTTGTCCTTTGTTTTTAGACTTTCGTCCTCGAGACAGTTTTCTCTGGCACAATCATGCAAGTCAGCCAGACCTTGCGCGAGGGGACTCTTCTTGTTTTGGCCATATCTGACCTCCACAGGAAAGCCTTGCATTGACAGAATCCAGGAAGTAATTCGGGAATTACTCACATTTCCGGCCCGGATTCTGTCACTTTGGAGATATTGCAGAGGCTGGTGTGGAGTCTCCACTATGATGTGTTCCCCCTGGATAAACGGGCGGTAATTCTTCAATGCCCACACCGTTGCCAGGAGTGCCTTCTCACAATCGTTGAATTTTTCCTCCACAGAGGATAAAGTTTTGCTCGCATAGGAGATTACTTTATTGACCTTGTCATGCTTTTGGTATAATACTGCCGTCAAGCATGTATTAGAGAACCCCGTCTCCAGGAAGAACTCCTTGTTTCTGACAGGGTAAGCTAGGCAAGGCGCTTGTGAGAGACTTCTCTTGAGTTGTCTTACTGCCTCGGCTTGTTCTGGACCCCATTCCCACTTGACCCCCCCTTCAGGAGATGAATCAGGGGTCTGGTGATCTCTGCGTAGCCCTCAATGAACTTTCTGCTGTAATTAGTCAGTCCAAGGAGGCTCCTTAGTTCTCGCAGAGTTGTGGGGTCTTTCAGTTTCTGAAGTGCTTCCACTTTCTTTTCCTGGGGACAGAGACCCTGAGGAGTAATCTCATGCCCCAAGAAATTAACACGGGTTCTACACCACTGTGCTTTCTGAAAGGAAAGTTTTGCTCCGGCGGCCCTCAACGGGGTCAGAACATAACGGATCTCCGCTATGTGTTCCTCTACAGATGAACTTTTAATGAGGACATCATCTACATAAGCCAGGTTACCCCTTGCACCCACGTCGGGCATGGCCTTGTGTAGAAAAATGTTGAATTCATTGCCGAGTTGAGGTATCCTAAGGGAGTCCGGGTCCATGTATACTGCTGGCCCCCAAAGGTAAAAGCCAGCTTGTATTGGTCCTCCCTACTGACAGGCACGGTCCAGTATCCATTGGTCAGGTCTATTGCTGTGAATACCTGTGACCCCTGGATCTGGGCCAGCCCTTGGTCAATGTAGGGCAGAGGCCATCGGGAAGTATGGACCCGTTTGTTGAGCTCCCTGAGGTCAGCACAGAGTCTCCACTGGCCGTTTGGCTTCAATATTCCCAGCACCGGATTATTGAAGGTGCTGTGGACTGGACGGATTATTCCCCGGGACTCAAGGTTCTTAATTATTTCAGTAAGGGACTCCATTGATGCGAGAGGCAAGCGATATTGCTTCACAAACACAGGAGTCATGCCAGGGTCCGTGGGGATTGTTGTTGTGTGGATGTCGGTGCGGCCACAGTCATATGAGTCTACCGCAAAGAGATCTTGGAAATCCAAGAAAACTTGTTTCAACTTTTGCTTTTGTTCCAGAGTCACACAGGCATCAGCTAGGTTGACTCTCTCTTCCACCATCTGCCTGAAGCCTGGAAAGACTTCTGGTTTGGCTATTTCAGCGGCCTCCTCCAGCTGGGTGAAGAAGTCCCTGGTCAGAGTGCTGATTTGGACTGGAGGCTTCAGGTGGGAAAGGCAGCCCTCATGGACCTGGAAAATCACCTCATCCCTCCTGAAGTCACAAGTCACATCTTCCTTACCATAGGGGCAGGAAGTGTACACCAGGAAATTCCCCCCATGCCGGGTAAAAATCCTGTCTGGTGTTGTATTGTCCTCACTGTCACTGTCAAAACAGTCCTTGGGGATAGGTCCTAACAGTTCATTTACTAAGTCGATGGAAAAATGTCGGTCATCAACCGCCATTCCAATAATGGTGCCTGCGGCTAGAGTCATACTCTTCAAGTCGCTGTTATCCACCTCTATTGGAATGGTGTCATGTTCTATGTTGACTAAGGGAGTTGGGTTTACCCCCAACCCTTGCTGTTGGAGAGTAGCGTTTAGATGTATGTAAGCATCAGGGTTTTTCAACTCTTGTCCCCTTTTAGCATTCACTTCCAGGGAGAATTGTCGGGTCCTTTCTGGGATGGTGACTTCCTCTTTGATCTGAATTTCAACTGCATAAGGTAGCAATTGAGCTGACCTAAATGCTTTTTCTGGATCATCAAAGCCCATGGGATTATCCGCTAATCGGGACCAAGCTTTGAAGTTTATTAGGTCCAAACTAATGGCAAAGCGATTGAGAATGTCACTGCCTAAGTAAAAGGCGGCAGTGACGTCTCGCACGACCCAACAATTATGGACTATGCTCTTGTTGCCAATGGAGGTCTTGAGCATACACCTGCTTGGCAGGAGATGTTTGGAATTGGGTGCTTCCAGGTCCATTTCCCATTTGTCTATCAGTTTGAATGTGGGAATGGCTGGATCTTTTGGGAGTTGGCGGAACATGGCTTCGCTGATGAAGCTCTTACCGTTGTTCACACACACTCGAGCGAGAACAGAGTCCTTCCCATCATTTAACTGGACAGGGATGAACAACTGCTCTCCAATTTGCTGAATCTCAGCCAGGCTCTGAGCTGATTTCACATCTTTCTGGACTATAGGAGTGGGAGTTTCTGATTGTGGATTAGTATAGAATCTCAGAGTGTTTCCTTCCAGCGTGGAGTACCACTTTAGACTGGAAGGAAGGTTGATTTTCAGAAATAGAGAGGACCCTTCATCACCAGTCTGTTGTCCTACTGCTATTACTGTCACGTCTGGAATTTGGCTATTCTGGAAGTGAAATTCTACTTGGTCAGATTTTTGTTCAACCATGTGGCACGTGCCGTTTAAACTAACATGGTTGACACTCTGTTTTAATTTTATTGGTCGGCTAGTCTGGGTCCAGAGGACCTTGTTTACGCAATCTATTAGGGGTGACAACCTTCTCAGGAGGTCATTCCCTAGTAAACAAGGGGTGCCCTCTGGAGTCACAACTATGACCGGGTGTTTCAACTTGTGTCGCCCAATTTTAATGTCCAAGTCTGCAGTCCCCTCGACGGGAATTTCCTTCCCGTCAAAGTTCTGCAGTTGTCCAGGAAGTGAGGTGAGAGGAATTTGGTAATTCTCTCCCCTTCCTGCATTCAGTTCGTCAAAGGCCCTTCTGGACAGAAGGGTAGCTTGAGATCCAGTGTCCACCAGTGCCAAAATTGTACCCTGCCCCTGTACTTGTACCGGGGCATAGTATCTTCCCTCCTTCTCCTCAAGGGGGCACAGATAATGTACATTTTTGGACAACTGGTGGGCTAATTTTCTGGTTTTGGACATCGCTAGAGAAGAGATTTGGGCGGAATTCTGTGGAGAGCCTTGGGAATCTGAAAGAAAAAGTTGGCAACTGGAGATCAGAGCCATTGTGGGTTCCCCTGGCTCCGGTTTTAGGCCGCCCCCCCTTTTTGGAGGCAGTCACCAAGATGGGTTTGAACCATGGGATTTTCTTGCTGTTGGTTCTGGGATGAGATGGTGGGCGGCGGTAGCTCAGTCTCCACATCTCCCCAGTCTGGATTTGCATCCCTAGGGACCCATTTTTCTTTGGGAGGAGTTCCCCCCTCTCTGAAGGAGAAGATCCTTTTCCCAGGATCCTCTGAGGATCCCTCTCCCTCAAATTGGAAGATCTGTAACTCCTCCTCAAACTGAGTCTGTTTGGGTCTTTTGTTTCTCCTACCCCCCCTCTGCTCCTTAGGAGGCAGACTTTCAGGGGCAAGAGATTTTGTTTCCGGTTCCTGGGTTTCCAGGGGCTGTTTACAAGTGAGGAAGGAAGCTTCCTCCAAGGCTTTACACCCCCCTTCCCCTTGTGCCTCCTCCCTGGGAACCGGTGAGTTATCGGGGTGCTGCCCCCGTCATTGTTCTGGAGCACCAGGTCCAGAGTTGGGTGCGTTCTGCGCCGGCATGCCGATCTGAGGGTTCTGCTGAGCCCTCAGTATGTGACCCAGATCCCGCGCCATGTTTTGAACCTGGCGCTCTAACTGGGAAACCCGCTCAGGCTGATACGGGGCCCTGTTTTCTCCCCTGGGCTGATCCCGGGAAGGGTAGCTATCCCTTCTTTGGTAGTACCCCTAGTTGGGAAGATTTGGGTACCCCTCCACCCTTGGCCTCCCCTCTCCCGGATTAGGTTGTCTGGGCTCAGGGAATTGGGGAAAGAAGGATGGATGATTTTGGGGTTGGAAATTGGGTGGATACCTGGGGAAAAAGTTCTGCCCAGGATTTGGAGAATTTCTGTCCTCCGGTGGGAAGTTAGGAGGGAAGATCCCTGGGTTAGGTGCTTGGCTGGATCCCCCCCCTTGGGCTGGAGGAGTCCACACATAACCCAGGATGGGTCGATTTCCCTTGTAACGGGGACTTACATAATCAGGAGAGCGAGGGACCCCATTTGTGGGGCTGCCTCCCTGGCTCCCTGTCTGTGACTGGCCCGAGGACCTTCTGGGCCTAGCATTATTAGGTGCAGGTAGGTTTTTAGGCCCCCCCATCTCCAAATCCAAAACGGGGGTGACCTTTACCTCTGCCACCTTGGCAGCAGCAGGGGTGCTGTTGGCTTTGGGGTTTTTCTGGGCATTACTTTTGCTATCTACCGGTTTCTGCACCTCATAGATCCGGGTAGCCTGTTCAATGACCCAGTCTAAAGATCTTTTCTCGTGAAAATCCCTCACGAGCTGGGTCATTATGTATTTGGGCAAGGCATGAAAAAATGTATTAATGAATTCTCTACTGTCTGTGCGCACCCTTCTGGTGGTCTGCGCAAAAGCACGTTTCAGTTCTTGCACAAATTCTTGTGGGGCCTGATCCTCCCCACATTGCAAATTGTAGGCTGCCTTGCGAGCCTCTTGAGGATTTCTGTGAACAGAAAAGTGTTTCAAGATGGCCGCCTTATAGGTGGACCATCTTAAATGATTTTGGTCCTCCAGCCCCGCAAAGAAACTGGAGTATTCCGGGGAGAAGGTCCACTTTACATATTGAATACAGCTTTGGCTGTCCTTCAAATGGAAAGTCTCCATCATTTGCTCAAACAACTCTAAGTGCTCCCAAACAGAATACTTAGCGTTCTTATGGTAAGGCGTGATGACGCTCCTGATCGCCTTAATCTGCTTTAAGGGGTCCTTAAGCAAGGCCCTTTTTGCCTTATTGGCCTTTTTGGTTCGGGTAACCCTTGTCCATTCATCCTCTGACTCAGAGGCACTGCTCCCAGAGGTTCCTGTCTGCTCTTCCAGGTTTTCCCGGATTCTGCGAGCCTGGGAATGGCTGGCAGAATGTGGGGACCTGTTCAGAGGAGTCTTCAGATTCCTCCTTGCTGCCAGGATTTGATGGGTACCCCCTCCACTGACCTATCTGGGCAGAGGTTTTCAGGATGCCCTTAATGGGCCTACTCTCCTGGGGTTCCCCATTAAATTGCACTGTGCTTGGGTGCCCATACCCGGATGCCCGCCCCTCCATTCCTGGGTGGTACTGGCCTATGAGCCCCATGCTTCTGGCTGGATAGTAATCTGCCATCCCTGTGGCCCTGTGCTCATGTGCGCCAGGGGACATGGGGGTGGCAGAGTCCAGGGACTGAGAGGTATGAGGGCCTCTAGTACTAGGGCTCCTGAGGTTATGCTCCGGAGTTTCCATTTCCCAGCGAACCTCATCTCTGTCCGCCCCTGCTCCCTGTTGCAATGCAAGAGCCTGCATTTGTGCCTTCAGTTCCTCAGTTAAGGCCTTACTAGACTCTATCAGTCTCTCCTGCATCGCTACCTGTTGCTGGAGCCTATCATTGTGCTGGCAGAGAGCCTCATTCTCTCTCTGTGTTTCCTGATTGGTCCTGGAGCACTGGGCCAGTCTTTGCTGCAGGAGGGTTACCTCCTGAGCTGTGTCCCTATTGGCCTGCTCCTTTCTTGCTAGAGCATCCTCCACCCTCCTGGTGTGCTCTAACAAGTTCTGGTGTTCTTTTTGGAGGTCACCCAGTCCCTGGTGGGCCAGGTGATTTTCTTCCATTTTTCTTTTTAAATGGCAGACTTCCTGGCCTAAGGCGTCTCTTTCCTGACTAAGAGCCTGCATTTGTGCCGCCAGGTCGTCCCTTTGCCTTTGGAAGGCACCAGCTTTCTGGCGTTCTTCATCAAACTCTGCCTGGGTATCCAGGTCTTTCATAATCAGCTTGTTGCTCTCTACCTTCACTCTATCTAGATGACTTTGCAGGGTGGCTACCTGCTCCGTGCATGCCCTGTTAAAGTCTAATTGTTGCTCCAGCTTTTTCTGGCTCTGCAGTAAGAAGTCCAAACTGTCTTGGTGCTCCTTTTGCAGGGCCAGAAATGTAGTATCCTGGTCAGCCTTTTCCTGTTGCAGGATGTCCATATCCTTCTTTATTTTAATGATGTGCTGTCTACTCTCATTTTCTGACTCCTGGCTCCTCTGCAGCCTCTGCTCAGAAGAGTCCAGATCAGATTGGGCCTTCTGTAATGCCAGCAGTTGCCTACTCGCCAAATCTTGGCCTTCAGCACATCTGTCCTGCATGGCTCCCATATGTAAATATAAATATGCCGCTACCCTGGCAATCTTGTTGTGCTCATCCTTGGCCTTAGAGGACATATATAGTTCACTCAGGGCCACATGTAAGGGACCCTGATCTCTATATGTATCTGACCCTGTTTCAGTGACCTGTTGTGTGATTGCCTGCAACCACGCCTCCTGGCCCTGTTTGGTCCATTCACCTCTCACAAATAGCTTATGTAAGAGGTGCTCTCTGGCTATTTTCATGTCTACTAAGGTCGTCATTCTAGAGATTGGTCTCTGTCCTGACTTACAGAAGTTTGTATTTTATTTTTGCAAAACAGACCTTTTCCTTAGAGTGTTGCTTTGAGGAGTGCTTTACAGCGTAACACAGCGTGTGCTCCGACCGGATATGTGTATCTGGTCAGCTGGCACGCTGTATTAATCTGCACAAGTGATAGATCTAATCCAAACGTCCGGCACGAGCCCCCAATTTGTAAGAGGATTCAATTCAACACTACAGCTAAGTCAATGCCTAGTCTGGGATACTGAATGGAAACCCTTATTGATATGTCTTTATGTCCAGTTCATGCGTTCTGGATGACTACCCCTATATAACACCCCTCTATTGGAATCCCTCTGACCCCACTGAGCCAAGAAGTAGTTCTGTTTTGCAAGTTAAAAGGTTTAATTGATAATTTAAACAATATATATATATATATATATATATCACGCTTTATAATAAATTAATAATTGAATATCACACTTAATCTGATATGATAAAGATTAACAACGGAGAATCTGGCACTAGCACACTTCTTTATAATCGCTAAGGAGTTGACATGAAATGGATAAGATAGCAACAATACTTTTATGGTTTCCAATGGATGCAATGTGGAATGAAATGCAGTACAGAAAATAACTTGATAGGATTTCAGCAAAAGACAATGTAATCACTTTCTTGGACAATTCACCCCCCCTTTTATGCAATGCAAGGAAATAGAAGGAAGGCACACAATTCTCAGAAATGCAATTCAAATGTAATTCAGTTCACCCAGCAGCTTAGACTACAGAAGTTTAAAACACAGGCAAATTGCTTTTATATGTGCTGGCAATAAAGTGAAAAATATGCTAAAATGCTTTTAATTCCCTCTAGAGGTTTAGGGTGAGTGGTATCTAGTTAATATTAGCTCAGGCTCACACTAGCAATGATTCAGGGATAATTAGCAGGTTAAACGAATTTCTGGCAAATGGAAGGCAAGCAGCAGCAGATTTTTACACGTGAAGAAATTTGCAAATCGCGGAAAAATTCGCGAATGCGTCTGGCGCGATTACAGAGGAACTACAAGGGCTAGCAATATCATTCTGGGGTCCTAGGAAAGCCTAGGATCTCAGCTTCCAGATGAAAGTTACTGCAAGGCTCTAGCACAAACGGTCACGGAGATATGAGCGATTAAATAAAGGTCGTTTTTCAGATTGAAATTTTAAAGTTCACAAAGACAAGTGCAGCTTGCAACTAGAAAGTGACAGGTGACAGCTTTACAAATGACAGGTGACAGTTAGGAGACAGTTCTACTTAGATTAAAATAGGATTGAATTATATTATTTTAACTAAGAGATTGGTTCTGCACAGTTTTCTAGGTACTCACACTATATTCTTGAGTGAAATGGGCCTCGCCACGGATCTGGTCAGGTTTTAGACTGGACTCTGGTCTCTGCACTTCACAGTGATCTGGGTCAGCTCTCTCTGGTTCTGCTAACAGGTCAGCTCTACTCTGCTGGTCTGGTCTGGGTCTCTGAAGGTTGATGGAGGTAAAGTATGGATTTTCCCGGCAGAGCTTCCAGCTGCAAATGGATTTGAAGGTCCCTATCTGTCCTGTCTCTCTGCTTTTATGTGTTTTTAAAATGGGTGTGTGTGAGCAGCATCACTAGCCAGCCCCTCTCCACTTATCATTGGCCAAGCTTTCATTTCTCCCCTGATTGGGGGAGCTAAGTTGTGTCAGAGTGATGTCATTTTACAGCCTGCAGAAAGTCCACTCCTCCTGCCAACTTGCACACAAATCTAGATTTGAACCAAATACATATTTCATAGCTACACAGTGGTTTGACATTACATGCACCCATCACATATCACTGGAGGTATCCCCTGTTCCAATTCTGCTCTTCTTGGGGGCTTGCATTCAGAAATGGCAATATTTTGCACTTTTTAACTGGTTTGCAATACCGGACATTACCTCAAATTTACACACATGTGCGCAAGGAGTATGGACATTAGTTGATGAAGTGTCAGATTTTTCACATGCACACATTTTGAGTAATATCCTCTTTTCCGCTAAACCCCCCCTGAACATGCCACCGGTTCTAAAAACCTCTTAAAATGTGGGCAGAAAAATCACAAGAATTATGGTGTCATTTAAATAATTTTCACAAGTCCGTACTATGAGTTATTCATCTTTTTAGAGTTATGTTCTGGCCCCAAAGGGGTGTGGTTTTCCACCAGCACAAGGTTGAATTTCTGGTTTTTCCAGTTCTGCCAAGCCAGCTTGCTCTCACAGGCTGTGCCCCTCCTTTGTCCTTCCAGGAGGAAGCTACATTTATGACATCTGCAATAAACCATCTGCCTGGGTCAGGACAGGGCTTTGTTCAGAGCTCCTGTATTCTGTGGGGGCTCCCCTTAATTCAATTATCAGAGAGATGGCATATCCTTAGTGTGGCCAGCAAAAGGCAGACAGGCCTGGGAACACAGCTGTGACTCAAGTTTCACTCCTGATGGGGGTTAGTTGCCAGGCAAAATTGGAATCTCTTTAAGCCAGTTTTTAACTACATGTCATTTCTGTTCCCCAGTTTAAGTCAAGACATTTTTTTACATATGCAGCTAGGATGCTGATTCTAAGTTTAAAACTATGACATTTAAACAATTGCAACCTATGTGACACTCAAAGTAGGTCACTCATTTCTTTTAAACATTTAGATTTGTAGTGTCTTTCAGTCCAAATTTACTTAAACTGCTGAAATCCACAGCTCAGCCAGTCTTGTTATAAACCTTCAAGTCACTTCAGAATATAACTTTACATTGGATCCACCTCTTAAAATGTCTTTCTTTGGCATGTTTTGGGTTCATTTATTCAGTTTTCTACAAAATCTGGTGGTTTTAAAACGCCGGCTTTTGGATAGTGGTGAGTACTGGTACTGCACCCCTTTTTGGGATTTAAGAAAATGAATTCCCAACAGTTATGGGTTTGCTTTTGGCAATCAGCATTGCCATTCCCAATGGTTTCAGACTACTGTGTGGGTAGTCCAATGGTGGTTTTAGGCAGTGTCCTTCTGTGCCCATAACATCGGCAAAAATGAGTGGCAGCCTATTCTTCATGCATTTCCCTGTGCATTTTCTGGGAAGCTCTGGCCATCATGATGTTTTCCATGTCAGTACTGCACAGTTTTGAGGTAGGGCTCGGATGCATGGATAAATACATCCCACAGTCCTCTTCCTCATCCCAGTACCAAAGTGGTATGCACAAAGGGAAGTGTGCATTACTCTTAGTTGTCTCTTCCTCGTCCCAGTCTTAATGGGATATGAATATGGGACTGCTGGTGTGTGTGGCAGTGGGGAAGATTAGTAATAACCTACAAATGTTGGCAGGGTAGGGTGTATTCTGACAAGGGAAAGGGGGACCCCATGCCTCACCTGAAGGCACATTTCCTCCACTCCCCAAAGACCCTCCAGCGCTTTATGCTGACTGATCCAAACTAAGAGAGAGTGGTTTGTGATCAGTCTGAATTTGCGACCTAGCAAATAGTATTTCCAATGTAGGAAAGCCCATTTAATCACAAATGCCTCAAGTTCAATGACTGAGTATTTATTTTCCCTAGGAAACAACTTCCGGCTGTCGTATAATATAGGATGTTCTAGCCCATCATTATTTTGAGAAAGGACGGCCCCCAGACCCGTCAGGGAAGCGCTGGTCTGCAAAATAAGTTCCTTTGAGAAATCTGCAACTTTTAGAATCAGACTCTGACACAGGGGGGGTCATTACGAGTTTGGCGGTAGCCATGGTGCTATTAGCGCCATGGCTGCCTCCAAACCCGGGTCTGAGTCCGGTCTGGCCGAATGGGGACTTACCGGGACATTCCGACCTATGCAGACCCGGTAAGTCCCCATTCAGATTACCATTCCCCATTCCCATTTGAGCCCCCATAGGGCTCAATGGGAAAGGGGAAGGCGCTAATAACGGGCCAGCAAATTGCGGGCCCGTTATTAGCTCCAAGGTCCCTTAACGGGACACGCAGAGAACGGCTGGTCAGACCAGCCATTCCTGCTGGGACCTGCTAATGGACCTCGGAATAGGGCGGTAAGGGTTTACTGGCACCGGCATCATTACCGGTGACCGTTAACCCTTACCGCCCAACTCGTAATGACCCCCAGGATCTGCTTGGGAGTGCTGTAACAAATCTCATCTTCCTCATCACATCTGATCTTTTGTGGTTGCACATTCTTCAGTTTGTCAGTGAGTGGGGGGGCCTTGCTTGACATTTTTTGAATAAACTGCCAGTAGTAGCCGATTAACCCCAAAAAGGCTCTTAGGTCTTTCTTTGTTTTTGGCGTCGAGCGTCAAGAACTGCAGCAATCCTTTCTTGCTGGGGTTGAACCGAACCATTACCCACACAAAACCTCAAAACCTGAGGTATTTAACTGCAGACTGAGCTAATTTGCATTTTCAGTGGTTTGCAGTTAGGCTTAGGTGCTCGCATGGAAGTATAAATGTGGTACAAATGATCTTCTCAAGTTTTACTGTGTATCACAATATCGTCTATATCGGCTCTGCAAAAGTTTGAGTAAGGTTGTAAAATCGTATCCTTTAATCTCTGGAATGTTGTGGGAACTCCATGTAGACCGAATGGTAAGACCTTAATATGAAACAGCCCTATGGGAGTGGCAAATGCAGTTTTCTCTTTATCAGGTCCAAATAGTGGGACCTGCCAATAACCTTTTGTGAGGTCTATAGGTGAGAGGTAGACATTGTTACCCAGCCTATCAATAAGATCGTCAATATTGGGTAAGCATCAAAGGTGGATATGGCATTTACCTTTCTAAAGTCAATGCAAAACCTCCAACTCCCATTGGGTTTTGCCTCCAGCACGATAGGGGAGGACCATGGGCTAGTAGATGATTCAATAATATTAGCCTGAAGCATCTGTTCTACCTCTTGTTAAAAAAACAGAAGGCGTTTCATGCCCAAACCCCAGTGATCCTTTGCTCGGGTGGCCTGGGCACAGCCATCGCCTTTGGATCCAGACCCTGGTGGTGGAACAGTGCGGGTGGATCACCTGGATGAGAGGCCCCTGGGGAGTGGGACACCTGTGAGAAACCTAAGGATATTTTCCCAAGTAAACCTCGGGAAGTCCTTATTCAGATGTCCTGGGGAGGGCTGGAGCTTTTAGATCCCAACCGTGGGGGTGATCGAGTGAGGGAGGATCACCTGGGTGAGGGAGCCCGGCGTTGTGCCCGGGTGAATGCCCCAGGTGAGACGCGGTACTATACCAGAGAAAGGGATGAGGAAGACGAGGTCCCCGAGGCTTTTATGGGATGTATCAACTCGACCTTTCTTCCATATGATAAACTTCCTTTTCTAGAATCCGCCATCCCCTCCTCTTCTGGTGAATCCATTACACACCCTGTTGCAGTCAGAAACCATCTTTCTCAGAGTCCTTGTTTTCCTGTTCACTATCCGAATACTCCCAATCATTCTTCTTCCCGTCCCTCTGATTATTATTTCCTACACTCCCAACCTGCTTGAGTAAAATACTACAGTTCCCACAATCCCCACAATCCCCCTTGTTTATTTCACGATCCCAGCTATTCCCGTTTGCCCCGCAAACCCTACCAATCCTGTCCCTCTGATTGTCACTTTCCGAACTCCCAGTGGAAAGTGACCAACAATTACCGATCCTCCAAAACCCACCCTTCCGAAATGCCTACCCACCTAGAGCAATGACTATAATTCCTCTTGCCAACATGAACACGTATTTAACCCATGAAAGACAAAGGACTTATAATAATGAAACTGTTTACCTGACATGTCCCGACACAAAGGTCAGGCAAAGTCAGGAAATTGACTTAACTCACACACACTTGACGGCCCTTCATTTTCCCCACAGGGATAAAAGGTGGAGTAGAAGAGCACAGTATGAGCAAGGCAGACTGCATGACGAGACAGCTATCCAGACCCGGCAGTTCAAGAGAAGACGAAAGACCGCAAACATAGAGAGGCTGACAAGGAGAGACATGACCTTACCCTCTTCGACAAAACCCTACGAACCCTCCACTGAAAGAATCGTAAGGCCGAGGACAATAGCTCAAGTGTGCTGCAGCAGATGTGAACGGTACATGGAGCGTGTCGATGCTGATAAGTTGGAGCGAGGGAAACCGCTGCTACTGTGGTACTGGCCTTCACTCCAATTATGAGGAAAGCCAAGCGGTTCATCACAGCCGGTGAGTCGAGGGGAGGTAAGAGCCAAACTGTGGTGAATGAAAGACGCAAAGTGTCAAGTTGAACCAAGTTCAAAGAACTGTAAAAGTGTTGAGGGGAGTCCAGCTGTAAAGGAAACTGGCACCACACAGGAGCTAACTCAAGAATGAGATTTGCCAAGATAGGTCAACGTGGTCATAGAGGAGGTCAAGCAAAATCCCAGTATAGTTGAAAGCCTTTGACCTAAGAATTGTGAGAAAGCAAGGGAAGTGAATGTGAAGTTGGCAAGAGTGAATCCGGATGAGGGATGCTGACAAGAAGGGGGCAAGTCTAAAGTCCCAAGAAACAGTGTGTTGACAAGAGTGAAACCGGCCGAGGGATGTCCACTGCGCCCGGAAGAGGGGGACCCAGGGGTGAGCCAGTATCACCCGGATCAAGTGAACCTGAGGAAGGGCAGTTCACAGCGAACTGTTGAAAAGACTTTATATGAGAACGATAAAGGAAGATTGTTGAGTATCGGAGCCCAAACAAGGGAAATTCCTGCGGTCACTCCATCACCCTATTAAAAGCCATAGTGAACCCAGTGGAGGGAGGCTGTAAGCAAAGAGGGGTCTGCATCCGGAAGAGGGGGGACCCAAGGGTGAATCCATCACCCAAGAAATACGTAAAAAAGAACTTGTTTTTTTTTGTTATTTTTGTTATTCCAACACCTATTAGGCCCTCTGAACCAGGAGACACAACCACCAAGGCCCTGATATCAATAGAAACAGGGGTCAGTGCCCGGAAGAGGGGGACCCATGGGTGAAGAATCCTCACCCTAAGAGAAAGCAGGAAATGAACTTTCATTTATTGAAGAAACTTCTGTTTTTGTTGGTTGAATACGTCAGGCCCTTGAAGGCAAGAGACTTTCAAGAGAAACAAGCCTTGGCCGTCGAGGCTCCTGATAAACTGGAACAGAACTGTCGACTTGTGCTGGGGAACCTCGAGTGTGTGCTGTGCTCCAAGATCCCCCCTTTGCCCGTGCTCAAAATGTGGGGTAGGGAGAACCAAGCTACCACATCCTGACATATTATTTGTGAACACTTCTTTCATTTCTTGAAAACCATCCCACACCCTTTTTATATTAGTTGTAAGGTTTGGCAATACGTTTCTTAGTATACACCCTTTTTATTTGACACAGCGCCACTAGTGTAAAAGCAAAAGGAAATATTGGGGCTGAGTACCTTCAAAAGAAATACACCAAACGTGGGCTATAAAGATACACAGATCTTTATTCAAAGTAACTGAACAGTTTTCAAAGAAACAAAGTATCATATAGCTATCAGGCCCTCAGTTCATCACAGCGAATACCAGCCTGTTCGGTGTGAGAAGTGAGTCGGGCTGTACATCAGAATGTTCATGCTTTTATACAATTCTTAACATGATGTCCAGCCCATTTGCAGGTTAACCATTTCTCGGGCTAGTGGTTCATGCCGAGTTTGTTCCTAATTTATTCATCTATTTATACATGGATTATTCTTAATACATACTCCAGTAGGTTACAATAGCAACAGTGTGTCTTTGGATTCAACATTAAGTCTTCGTACATATTTTATACAATGTAGTTAAACAAGTGTTCGCATTCAGTCTTTAAACAGTATTGTGCTTAATATAATAATAATAATAATAATAATAATAATAATAATAATAATAATAATAATATATGTTTGCGGATTAGTATCGTTGGCACAGGTAATCCTCTACAGGTCAACGAAGGACAAGGTATCATTACATGACCCTAACATTTGGCCTACGGGCAGTTTAAGCATTAACCTTAGCGCAAAGGTCGAGTCGGCCATGTTACAAACAGAAGAACACTGTCCACCATTTTAGAACACAGGGTGACTTTGGAGCGGGAATTAAAATGGCGGATGAACCTAAAATGGCAGCTAAATTGATCTAATTTCAGAACCTTGCAACGCAGATTTCTTCGCAGAACGACTGGGCTTAGGCACAACATGATATCTCGTTCGACACTAGGACTGCTTATCTTTATTTGATTGTCGACGCTTGCTCCCATCTTAGATTTTGGTTCACATTAGGTGTTTTTCCAACCTGCATACAGTTTAATAAACACCCTTGAACTGTGATCACTTGTGTCTGTCTTTACTGTTGCTACCATGAGTTCTTTACACACCCGATGGTGCGACGTGGTATCCCCTTCCCGATTATCCCTTCACCCCTTCTCATTCCATGTGTTATTTGACTTTACCCCCTCCCCTTTCCTATACGAACATGATGACAGAAACTGAGCACTCTGGGAGAAGACAGACTTATGCCCAGCCCTTCTGTGCAGCATATCCCAACATCAGAGTTAGGCAGAGCCAGACAATTAACCTTAACTACTCACACATGATTCCTGTTACCCTTTCCCGCACGGATAAAAGGCAGAGCAGGAGAGCACACTATGAGCAGCAGAGAAGCGAGTGAGGCGAGGATCGAAGAAGAGTCAGAGAAGGAGAAAGCTAATCAAGGCTGCAGCTGAACCGAGGAAGCCAGATGAAAAGTCACAGGGTGAAACCAAGGAGAGAAGTACCCTTGACCTATTTGACATACGATTGCTGCGCTGTTGGAGACTTGGATACATCATGTGTGTGGTGAAGGAGAAAGGCCTTCAGATCCTGTAAGGTGCCATTGAGATACCAGGAGCCCTCAACCCTGACTGGACGAACTGGGGGAGAAGTGCAGCTGCCGTGGTATCATTCTTGACTTCACAATCAAAGCAGCGAGACGAACATTGCGTACAGCCGGTGAGTTGAAGGCAACTGTGTGAACCAGGCTGCATATGAGAGAAGGTTGCGGACGGCAACAAAGTGTCATGTAAGGCATTTCATGAAAGATGTGAGTAAAAAGAGAAAGCAGATAAATGTTTTCTTTGGACTTTTAAGAAGTGAACATTCGATACTAAGTAACATAGTGGTCCGGCAACATGTGGGTACCAAGTCCAAAGATCTCTGATGGAAAGTATTTTTGCGAACTGGACCTTTGAGATTGGATTGAACTTTGTGATATGATTGAACTTTTGAGATTGGATGAAAAGGAATGAAGTGGTCAGGCAAGGGTAACAGTCCTCAGTCGAAAGTATTCAGTTCTGTTATATGGACAGAAGGAAGTTGTTGAAGTGTGATTTCTGAGCCCAATCGAGGGACACCTAACATGATCATAAAGTAAGGGAATCCGAAACTGGCTGAAGGAGATTCCAATGTGAAACAGAAAGGGAAGAAACGGTCCCAGCCCAGCTGAGAGAGACCGAAAGAATTGAACTCTATGGAAAGAAGGAAGTTGTTAATGTGTCAGGTCTGAACCCGATTGAGAGGGACCTAATGTGATCATAAAGGAAGGGAATCCTACCTGGCTGAGGGAGATTCCATTGTGAAACAGAAGGGGAAGAAACTGTCCGCGCCCAGCTGAGGGAGACCGAAACAAGAGAACTCTGAGCTTTATTAATTTCGTTGTGTTGATCCAGGCACTGTAGAAGAAAGAGATTTGATAAAGCACATAGAGACGCTATAAAGAAAGACTCTGATGTATCGTAAACATGCCTCCTCCTGCCAGAGAAGTCAGTGTGCTCCAAGGGCCACATTGTTCTGCCTTGTCCTATGCTGAAACGTGAGCTAGGGCAAGCAATAGTTCAGCAATCCTGAACTCCCATACCACATGGACCTTTTTTGTTTATCCTACACTGTTTTCTTTTTATATTGCAACACCCAACACCTTTTTTTGTTCTTTAGAGTAAGGTTTGGCAATAGGTGTTTTAGTATATGCCCTTTTGCTCTTTTATTTGAAGACATGACTAGGACAGTGTTTTCTTTTGTGTTGATGGTTGTAGCTTGCTCCCATCGTTAGATCTTAGGTTTAGATAGGCGTTTTTCCAACCCAATAATAGTTCAATAAACACCCTTGAACTACATCATTTGTGTCTGTCATACTTGTGATGCCATGCCTTCCTTACACTCTTGAATAATGGTTTCTCTACGAGATTCAGGTAGTCGGTAAGGTTTTAAATGTACCACTTTGCCTTTTGGAGTGGGGATGTGATGATAAATATCCTTTACTCTCTCTGGCTCTTTTTTAAACCCATCAGTAAACTGTTTTATGAGAATATGTAGATATTGCTTTTGGTTGTTATTCGGATTGGGTGGTATTAGGGTAGTGTTATCTGAATCTTCCGGTAACAAACAAGACAAAATCATGGCATTAGATTCTGGAGGATTTTCATTCCATCCCTTGAGGTGACTAAAGTGGTAGACTTGTGTTTTAAGGCGGCAGTCCATGCCATTTGGATATTAGTTTGTTCTCTAAGGTAGGTAACAATATTAATACCTTTTGGCCAATGGAAAAAGATCTTAACAACACTTTTTTATCATATGAGATTGTCTGTTGTTCCTGTGCCTTGGCCATGTGGTCCAGAACTAAAGGTCTAACCGCTGTTTTGAGAGAGTGGTATTGGGTCATCCTCTCTTTCATCACAGGTTTCCCTCAGCATGTGTAGGATTATCCCGAGATTCTCGTCCCTAAAGTAACTCAAATGGATAGAATCCTCTGGACGCCTAAGGTGGTTTCCTAACTGCAAATAAAGCCCATGAAAACATCTGATCCCAATTTTTGCTGTCTTGTTCCACTAAATTCCGCAGTATGGGCGTCTTTGTTTTGTTAAATCGTTCTGCAAGTCTATCTGTCTGTCGGTGATATATTGAGGTCTTCAATGTGGTAATATGCAACAATTGTTTTTTTTAAAAACTCTTTTTATTGATTTTTACCAGATAACAAATAAACATGCCCCACCCCCCTTCTCCCCCCCTCCTGCGACGAGCATGATCCCTTTATCCACCTTCAAAACGGGCTAAGAGTCTACAGTAAATGCAAATCCAGCAGTCTCAATCGCTGTGGGCACCACATCACCTTAAAATCATCTCTGAGAACATGCAATAACTCCCCCCAATCCGCAGCAAAGCGCTGGATCTTATCGTCCATGGCGTATGTCGCCCATTCCAAGGCCACTATTTCCCACATTTTTTCGGAACCAGTCTTGAATCGCAGGGACCTCCGGGCCCTTCCACCTTCGGGCTATTAACAACATTGCGGCAACAGTCGTCATAATTTTAGCCTTTTCCCTTCCTCTAGGTTCCCCTGCTTCCAGACCCCCCCGGACGCCCAAGAGGATTTGCGCTGGTGTCCTTTTGTCTTCCAGCCCGAAGGCCTGCTTCTGAGTCTCCCGTATTTCCCCCCAAAAGGATGCAATTCTTGGGCAACTCCACCAAATATGCTCCGCAGAGCCTACCATCCCACAGCCCCTCAAGCAGAGCCCAGACAGTGTAGGATAGAACCTATGAAGACGGGCAGGGGTGTAGTGCCACCTGAACAGAATCCTATACCATGCCTCTTGTAGCTGGGGGGCCTTGACCAATTTAGGGATCCTGCTCCACAGCCTCTCCCAGTCCTTCCTGCTGATTTCATACCCCAAGATCCGCTCCCACTCCCGCATGTAGGCCCATTGTGCCCCCGCACTCGAGCCGATCAAGATCTTATAAATGTTGGAGATGTGGCCCCTCGCCCCATCGTTGGTGACCAGGAACTTTTCAAAGGATGTCGGATCCCTTGTGGCCGCCTTCTTGACCCCTGGTTGTAGTACCCAATGGCGTATCTGCGCATACCTTAGCCTCTCCCTTTCATGGACAGTGCCTCTTACAATCATAAAAGGGTAACAATTCCCCCCCAGCAAACATATCAGATAATGTCCGACATCCGCCCTCCTTCCACTTCATGAAAGCTCCCCTCTCCATACCCTCTCCATACCCGGTGAGAAGTCTCCATTGCCAAATATGGGGGTGAATTAAGGGAGACGGGAAAGTGGTAGTCCCCTCGGGGCTCGCCAACCTGTCCCAGATATCAGCCATTCATTTAGTTATGGAGCTTTCGTATAGGTGCCAAGGTCTAGAGGGTTTCGGGAGCCACAGAACTTCTGCTAAGTTAAGATGCGCTACGGCCCTGTCCATCCGCACGCACAATTTGTCCCGTGACCCTTCCTCACCCTTCAGCCATTCCCTGATGAGTCGAAGCTGTGCTGCCTCGTAATACCACCTAAAATCTGGCAAAGCAAGACCACCCTCGCTATTAGGAGCCATCAAAAGTTTGGCACTCACCCTAGGTCTTTTCCCTTCCCAAACGAAACCCTTAGTCATTGCTCCCAACTCCCTAAAGTAATTCGCCGGTACTGGCTGCGGGACTGCCTGAAAAAGATACAAAAGCCGCGGGAGTGTGACCATTTTGACTGCTGCTATCCGCCCTATCCAGGACACCCTTAAATCTCTCCACCGCTGGAAATCCCTCTTGATTGCTTTGAGGAGCGGAGGAAAATTTGCCGAGAACCAACCCGCCAACGTCGCCGTAATCCTAACACCCAGAATCCCACTCGAGCTCCACAGGAAGCTAGTATTCGCTCTGAGGCTCTCCCTCTCTGCCCCCTTAAGCGTTAAGTTCAGCACCTCCGATTTATTAGCGTTAATTTTTAGCCCTAAAGCTTCCCCAAAGGTCTCTAATAGGGCCATACTCCCCTGCAATGATTCCCGTGGGGCCGCGAGCATGAGCAGCATGTCGTCCGCAAAAGCTGCAACCTTATGTTGCTTTCCTCCAAATGGGACACCCCGAATCTCCCCCATCTCCCGGATTGCTTGAAGCAACGGCTCCAGATAGATCGCAAACAATATTGGGGAGAGAGAGCAGCCCTGCTTTGTCCCCCTCTGCAAGAGAATCTTTCTGGAGGCGACCCCATTTACCATCACTCTAATAGAGGGCGCGTGATAGTTGGCCTTGACCATTGACAGAAAGCCACTCCCAAAGCCCATCTTTTCCATTACTTTGAAAAGGAATGACCACTCCACACTGTCAAAAGCCTTTTCGGCGTCTAAAGCCACAAGGGCCGCGGGAGTGTGCGTTTTCTGCACCTTTTCAACAATGTGGGCCACTCTACGGATGTTGTCTGCGGTCTGTCAGCCCCTAATTCAACAATTGTTTAACTTCCCCCATCAGTCTAATCATGAAGGTCGAGCCTTGATCCGTCAGTATCTCCTTTGGAAACCCCACTCGAAAAAAGAAAGAGAGCAGGTGTTTCAGGATTTGCTTGGTGGTATTTGCTCATATGGGAAAGGCTTCTGAATATTGTGTTGCATAGTCTATGATTACCACAAAATACTTGTTCCCTAATTTTGATGTTTCTAAGGGTTCTAAAATGTCCATACCAATTCTGGAGAATGGAATTTCAATAACTGATAATGGAGTTAAGGGAAGTGGGGCTGGCATAATGGTACTAATCCTTTGGCAAATCTCGCAGGCCTGGATAACATTTTAAATGTCAGCTATTCTTGGCTAGTAGAACTTATAAGTGATTTGGGCCTGGGTTTTCGTTTTTCCTAAATGACCTCCAGTCAAATATGAGTGTGCTATTTCGAGGACCATTTGTTTATGGCTCTTAGGGACAACCAGCTGGGTTTTTATTAGACCTTCTGCAGTGGTATCTCCCCTATAAATCAGACCATGTTTAAAAAAGAAAAAACGTCCTCTTTTCTCACGGCCCTGGGTAGTAGATGGAAGGATGTCCTCAGGTTCCTCACACAATGCTTGTCGGCCTCTTAACAATGTTCATCACAAACTTGAATCTTGGCAATGCTCGTTTGCCTCTCAACAATGTTCATCGCAAACTTGACATTTGGCAATGCTTGCTTGCCTCTCAACAATGTTCATCATAACCATTAATTCCTTCCAGTACTAATTAATGCTCTCTATTTGTCTTTTAACAATGGTTATTTAATATTCCTTGGCCCCCTGTTCTCGGACCTTCCACCTTTTCAATGTCTCTCTACTTTGTTTGCATAATTGATGCCTCAGGATCCTCTTGCCTTCGGGGCAGACTCACCGGTTTACAGTTGCATATCTGTCGGCTTTGGTGCGGCACCAGAAAACCTCCTTCGGTCCTTCCTGGTTCACGCAACCTTTTCACAGCCTCAGGCTCCCTTTTCTAAGTCACTGCTTCACCCGGCTGCCGGAGCACCGGTAAACACTGTCAATGCCGTCCTCCAGCTGCAAATGCCCAGGGAGCTTCTCCCTGCGCCCAGCAACTCACAGCATTCCACAATGCTGGCTCTACTTCTCCCGGCTAACACGCGAGTCTTGACCTGGCATCTCTCTGGTTCCCGCTCCTCTGCTTCTGCAACTTCTCTGGGTCTCTGACTCTCGTCCCGTGTCCTCCTGTGTCGCGACAAGGAAACCTAAGTTCCTTTCTTGCACTTGCTTCCTCCATTTAAAGTTATCTGCATCAATTGAAGTTTCAGAAAGACTAGACCGCACCTTGTCAAACCCGCAGTCTTTCTTCAGTGTTTGAAGCCTATTCCTCATCCCAGTACCAAAGTGATGTTTTTGTGGGTAAGAGTCAATAAAGATAGCAGTTACGGCTCTGGCATGTCTCTTCCTCGCCCCAGTACCTAACTGCTGTTGGCTGAGATATGATTTATGTGAAAGATAGGGAAGGAACTGGAAGTAACCTACAAAGGCCTGGAAGACATTAGGCTCATTAGAAAATGGAAAGGGGGGATACCGCATCTCATCCAAGGTTCCAAGTTTATCTCATCCCCACTCCCCAAGTCTCCTCCACCCAGTTGATCCTCCCTTGCATATCCACCCCCAGGGTCAGGATCCAATAGTGACGGCCTTTCCCTGCCCCCCTGGGAGGAGGATATATTGGGGAAGGGAGTAAGGATTCCCGCAGATTCCTCACAACTGGCATAAATAATGCAAGGAGACCTTTGACTATGAAAGCCTGTTGGACCTCTTTAAGATGGGGATGAAAAAGAAACAACTGCCAGTGTTGACAATTGAAGGCCTTCAAGCATCTGTATCGAATTAGTGGTTTTTCTGAAATGCTGAATGCTCTAATTGCTGTTACCACGTGGCGGTGACCGGCCCGACAAAGGCTTTGTAGGGCTGGTAATGACCCGGTGAGGGCCAATAAGCTTGTTATAAGCAAGCTAATTGGTCCTCCTTTGGTCATTACCAGCCCGACAAGCCTTTGTCAGGCCGGTCGCAGCCACGCCCTGGCTGCCATGGAAAAGGCTTCTCCCCGTTCCATGGTGGCCATCTTTTTTGTTGCCGTTTTTCTTAGTTTTTCAATGGCCGCCATGAAAAGGTTCCTTCTTCCCGTTCCGTGGAGGCCATTTTCTTTTCTTCCAGTTGCTAGACACTGCAGCGTCTAGCAACTTAAAAAGGACACTATTAGTAACCCAGTCTTATAGTGCTAATAGCAATAAACCCCTCCCTGGGGGGCATTACCGCATCAGGTAGTGCCCCAGGGCCTGCGTTAAGGCTGTTGTTTTGCTCGGGCCTGTAACTATGGTGCCCTGGGCATTACCTGAACCAGTAATGTCCCCCAGGTCAGGGCTTATTGCTTACATAATGTATGTAGCAATACACATTAAAATGGGGCATTATCAATAGAAAGCACCTACTTATTAAGAGTGAATTTCCATTCATGTTTGAAGGATGGAAATGCATTTGTGACCAGAGCAATTCACGCCTATTAAGAAACATTGAACAGAAGTGTGATGTATGACCCATCTTCATGCACAAAAGTGGTGAGAATATGTGCTTCGGCGGCACTCACACCCTAGTCCTTTTTACGGCACTCCAGAATCTCTTTCCAACAGACAGTTAGGAATGCCCTACTGCATCCATTTGAGCACAGAATAACATGTGTGTAATGCATGGGAAACATAAAAACAATACCCTCACCTTTGGGTGTAAGTAAAGCTATGGGGATGCAAAATTTCAGTGCTAATTAATGAGGCCATTAACCCATTTAGTATTTGAAAAAATACTGCATGATGTAAATGTAAATACTTCAATAAACATGAGAAAAATCAATGCAAAAGGGGTGTGTGCTGAGAAACAGCTGGTTTTAATGTTACCACCATACCCCCCGTGTCAATTTTGGCTTGGCTACCCAATATTTATTTTTGGAAAGTCAGTCCAGTAAAATTATGGTTTTCACATATACTTCTTTTACTTTCCAAACCCACAACTTTTTTTTGGATTCATAACATTGTTTTAAAGCCATCATAATTTGGAGCTATAAAACAGTCATAAAATGAATCAACCATATACTCGTACAATACAAGTGTAAGGGTATTTCTCAAGCTAGATCCACTTGGATGCATCATACAAACAGCATTTCAATTCCCCCCAAAATGTTATGTCAGCTGAGAGCAGAAACATGAAGTCAGGTATAGTGTTCGAGATCAGAAGTCAATGTATATGCACGTTATCATTATATCACACACATGCGCTATGTGGATGGAACGGATGAAATATCTAGATGGAACGGATGAAGTATGTGGACGGTATGGGTGAAATACGTGGATGGAGTGTATAAAACAACCTAGAATGCACGGAACGGATCGGAATACATGGTGCGGACTGGAGCGCATGGAGCGGACTGGAGCGAATGGAGCTGACTGGAGCACATGGAGCGGACTGGAGCGCATGGAGCGGACTGGAGTGCATGGAGTGAGCCGGAGCGCATGGAGCGGACCGGAGCGCGTAGAGTGGACTGGAGTGCATAGAGCGGACCGGAGTACATGGAGCGGACTGGAGTGGATGGAACAGATTGGAGCGCATGGAGTGAGCCGGAGCGCATGGAGCGGACCGGAGCGCATAGAGTGGACTGGAGTGCATAGAGCGGACCGGAGTACATGGAGCGGACTGGAGTGGATGGAACAGATTGGAGCGCATAGAATTGCGCGACTTACATGGAATGGCTTGGAGCGCTTGGAACGTTTGAAAGAGCATGTAATCCATCATATCACATCACCACGCTTACTCTCTTCTTTACACCACCATTCAACTAGAACACAGAGATACTATGGCACCATTCGGTATAGCTGTTCTCATAGCAACATTTGCCTCATACTCCCCATCACTCTAACTAAACACTGCTGGTTACACACCCTCTAGCCAGGCGTCCTCCTCAGGCCTAACGCAGCCAGAATCGGTCTGGATAAATCCTGCCAGAACGAACACATACTCTTGATCTCTCAACCACCACACCTACCGCTAAGAAGCAGCTATTACACGAATGCCACACCAGCTGCACACATATCAGGTACTCACACGCACCTTTGACTCTCTCTACTCTCTCTACTGACCTGAACTCCAATTCCCAAGGGCGTTCAACCTGCCAGCGCCTTCAGACCATACCAATGGTACATAAGGCGCTATATAAATGCAAAGTAACATAACAGAACATAACATTAAAGGAAAAGACAACAAGATGAGAGAGCAACCAGTGTCAAAGGGACAACCAATGTCTACACAAATATAAAAACTATATTAATAATGGAAAATTATAGTAAAAAATGTACACAACATTCACAAACTCAACACCACGTAATACATTATCAAGTATACAAGTGTCCCATCACCAAATTGAGAGATTATACAAAACCTGACATGCATTTTACATCAACTTTTAATACAGTTAGTCTTCTTCATGGACATTAAAAGGAAGATTAAATCTTTGATCTTAATCATTATTTCTTCCATATAAAAATATACTTATTATACCAGCGAGATGGGGCATGGACGCTATAAATGAGCACGCTCAGTTGTGGGTCGTGTGTGGTGTGTGACTGCACTTACAACACTAAAACGGTCCCTTTGGGATTAACCCATATGTAGTTGCTGAAGGACTTTATTAATACATATATGTTTGCATACATTAGTTGTCACTTCGACACTGGTTGCGCTTCCATATTTTGTATTTTCCTTTGCGATTTATGATAGTATGTTGCACAATAAATCGGAAATGGCAATCATACTGCAGCACCTGGCTGAATTTGGGTATTCTGCATAGTAATAATGCATTTTATAATGATACCTAACAGAAGGTTTCAACTAGTGTTGAGGTGTCCCAAAGTGCTCTATTCAAGTCATGATTCAAAAAAGGATTTAAATCAGTTCGAAATAGTTTAACCCTATGGAGCTGAATAGTAGCTGATTTTAGACGAGCCCTTGAGCCCAAATAATGTATTTATGATGCAGTCATGAGGATGTTAATGTTAAAGGGTATTTATACTGCGCCCAATCACCACCGTAGTGGTCCCCTGGCGCTCTAGGTCGTAAAACTATTTTTTCTAAACCATTTCTCACATGTAGCAAAGCGTTTTTTTTTATTTTTCTTTAAAGCAGATTGGCTAACTGTACTTTCTTTAATGCCTTCTTTTCACAGATGGAATTGTGATGATCTAAATTCTTGCACCAGTAACAGGACATTATGGTGTAATATTGTCCTGCAGCCTGCTAACCTGATGCAGCTTCTAAATTTAGGTGTTTGTGGATATTAGGAGTTGACGTCTTTGCATAACGTATAATCACAGAGTCTAATACTAGGTTTATGTTTAAAGAAGCCCCATATTTCATCTCCATAAAGACATGGCACTAAAGGTGTCATTGGCCCTCATTACGAGTTTTCCGGCATCCTGTCGGTAGCACCAGCGGGATACTCACAAACTGTACTTACCATCTGCATCGCCCGATATCGCTGAGTTACCGGGATATTACGAGCAGTGGAGAGCTGTTAATTTCCCATTCCCATGGAGTCCTTCCATGGGATGGGATTGGCGGTGGTGGTGATTCTGGCATTTATTTGCCAGTAGGGACCTGACCTAGCGGCAGGTCAGGCCTTCCGGGAGATCACAGTCCCCACCGGCAAACTTTCACTTCCCAGGTCCCTAATAAATACTGGTACTAGAATTACCGGCATTTTCTTCCAGCATTTATTCTGGACCGGGGAAGTCGTAATGACCCCCATTTTGTACACTTCAATGGCACATATCATTGCATTACCTCTGAACTTGGGATTTTCAAGGAATCATGCAAGTGAAAGCAAATACATTGGATAAAGGGCAAAGTATCGATTCAAAAGGATCGAATGGTCAAAGGATCGATTCAAAAGGACCTAAAACAAAAGGATCACATTTTTTTTTTTTTGGGGGGTGTCCTCCCCAACCCCCGTTTTTTTTGGTTAAAACCACTTTTTTTACCTATACGAAAACCCCCAAAAAATATATAATTAAAAAAAAAAAGTGATCCTTTTGTTTTCGGCCGTATTACTTCGACCCTATTGCATTCAATCCTTTTGAAGTCGACCCTTTGACCGGACACCGTTGTTTTCTACTAGCGTTGCTCAGAAAAAACACCAGGTTAGCACATTTACAAAGGTGACCTGCACTTTCTCGTGGGCCTTTGGTCATAAAGGATCATGCACTGATGGCCCTCTTCCTGAAAACATGAGTGTAGCACCGCACGTGCCAGATGCTAATGCATCCTAGGCTCCCAGCCCCCGTGTGGCTACTGGGAATGTATTTCTCCATAATGGACCATTTCGGGTCAGCCCTTGTGAAAAGGGTGGTATTGCAGAAACTTTGCACCAGTCCAAGCGCAATTATCACTAGAGTGAAACTTTCCCAAGTGGAACAAACCTATTCTTTCAATACATTGTTGCAAGAGGGCAATGTTTGCCCTAATCTTGGTTTTAGTGCAATATGTTCCCCTGTTGCAAAAATGCACTGTAATTCGATGTTTTTTGCCTTAGAGCAATTGTCACCCTAGTGCTCAGATAAGAGTAAGGGAAAGCAGGAAATGGATGCTCTGGACACAAGAGGGGAGGGATGTAGAGGGGGAAGAAGGTTTAGTGATAGCAAGGCTACCTGTCAGTCCTGTTAGGTGGACCATGGTTCTACAAAAGGGAGGTGGCGGTTATGTTCTATAGCGATGCGATAATTGGGTTTGTCAAGAACTGGTCTTGTCGCTGCTGTGTGCGTGGTCGAGGAAGATGGCACTTCGTCTTCCCTGGATGATCCAGAGCTAGGTCAGGCGATGATTATGTCTTAGGGGCCAACCTTTGAGCCTCTTTCCAAGTGAGGCAAATAGAAAAAGGAACCCGAGGGCCGACTCCCATGCCACGAGACAGCATCGCGGATTGTTGTGGCACAGGGACAGCACAGAGCGCTGGGCAGGGAAGATGTTGCTGATGCAGGATGCAGAACCAGGCTCAGAAGAAACTAGGCTACAGGAATGCCCCAGGAAACCAGTAAGGAAGCGAGCCCAGGGGTCAGCAAGCAGGTCGGCAGGAAAACTGGTAGGTGGAGGGCCAAGAAGATCAGGCAGGCACTGAGGAGAGAAGATGAGGCCAAGGCAGAGGGAGCAATCTGGGAGGAAAGAAAAGAGACAAGAAAGGAACAGAGGAAGCAAGGTAAAATCAGGGAATGCAATCGGACCGGCAACATACAGAGCGCGTTAAGGCGCGCCCATATGCAAGAGTGCAGAAACGTCCAAAAAGACTGTTAAAAATCCCAAATGGGAGATTTGGCGGAATTTCAGCCGTTCGAAAATTCCGAACAGCCGAATAGTTTGACTAAATCCCCCATTCGGGGGCAAGGGCTGCGGGTGCTGTGGGGGTGTCTCCCGCACCCTTGTTCACTATACATTCTGTGAGGGTTACGGTGGTGCCCCACTGCTGCCGGTCCCAATCAAATGTACAAAATAAAAAAAACGCAAGGACCATGTGGAACCGGTTTCCGATCACCGAAGTGAAAGGGAACAGGCGTCACAGGGACACAGCGAGTCGGCGGCACACAGCGAAGTGTGCAACCGCAAGGTTAGTAGTGGGGTGGGGGCAAGGTCAAAGGCTGAAATGTTAAGGGGAAAGAAGACCGAAGGTTATTTTCAGAAAAATAACTTTTGGTCTTTTCTCCCTCGAACATTTCAGTCACAGGCTTCCAACATCAATCCCAAGAGTGCATGGTTCAAATAGCCTAGTGCCGCGTTCCCACCAATTGACGTTGTTACCACAGCAGCACAAGACTCTGGTGGCAATGCGCATGCATGGGTGACTAGCACCAAGTCCCAGCGCATGCTCGCAGAAGCCAACATGGTAGCGCCCATACAGGAACCATTGAGACCGCTTCCGCTATTGTGGCAGGAGCCCGTAAACTGGCGGGTGGCCATTGCTGTGCACGCCGGCCCCCCCCCCCGCTCGTGCAGATAGAACCGCCAGATTGCCGTAGGTTGCGGCAGTAACAGGCCGGGGGCCTGACAGGGGTTTTTGTTTATAAGGCAGATTTGGAGATTTGCATGTTAATACACAATGTAATGTTGAATGCATCAGGGGCTTGAGAGTGGAGGAATTAATTCAACTTTTAAAACCCAAAAGGTAGAGGTGACTAATGAGAGTGGATATTGCAAGCCTATCATCTCCAATGGTCCTTAAAGTCCCTGAACGCCTGAGCAGCTGCACCTCGATAGAAGTGCCTGCACATTTTACTGATTCTCCCAT
Source organism: Ambystoma mexicanum (assembly GCF_040938575.1). Lineage (NCBI taxonomy): Eukaryota > Metazoa > Chordata > Amphibia > Caudata > Ambystomatidae > Ambystoma > Ambystoma mexicanum. The sequence continues at coordinate 161,920,735 of NC_090938.1, read as the reverse complement.
TGTTTCTATCCACTGGCCTCTGCATTATTTTTGCTTTTCTCTATGGCAATGTCTGCCATTCTCGCTGTGTGACTCGGCACAACCAATGTTGTGGATCCCATACTATATCCTATTGTGGCATAGAATGTGCTTTAGAAACAATTACAAACTGTAGCCAGGCTCGAATTCTACAAGGACCGAATCTGGGCTCTCTAGAACCCAGAGCACAGTTCTTCAGGTGAACACGCGCAGAGCAAACACCTCTGCACACTGTGGCTCTGAACATCTGCTCTCGCTGCATGAATGCATTGGTTAACCACAAGTGTCCTGACATCCCGTTCACCCCTAGCCCCCTCCAACTCGAGCACATGAGTGGGCCCTGGGATGGGTGGCCTCACCTGACCTTGGTCACAGAAATAGACACACCTTTTTACCAGTGGTTGGGCTGTGGCTTGCAGAAGGGCACAAACAACCAGGATAGCTAAATAAAGTAGCACCTCTCGTTGTGCCCCACCCACCACTCCGCCATTGCCAGTCACGCCTTGTGCCCCACTATTAGTACACAGAGCTCTAGTTTCTTTGATCTTTGTGACATTTAGGAATTTATGTTAGCCAAAGGTAAATGTTTAGCTAAACAATATGATTGGCCGTTCATGACCTTAAAAGGACTACTTAAAGAATGATGCTGCAATGTTGCTGCATTGGCAGCCATTATCCGTGTTGCTCTAAAAACCACCTGCGGCCACTCTGGCACTGCTCAACTTTCGACACATGGCATATCCCTTAAAGTTCTTACAGGGGTAATTGCCAGTACATTTCAGGGTGTGCCAAATGTGCTCAATCCGACCAAGTTCCAAAGAGCTGCAACTGGGATAGAGGTGTGTGATGAGATGAAGGATCTTGATAAGCTTGAATAGGGACTATACCAAAATGTCGACTCCACCATGTCGACCAGTACCATTATTGCGCTTTTGCCCCGTACTAAAAGTCTGAATGAAGTTGCAGTTGGCATTTTGGTAAGGGGCAAAAGCGCGATCTATGCCCAAAAAAAAAACATTACACCGGAGAAGGACCGCGGGGGTTCCGGGGGACGATAAAGTAGAAAAAGGAAAAAGAGGACCCTGCGGTGCCAGTTCCGAGCCCCGTTAGTGTAAGGGAACTGATGCAGCGGGGACAGAGATGAGTTGGCGGTGCCGAAAGTAAGAAGGGAGGGTAGAGGAGGGGGAAGCGGGGAGGGGATTCGGGACAAAGTGATCTTTGTGATCACTGCGCCGCGCCATAATGGAAGTCGGCATTTTGAATGTCGACATTATATGACGTCGCAATGAATACATAGATCCCTTGAATATGGGTTCTGCCTTTGATGACTTCCCGTTTACTATAAACTCTTTCAGTACTGTTAACACGTGACTTCAGATTACCCGGAACACACTGTTCCAGTTCTTGCTTTTACTCAAACTGTACTGTAGTCCATTTTATTTAACTTAACTGACCAAATACTGCAACTCCATGAGTGCAATTGATGGGAAAATGATAGAATAGGATGACTCTGAGTAACCTTAACTTTAATCAATTGGTTCAGGTGGATGTAATGACTGACTTTGGTAGGTGATTTAGGGTGAGTGCTGTGAAAAATTAAATGAGCTCCAAGCTCTCTGTGCATTATGTTCTTATTAATTTACAAATACAACCCTTCACTCAAAGACATATTTGTCATCTAAAGATTATTCTTAAATTCCCAAAATTCTCTGGGTTATCATGTAAATCATCTAGGGATCCTGATTCCTAGATGATTTGCATAATATTCAAGAGCCTTTGGGGAATAAAATATCTGTCATTTTCCCCTTTCCCTTTCAAATAGGGGTATCTCCTACTCCTCCGTTAGAGAAAGGGAAGGAGAGTCAGCAAGAGAGAGAAAGAGAGATAACACAGAAGAGAGGAATAGAGAGGGACAGATGATGGGGAAGAGAAGAGAAAGCTGAAACAATATAGACAAAGTCGAGAGAGAGAGAAAGAGAGAGAGAGAGAGAGAGAGAGAGAGAGAGAGAGAGAGAGAGAGACCGTGAGACTGTCTGAGAAACTAGGAGTAGAATGAAGGACTGTGACAAAAGAGAAGGAATAGGGTGAAGTAGATGGAGATGAATTAGGACTAAGGAGAATGGCTTGGACAATGGACGGTTCTACGTTGATCTCTCACCGCAGAGGATAACGCAGCTGTATACAGCAAAGCTGACAGCCCCGTACTATGAAAATGTCGAGTGCATTCAACTGTCAATTGTCCCCTGAACCCCCCCCGAAACCCATAATACCGAAGAAGGGGAGCAGGGACACCCTTGCAACACCCGCTCCTCTTGTTCGGCATTATGGATTCAGGATTTCCGTCCATGCCGAATGCTCACTAAACGTGCATTCGGCTTGTCTTTTCTCGTTATTTTCGGGGAATACCCAATGGATGGCTAAAGCCAGGCACTAGGACTTGGATGAATGATTATTATGAACGTGAAGGACTAAAACGAAGGACAAGGCCTTTTATGAAGGAAAAGGGCTAGGACTATGGCGAATTATTGGGACAAATGAGAAGAACTGTGATGAAGGAGAAGGACTGGGACTAAAGAGAACAACGACAAGGATGAAGGAGGAGGACTAAGATGAAGGACAAATACCGAGCCAAAGTGGATGGAGGAGGATTACGGCGAAGGAGAATAATGGGAAGAGGTAGATGGACTTGGACAAAGAAGAAGGTATGGGATGAAGGAGAAGTACTGGGACATGAAGAAGGAGAATGACTGGAATGAAGACGAAGGTCTGGGATGAAGGAGAAACACTCGAGGCAGTAGAAGGAAAGGGACTGGTAAAAAAAAGAAAAGGGTGGGCTGAAGGAGAAAGACTGGTCCAAAAAGGAGTCCTGGGATGAAGGAAGAGGAGTACGATGAAGGAGAAGGACATAGACAAAGGAGTACAACTGGCATTAAGGAGAAAAAGTAGGAGGACTGGGCCCAACAGAAGGACTGCAGCAAAGGGGAAGGCAATGGACTGGAAAAAGGAGAACAAGGAGAATGACTGGGATTAAGGAGAAGGACTTGGAAGACTTAGACAGATGGAATGGGAAGACATGAAGGAGAAAGACTGGGATGAAGGAGAATGACTACAATGAAACGGATGGAGGACTGGAATGAAGGAGAAGGAGGAGAATTGGATGAAAGACGGCTGGGACGAAAGGCTAGCAATGTGAGACACATTGAAATGCAGCTATTAAAATGCATTATATGTTTCTTTTGTTTACTTTTCCGTACACCAAGACATGCTGGCAGAGGAAAGAATGCCTATCACCAGGACCCAAAGAAGCTGACTGGATACATACACACCAGAAAAGAAACAGCGAAGAGGATGCATGCATTAAGCTTGGATGCATGTACAGCGAGAAGGAAAAGGAGACACATTCCAATGGGTCCATATATGCGCATCAATGCTGTGGCAAAGTTGACTTGGACAACTTTCATGCTCACACTAAAAAGGTAAAGCAAAAGGTCGCCGGTACAGGGGGATCCAGGGTGACCCTTTAAACACATATATACCCTCAAAAAAGGCTTTTTCTCTTACTGAGTAACATTCTGCGTCCCAACAAAAAAACACCAATGCGTTTCTCTCATGATGTTTCTCAAGGTGGCAGCCATCTTAGAGTTACTGGTCCTCAATATTACATACATAGGTGCATCCTTGGTTTCGGTGCTGGGCGCAGCATGCTTAATGTGCCGCCACTGGCTTTAACCCTTGCCGGGCTACACGTGCGGCTCAGGCATGGTGTCAGCTTGCAGGATGCATGTGTGAAGAGGAGTGCAGCCTACAACCAACCTCCTTGGACCCTTTGCATGTTCACCTTAGAAGGGCATGTTTTGTGTCTGTCTGTGTGTGTGTGCGGCTACATGGGTGTTTTACACACACACCACCCCCCCTGCATTAACATGTGCATGCTAAACAAAGCATGTGTGTGGGAAATCATATAACAGGTGTCGTTGGGCATACCCCATGCAAACGATGGGATACCTCACCCAGAATGTGCTCTGCCAGCAGCACTGCCCCTTTGGGTATTGCATCTGGCTTTCTGCAGTATCCCAACTTCCACTGCTACAGCACAAAGGGGACACCATGGGGCATTTCAGTTGAGATTATGAGAAGCTCTGCTCAGTGGTAAACTAGCTGACTGAGTTAGATGTTTGCTTCTGGTATCTGACAACCTGGAGCGACAGGTTAGAATCCCGGCAGGGCCAGCTCAATCCTTTAACCTTACATCGTCGCATGGACGTCGATTCACCAAAATGCATGGGTAGCGGAAGTGACATTGCATACATGATGACATCATAGGAAGTGATGTAACATGACCCTTGACCTGGATGGCATCAGTTCCTCTTTTACCCTGGTGACATAACCGGAAATTGCTCACAGGCGTAAAACAAAGTACATAAATGTACAATTTTAAAATACCAAGTAGGTACTAAAGCAGACAAAGAATATTTTAGATACCAACCACAATTTAGCTACGGTGCTGCCTTCATATGTCATGGATGGAGTCATGACATCCTAGGGTTAGACTCAGTATAATCAACATAGGCTGAGGCACTGCCATAGGTATGCCATTTCATCATAGTATGGCCAGTAAAGGCTGCATGTCAGGTATTGTCATTATATGGCAAGTAGAACCCCTACAATGCCAGTTGCTGCAGTATTATAATACAAAAAATCCAATAGATGCAAGTCACCAACAATGCACATGATTCATGATGATTTGTTATTTATATAGCGCTTTCTCCAGAGCAATGTACATAGCACATATTTAAATACAATTATCATTCCAACCAAAATTGGCACAAATGTATCACTATTGGAAGAATGAATGGTTGGGTTGGCCTTGCCGGGAATTATCTCGTTAACTGCAGACCACACATAAATCTCAGCCACGAGCGCTCAACCTGCCGAGCCATCCAACCACTTTGTTTTTGAAAATGCAATGCCACTATAAGAAAATGTGTCAAAACTGGCTGCACAACATAGGTGAGGCACTTAATAACGTATATCATGGTTGCTGGAACCTTGATGCACAGTACAAAATGCCATGCTACAGTAAAACATACCTAGATGGGTTGCACCAAAATCCCAATCTAACCACATAATAACACTTATCATGCTTACTTTATCATAGTTGCGCAGAAAAATAAACTATGCCTAGGGTAAAAAGAAAGGCTAAACTGGTTGCACCCAAATGCTGGTCTAGCCAGGAAATTACACTTATCATGATTGCTTTAGCAGAGATGCGTAGTACAAAATGTCAAGCCACAGTAAGAAATTGCTAGACTAGCTTCACCAAAATGCAAATCTAGCCAAAATATGCCATGCCACAGTAAGAAAAGGCTATACTGGCTGCACCCAAGTGCCAGACTAGACAGGTAATAACACTTATAATGCTTATTTTGTTATAGATGCCCAGTAAAAATATCATGCCACAGTAAGAAATTAATAGACTGGCTGTACGATAATGCCAGTCTAGCAACTCATATATATCATGTCTGCTTTATCATTGATGACCTTTATGCATTAGCATATCCCTCTCCTGCCCCATCCTTCCCACGGGTCCCCTCACCATCCCACTCTCCTCCTCCAACCCCCAAAATCAACTTCTCTGCCCAGAATTACCTCAACGTCCCTCTTTCTTGTCGCAGTACTTATGTATGAGGCAAAGTGCTTCATAGGCAAGTACTGAGACAATGAAGAGTGGGACTAGGAGTAATAAAGATTACTGGTAACTAATCCAGGTATTAACACAAGAACACACATTCCCCCACCACTTGCTCATTTACAGGTGCACTTATTCACCATTCACTCACACAAGCACACCCAGTCACGCACATTAAATGATATATACACCCACATACATTACATAATACATACACACACAGACACACTTTTACATTTAAAAAATAAATGTCCTTACCTCCAAGAATCCGTTGCTCCTCCTCTGCAGGCATGATCCATCACACACGTGTCATGCATAGCAGAGCACAGGAGCCAGAGCCTTCCATGTCATGGGGAGGAGGCCTCGGTTTCAAAAGGAAATAATGGGCCTCATTACGAGTTTGGCGGAATGGGTTTTACTGGCACCGGTAATGGTGATGGTGCCGGTAAACGCATTCCGCCCTATTACGAGGTTCCCGTGCGGGGCCCGCTCAGAACGTCTTGTCAGACCAGATGTCCTTTGCGGGTCCCGTAAGGGGACAAGGGAGCTAATAATGGGCCCGTTATTAATGGGCCCGTTATTAGCTCCATCCACATTCCCATTGAGCCCTATGGCGGCTCAAATGGGATGGGGATTGGTTTTGTGAATGAGGAATTACCGGGTCCTCCAAGGTTGGAATGACCCGGTAATTCCTCATTCACAGAACCCGGACACGATTTTGGAGGCAGCCATGGCGCTATTAGCACCATGGCAACCTCCAAACACGTAATGAGGCCCAATGTCTTTTTGAATTCAATCTGACTGACGTTTAAAAGAAATTATTTCCATTACGAAAACCAAAATGGAAATAATTTCTTTTTGAAGTCAGAGTGACTTCGAAAAGACACTCTTTCTTTTTGAAATCCGAGCCCTAAGGGGTCGCACAAGGGTTGCCATGGGTCGCAGGTGAGATCTCCAAATGATACCCCGTTACTATGTTGGTTCTTTCTGTGTTTATGTAAACGCCCTGATGTCTGCGAGTTGTCGGCGCTATATGGGTAAATACATAAATAAATAAATAAATTCAGTGTCCCTGTTTGGTCGCTTAATTTAGTTGGATAATCACAACACCTGTTAAAAGTCGCAAGAAAAAATTACACTTTTGGTGTGCTCCATTTAAATGTTAATTATTATTATTGTCATTAATAACAATGACACTCATATTATTAATAATCATTTCAATAATAATGATAATATCCAAAAACAGACTTAAATGGGTACCGTTGGAATGTGTTTAACATATGTGCACTTTAAAAATATTATAATTATATTGTTTATTAATAACGATGATGTTAAAAATAATAATACGGCTTTCATGCCCACTGTGTGGGGCAGACAAGGCTTTAACGGCCCACCAGCCTGAGCCATGTTAGGCCACATCAAAGCGGGCAAGAAAGCCATTTGGAACCCGGGGCAGCTGATCTCCCAAGGAAACAAAACAAGAAAAAAAACAAGATGGCTGCTGCCATATGGAAAAGGGACTATTCCAGTTCAGAGTCCTCCCTTTTGACTTACACGGATCCCCCACCACTTTCCAATGGCTCATGGACAGGATATTACAGCCCTACTCCAATTTCTGTGGGACTTATACTGACGGCATAGTCATTTATAGTAAGACTTGGGAAGACCATCTTTTCCAACTCTTTACTATTATGAGAGCCCTCAGATAATCCAGTTTAACTGGCAATCCAACCAAATGTAGTCTGTCTGAATCAGCCGTGAACTACCTCGGCTTCTTTGTAGGGAATGGCAGTGTCCAGCCTCAACGAGAAAAAGTGAAAGCCGTCCTAGATACCCCCATGCCTAAAACTAAGAGAGATCTCAGAGCATTCTTAGGGTTAGTCGGTTATTACCATAGGTTTATCCCTAATTTCTCAGACAGAACAGCTAGGTGGACAGACACATTAAAGAAAGCAGAACCCCAGAAGATTCATTGGCCTGACGAGGACAATGTATGTTACCACAGCTTAAAACAAACCCTGTGCCAGAACCCAATCCTAAAGGTAGTTGATTTTTTGAAAGAGTTTGTGTTACAAACTGATGCCTCTGTTACAGGGTTAGGAGCAGTTTTGTCACATTTTTGTGAAAGATTAGAACACCCTATCCTATTCACTAGTCAAAAACTCTTCCCACATGAAAAAAAACAACTCTGTGTTAGAATTAGAGGCCCTTGCCATCAAATGGGCCATTACCCATCTAAGATACTATCTCGTAGGAAGGAAGTTCACACTCATCACATATCATTCTCCATTAGTGTGGGTAAGCCAGCAAAAAGGACTCTAACCCTCGAATCATGCAAAGGTTCCTAGACCTGCAACCCTACTGTTTCAATGCAGAGCACCAAAAAGTAAAGAACAGGGGAACATCAATTTCCTTGCCTGGTTACCCTGTGAAACAGATGCGGCTACATTGCATAGGGGAAGGGCATGTGAGAAACCAGAAGGTATCATATCCATCAGTCCCCGGGGATATGTCAACCAGGTGGCCAGGACACGGCCATCGCTTTTGGATCCAGTTCCTGGGGGTGGACAGTGCTGGAGGATCACATGGATGAGGGGTCTTCGCAGAGCGGGATTGGCACACCGGATGGTGAGATGCTGTATCCCCTTCCTTATAACAGCTTTATCTCATCCTACCAAGGGACATTTAGGAACTCCAGCCCCCCCATTCCCTTACACCACAAACACTTTCTTACGAACAGCCCGCTATGAAGGAAAATGGACTAACCCCAGAGCCGTATACCTGATGTGTCCCAATACAATGGCCAGGCAAGGTCAGGCAATTACTGACAATCACGCACACCTGACTTCCATTAAGCTTCCTCACACAGATAAAAGGCGGAGCACGAGAGCACACTCTGAACGAGGCAAAGCACACAAGGAAACAGCAGTTCCAAGATGTCAGTTTAACAAGAGGAGAAAGACGGCTAAACAAAAGGGAATTGCAAGGAGGGAAGTTCCATTGACCTTTTCGACAAGGAACCGTTGCTTTCATGAACCCACGAGATTGGAAAGCGTAAGACGAGGAAAACAGGCTGAAGAATCCTGCTTTGTGTGTCGTAGATACCATGGGCCCTCCTGCGTCAATACAAGGCACCAAGAATTTTCAGTCACTGTGGTGCTGTCCTTGGCTCCAAAAACAAAGCTGTGTCACTGAAATAAACACAGCCAGTGAGTTGGGGCGACCGATACAAGACCGGTCTGTGTTGAAGCCAAGGTTGCAAGCAGCAACATTGTATGGCGGCGCTGGACCGAAGGTTGTTTGAAATACATGTGATAAAAGATGCAAGTTAAATTGAACTGCTGATGAGTGATTGAAATTTGAAACAAATATACAATAACTTTGACAGAGTGGTCCGGCACCACTCTAAGGTAAGGTGTCCAGCTAAAAAGTGAAAGAGTTGTAGAGAATTGTGAATCAAAGTGGTCGTGTGACTGGTCAAGCAAAACTCAGTACACAATCGAAAGTCTTCGATGTTGAAACCCAAAAGAACATTTGTGGCAAAGCTGATGAAGTTGTTCCAAGCCCGGCAGAGGGAGATCAATTGAAAGCTTTGTGTTAAAGTGGGTCTGAGCACGGCAGAGGGGGATCCGGCATCAAGCGAAAATCACCCGAAAATGTGTAGGTGTGAAACCCTAAGAAGAAATGAACTTGTTGTTTGTCATAGTGCATCAGGACCTCTGAAAAAGAGACTTTTAATGGCAAAGAGACTTCGGCACAGAAGGCCATGATGTTGAAGTTTTGAACTAGAGAAGTCAGAGACTGTGCTACGCTTGAGTGTGCCGCCTTGTCCCGATCGGAAAAAGTGGGGAAGGGAAGCCAATGGCTTGAATATCCTGACATATCATTTCTTGAACCCTTTTCTTTTATAACATTGTGTCCCACACTATTTGTATTTAAAGGTAAGGATTGGCAATAGTTTTATTAGTATAGTCCCTTTTATTTTGACAAGACACCACTAGGACTGTGTTATTATTATTATTATTTGGTGGTCGTAGCTTGCTCCCATCTTAAGTTTTAGGATTAAATAGGCACTTTTCAAACCCAATTGAAGTTCAATAAACACCCTTGAACTGTGATCAGTTGTGTCTGCCTTATTATTTCATACCATGCCTTCCTTACAAAGGGCTTTTGGGAGCAAGCTTTCAAGCTATGAAATGGTGCATAAGTATCTTTGATGGCCTGCTATTCTTTGTGTGAAATAGTTTGCTGTTTTGAGCTAGGTGGCAAAACGTGCACAAGAAAAGCGTTTCCATCTTATAAAATGTTATTGTTATTTGCGACAATAAGAGAACTGAATTAATGCGCAGGGTGGAGAACAACATGTTTATCAGCACCAACCTGAACTAACAACCAAACAGAAACTTGTGGCTTCGAAGAGCATTCACAACTGATGGTTCTTACCATATTTGGGTTTTCAGGGCATCTGCTTGTCATAAAGCAACAGCTGAGCCGAGGGCAGAGGACCAGGCAAGTCGTGACTGTGGCATTAACCACAGCTCTATGTTTCTTTCTATCTTCCTCTCTGCACCAGCCTCTATCACTTGAGGGCAGGGCAGTTTCAACATTTTGGAGGCAATGAGCATATTTTTCGAAACCTAAATGCTATGGAGGGAGGGAACACACACCAGATTTAAGAAAAAGGATCTGAATAGTACATAGCTTGTATTAAATGGGCAGGGCTTTGCACCCAGCATAGCAGTTTGTGGTAGATTACAGTTCTTTTGGGTTTTTATCCTTCTTCACATTCTCTTCCGCTGTCTAAGTTTTACCCGCGTCTCTGGCTCCTTCCTATATTATGGCAGCCAAGTCTGCTGTCGGTACGTGTATTTCAACCCCCATTTTGGTCATAAAGCGCACAGTTCCTGGACATGGCTGCCTGCAAAAAAAGGGCTTCTTTCATTTTAAAAGCCTGAACACATTATAATTGGCTAAGCATGCCCTCATTGGCATTCAAACAAATATAGCGGTTAATCCTATATATACTTCTTTAAGGTAAGGATGTCTGTGCACTGGCCACTGGGAATGAACACAGCCATCCTTATCGTGGGACCCAACCTCTGCTCTCAGCCCCTCCCCTTCTAAAATTCTGCAAGTGAAGCATTCAGACTACAATTGGGTTAAACATCCATCCTCTTACTCAAACCCTTAGGCTGTATGTATAAATATATATGGTCCATGGTTACAAACAATTTCATGTTAGGTTGAGCGGTGGGAGAAATTAAAGGAGCCCCAAGCCGATGCATTAAGTACTGTGTTTTCGCATATTTTCATAAGTGTAGCTGCAGTCAAGCAGGAAGGACTTTTGGTTATCTGGTCATTGCATCGACTGCCAAACCGTTGAATGCCATACCATTGATAAAAATGCATCGAAAAAAAAGCATTGAATGCATTTTTTTAAATGGTAAAGGGTTTAGTTTAATAAAAATGTGTTTTAAAGGTTAAAAAAAGGGGGGTTTTACCGACTTTTGCCTTATTTCAGAAGTATTGGAGTGGTAAACCTGCTTTCTACATTTACTGCCTGGCTATTCTGCAGTCATCATTCTTCCCTGGGACACTTTAAAAACACCAACGCAGTGCGTAGTGCGTGTGTTTTCATAAGTGTAGCTGCAGTCAAGCAGCAAGGACTTGTGCCTCGTTTCAGCAGTACTGGAGTGGTAAATCTGCTTTCTACATTCATTGCCTGGCTGATCTGCAATCATCATTCTCCCCTGGGACACTTTAAAAACACCAACGAAGTGCGTAGCACGTGTGTTTTCATAAGTGTAGCTGCAGTTAAGCAGCAAGTACTTTTGCCTTATTTCAATAGTATTGGATTGGTGAATCTGCTTTCGACATTTACTGCTTGGCTGATCTGCAATCATCATTCTTCCCTGGGACACTTTAAAAACACCAATGCAGTGCGTAGCGCAAGTGTGTTCATAAGTGTAGTTGTAGTCAACCAGCAAGGACTTGTGCCTCATTTCAGCAGTATTCGAGCAGTAAATCTGCATTCTACATTTACTGCCTGACTGATCTGGCAATCATCATTAAGTACTGATTGAGTTAAGCATAAAACTCTTCCATCACAGGCATATTTGTCAAATATCTGTCGTCATTATTTTTTTCCAAATGTTCTTTGATGTTATAGCAAGCAGCCAGGAGCCCTCATTGGTTCTTTTGTGACCTTCCGGGTCCTCATAGGAGTACTTCTAAAGAGTACAGTAGTAGTGTAGTAGACTGTCCATCTTGGAATGATAGACTTCTATCAGAAAATAATGTACGTGATTATTATAGGTTTTGATAATGTGCTTTGCTCAGTAAGGGAAATGTAACATTCCTATAACATTAGCAGCCTGCAAGACCTGTATAAACGCCTGCAAATAATGTTCTTATTACAGGCTAACTGTGATATGGCATCACTGCTTCACTGTAATCAGATATTATGAGCCAGCAGGCAGCAGAATTTCAGCTGTCATTAGAGCTCTTTAAGACGTGACAAGCTTTTTAAATTCCGTTCTCGTAAAAGAGCTTCTGTGACACTTTAAAGTAATGAACTGAGAAGAAGCTGTCTACGCTAGTATGTTTATTTTGTGCACTGTTGGAGTTTAATACATGAGAATCTGCATGTTATTACTTATTTTAAAGCATTAGATGCATTATTTCTCTGAAACACATTAAAAGCTGCATATTGGTTTTGTTCTTAATCCAAACAGATTCTATATTGATTAAACATATCGGCAAGAGGAAGCTTTCTTACATTACAAAAAGGAAAAGGGCACGTATTAAAGGCGATAACCGTGCATGGGCCCCTATTATAAGGATGAGGATATCTCCTACTGTATGAAGAATGGACATTGCAAGTCACCTTGGAGTTCTGTGACCTTATAAAGGAACTCGGACTCAGGCTTCACCCTCGATATGATCACAAAACATCTCTGTGATTTGCAATATCCTTATCATTTACGGCATGGATAATTTAGCCTGCACATTATCACTACTATATATATATATTAAAAGTGAAATGAAATTAGAAATTAATATATTGCAAAATTTGAAGAAGAGACAGTTTGCAGTTTTAGAACAATTTAATATATTTTCAAATAGCTTTTTTTAGCTGAGAATATGCTCTGTTTTGTCTATGTTTAATTGTGTGCGCTGGCCGCGTGGTTCCATTCTGTAGGTACGCGGACAGAATGGAACCACGCGGGTAAAGAAGGGATTATCCCATGACTGAATGGAAAGACTGTGAGGATATTTCATACAATCAAAACTATTGGCCCTGATTTGAAAAAGACGTTTTCACATCGAAACACGTGTCATCAACAAAGGGCATTAAAAACTGTTACGAAAAAACAAAAATTGTGTGGAGAAAACATATATCAAGAGTAACTTTCAAAACTCTGTGAATTAAGCAACTAGGCGCAAGGGTAACCCTCATTCAATTTGCCTCTTCCTAATGGAGTAGAGGAATCAAGGACTCGATTGTTGCCCGGAAGATTGCGACCTTTCAATATAAAGCGTTGAAACTAATACAAAGGGCGCAGAGTTCTATTACACAGGCACCTCAAATAGATTCCTCAATTTTTTACAACCCATGTGTTACATTATACACAAACACTAATAATGATCACAAAAAAGAGAAAAAACAGAACCCCACCACCCCCAGCAGAGCTCATCCGCTTCCTTTCAAACTGCAGTGCATGGCCAATATACCCTCAGTGTGAGCAGGCCCGTTTCTTGGCCCGGGCGAGGCGCTAAACTGCTCGCGGTGCAATTGCCCCAGGGGCGCAATTACCCCGGTCCCTGCCCCTGGCTGGATGGGTACACATGTCTGGGTTTGTGGCGGCGATTGCCGAGGGCAGAGAGTTCGGCAGCGCCGTAGCAGGTGCTGACGCTGCCTTTTCTGACTGTAATGTCACGTAGCAGGTATGTACTACGTGACATTACGGAAGTCAGAGCAGGCTCCCAGCCCACCCTCTCCCTTGACTTTCATGCCACTTGGGGTGGGGGTGGGCTGGGGAGGGGCATAAAAAGGCACCTTTCCTGATGGCTGCCCACTTTGCTGCTGGCTGTATCCTGTTCTCGAGACGGCAGAAACATTTCTTTGCAGCTAGGATTTGTTTGTGTGCACGGTGCACCGCTTCATCAAAAAGAAGGTAGGTGCCATGTTTATTTTATTATGATTTGCTCTTCTAAGTCCTTGACCCCTTCGTTTGTGTTTTCCCTGTTGGAGCCCTACTATGCATGATTGCTCTCGTGTGCATGTACTGAGTGTGTGTATGTGTCAGCGTGAAAGTATGAGAGTGTGTGTTTTCACTGGTCCCCTTTTCCAAATGTGTGTCCCCACTGTGTCCCAATGTGTGCCCCCACTGGCCCTCTGCCCCACTGGTCCCCTTTTCACACTGTGTGCCCCCACTGGTCCCTGTGTCCCAATGTGTGCCCGCACTGGTCCCCATGTCCCAATGTGTCCCCTCACTGGTCCCCGTGTCCCAATGTGTGCCCCCACTGGTCCTCGTTTCCCAATGTGTGCCCCCATTGGTCCCCATGTCCCAATGTGTGCCCCCACTGCTCCCGTGTCCCAATGTGTGCCCCCACTGGTCCCCGTGTCCCAATGTGTGACCCCACTGGTCCCCTGCCCCCACTGGTCCCCGTGTCCCACTGTTGTGCCCCACTGGTCCCCGTGTCCCAATGTGTGCCCCCACTGGTCCCCTGCCCCCACTGGTCCCCTGCCCCCACTGGTCCCCGTGTCCCAATGTGTGCCCCCACTGGTCCCTGTGTCCCAATGTGGGCCCTCACTGGTCCTTGTGTCCCAATGTGTGCCCCCACTGGTCCCCTGCCCCCACTGGTCCCCGTGTCCCAATGTGTGCCCCCACTGGTCCCTGTGTCCCAATGTGGGCCCTCACTGGTCCTTGTGTCCCAGTGTGTGCCCCCACTGGTCCCCTGCTCCCACTGGTCCCTGTGTCCCACTGTTGTGACTCTTGGTCTTACAAATCTTCTCAGAGGATAGAACATGGCAGGCATATCCAACTGTCCTGTTGTAGAGGTTATTTCTACAAAGTTATTGAATCATGATGTAATAAAACCGATTTAATTTGTTTAGCAGCGTTATATTGAGTTTGGGAGTGGCGCGCGGTGGGATGATGTGCAGTGGGAGTGGCGCGAGGGGGGGCACATTCCTAGTGTTTCTCCCTGGGCACCAAATGTGCTAGAAACTTCCCTGAGTGTGAGGGCCGATTCCTGCAAGACACAGTTCAAATACCGGGCCTGTCCCCACATCGAGGGCTGCCTCTGTTGCTGCTACTCTTTTTATTCTTGAACTGAACTGTGAATATATGATTAAATACTTGTATGCCCAAAAACAGAAGAAGCTGACGTGGTCACTATTGTTGGCTGGTCACATTGCTAGAGAAAGTGGTTCAGAGAAAAAGGCATCCTTCCTCATGTGTTGGCATACTTCGTCATCTGTTGGTAGAGCGCATATGTCGAGATCCCATAGTATTAGAGTAGGAGTCAGCAACCTTTGCGCTCCAGATCTTTTGCAGTTCAACTCCCATAATCCTTAGCCAGTGTCGTCAGTGGTGAGGGATCATGTGAGTCTCAGTCCAACACGTTTGGAGAGCCATAGGTTGCAGACCACTGTAGAGAGGTGTGTAGTTAGGCAACAACACATGTTAATTCTGATCTTGGATACACTACACACTGAGCGTTGCCTTCTGTAGGCAACACATTGAAGGATGAATCTCTCTCTTCTTACCACAGCTACATACATGGATGTTCCATGGTTCAGCCTTCACATGGTACATCTTCTACTGGAGGGTGGATTGCCAGCACTAGAAGCAGTGCCAGGACCCCCCAGATGACACTGCACGATTAGACGATGCGTTGGTATCTAAAGTTACACTGGCCAGACTATTCAGGACCTCCAGACAAAGGTCATATTGCATAAACTGTGATCACTACAGACACAAGTCAAACTTTGATCTTGAGAGTGGATTATTTCTTACAGGATAGTAGGCCTGCTATTGTGCATACAGGCCAGATGATTTATTTATTTATTCATTTATGTGTAGAGCGCCCCTAACCCACAGGTTTCTGGGTGCATTCTTTGAAAGAGGGGATCATTTTTTATTTTTTTATTTGGTTAATTACAAACCTTTAAAAGATACAAAAATAGAAATATACAATACATACATTATATAGCTTCCAATGGCAGCAAGTCACACACAGGATGCAAGATCGTTCTACAGATTTTTACAAGACTTAAAACTAAGGACATCCATCTGGGAGTTAGATTTGTCTAGGGCAACTCAGGTAGAGCACATAGAGAAATAACTTTTTCCAAAAAGAAGGTTAGTGCAATTGTTAGCTTCCGATCTGTTTCGTCAAACAAGACTTGCCACCAATCTTCTAACGATAGAGTTGTTCTTGCTTGAATAAAATGGCCAAAGTGCTTTGTGCGTTCACTAGTCAGACTTGGACACAGCATTACCAGATGTTTAAGGGTTTCTTCCCCGCCATTACACAGTCTACAGATTGCTGTAGGAGCAACAGTATTTGCCCACAAGTTTAGACGCCCTCGAGTCGGGAAAAGGTTTAAACGAAATTTAATGTAAAGTCTTCTTCGATGCTGATCTTGGAACTTTATCAGGTAACTGAATTTCCTTGAGAGCTCTTTTCTGCATCAGGATGTTTTTCATTATACAATGTTTGCGACTCTATTCGCCAGTTAGGATCCAGTCCTGCTTCCAAAGTTTGTCTTAACAAAGTTTGGATTTGTCTGTAGGGTAATTAGGTCTGTGTCAAGTTCTATTCATATTTTTTCAGAACGCTCAACCCACAGTGAGAGGACTGAACAGGACCTCGCTTTGTTTGCTTGATTTAGTATCTCATATTGTAGAGACAATGAGGCCATTGAGACCTTGCAATAGATGGTAAGAGTTTGCCAGCAGACTCTTGCATTAAGAGAAGTCAAGCTAAGATCAAAGCGAATGCAGGCTGTTGGGGTTCCCTTAGGTAAACAGAGAACACGAGACCAAAACATGTTTTCCAGACTGTCCCAAATTTCGAAGGAGCATCCCAAGGCACATTCTGTGCCATACATAAGTGCAGGTACAGCTTTTTGTTTATAAAAATGAAGTACTGGAAATACTGAAAATTTGCCGTATTTTCTATTAAGCCAAGCAGCTTGAATTGCAAGTTTTTTGCACTTAATTTTGATGTTATTGGCCCATGGGGCATCGTTTATATTGGAGTTGAAAGTAGTCCCCAAGTATTTAATGTTGGATGTAAATGCCAACATTTTGTCTCCTAAATACCACTTAAATTTTGGTCTATTGAGACTATTTGTACCTTGCAGTTTTTGTATTACAATGATCTCAGACTTGGTGGTGTTTACAACCAAAGCATTTTGTTTCACGTAGGTTTCAAGAGCATTCAAGCTACGCTGCAAGCCAATCGGTGTCGAGTCCATCAAAATAAGATCAGCGGCATAGATCATATGGCCGATGTGGAGGCCATTGATTTTAGGAGAAATGACATCACTTTCTTCAAGGTTAAGTCGACATCTGATATAAAAAGGTTGAAGACTATCGCAGCCAAGGGGCAACCCTGTTTGACCCCACAAAACGTTTGGATGGCAGATGACAGTCTTCCCCTTTTATCGAGTCTAATATGGATGTTATATTAGGTCCTTAATTGCCAAAAATAAGTTTGACGGGCAGTTCCATTTCAGCAATTTAGTCCAAAGAATTTGGCGATCAATGCTATTGAAAGCATGTGATAGGTCGATTGAAGCGATGTAGATTTTATCCCTGCGCTGCAAAGTGTCCATTTTCAGCAGGTTAATTAACAAGAGATTCAAGCTGCACCCCACTCCCTTTGTAAAACCAGACTGTCTTGGGTCTATATGCTTACTGGACAAAATCCACCTCTGCAGGTCTCATTGCAAGAGTGTCGCATACATTTTCCCCAAGACATCTAGTAACGCGATTGGCCGGTAGTGACTTGGATCAGCTCGATTTCCTTTTTTAAAATGGGCACGATGATTGTGCTTTTCCACAAGGTTGGTGTAGAGGCAGTGGATGCAATCTTCGTGAAAAGTTGATGGCAGAATTCTGCCCATTCAGCGGGGGTTTGTTTCAGATTGAAATTTGACAACCCGTCCGGACCAGGGGCTCGGGATGAGCTTAAGTTGGTGATTATTTCAAGAATGTCGATTTTATCAAAGCTTAAGTCCCACTGCTTTAGATCATCAATAGGCGGGATTTCAAATTCACCTTTTTTGCCATAAAGCTGTGTAAAGTGATCTATCCACATTTCCTCAGAGACCATATTTTCCAACAATACGTCGCCAGGCGCACTCGAGTTGTTTATGAGGCTCCAAAAGTCTCTAGAGTTTTGGTTAGCCAATTTTGCCAACATGAGTTTGGCGTCTTGTCGAAGAAGATGTGCTCGATGGGCTTTTAACCAATTTTTATAGGACTGTTTGTTTTTTTCCTTTTGCAAAATGTAAACGAGGTCGGGGATCTAGAACAGTGTCGAATCTCCATTCTCATTTGACGTTTACGTTTCAAGATGTTCACATCAAAAGATTGAGTTCACTGAAAATGTTGCCACTGAGAACCATTATTAGTTTCTTTAAATTGTTTTAACAGTTGTTGATATTCAGTCTGGACAGGTTCAGCTGAGTATGCTAAGGTAAGAGACCTGACCTCCGTATCTTCGAGACGCAGTCGGATTCTAGTCGGTTCTATTGAGATTTTATGGTTCCAATGTGCACATAGTTTAACATCTGCAATAATTGTTAGCTTTAAGAGATTATGATCACTTTCGGCCTTATCAATGACTCTGAGGGATTGGACCCGGACATGCATGTTTTCCGACACATAAAAGTAATCAAGGTTAGATTTCTGACTAGACATTTTTCAGGTGTTGTTTGCAGGAATGTCACCATCTGTGCATCCATTCAACATGGTCATTCCCCTGGAAGCCATTCACCAATCCATGCTAGAGCCTCAAGTAGATTTGGTGATTTGCTAATCGGCAGCTCAAGTGGAGATTTTATACAGTCAATATGTAAGTCGACGCATAACAATATGTGTGGTGAAATAACTTTTTGATTAATTACATCGATGATCGAAGACACGTGGTCGATGAATTCAGTTGATCGGAAAGCTTTATGTTGCCAGTACAAATTAATGATAAAGATTGTGTCTATAGGTTGTCTGGCAATCAACTCTGATTTAACTGTGACCAATTGAATATAAGGGGATATATTTTTGTCTTCGACATTTCTGTAGTCTGAACTTTTTCGGATCATAGTCAGAAGACCCACCACAGGTCTACCAGAATTTTTCAGGAGGGCTGGATTTATGGATATCTCAAATTCGTCACAAATAGGCAATTGGGCAAGCCAGGTATCCTGAAGGCATACAAAGTCTAGTCCATCGAGCCAGGGATATTGGAACAGATGATTGAATCCACAGGAATTCCAAGACGCTATCCCCAGCAGTATTTCAGAATGAGAGATTGAACATTAGCTTTGATGGGACTTAACCGAGATCTAGCAACCCAGTCCCACTCATTGGATTTGAGTGTGTCCGTGATGTTGTTATTTGAGGTGTTATTAGGTTTTTCACAAGAAAAGGTGATTTGGATTTGATCACTCATTATTTTTGTTTGTGAGGGAAGTGACTGCAGCTTTGAGACTGTAGTTATTTAACTGTTTAAAGACTGGTGACAAGACTGTCTTCGGTGCCAGGAAGACATCAGGTACATGTGTAATTTTTTCGTTATATATAACATCCTCACGCAAGTCAAACCCCATCGACAGCAGCACTGGGGCGGATTCCAAAAGGATGTTGCGTACCATTCCAGAATCAATGTGCAGACGCACACCATAATTCTGGGGCTCTTTATAAAATTCGACAGTTTCCCTTCAATCTCTCGGCACAGTTGCAAGCGTGTCGAGGGATGATAAGCAGTTCTTTCCTTGCGGCGAACACTCGCCAAGGCCACTTGTGGGCGGGATAAAGACTGATATGCAAATGGATATTTCCCATCTGTGAAAGGTACAGTGATCAAAAAGCATGTGCAGCAAACTCTCATCTCAGAACAGGTTATCATGCCATGTTCTTTCTGGAGAGGAGCGCCTGCTACCTTTTTTGAAATATTTGAAAGGAACTTGGGGTTGGTCACCCTGAGTTACCTGGGGGAAAGCAGACGTGGACTCCCTGCTCACTGTACTCAGAGAGGTACAGCTGCACCTCACTGATGAGGCCCAACAAGGCTGAAACACGTATATGGGGTTGCTGTTGGTACTCTTGTTCAGAGAGGAATTGCCATAGCATTTTGGTTCTGGACTGACCATGTGGGGGGGGACAAAGACTGATATGCAAATGGATATTTCCCATCTGAGAAAGGTACTGTGAGCAAAAAGCGTGTGCTGCAAACTCTCATCTCAGAACAGGTTATCATGCCATGTTCTTTCTGGAGAGGAGCGCCTGCTACCTTTTTTGAAATATTTGAAAGGAACTTGGGGTTGGTCACCCTGAGTTACCTGGGGCAACCAGACGTGGACTCCCTGCTCACTGTACTCCGAGAGGCACAGCTTCACCTCACTGATGAGGCCCAACAAGGGTGAAACACGTGGATGGGGTTGCTGTTGGTACTCTTGTTCAGAGAGGAATTGCCATAGCATTTCGGTGCTGGACTGCCTATGTGGGTGGGACAAAGACGGATATGTAAATGGATATTTCCCATCTTTGAAAGGTACAGTGAGTACAAAGCGTGTGCTGCAAACTCTCATCTCAGAACAGGTTATCATGCCATGTTCTCTCTGGAGAGGAGCGCCTGCTACCTTTTTTGAAACATTTCTTACATGCTGTGGTGATACCCCTTCTGCTGCTCTGACTTTTCAGTGTCTCTACAGATCTGAGCTTTGCTTTGAGCTATGAGCCATTGCTGGATCATGTCCCTGCCATTGGAATGAGAGGGTGAGGTGAAGCTGCATTGGTTGTACTCATGCAGTGTGCTTGCAGGACATTGTGGAGAGTGGCAGTGCATTCATCTTTTAATGGCTGGGCAATGATGTCTTCAACTAGTAAGTTGTGGTATGGGCACTGCAGTTTCTTCCTTGTGTACCTGTACCAGGCCGCTTCTGGTTCAGGTGGGTGCTGTGGATCCCAATCAGCAGCCATCTTATTGGACACATTGGGGGTCACGGTAATGGAAAAACGATGCCGGTAAGGGAATACCAGCACTGCATACCGCTCTGGCCCATTATGATTCGATAACCTCGTATCAGCGCCACCGCTGAGGGCGTGCTCCCCCGTACCAGCATGCATGTGGGCACGCGGCCCTTCGGGCCAGCAATACCAGGATGCCGCTAACAGGAGGACATCACAAGTCATGCGGACATGCAACTACCGGCATCGCAAAGGCGGTAATAAGGGATACCGGGATGCCGGCATCACCGGCATCATGGATCACCCGCTAACAGCAATGTGCAGTGTTCCCAACTTCCACAGGTGCACACAATCAGCACAGGTGGAGTCAATGGAGTCTGGCACAGCACAAAAGGAGCACATCCACACACCACACCCCGTCCCACACCAAAATGATCCCACTTGCAGTTGCAATATTGGGGCTGGAGGACATGCTTGCATTGCCTCACCATGAGCAACAACTACAACAGACACTACAGAGGAGACGCAGGTGGAGAATGAGGGTGAGACAGGCTCAGCAAGTCCCACCAGTGCAGCCAGTGGCACCACGAAGGCAGCCTCCAATCCCTCACATCAGAGCCAGTCCATTCAGCCTAACCCCTGAGCAGATACACACCCTGTATCGCCTGGACCGGGACACCATCGCCACCATAGTGGACATGATACACAATAACATTGTCAGCCTTATTGAAATCTGCACCGCCATCCTCCTCTACTCAAGGTAGTGTCTGTGCTCCACTTCCTGGCCACAGGCACCTACCAGCACAAAGTGGGCCAGATGCATGGCATATCAGAACCTTTTTTCTCACGCATGCTGAACCAAGTGCTGGATGCCCTCCTGAAGCACACATGCGACTACAAATCCCTACCACAGACTGCCCAGGAGATCTTTGACACTAAAGTTGGCTTCCATGCACTGGCAGGCATGCCAAACTGTATTGGTGCCATCGACTGCACCCATGTTGAATTGGTGATCCCGCATGCCATGGAGGTGGCGTACCGCAATCGTAAACTATACCACTCCATTAATGTGCCGATGGTATGTGACTCCAGCAAGTTCATCACACATTGTTGTGCCCGATATCCCGGTTCAACTCATGATGCAATGGTGCTGCGGAACTCGACGCTACCATGCTACATGGAGCAACATACTGGACGGCGTGCCTGGCTGCTTCGTAAGTTACATGACAGGCACATGGCAGTGTGATGGGGGGAGAGATGCACACACCACCCAGGTGTGATTGGGGTGGTGACGGTACAATGCTCATACTGCAAAACACTGTGCCCCAAAGCATCTCATACTGAACATGACACCCAAACCACATGGTAATGATGGAATCAACACACCAATGCCAATATGCCTGACTTGTAACCAGCCCACATCCCACAACAAGTCCTCTGCACATCATCAGACCTTACCCTCTGTAACACAATGCAGCAACATGCTCTGAGTATGCACAATGTAAATGACCGCAGCAAAACACAACACAGGACATGCATCCATGAGTGCGCACAAATCAATCCAAACAAGGGAATACACTGCTCGTCAATGGCCCGCCACTACAGTAGCGATGCATGTCACCATGGAAATAACTAGCACTGAATGAGAAATCAGGTTGAGACTTGTGCCAATGCTGGCATCAAGATAACATATGATTCACTCCACATTACATAGATGATCGCAAATACAGCGGTGGGCATCCACAGTGCATGACCACCAGCAAGGAAGTGGACACCCTGCATCATCTGGACGATGCAACCCACACCTGTAGAACATGGGACAGCACACATTGTGGCAGTCATAATGTGTGCATACATCCAGGGATGTGCATGTGAACAACAAATATCTGCAGCCATGTTAGTGATAAGTACAGCTGTCATTTTAGGAATTGACTCACACATACCTTATTTTGCACTCATGCAGGTGATGCTGGCTATCCCTTGAAGCCGTGGCTCCTCACTCCTGTCCAGAACCCGCAGAACAGGCAAGAAGAGGACTACAATGTTGAAGGCACGGTTTCGCTGCCTCAGCAGGTCGGGTGGGGCACTCCTGTTACGGGCATGAGAAGGTGGCGAAGATCATCATGGCATGGTCCATGTTGCACAACATGTGCATCCGACGGAACGTGCCTCTGCCCCCTGACATTGAACAGCAACCAGCAGTT
The DNA here is from genome assembly GCF_040938575.1 of Ambystoma mexicanum. Classification (NCBI taxonomy): domain Eukaryota; kingdom Metazoa; phylum Chordata; class Amphibia; order Caudata; family Ambystomatidae; genus Ambystoma; species Ambystoma mexicanum. The sequence goes on along the minus strand of NC_090938.1, from coordinate 161,897,618 downwards.
GAGGATGAAGATGATGAAGGAGATGGGGTTGCACATCCTCCAGGTGGCGATGCACAGGAGGGACCTGCTGTGCGGCAGTCTGTGATAAGGCAATATTTCTAAGACACATGGATGCAGAGGGTGCCATGGATGTGGGACTCACGGCACTGGGTGTGGGGGTATATAGACACTGTGCACTGTAAACCAATAAAGTACACATACACAATAAGCAATGTCCAGTCATGTGGATTTTTGGTACACAATGGGTGTAATGAACAGGTAATATGGACAAAGTACTTCGGCCCTCCACCTCATACACACCCCCTCCCCCTGGCAATGGTCCCAATTCAGGTGGGTCCTCTGTGGGGCTCCAGCCCTCTGGTTCTGCCTCTCCTCCGGACTGGTCGTGCGTGGTGCCATTGGGGGTGCTTATTGGGGTGAGCTGGGGTATTGGCCGGGGGCTGGGTGTGCCAACGACTTCTGATGACACGTTGTTATCCTCAGGGACACACACCTCACCTTGGGACTGTTCTTCATCCCCACTCTGGGGCGCTGTGGCAGCTGCCTCCCCTACCGAGCTGTTGGCAGCAGACAGGGCCCCATCTGCCACTGGCTCAAGTGCAGTGGATTCACCCGGTATCAGCACTGTTGGCATTGCGGATGCCATTCGCCGCCCCAGTGCCTTGCCATCCTATGGCGCCATCCCCTTCGGTGGCTGGTGTGGCTTGCCTGGGCCCTTTGACGTGGAAGGCTTGTTGCTGTCCTCCCTGCTCCTGGCCTTCTTTGCCGGAGCCGTGGCCTGTCCTGCTGAGTCCTGTGCCTCGCTGTCTCAATCTGTGCCTGTGGGGGATCGACAGAGGGACGGCAACAGTGATGATTGTAAATGCATCATGCATACATTGGTATTGGTGCAGTTCTACACATTTGATGAATTTATTTCTTGGAGTTGTGACATACAGGTTGCTTGCTATATGGGGGGATCATTCAGGCATACGACTGGTTCACACATGTCTGAGGTGGTGTATGCTGTGTGACATGCCTTTCTGTTGTGGAATACGTGCAGTGTGACACATGCCGTATCCTTGCTTGTGGGGTGTGTTTCAGGTATGACTTTGGCATGCTGCATGCATGTAGATGTGATGGTGCTGGGGACAGCATATAGGCGGGATGTGTCCATGTGTGTGTGATGGCCCATGCATTGGCCCATGTCACTGTCACATTGGCCGCCCCTCATCATACTTTGCATTCCAGTGGTTTGTGTGGACACTCACCTCCATCTGCCGATGACGGCACTCTCCGCTCCATATTTCCCACTCCCTCTATGGCCTTCATGCCAATGGTGCTGGCGCAGGTTTCTTCCCAGCATGTGAGTTTAATAGGGGAGTTGGACCCGCCGCCTGAGGCCTGACCCTGGCTCCGGTTTGCGGATAAGATGTTGCGCACATGGAGGCGCAGGTCATCCCACCTTTTTTTTTACGTCCTTTACAGTGCGGGGGTGGTGCCAACCGCACTGACCTTCTGGGCCACTTGTTCCCAGACATCTTTCTTTTTTATCTGTGCAGCTCTCCTGAGGTCTGCTGCAAATACCACGTCCCCATTCTCTGCCAGAGTGTCTGCCAGCATGTTGAGTTCGTCCTCTGAGAACCGCTCCTTTCGCTGCCGGGATGCTCCTTTTTTAATGGCATTTGGCATTGTGCTGGTGTGGTGTAGATGCAGATGTGGCTGGTGGTGTGAGGCTCCAGGTCCTGTATCTCGAGGATGGCAATGGATTGTGGTTTTCAAGATGGCCTCCATACCATTTCCCGTTCCGGCACGATGATGTTACTTTTGATTGATATTTTATTTCTATCGCGCTCGTACACAAGTGTTTCACACAGTGCTTCCGGTTCCGGCATTACCGGGCCCGGTATTGCCGATGCCCATTCTTTAGGTGTGGGCAGAGGCGAAAGAGGTGTCAGCGCTTTCCATGATGCTGGTAACAGGGTTTTTTGGGTCATTTACGGCATGCCGGTACTGACGATACCGGCATGCCGCTACGCGCGTGCACGCATACTCGTAATCGGGTGCTGTTATCACCGTCAGTGCTACCCGGATGTGGTATTACCTCCATGCCAGTAAGATTGGGTTTTTACCGCAAATCTCGTAATGAGGCCCATTGTGTAGCTTCCGACTTGTCGCAACCAATATTGGCTATCCCTGTCTACATTTTCAACTATGGGCAAAAGAAACTCTACCGAAACATTTTTAGATCAATTGGTGAGGGGACGGGGAGACTTCTTTATGGAAAGCAAAAATTACTATCTTTTGTTAGACTTTAATATCAGTCTGTTATCTGTGTTATGATTTCATTAAATTTTTCTCTCATGAAATTCTTGATGTCACACTTTCTGATTTCTCTTGTGTCCTGCATAAATAATCCTCATTATATCGGTCACCTTTATACTTTTCATATAATTACATAAAGTGCTATAGAAGCACAATACATACATACATACATAAATAAACATGTTAGTTTATTTATTTATCTATTTATTTATTTGAGATTTATATAGTGCAGATCCACTGACCCTGAGGCTTAAAGGCGCTGACAAATACACAAACAAATAAAGCAGTCAAAGAAAAGGTCACAGGAGATGAAGATAGTACCAGAAGACAGGATCTCAGACCGAGATGATATTAGTTGAATCCTTTCTGAACACTCTGTTTGAGTTTTCACTTCTCAATTTCAAAGGAAGGTTATTCCAGGCAATGGGGGCCGCAGAGTAGAAGGCTCCAACCTTGGTCTGAGATAATCTGCTAGTTGGGACGGTTAACTGAGAGAGATCATTAGATCTAAGGCTGTAGTTGCTAATTTTAGGCCTAAATTCCTCATTGAGATAGATGGGACTGGGATTTTTCAAACAATGGAAGGAAATAGAGAAGAGGCGAAAAAGGATACATTCCTTGATAGGAAGCCAATGAAGCTCCCTTCTTGACAGGGAGATATGGTCTGATCTCTTTTTATCCATAACAACCCTGACAGCGTTATTCTGCACTACCTGCAATCTATTCACTTCACAGTTTGGGAGACCGATCAGGAGACTACCACAGTAGTCTATCCTGGAGCTAATCAGTGCTCGAGCCAGCGTTTCTCTTCTAGTTTCAGAGAGAAAGGGGCGTGCATGAGAAAGTAGTTTGATATAATATGAGGACGAGGCCACCAGACTACTGACCTGTGCTTTCATATTCAAATTACAATCAAGATAAATCCCCAGTGTCTTAACTTTTTTCTTGACCTTTATGGCACAGTTATCAATCACAAACTGGGAGTATAAATCTTCCAGTTTGCGAATTTTCGGGTCAGTGCCCACAAGCATAAGTTCTGTCTTGTTGGTGTTAAGGGCCAATCCTTTGCCACACATCCAACTTTGGATGAGAGAACAAATCCAATTGATTTTAGTTTCATTATCCGAGAAGACACCTGTGAGGGGAATGATACATTGGGTGTCGTCAGCGTAGTTGGTGAACTCTATGTGCCTCATTAGGACCCTGGCGGTAGCCGTGCCCTTATTAAGAGCACGGCTGCCGGCGGTAATTCATTTTTACCGGAACCATGGAATGGGCAATTACCGGGTCATGCCGACCTTGGTGGACCCGGTAATTGCCCATTCCATGGACCTGGTAGAAATGTATCCCCATTCCCATTTGAGCCTCATAGGGCTCAATGGGAATGGGGAGGGAGCTAACAACGGGCCCGTTAATAACGGGCCCGTTGTTAGCTCCCTGGTCCCCTCGTGGGACCCGCAAAGGACGTCTGGTCTGACCAGACGTCCAGAGCGGGTCCCGCAAGGGGACCTCGTAATAGGGTGGAATGGGTTTAACAGCTCCGGCACCTTTACCCGCGCCGTTAAACCCATTCCGCCACGGTCCTAATGAGGCCCTGTGTCATTACTGTCCAGAAAGTCAAGGAAGGGAACCATAAAGATGTTGTAAAAAATTAGTAAACGACAGGCTCCCTGTGGGACCCCCTGTGTCAGATCCAAGGGGTTAGCTTCTTCCAGGTTGCTGCTCACTCTCCATTGGCGATCTTTCAGAAAAGAGACAGCCCTTGCAGCCGCCGGAGCCAAGAAGCCCGCCACCTCCATCAACCTGGAGACCAGCACTGAGTGGTCTACCAGGTCGAAGGCGACAGAGAGGTCCAGCAACATCACCCTGCTGGGGCTGCCTTGATCCATATGGCAAAGAAGCCTAGATTTTAAATCCAGCAGGGCAGACTCAGTGGCATGCTTTTCCTGGAAACCAGATTGTCTCTTATTTAAGATGCCAGTATTTCTCGGATGGGTTAGTAGTTGAGTATACGCAACTCTATCGAGAACTTTAAGCAGGAATGGTGAGTTGGAGATGGGATGGTAATTGAGTGGATCGTCAGGGGAAAGATCTGGTGTTTTCAATAGTGGAGTCACCCAAGAGTGTTTTATGCATGTAGCACAGCACTGTCCCTAAAGGATGCATTGACAAACTTGCAGAGGGTGGGAATGAGCGAAGATGCGCAAGCTTTTATCGTAAGTGCCGGGCAAATATCTAATGTAAATAAGATCCAATAGCAGAATACCAAATCACCATTTCTGTCTGAGAAAAATTTGAGCAGCATTCATGTCTTACCATTTACCACAGGAGGAACAGGATCAGGTGCCCTTTCCATTGCGTGCCTGCACGTTTCACGCTTTATAACAGAATCTCAGTTCTGTGCATACCTTGAAACCTCAAGCCAAGTAAGGCCCAGGTTACAAAGTGTAGAAATACCACACGCAGACCCATATGCAGGCTTAGGGAGTGGTTGTTGAACCATATCACAAAAAAGTTATTATAGATTGCATGATGTATACTTTCGGCATCTAGCCTTACAAAATCTCCATGCATTTCAGTCTTACCTTGCCTTCTCATATGCCATTTCCACCCTGCATGGCATCACACTCCCAGTGAGATATGATATGATATGATAATGCATTTATAAGGCACTTGTACCCAAGTGTTTCCAGGCGCCACAAGACAAGGGATGGAAGACATAGGGAGGACAAGACAAGCAATCCTACTAGGCCTTGTGTAATTCAGTTCATGCAAGTGCGACTATAGAAGTGCAAGCAGAAGGGTAGGAGGAAGTGCAATGGAGATGAAAGGGGCAAGTGCGATCAGGGCAGCGTGGCGCTGAGTAAGTGCAGGAGTCATGGGGGGCTGTATGGGTTACAGTTACAGCCGCTTAGTGTATGGTAGGCCAGGAGGCAGTACAAAGGAAGACTGGTCACCGAAGGATCCTGGTACTCAATGAGACTCTGAGAGAACTAAGCAACCAGTCGGCGCAGCAGACAGGTAAGATAGCAACGGAGCGAGAGAGAGAAGGCAGAGGAGAAAAGCAGGGTCTTGAGCTGCTTCTGGAACTGCATGTGGTCTGGCTCAAGTCTGAGAGAGGCAGAGAGGCTGTTCCAGAGGGAGGCACGTGCAGACGAGAGATATCTACCCTCCGACTCTCTGCCTCGAGACACGTCTGACCCTCAGAGAGTTGGAGGTAGATGAGCAAAGGGCTCTAGAAGAAATGTATTTTGGAAGAGAGAGTTGGATGTAGTGCGTGTCCCGCCCTCAGAAAGCCTTGTGGACGATGCAGAGGTCGAGAACTTGATCCTTGCAGCCACTCGGAGCAATGGAGAGAGTTCAGGGCTGTAGCGATATGGTCACTGGCCTTGAGGCCAAGGATAAGCCTTGCAATCCTGCTCTGGATTAGATGCAGGGGGCAGAGATTAGAGGCAGGTAGATTGAGAAAGAGGTTGTAGCAGTAGTCCAGCCTGGAGAGAACCAGGGCTCTGGAGATAGTGAGCTTCTGGGGGAAAGTGAAAAAAGGAAGAACACCTCTGAGGAGGTACAGCTGGAAGTGGGCCTTCTTGGCAAGGTCCGTGATGTGAGGCGAGAAGGAAAGAGTTGAGTCGAAGAAGACGCCAAGGTTTTTTGCCTTACAGGAAGGCGAGGATAGGGGGCCCATGGAGGGCGGCCCGAGTGAGAGAGGAAAAGTGGGAGTAGGGGTCCCAATGAGAAGGATCTCCATCTTACTGGCATTAAGGCAAAGATAATTGGAGGCGCACCAATCCTGAATCGCAGATAGACAGTCAGGAATGAGCGAGGGAGGACAGGAGGCTGAGGGAAGCCCGAATGAGAGCTCAATGTCATCTGCATAAAACTGAACGTTAGAAGAGAAGGTGGAGATCAGGTGGGCCAAAGGTGCTAGATAGACATTGAAGAGCCAGGGGGAGAGGATAGAGCCCTAGGGGACACCAGATTGGGAGGAAATAGAGAAACAGTAAGAGCAATGAAGAGAGAATAGTAACAGAGGGAGAGAGAGGGGGGAAGTGAGAGCATAAAAAAGAGAGAGAGAGAGATAGAGAGAGAGAGACAGAGAGAGACAGAGAGAGAGAGAGGGAGAGAGAGAGAGAGAGAGAGAGAGGGAGAGAGAGATATGGTGGAAGAATAGTAGAAAAGCTTGATAAAGCAATTCAGCGGGTGGGACAAGAGAATGAGCCTTGGTTGCGATTTTGTGCCTCAGAGACTGAGTAGTTATGATTAAGATAATGCCAAAGAGTGGGACTTTTACTGGAATTGAGAATAGGATGGGAAGCTAACAGTAGGCTGGCATGTGCTAGGATGTGGACTTGGACCATGGTCAAAGGACAAGCCATAAGGGACTAGGACAAGGGACAAGTAGGAGTAAGAAGGATTATCACAAACTCTAGAAAGATGGATTGGATGAGGGAGAAGGAGAATTAGGATTTGGAAGAGGGACTGGGAACAGGCATTACTAGAGAGACTAGGATGAGGAAGAGAGCGAAGGAGTAGGAAGTGGCCTTGGACCAGGATGAGGTAGGGGAGTTAGGTTTAGGAAGGTAGACTAGCATGAGGAAGGGGTAGCAGGACTAGTAAGAGGAAGAGGGACTAGGAAATTGCTGTGGAAAGAGGGGGCCAGAATGAGGAAGATGAAGAGGGGCTAGGAAGAGGAAGAGGGGTGGGACCAATGGACTGGGACTAGAAAACGTGACAGGGTATAGGAAGAGGAACTAGGATGAGAACATGAATTAAGATGATGTAGAAGAAAGAGGGACTAGGGCGTGGAAAAGAAACTAGGAAAATGAAATGGGATTAGAGCTAGGAAGGGAAAGAGAGAACATGGATCAACGAGGATTTATGTTGAGGAATGAGGAAGAGTGATTAGAACAATGAAGTTAAATAAAATGAGGAAGAGGAAGAGGGATGGGGAGATTGATGAGATGAAGCAAGTATAGGATGAGGAAAAGGGACTAAGAGGAAGCAGAAATAGGCCAAGGAAGAGGGACTGGGAATATCATGAGGGAAGCGGGACAAGGATGAGGAAAAGGGACTGGGACAAGAAAGAGGGACAAGGATGAGAAAGAGAATGAGGTACTAGGACAGAGTACTAGGACAAGGGAGTAGGACGAGGAAGAGGATGTAAGGTAGTGTGAAAAGGATGGGGGAGTGAATAGGGGCTAGGAGGAGGAAGAAGGAATAGGATGAGGAAAACGTATTTGGATAAGGAAGGGGAAGCAGGGCTAGGATGAGGAATAGGGACCAGTACAAAGAAGAGGGACTAGGATGAAGAAAACAATAGAACAAGAAAGTCGGAATGGGACAAGGAAAAGCCAGAGGGACTAGGAATACTATAAAGAATAGGGACTAAGACAGGGGGAAAGGATGTATGATTGGGATGAGTAAAGAAAAGAAGGAGAAATTGAAGGGGATTGAGTTTTGGGAAAAGGAATATGGACAATGAAGAAGAAGAGGAACGCAAAGAGAAAGAATAAGAGTAATTATGATGATGAAGAAGATCAGGACTCTGACTCAGACATGAATTACATGGATATGCAGTTTTCTCTTGTTTGTGTGTACCTGTGCTGAAACATGCTGGCAGAATAAAGCATGCTGAGCAACAGAACACAACATATAACAATCAGTGATGCAGTGGATGAAAGCCAATACCATTACCAGTTACAGTGTCAAAGAAACATTCTTCTTCTCAACACACTTTCCATTTTCTCTCCTCTTCGTAGCATTGTTTTGGCAACAAGCTAGCACTAAAGCACTACCATGAGTGCCAAAAACAAAAACTAGGCAATGTATTGCGAGCATGAATATATTCCTTAAGGAAAAGTATTGGAAAAACACATTAATGTACACATGTAAGATAAGAAAACAATGCGTACACAAAATAAAGAAATAATCAATTATTTACAAACATGGTTGTTAATGGTGAAAATTAATAGATTCATTGTTCATTTATCTCAATCTACCAGAAAATATGCTACACATATTTTTCAGATTTCAGCCCAATTTGAATTTGTTACTCGGGAAAAGAAAAAGAAAAACATGTCCAGCTCCAGTCTGTTCCATTACATTAATAATGCACGGAATGCTATATTGCCATGTTTCAGGTATTGCCACCACACCTTCTGACTGAAACCCTTCATTGAAAACCACTGAGTGAAATGTTCCCTGGTTCCCTAAATCCGCCACGCAGTGTGGGCTGCCTAAACAACCATGGTTCCTGGCTCTGGTTCCCAAACCTTTCCCCAAATCAAATGATGTTGTTCCTCTCCACCCCTACATCTACATAAGGCAGATAAGGAAAGATAACTGAAGCCACTCTGCCACGACTTCAAGTATGGTTCTGCAACCTCTGGACCTCCAGATGTCTTTGACTACAACTCCCATCAGCTCTAGTGAGCATAGTCAACGATAAGGGATTATGGGACACATAGTCCAAAATATCAGGAGAGCCAAGAGTTACAGAGCCCTGATGTAGTGGCTAGTGCACCTGTTAACCCTTGGTGGTCCAACAATGGGTGGATGGTTACTGCATTGCCGCGATGGTTGAACAAAGTGCACAGTCCAAAGACATGACGTTGGACCTCACTAAAGGGTACTGGCATTTTCACAGCAAAGAGAAGACAAGAGCTGCCGCACCACAAGAGTCGTTTCATTTTGTGGAACAACCCTTTGGGTTACCTTAGGCACCAACCACCTTCCCAAGACCCATTGACCAACAAAATTGGGAATTTACTGACACTTATTTAGATGACATGACCCACAGCTCACACTGGAAAGATCACTTGACATAACCCTGGGTTGTTTCACCCTTTGATGTTCAGGTGTTACAGCAAATCCAGCTAAGTGCTCATTCAAGTCATCGATCAAGCACTTGTGTTGCTTAAGAGTACCACTCTGGGAATTGACTGATTAAGCATCAAAACACCAACACCAGGCAGCCAAATTGCCAACTTGTTGGTGAAGATAAAAGATCTAACATAATTTTTAAGCATAATATATCTTTTCCAGCTGCTTATTCCCCATTTCCCCAATTGTGCTAGACATCCTCTGCGTCAATAAACCAAACATCTTGAGATGAAGTAAATACACCATACAGGTGTTTACAGATTGGAAAAAGGTGTTCTGTTTCCCGCCAGTGTCTACCACTATAGATTTCAATAAATCCTTTCCATTGGAGATTGCTGTATGAAGGGTAGGGTTTGGGGCCGTCCTACCCCAAATGCGAGTTGGGGAAGATAAACCTTTATTATAGCAGAATAGTCTTCCCCCGAGAGTCCCATTGTGGTTTAGTGAGAATATAGGAAGTGGAGGCTTTATGGTATTATTTGTTGGGAGGAAATACTTTTCTGTTCTGACTATCATGACATTAGGATCCTAATGCCTGCATATTACAATAGCTCCTGGTACTTCAACCATTTTTTGGAGCATTATACAGGGGCGATACTAGTGATCTGAATGCAAAGTTTCTGGCTCATTGGCCCACTCACTTTGAGATCAGAGTGGATCTTGGAGCTAAAGGGGGTAGAGGGTTTTTTGATGAAGTAACCAGATAGCCCATAAAAAAGCAGAATCTTTATTGCATCCCCTGAACCAAGGGAGAGCTCAAAAGCAGAAAACTCAAGTACGAGGAAGCCGACAGCGGGAGGACATGGAGTCCTGAGAACACTAGTGGTTTGTGAGCTAAGGGAGGACTCAGGTAGAGCAGAAGTTGAGCATTTGCTGTGGCCTACAGAAAGACTAGAATGCGGCCCATGTTCAGAAATAAGGCACTGAGCAGTGATTCAAACACACAGAGGCATAGATTTGAGATGAGACCGAGACACCTCTCCTCTTTCCTGCCCTAATAGTTTGCTGCCCGGTCATATCTTCACCTGCTTTGCAAATTGAAGAGGGGGCCCTACAGTCCACGGCGGCCATCTTATCAGTATTTCGTATGTGTGTTAAACTATGGCATCCGCACTCACACCTGACAGCTATTTTAAATAAAATAATGTCCTTCACAACCCCCGATTCTCAATCCCAGTGTGCTAACCGCAGTAAAGGCCAGTCCAGATGGCTTTGCTGTGTTGCAACTGCCTCAGGATCCGCTTTTAATTCCCTTGCTGAGCCATAGGCCTATTAACCATAGCCCCGGGCCGCTATCACCCGTTAAAACCCTTTGAATCGGTTAATATTACTAGAGTGTTTCTGTTAGAAGCACATCTACCCTATCTCTAATAAATACAAGTAAATATTGCCCCGCGCACCTGGTTAAGCAGGTGGCTGACATCTTCCGAGAAGTACATAACACTAACAACATTCAGAGTGCACAATAATATACATATAATGAATAGAGGGCAATATCCTTATACATTCTCACAACTGGCCAAGGATTTTAAAACAACCAGATGTGACATGACATCTGGAAAATTGTAATTTCCAACTGCGCTCCCAAAACTGGCCCGTTAAAGTATAATCTGATAATTAGGACTTCACAGCTGACCGATCGCGTAGGGGTCTTCTCGCTGTGATGTCAGTTATAACTTACTGACATCTAGTGATGACAAAGGAGGACGACTGAAGCTCTCAGAGACCTATCCCCCACTCTGGGGCAAATCCCCCAGGTGCGTTGACTGGAAGACACCCCTTTACAAGCTGCAACATTATTGCAACTTCAAGGGTCCCTATACTAGGCTTGTAGTCCCGTAGTATGCTGGATCAATGTTGGAATTTTAGGGCACGCAGGGTGTTGTATAGTCTGCATTTTTTGTATTTTTTTTTCTCTTTGTTCTACTTGTGTTTCTCTTTATATTTTGTGGGCCAAGAAGCTGACTATTACTATTTGTAGTGTTTGTGCGCTTTAATAATCCAAATAAGAAAATACTCCAAAAGCGAATAGCCACTATCATGTGGGCATTAGATGGAAAACTTTTCATCCCTAAAGTACATTTCAAGATGATTATATGGCTTTGGAGTCTGCAGCTCTTTAAAGCACAAGGCCATGCCATGGAAACCTTTATCATCCAATGACATGCTGCGAATGTATCATTGGCTAGATTTTTCTTTGATGTATTCAGTTAATGTCCCATGAAACACTCATGGCCTGAACACTCTAATACTGATGGCTCTGCCACATTCAAGCAGGTATTTTTTGCTTAGGTCGGCCGCCTTGTCACACCCGAGACCCCCTCCTATTTGCCTTTCGAGTCACGGTCTACACCGACGGAAGATAATACAGCGCCGGGCCTTCTTCACGGAAACAGTGAAGCTCAAAGGAACAACAACTGCAGAATGATCAAAATAGGAAACCAATGGGTGGGATCCAACCACATACCGACCAGGTGCCCACACATCAGCCACAGCTCTAATTAATGAATTGACATGCTCTTGGGGAACAGTGGTGAAGTGGGTCATGCCACTTCCTTTACTCCAGCCGACCCTGGACCACATTGATGGCAACACTCTATCCTTATGTAGTGCTGGCACAGGTGTGGAGAAGAAAGCAGGCAGACAGTTTAGCAGCAGCTTATAGATGACAAGTGATATACGTTCCAGGGCTTTAAGTGGCCCGGGGCTGCCTGGGCCAGGCCGGGAGTCTCTGGAAAGTTCTCCCGAGCACACCCCCAACTAGCTACAGCCAGCCGACACCTCAGGCAGTCCGTGTAGAGGCTGCACGGTTACACGAGCTGCCTGTGGGTCGGTATAGAAAAAAGAAAAGGCATTGCGGGCTGCCTGATGTCTATGTTCTCGAAACAGGAGGAGGGCCGAGTAACTAGTCATCACCCAGCACGAAGCGCTGAGTGATGACTAGCACTCGGAAACAAAAGGAGAGACTGGGCCCTGTAGCTCTACTCCTGTTTCAAGTACAGAGACACCAGCAGCAGGCAGTCTTTTCATTCAAGGAGCCTGTGCTTAAAGCGGGCTCCCTGAATGAAAGGGCTGCCTTCTGCCTGAGGGCTGGGGCACACTGGGGTCACGCCTTTTAGCGCACCCAGCCCCTTTTTTTGTTTAAAAGGAGGGGCTGATCGCATCAAAGGTAATAATGCCAGTGTGACCCAGCTCCATCTCTTTTACCAGTTGCCCCCCCCTTAATCAAGGGGGGGCTCGCACTAGGGGGCGTGCCCTTAGGCCACACCCCCTAACTAGAGCCCCCCCCTTTCGTTTTCCATCCCCTCTTAAAGCACTGGGCATAACTAGTATAACTGCCTGACATATCCCATGCCGATCTAGTGATCTCTCTCCCTCTCCCCTTTCTGTCTGCCCCCGCTCTCTTTCCCACTCTATCGCTCTGCCTCACTCTATGCGTCTGTCTCTGTGTGGGTGAGAGGGCCTTCATCAGGTGCGCGCTTATTAGAGCCGCCACAGCCGTTACTGACAACTGCACCATCAGAGGAAAAAACAGATATCTTTCAAGGGCTTGCCGTTGTTTTATCGTTGTTGCAAAAGCAGCTGTTAAAAAAAAAGAAAATGATTTAAAACGTTATTATCCAGTAATCGCTTTCTGTGTATATTTTAGTCCAAGTGTTTGCTTTTTTGAGCACAGCACATTATCAAAACCCAGAACAACCATGCACATTATTTTCTGATAGAAGCTCATCACTACAAGATGGACGGTCTCCTACACTCCTATTGCACTCTTATCGAATAACATGAGAAAGGGAAGATATAAATAACACCAATGAGGTTCCAGACTGCAGTGTTCAAAATCAAAGAGCATGCTGGGAGCAGAAGAAGGATCACAGATCTTAATACATAATGCAGAATGCTCTCGATGGGATAATGGGGGTCATTACGACCCTGGCGTTAACGGTTTAACGGCGCCGTAAAAGGTGTCGGCGCCGTTAAACCCTTAACGCCTGATTACGAGGTCCCTTTGCAGCTCCCGTCCTTTAATATTTGTAAAGAGAAATGACAACAAATTTTGTGAACCTTCTTTTCCCGGGTCATCACATAGAGTGTGCTAAGTAGGGTCATATGGACTTGACTAAGTGGTCCTGTGGTGAAAGGATCCTATGATGATAGCTACTACGCATACTTCTATCTCGAGCTCAGCGACATTTAAATGTGTATCAAAAGACAAACAACACACACTTGTCTCCAAGGAGCCTTTAATCAAGACTATGGCAGAAGGACAATGGCTGATCCACCAAATTCTTACCATTGTAGCTCAAAAAGAGATGCTGCTGGACCTGGCCAAGCTCAACAGGCAGAGGATGACAGACCGGTACAGAGTGAACAGATTCAAGCCAATAAAGAAGTCAGATAATTAAAGTCAGACAGAAAACAGATAAAGGAACAAATCAATATGCTTTACTGCAGCTGTAAGATGTTATTTCCTAAGCAAGATTTCATCCTAATGTCCCTTTGTCAGTGTCGCAAATGTATCATCAGGGAGAGCAATCCAGTTATTTTTCTGCAAACTTTCACCAAGTTTGAGGTGTGTCCTTTTATCGGAAAAAACAAAACTGGCACACTGAGATGCAATAATGCATGAACTTTAAAGTCACATATATCTTCATCATATGCTAAAGAGCTCAAATGAAAGTGAGGAAACAGTAATGATAGTTTTACATACAAGAATGGCACGCAAGGAATGCAGTGATGTGATAATAATAACTTGTCATTTGTATAGCGCTTTTCTTAGACCATTTTATATACAATCATTATTATCCAATTGAAATTGGTACTCATTTTATTGATCTCAGAAGGATGAAAGACTCAGTTCATCTTGCCAGGATTTGAACCTGTGATCTACAGATCACACACAGATTGCAACAGTTAGCACTTAACCAGCTTATCTATTTTACCAACAATATGATTGTCTTATCTACGAGCTATAAATCCACACTGCTTAATTGTAAGCAAGCAAACATGTAGTTTCAAGCATTTTACTGCTTCATAAATGCTTGCATTTAAATATTTAAAGCAGTCCAGTTGTTTGTGCTTTTCCAAACAGGAGGGAAATGCTTTTTTAAAAAATCAGTGCCTTGTGAATTTTAGAATTTGTGTATTTATATTCATGGTACAAATATCTCTAAATGCAGGGTTTAAAAGTCAGGGGCGCATGTATTGTAGCGTATTCATCACTCTGGCAAAAATTGCATTTCTGAGGACACCGGCAGTAATAATGAAGATTGTCAAATCCTAGCTGATTACTCTGAAATCCCAATAATAATTGACTGCAATGATTCCAACACTTAATAGTATTTTGCAAAATACACTTTAAATTGCTATACCTAGTGCACTGTCATATTTTCTTTGGTAAGGTCAATCACTGTATGAATTCTGAGCAGGAGACCTACAGGAAATGGGTTAGAGCCTTGAGGAGTGGGTTCTGTTAGAGTTATTTTGGCGGTATTTTTAGTTGGTGTTATTTTTGGTACTTCATGGTATAGTGGTGAGCCTAACTTCAGAGTACTGCCTAACAATTGTTCTCATACCAAGGGTCCTTAACAGTAAGCAAAGACTGGACTTAGAACACTCTAAATGATGAATGTATTTCCTTGCAGTATTTTATTTACAATACCACATTATGTCCTTTTCACATTATCTCAGAGTACATTTACCATGTAAACGAATCATGAACATTCATTGAGACCCTCTTAGAAGAACACAATTTACAGTGACTATCTTTGCTTTGCATTTTATCACATGTTCTACATTGAAATATCGCCTGCGGTAAAATGCAATTACCACTTACTTCATCCCTGCATGATAACACAAGAAACCAGGGTACATAAATAAATACCAGAGCTGACTTGTTTCTTTGCAAGCAATTTATAAGTAGTTGAGATTCATGAGTAAAATAGAAGAGCACATGTAATGCACTAACGAGATATGTGCCTTTGTTCATCTGCCCATGCTGAATTCACACTCCGTTAGAATAATACAATGAGTTCAGAATTCCAGCAGCAATATTTAGCACATGCTTTGCTCTTTCCCACCGCAGGCGATGATCCCTCGAGAAGTTCAGAGAATTACTGTAGCGCTCTCTTCCACCTCTAACTTGGCAGAGAACACAACGCAACGACCTTGAGCCCCTTAGCTCTGGAAGCGATAATTTCTACTCTTTGCAATTATTATTTTTGGCAATGAATTCTGCAATGGGAAATACACTTCACTTCAGTGTAATGGGCAGCGAACAGACTTTGGGATGCCTGATATGTAGAAACCCATGCAAAATCGATATCTACACTTGTGATCTCAAGGCTATACGCACATCAATTATACTTTTCATGCTCGCCTAGAAGATGTCTGGTTCAGCGTGCACCTTGACACAGCAAGGTTAAGGATTCCCCCTCAGGCGGCCCCCTGGACAGCCATAGCACTGGATCTTCCTTTCTCTGCCTTCTCCCCTTCCTGCTTGGGACAGCTCACAAAGTCTTTCCACAGCCTTGCTGTCAGCACTTGTCACACACCCTCAGAGTCAGACAGAGATAAGAGGGCCTGAGACTGCAAACTCTTCTGAGACAACTGCCAGCCCAGGAGCCCAAGAGAGAGAGCCAGCGCTCCTGTGCTGTGCTACTTAAACCCTCTGAACTAAGACTGCTCATAATGTAAATCTTACTTTCATAAAATATAGAAATGCTTGCCTCTTCCAGTGACATCATTCCATCAGAACCACCTCCCTTCGTCAATCACCCTCAAGCACGTGATTATTCTGAGCTGCTTGGAATGGCAGCAAAAAGATGAGAGAGTTACATTATTCCAATTTTGAAACTTAACAATTGACTCATTTCAACCCACATGAAGACAGCAAAGTGGATCTACTTTTCATGTTTATTCTTCCCTTATTTAGAATTAGTTTACCAAAGTACAAATGCCTGAACATTCAGTTATCAATCTGCACCGGAATTTGTACACAACAATCATGAACTGATTTGCTCTGAGTGTTAATAGGGAATATGTTATAAGTTAGGTGGAGAAGGTTAATTAGTATATGTTAGTCATATGGTCCACGACAATTCAGTACATGACTGTGATATGGAGTAGAATCCATGTTGTGCAGCCTCAAATTCAAATTCATTTTAAGCAGGCATTTGATTTGCACATCCACAGTATTGGCATCTACTAGATTCAGAGCCAGTCTCACACATGAGTTTCCCACTCTTGCTCACTACTGGGATCAAGCTCTTATCCTTGTTGAAATGTGGAGCCCTAGCTAAAATTTGGAGTCACTGTTGAAATTCAGAGTCACTTCTCACTACAGTTCCCTGTGAAACAACTGAAAGGTTATGCTAAAGAGTCAGGGATTTAGCAGTGAAGCGTCTCCAACAACCCAACTATCCAAGATATTATGGGGAAAATTATTATGGAGCAAGTGCTAGAAACACTGACACTAGATATGCCAAAAGTGAGATAGGCAGCACATCTCCTGAACCTGGATGAAGCACTGGTGATGTCATCAGCATGCCATAAAGCTAAGGCAGGGAGACCAACCTTAATTATGGGACCATGTCAAGACACTTTCTAAACAACTCCAAGGATAGCCAGGACCTTAAGTAGTACTGATGGGAATGTAGAAGAGAATCAGGGGGCCTATAAAAGCAAACTCCATGATTGGTAAGATGGTGGAATTTACACCCAGAGAAGAAAGACTAGCACCAGCGTTCTCCAGAGTTGACTGGTGAGATGTTTCTCTTATGGAACATTGGGTTCTTTCCCAATCTTCTGTCCAGACAAAAGAGCTAAAGAACCCGTAAATATCAGCCTCACATGAGCTTGCTAGAAATTCCCAGAAGACCATTCCATCTCAAAAGATTCAACCTATGAGGATCCATATTATGACTGTGATGATCCAAGGTGTCAGGTCAGATCACAAGATCAATCAGAGGTGTGTGCTGACTTTGTATCTATGCCCAATTTCTTCCACAATGCTGAGCACTTTTGACAAAGGATGCACAGCAGAGGAATATTCGGGCCCCTTTACGATACCAATTCAGTTGGAAAAAGGAAAACAGAAGCACTAGTGGATTCAGAAAGCCGGTAAAGTGCAGACTTAGCGGGGCAGCAGGAGTTTGTGAAAGGATCGATGATGTGAATCACATGTGAGCACATGGACTGGAAATTCTCTGCCAGAGCTCATGCCATCCTGGAAGTAGTAGGCCGCACAAAGAGTTCAGAATAGCAGTGATGCCCCAGTTACCTATACCTGTTGCTTTGTAAATAGACTCTCTAGTCATCTTACAACTACTGGTCAGCCAGGAAGACCCGTAAACAAGTGATGCAGGCTAAAGCCAGTGATGGTACAATGTGGGAACGTTAAAGCAAGGATTCCAGTGAGGCCCACTCGAACGACGATCTTGAACCTTTTGAGAACTGCTTTGAGGAATCCGCATTAGTAGGTTATGTGGGAAGGTATAAGATTACCCTGAGAGGCAGAAGACCTCTAACATTTGCCTTGCTTCCCCACTGCTCCTGATTTTTCAACTGAGTTGTTGAAGCTACGGGGTAAGATATGTGCCCTGATGTAGTGTGCGCACTACAAACACAAATATGTGCCGAAGCGCTTTTATCAAGTGTCACAAATATCCATGCAATAGGACTTATCGGTTGCATGGAGACGCTGCTGGGAGCACAAACAAAGACCTTCTCCCTTTGTAAATCAGGAAAACAGAGAACTCAGACTCTGACCAAACACCTCCAGAGGGAATAAACAACGTGGTCCAAGATAGTAGCAACACAGAGCCAGGGGCACTGAAGACACTGGGCCTCATTACGACCCAGGCGGTAAGTTACCGCCTGGGCCGTGACTTTACCACCATGGCGTAAACTACGTTTATGCCATGGTGGTTGGCGGATTTACCGCCCCATTCCAACCTTGGCGGGGCGGTAAATCCCCATTTTCCCATTTTCCCTTCCCCATTCCCATTTTGCCCCATAGGGCATAATGGGAGTGGGGAAGGCGTTAATTACGCCACCGTAAATTACGGTGGCGTAATTAACTCCATGGTCCCTTAGCGCCATGGATTTTAACACCTGCTAAAAGCAGGTGTTAAAACCTCCATGGCGCTAAGGGACCTCGTACTCAGGCGGTAAGGGTCGGCGCTGTTTACGCCGCCGTAAAACCCTTACCGCCTGAGTCGTAATGAGGCCCACTGTAAGGAAGACCTTGAGAGGTCCTGCAAGTGCTGAAGAGAAGTATCTTCACTCCACAGCAAACCATGTCGTGCTCTGAGAGCAGGCAAGGTAGCAGATGATGGATGTCCACGAGCTAAGCAGAGACAGTGTGCCAGGGAGAATGGGCACAGCGATGGGTGTAAATGAGAATCTAGAAGGCCCAAGTACATAACTTTGGCATTATAATGTATGCTGATCAACTTAGTCAAAGTCACAAAGCATTCTTAAGACGCTGTGAGAAGAAGGGAGTCCTTGCTTTGCATTCCAAGGCATCATTAGGACACTGTGAAAGAACGAAATTCCGTACTTGACATTGTAGGAATTCTAGGAATTACTGTAAAAAAATATCAAAGTGTCCATTAAATATTGTGAGAGAAATAGAGCACTGACACTTGAACCTTGGAAGTGCAGTAAAAGTACCAAATAATTCCTTAGAATCTGAGTGGGAGAAAGGCCGGGCACCACATTCTGGGAAGGAAGCAACGCATCTAAAAGCAATAATAAGAGAAAGGGAAGACCGACACTGAATTCTGGGAAACGTAGTTGAAAGTCTCAAAGCCTCCAAAAGACATTGCAAAAAGAAAAAGAAGTGTGCTATTGTATTCCTGGAAATTGAATGAAAGTACCAGGGCATATAAAAGTCACTGTGGAAGAGTAAAGGCCTCACACTGCATTCCGAGAAATTAAGTGAAAATACTAAAGCACCCAAAAGATATCGATAGAAAGAGAAAAAAGTCCCAACACCAAGACATTGCATTCTGGGAAAAGAAGCAATTCCCCAAAGAAGCACACATATACTTTCCATTAGAGGGAAACCCATTCTGATGTCACTATTTTAGAAATTCCATTCAGACAAATTGAGTAAAATACATGTAAAGAGATATATTAATGCATATACTATAAGCTTAAGTCACCTCTTTATGATACTTTCTATCTCCCACCCGCGATCCTCCCCATATCAACCTCTACCAGCAATCCTTTGTGCCCACGTCAACAGCCACATTTCCTTATTTTAGCCATCATAATGTTCCCCAATCTCCACCTTAAGCACACTTGCCAGTTAGAGCAAGGTCAACTGAAGTAATAGCATCCTTGCAAATCTTGCCCAGTATGCCTTATCCCCGCAGAATAGCTGAACTTTACATCTTGTGGAACTCCCTCAGTATTGCCTTCCCCCCCTCAGTACTACTGAACTTTACACCTTGTGGAACCCCCCCAGTATTGCATCATCTCCTTAGTATTGCTGAACTTTACACCTTGTGGAAATCCCCCAGTACTGCCTCCCCCCCCTCAGTACTACTGAACTTTACACCTTGTGGAACCCCCCCAGTATTGCATCATCTCCTTAGTATTGCTGAACTTTACACCTTGTGGCACTCCTCCCATATTGCCTTATCCTCCTTAGTAATGCTGAACTTTACATCCTGTGGAATTCCCCCAGTCTTGCCTTCTCCTCATCATTATTGCTGAACTTTACTACTCGTATCCTGTTAAGCTTCCTATGATGCAATCTAATATTGTCTTTAGGACACCAAGCTGGTTTATCTCATGCTTGTGGTACTCATGCATCACTCCATTTACAAGAAGGGCTAGGCCTACGATCATAAGACTCCCCAGAATCCCACATGTTTCTTCATTGCACATTTGCGCAGACGTCTAATGGACCCTGCATTCCCAGGAATGCTTGCATTTTCCACCTGAGAAATCCCGGGGGTTGCTGTCTCTCCTTCCTGACCGAGTAATTGATATTCACCCCGTAAGTGGTGTGTTACTGCTAGCTCTTCAACCCTGGGTTTACCTGGTACTACACCGAGAGCTGGCCAATGGGCTGGCTCTCGCTGGATCTGAGATCCGGCATTAGATCTCTAGCCAGATCTCGGGATCCAGCTTTCCTCTGCCTCAGCCCTGGGAAAGATCCCACACACCGACCTGTGTGAGATTGTTCGATGCGCCCTGGTCCGGGAGGCGGCGGCGCACCGACAAACTTTTCTCAATGTCCCCTGGTTCAGTGAACTGCGGGACAAGGAGAAAAGTTTTGCCGGCCCGCATATTAAAGAATTACACTGCGCCGGGCCACACCCAATACAAAAACAGCAGGGGGCTCAGTTGCTGAGAGTGTTTGTTCGTGTCGATTAAGCCCCCTGCTGTTCTTGTATTGTGTGTGGCCTGGCGCGTCGCTCTTGCCCGATAGCAAACAAAGGGTGCTTTGCCTTCAGCTCACTGTCATGCAAAATTAAGTATCGGTCTGATGCATGACAGGAGCTGTATGCAAAGCACCTTTTATTTGCTGCAACTGTGATACTTCTGCCTGGTGCATTCTGCACTATTGTATTTGATGCGCCTGACATTTGAATTTAGCTACGCTGTATCTTGCAATGCATTCCCGATATGCCTGATATCTGAATCTAGCTGTGCTGTATTTTGCACTGCCCTGACCTGTTGTGCCTGACAAATGCTGACTTTTCACTGTGCCGCCCTGGTCACTTTATGATTGTTGTTATTTAGTCAATGTTAGGCATTTGCACACACTGTACACTCAGGTCACTTATGATTGCTGACATTTAGTCATATCAAGGCATTTGTACTCGTTGTGCCGCTCTGGTCACTGATACCTCAGTCCCATCTAATGAGACCCAATCTTGACCCGTATGGACAATTTCGTAGGTGTCCTACTCAGGTAGCTAGTACTACCATCATGCACGTCAGTGTGCTCCTTCTACTACACTACACTCTAGCCCCATGGGCTGCCCCAGTCACTCAGCTACCCACTGCAATAACCCTCCCCCTTTGGGCTAAATTCGATCAGTCACCTGCCCGAACCTACACCACCAGGCACTGCCGACTGTGACTCCTATAATGAGCACTGCAGAAGCCACCACAGGTTTACACTACTCTAGTAACCATATTAACCAATACCTTAATGACCCAGCTCTCTGGCTGGAACACTTCGCCAGGAAACCTACTCCTAACCAATCTTGCCCCCTCTTTCTTAGAAACAAGAGACTAGGCACTAGATTCCGCCTACGACACTCCCCCAACAACGCCACCAAGCAAACCTCACATACACCGCCTGCCTTACCCTCACCCACCGCTACAGGCAAATCCACTAACACAGGGGTTAAACTGCCTGTGTTCAAGGGTGCCCTTATCAACGCCAGATCTCTCACAGCACACGCATTCGACATTGCTGACTTCATCACCACCTCTGACCTTGACTTCATCGCTATAACCGAAACCTGGCTACATGCTGCATCTCGCCCCTCACCAGGGTTGGACTGGGACAAGAAATAGGCCCGGACACCCAAAAAAAAGTGGCCCACCCCTCGCCTCAAAAAAGAGGCCCACCCCTGGCCTCACTACCCTTGACCTCTGATGACATCACCGGAAGTGATGTCATTTGACCCCACCTCAAAGTGCCATCGGGGAGCGATGAAAGACGACCATTCACCCCTTGACAAAACAGGAAGTGGCATTGAATAGCATTGTGCCTAACTACACTACGAAAAATATGGTTGTGATTTCACTAATGTGATATACATGTCATACAAGAATGGATTACCAAATGTATCATTAATATCATCTGTGTGTATAGATGCATATTATCAAATTACTGTGAATGGAAGCAGACGTCCAAGGCCAAATGATATGTTATTGTATAGCACTTACACTTAAGCTCTTTTTTATAAAACAAATATGCATACAATATCACCCAACCTTTGTTGGTACTCATTTATCGACCTAAGAAGGATGAATGGCCTTGCTGGGATTCGGACCTGCAGATCACTCACACATTGCAACAGCGAGCGCTCAACCCACTAAACCATCATATCAGCTATAGTAAAATGAGCAATTATTCTGTAGTGGATACCATTAAACTGGTAACTGAGATGAGACTACTATGGCTCAGGGCCTACTGATCTACATCAAAAATGATATGGTTTTTCTCCATGAGAATTCTAAGGTCATCTACCCTTATGGTAATGAGTGGAGTTTCCAGACTGTCACTTTCCTTCATCTGCTTGGATACAATGTATCAGAGAGTGAGAGAGAGAGAGAGAGAGAGAGAAGAGAGAGAGAGAGAGAGAGAGAGAGAGAGAGAGAGAGAGAATTAGGTGACAATGTAATCTAGCAAAATGGCTCCTATCTGAAAGAGGCCAGTGGTAGGAGTGCAGGGTTACAAGTTGTTTTTCCTTGTAAGGCCCACTCCCCCTTGCCCGACTAGCCAACACCCCCCTAAGATCTCTGAACACCTTACACCACCCCCACAGACGGCTGCCACAGGACTAGGCATTAGACCATGAACTCTAACCAAATTATGACCAAGCTCTTCTCTAGCCAAAGGCATAGAAAGCAGATTGGCACACAAGAGTCAGCTACTTCTGATCTGCATCCATCAGCAGCGGTGATCGAAGTGGGTGGAAGCAGTGCACCGCTACTTTTTATTAAGTTTTACTGTTTATATACTTTTGTTTTCAAAATAAACCCTTCCGAATGGTTTCATTTGAAAACAAAAGTTTAGTAAGAATTTGAAACGTGCACTTTAAGTGCACTGCACTGAGCGTTCCCTTAAACCACAGGTGCATGTGTTTGAGGTTTTTATTCTGCGTCAGTGGGGCACGGAAATAGGGATTGTGCGAGCTGTGGCAGGCAAGTTGGGAACATAATTCAACTATTTTTCTACACTTTGATCACGATCACCACCACAGGGTTCTCATGTGCCTCTCCCACTATTGATCCACCCCCTTTTTCTTACAGATCCACACAAAGTGAGGCCACCGATTGTGGCAAATACTGAAGACCACTCACATTACCTTCAGGATCTGGACTGTGTTCCTTCTGCAATTTTCAGTTTGCATTGTTGCATTTGTTCACTACCGGATTACCACCAACACTCCTCCCCTCGTTTGAATGTTCCAAGAATTTGAAGATCTGAACCTTCGCCCACTCCCCTTCGCCTCGTGAGGAGCTGGATAGTGACTCTGTTCAATGCTAGCACCTTATAAATCACCAATAAATAAATAAATAAAACCTGGGCCTGAAAGAAACCCCCGTGGATGGCGTTACAATACCATGGGGAGACATGGGCCAGGTTTGCCATAGCACGCTGGCTACCAGGATCACGCACTGAAGACCAGGATCACACACTGAAGCAATGGCGACGCAGCACGCGCTGCCTTACAGAAACTGTCAAGGAAATAAATTAGAACTTTTGACCTTTAGAGTTTTAGATATTCCATTGGAGGTTATTGTCAAATGTGCATTATTGGGAATTGGCTTTTGTGCAGACATGAATGGCACTTTTTGTCTGTTTACAAAGTCAAGAGATAGAAAAAGTCTAAAACATGTCCATGTTAATCCAAGGATGTTCTCTCCTTACTGGGGCCTTACTTGGGCAGGGGGAGACTCCCCCAGCCCCACGCCCCATACCAGTCCACCAGAAGCCACTGCATGTGGCCTGGTCCTCACAGCAGGATGCTCCTCCTCCTCCAATTGGCGGGGGGCTAAAGCACAGAGAGGTCAGGCCTCTGGAACCACTGCATGCAGGAGTTCCCTGCATCACAGGGGCTGTAGAAGGGGAGCTGAGCATTGATCGCTCTGGTCCACGTGCATGGCAGTGCCCTTGGGCGATTGCCATTACATCAAAACGCATCACAGAGTCTGGAAGTGTCAGAAGGGCTGGGGACGCCACTGCTACTACTGCGCCTGCGCCAGATCACACTCTTCTCCCCCAACTTATGGGCATGGCAGTAGTAGTTTTGCATGACACCCCACCAGCCATGGTCGGATGAATTGCTTTGATGAATGATGGCTTTGCAGGTGTTTTTTTTTTTGTTCCGTAAAAAAAAAAATTCTTCAATTTTTTTTTTTCAAAACCGGCCCAGGAGTGGGCAGAAAAACGGGCCCCCACACCCCAGGGACGATTTCGGCCCGGCCACGGGCCAAAAGGCCGAGGGGCCAATCCGACCCTGCCCCTCACCATCCCTGGCCTTACCGCCTGACTACGGCATCACGCAATGTGACCGCACCACTGCCCAATCCAGAGGCGGTGGCGTGGCCTTCATCCATAAAAACTCTCTTGACCTAAGAGTGGTATCCGACTCCAAACTCGAATCAGCGGAGTCGTTGTCAGTCAAACTATCATTAATGCCTAACCAAATGCCCACCCTCCACATTATCTATAGGTCCCCAGGTCCGGCACCGACCTTTGTTGGTGAAATATCCACTCTCCTCCTTGACAAAACTAAAAATAACTCACAAACAATCATCCTAGGCGACCTCAACTTAGTTCTTGGTGACCCAAAAGATCCCATAGCAATAGATCTAGAGAATATTCTAACTGACCTCGGCTTCACCTTGTACATTCAAGAACCCACCCATATCATAGGCAGGACCATTGACTGGTTAGCAGGCGCTAACTGCAATATCAAGGTTCTCGACAATACCCCTTGCTTATGGTCTGACCATCACATCATAACTTTCAATATTGAAGCAACCCTGCAAGCCCCGACACCGATACCCCTAGCACTCCCTTCTAGAAGTAAAAAGGACATAACTAAGGAGAAACTCCTTCCACTGTTACTCCCGTCCCTCACTGCGGCTACTAACACCTGCTCTGATCCAACCTCCCTTGCAGACACCTATAACCAAACTATGCTCACGGCCATAGACTCTATAGCACCCATCAAACTTAGGAAGGACAAACCATGAGCACATCTTAATTCATGGTTTACCCCACAGTTAAGAATGCTGCGTAAAGCCAAACGCTGTGCGGAAAATCGCTGGAAAAGCCACCCTTCTGATGAGCATAAAGATGGTTTCCTTCTTGCCTCACTCACCTACAAAGATGCTATCATCACCGCTAAAAAAGAGTCTCTTAACAATCGTATTCTGCAAGCTGATTCGAATACAAAGGAACTTTTCAGAATCCTAAAAGAGCTAGAAACTCAGTCTCCCCCCCAGACACTTGCACTAAAGATAGTAAATGGTGTGCTAACATTCAAGCAGCCTTACTAAATAAAATCTCTATGCTACAATCTAAAATTAAAGACAAGCAGGACAGTCTGAAGCTCGACAACCTCTCACTCTCCCCTGCTAGGCCCCCCCCCTCTAGACACTGCTAACATCAAACCATTTGCCTTGTCACCGCTCACCGTTACCGAGGTAGAAAATATCATCTTGAGAATTAAACCATCCAACTGCCAAGGTGACCCTTGCCCAGCTCCTATCATTAAGGACTCTACCCATGATCTGACCCCATTCATTACGGCCTTCATCAATTCCTCCTTTAAAACAGGTATTGTCCCGGACAACCTTAAGGACGCTTGGGTGATCCCACTGCTCAAAAAAACTTCACTAGACCCAAGTATACCTATTAACTTCCGACCTATCACCACAGTACCTTAAGATTAAGATTCTAGACCGCGCAGCATACCTTCAGATCCAAAACTACTTGGAATCTAACAATCTGCTACGTCTACGACAATCCGGATTTCGGCCCAGACACGGGACGGAAACTGCTTTAATAGACTTAAAAACCCAAATTGAGATATTGAAGGATAAGGGCAAACTAGCAATCCTACTACTCCTCGACCTCTCTGCCGCATTTGATCTGGTCAACTACCAGATCCTATGCAGGCACCTCCACTCTGCTGCCAACTTCTCGTCCTCTGCTGCGGCATGGATCAAATCCTTTTTGAGCAATATATCCATGAGGGTCTTTGCACCATCCGCAGCCGTGGACACCTCCCCAATTCACTGCGGCGTACCTCAGGGATCTTGCGTGTCACCTACACTTTATAACATTTTCACAAAACCACTCTTTGATGTGCTTGACTATCTAGGTGTCTCCTACTCTAACTATGCGGATGACACCCAGATACTCATTCCCATCAATGGTGATTATCTAGCTGACACCAAGGCCCTTCACAGCGTCTACCTGGTCATCCAAGCCTGGATGGCCCAACACCAGCTATGCCTAAATGACGATAAAATGGAGCTCCTTATCTTGGGCACCTCACAACGCCTGAGCAAACTAAAACCGCCCTATCAGTCATTCACCATAGACGGTAATACCATACGAGTCTCGAAAGATACCAAAACGTTAGGTTTCTACCTTGACGCCACCCTTTCCTTATCTAGACAAATAAATGCAGTCAGATCTGCCTCTGCATACACGTGCAAACTTATTGCAGCCTGCTGACCGTTTCTTACCATCCCTAACAGTGTCACACTAGCTAGAACTCTCATTATGGCTAAAATTGATTATTGTAGTGCTCTTTACTTAGGTACTAGCAAAGAGAACCTGAACAAACTCCAAAAAACCCAGAACAATGCCATACGAGCTGCCCTTAACATCCCCCGCAACCACCACATTTCAGAATCCAGAACTAACCTAAAGTGGCTACCTGTCAAGCAGAAAATCTCACTAAAAACATTTGCCCTCACGCACAAATGCTTGGCTAACAAGGCCCCTATCTACCTCTGCAGTCGGCTGTCTCGCCATTCGACTGCCCGACCTTTAAGAACTGCCCAGACTCACTGTCTATCGATCCCTAGGTTTAAACTTCAAAAAGCGGGGGCACTAGCTTCCCTGTCCTAGCCTCAAAGCTATGGAACTCCCTCCCCGCTACAATCAGAGCTGAAGACTCTTTCAACACATTCAAGGTCAAAACTAAATCTGGGCTTTTTGACCAGCACTAAGACATGCTCTGCGCCCTTGTCTTACATACTCTGTCCCGCTGACCTCCGTTACTACTTCTGCACACCCTATGGGTATATCGACTGTCAAGCCTAGCGGCACTGTAATCACTGTAATATATGTAGTTAGAAACACTGTTAATATTCTGTTAATGTAATTTTGTCTGTATATATGCATTATTGTAACTTTGCACAAATTGCACCCTGATGCCTCCGGGCCTGTTGGCTTGCACGTTATAAATAAAACAAATACAAATACAGTCTAAAGCAATATAAACTTCTATTTTACCCGCTTTCATTATAAACACTGACCGCTGCTCTGAAGATATTCCTGCGTGCACAACTTTACGGATCATTCCTTGACAACGTGTTTCTTTACCTATTTTCAGCCTATTTGTTGACCCAAACCTGTGCCCCAGTTTCCCTTATCAATAATCAATATGGCTCTATTTCCTTGGGCAGGAATGTACAAATGTTTATGAAAAGCCAAAAGAGAAATATCATTGTTCCTAAATTTCTTGTATAGGTGCCTTCTCACTCTCTATTATTAAACTCTTCTTTGATTCAAGTTCAATTTTAGAAATATTACAAATATACTCCAGCTCTGAGTGAACCATATAGCATTTTCCTCTTTTTTATTGCCAATTTATTCTATTGTTTTCTGAGACAGGCTCACCAGAGCATGGGCATATACTACCAGCCCATCAGTGAAGAGTCTCAAGGGGAAACCTAGACCATGATGAATGTCTGGGAGGAAATAGTGCCCTAGGCCCAATACCACCAATGACGTAGATACTCATCCAGTGCAATTACTCTATCCCCACACTCCTCATGGTGCAGGATTCATATGTTGGAAATTGCCCAAAATGTCACCCTCACAATTGCGATGGCCGAAATGC
Organism: Ambystoma mexicanum; assembly: GCF_040938575.1. Classification (NCBI taxonomy): domain Eukaryota; kingdom Metazoa; phylum Chordata; class Amphibia; order Caudata; family Ambystomatidae; genus Ambystoma; species Ambystoma mexicanum. Next base: position 161,869,584 of record NC_090938.1, on the reverse strand, counting down.
CCGACTTTTTCTTTTAACACCCTCTTTACACCACATGAATATGTGGGGGGTATGGGATATTATAGTAATATGGGGAGGTGCGGGGGTCTCCCCCTGAATATCTATGTGGTGTAAAGGGGGTTTGATTAAAAAATTAAAAAATTAAAAAGTCGGCATGTTCGGCCGTCGCAATTATGTGTGGTCGCAGTGATCACATAGATCCCATATGTTCACAACACAAAGATATATGCTGACCTAAATGACAGGCATGGCTAGAAATGTATTGCAAATCAGAGCGTGCCAATAATGAATGAAGGAGACAACTGACACTCAATAGCCTTATGTTTCTTCTCATACATGTTCTCTGATCTGTGTCTGTAAGTCTTGTGGGCGCCATCGTTATGGCGAAAACAGACTTTTAAATAACGCCAATGATGGCACATTTACGTGTTTAATATGAATGTTATGATTTTCTCATTTGAACCTTTCATATCTATCTCGGTTTGACCCCTGGGGGATTGAATGCACACTTATATGAACATGACGCTCTGTTCTCATTCTGTCACCACGGTACTTTACTATAATGTTCTGAATGTCTGTACAATTAATGTTGATCTCTGATCAGGCGTGAAGCACATGCCCTGAAGAAGGACTCATAAGTCCGAAATGCATAGGCCTTTATTCGCAATTGCAACAATAGTCGCACTCAAAAAAATAAAACGTATACACCCTTATAACGAATCAGTGAAATCTTTGAGTAGAAGTCAACAGAAAATTGAACTACTTTCAAGATAAAGCTTAATAAACCCCAAGTGGGAAATGGGGTGTGCGGCCCACACCGAAGGCTAATTAGCCTAGGTCTACTTTTCTTGTAGATACTCTTCCAGCCAGCATGAAAAAGCATTGGGCCAGGGCTCATGAAGGTGGTAAATGCAGTGCAACTCTTTGAATTCGGGTCCAGGCCAAATTGATGAGACACTGCCTTAGGTTCCTGTATGGAGTACACCCTGGCCCCACATACCTATCAAAGGAAGTGGTTGACCAGCCACCCATTATTATTATTATTTGTATTATTATTATGGAATTTATTGAGCATGGACCTAGCTTCGAGTAGCAATAGAGCGCTTTACAGAGGTATACAGAGGTATACAAGAATACAGATATACAACAGAGCACTTTACCGAGGTATACATCAGTATTCTTTTCTGAGGTGACAATAGAACAGATATACAGTGGGGGGGTAGGATACAGAGGGGTACAGCTGTACAGGGTGGTATGGAGGAGAGGGACGGGCAGCGTCTAGTGAGTAAGGAGGCGCGAGGGACGACATGATGGCCCATGTGTTTACATCAAAATGTCTAGATTCCCTACGCATTCTGATTTACCCACATTGCTTGCATGTCAGCACAATGGATGACGTCAACTCTCATGACTCCCTCTGCTCAATTACTCCAAAGTTGCCCATCCCAGCTAGCTTTTCTTCCAATGTGTGCTTGAGGATTAGAGTTACCTTTTTTGACTGTATGCTACACCAGTGTGGCTTTTGGTTGAAAATATATGCGCTGTATGAATCCAATTAACATTTCTAATATATGACGAGCATTCTGGGACTTGTGCTTCATAGTCCTTCCTCCACAGTTTGATCTGCAGATTCTAAGACAACTCTAGAGCTATTGAACCTCGATCCATCTATAAAACCTTCTGATTTTAACTCAGAATTCTGTTATGCTTTTTTGCAAAGAAAGCTCTACTCTTTGCATTCATGTTTCAAACCTTTATAACCGTCTAAGAGTAATCTAACAACATAATCCTCTCACTTTAATATGCACCAAGCTCAATATCTAATCTAACAGTATAATAAAAGGCCCGATATATGTTTGTCCTATATGTTTGTCTGATGCAGTCATTGCCTGTTGTCACAACTAGAGGGAGCTGTTGCCTTAAGATATCTAAAGACAATGCCAATTTGCATAGCTCCGCCTGTTGCCAACGCTAGAAGGAGCTGTTGCCTTCGGATACATAGAGACAATGCCAATTTGCATAGCTCCGACTGTTGCCACCGCTAGAAGGAGCTATTGCCTCAGAATATGTAGTGGTCCTACTGTGTCAATGAAATCCTCTACTTTGGCCTGTGTACACGGCTTTCACACTAGCTGAGAATAAAAGGCTAGCCCTGGTTATCTAGAGCATGAACTAGAGCCAATTAGCATCCTGACTACTAGGCAGTGCAACACTCCTCACGTGACTGTCACAACAGGGCCTGCGCTTAACAGCTAATCCCTGTTCCATTTAAAAACATGTCTGAGCTCCCAACCACTTATTCTACTCCTTCCTCTATCATATTCACATGTTCTTTCTCTTGTTTTGTCCCACGCTATTTCTTAGAAGGTTTGCACACAAGCAGAGTGTCCTGTTGCCCCCCCCTTTTGTACAGATAATTATGTGTTCTGAAGTACCTTCGTGGAAACAATCCCGTTCATTGTCTGCTCTTTTCTTGGCTTCCACCATGTTTCCTCACCCAAAAGCCCAATTACCACACATGCGCGCGCGCTCACACACACCCACACCACTTTTCAACTATCTTGGTGGAGATTATCTGCAGATACAAGCATTGTGGAATCTAACCTTTCCCAATAACAGAAATGCATTCAGACAAAAATCATCATGCAGGTTTCTGATCAAAATGTCATACATGTTTGCTGTTAATAATGTGCTGTGTTTGATCCATTTGGGGAGTTGAAAATGGGTAATGTACCTTCTGCTGCCTTATTTCGTCTCAGAATTTCAAGGGCTCGTAACGAGCCCCATGTTCCCAGCCTCCTTGAGCGCCTTGAAACACTTGACTTGTGCATAGGCGCTTAATAAACCTTACCATACCATACTATTATTTCATTATTTTGGTTTGAGGAGCTTTTTGTGATGTCACTGTGAAACCCCTGCGACCAGTATTTTAATTTAGATTTGTAGGTGTCGCATTGGTGTGTGAAAGACAGAGACTAAGAGATCGCCCACTCCATTAGTTTGTAAGGAAATGTGTATTTTCCACACACCTTCTTGCTGCGCCACAATTATGTATGAACAAAGTTCCACAATCACATGGGTTGGGGATCCAATTAGTTTTGTTTATTGGCCTTTTCCGATTACACGTGTTTCGGCAGCTCGCGTTGTGTGTAATGGCCATTACACACGACGCGAGCTGCAAGAAACAAACATTTTCAGTAGATGGGATTTACCCCAGTACTATCTCAACATCTCTAAAAACATGCAGATATGAATAACGCTGAAGGATATGCCCTGATTTGAAACAGGCATAGTCAATGCCGAAACACGTGTAATAGGAAAGGACCAATAAACAAAACTAATTGGATCACCAACACATGTGATTGTGGAACTTTGTTCATACATAATTGTGGCGCAGCAAGAAGGTGTGTGGAAAATACACATTATATTATTACATTATTGCAGATTGGAAATTAATACATTAATGTCAAATTAGCAAAATGCTTATTTGCAGTTCTATATACATTATAAGGTTAAATATAAATATATCCAGGAGGAAAATCGTGGCGCGGCATAAAAGTTTGTTTTTGCAGTCAGGGTGAAAAGAATACATTGCACATTTCTGTGAAAACCTCCCTCAGATGCAGCCCGTAATGAAATGCTTTGCAATACACAATGGGCCTCATTACGACCCAGGCGTTGGACCATGGTGCTAATAGCACCATGGTCCATGTCGGTAACTTAATGTAGCCTACGGTGCCAGACACGACCGGAAACGTATTGCAAGTGCCTTCGAAAATATTGACTGTGAGGGCAAGGACCATTTCTATATGGTGCCTATTCAACGGTGCAAACGCTCACACCAAAAAAAACAACCTCTTTGATGACAGTCACTGAACCTGTGCACAACCAAACGCAATTGGTGCCAATTCATTCTCTATTAACCGCCTACGCAAGTCCTCTGAACACCCAAGAGAGCACGTGAGGCAAGTATATAAGAGGAAGTCAGATTTCAAAATGACGCAGAGAACACAAGACACAAGTGTGATTTGGAAAGTTGTTTTACAATGCAAGCGCGTCTGACAAACAGTACAGTAGGTAAGTGAAAGGTGTTATAGCCCACACACACATGCTAAGTTTTCGTGTAATCAAAGCACGTCTCAGCCGAGTGAAACTATTGGTTGTGTGACTTACGTCATCGAATATAAATATTCCACTCAATTAGACATAATGAAATATAAAAATGAGTGCATCCTCCCAATGCAAGAAACAAACTAACATTAACTTCACAGACCGTTTGATCTCACAGATAAATCGACCGGCAATTAACTATCTCAGAAAATAGAAATTCACTGATGAAATGTGTTATTCCTTCATGAGTCTTCTCTTGCATTTGTTTCAGCCCCCCCTTTTATCATTCGCATAAAGAAGTGAAAGCCTGCTATGAAAGAGAGAAGTATTGATGACATGATGGATTAAAGATGGCGGCTGGCATTTTATGGTATTGTCTCATTTGACCTAATGCCAATTTGAGCTACTCCCATTTGACTGCATCTTTTTGACCTAATTCGGTAGGTCAAAGGGTACACTTTAATTAAAAAAAGAGTTTTGGGGTGGGGTAAGGAAATAGGTTGAGGTGGTGGTAAGTCAGAGGGCTGTAGGGGTCTCCCGCTGCATTAGTGGGGATTGCGGGGTCTCCCTCCGCAATAGGTAAAAAAATAATTAGGTCAAATAAATTGTACCAAATGGGCAGTAGATCACGTTTTTTAGGTGAAACAAACCATATCCCATTTTATTGGGTCCCTGCAGCGTTACTGGGGCATCCCGGTCACCGACTAGAACTCCAGGAGGCAAAAGGGGCGCACTTTCTCTCCATTTCTAATCCACTTGGGAAGTGCTGAAGATTTATTGTCACTTCCTCCTTACAAGACTTTGTTAATTCTTACTTATACTGGAGTTCTAACAAGAAAGGCCATTTTACTGGAAGAACAGCCAGTCATACAAAACATCATTGCATTGCTTATTAATTCACCACTTGCTCTTTGATAAAAACCTAAAATGTAGCTTTCAAAACGTGTAACCAATAGCAGTCCTTTCCCCAAATTGTAATTGGTTATTTATAACGCGCTTAATACCCAGAGGTTTCTAAGCGCGGGCCTGGGGATTGAACCTGTGTTGCTCTGCGTCGTGTTGCCCCTGAGCTATCCTCCCGAGAGAATGTAACTCCTACAACTGTTTTTTTTTTTTATTCATCTTTTGGATAAAAAATGTAATTACATTTTTAAAGTTTTCAACTAACAATACCAACACCTTTTACTGCTGATAATTATCTTGAATATTTTTATATGTATGTATGAATATCTGTATATCTGGAATTTCTATTTCTATGGAGCACAGTTTTCATTGACAGTTCCAATTGTTAAATTACTAAATAATGTGATAATACTTTTAATTAATGATTCATCTCCATTAAAGCTCTAAACTTTTGAATGCACATTTTCCATTTTTTAAATTCTTTATTAACTATTTGACTTTTCAAAGATAATTTATTACGTTTTTAGTCCCTCTGTCGATGTCCCCTGTTTGACGCTTGGGATATGTGTATGTTCGCCATGGGGTGGGGGGCTGCTCTCCGCTCCATGATGCAGGGCCAATGGGTGGCGTGGGAAGGATCCGCTTGTCGCCCCAACAACCGGTGGGCCAAGAGTCAGAGGCTCACATGTGCACTATTACAGCTTGGGACCCTTTAGGGGATGTGCAACAGAGCGAGTCAAATAAAAACTGAAGACAGGGGACCCAGAACTCTTTAAGTTAGGACCCGCTATAAATCAGAACCAATTCAAAATAGTGGGTGCAGGAAAGAACCGTAGTCACGTCAGAGGGGTAGATACCAGAGTGAGTGGCAACGGAACCAGCTCAAACAAAAAAATTACCATTCTGACAATTGCCTTAGAATGTGCTTGAACCCCTTTTGAAGAAATGAGTGGGACCCAGAGGCTGGAGGATGGTCTTGTTGGAGGAAGAGAAGACCTGATATTAAAAGAGATGTTATCCATATTAGGTTTCATCAACTAAACTCATGGTGGCTCACTTGAACGGCTCACTTGAACCAAAGTGTATCCAAGGATTGTCTTTCCTCTCTTGCTCAAAGCGCCTAAATAAGTATTTGTTAAGGGTTTCTGGAACAGTGTTATTTTAAGTGAACTGAAAAATATTTTGCAGTTAATAATCTCAACTTTGTTTTGATGGTTTACATATTGTTGTTAACTTTTAATCCAATGATTCCAGGTCTCAATGAACGTTCCAAGGAAGGTAAAGAGTGCCGGGAGCACCAGATACTGAATCTCCTGCCTAGAACGTGAGACACTTGCGAGTCCAGGCAGGATTTGGTCTAACTAAACATGCGGGGGAGATTAATACGGTGGATTTCTCTGGTCCCGTAGCAAGGAGCCATATAATGGGGGCATTTATGAAAAAGGCAAAGTACTGTATAATGAATTTGTTTGCGTCTGGGAGCCAGCAATACAAAAAGAGGGGCTTTTGAGACTAGAGTACGCTTCCGACAGCCCCGGGGAGTGGTGAATAGCAACATTCTGGATGTTCAGAGCTGATGGGAGGAGGCAGCCGAAAGGTGTCTAAAATGGAGCATGAAAGCCAGCTTGACTCGATTGATTTGAGGTTTTACGGGACATGGTGGGGCTGAGCCGGATCCCGAGGTTACAATCCGACAAGGAGGAGACGGAGAGGCCACCAAGAAAAGATGGTGTATTGTTGGTCAGTCCAGCTGGAGCTGGAAAGATACACTCAGTAGTGACTCTGTTGTGCTGCATCTAGAGGTAGGTTGCGGGCCCTTCTGGCATTGAGGAGCTAGGAATGTGGTTGCCTGTGCATTCTGACCACTCTAATGGCTTCTCCTGCCCCAGTATCCAATGATGGGGCGTTCTTGATCTGGACCTGCTTCTGTGTCTGGGGGCCCCCCTTACATAGTTCAAACCCCGGCCCTTAGGAACTACTACCTGCCCTTTGTTCCCTATTCAGCAGTATTGTGGGAATTCAGCGCCTTCCCCACAATGTCTTACAGTCCTAGCCCTGGAGAATTCAAATCGCCCCCTTTGCACACCTTGCCAGGCAAGCGGTCCTGGCGTATAGCTCACGGGTAAAGGACTCACTTCTGAAACTGAGCTCCATTCAAATGGGTAATGATAACAGCTATCATTCCAGCGCTTAGAAGCGGGACGTATGCGGCATGAAGCGCTACACAAGCTACCTAATGATAATATGTGTTGGCACAGTCTGCAGCATGACATCTACCTTGTTATTTAATTATTCAATATGGTATTGTAAACCTTTTTATTTACACTCTTGCTTTCTTGACATTGTCCTCCACTGCAAACATTAAACTCACACTCAACTACACCCACTCACACTTAATAATACCATCTATGGCTCTCTGCCTTTGCATTCAGGTGAACGAAAACATCCTTTCTGAGTCCCAGTGCTGGCTCTGGAGCCTGGTTCGTTTACTGTATTTCACTGTGTGAATTTCTTTGCAAATTACCATCATGCTGATTTTAATGTATAGAAGAAAAAAAAACGTCCCAGTTTATGGGAAAATTACTTTGGTACGAATACTGCACTGATGGGAGCTTTATTTCGAACGCTCGAGGGCACACTTCACCCTGTGTTCCCGAGTAAAACTGCTGTGTTTGTAGCAGCAGAAGTCTATATAGAACCTACAACTAAAGGCGTTGAATTTCAGTGGTGTCGACTCAGCCTTTTAACCAGTTAAAAGAAGTGACATTGAGTTGGGCTATTCTGGGCACTAAAAATCCATGAGACAGTAGCAGCAAGAGCAAATACTCTTTAGAATAAAATGTGATTAGAATAATAATCAGGTTTAATTTTGCGGTTGTGACACTCTTCTTGTCAACAGGCATCTCAACATCCAACATACATGCCACAAAGACATTATGTGGTCAAAATAGCCTATGTGTGAGTACAAGCGAAGGCTGCAAAAAGCATTAAACCGAAACCTGCTACATTTTTTTTTTTAAAAGGCGATGAAAAGCTGTGGCCAGAGAAACGATCCCTCCCCCTTCCACCCACCGCATCGAGACAAGAGGGTGTGCCAACCGAGTACCAGAAAGTTTGCAAACAAATGTGTACCTGCTTCCGCACCTTACAATAAGAATCCAGCTGTCAACCGCTGGAGCAAGCTGGCTGATATCCACCTGCTTCCGATGACAATGAGAGAGAATGTATCTGAACATTACTGGGCTGCAGAGATGACCACTGAAGTGTGGGACAATGGAGAGTTTGTCACAGGTGCTTATGAGGACTGCCCGGACCAGGACTTGCCTTACGGTAACACCTACATCCCCATCCTCTATTCCATAGCTTTTCTGATTGGATTCTTCGGGAACATATTTGTGATTGTCTTGATGGTTAGGAAACAAGGCGCTAGGAGGCTGGTGGACACCTTCATCATCAACCTTGCAGTGGCCGACCTGGTCTTTGTCTGCACTCTGCCCCTATGGTCGGCGACGGTGGCTTCGGAACAGCAGTGGTACTTCGGCGATGCGCTTTGCAAGATCAGCAGTTTCGTCATCATGGTCAACCGCTGCTCCAGCATCCTCTTCCTGACCGGCATGAGCGTAGACCGCTACCTGGCGATTGTGAAGCTGATGGACTCAAGGTGTGTCCGCACAAGGAAGTGTGTGTTTACCACGTGCCTCACGGTCTGGCTCATATCGTTCCTCATGGGCATTCCTTCGCTCGTCTTTAGGAAGACCTGGACGGAAGAAGATACAAACACCTCCTACTGCATGGAGGAGATGTCACCGATGGTGAGTGGCATCAAGCTTACTCTGCTCCTTTTTACCTTTGTGCTCCCTATGTGCACCATCTTGTTCTGCTACTGTTCCATTCTGTTTCGCCTAAGCACCCATATCTATCCGGGGAAGCGGACAAAGAACTCCCTCAAGATCATCTTCACCATCGTTGGTACCTTCATCTGCTGCTGGTTGCCCTTTAACCTCCTCAGCGCTATCTACCTTTTCTCAAAGATGGAGTGGACGAACCTCACCTGCTCTTCAGCCACTGCCTTGAAGTGGTCCTTGAGCATCACGGCTTGCTTTGCCTTCATGAACAGCTGCGTGAACCCAATCATTTATATCTTTCTTGATCGCTACTTCCGGTACCAGGTGCTACGGACGACCTTCACTCTGTTACCAAGGTCATTATTCAATGGACGAAGGCCCAGTTTAGGGTCCTCGTGCTCCCTTCCAAGTGAAAGTTTCAGCATCTTCTCCGCCAAGACGAAGTCAACAGTCATCTAACTCAACTAAGCCCACTCTCAGACAAAAAAAGAAGTCGAAGGACGTTGCGCCGCAAGTTCTCCATTGGCTTTGAAGGAATTGGAATAAACATGTCTTACTAGAACTCATCAAGAACCGCATTTCGGCATTAAAGGTATTTCTGAAAGCGATATCCGATTTTCTCTGCACTTAATTCACCGTGACCCAGAACAATTCAAGAAAACAGCACAATTAGAACTATTTGAAGCCACCTAAACCACACCTGCTGTCAAATGTAGTTATAGCTGATAGACGCCTTCTTAGGATGCTGCACTGTTCCTCTGGCAATCATGGTTTGGCAACTAGGTCCTTTTTTTATTGAGAATGATATGGTGTGACATTATTAAAAGCTTTCACCAGTGCAAGTGCAATTGTGGAGAGTATCAGTAGTAGGGCAAAAAGCATGCACTGAAAAAATAGGCGCATTGCACTAAAGCAGACTTTGCTCCAGTGCTAATGCTGCAAAGTTTCTATATTCTGTCCCTTGAAATATAATATTTGTAGTTAATTGAGTGACTATGGCTCTTAAGTTCTATGTAAATGGGCTATCTTTGGTGAACTGGTAGAATTCTGCAGGTATGTTAAATTTTCCGTTCAAGCTATGCCGGCAGAATTGAGCGTTCACAAAGTATTTCACTGTTAATGCCCACAAACTCAGCTATTGGACAATTGAGTATTTGGGGACTATTATTGGTATGGGTAACTATGTTGAGAATTTGAATCCTCCAGTTGATATTCTCCTGGGATGTGACTCTCGGTTCATCCTAATTCAAGGAGCAGAGTTGATATCCTCTGTGATTTGACTCATGGTTCCTCCTATTTCAAAGAGCAGAGTTTATATCCTCCTGCAATGTGACTCTCTGTTCCACCTATTTCGAAGAGCAGAGTTGATATCGCCTTGTGATGTGATTCTCGGTTCCTTGTATATCAAAGAGAAGAGTTGATATCCCCTGTTATGTGACTCTCGGTTCCTGCTATTTCACAGAGCAGAGTTGATATCCCCTGTGATGGGACTCTCGGTTCCTCCTATTTCAAAGAGCAGAGTGGATATCCCCTGTGATGTGACTCTCGGTTCCTCCTATTTCAAAGAGCAGAGTTGATATCTCCTGTGATGTGAGTCTCTGTTTCTCCTATTTCAAAGATTAGAGGTGATATCCCCCATGATGTGACTCTCAGTTCCTGCTATTTCAAAGAGCAGAGTGGATATCCCCTGTGATGTGACTCTCGGTTCCTCCTATTTCAAAGAGCAGAGTTGACATCCCCCTGTGATTTGACTCTCGTTTCCTCCTATTTCAAAGAGCAGAGTTGATATCTCCTGTGATGTGACTCTCGGTTTCACCTATTTCAAAGAGCAGAGTTGATATCGCCTTGTGATGTGACTCTCGGTTCCTTGTATATCAAAGAGAAGAGTAGATATCCCCTGTGATGTGAATCTTTGTTCCTCCTATTTCAAAGAGCAGAGTTGATATCCCCTGTGATGTGACTCTCGGTTCCTTTCAGTTTCAAAGAGCAGAGTTGATATCCCCTGTGATGTGACCCTTGGTTCCTCCTATTTCAAAGATTACAGTTGATATGCCTGTGATGTGACTTTCGGTTCCTGCTATTTCGAAGAGAAGAGTTGATATCCCCTGTGATGTGAGTCTCTGTTTCTCCTATTTCAAAGATTAGAGGTGATATTCCCCGTGATGTGACTCTCAGTCCCTCTATTTCAAAGAGCAGAGTGGATATCCCCTGTGATGTGACTCTCGGTTCCTCCTATTTCAAAGAGCAGAGTTGATATCCCCTGTGACGTGACTCTCGGTTCCTCCTATTTCAAAGAGCAGAGTGGATATCCCCTGTGATGTGACTCTCGGTTCCTCCTATTTCAAAGAGCAGAGTTGATATCCCCTGTGATGTGAGTCTCTGTTCCTCCTATTTCAAAGATTAGAGATGATATCCCCCCGTGATGTGACTCTCAGTTCCTGCTATTTCAAAGAGCAGAATTCTTAGGAACCAAAGAGCTTTCAAAGAAACTCTGACAGGACAAGAATGGCAAAATAATTTGACAAAGACTAGAAAAACACGATCCATATCTCACAAGCTATATTACGGCTAAGATGAATATATAGTGAGGTATTTTCGTCTATAAGAGACATTTATTGAATGATTTGGGTAATTTAATTTTGTGATATGCATTTTTGGGAAATACAGGGGTTTCCAGTCACTGTAGAAGATTTCACGACCATGTCTACTAGATTAATTTGTGTGACTTCAGGGGTGCCTGTGGCAATTGCTGAATGTTGGGGTGCTTTCATGCAGTAGATGGCTTTGCAGGGAATTTCAATAATTGTGCATGTATTTTAGCCATATATGGTGTGATTGTAATCATTTTAAGCAAGCATTAGGATGTACCATTCCTTTTAAAGTGTGCGACATTTGGAAAGAGCGCTGGAGTTTAAAGAGCTTCAGAGATATTCCAGAATGCATTAATTTCTGCCTAATTTGGCCTATCCAGCAGCGGCTGAGTTAGAGATGTGGGGTCCTGGCAATGTTTTACTTTACTTTGTATGTCTTGTGCATATCTTTGGTACCTTGGGGTGGGTATAGCAAGTTTAGAGAAGGGAGATCGTGTAAAGGTGTGTATGTATTTCGGGGGCAATGCTGGCATTTTTAAGCAAGTTTCGCAAAGTTTGCAGTCGCTTCAAATATTTTAAGGGGGAATTAAGTCTTTCACATTTTTGTCAGGAATTACAAAGTGTAAAGAATCAATGTTATTATATGTGTAGATAAATTGGGGTGAACCTCCAGTCCAGGAAGACTTAATTGTCAGTTTGCAAATACAGCATTGCATAGGAAATAATTGAGCATTAATTATTGTGTTAGTATGCTTAACAAAAACCTGCACCCACACAGCATTAATTGCATTAATCACTTTCCTTTTCTGATAAGCTGGATACAAAAAAATAAGAATGCTTAAAACGTTTGCTGATATATAGCGTGTGCTGATATATAGCGTGCCAACTATTACCGGCAGGTTTTGAATTCTGTATGCATCCTCCAACTTAGGTTTATGTTAATTTCATTTCTTTTTAAATACTGCATTAAAAACATTGTTTATAAATGATCTATTGTAAAAAAAAAAAAGTGTTTCTCTTTTCAGTGCAAACACAATCGCAGTTTGTCTCATCTATTGCTTGACGCTAGAGGGGGCACAACCCACAATCCTAGCCCACTGCCCCTTTACACCCACGCGTTGCACCCAGTTATTCAGCGCACTATTTTTTCACATTGCTTTTTTTGTAGGCTTCAATTTTACTCACAACTGGCTGTACCTGATATTCCACATGACCTTTTATTACTCTCTCTAATTTTCTCTCCCTCTCTCTGTCTCCCTGGAAACTCCCCCCCCCCCCCCACACTCTCTGGCACTCTCTTCAAACTCGTTTGTTCTCTGTCTCTGTATGCCTATTCTCCTTCTCTCTAACATTGTGTCTATTTCTCTCTATCCCTGACTGTATGTCTCTTTCTCTCCATGCCTCCACTCTCTCTCTATTGGTGTCTATTTCTCTTCATCACTGTATGTCTCTGTCTCTCTTTGCCCCCCCTCCCTCTCTCTCTTTCTCTTCTCTCTCTCTTTCTTAATGTGCCAGTCTTCTTGGGGATACAAATGTGTTTTTTCTTTTTGTTACTATATATATATAAAAAAAAATTGTGTGCACTTCCCCTCTATGCCTCACTGTATGTGTCTTTCTCTTTATGCCTCACTGTATGTCTCTGGCTCTCTATGCCTCTACCCCCCCTCTCTCTCTCTCTCTCTCTCTCTCTCTCTCTCCCCCTCTCTCTATAAGTGTGTCTATTTCTCTGCCTCACTGTATGTCTCTGGCCCTCTATGCCTCCTCTCTCTCTCTCTCTCTCTCTCTCTCTCTCTCTCTCTCTCTCTCTCTCTCTCTCTCTCCCTCTCTCTCTCTCCATGCCTCTATTTCTCTCTATGCCTCACAGTATGTCTCTGGCTCTCTGTGCCTCTTCCCCCCCCCCTCTCTCTCTCTCTCTCTCTCTCTCTCTACCTCTCTCTCTCTCTCTCTGTCTATTTCTCTCTCTGGCTCACTGCATGTCTCTGTCTCTCTATGCCTCTTATCTCTCTCTCTCCCGTCTCTCTCTCTCCCTCTTTCTCTATAAGTGTGTCTATTTCTCTGCCTCACTGTATGTCTCTGGCACTCTATGCCTCCTCTCTCTCTCTCTTTCTCTCTCTCTATTTCTCTCTATGCCTCACTGTATGTCCCCGGCTTTCTATGCCTCTCCCCTCTCTATATATAATCGTGTGCATTTCTCTCTCTGACTCACTGTATGCCTCTGGCTCTCTATGCCTCATCTCTCTCTCTCTCATTCTCTTTCTCTCTCTCTCTCTCTCTCTGTCTATTTCTCTCTATGCATCACAGTATGCCTCTGGCTCTCTATGCCTCATCTCTCTCTCTCTCATTTTCTCTCTCTCTCTTTCTCTCTCTCTCTCTCTCTCTCTCTCTCCCCGCCTCTTTCTCTCTCTCCCACCCCCCTCTCTCTCTCTCTCTCTCTCTCTCTCTCCCCCTCTCTCTATAAGTGTTTCTATTTCTCTGCCTCACTGTATGTCTCTGGCCCTCTATGCCTCCCCTCTCTCTCTCTCTCTCTCTCTCTCTCTGTCTATTTCTCTCTCTGGCTCACTGCATGTCTCTGTCTCTCTATGCCTCTTATCTCTCTCTCTCTCCCGTCTCTCTCTCTCCCACTCTCTCTATAAGTGTGTCTATTTCTCCGCCTCACTGTATGTCTCTGGCACTCTATGACTCCTCTCTCTCTCTCTCTCTCTCTCTCTCTCTCTCTCTTTCTCTCCATGCCTCACTGTATGTCTCCGGCTCTCTATGCCTCTCACCTCTCTATATATAATTGTGTGCATTTCTCTCTCTGACTCAATCTATGCCTCACCTCTCTCTCTCTCATTTTCTCTCTCTCTCTCTTTCTCTCTCTCTATCTCTCTCTGTCTATTTCTCTCTATGCATCACAGTATGCCTCTGGCTCTCTATGCCTCATCTCTCTCTCTCTCTCTCTCTCTCTCTCTCTCATTCTCTCTCTCTCCCTCTCTCTCTCTCTATTTCTCTCTATGCCTCACTGTATGTCTCCGGCGCTCTATGCCTCTCCCCTCTCTATATATAATTGTGTGTATTTCTCTCTCTAACTCACTGTACGCCTCTGGCTCTCTATGCCTCATTTTCTCTCTCTCTCTCTCTCTCTCTCTCTCTCTCTCTCTCTCTCTCTCTCTCTCTCTCTCTCTCTCTCTGTCTATTTCTCTCTATGCATCACAGTATGCCTCTGGCTCTCTATGCCTCATCTCTCTCTCTCTCTCTCTCATTTTCTCTCTCTCTCTCTCTCTCTCTCTCTCTCATTGTGTCCATGTTCTCTCTATGCCTCAGTGTATGCATCTGGCCCTCTAAGCCTCTTCTCTCTGTCTCTCTCTAAGTGTGGCTATTTCTCTGTATGCCTCACAGTATGTCTCCGCTCTCTATACCTCTTCTTTCTCTCTCTCTCTCTCTCTCTCTCTCTCTCTCTCTCTCTCTCTCTCTCTCTCTCTCCCACCTCTGTCTCTCTCCCTCTCTGTCACTCTCTCTCATTGTGTCACTTTTCTCTCTCTGCCTCAGTGTATGCCTCTGGCTCTCTCTGCCTCCCCCCCCCCCCCCTCTCTCTCTCTCTCTCCCACCTCTGTCTCTCTCCCTCTCTGTCGCTCACTCTCATTGTGTCACTTTTCTCTCTCTGCTTCAGTGTATGCCTCTGGCTCTCTCTGCCTCCCCCTCTCTCTCTCCCCTCTCTCCCTCTCTCCCTATCTCTCTCTCTCTCTCTCTCTCTCTCTCTCTCTCCCACCTCTGTCTCTCTCCCTCTCTGTCACTCTCTCTCATTGTGTCACTTTTCTCTCTCTGCCTCAGTGTATGCCTCTGGCTCGCTATGCCTCTTCGCCCCCCCCCACTCTCTCTCTCCCTATCTCTCTTTCCCCTCTCACCCTATCTCCCTCTCTCCCCCTCTCCCTTTCTCTCTCTCTCTCTCTCTCTCTCTCTCTCTCTCTCTCTCTCTCTCTCTCCCACCTCTGTCTCTCTCCCTCTCTGTCACTCTCTCTCAATGTGTCACTTTTCTCTCTCTGCCTCAGTGTATGCCTCTGGCTCTCTATGCCTCTTCTCCCCCCCCCACTCTCTCTCTCTCCCTATCTCTCTCTCTCGCCCTCTCTCTCCCTCTCTCTCTCGCCCTCTCTCTCTCTCTCTCATTGTGTCTATTTCCCTCTCTGCCTCAGTGTATGCCTCTGGCTCTCTATGGGCAAGAGTCACGGGGGTCATTTGCACATTTGCAAGATCCAGCCCAGCCATTGATGGCAGTACAGCAATCAGAGATAAAATACAGATATCTTGAACGGAGGAGTGGAGTTTCTGAACGGAGGAGTGGAGTTTCTGTGTTTTATCATGGTTAAAAGAAGTATGAGAGCAGCAGCGACAGAGGCCTCCCCCGAGGTGGGGACCAGTTTAGCTTTTACAGACATACATTGCCATCTCATGTACCCTCAAAGAATGTCACCCTCACGCTGTACCGGGAGCTGAGTAAAGTGGTGTGGTCCGAACATGCCTTGTAAAGGAGCAGGGGGTCAGCTGCAGGCTCTACCATTGTCTTTTTCGTTTTCTATTTTTCGTCAACAATTCGTTTTTGTGGCTTTTGTACCAAATGTGCGGATTCAGCAAAGCCATCAGTCAATCCGTTCCCAACACCTAAAAATAAACATTGCCTTTGTGCTCACAGAAGAAGCAGATATGGATTTTAATCTGAACAAAACCGTTTCCTCGAAAGATGGACATTTTGAGAGACTGAAGGGTGCGTATTCTCAGCAAAAGAGTCTCTTAAAATCAAAATGATTTAATTTTATTAAAATTGTAAAATTCACTCTTTTTCAAAATCTCACAATTTTATAATTTGGATTTCTAATGATTACTTCTTGTATTCGTCATCATAGTAAGAACTTTACACATTTTCCAAACCTAGAAAAACTATGCAAACACTTTGCTGATAGAAAGTTATCATTCTAAAATGGAGAGTCTGGTAAACATGTACTGCATTTTTTTTTTAATATACAGAGGGTAAGGGGAAGGGGGACCAATAGCATCAATGAGCGTTCCTGGCTGATTTGTTTAGACCCAAAGAACATAAGAATGACTGCGGATCTTTATACTTGACAAACGTGCCCACAATAAAAGGGTTAAGTGCTTGAAATACAAGATGCATCCTGGACGTGGCTCTCATTTCCTTTTTACACAAAACTGACCACAATATTAAAGTTTTTGTGACCATGAACAATATATTCTAGCAATGGGTGAACCTTGAAGTGCTTCACTAGAATGCCAGTTTGAACCTTTCGAGATATGGACGCAATCTTCATGAGCCATCGGACACTGCATAGAGATGGCTCCGGAGTCGAATCAGGGAGATTTGGCAAATGTCCGATTTTGCTCGAATCAATTCCAGCTAATGTGAGAGCTAGCTCACTCTGGCTGGCATTGGGATAAACACATTTGTAATCCATGTGGATTTTAAGAAAGGAGGGGAAGCTTCTAAAACCCCTTTTGGCACCAGGATTGAAATACGCTTATGTATCCCATTCATTGTGCAAACAAAGTGCGCCCTATTCTCAAAGGGTGTCTGAATGTGTGCAGCACAGAAGCCACCATTCAGATGCCTTTCTTTAACCCTTTGCACATTTGCGAAAATATTGGGGGCCTGATTTACAAAAGCGATTTAGAAAGGGGGAAATCACATTGAAAACTCTTTGTAAATGAGGCCCACAGGCTTTTCTGTGCATTTCCAAGTGCATGCCAAATCGACAAATGAAATACTCTTTGAAATGTATAGGAAAGTAATCACATTCCATTGTGCCTATGTGAATATAAACTGCTGATGTACCACTTGCATCTAATTCCATCAAACAGGGGCGGGAATGTTTTTTATTCAAATTTCACAATGAAAGACCAGTGTGGATGCTAGGAGGCTATCATACATTAGTGTATGCAAAGGGACTGCACAGTGCATCATTTGCACAGCTGGACACTAAAATGCACAGGTCTCCTTTGCGCGTTTCTAAAATGTACGCAAATGGAGAAAAAAAAAGCACATCCTCTGCACTTTTTTCATTTGCATTCATCCACATTAGTGCCCGGCGTGGGTGTGGTCTTTGCCTCCCAGCCAATGAGGAGGGTCAGAAGCCCCTACTCCGAGCCTCCTCGTAGCTTCGTACCGGTAGACCACCATCTTCCCCCACCGGATATTCAGGCATAAGTGTTCCCCTGCACCCCCGGGTGCCCATCCCTGCACCCCCACACTCTTTTCCCACACATTTAGTCCTCTCCCCACACACACCCCACTTACCTTGCGCTGCTGTCCCTCGCCGTCACCGGGAACAGTAGGTGCTATTTGCTACACCTCTGGGAGAGGATGGCACTGATAATGAAAGAAGTTTCAGAAAACCTGAAAGCAGGTCAGGCTCTGGTCAAGCAGTGGCACGGCCAGAACGGCAACCTGGTGGCATTTACTCCAGACCAGCTTGTATTAGTTATGGTACCTACAAGGCAGAGGGCCTTAAAGGACAATTGGATTGGACCCTTCAAGATTGTAGGCAAACCTGGAGAGGTCAACTATTTAGAGTACTTGGGCAACCCCAAGGAGGCCTCTAGGGTCTATCACACAAACTGCTTGAAGGCTTATGTTTCCAGACCTGAACTAGGAGCATTGCTATTAGCCTCTGATCAAGAGGACGAAGTGAGTGAGCCTCTCCATGATCCAGGCTTGAGCCCTTGGGGCCAGCATGATATTCTCACTGGCAACAGTCTCCCTGTCAAAACCAGGGTTTACAGAATGTCAGATCATTCAGAACACATGACAAAGGAAGAGGTCAAGAAGATGCTTGATCTCGGGGTTATTGAGCCATCTACAAATCCATGGGCTAGTCCAGTTGTACTAGTGCCAAAAGCAAGAACCAAAGAATTGAGATTCTGTGTGGACTAAAGAGCTCTTAATGCAGTTGCCATGACTGATGCCCATCCTTTACACAGGACAGATGAACTGGTGGACAAACTTGGTTCAGCCAAGTTCTTCAGTACATTTGACCTGACCTCAGGCTATTGGCAAATGGCTCCGACAGACCATGCCAAGGTGAAAACTGCACCCTCCACCGAAAGAGGCTTATAGCAGTGTAAGGTTATGCCTTTTGGACTCAAGATTGCACCGGCTACATTTCAGAGGATCGTGAATCAAGTTCTGAATGGATTAGAGGACTTCTGCATGGCATACTTGGATGACATTGCAGTGTTCAGACCCACTTGGGAAGAGCATCTTAACCACCTAGGATATGTTTTGCAGGCTCTGTAACCGGTCCATCAGACCATAAAGGTTAGTAAATGTCAAATCG
Source organism: Ambystoma mexicanum (assembly GCF_040938575.1). Classification (NCBI taxonomy): domain Eukaryota; kingdom Metazoa; phylum Chordata; class Amphibia; order Caudata; family Ambystomatidae; genus Ambystoma; species Ambystoma mexicanum. Next base: position 161,850,813 of record NC_090938.1, on the reverse strand, counting down.
GTCACAGTAAAGTAGTCTACCTTGGACATGAGGTAGGAGGAGGTGAGAATAGGCCATTGCCTAGCAAAGTACAAGCTGTAGAAGACTGGGTCCACCCCATCTACTCAGACTCTAGTGAGAGCCTTCCTAGGTTTCACTGGGTATTACAGGAACTTCATAGAGAACTATGGGGCCATAGCTTCTCCCTTAAATGTGATCTCCTCACCCAAATTCCCCAAGAAGGTCAGGTGGAATGAGGAGTGCACTAAGGCTTTTGAAGACTGAAGAAAGCCCTTTGTCAAGCTCCAGTCTTGAGAACTCCTGGCTACAGCCAAACCTTCATTGTACAAACAAATGCTTCTAACACAGGGATAGGTGCAGTTTTGAGCCAACTGGATTAGAAAGGCAGGGAACACCTTATCTGCTTCAACAGTGGGAACCTGAAGGACCATAAGACATGGTGGGCAACTATAGAACGTGAATGTTTTGCCATTGTGTGGTCTCTGAAGAAGTATAGGCCATCCTTGTATGGTTCTACTTTCATTATTCATACTGACCACCAACCCTTGAGATGGTTAATAAAAATGAAGGGCCAAAATCCAAAATTGTTGAGATGGCCAATCGGCCTCCAAGGGTTTTATTTCACCATAGAACACAGGTCAGAGTGTAATCACTAAAATGCTGACGGTCTCTCTAGAAAGTATGACCGACTGGAATAGGAGATTCATCCAGGAGTGGATTAAATCCTCCTGTCCCTTAGTCTGTGGGGACGAGTGTTAGGGAGAATTCTCATGTCTGTGCTAATTCCCTTCAACCTTAGAGACCCCCCAGCTCTTTTGCTGGATTTTAGGACTTGTAATTGTAACCCTGGAGTGAGTGAGACCTTTTTTCTCACTCCCCCATGTGTTTTGACCTGATTTGGATTATCTGTTTTCACTTTTTGTGAAGTCTGACAAACTCCATTGGCATCTAAGTTTTGTACGTGACACACAACACCTCCAGTGCAGTGTCACAGACAAATCCTTTAGATTTCTCATAAGGTTTAAATACCTTTTCTTGTTTGAACTACCATTCCCAAGAATAGTAAAGTGAAATTGACTTTACTTGCCTTTTCTCTTTGTAGGTCCAGCACACCCCATCTTATCTGGAGTGCTGGGTGGTTACCTAGTAGCCCCTTATCCTACATTCTCATGTAACATTTTTATGTTGCCCTCACTACTTTAAATGGCTGGTGGCAGTGGTTTAATTTTCCTACCCTTGTGCTTATTTACCGCAGGCTGAATCCTCAGCTGCAGTACAGCACCATGGGTGACCATTTTGTCAAAATGACCCCCGTCTTCTTTTTTTGCCATTTTCTGTTTGTGACTCTTTCTTGGCGTTTACTCTGTGTGTTGAAACAGATTTGAGCCCTTTGTTCATTTTGCCTTTGGTGGGTTTCAGCCCTGAAACCCACCTCTGGCTCTAGTGTGTCTGGAAAGGCAGGATGTGAGGGAGGTTTCCGAAACTCTCCTGTCCCTTGTATCTAGGAATGCCTGAATGCAACTAGTCCTGATTGACTGGCTCTCTGTCCTTTCAGTACAGCGACCCTGCTGTGTGATTGACAGCCTAGGTTGTGCATGAATGTGAGAAACCTGCTTAAAAGGCGAGGGTTTTGGGGCTAGAGGCAGAGTCGACCACTAAGAGAAATACCTGACAAAGAAACTGTGAACGAAGCTTGCTGCATCCTGCTGAACCTTTGAATTGCCGGGTGAAGCCCTGCTGCTCTGGTGAAACTCCTTTTTCAATTTGACAGAGAAGCTCCGGAAGGGACGACTTCTTCCCTTGGGTTAATAGGACCAACTAACCCTGAGACGAACTCCACTGGACCATCTTCCTTGACTGGCTGTACTTCTTCGCTGCTGCAAGAACCGTGTGCCAGTGGTCGTTAAATGCGTAGTCGAGTGCAACGTCTGAAATCCGTCCAGAAGTTCCAAGATTCTCCTAAGGACCCTCCAGAAGCAGGACGACCAGAGCTCAAGTCCCCTCTCCATAGTGCAGGACCCAAGGAGTGAAGGAAGCCCAACCGGTATGCGAGATCCGTGACTGTGCTGTTTACAAAGCGCTGAAACCGCGAAGTGCTGCTGAGCTGAAAAGAGCCCATAGCTGCTGATGACCTCTCGACTACCGCCACAGGAGCCCTCCAGATGACCCCTTCTTGTCCCCACGACTGAGGCTCAGGAACACAGGGTCTGCACCGCTGTAACAGGACAGAATCCAGCTGGACCACTTTTCTTCAAACCAGAGGTACTGTTTAAGACTTGGGGTACCTACCTCACTGTTTTTTGGCTGTGCCCTTCTCAGTTGGGAATTGCACTAGCTTACCTTTAGAGTTGATCCCAACTCTCCTTCCACAGGTTTCCCAGTGTGTGACCCTACAAGTGATTTAATTTAACAAACTCTCTAACTTTGTGCAAGATTTTGATTCTAAGAAGTGTCTCAGCTCCATAGACTGTTTCAAATTGACTTTGGCCGTCCTGGCTCCCTGCAGACTCTTCTAGCCCATTGACTTTATATTGTTTGTCCCTCATAGGTGGTAACTTGTTTTAGACTGTACTGCTGGGAAAGGCTTGTCTAGATTTCATTGGAAGATTTAAGTGTCCTCACATATACTGAGAACATAATCTTTTTCCCTCCTTATACTTTTCCTTTCTGCAACCTCGGAATCTGCAAAGTGTAACCAGTGGGATATTATAAATGCCATTACTGTCCTTGTGATTGAAGTCACCCCAGGGTGTAGGAATTGTGTATGAAGCACATCCAAAGATTATCCACTAACTTGTGCTGATCCTGAAAAATATTTTTGAACTATAATTTTATTGTTACGTGAATTGCCTTTTTTACAAATATGCATTTAAAACTTGATGTTGAATAAATAAATAATTATTTATAACTGAAACCTTGAGTGTAAGTGTTACTTGGTTACTTGTATTGAACGATTTCATTGCTACAGCTCTACAGTTCACATTTATACCCCTCTTGAGATAAGCCTGGCTGCTCAGTCACACTACCAACTTGTGTCGTACTGACCTATACTAAATGTTGGTTTACCTAATACCTGGCAGATAAGTGTTGTGTAGTCTCACACAGAGTGACTACATCAATTCTTACCTAACAAAAACCTACCTTTTTTATGTTGAGCTAGAGCTTCTTCTTTTGTCAGTTGTCCTGCCGTAGTTTATCTAGTGCCAAGATGCCTTTCTGTGTATGCTGTGCTTTAGAAATAAACATAACATAATATCTGTGGCGCGATTCAAATGGGTGCACTGCAGGCTGAACACAGATGTCAGGTGCAAAACTCACTGAGCTACTGTGCTGCCATAAGGGTTTATATATACACAGATTACAAAAATGTAAAACACTGTGCACACATTTACCATAAGTGAGCAAGATAGCTCAGTAAGTGAATGCACTTGTCACAGAGATCTGTGCCAATATAAAGTGCACAGGCAGGATCAGCGCCAGGACCTTACACGCGTTCCAAGTGAAATGATCCCTCAACCTTGCAGGGAACCCTGTAATTCTGACAAAAGAATACTTAACAGCTTGTGGGTAATAATAAGCAGCGCTCAGATGCCTGAGGGTTCGAAGTGCTATATACATGCTAAATTATTATAAGTGTCATGAAAGATTTCAGCTGGCCTGCTGGCTGCCTTTCTTTGTTCTGCTGCAGAGAGTGCAATAAACATTCCCAGGATAATCACAGACACGTTTCACCCTGCTTCTAGCTCTTTGCTGTGAAGGAGAGAATATGCTTGCAGATTAATGAAATGAAAGGTCTGACTCGTGCTATGCAACTCGATGAAACCAGGGAAGCCAGCTTTGTAATCAGCATTAGGAACATATATTCACCAACATACAGTTAGTGACGACACTCGCAATTTTATTTAGCTCTTGATGTTTCATGGTACAGACAGAGATCTCAAATTCCAGTGGTGCATTCTGGTATTTGTAGCCTGACATTTCTTACAGAAAAATGAAAACTACATCCAGAGTCAGACTGCAAATAAGAAATACAGCACGGCTGGAATACTCTCATCTGACAAGGGCAGTGGTCGAAGTGTAAGAAAAGAAGCAGTAGAACAATGTTCCCTGCTGGCCTGTTCCCCTGCTCCCCACAAACCCCATCACCACACCCACTTATACATGCAATCCAAACCCCAAACAAACACACTTGCTGTTTAAGTGAATGTTCAGTGCAAGGCACTCAAGTGCAAGTTTCAACTTCTTCCTACACTTTTATTTTAAAACTAAACCATCCCGGAACGGTTTCTTTTTTTAATTAAAAGTATATGAACAGTAAAATATAACAGTAGAGGAGCACCGCTCCCGACCACTTCGACCACTGGACAGGGGATAGTAACGTCTGCACACAGATGCTCTGGGTTTACACGTGTTTAACAAGGAGTAACTCCCATGGTCAAATTAAATGCAAAAGCTCTGATTGGTTTAGAGCCAGTGGGCCTCATTACAACTCAGGCGGTAAGGGTTTTACGGCGGCGTAAACAGCGCCGACCCTTACCGCCTGAGTACGAGGTCCCTTAGCGCCATGGCGGACTTAACACCTGCTTTTAGCAGGTGTTAAAATCCATGGCGCTAAGGGACCATGGAGTTAATTACGCCACCGTAATTTACGGTGGCGTAATTAACGCCTTCCCCACTCCCATTATGCCCTATGGGGCAAAATGGGAATGGGGAAGGGAAAATGGGAAAATGGGGATTTACCGCGCCGCCAAGGTTGGAATGGGGCGGTAAGTCCGCCTACCACCATGGCGTAAACGTAGTTTACGCCATGGTGGTAAAGTCACGGCCCAGGCGGTAACTTACCGCCTGGGTCGTAATGAGGCCCAGTGCCACTTAAAATATGAACATTCCCTTGGCGTGTTTGAGTGGATTTGTGCACACGGAGGAGAAACTCAAGACCCTCAAGAGCTCAAGACCCTCCCTTCAATGAATACTCCTCCATAACACCTGGGTCCACACACCGTCCAATCCCACCTAACCTGAGACGGCGTGACTGCCCCATCCATTTCTGCCCTTGGTTGCTTGTAGATCCCCCGCTGCCAAATTGCCCCTTCCCCCTCCTATCCCCTGGTGTTAGCTCCCTTCTATCTCTGCTGGCCTCATCATCTCCTTCCACCTTTGAAAGGTGCTCCATTGCTACCCTACGACTACTATTAGCATTATTAGCAATAATAATAATAATAATAATAACAACACATTGCAACAACTAATACTGGTTATGCCCCACATGAATGCATTTTCGTTGTTGAGATATGCAGGCTATAGGCAAGGGGGTCCCCAAACATCATTTTGAAATGGTCCCTCACAGATCTTCAGGTTTCAAACAGCCAATATGATCGAACCAGTTGCATTGCAGAATAAGAGATGTTGCACTTTGTGCTTAGAAACCCACAGCGACTGTATGAAGCACTTTACAAATGCATGCAAATAAGTAATCGGACTAAAATCAGTTGCTTGCATTATTTTCAGCCCTACGCCTCTATTCTAGCACCTGGGCAGACGAGAAGGAGGGTGAAAGCGCTCTTGTGCCCACATGAACTGTCTGCTCGCAGCACAGCGGATGTGGTTTGTGACCACACTCGTGAAACAGCGCTTGCAGAAACTCGTATTCTGGTGGCATTTTCCAGAAAGTGGAAAATATAAGGTAGAACAACTTTAATCTGCCTGAAAAAGACTGAGTAGCTTCTAAATCATTATTGTTAATAGGCATCTTCACAAGCAAAGATGTTGCTGCGAGTTTTTTTGCACAAATTGTTGGCACTTTCTGCCAGTGCTCTGTGATCAGCCAGCTCACTGTGAGGCAAGGAAAGCTGAGTATTGCATTCAGTATTCACACACTATAGGAATTAATAATAATTTGATATTTATATATCGCTTTGATCCAAAGCACTTTACATAGCACATATTTACATACACTAGCTATACCCGGCATAACATACACCATTCTAGCATATTGTAAAGGTTATTAATTTAATATCATTGCTCTTTCATTTAATTATTTATTCACTCATATTTTATTGTAAACACAATTAACAATCTCGTTATTCTCAGATACAACACTTAATGAGTCGAATGATCTAACTCTTAAGAGGGCAACGTATAGTTAGTTGCCCGTGACTGAATATAGGTTTCGGAAGGTATATGCAGATTCTGTCAAAACTCTGCCCCGGTGACTTATTAATGATCATTGGAAAGGCTAAACGTATAGGAAAGTGTCTTGTTTTGAATTTGAAAGGCATATTTGTATCACATGGAATAGCGATATGCACGGTACAAGAACAGTATCTAAGTTTAATCCACCTGTTACACGGGCCTCTATGATGTATCTTTGTAGACCCGTAATTGTCAACCTTGTTTCATTGCAGAATGCCCATTGCAGAGTTCTTGTGATGGCATAAGATTGTGTAGTAGCATAATTACAGCGCATAATTACGGCGCCTACTTTCAGTTTAAGCTTGTGATGAGGCATTCGCCCTACAGCATTTAGCTCTTTAGAGACTGAAACTTTGTGCTGGCAATTAACTGTTTATTGACACTGGAACAGCCATGCCCTGTGTGAAGTGAAGTGGGTTTGGAAAGAAGTAAGTTGAAATTATTCAGAATGTTTGCAATAGTGGAAGGCGAAGGTGTCTGCGTAAAACCGTGCTCATTCTGTTTGTTAAAATGATAGCTGTTGTTAATGTTTGCTGTTTTTGAAGTGGAATGGCACACAGAGGTTCAGTTTGCCATTTAGACAGCAGAGGGCAACCTAACACTGATTAATTGCATCAGCTGAGTATGGAAACATTATTATTATAACCCAATCGAAATTGGTACTCAGAGTAACAACATTGGCACTTAAATGTATTCGCTTATGTTGTGTTTTTGATAAACACTGCATGCAGCCTTTAGGCCGCCTCAGAGCACTATATTATAGGTGTGATTAGTACACAACTCAACTGCAGGGTACTGATTTGGTGTTCCTCAAAACAATGAAATGCAAAATCAAGCTTTGCAGGAATGCAAGTTGTTTATAAATAACATATTATAATATATTAAAGCTTAATGTTATGAAATCAGTAGTATATATTGATATAGGATTGTGTTATTACATTACATTATGATATTCCATATCATATTTTATTGTATCAATAATTTATCATCTAACAATATAATAAAAGGTCAGATGTATGTTTGTCCGATGCATTACTTTCGCCTGTTGTCACAATTAGAGGGAGCTGTTCCCTTAGATATGTAGTGGTCCTACTGTGTCAATGAAAACCTGCACTTTGGCCCATGTACACAGGCTCTTACACTAGTATAATTATATTACATTACATTATATTAAATCATATGAGCAAGAGAGAAGATAACAGATGGATAGAAAGCAAGGAAAAAGAAGTAAATGCAGGTTAACTTTGCAACATTATTAATTATTATTATTTTGATATCAGTATTCATTTATTTGTAAAACGCTGAAAGCCGCTAAAGGCACCAAAGCATAGACATGTGGATGATCTTGATGGCTGAAGGCTGGATGTTTGATCATAGTCCCACAATTGCACCTAGGACTCCCAATCCTAAATTAACCATTATCCATTTTTAAATTGCATGTTCACAACAAGAAAACATTTTTTGAGCTTCCTTCTGCTTGAAATTCTGTAATTATCTGGTTTGTCATCATACTCAATAATTCCATCTCATATATTATGAAGATGTAAAAGACTGTTAAGAAATGTGCTATGTAGAATTTAGAGATTATTATATGACTTTTTGTCAGGAGTATGGGATGGAGGAGGTGGAAGAAGGGTCAGGGACTCAGGAAAAGGTATATTAGAAAATGAACTACATTACCCAGTAGTCATTGGGACATTTGGTAGTTCTTGCCGTGCGCGCGTGTGGCCAGCTGACACTCATTAGTACAGCTTATCAAGGACCAACGGCGCATGGCAGGTGTGGCTTATTTTGTTTACTGGGACGAAGCCATGCCGGAGGACACAGGGAGACTGCTTGCGCCTGTATTGATTCTTTTATAGGTAGGCAACGTGAACTGGCACCCTAAACAGGAGAAGGAGAATTTTCCGTGGTGGTGTTTATTTTCGAATAAGCAGGCACTGGACGCACTGCATTGGAGGAAAGACACGTGCGTCTTCTACGGCTACACAAGATTGCGTCCGGAAAGGCTTCCGAGCTTCCCGGATGAAAGATAAGTGCGGGATGGGGTTTTAAACTCTCATTGTACACAAGCTAAGCTGGATGTTTATTGTATTTTTGCATAATGAGAAAGCATTGACTGTCAATGGGCATTGCTAGTGGGCTCAGAACTCATCAGCCGCCAGCAATTGTGTTGGAGGGTTAAACCGTTGCTCTCGCCACAGGTTTTCCTAATATGGCTTCTTCAATATTGCTTCTTCAAATGCAAGTGGCATTAGCGCTGAGAAAAAGCACGGGTGGCTCTTGAGTAACAGTGCTGTAACTAGGGTACTCAAAGGGCGTTCAGGAAGACAACACTATGGTTATGTCTGTTTCATGTCCATGCCACTTTATGCTTTATGTTTGTACGTGTGCTAATGCTTGCCCATAGGGCCATGTGTTACGTTCTTCATGCTGGGAAAACCTCCCAAGGTGTATGTTCCATTTTTGCTTGCTTATATGTGCTCAATACAATTGTATGTCAACCAGTGCCTATATCAAGGGGTACTAGCGGATAAGTGATCAAGGAAAGTGTACCAGGAACCCTTATTAAGGGGTTTTGCTGGGCATTTAATTTGTGTTGATGTTCTAGGGTATTTTTGAAGGTATTAGGTAGTGTAGGGATTTTTCCCTGTCTCTTCCCCGGTCCTATCCAAACAAGGCATTCCCTAACCCTCTATCCGGTGTTCCTAATATTCCCCTCCCCGTCCACAATCTCTCCCTAACCCTCTTCCCCGCACTGGCATATCAGGTATCTGTGCCAACCATAGGTGGAGGGTCGACTTCATTCGGCTTCTGTGGTTCGGAGGAGAGTGTCGACACATCTCACCCCATTATTGTGTACTGGTCTTTGACATAATAAGCCACCCCCATATTGGGATACTTACAACCACCCAAGCCAAATGGAAGCAACTACTCACGCCTTGGCCGATGTGCTAAAGGCGCTTCAAGATATTCAGGTAGAGTTAGTACAAGCAAGACAGGAATCGGATAATTTGAAGACACAAGTACAGAGTTTGGTAGCCCAGCAGACCCCGTTGGAGCGAACCAGTGCAGGGCCCATGGGTCAGAATCCCACAGTGATTGTTCAACCTCCTAGTAATGTACCATTGGCAGCGCCAGAACGCTTTTCAGGGGATCCTCGGAAATATATGACCTTCCTTACCAAGTGCAGACTTCATTTTTTGTGTAAACCTACGGCTTTTGAAACCATTCAGGCCAGGACAGCTTTTGTAATTTCTTATTTGACCGGACATACAGCTGCATGGGCTATGCCGCTAATACAAAAAGATGATCCTTTATTATACAATTGGGATGGTTTCCTAGGGGAATTTGGCAGGTTATTTGATCGCAGAGAGGTTTCATTAGTCAAGATAAGGAGTTACTGGGATTAAGACAGGGAGGTCGGGATCTGGTAACATATGTAACTCAGTTCAACAGATTGGTAATTGAAACAGAGTGGCCAGTGGCTAAACAAACAGTGTTATTCTATCAGGGATTACGCGAGGAACTCTAGGATGCAATTTCTCAAGTGGAGCCGTAATCAAGAACTTGCACGGCCATGATTAATTTAGCTTTAAGGTTGGACCAAGCATGAATGAGAGGAAAGGAGATAAAAAGAGACCGGAAGCAGGGCCGTTTGTGCGTCTAGACAGGAGTAGAGGAGGAAGGACAAGTGAAGTGGAGCCAATGCAAATTGGTAGTGTACAAGGTCCTTTGTCTGCAGCGGAGAAGGAACAGAGGAAGGTTAATAAATTGTGTCTCTATTGCGAACAGGCAGGACATTTTATACGTGCATGCCCCAATACACCTCAGAGAAGTGTGGGAGGGGAAAAGAGTACGAAGGAGGCGGGAAAAGAGATGGGCCGGCCTTAGGGGGAACAAAGGTGCCAGGCCCGATGGATATCGGTTTCCCCAGATGGGTTGCAAACACAGTGGGCAGTAAGACTTCTCACTTACATATTTTGGTGACGTTATGTTTTGCGTTAACTAAACAGGAGGTCCTGGAAATGGTGGATTCAGGGGCTACTGGCAATTTTGTGGGTATCACTTTGGCAAAACAGTTAGGATTGCCATTGTTCGACAAAGTCAAGGTGGAAGGAGTTCAATCAGTGGATGGTTCACCGTTGGTGTCAGGGCCCATATGAAAGCAGACAGAAAAATTGGACATGATTTGTGGACACGGTCATAAAGAAGAAATCACATTTTACTTAATAGCAGCACCTCAATTTGGATTAATTTTGGGTATGCCCAGGTTAGTTTTTCACAATCCAAGAATTGATTGGGAAAAGCAGACAGTGTGGTTTGATGAGGAGAGGTGTCAGGAACACATTTTGCAGGAAGGAGGACAAGCAACATTGTTAGTGGAAAAGAGGTCAGAAGATCATATTGTGGGAGCAGTAACAGAGGAACTTCCCTCACAGTACGTGGAGTTTAGTGAAGTTTTTGACAAGAGAATTGCAGAGCAATTACCCCTGCATAGACCTTATGATTGTGTTATTGACTTGGAGGAGGGAGCAAAATTGCCCTGTAGTAGAATTTATGCTCTTACAGAAAAAGAAAATCAGTATTTACGAGAATATTTAGATGAAATGTTGACTAAGGGCTTTTTAGATATTCCACATCCCCCATATCCTCCCCTCTATTTTTTTGTTCCCAAGAAAGAAGGGACCTTACGCACCTGCATTGATTATCGTGCATTAAATAAGGTGACAATAAAGAACCGAATTCCGTTGCCCTTGATTTCCGTTCTTTTAGATCAAATGAGGGCGGCCAAGATTTATTCTAAGTTGGATTTAAGGGGCGCTTACTATTTGATACGGGTCAAGGAGGGGGATGAGTGGAAAACAGCTTTTAGCGCTAACTTTGGCTTATTTGAATATCCTGTGATGCCTTTTGGTTTATGTAATGCTCCAGTGGCTTTTCAGTTTTTCATGCAAGAAGTATTGCATGAATTCATTGATGTTTTTGTCATTGTTTATATTGATGATATCTTGATTTATTCCGAGTCTCCAGAGCAGCATGTAAAACATGTAAGAACTGTGTTGAAAAGATTACAGGATTGTCACTTGTGTGTAAAATTGGAGAAATGTGCATTCCATGTGACACGGGTGGAGTTTTTGGGATTCATATTGACTGATACAGGGATTGTGATGGACCCTAAGAAAGTGCAGGCGGTTAGAGATTGGCCTTCTCCCCAATGTGTAAAGGACATATAATATTTTCTAGGGTTTGCCAACTTCTATAGGCGGTTTATCAGCAATTTCTCTAAGATTGTCACTTCAATCACACATCTATTAAAGAAAGCGGTGAAGTTTCCTTGGAGTTCTGCAGCAGAGAAAGCCTTTCAAGAGTTGAAGTTAGCCTTCACTACTGCTCCCGTGTTACAACATTCCAACACAGTGAAGTGGGAGAATGGAAGAACAGGCTCCCGTCCTTCACCTCTCGCGCTTGGCCTAGAGGGTCACGGCCCAGACACCCGCCGCGAGAAGAGTTTGTCCATTTACCAGACGACCAGGTACCCTGGTACAGGAACATACGGATGTGTCCACCTGCCTGCCCAGCAGCCCGCACTGGCCATGCCGACACCTGCGGCTCGGATCAGCTAGACTAAAAACCACACGTCGTTAGAGATGCCATGACGACCTAGACAACGGGAAGCACATCTGTACAAGTATACACACTTAACATTTCCACACAAATCTACACGAAGAACATACTCAGTGCTCTGACGTAGGCGACAGGCATATTCACGGACGTGCATCTTTATTATTTTTACATAGGCTTTCAGAATGCAGAAACGCAAGATGCATCATGAACTCATCTATAACGCTTGCCCACGCTTCCCTTGAAACCCGTTACCACCATGAGAGGTATAATGGAAACACGATACTGGTCATGGAAATGTATGCTACTATAATCTAAAGCACCTATGCACCAAACAGACTACTTAAGCACCAGGCCCGAGTAGGCCTCAAACAAGAGCTCCCGTGGACATTAACAAAGCAAGAGTCAGGTTGCTGATCCTGCAGAAAGAACCCGATGGAGCAACCAGCCAAGGTCGCAATGTTGCAAGCCCACATCCAAGAACAAATCATCAAAGGCACGATGTTGCAACCTCGCACTCCGCGTACCAACGTTAAAGTCATATCTACAAATTAAACCAGACACACAGTGGAAAAGCAATATTAACTGTGCAGAATTCTGCCTCAAACACGGTCCCGCCTCACGTGACCAAGCCGAATCTGACGAGATGCCAAAACCCAGGAGAGAAAAGGCGTCTGGGTCCCTCACTACGAGACACAGGCCGAGACACTTGAAAGGCTTAATGGACACCTGCTACAGTGGGAGCGGTCAGCCTTCCACCTATGAATAAATCCTCACATTGTCTGCACGTACCCATATTGAAACATTGTTGCAAACACAGGTACACCGAGAGCTGGGAACAACGGTGGTCCCAGGCTGGGGAGCTCACGGATGCACCAATCAGAACATGGGGCTCTTATCTCAGACGTCAGTAACATTAGCCAATCCTCAGGAGCCTTCATGTAACAATTCTTATGTATCCAATTATAGGGACAACCCAGATATACCACCTGACTACACCTTGTCCACTAATATCATTCTCTATATGTGTACTATACTAACCCTACCACTCGAGCAACCAATTAAGAGTGGTGATAGGTTTTTTGTTAACTTTCTGAAGTGACGCAAGTAGCGCGTCATAATGCAGTAAAAAGGGCCTGCGAGCCCCACGATTATGTGTGTGTCAGGACGGACGCGTACGCTCCTTGACCCATCCCTGCCGTTTTGTATAAATAAACAGCAGAGGCGCCTTGCTCCTTGTGTGTGTCTCATACTCTATCTCATCTGGGATATACGGGAGGAGTTGGGGCCTCCCTGCCCGGAGGTCTGCGGACGGCCCGGCCGACCCCGGCAGAATTTCCCCCCGACAAGTTGGAGGCACTGCTGAGATCTGTTTAAGATCAACTTTTATTTTTAGTTTTTCCAGGCACTCCCGTTGCGAGGAGGCCCGGCGGCGCGGCCCCCTCTGCCGTTGCCCCCTTCTGAGGACTACAGGACCATCGCGGAGCCGCGAGAAGACCGGACAGCGCAATCCGGATATTGGCCCTCGGGAGCCGGTTGAGAAGTATCCCGCCCGCGGTCGGCGAGTGTCCAGACGTGGTCCAGACGAGGGGAGGTGGCGAGCCGCTTGGAGGGTGCACGCAGTCGAGCGGCCCTGCATCGAGAGAACTTGGTGAGCATGACACGCACAACAAGCAATGCGAAATTGTGAGGGAGGGGGAGGAAGTAAATAAGGGAGGGGGGAGGTATTGTAGAGATGTGCGGCGAAGGTTTAACTGAGTGTTGCTAATGGAATGAATGGTAGCAAAACGAGTGCGAGAACAGTCGGCTAACGTTACGCGAAAGAGGGAGGCGGGGAACGAAAACATCACGTGCAGCAGCTCGTAACAGTCAGCTAACGTTACGCGAAAGAGGGGGGCGGGGCACGAAAACATCACGTGCAGCCACTCGTAAGACACTGATGGTTTAAATTGCGACTAAGTGTGAGGGTGGGTGTGTGTGGTTTCCTACGACTTGACATTTATTGATCAATGAGTAGATGAGGTTCCCTATTGTTCGAGCAAGAAACTCGATAGGTAGATGACGTTTCCCTGTGGGCGGTAGCTAGTTACATAGTTGCCCAAAACGGAAGATAATTGGCTGATTAAGCCCTCCTGTTAAGGGGCGTATCACACGCGAGGCGACGCAGCGTGCGCAGTCCGGTTATATTATTGATGAGATTACCTTGTTCCAGGAGAGACAGGAAGACAGCTGTAGGGTTAGCGGGGTAGATTGCAAGTGTATTTTGAACTTAAAAAACATAACAAGAATATACCAGTAGCTCGAAGAAATCGGTGACGTCACCAGTAGGGATTTAATAGGATATCGCGAGCACAAGGAATTTTGGGTTTGAGAGTGGTGGGGAAGAGAAGCATGATAAAGGAGCTGGTACGGAGATAAACTATAAACCAGTGGATCGAAAAAGGGGAAAGGGGCGTGGCTGCGCACGGAGAACGCCGGCCACGGCAAGCGTAAACGGGGGAGGAGAACGGAGAAACAGGACGACTGTATAAGATCATCGTAAGGGGTACGCAGCCGCAGGGGGCTGCGTGCGCTTCGGCCGCAGGGGGCCGTAGGGGAAGGAATATAATATAACATCATATTTATTATCATTGCATAATTTGTCAAAAGGATTGTCGAAAGTCCCCACACTTGCGGGGCGAGGTAAGCAATACAAGGTTGTATATCGTAAACTGCTAGTAAGGGGAAGGGTAACAAGGGGAGTGAATTTATGTCATACGGGAGAGGGTCGGGAGGGTGGGGGAACACCCTCACTACCCCACTACAGCACATATGCACCACACTGCCACCACATAGGGAGAAGTTAATTAAGTACAGCATAGAGTGGACCCAGGGGACAGATAACAAAATGTTAACACCATGGCCGCCTAATGGTAGTTTCGATCCATATGCCCAACATTCACTACTGAACCATCTGCACAATACATACAAGGGGAAGAAGTTGGCAAACCATGTGGAGGTGTTTAACTTATGGAGGATGTTCCAGGGGTCTCGACCAGGACCAAATGGAATGTTCACTATGGGGGAAACACCGGAAGAAAAGGAGATTAAGAAAGAAGGAACGGGTGGGGAAAAGGAGTGCGAAAGCACAAAGAATACGGGGAACGAAAGACAGGGAGGAGAAAAGATTGATAAATCAGACGACATAAAAAAGGAACCGAGCAATGGGATACCCATAACACCGGGAGTGAAAACAGAGGGAGGAGGGTTGTACCCTTTAAGAGAATTAGGAGAAATAGCAGGACAGTTAAGGGCGGCTGAAGGATACTCAAACCCGGCATACAGCCCTCCACCATATGTGGCTCATGGGAAGATACCAATGGGGGACAGGAGGATTAGAGAAGAGCAGACTGTAGAGATAGGAAACGATGAGTGGATAGCTGCACAGATATTGTTGAAATTACGAGGCTCACTAACTGGAGAAGAAAGGGAGGCGGTAAGGAGAACAAACGAGGATAGTGCCAGAGAGAGTGAAATGAGGGGAGAGGAGCTACTACGGCAGAAGGAAGAGATTTTGGAGGAAAGATTAGCAGAACTAAGGGATGAGCAGAATGAACTGATCAAACAACTTGAGCGGGAGGAAAGAGAGAGAGTGAGGAAAAGGAAAGAAGGTAAGGACGAATTGGAAAAATTAAGGGAACGAAGTGAGGAACAAAAGAGAGAAGCTGAAAGGGTAAAAGGAGCAGCAGATAGGGTATCAAGAGTAGTGCTGAGAGAGAAGAAGAAGGAAGAAGAAGAAAAGGAAAAAGAAATGGAAATATGGAGGAGGAGGATAATATCAGAGGCAACTAAGAAATATGAAGAGGGGAAGGTAATAGAGAGTATAGTAGAAAGAGAAAGGGTGAAATGGGAAAGGAAGAAAGAGGATGAAAGGATATTGGAACAGATGAGCAACGAAGTAATGGAGGAGTTGAAAAGGAAAAGGGAGGAAAATAGTAGGGAAATGGAGGAGAGGAGTGAAGGAGGAAGAGAAGAGAGGGGTTGGGAGAGTGAAAGATGGGGAGATGTATATAAAAGTAGAGAGGTAGCAACAACATCAGCACAAAGGGGGACAGTTGGTAACACCGGAAAGGGAGAAAGAGACCTAATAGACTTAAAAACAGTAACAATAAAAGGAAAAAAGGCAGAGTGGGGGGTGCCATTTATGAATGATTTTTGCAGTGAGGAGGAAGGAGGAGTGGAGAAGGATGGAAGGAAGAGTGAAAGGGAAAGCTTAGATAAACTATACCTTACTAGAACAAACATAGATTCGCCCTGGATGAGTAGAAGATGGGAGGAGCTGGAGAGAAGTAAGGAGGAAGTGAAAAGAATAGGGGAAACACAAACCAATGAAACCATGCCACCCACATCACCATCGCACCCTCCCACGTCACGCCCTACATGTTCAACTACCGCGCGCTCTCTGCACAGAATAAAGCTCGCGCCCTTCATGAATGAACTTACACCTTATGCATGTCGGCTTAGGGACCTCCCTAGTCGCAGGCAAGACAGACAAATAAACATACCCATATTGAACACAGGAAATGATGAAAAAAGGGGAAAGGAAGAAGAGGGAGGTAGGAGCAGAGGTAGTAAGGAAGAATTTGAAGTAGTAAAAGAAATGGGGGAAGAGGAGGGGTGTGAAGACTCAACATTATGGAGCGTAAAGGGTGACACAAGACAGAATTTAATGCCACTGCTGGAGAGAGGAGGGGTTAGACCACAGTATGTACCTTGGAAACATACGGATAAGGAAAATATAAAATGTAGGCTCCCATCACTAAGTGGAGGTGCAGGTAAGTGGATATATGAAATGGAAAAACACACCGCAGGACAGAAACTAGCAGTAGGAGATGTGAAGGGCCTGTTAATATCAATATTAGGGGATAGAGCGGATGACATTTGGAAAAGAGCGGGATTCCATGGGGTAACAATAACGAACACATCGCATGATGGGGCACCATTTGCAAACTGCAGACATGCGCTATGGCAGGCACTGAGAGTGCAGTACCCAGACACATCAGACATAGGAGCCATTACTTCCCGTAAGATGGGTGAAAATGAGGATCCTGTTGATTATATCCAGGATGTTCAAGAGAAGTGGCGCATGGAAACTAGAGAACAATGGGACAAAACACCAGCCATATTTTATCATATACTAGTACAAGGGCTCCCAGAAGGAGTTCAAAAACAACTAAAGAAAGTAGTGGGGATGGAAGCAAAACCATGGCCAGAAATACAACTGACTATAGTACATCACTGCAGAACATGGCAAGGAAAAATGAAACAAAAGGAAGAGGATAGGAAAACAGAAGAGGCCAAATTAGTACAGAAAAAACGTACTAAATACACAACGGAAGGGGCACTAATAACTACGCCCACACCAATGGCCCAAAGCCCAACGCAAGTAGTGGCTGCACAAGATCCCGCACAAATAACGCCTCCACAAGGTGTAATACAGCAAGTGCCGCCTCTGCAATTACACGCACCAAACATGGGAGGAGGGTACCCAATGCAAGGAACTGGGTATTATAGTTATAACAGAGGGAGAGGAGGGTTTATGAGGGGGAGAGGATATGGATATAATACCCAACAACAGGCTGGGGGACTAAGAAATAACTACCCCACAGGGCAACCCGTATACCAGGACAACACAGGGAGCTTCCCATGGCAAAACAGGGAACCACCCGTGTGTTGGAGCTGCGGACTATTGGGACACATGTCACGTACATGTAGGGTCAGGCCAGGAACACCAGCATGGAATGAACAAGCACAACCCAGGACATTACAAGAACAGCAGGGCATACAACAACAGCAGACGTCACAAAAGGGGAGTGACCCACAACAACAAACAACACAACAGCCACAAACCTATTCACTGCCACAACAACAAATAACACAGTACCTGCCACCGCCACAACAACAAGTAGCGTTAATACAACCACCACCCCAAAATGAACGAACACAAATGGGTGGGGTGACGGTGTTGGGACACAACCCTTACACAGGGAATGGCCAATCATTGTACCCCCAATAGGC
Source organism: Ambystoma mexicanum (assembly GCF_040938575.1). Classification (NCBI taxonomy): domain Eukaryota; kingdom Metazoa; phylum Chordata; class Amphibia; order Caudata; family Ambystomatidae; genus Ambystoma; species Ambystoma mexicanum. The sequence goes on along the minus strand of NC_090938.1, from coordinate 161,832,939 downwards.
CAGCCCACAGACGGCCTTGGTGTGTCCCATCCTGTCAGTAACACCTAATAGTGCGGAGGAACCACGCATAGAGGTAACGATAGGTGACAAAAAAATTATCATTTCTTGTTGACACCGGGGCAACCCGGTCTTGCATAAGGGAAGGTAAATTTAAGATGTCAGGCGAAGCCATGAACACCCAAGGATTTTCTGGGGCTAAAGGGTTGGTTCCATTTACTGATAATGTTCACTTATCTATTGGAGATTATGATCTGTCAGTTAAACTCTTGTATTATAGTGCCTCACCAGTAAATATACTGGGGAGGGACATAATGAACAGGTTGAACATGACGATCTCCTTTACAGAGGATGGCATAATTTGCTCTACTCCAGGGATTAACATGCTCGCAGCACGACAGATTTTGCAAGCATACTGTGGACAGACAGCGATTAGGGCGGAGCCAGTAGATGGCGAGATATTCCAATATGGCACTGACATGGCATTTGCATGGATGCCAGGGATAGAAGGGAAAATATGGAGGAGACCAGCAGCCTATCTATTCCGACCAGAAACACCAGTTAATGAACTAGAAGGGAAGGTGTTTGTAGTGGACATTGAGAGCATTATTGCAACAGCTGATTATGTTGCTGTGCACGCCCAAGATAAAGAAGGGAGAGCATGGAGGGCGGTGATAGCACTAGCAGAAGGATGTAGGCTGACCCAGGTGTCAGATGAAGAGCTGTTCTCAGAAGAAAAGGAAGAAAATGAAATGGTGTTCATGATGAGTGTAGAAATATGGATAAGAGTGGCTCACAAACAAGTAGCACAGAAAATTGCAATGGCACTTGAGGCACCCGCAGGCACCCCAGTCCCATTTTTTAAGGAGGATATGTCAAAGGTGCCCAAATCATTATGGACTATTAGCCCTTATGACGTGGGATGCATAAAAAGCATAGGGGGTGTAAGGATAAAATTGAAAAAAGGTGCCATACTACCAAGAGTTAAACAGTACCCATTGTCAAAAGAGGCAGATGAGGGCATATATGAAACCATAACGGCCCTTATAAACAATGGCATATTGGTCCCCTCAGAATCACCATGTAACACAGCTGTGTACCCGGTGCGCAAGGCTAAAGGGGGGTCTTGGCGCTTCATACAGGACCTCAGACCCTTGAACAACATAGTAGAAGCAGAGTATCCAGTAACAGCAAACCCGGCCACAATATTGTGTGGCATTCCAGCAGAAGCATCACGATTTACAGTGATTGACCTTAAAAATGCTTTTTTCTCAATACCATTACACCCAGACTCACAAGATTTGACAAGCTTCACTTACCGAAATACAAAGTGGAAACATACCAGATTACCACAGGGGTATTGTGAATCACCCTCAATTTTCAATAGAGTAATACAGATGGATTTGGGTAACGTTGAGGTGGAAAGCACAGTGTTACAGTATGTGGATGACATAATAATTTGCAGTACAAACGAAAGTAAATGTAGAGAGGACTCCTTAAAAATGTTGACGATACTGGCAGAAAAGGGGTACAAGGTAGACATGGAAAAGATACAATACTGTCAGGAACAGGTACTTTACATTGGTCAACTGATATCCCAACATGGAAGAAGGATTGCACCACAAAGAGCACAGGCCATCTCAAGCACTCCCGTGCCACAGACTGTGAGAGAACTGCAGCAATTTCTGGGGCTGTGCAACTACTGTAGAGCATGGGTATTTGATTACAGCTCATACATAGGACCCCTGCTTGAGGGTTTGAAGGAAGCAAATAAAGGGGAGAAAAAGTTGGGATGGACTATGGAAATGAGGGAGGCATTTGACGAATTAAAAGACGCGATATCAACTGCTCCAGTACTTGCATCCCCAGACTATGAGCGGCGCTTCTTTATATTTTCACATTGCGACTCAGCAGTGATGAAAGCAGTATTGGCCCAAAAAACTAGCATGGGCTATAAACCAGTAGCATTTTACAGCGGTCACTTAGACCCTATAATGTTAGGCCACTTCTCTTGTGAACAAGGTCTTGCTGCAGCTGCTTTTGCAGTAGAAAAAGCATCAGCAATAACTATGGGGTCTCCAACTACACTATTTGTGGAACATGCACTATTTGCGATATTGAATAAACCTAAGTCCACATTAACGACACAGAGGGCATCAGGTTATGAGATTATTTTGTCTAAAGCTGAACTGGCAATTGTTAGATGTAGCACGGTTAACCCTGCAAGGTTCCTAGCAGAAGTAATTGAAGAGGGAGATTACGCCCACGACTGCACCCAAGTAACTGAAATATACTCATGTACTAGGAAAGTTGAAGAAAACGCACTAGAGGGAGGTGAGCTTTTGTTTATTGATGGGTCATCAACTATTGATCAAGGAGATGGGATACGAAGGACTGGGGCAGCAGTAGTAAAAATGATGGAGGCGCCGGTGTGCGTGGCTATGAAGTGTGTACAATTACCACAGCACTACTCTGCTCAAGCGGCGGAACTCGTTGCACTAATATTGGCATTAAAGGAAAGTTTTAATAAAAGAGTAACTATATATTCCGACAGTGCATATGTTACATCCACTGTCCACTCAGGGCTATCAAAATGGAGAAGGAGAGGGTTTAGGAGAGCTGATGGCACTCCAGTACAACATGCCCTCTTGTTGGCTGAACTAATTGAAGTAATAAACGACCCCCAAGAACTAGCCCTAGTAAAATGCACCGCACACACCAATGGAGAAGACTACGTTTCAAAAGGAAATGCAGCAGCAGACGCACATGCGAAATATGCTGCATATTTTGGTGAGATATGGAACCCCACAGACTCACAGAGAGGGAGAGGGAGGGGAATAGCGAGGGAGATGTTAATAAGAGAAGGGTACACCCATCTCCCAGCCACACAGATTATGGAGCTACAAGCGGCTGCACCAATGGCCGAAAAAGAAGTATGGGTGAAAAGAGGATGCACAATGTCACCAACCGACGCACTATGGCGCCAGGGTGGCACTGGGAAAGTTGTAATACCGTTGGCACTGTTAAATACCGCCTTGAGCCAATTACATCACCCTGCCCATACAGGCAAGGAAATAATTGCAGCACGAATTAGAGAAGATTGGTTTTGTCCCGAGTTAACCTCCCATGTGTCAAATTTTATCAGCAATTGCCTCACATGTCAACAGTTTACGGCCGGTCATACTCTAAAAGTGATAAGAGGTACAATACCCCGGCCAGAAGGACCTTTTCGGCACCTTCACATTGACTATGTTGATATGATCAACATCTGTCAAGGCAATAGGTATATGATTGTAGTAGTATGTCCATTTTCTAGGTGGATTGAAGCAGGGCCCTGTTCACACCCTGATGCGTTTAGAGCAGCCAAATTCATAGTAAGGGAGGTCTTCCCCAGGTGGGGAGTGTGCGAGGTGTTAAGATCAGACAACGGCCCCCATTTCGCAAATGAAATGTTCCAGCATATTACATCCCTGCTGAACATTAAACACAAATTTGCATGTGCATACCACCCACAGGCTAATGGTGTATGTGAACGCCTGAATGGCCTGTTGAAGGAGGCAATTGCTAAAATACAACAAACAACAAAGAAAAGTTGGTTGTATTGCCTTCCGTTAGCATTGTTTGAACTTAGAAACAGGCCAGGGTCCGACCACCACCTCACCCCTCACGAAGTGGTTACTGGACGTCAAATGCGCCTTCCCCTAACACCAACGTCAAGGGCATTCACCGATAACGAAAGTTCAGCGAATGTGTTAGGAGATGAAATGTATCGATATGTGTCTTCTTTGATTACTAGTGTCGTGTTTGTGTCTCAACAGCTCGAGCGCACACGGGGCGGGTCTACCAGCAATCAAGAAAAAGACGAAAGTACGGAATTGGGAAAGGAGAACTCGTGCAAACTTGCCAAAGGTGACCACGTACTACTTCGCAATTTCAATAGAAGGTGGCACGAGAAGAGGTTCACTGGCCCCCATCTGGTAGAGGACGTATCAACAAGAGCAGTAAAACTAAAGGATAAGCGTGCCTGGAACCACCTACATGACGTAAAGATCTACAAACTGCAGACCCGCCCCAGCGCCAACGACAGGTCCATTGGAAGAACAGCAACAACATCGCCGACAGCGGAAGAAAGTTCCACCACAGACAACGACCCAATTGTTCCCTCGGAGACAATAACTGACGAAGAAGGGGGTGACCCCCATACTGCCCACCCCATGATCACTCGCTCAAAGAGTAAAAATACTTCCGCCATCTGAGCGCAAACCCCCCCCATTGACTGCTAAGTACAGTTGTAACTAAAATTGAAGGACATTGCTTGCACCAATACACATGTAAACACGTGAATGTTCTCTTTTTCTCTCGCACATACAGGAACTGCGTAATATTGTATTGTTAAGAAAAGCTAATTAACAAGTTCAGTGTGCAGGTGTAGATGGTGCTGCCAGACGATAACTACCCAGAAGAATTGTCACACCAATTTGTATACGAAATAAAGAGGCCAACATACTTAAAAAGGAGAAGGGTACGTGTATACTACACAGCCTTCCTCCTGGCCATAGAATATTACATGCCCCACCTCCGCCCATACTTGCCGGTCCTAAGAGACCCATCACTTAGAGTAGCGTGGGAGCAGCTCTTCGCCTGGGCACTGAATGACTACTTGATAGGGAGAGCTTAAAGGAAACAAAACTAACATTTAATAACGAGCACTTTTGAGAATTTTTAGGCGGGCAACTGTAACGTCGCAAGAATAAGCTGCCAGGACCGCAGCAAGGTAAGAGCAAAATGCCGGTGAAATTAGCATATGTAATAAAAATAATAGGGATTTTTATGATCACCGGGTTCTTGGCTGCCTCTGTCTGGCAGTACAGCTATGCTATTGATTTTATTGCTGCACCCAAACTTAATATACCCCCGTCCCCTGCTGCAACAGGTGTTACGTCAGGTGGTAATCGTAATTTTGCACCCAAGCAAAATAGAGTTAAACGCAGCACGTACTCAGACAATAAAGGTATTGATAATTATGTACAAGATTCAGCACACGTCACAAACAACATATGGTACCAACACATGACCCGCATTGGTAAGCAGACAACTGAGGATAGCTGTTACGTTTGCTCATTAATACCATACGCCATGAGCGCTTCACGAACATTTGTTGCCACAGAAATAGATGAAAAAACAGCACAGTGCATAATATATTTGGCCCTGTTCCAAACGAAAGGAAGATTTCAAGGAACAGTAGTGCACATGACATGGAAAACACGAGACTCATACCCATATGAAAACAACTTCCTCAAGACCTATCTGAGTTATCACAAGACCAGTTTACATGCTGAAGCATTCAGGTACATAACAAGTGGCCCTGCAAAAGGAGAAACAAAGAAGGTAACACTGCAGTATCTACCATGTGATTGGTACGCAACTGAAGTTCCGGGTAAACAAGGATGCTGGGAGAGGCCGCTACTGACGATAACAGGAAAGGTGTTCCTGGGCAACAGATGGGAGATAGGAGTGATTGGCAGCAACATGGTAACAAAAGAAACTATCTCAACTATCGAGACACACAATCATCGATGTTGGACGACGTGGATCAAGTATGTACCAATGCTCACGTGGGTAGAAGAAGATGAAGACCCGATAACTATACTACCATTGACTGCGCCTAAAGTATGCTACCAGCATAAAGGAGAGGTGGACGTAGGATATAACACCAATTGTGCAAGCGTGATGGAGTTGCCTGAGGGGGGAGCGGGAACAGCAGTAATAATGGACCATTATTGGGCCTGTGGGGAAAAGGCATATCATACACTGCCTCCCCTGTGGAATGGTGTGTGCACAATGGTACACGTCAATGTACCATCACTAGTGGTACCTAAGAAGCATGTCGATGTGGCGAAATTTCCTAAAATGGATGAAGGGGATAAGAGAAGAAAGAGATCTGCACCACTTCAGAAGGAGCAAGGAAACAGGACCAACAGCAATGATACTGTCCTAAACAGGAGAAAAAGACAAGGAGAGCCATTGACAGGAAATTACCTGTGGGGAAGGTCGGAAACGGAACTAACATCAATACCGCCAGAACACAGACTATTCAGCAGAGCAGCAATGTTCTTCTCCTCAATAATACATCCGGGACTGCAGGCATACGCAAACGCAAAATGGCTCCAAATAACAAGGTGGGAACTAATGATGACCATCAATTCAACAGTAAATGGGTTCAACGCAATTAAAGAGGAGCTGCGAGCTGTAAGGATGGTAGCACTCCAGAACAGATATGTATTGGACCTTCTCACAGCAATGGAAGGAGGAGTTTGTGCAAAAATAGGACAATCTTGCTGCACGTTCACACCTGCCAACGATGCTGACAATGGTACACTGACAGAAGCAGTTTCACAATTGGCCCAGATGCACTCCAAAATGATGGACGAAAGTAACGGTGTAAACAAGGATAAGAGCTGGTTTTCACTATTATGGTCATGGATGCCATCTTGGCTGTCAGATGGACTGAAAATAATAGTGGGATGTGCTATTTTGGCTGGAGCTACCCTGATCATAATTAGATTTTGGAAGGCCCGGAAAGCACGCACGACTGACGAGTTGCTGGAAATGGTGGGAATGCACCCCTTAATGCCAGCAGATGACGGCCAGCATACAGGTGTGATAATACAAGAAAGGGAGAAGTTGCGCACCCAAATCATCACCAATCATCTAGACCCACCATCAGTGAAGATTGAGAACCCAAGGAACCCAGGAGCTACATAGGAAGATGGGTATACTGTACTCCTGGAGGAACATGTGAATACATGTATTGGTCATTTGAAGATCATGTAAACCATTATGGACATCTCGGAGGGATAACTAAGATATGGAGGGTAAGAGGAGATAACGAGAAGGATATGTTTGTGGTCGACAGGTCGACCAGAGGGGGGACTGAAGTGGGAGAATGGAAGAACAGGCTCCCGTCCTTCACCTCTCGCGCTTGGCCTAGAGGGTCACGGCCCAGACACCCGCCGCGAGAAGAGTTTGTCCATTTACCAGACGACCAGGTACCCTGGTACAGGAACATACGGATGTGTCCACCTGCCTGCCCAGCAGCCCGCACTGGCCATGCCGACACCTGCGGCTCGGATCAGCTAGACTAAAAACCACACGTCGTTAGAGATGCCATGACGACCTAGACAACGGGAAGCACATCTGTACAAGTATACACACTTAACATTTCCACACCAATCTACACGAAGAACATACTCAGTGCTCTGACGTAGGCGACAGGCATATTCACGGACGTGCATCTTTATTATTTTTACATAGGCTTTCAGAATGCAGAAACGCAAGATGCATCATGAACTCATCTATAACGCTTGCCCACGCTTCCCTTGAAACCCGTTACCACCATGAGAGGTATAATGGAAACACGATACTGGTCATGGAAATGTATGCTACTATAATCTAAAGCACCTATGCACCAAACAGACTACTTAAGCACCAGGCCCGAGTAGGCCTCAAACAAGAGCTCCCGTGGACATTAACAAAGCAAGAGTCAGGTTGCTGATCCTGCAGAAAGAACCCGATGGAGCAACCAGCCAAGGTCGCAATGTTGCAAGCCCACATACAAGAACAAATCATCAAAGGCACGATGTTGCAACCTCGCACTCCGCGTACCAACGTTAAAGTCATATCTACAAATTAAACCAGACACACAGTGGAAAAGCAATATTAATTGTGCAGAATTCTGCCTCAAACACGGTCCCGCCTCACGTGACCAAGCCGAATCTGACGAGATGCCAAAACCCAGGAGAGAAAAGGCGTCTGGGTCCCTCACTACGAGACACAGGCCGAGACACTTGAAAGGCTTAATGGACACCTGCTACAGTGGGAGCGGTCAGCCTTCCACCTATGAATAAATCCTCACATTGTCTGCACATACCCATATTGAAACATTGTTGCAAACACAGGTACACCGAGAGCTGGGAACAACGGTGGTCCCAGGCTGGGGAGCTCACGGATGCACCAATCAGAACATGGGGCTCTTATCTCAGACGTCAGTAACATTAGCCAATCCTCAGGAGCCTTCATGTAACAATTCTTATGTATCCAATTATAGGGACAACCCAGATATACCACCTGACTACACCTTGTCCACTAATATCATTCTCTATATGTGTACTATACTAACCCTACCACTCGAGCAACCAATTAAGAGTGGCGATAGGTTTTTTGTTAACTTTCTGAAGTGACGCAAGTAGCGCGTCATAATGCAGTAAAAAGGGCCTGCGAGCCCCACGATTATGTGTGTGTCAGGACGGACGCGTACGCTCCTTGACCCATCCCTGCCGTTTTGTATAAATAAACAGCAGAGTCGCCTTGCTCCTTGTGTGTGTCTCATACTCTATCTCATCTGGGATATACGGGAGGAGTTGGGGCCTCCCTGCCCGGAGGTCTGCGGACGGCCCGGCCGACCCCGGCAGAATTTCCCCCCGACAACAGAGAGGGCGTTTCAAGTTGAAACAGATGCAAGTAATGTGGCGATAGGGGCTATTCTGTCGCAAAGAGATGAGAAGGGAGTATGGCATCCTGTAGCATTTTATTCCAGAAAATTGTCAGGGTGTGAGCAAAATTACTCCATAACTGATAAAGAGTTACTGGTGATAAGGTCCGCATTCTTGGAGTGGCAACATTACTTACTGGGAGCAAAGCATCAGGTGGTAGTAGTAACTGATTACAAGAATTTGCAATACTTTAAAACTGCCTAAACCATAAGTTCTAGACAATTAAGATGGTCTCAGTACTTTAATGAATTTGATTTTGTGGTTACCTTTAGGCCGGGTAGCAAAAATGGAAAGGCGGATGCTCTCTCCAGGCAACAAAATTTAGATAATGTAATAGGCGAATTGAAGACCATTATCTCGCCAGACAAAATTGTTGGGGCCATTATTACACAAGTCATTGAACTGGTCAAGAAAGCGTTAACCTTACAACAAGTGTCAGAGTGGCTGAACAGTCATCCGGCACAAACAATACGGGAAGGGTTGCCATATCATCAGAATCGGTTATATCTACCAACTAAAGAGTTACAAGACAAGGCTTTGTTTTGGTGACATAAGTCTCCTCTAGCGGGACACGCAGGTAGGAGAAAAATGCACATTATGTTGGAAAAATATTTCTGGTGGCCCACATTAAGACAGAACATGGAGAGATATGTGGATTTGTGTGAGAATTGTACACGTAACAAGGCAGAGCATGTTAAGAAACGAGGTTTACTGCAACCATTACCAACTCCTGAGAAAGCATGGATGCATATTTCTATGGATTTTATCACCGATCTGCCGCCCGATAATCAATGTGATACTATTTGGGTAGTGCTGGATTTTCTGTCAAAGCAAGCACATTTCATTACTTGTGAGGGAATACCTGGGGCAGGTAGATTGGCCGAGTTATTTTTACAACATGTGGTGAGGCTGCATGGGTTGCCAAAGAGTGTTGTCTCGGATAGGGGCTCGCAATTTACCTCCAGATTTTGGCGTGCTTTTTGTCAAATGCTGGTAATCAATTGTGCTCTTTCCACAAGCTATCATCCTCAGACAGATGGACAGACAGAAAGAGTGAATCAAACACTTGAGCAATATTTACGAGGTTACTTGGGTGATGGCAGGGATGAGTGGGTGCAAGCTTTATGGTTGGCAGAATTTACCTATAACAATACTTAACACACTTCTTTGGGAATGGCACCGAATGAATGTTTGTATGGTTATGAACAGAATATGATACCGGAACATTTGCCAGAGATGGAAAGTATGCCAGTGTTGCAGGAGCACAAACAGTTGCTTCTTGAGATTAGGCAGAAGGCACGAGTAAATATGAAGAGAGCCAAGAGACAGTACAAGAACCAAGCTGATAAGCATGCCGAGGAAGGTCCTAAATATAAAGTGGGGGACAGAGTTTGGTTGTCTACTCAAAATTTGTCTTTGATTATGGCACGAAAATGTACACCCCGGTTCATTGGGCCCTATGAGATTACTAAATGCATCTCTACAACTGCTATGAAATTGAGTTTGCCTAAATATTTACCTATATATCCGGTGTTCCATGTATCTTTACTTAAACCCGCAGCTCCGGGAATGACTACGAAGAGGCCTCCAATGCTCATGAAAGATGGTCAAGAAGAATATGAAGTGCAACGCATTCTGGATGCAAAGAAAAGGAATCGTCAATGATGGTATTTGATTCAATGGAAGGGTTATGGGACGGAGGATTGTTCTTGGGAGCCGGTAAATGCAGTACATGCTTCGAGGTTGGTCACACAATTTCATCGGCAACATCCAGATAAACCAGGTCCTGAGAAGGGCCCTGGGAGAGGAGGTAATGTCAGGAGTATGGGATGGAGGAGGTGGAAGAAGGGTCAGGGACACAGGAGAAGGTATATTAGAAAATGAACTACATTACCCAGTAGTCATTGGGACATTTGGTAGTTCTTGCCCTGCGTGCGTGTGGCCAGCTGACACTCATTAGTACAGCTTATCAAGGGCCAACGGCGCATGGCAGGTGTGTCTTATTTTGTTTACTGGGACAAAGCCATGCCGGAGGACACAAGGAGACTGCTTTCGCCTGTACTGATTCTTTTATAGGCAGGCAACGTGAACTGGCAGCCTCAACAGTAGAAGGAGAAGTTTCTGTGCCGGGGTTTATTTTCGAGGAGCAGGCACTGGACGTGCAGCAGTGGAGGAAAGACCTGCGCGTCTTCTACGGCTACACAAGATTGCATCCGGGAAGGCTTCCGAGCTTCCCGGATGAAAGATATGTGCGGGATGGGGTTTTGAACTCTCATTGTACACAAGCTAAGCTGGATGTTTATTGTATTTTTGCATAATGAGAAAGCATTGACTGTCAATGGGCATTGCTAGTGGGCTCAGAACTCATCAGTCGCCAGCAATTGTGTTGGAGGGAAAAACCGTTGCTCTCGCCACAGGTTTTCCTAATATGGCTTCTTCAATATTGCTTCTTCAAATGCAAGTGGCATTAGCGCTGAGAAGAAGCACGGGTGGCACTTGAGGAACAGTGCTGTAACTAGGGTACTGTATTGCTCTCCCCTGAAAATTGCACAGAACAACCATAAATCACCAATGCAAATACTTCAACCCATAAACAGACAGACACAATAACTCACAGCCACGCACTCTTTAGAAGATAATCAGCTCTTTACGGCTATTTATTCAAAGATTACAAGTACATAGAAATAACTCATAACACTAATATGGACATAGATCACAGGAGAAGTAAAGAAGTCAAAGAGAAATACATCACCGTGAGCGTAATATAATTCCTCATCTCGTCCAGAAGCGGCTGGAAGGCCCCGAGGACAGCCAGGCCGAGAGTGCCACAGCTCACAGGAAGGCCAGACGGAGCGTCCTTCTCTGGCTGAAGTCTCACCTGACCCCCTACGGGTTTCTGCATATATAGGAACTCCACAAAGGGGAGTTAATGCTCGAATCTTCTGGAATTGCACCTGCGCAGTTGAGGAACAGCCGTCGGTTGCCAGCTGGGTCAATCGAGAGCTCCCCACAAGGAACGCAGGGCTTCCCTGCTCTAAAAACACGCTCCATGGAGAACAGTAGCAAGCCATAACAACATTAGCTTTTCCCAGCAGAAATGGCCTTGACTGCATACCAAGCTTGAAAAAGCATGTTTGTCTCAGCACTGTGAATGTAACACTTCAGCAAAATGTGTGCAGCCTTTCACTGCGGAGTGAAGTAAATATCCAACATGGCTCCGAGTGCTCCCAGAATGCATTGCGCGCCCGCGCCATTTTGAACCAAGCATAAATCAAGCATAACAATTCCACCCTTTGGATATTTATCTTCTGTAGCCAGGTGGCACTGGAACTGGTCTCTGAAACCTACGAAATGTTAAAACTAAATTGGGAACACATTGAAGGCAACAACAACAAGCAATTATAATAGACAGAATAATAAAAATGCAAGCAAAAATATAACGTAGTGTACCCCCAATATTAGGTATCCATGAAAATAACCAATCCCACCAGTTTTTATTACGATCTTGAGACACTTGAGAAATGAGATCCCTCAAACCTCGAATATGACTTTCAATGGATCGTGAGTGGTCACTCAAATTGAAGCAACACATACCTTCAAAGGCATTACACCCTAAATTATGTTTCAGCAATATATAATCAACAGCAGCTCTGTTCTGCAAAGTAGCTTTTCTAATAACTTGACTATCAAGGAGTAATTCTTCTAAAGCTTGCGAAGTATGATTAAGACTTATAACTAATAAACACGCTAATTTCATCAAAGATTTGTAACCTCCAGCAGCTAAACCCCAAACACCTACTAATGAAAGGGTTAATGCTAAAACCTCAGCTTCTGATAGCAAATGTACATGTGAATCACAGTCAGGAGATAGTCCCATAGATTCAAAGGTTGACCTTTTACCTCGAGTTATCGCTGAGTGCAAAGGAAACATCATTAGTCCTAATCGAGTTAAAGCACATGGACCTCCAGAGATGTTAGCTGGAATATAAGTATATGTAATGTTACCACATTAAAAGAGCCATCCTGTTGGAAGTTTCACATGATTCAAATGACTAGCAGTTATCACTGTATGATTGCAAGACATAGGGCCTCATTACACGGATGGCGGTAAGGGTTTACCGGTACCAGTATTTTACCGGTACCGGTAAATCCTTACCGCCTTACTACGAGGTCCCTTTGCGGGTTGGGGAATTTAACGCCTGCTTTTTGCAGGCGTTAAAAACCAACCCGCAAAGGGACCAGTGGAGCTAATTACGGTACTGCAATTTGCGGTACCGTAATTAGCGCCTTCCCCATTCCCATAGAGCCCTATAGGGCAAAAATGGGAACGGGGAAGGGCAATGGTGGAAGGGGGAATTACCGCCCCACCAACCTTGGAATAGGGCGGTAATTCCCCTTTCCACCAAGGAGGTATTTTACCGACATGAACCATGGCGCTAATAGCGCCATGGTTCACCGCCATCCGTGTAATGAGGCCCATAGTGTTATTTACACTGGTGCATTTGCGTGACATTCGTGAACACAGTCTCCTCTCGAATGTAGTATGATTGTATTGATCGGTCAACTCTATTTGTCTGCATTTACCAATTTCTTGGGCTTTGCACGTCATAATATAACACACATCACCTTGGGTTACGTTGTACGTAATTACACGTGTCAAATTTCTCCACTTCTTGTCGGTTTCTTGGCAGAACCTGCAATATTCGTAAACTGAAAAAGATTGTCTAATGTCTGAGTCTTGAACTAAAGAATCATTATGTGTGACGCCGAAAATATGCTTTAAAACCAGAACAGGCGTTGGCACCGCTACTAAACATGTATTCAATACAGCATTGGGCACATCAGTCAAACAAAAGTGTGATATATTCAGTACTTGCTGTGCTAGATATATCCACATATTTTCTTCTTGGGTTATCATAGGAGAGTGTTTCCTCGTCCTACAAAGGGCTCCTGCACAACTGGCATCAAGGTTGTTTTCACTTGCTCCTGATGTGTTTGTCGCAATTCACGGATCCATGTCTTCGGTCTGGCGGGCTTGTCGGCACTGGCATAGGGTTGCTTGGGGACAACATTATTCATCACTATCAGTATCCCCTTGATCACTGGCACAGATGTGACATTTTTTGCTGGTGACAGAAGACCGTCTAACCCTTCCAAATGGAGTCCATTTAGTGCCACAGTCAAACCAACCAGACCCAGGATCTACAAAGCAAACCCAGAAAAGAGATATCAGTGTTGCACATCACTCTCTCAGGTAACATTGGTCTGCGGGTACATATTGCCATTTCCTTCTACCAGGCTCCATTACTAAAACCACTTGATCTTTGCCTGATGCAATGACAATCTGCTGGCACTGGTGGACCACCTGGCTGTTCCACCCACACCTTTGCACCCGGTACCATGCTGTCTGAAGAGCCAAAACCGCAATCCCCACGGGTAGTTAACACTGTAGGAGGTTCCCCTTTCTTAATCATGGACAACTTAATGGGAATGACTATCAATTGGGCCATTCGATCACCCTTGTGGATTGATAACAACTGATCCACACTATTCATTAGGATGACTTTAATGTCGCTTTGGTAATCAGCATCAATTACCCCTCCCAACACTTGAACTCCCTTCAATGCTAGGCCAGATCTAGGGGCAATCCATTCCATATGCTCCGGGGGAATCTGTACTCCAATCTGTTAAGACGGATTTCTGAACTCTGTCCTTGAGGGGCAGATGTTCAGAAGGCCAGCCTAGTTTCTTGGAACAGGGTAACCTCTGGACAAGCCAGACCAATCAGGGTAGCGATCGCGGCAGTCAAGACTAGGTCTTAAGAGGGGTGAGGGTGACTGAAAGCCCGCAATGAGCACACAAAGCAAGGACACTTACAAATTACTCCAAGCAGGTGTTATATTAAAAATATATACACATTTATTACAAGGCCTTTGTCACATTAACCGTAGCGAGAAATCACAATAAAACTCAAGTAAACCAACACATACCAAACCAATACAATATATATACAAATACAAATGAGTCTAACGAGTTAGACGCACGAAATGTGTATACCACCTAGATGGGGAGGAAAACAGGCAGTGCGAATAATAATTAGACCCAGTCCGCCCTCAGAGGCACCTAACTAAAAGGAAGTCCAAGCCCTACGTGGTGCTCAAAAGTACCTGCACACGCTGGTGCCAATGGGCAAAAAGGGGAGTCTCTTTGAGGGAATCGGGCAGTTTAGTTCGATGAACAAATGAAGATGAACAGAGCTCCGCGACTCAGGCGCAGCCTCCACTGTGGGCAGAAGCAGAGCGCGAGTACGGAAAGGCGTGCTGTTAGACACAGCGGGGACAAGCTATGGGCTCCTGCAGGAGGGAGACCAGTTCCTAGCGATGATACTCACCGGTCCCCGATGCAAGCAGACCCAGGCTTCTCCGCGTCAGTTTCAGTGCTGGCAGGTTCAGATAGGAGCAGGGGACGCCTCGGCGTCGTGTAGATTCCGCAGCAGCAGAAGTTGAGTTGAGGACGTCCCAAACGCAGTGAACCCACACAGTTTGTTACCACAGCAGGGCAACGGAGTGGCCGTGTGTATTTCAGCCAAATGTACACTACTCACTTCAGACCCGGGAATGCCAAGTGTACGAATCGTGTGAGAGTGACAAGGAATCGTAATACAACACAACCTGACGGCGGTTACAGAGCAAGACTCCTGGGTAGGCTGGTCAGTCTGCTGGATGGCCCAGAGACACTTCCGAAGGCTTACGTGCAGGAGATGGTGATGATGCCGAGAAAAACGTTCCCACTATTCCAAGGGTCGAAGTACTAGTACAGGCCTTCTCGTTTGATCAGAGGTAGAAAGGGTTTCACAAAGCGACAGCAGTGCAGAGGAGCAGTCCTTCAGCGGGTCACCAGCGATTCCTCGGTTCAGCCTCGTGGTTGCAGGATACTTGGCTCCTGTATTCCTTTGTTCGTGAGAACTCAGGAGATAGACATGGTAGTGGCGTTTCCAGCCCCCTCATATCCACGGTTCCCTTTGCGCCAAAACGGAGGGGACCCAATGGGAGACCGCTCATAAAACACTCACACCATCTGTGGAGCTTATCACGGACCACGGCGGTCCCAGGCATTCACACCACCCTAGACTCTCTGGCGCACAGGATGTGTATTGGGACGAGACATCCCAGCCCCCATCCTGGAGGCACACACCAGGCCTGTAGAAGCCAGCGAAAGCATCTGTGCTTCGCGGGAAAGTACATGCCCAAATAAGGAAGGCCCCGGGTCGGCTCGACTGGGGGAGGTGAAGGGGGCAAGACGGTTAGCGGACAGGACAAAGAGCCTCGTGGTCTGGCCATTTTGGGTGCCAGGCCACCATTTTGGGCTAAGCGCGAGAAATGCGCTAAAAACGCCAAAAGGAGCACAAAAACGCAAGAAACGATCACTGCCACCAATCCCGTCGGTGATTCACTTGCACCGTTCATTTACAATCCAAAGAGAGTATCTAGGGCCTGTAGAAGACTAGAGACCCAAGAGAGCAGTAACTTAGCTTACAGTGCCCTCTTGTGCCATGTTGCGCGAAAGCTGCAACATGATAAAGAAACTATGGAAAACAACGTTTCCTGATACTGACTGTCTTAAGGGCATGTCAGTTTCCCCGTAAGAATGGAGCGAAAGCCCAGAGGAGTGCGGCGGAAGGCTGCACTTCTCTGGCAAAGTCTAGATCATGGTGAAAAAAACAGCAAAAAGTTTAGGGGTTGCCACATGGAAGGAAAATTACCCACAATTAAGAAATGTTTCCTAACACTAATCCCTGTTTCCTCTTGGGTCTAATCTGATTTCTTCATTGGAATGCAAGTCTACCCCTGCTGACTCTGGAGTTGCTCGATAGGGAGCTAAAGAACCTGGTGTAATTTCATGACCTGTGCATTAAGAAGGGACTAAAAGTAAAGGTAGCAAAAACTAAAGTAGTTGTAGGCCGCCCAAAATAAAAACTGTTTAAAAAGTGAATATTGATCTGATAGGGACAGGAATAGAGGAAGTGAAATATTTTAATTAGTTGGGGTACAGATTGAATTACCTGGGTAGATGGGGTACACATAGGGAGAAAAGTAGCCTATGACTTGCCAGATTGGGACAACAAATGGTAGCCACATTTGCCACTAGTTTACATACAGTGTCGATAACAGCATCTATGGAAGCCTATATAATAAGCAAGTGGTAATGGGTGCTATATTTTTGGCGGACTTATGGGGCTATGAGGCACGTGAAAATCTGGCAAGAGTTGGAACTGACTTCCTACAGAGAGTATGACCCTTCCAAACAAATGCACCTTTGAGGCTTATGTATATGGACCTGGACCATATGGATGTAGGTAAGAAAGTAAGTAGAAGGCCATAACTAAACTGGATACGTCCCAGAACAAGCCCATCATTGCTGGCGTATGAAGAGGAGTTTATGAAAATACTCAATTTACAAAGCTTTTACATGGGTCAAACATGTGAGGGTGATGGCAAATTCAACTTAACCTTAACTATGCCAAGCACATGCACAATTGCATTAAACATACATATATTATAGTGCAACAGTAGTCCCCCTATAGTTAAGGTGAAATCTGTCATTAATTGGAAATGAAGACAATCTATTTCCAATCAAGTTTGAACCATAGGACAGATCCACATGACATTTTCCAAACGAGATAATTGGCCTTGGCACCCATAACTGTACATTTTGAGGCACATCCGTGTTATGGTTTAAAAGATATAAATGGTCAAATAAAGGGGGTGCTTAACCCATTTTGCCTTCCTTTTCCCATGGGGGATTGTTCAGTGTTTGCTCACATGGACTGCCCAAACCGTTGGAAGGATTTCTGGCAATTAAGAAACAAGCTGTCGCCCTTGCACGATCTGAATGACACAAGGCCTAGTAAGATCGTTTGTCTTGCCCTCCCTCTCCCTCTCTCTCCCCCCCCCCTTATCTTGTCGTGGATTGAAACATTTGTGTACAGGTGTGTTATAAATGACATATCAATTGACATAGCATATCATATCTTATTAAGTTGAGTAGAAAATGCTTGAAGAAAATCCTTTGTTGGTTGACATTAATTCCTACAGTATTTTAAAAAGAATATTCGAGAGCGGGTTCCCCTGGTACCCACAACGTTAGCCATCTCTCCCATTATGCATTGCTGGACTCAATGCTTTTTATTTATAATAATTTCATATTAGGTGGTATCTGGTCATTGCATTGAATGTCATTGCATCTAATGCCATTCCATCTAAATGTTTCCATCTAAAGAATTTCCATATAATGCATATTGTTGGGGGGTAAAGGGTTAATTTTTGTTCAGGTGCATTTTAAAGGGTGCAAAAACAGTGGTTGGAGGGGGGACCCCAAAAAATTAAACAAATTCAAAATAAAAATAAAATGCATTAGATGGAAAACATGTTGATGGAAAAATATTGATGGAATGGCATTAGATGCAATGGCATTCAATGCAAAGACCATAAACCATTGCAAATCGAGGTTCATATCTATTCATGTTTGCAACCTGCCCTAAAATTATATAAGGGCAGTGAATGTGGCAGCTTTCAGACTGGGGGGTGTGTGGCAGGGTAAAAGTGGAGGGTTTGTGAAGGTTTGGGGTCTGAGGATCGCTAGATTTTCTTTTTTCGTGTGTCCCCTGAAATGTAGATCTCAGATCTAGATTCTTTATGAGTGGCAAAAGAAAAGAGGGAATATTTCACAAACATAAAATAATGAGATGTGGCAAGCACAGTAAATGCTAGCGGGGGTCCAGGAGTATTTGAAGTGAATTTAGGAAGCAATCCATGTTTTTAATCATGAAACAAAACACAGGAATTGCTTCCTAAATTAACCTAAATTGTATGGGAGAGTGGTTTTAACAGACTATTATTGTTTGGGGGTGTTGGATTATCTTGAAAAGCTTTATTTTGTGTCTTGAAATTGAAAGATAACGTGCAACAGAAGCTGTTCTGGTGTCGAAGAATAGTTTTAACTGCCTTAAATTTGAATGGACAAGCGTTTCATGTGATTTAGCAATGAAGACCTCGATATACCCCACTTCCCTCTTCCTCTTCCCAATACCCCAATAGTAATCTGTTGCATTAACCCTATCTCTCTCCCCCTCGTCCCAGAATCCCCAATTAATGCGATGCATTACCCCACCTCCTCCTTCCCCATTCTAGTAATCAATTAGTTACATTGTTGCCACCTGCCGCTTCCTCATCCCAGTACTCCATAACCCTGCGCTCTCTTCCCCATCCAAGTACCCCATTACTAATCATTGTATTAGCAATGCCACCGCCCTCTTCCTCTTTCCAGTGTTCCATTGTCACTGCCTCTCCATCGCTCATCCCAGTACTCCATTATTGTCAATTCCCTTTTCTTCATGCCAATATACTATTAGCAACGGAATCGATTGCATTAACCCCACCTCTCTCTTCCTCGTCTAGATCCCCATTGGTAATCTGTTACTTTATCACCATCTCCCTCTTTCTTGGTTTAGTACACCCTTAACCCTGCCTCTCTCTTTCATGTCCCAGTAGCATAATTATTATTCCATTAAATTACCCCACCTCCCTCTACCTTATCCCATTACTCAATTGCCCCACCTCTCTCATCCTCATCCCAGTACCCCTTTAGTAATCCATTACATTACCCCCAACACCCTCTTCCTCTTTCCAGTACTCCATAACCACCACCACCCTCTTCCTCAGACCCATTACCCCATTTTCAATGTAATCCATTGCATCCCCCCACCTTCCTCTTCCTCATCCCATTAGCCCATTAGTAATTTATTACATTAGTGCAATTTCCCTCTTGCGTGTCGGAGTACTACATTACCCTGTCTTCCTCTTCCATGTCAAAGTACCCCACTCGTAATCTGTTACCTTCTCCATCTGCCATTATCCACGCCTCTTTCTTCCTCATTTGAGTACTTCATTACCCCCACCTTGGAAATCCAAGGGATAGAAGATACGTTCTTTACACAGCTTTTGGGCCTCCTCGCCTCACACCCCTACGCATCCGTTCACAGGGAATTGAGGATGGAGTATTGAGAAGATGAATGGGCAGTTGCCCCATGTAACTCTTGGTTATGCCTATGGGCTAATAAGCATGCTACTTTATGTCTACGTCATTTTATCATTAGATCTACCATGTGCAGGGAAGACTGTCATAAAATCTCATGGCTATTGTATGTAAAGGAGTCCATGTGCTCCAGAAACATTGAGGTTGAGTTCCCCCATGCACTGCTGTCTCCCATGCAATCAGGAATACACACATAGACTTTGAATCAGGAGATATATGCAAAACGGGCTAACGCTGAACGATCATCCCGCTCTGAGAATCGACATCTGATTATAAGCAGCGTTAATGTGATCCAGCCTTATCTCATGTGGGCCTCGAAAATGAAGGATAGAGGCCTCATAACGAGGGCCAGGTTTAAATGCCTACAGCTAAGGGGCAAAAAAGAAAAGTGGCTAGGCTTCCCCAATGATCCAAGCTGCCCAATGTGTGGGGTGTTATGTATGGACACTCGTTCCTCGCTAAACCACGGGCTCATTTCCCTTTAAGGAAGGCGAAACCTGGTACCTGGAAATTGGCATGGCAACGCTGGCGTCCACTCTACTCCTCCCTCGGACCACGTCGAGTAGTGCGCCGGATTGTCACGTGAATTGCTTCCTTATTAGCGCCTCCTCCTACTGGTTCGGTGCTTCTGATCACAGATTAGTGGCGTTTGGACTTCTGTTTACCCATATCTGGTTCTTGTTCTCCCCGTTCCTGTCCTTGTTACCCTGTTCTTTCCTCCACAGTGATTGATCCCCTTGGCTCCTCGACGCGGACTGTTTATTGGATTGCCTTTTTCTTGCCGCCTTGCCTGGAATTGCCTCGTCTGGTTTCTTGATCTCGGATTGCTATTGGACCTCTCTTGCCTGCTCCTTGGATACCTCGTTTTCTTCAGGTCAGACCTCATCCTCTGCAGTATTCTGTCCTTGGGATTTCTGGAACTTTGAACTGTAGTAGTGGTACACGGACTAGAGACTTCCTGTGTGTACTAGCGTCCTCGTGCCGTCGGGTCAGGGTGTTATTAGGCGTCCTCGTGCCGTCGGGATAGTCTTGGACTGCTTCTTGTGGATTGCTTGGATTCCGCCTGCGAATACTATCCTTCTCCTGGGACACAAACACCGGTAAGCGGTTAACCTTTTACTGATAAGACTGGATAGAAGGAGGGGGGTGGTCTTTGTCTTATTGTTATTGGCAGTTGTTATTACAAAACCTTCCTTTTTGCATTGCATGGTATATCACATTTTACAAATCTTGTGGTTGTGGTGTGTTGTTATCTCACCTATGCAGGTTTGGTTCCGAATTGCTGCATGATACCCTTATCCAAGTCTCCTTGACATCCCGCATTTCAACCCGAGTTGTTCCACGGAGACTCCAGGATTTCCATCGGCATCCATTCTTTTCTCCAATAGATCGCTCTGGTTCTTTCTAGTCAAAACCAGAGGGGTACATTGGGAAGAAGAATTCATCGGCTACACTACGAGGGCAAATCTGGTATCTGACAGAATCAGAAGCCATAATGGATGCCAATGAAACATTGGCCACCATCTTGCAATTGGTGGCCGATCTCCGCAATGATATGACCGCTGCCCATACTGCTACGCAGCGGCGCATAGATGATTTGCAAGCAGGGTTGTCGCCTCGGGGGGCCGAGGCGGCTCCTTTTGCGGGTATTCCTGATGCAGCTCCTCTCCCATCTCAACAGGGCACGGGTCCTGTATATATGACGGCACAGTTCCCCTTGGCTCCTCCTGAACGGTTCCATGGAGACCCCAAAACGTTCAGGACCTTCCTGAATCAGTGTAGACTGCACTTTCTTTGTCGTCCTGCCTCTTTTCCTGATGCAACTACCAAGGCAGCGTTTCTGTTGTCCCATTTAGGGGGCACTGCTGCCGCCTGGGCGAATCCACTGTTGGAAGAAGGGAGTCATCTTCTATATAATTGTGACGCATTAATAGATGCCATGAGTCGCGTCTTTGACACACGTTATGCGACACAAGCTACTGACTTAGAACTGCTCAATCTGCAACAAGGAGGTCTCTCTCTGCTAGCCTACGTGGCCAAATTTAACCAGTTGGTGGCAGAGACCGGTTGGCCTGAAGAAAAGAAGGCCTCCCTCTTCTATAAGGGCTTGTCTGATTCCTTGAAGGACACACTAGCAACTGTCCCAGTGATACCCAAGACATTCCCCGAACTATTGGATTTGGTTCTTCAGATCGATTCCAGACAGGCAGCGAGGAAAGGAGAGAAAAGAACAGCTCCCCCGGTTTCTCTTGCTGTTCCTGTTCCTGCTTCGGGATCCTCTGAACCTATGCAAATAGGGGCTCTGAGAAGTCCTTTAACAGCAGAAATCAGGGAACACCGTAAAAAGAACGGTCTATGTTTTTATTGTGGAGCTTCCCATCACTTGCTCAGGGATTGCTCCAAAAGACCTACCAAGAAACAGGGAAACGCCAAAACCCGGTGACTGAAAGGATCCAGACGCCGGGTGTTTCATCTACAGATCCTTCTTTGTGTAGCCCTTATTGTCTGAACGTGTCACTCATGGCCTCCGGTATTGAGAGAAAGCAGGTTAGCATGGTATTGGACACTGGAGCCACAGGGAATTACGTGGATGCCTCCCATGCGAGGGCATTGGGTCTCCCGATTGTCCTTAAACCATGTCCGGAAATGGTTAATGCTGTGGACGGTTCTTCTCTGGTGTCTGGGCTAGTGACAGAACGCACTATTGACTTGGTAATGACCACGGATTGTGGGCATCAGGAAAGTATATCCTTTGATCTTATTGCCGCCCCACCGTTCAGATTTATATTAGGTTTGCCCTGGTTCAGACTGCATAACCCATCAGTGGACTGGTATTCAGGGGACGTGTGTTTTCTCTCTGGTTACTGTGATACTCATTGTCTAAAAACCCCTGCCATGGTCAATCCAGGCCGCGTTCTCTCTGAACTAGCTGGTACCGTAGGGGCAGTTATCAATACTACGCTTCCTGTGGCTTACCAAAAGTACAAGGATGTTTTCGATGCTCAGGGGGCGGAGGTACTTCCACCCCATAGACCTTACGACTGTCCTATTGACTTGGTCCCTGGGGCCAAGGTACCTTCAGGACGCATCTACTCCTTGACCCCAAGGGAAGACCTGATTTTGAAGGACTATATCCAGAATTCCTTGGACTCCGGATTTATACGCCCTTCACGTTCACCCGCTGCCTCCCCATTATTTTTCGTTCCGAACAAGGAGGGAGACCTTCGTCCTTGCATCGACTATCGGGCATTGAACGCAGTCACAATCAAGAACCAATATCCGATCCCTCTGATTTCGGTTTTACTGGATCAATTGGGGTCGGCCAAGGTGTTTACTAAACTGGACTTAAGGGGTGCATACAATCTTGTACGGATCCGCGAAGGCGACGAATGGAAAATTTCTTTCAAAACCAAGTATGGTCTCTTCGAGTATTGTGTTATGCCTTTTGGCCTGTGTAACGCTCCAGCTACCTTTCAGTTTTTCATCAATGAGGTATTCCATGATATGTTAGACCATTACGTTGTCATATACTTGGATGACATCTTGATCTATTCTCCTTCGATTGCCTCTCATGTCATTCATGTTTCCAACGTATTGCAACGATTGAGGGAAAACCGTCTATACGCCAAACTGGAGAAGTGCATGTTTCATGTCACTGAGGTGGAGTTTCTGGGCTATAGCATTACTAATCAGGGTGTACAAATGAGCCGTTCCAAGGTCGCTGCTATTTTGGACTGGCCGCGTCCCAACACATTGAAAGCCTTGCAGTCTTTCCTTGGTTTCGCAAATTTTTATCGGCGGTTTATTCAGGATTATTCTGCTCTAGCTTCTCCACTAACGGCTCTCACCAGCACGAAACATCCGTTTAAGTGGAATGCACAGGCACAAATCGCATTTGAAGCCCTGAAATCCGCTTTCACTTCCGCTCCTGTTCTCCAGCATCCAGATATGAACACACCATTTGTTGTTGAAGCCGATGCCTCGGATATAGCCTTGGGCGCTGTTTTATCCCAACATTGTCCAGATACCAAGACTCTCCATCCAGTGGCTTATCACTCCAGGAAACTTACGCCCTATGAAAGAAATTACACTATCACGGAGCGTGAGTTATTGGCTGTCAGAGACGCATTCTTGGTATGGAGACACCATCTGTTGGGTTCTCCCGAACCGGTACAAGTCTTTACGGATCACAGGAATCTCTTAGCCCTGCAGTCGGTGAAATGCACCACGGCTCGCCATGCTAGGTGGCATGAATTCTTTTCAATGTTCAATTTCACCATCACCTACCGTCCCGGTTCCTTGAATTCTAAAGCAGATGCCCTTTCGCGGCTTCATGGACCTCCGACTCCCTCTAACCTTCACGGCTCTATGTTACTGCCTACTCAAGTAGTGTGTGGTTGCACGTTACGTCCTCCATTAAACTTGGCAATCAAGGACTGGGTGAATAACCATCCCTCCGAGTTGGCAAGCCTTGGTCTGGAGCTGGTTCATTCACTACCCTATAAACAGGGCAAGATATTTCTGCCAGATGTTGATACTCGGCGTACCGCCATGCAATGGTGTCATGATGCTGCTATAGCGGCCCATCCGGGGGTTGGTAAGACCTTGGACCTCTTAGGAAGGTGGTGCTGGTGGCCTTCTATGAACAAGGATGTGAGGGAATACATAGCTGTTTGTGCCGTTTGCGCCCAGTGCAAACATCAACGTGGTAAACCTGTGGGTCTACTACAACCCATGCCTATACCTGAAGCCCCGTGGAAGATGCTTTCCATGGATTTTGTCGTGGAGCTTCCTTTGGTGGAAGGTTACAACACTATCTGGGTAGTGATTGACTACTTTACCAAGATGGCTATGTTTGTACCGTGCCATGGTGTCCCTACTGCTCCGGTACTGGCGGATCTATTCCTGAAAAATGTGTTTAAAAGGTTCGGCCTACCCACTATGATCATTACGGATCGGGGACCGCAGTTTACTTCTCGCTTTTGGAGGTCTTTGACCACGACCTTAGGTATCGAGGGCAGATACTCCAGCGCCTATCACCCTCAAACAGATGGCCAAACGGAGAGGCTTAATGCCACCATGGAGCAGTACCTCCGTTGCCTCACTCTTCAGCGTCAAGGTACCTGGGTCTCCGTATTGCCGTTGGCGGAATTTGCCTACAATAATTCCCTCCACTCCGCGACCCACATGTCCCCATTTTACGCTATGTATGGTCGACATCCACGGTCCTTGCCTCTTGATGCTGAGCCACCCTTGCACAATCCCGCTGCCTTAAATTGTTTCAAGAAACTCTCAGACACTCATGCCTTAGTAAAGAATCAACTGGTTCTGGCCCAGAAGCGTTCAAAGAAATATGCGGATGCACGACGCTCCTCGGCTCCTTTGTATACTCCTGGCATGAAGGTCTGGTTGTCTACGAAGAACCTACGATTGTCAGGTCGACGGACCTTGTTACCACGCTTTGTGGGTCCCTATAAGGTTCTGCAAGTCATAAATCCTGCAGTGCTCCGTCTAGCTCTACCTCCTACCTGGAGGATACATCCGGTGTTTCATGTATCCTTGGTGAAACCTTGTCACCCATTGACCAAACTGCCTTTACGCCCGTCTCCTGTCAGAGTACAGGGGTTCGACGAATACGAGGTGGCTGCTATCCTGGATACCAAAGTGTGCAGGGGACGGCGTTTGTACTTGGTCGATTGGAAGGGCTATGGTCCAGAGGACCGCACATGGGAACCAACTGAAAACATTCATGCCCCTGCCCTTATGGCCCGTTTCTGGTCCTCTCGGGGGGTGAGGTCCCCTTTGCGGGAGGATACTGTTATGTATGGACACTCGTTCCTCGCTAAACCACGGGCTCATTTCCCTTTAAGGAAGGCGAAACCTGGTACCTGGAAATTGGCATGGCAACGCTGGCGTCCACTCTACTCCTCCCTCGGACCACGTCGAGTAGTGCGCCGGATTGTCACGTGAATTGCTTCCTTATTAGCGCCTCCTCCTACTGGTTCGGTGCTTCTGATCACAGATTAGTGGCGTTTGGACTTCTGTTTACCCATATCTGTTTCTTGTTCTCCCCGTTCCTGTCCTTGTTACCCTGTTCTTTCCTCCACAGTGATTGATCCCCGTGGCTCCTCGACGCGGACTGTTTATTGGATTGCCTTTTTCTTGCCGCCTTGCCTGGAATTGCCTCGTCTGGTTTCTTGATCTCGGATTGCTATTGGACCTCTCTTGCCTGCTCCTTGGATACCTCGTTTTCTTCAGGTCAGACCTCATCCTCTGCAGTATTCTGTCCTTGGGATTTCTGGAACTTTGAACTGTAGTAGTGGTACACGGACTAGAGACTTCCTGTGTGTACTAGCGTCCTCGTGCCGTCGGGTCAGGGTGTTATTAGGCGTCCTCGTGCCGTCGGGATAGTCTTGGACTGCTTCTTGTGGATTGCTTGGATTCCGCCTGCGAATACTATCCTTCTCCTGGGACACAAACACCGGTAAGCGGTTAACCTTTTACTGATAAGACTGGATAGAAGGAGGGGGGTGGTCTTTGTCTTATTGTTATTGGCAGTTGTTATTACAAAACCTTCCTTTTTGCATTGCATGGTATATCACATTTTACAAATCTTGTGGTTGTGGTGTGTTGTTATCTCACCTATGCAGGTTTGGTTCCGAATTGCTGCATGATACCCTTATCCAAGTCTCCTTGACATCCCGCATTTCAACCCGAGTTGTTCCACGGAGACTCCAGGATTTCCATCGGCATCCATTCTTTTCTCCAATAGATCGCTCTGGTTCTTTCTAGTCAAAACCAGAGGGGTACATTGGGAAGAAGAACTCATCGGCTACACTACGAGGGCAAATCTGGTATCTGACATGGGGCGGGTAGGGAAGACCTAAAGCACTTTTTACTGTTTTGCCCCACGTTTGGGGAGGTCAGAAGGAGCACTATTTTGCAGGTAGTGAAGATTAATCATATTTACCTCTATAAACCGGCATTATTGCTACTCCTACTGGTAGAAACGGAAACCACTGCTTGGGCCCTTCTGTCTTATTTGAAAAGAGCAATGTACTTGAGGAAGGGGATTTTAAGAGATTAGAACAATTTTAATTGTTTAGAGCTATATGGTTTAAAAATGCCCTTTTTAACTGTCATGTACTTACTGTTGAAACTATGAAATTATGATTTGTCTATGATGTTGTTTATGTTTGATGGATGATCTAATCCGAATAAACTGTTTGAAAGAAAGATTATCTCCTTTCCCAAACTGCCTCTCAGTAGCCTTTTTACAAATGATACATAGCAGGTGAATTTCTTGGCTATTAATATTCTGCACTGACAAACGTGTGGGGTGAATATTCTGAAATAACATTGCTGGTTGCCCAGATGTGCTCAATCTAGCCCCCGACAGAGACTCACAACCCCCACTTGACACTCACCTAGTCCCGGACCGAGCACTTCCATCGCCCCACCACTGGCCCCAACTCTGTCAGGGTGGAGGATCTGCAGACAGTCCTTCAGGAAGGTGTCTCAGAGAGTATTTCAGAACATCACAACCCTTAGAGTTTGGAAGTTAACCCATGTTTTGAAGAGTCAAACTACTTCCTGGGTTAACATTTTGAGAGTAAATGGCTTCGTGGGTAAAATATATAGAAGTCAACTGTTAGTCAACATATACAATTCTCTCATCTTCTGTTTTTTAAGTCTGATAACAAAGCTGAGGAGAAAGTAGCATTTGGATTTGTAAAAGTCTCAGTCTGGCAGCAGCAGGTCGTGGGAGGGATTGTTGAAAAAGATTGGAAAAAGTAAAAAAGTATCAGTGTGTGCCTAACAAATGTAAGAATACTTGTAAGGCTCCTCAACAGCAAGTCATATTTTAACAATCTATGGAAATCTATGGAAAGCTATGGAAAGCTATGGAAACCTTTCAGTTACTCGCTCCTATTGTTCAGACCGTTAAACATCTTATTATGGACTTAAAAGTGTTTAAAATGGGCTTTGCTGAAGCAATAGATACAGTTTTAACTGGACCAAATTGCATAAGAGTCCAGAGTTAAAGAATGCAGTGTCCTATTGAATGGTAATTGAGCTATAGTCACCCATTCCACGGGCTGGAACAGTGGTAACTACCCGGGCCTGAGTTTAATAGGCCGGAGCATAGCAAGGGCCTATAACGAGGGTCCCCAGGGCAGGTAAATTGCGAACTCATTTGAGTGTCTACAAGATGAGCTCACTGGGGAAATGACAGCAGAGACTACTCCACTTTATAATTATCCCCCTGTCCCCTCTGTTTCGATATGAGGATAGATCCCTCAGATGTTTAAGACCAAGCATTCAATTCATCTAATGTCCAGAAAATAACCATCAGTGTATCCATCCCCAAGACAGCAGAGTTGCTGTACATCCACAGGCCTCTGGATTTACAGGCGCAGGGCAGACAGCTCCAATTAGGAAGAGGTCTAGGTAAATCCACAGGTGTTTGGATTGGCTTTGCTCCTGTGTGTGGGCACCTACAGGCTCAGGGCACAAAGCTACAAGCAGGAAGATGATTATAACAAGTTCCTAAGTGGTAGAGCTGGATATGTGATCTGCAAATGTTGTGCACATGATGCATCTCTTTGTCTACAAGGACATGGTTGTAATACAAATGTTCTTTGAGTGTCTAGGTCTTGAACTTAATAAAACATATATGACAGTTTAAGGAGATCTCAAGTTTTCAATGGCAGTTGTGAAATAAGTAGCCTTCCCTGGCTTTAGGGCTCATACAAAGAAAAACAGGTATGAATGTGTGTGTGTACATATGTGTATGGATGTGTGTGTGTGTGTGTGTAGGCATGTGTGTCTGGTGCACAGCCGCAGCTTGTGGGCTTTGAGAACATGATGCAGAACTGGGGGCAGCCCTGACAAGTATTGAGGCAGTCTGCAGGATTTGATTTGGGCCGTAGCTGCATGAAATGTGGACAGCACGGGCATACATTGTTGAGACAGGCCTCATGTTTTTTGTAGGGCACTAACATAATGAAAATGTGTTATACAGTGGAAACATTGGCAATTCCTCATTATTCTCTTTGAACACACAAAGCATGCTAGTGGACTGACCTGATGATCTGATGTGCATAGAACCTGCTTGAAAGTGTGGAAATTGTGACATATGTTCTTGGGAAAGGCCTTCTGGGTTTCCTTTTAGGACAGTCAAGATCAACATCGATATATATAAAATGCTTAGGTATATTTCAATACTCAGCTGATGCAATTTCTTAGGATTCGGTTGCCCTCTGCTTTCCAAATGGCAAAATGCACCCACTTCAACAACAACTACCATTTCAACAATAAGAATGAGTATGGTTCTACGCGGTCACCTTCACCTTCCACTATCACAACCATTTGGAAGTTACTCCTTTCTACCCCACTTCTCTTCACACAGGGCAAAGGAGTTTCAGTGTTTCTT
Source organism: Ambystoma mexicanum (assembly GCF_040938575.1). Classification (NCBI taxonomy): domain Eukaryota; kingdom Metazoa; phylum Chordata; class Amphibia; order Caudata; family Ambystomatidae; genus Ambystoma; species Ambystoma mexicanum. Next base: position 161,803,860 of record NC_090938.1, on the reverse strand, counting down.
TCCACCCCCACATCTCTTCACACAGGACACAGTGGTTCCAGTGTAAATGAACAGTTAATTACTGGCTCAACGTTTCAGTCTCTAAGGAGCGAAACACTGTAGGACGAATGCCTCCTCACAAGCTGAAACTGAAAGTAGGTGCAGTAATTATGCTACTATGCAATTCTATGCCATCATGGAGACTCTGAAATGGAACAAGGTTGACAATTACGCATCTACAAAGACACATCATAGATGCCTGTGTAATCGATAGAACGTACATACTGTTCTTATACTGTGCATACCTCTCATTCCATCTGATACTTTTAGCCTTTTCAATGACCATTAATAAGTCACAGAGACCTGCGCCCCCTTCCTGGAAGCGATCAGTGTTAATTCCGATATTTAAGAAGGGGAACAGAAGTGACCCTATGAATTACTGATATTGACCTTTAAGATATGTTAGAACGGCATATGTTACGCCATGAACAGCTAGTTTATTGAAAAATACTCCTTTGTATTTTTGGTGACCTGGCTGTATTGGAGTGTTTCATGTGTTGCCCTGTAGAACAGAATGTCAGTTCTACATTGTTCTCCAATTCATAAATTCTTGTTGCGAAATGCATGATTTCAACCAATCATTTTCACAATTCTCTAAGGAGAAGCACCATCCAAAATCTTACTGGATTTGTTTGGGTGTGCTGACTCGCATTCAGGGGTAACCTCTACACCCCTCCACTTTACAAATGCACAAGCTGCAAAAGCTCTAAACTAGTGGTATCCTGGGAGTGGGGCATCGGGCCAAGAAAATGGCTCGTTAGGTCTTGCTCTCTTCTTTGACAACACATTAGGAGAGCATGATCTTCCCTTCAAAAATAGGCCTTTTTTCATAGCTGAAAAATAAATGTTTTCAGGGTCTCATTATTGATTGTTTGAGCCTGCTGCACCCACCTTTGAGGTGCAAAGCTGTCTCTGCAATGTGTGAGGGATCAGAAATGTGAGGCGGATAACTTTGTAAAGAGTTTTCAACTTTAGCCATTTCATTAACTAAACAGGTTGGATACACGTCTCACTATCCCTACCCTGATGAGGATTTCTCTGCCTAAAATAAACTAAAGGAAACACTCTACTATATGGTTATCTAACCCTCACACGTGTACAACAAATAAAGCAAAAAGGACACATATGGCGATTCAATTCAACAATAAAGCATAACATATGATCTGATTCACAATTTGATCAATGTGTCTTCTCATAATCTGGGTGAATGTACCTTCCCCAGATCTAAACAAAGATTTTTCTCCACAGTTCAAAGGAAACAAGGAAATCCAGTTTGGCACAAATTTCCAACACAGCCCTCAGTTCTTGTACTCAAACTCACAAAGTTCTGTTGCTTCAATAATCACAAGATTCCACTCTTTGTGGTATAAGAACTGTCTCATATTTATCTTCTCCCAGTAAGCAACCACAATTATCTTTGTCAGGATAATTGTGACAACTTTTGGTTTCAGAAAGAATTAAGTTATTCCCACCGCCCTGGAGTAGGAAAGGAGTTCACCTATGTTATAACAACAAATATCTTTGACAGGATGGTTTACTGTAATTCTGGTTTCAAAATGAATTGTGACTTTTCTTCAACAGGCTTTCACAACTGTTCTCCGAATGTCACACATCATAATTATTTTTTTCTATTAGTACCACACTTCAGCACTTGCACCGTCTACTACCTGGCTTATTGCTTTACCAGAGTCTTCTGGGCAATAACTTCTTGCCCTCCGGGTATACTCGCCTGCCCGTCTACTTCTTCAACAACAAGAACAGAAAAGTGCTTCAATGATAACTTCCAACTTAGAATAACAACAACTTCAATCGTCCTTTTCAGCATGAGTCTTTAAACAAGTTGTGGGGAAACAAGGAACCCCATTAGTGCTCTTTAAAACTCACAAGAAATTCTGCTCCTCTTCCTCTGGATAACATTCTCTAGAAGAGCAGCCTGTTCGCCACCTTTTTTTCCTCTCTGAATCAACAACCACATATCGACCAAAAGATAGTTTAACTGTTCTCCTATCTTGGCTTTGTCAATGTAGGCTTCTATCACCTGAAGATCTGTGTTTCATAGCACATAAGCAGCAAGTCTCACAATCATTACATCTCTCAGTATTCCCCTCTTGCATTGAGCAGTGTTTGTTACTTTGGTATTTTGTTTCAACAGATACAACTGTGATGGATTTGCATAGTTTGGTATTCAAAATATATGCTATTGCTGCTTTCACTCACTCACTCACTCACTCACTCACTCACTCACTCACTCACTCACTCACACACTCACTCACGCACTCACTTACGAGTGAAGCTGCCTGCTGTGAACATGCGGACAGCATTGAAGCACTCCGTAGCCACTTGCAAGCTGTGAACGCACAGGGTAAGTCGCTCGATTATGCTCTGCTCTGTGTTCGCAGGTCTTCGGCGCTTGGGGCTCCTTGCGGTCAGGTGGACAGCCTCTCTAGTTCTCGTACACTCACACCATCAATTAATGGACCCTCCCCTGGTCCATAGAGCTTTAGGTGTGCTGCAGCACCTGGAACACCTAAAGAGCTTCCCTCGCTGCAACTACTTCTGGCTTCGCAAACTCTGCACAGCAAAATTGTATAAGGAAAGCATCTCTTCCTCGCACTTCCCACTGTGTGACCTCTTCAGTAGGGAGGGTCAACGGCAAAGACTCTTCCAGGACATGCCACTGCTTTTGGCATTTTCGTGGTCACAGGCCTTCCTCTCAGCTGCAACCAAGGCCCGCGCTGCTTCTTTTGCTTCCACTGCTCTTCTTCTCGTTCTCTCATTCCTCTTTCTCCTACTCCTGATCCCTGCACATGAGGGGACTTTTTAAGCCTCTCAGTCCCCTTCAGCTGCAGTTCACATACACTAATTCAGAGACCACTCCCAAAGTAGTGTTCCTCTGCATCCCTCTTTGTCGTCCCAGTACCAAGGGAATTATGGAACTTGAAGTCCCTGGCAATTAAGTTAGTTTTTCTAAGTTTTGGTGCATAGCTAATTGGCCTAGTCTTATCTACAATATTCTTTGAAGGAATATTATACAAATCGGCTACCAGTTTGGTCTGAAAAGAGGAATAATGTTTTTGGCGATTATTATTCACAGACTTCTTTTTATTTCCCCCATTTTGAGTTAGGAAAGCATTCAGCTCTAGGGTTTTGAGATTTATTCTCATTTATACCACAGGAGTGTTGGCTGATTTTACCCACATGTGGGTCTTAATTGGAACAGTTAGAGTATTGTGGCAGCAAGAAATTAGGTATTTTGGCAATTGTAATACCTCTTCCTTAAAGGAAGGTGAATACTGTGTCTCATCCGATGGATTCCTCTCACCTCCCTGAGCCTTGATCATCCCGCAGAGGACCACCACCAAGGTCAGGATCAGGAAGCATCTGCCTTTCCCTGGCCACCTGGGAGGAGACTTTCGGTAGAGTTTTGGTGAGGCATCCATAGGATTCATTACACATGGAGCATAGTAATGTTACTGGCCGGGCACAGTCTCGGTTGACACGTTTGGGCACCATGGGCCGGAGGCAGCCACCCCCTTGTTTCTAACCTAGGCCAATGATATGCGGTGTGATTTGAGAAATGACGTCTTCCACCTAGTGCAGAGCGCAGTGCGCCTCTGTGCAGAATGCATTTTCATCATGCGTATTGCAGTTGTGTGGTGGCCCCAGCCATCTCACGTGTCTGTGGTGCAGTATGCACTTCTAGGAGAAGCGATTTGTGATTTTTCTCCTACTTTAAGGAGGACATTCATAAAAAAGAGGGTTTTTTGTGGGGGGGTTTTGACGGATTTCCCTTTTAACTTTAAATAGATAATTTTCATCCCTGCCAAAGGGAAAGAAAACAAAGCAAGTCCCGTTAAATGCAATTAGTTCATTGGCAGCTGCAGAAAGGCAGTAAACCAAATTAAAACAAAAGCATCAGTGTGTTGCTAGAAAGCCCAGGTGTGTCCTGCAGGGCATAGGCTAACCGCGTTAAGCCTGGTTTCCTTAATATGACAGAGCCGACTTTGTAGGGGATTACTGTTCATGCACCAGTGTTGTATGAGCGTATCGTTTTTAAAAGCAATTTAGGATAGTCATGTCCACGGCGGTCACATAACAGTCTACAAACCAACAAGACCCCTCAGATCAAGCAACAAAATCCGCCTGGGACTCAAACCATACCTTAAGAAAAAACTTGGAGGCACCTCCTTCTGCCACTTAGCTGCAAAAACCTGGAACAACATCCCAAAAGAAATAAGAAACACTGAAGATCATCTAAAATTCAGGAAATCACTAAAAACCTGGCTCTTCAACACCACAGATTAAATCTGCAAACCAAAACTGGAAAAAGGATGACTAAACCGAAAAGGACAAGGACATTCCCGACCAGAGAGGGTAACTCCCACGGCACCTGGATGGATGACACCGAATAGACTGGAACACAGGCGGCACCCACGGAAACAGAGTCAACTAACCCAGACAATCCGACCAACACTTTCACCCGCCCCTTAGTTAACACCAGGCACCACAGTGATGTGGATTGTCGAGATATTAGCAATCGCCACACTACCTGAGAGGTTGACATTGGCAGATGCACTGGCCACAGGAGTATGAAGGGAGGATAAGGAGAGCCATGAGAGAGCATGTTAGAGGGGGGGACCAGAGGAGTAAGGAACCTCATATGCCAGTCGGACCGAGATCAGGACAGAGCCGCATCAGGGGAGACTTCACAAGCCAAGCGCCCCAACTCAGGATAGAGGCACAAACTAACCAACCCTACTAACTTTTCCCTCTCTGCATACACCTCTCAAACTCCAAACCAAACACAACCAAAACCTACAGCAAAACAAACCGCACGAACTTCACTACATTGCAACAACAAAACAAAACGCACATAGTCTTGCACAACAGTACACGACGACTCCCTGCCGCAAACACCCCAGGCCCAGCCAACGGACCCACCGGGCTCAGGCCGCCAACAGCAGATCACTGCTCCCTTGCACTTTTCCTGCTTCCTCCCACTAATTCAACCTCCCCTCCTCTTTCAGAGCCGCCAGAGCGCCAGGAGACCACTCCGGTGGTGATAGTACGCGGTACAAATGTCCTTTAACTTTAACATAACATTAACATGACAGAACAGAACGGGTCCGGGGATGTGAGTGTTGCGGCATGGGTTTATTTTTTGCAGTGTTTTTGGACGCCGTCACAGAGATACTGCGATATTAAGCGTATTACTAGCGGGCAGCATTCATTTCAGTCTCTCTAAAAATATAGCGTGTTTTCCTAAGGTCTGCAACCTTTGGCTCTCCAGACATGTTGGACTATAACTTCCTTCATCGCTACCCAGCATAGTCAAAGGCATAGGGTTCATGGGAATTGTAGTACAAGACAAATGGAAAGCCAAGGGCTGGCAGACCCTAAGAAAGTATTGAAACAATGAAGGCATCACCCTGGGGTGATTTAGAAAAGGAACTCTCAGCCCCTTTAGATAAGACATTTGTGCATGAGTAAAATGCACCTGATACAAGAGATTAAAAGAAGAGCAAAATATTCAAGCCATTGTGAATGTCCTGCAGAGCACCATCGGGTAGATTCACAAAGCTTTCAGGAATAGGCACCATTGTAATTGTGTAAGGTCTCAGACCTGTTTTCTGGGACGGGCGAAGTGGGCGACTGCCCGTAGAGCACACCTAAATAGCTCAGGGGTGGAGAATGCAGAAAGGGGCCCACCCAGACTGCTGCCTCTGACCCGCCAGAGAAAAAGTTGAGCATTCCTGTCTTACAAAGGAATGCCTATTGTGACTTCAGCCTCTGGGATGCTCGGTAGGCACACGCCCTGTGCCCCTTGGCCTTTGTGTTGACAGAGCTGTTCAAGTGGGAGTAATTTAAAAGTGATGGCTCATTTAACGAGCTATTGTTTTTACACACTATGTGCTTAACATTTCAATGTTAAGAACTGAACATGGGGCATTTTTATTTTAAAGGCCAGCACAAAGCATCAGTTAGCTGACCAAATCTACGCATTCTTCTAAGAGAATTAATGTGCCACACAGAAAAAAATGTAAACTATGTGATTTATTTTTATCTCTTTATATTTGACACACCGACACGTTTTTTTTATGTTACTTTCAGTTATTCTAGTGCATCCATCTAAATGCATCCGCTCAGCATCAAAGCTCCTTTCATTTTCTTAACACGCCAACCACTGCCTAGCGCACATCAGATGGCACCTCAATGTGACTTGGCACCTTGATTTGGAAAGCAGGGTTCAATGTGTGCCACCCTGCAGACAGTAGTTATTTAATGGCAAATAAATACTGTGATGTGTGTGCAGCAATCATGTGTGCGGTGCAATGGTCACCACCCTGTTGGTTAATGGCATCTATGTGGTGCGCACATATGCCTGTTTTTGTATGATGTGTCCCATGTCCATACAGTAGCACACTGGAGTGTTTTGTGTATGTGGCGATGATGAGTATGCCATACTGTACCCACACTTAAACGCATAAAGCAATCAAAGAAGTTGCCTCAAGTCACACATTAGGCCAAGCAACCTTTCTACACTGCTACATCATGATGTTTTCGCCAGCTCTGTTAGATAAAGCATGGGAACGCTCTTTTTGCAGACATAACACCTGACGCCTGCGTAATGGTAAGGAGGTAGTGGCTGAGGAACTTTGGTGCCTTTAACATGCATAAGAAGCAGGGTTTGTTTAAAAAGTTTCATCAGCTTATTACCGGTCAGGCTAAGGTTTGTAAGAGGTACAATCCTTTCTGTGTATCCTTTCAGTGCATTGTTTATTGAGTGTCTCTTGTAGGGTATCCTTTCTTGTCTATAGATATAATTCCCTAAAGATGTTTCTGTATTGGGGGCTGGGCATGCTCACACTGAGACCCAGCCCTTCTTCATCTAAAATTCTCCAGAAACAAGAAGCGAAAGGACCCGTGTGACCAAATTGAGTGGCTGATGTTGCAACCATTGTATACTAAACATCCAAAACATAAGCTGTCCGAATGAGTAGGCATGATTATGATTATTATTGGTTATTTATAACGCACTTGATACCCAGAGGTTTCTAAGCGCGGACCCGTCGTCTTGCTTCCAAGGCAAGAGCTTGGCCCCTGAGCAATCCTCTGGAGTCTAGGGTCATGGTTACACATTTTTTTATGTTAGGGTGTGTGTTGTGAACAGTTATGTGAGCACCAAGCCATGTGGCTGTTATATATTTTGAGATTCACATATTCAACCCGTTTATCAGACTTGTCAGACTCGTTTATCAAATATAGAGATCTCTGATCAATGTTATATTCCTGAAATGCTCTTGTGATTTAATGGAAAGCAGACAGGGACACTCATTGGTGCTATTTGTCACCTTTTTCCACTCTCATAGAGGTATTTTGGAAGAGTTCAAAAGTAGTGTATCACACTGTCCATCTTGGAATGATAAGTGTCTATCAGAAAAAAGATCATATGGTTAGTCTAGTATTGCCCCTTGCGAAATACAAATGAGGTGGTTAAAACAGAATGCTTGCAACAAAGGGCCAGTGTTCAGTGGGCCCTCAGACCCCAGCAGGCTGGTTACATCGCATTGTGCCAGTACGGACAGTTTAAAACTGTATTCAGGCAAGGCCTTCCCTAAGAGCAGGTGACAGAAGTATGATTTACTTCTGCAGCAATAGCTGTGTTTTCACATTAGATTTCTTCTGTAAAGTACTTGTATTACAATGTAATGATACCAGCTTCATTGTATAGCAACGATTTATTGCTACTGAGGAGGGGTTTTGTCGTGTGTGACACAGAGGTGTAGTTTGGGAGTGACATATGCCAGTCGGGAAGGGGGGTATTTCAGTGTTTCCCCTGGGCACCAAGTTGGCTAAAAACGAAGGACTACAAAACTAACATATTTACGAGAACTGTTTCCTTGTGTAAAATAGAATATAAACCATTTAATATATATATATCCTGCTCATTGCGCCCTTGACTGTGACCACACCATCTTTTTGACTCAGAATGAGCCCATATGCCCCAGAAGAGGCTCCATCTCCTTGTTGAAATCTTTGTGCTGGAGCGGTTCTCTCACCTACTAAGATGGTGGCACGCATTAGTGCCTGAGCGCGTTCAGGCTTCTACTGTGCATGTGTGGAGGCTGCAGGACCATGTGAGAAGGCCTCATGTATCATTGATTTGGCCTAGAATCAGCATGTGGGTTGTATGGAGAGTTTGATAACTGAGAGTTTGTTGGTTAACTCAAATAGTTGGTAGGAGTTATTGAGGCATGCTTAGCTAACTGTGAATGTGGCACCACCCTAACTAATAGTGGAAACATCATTGGGCATTTGCAACTTTGTATGCAAGCCACTATGGCACTGTGGAACATCAAACATGCTAGGATAAAATTGGAGATTGTGCCATGTAAGCCTTGGAAACATTTCTGCGTTTGTGGCCTCATATGCAGGCCGACAGGCATAGGCAGGCATAAGTAATAAGTAGGAGGCTGAAAAAACACATACCTGTGTTTGATAATGTTTTAATTTCAACAAACGTGTAAGGTGTGACATTCTTAGGCTAGTGTGGTATTTGCACTTTGTGAGGAATTCGACCATCTGCACGATGTATGTGCGCCTACCTAGGCTGACATTTTAAATGAATTGAATGATGGTAGATCAACCTTCGTAAAATGTGTGGGGCTAATCCGCACACATATTCCTATGCCCACCGCACAACATACATATCGACCTGTGTACTCTGGGTGGACACCGCCTACAGGCGGCGTCCTCCCTGTCATATTTAGTTGGAATATGACAGCCAAGACTACATCAAGGCATCTCAGAAGGGGGGAAGGCAAAACCTTCCTCCTTCCATGGACAGCCTATTAACTAACAAAGGCTCCATGGATCCACCCTGCACTTTGTTAGCTGCTGGTGGCAGCTTTGCATGCTAATCAGAGTTTATTCAAACAGGCTCACGGGGGACTTGATTGCAGGGCTAAGAAAGCACAGGAAACCCCAAAACTCTTTGATATGCACTGTGTCAACCTGAAGCCAGCTCTCGCCTCTCAGTGTCAAAGGCAGTGACTGTCATATATGGGACTACATGTTTACAGTAGGCAACCCCCGCAGGGATACCCCATTCAGAAGGTACGAGTATGTGGCTTGATGGAGACAGAAAGTCTGTTCCCACCACAGCTTCAAGGGAGACCTACCACTTTAATCAGGAACCACAGAGAGCTCAATTAACCAGAGACCTTTTGATCCACAACAGACAGGAAGAAGGGTGTGACTTAATATTACCTGTTTTCACCCTTTTACGTTGTCTGTTTCAAAGCACTTTGGTTATGACCTAGTGCATAGAGGAGATTGTTGGTGTAATTGTAATTGGTTATTTATAACGTGCTTAATACCCAGAGGTTTCTAAGCGGGGACCCGGGGATCGAACCTGTGTTGCTCCACGTCGTCTTGTATGCAAGGCAAGCGTGTTGCCCCTGATTGACAGTAAAATGTCATGTCTGTGACTGTGTGTTTACAGTAGTCATTCCCACAGGGGGACACCATTCAAAAGGTACGAGTATGTGGTTTGACAGAGCCATAAAGTCTGGTGCTACCGCAGCTTCAAGGGAGAACTGCTGTTTTAATCAGGAACCACATAGAGGTCCATTTACCAGAGGGACTCTTTGATCTACAACAGACAGAAATATGGGTGGGATTTAGTATTACATGCTTTCACCTCTTTACCTTTTCTGTTGCAAAGCACTCTGGTTGTGACCTCACACATACAGGAGAGAGTTGGTGGGGACCCAGGATTGGTTAATTAAGGTAGGCTTAGCCTACAACAATCACAGTGGCCCATTTGGTTTTAAAAGAGGGCTGAGGCCCTCTTTTGGGCAGATCATCTGAAGACTTTGCAAGGAGTAAGAAGAAGAAAGAAAGGCCAAGATTTACAGAGGGAAGCAAGTTTCCTCCCCTAAAGATCTCCAGAGAGAGATACCGAATCCAGAGGACACTCCAGCAGCTCCAGAACTGGTACCAAGCCAGCACACAGCGTGCCCTGCTAGTCTCTGCAAGCAAGCTTCCTCGGTGGGACATGCCAGAAAGTCTCTGAACCAAACCAAGGACAAGGCCGTTGCCTGCAACACTCTCCTCAGCATTGGGTCATCTTCCTTAAAGGACGACACAATCCCAGTAAAGAATCTAGGAGGAGTGCATCGACAAGCATCAACCAGTGTCTGCCTTAAGGGACATTTTCAAGCCCGCGAGCCCCTCTAGATGCAACCGACTGCACCGTTGACTGTTGTCACGCCGCAGTCGCTAACGTTGCCCGAAACGCATCGACCAGTGCTTCACACCTGCCAACCAGCACTGAGACAATGATTCCTGACCCTGAGCCGCCCTGTTGGCCAGCTTACAGCCATCCGAACTGCCTGCCGCTTGATACCTGCAGCTGTCTCCCATTTTGAACTCTGTCGCAGGACTGTAAAGCACCCTGAAACCAACCCAACCCTGTTGAGCAACAAGAACTTCTACAAGCACAAGGTAGATTGTGGTTGTGTCCCCCTAGTCCTTCTCCCAAGACCTCTAGGGACATTTTATGACCCACTGCTCCCTTTGTGCTGAAAGCAAATATCCTTGAACTATTGCGATTAATTACTTTACTGACTACCCTCCTGCCAGTATCCAGAGTGCTTCCATTTTCCTTTTTGAAACTGTCCTCTGCATTCCTTTACAGGGTGGGTTGTATGTTGTAAGGTGCTACAACTGTCTGTTGAATAATAATAATATAGATATTTCTATACAACCTTGACTGGACAGTCCCTTTTATCATTAGGAAATAATTGTATTTTTGCTGTGTTGCAACTATCCAACGATCCACGACCTTGCGGAGATAAGCCTGCCATCCACATTACCACAAATGGACAAAGAGGTTTTATAATTTACTTGGAGTACTTTTCTCACGTTACACTTCCCTTCTTGCGCCTCTTATCTCTTCCTTCGGTATCTCTCACCATTTCTATGCTAATGACACCCAGCTCTTTCTCTCTTTCTCGACTTTCACTCCTGATATCTACCTCAATCTTTCCTCCTGCCTCAAGGCGATCAAAAACTGGATGTCTTCCCACTTTCTCTCCTTCAAAACTGATAAGATTGAAGTCTTATTCTTTACCTCTAACACGCTTCCTCCTCCCTCTCCCCCTCCTTTCATCCTCTTCCCCCTTCTAATCTCCCCATCTCTGCCCATGCTCGCAATCTTGGCTTCCACTTCGACTCCTCCCTCTCCTTTAACCACAATATTTCTCTTACTTCCCGTGCCTGTCGCTATCACCTCTTTAATGTTCGTAAAATATGTTCCTCCCTTACCTTACATGCTACCAAAATCTTAATCTCTTCCCTCATCTTTCTCTCGTCTTTTCGATTGCTCTACTCTCCTCTTTGGCCTCCCTGCCTCTCATCTTGCTCCCCTCAAATCCCTCTAACACTCTGGTATCCGTATCCTTTGTCTTCTTCCTCCTCACGACTCCATTACCTCTTCACCCTCTTATCTTGGCTGGCTTCCTTTTCATTCTCAACTTAAATTTAACTTCCTCTGTCTCGTCTTTAAATCTCTTCATGATCTCACCCCCCCTGACCTTTCCTCTCTCCTCTCGTTCTACACTCCCTCCCGTCCCCTCAGATCTGCTGATCTCTTCCTACTCACTGTTCCCCGTCTCCTTGTGCCCCTTCTCATTTGCAATCCCTTCAGCTTCTTAACCCCCTACACTGGAACTCTCTACTTCTCTCTATCCACTCCATTTCCTCTTACTCCTCCTTCATCCCCCGTCATGTTAACCTCATCACTTCCCTCCCACTCTTCCTCTGCTATGCCTCTCTTACACAGTCCTCGCTAAATTGTTCTTCATGTTGTTATTGATGGTTTGTCTCATGTTTTGCATTTATGCTTCCAATTTTCTAGAATGTATTCTGTTGTTGTAATGTTAAGAGCTTTGGCGTAAAGCGCTCTATAAATTTAATAAATACAAATACAAATAAACACTATGGCCCCGATTCACGGAATTATTTGTGGGTAAAACAGGGATTTGCGTGCCATTCTGTCCGCAAATCCCTGTGTGGCGAATGGGGATTTGCGGACAGAATGACACGCAAATCCCCATTTTACATGCAAATAATTCCATGAATCAGGGCCTATGGCTTTAAACACAGAGGGGTATTTGTTAGGCTAACATTAATCTGCATGATGATATTGTGACTTTGAATGCAGGATGACGAAAATAAACCTAAAGCCATACTTGTATTGCTCAACATATTTCTCAGATGATGTGTATAGGCTAAAGTTAGTCTATTATGAAAGGCTAGTTAATATGTGATGTGGTTTGCTTCCAAGGCATTGCTAGGCATAAAGTATTATTTAAGGACATAAAATGCAAAGCAAAACCTTAATAAATATCTACTTGCCGTTAACGGCATAACATATGCTGTTCTCGCAGATCTTAAAAGTCAATATCGGTCAGTATTTATTTATTTCATTTATTTATTGCATTTGTTAAATGCCCAAACCCAGGTGTATTACTGTGTTAGTTACATAAGTATACTTGTTACAAACAGTTTGGTTACATGGAGGAGAAAAACAACATAGAACAGTATATCAGGTCCAAGGTGAAATTTGGACATTAGTCAAATTTGTCAAAGAGCTAAGTTTTGATAATTTTCTAGAAGCGTTGATGAGATTGCTTGCTTCTAATGCGTGCCGGCAGAGTGTTCCAAAGCGATGGTGCGGCTACGGGGAAGCTGGAGCCACCTGCCCTTTTACTCTTATAGTGAGGAACATTAAAACGTGTGCTGGTGCATGATCTTAGAATTCGAGGTAGGACTTTTTGGGTCACACTGTTATTCAAGTAAGTCGGGGTGTCCATCTGGATGCACTTGTGGATCGTGGTAAGGTTTGTAAAGAGGATCCCTGCTTTGACAGTGAGCCAATGTACTTCTTTACTGCTGTGGGGGATGTGATCCTTGCGCTTTAGACCGAATGCTGCACGTAACGCATTGTTCTGGAGCCATTGCAATTTGGCAAGGTTTGGTGTCGTGGTGTCCAACAAGAACATGTGTCAGTAGTCTAGTTTTGAAAGGATCAAGGCATGTGCTAGAGTTAATCACTTCTGGGGTGAGAGGAATTGTCGGCTGAGTGATATAAGTTTTGTGGTGTCGGCTGTGGAAGATTATAGGGCGTTTGATTATGTTTATAAGCCTAGTCATGGATAGGTTGGCCTCAAGGTCAATGCCTAGCGTTTTTACCTGTTTCAGGAATGGGATGGTGGTACCATCAATGTTTATGGCGGAATAGCTGATATCTAATGATTTGAGTCGGGCAGGGGAGCCCACGATGAGAATTTCAATTTTCTCATCGTTAAGACATAGGCTATGGGCGGCCATCTAGTTTTGGATGATCGCGTAGATCTTAGTAATGGTGGCGGTGTCTTGTTTGTAGTCCTTTGCAATGGGTATCAGTATCTGGGTGTCATCTGTGAAATGTGTGTAGATAATGACCATGGCATCTAGGACTGCGAATAGTAGTTTTGTGTAGATATTATAGAGTGTGGGTGAGAGGCAAGTGCCTTGAGGGACACCCAGCGGTACTGCAATAGGTTTTCCACCTTGTCACGGATGAACACTCTTGTGATTCTTTCAGATAGGAACGATTTGATCCAGAGAGTGCCTATTGGGCACAAGTGGACATTTTGGACACAACTTGTCATGGTCTACTACATCAAACGGAGCAGACAGGTCAAGTAAGAGTAATATGTCTATGTTACCAGAGTCTTGAATGCTATCCATCTGGATTTTAGATCCAGTAATGCTGTTTCCATGCTATGTTTGGGATGGCAGCCTGTTTGTCTGTCTCCCAGAAGATGGTTGCTTTCTAGATAATGTTAGATTTGTGTGTAAGCTACTCTGTCAATTATCTTAAATAAAAAGGGAACAGTGGTGATGGGACGGGTCGTTGGTAGGGGTAGTGGGATCAAGGGTGGGTTTCTTGAGTAGTGGAGTTACCCAAGCTAATTTGATGTTTGTGGGGACTGAAAAGGACACAAATGAAGTGTTAAGGAAGTCGGTGATAGTGGGCACTAGGGCTGGTGCACAGATTTTAGCCAGCCAGGCGGGAAAGCTGTCGCCTTTGCAGTTAGACGGTTTGTGGGTAGCGATAGTGGAAAGTACCTGTTCTTGGGATACTTTGCTGAATTTAAACTTGGGGAAGGTGGCTTCAGCATTAGCATTAGGTAAGAGTGGGTGCATACTTTTGCTAGCCAGTGAGTCTCTCTCTTTGTCATTATTTATCTCTTGTAGGGTATGGATTTTGTGTGCCAATGCGTTTTGAACAGTAGTGCACCAAGCTTTATCTACTTGGCCATGTATCGCTATAGCGATGGTATTTCTAGTTCCCTAAGTATGGTGAAGAGCTCTTTAGTGCTGGAGGCTGCATTGGTAATAAGGGAGTTGAACGAATTTGCTCTGTGTGCTACCACTGCAGATTTGTAAGTTTTGGTGGCTAGGTCTAAGGCGTTGGTCGTAGAGATGGTGGGCTACACTGTTTGTGTAGGTGTTCTAGCGCTTTGTTATGGCGAAGGGTTGTGAATTCTTCATCAAACCAGTGGTTCAGTCGCTTAAGTTTGTGAGGTGTTTTGGAGGTGAGTGGGACTACTATGTCAAGTGTGGATTTCAGATTTGCATGATAGAGAGTGGAGATGTTATCAGGGTTAGAATTGGTAAGTGTGAGGTTCTTAAGCACAGCTTCAAGTAGCGGGTTAAGATTGTCAACTGTGAGTTTGCGGTTGTTCCTAATGGATATGGGGTTGAGACGATAGAGCGGGGTAGCCTGCTTCTTGGTAGTGAGGAGGTTGAAAAGTATCAGGAAATGGTCTGACGAGGTGACTTCAGAAATGGATTCTACATTAATGGTTACGTTGGTTGTAAGAATCCAATCCAGGATTCTGCCCTTATTGTGTGTAGTAGTGTTGACAATTTTTGTGAAGTGCATGCGTGGAGGGCTGAGGTGCCACAGCTTTGGAATCCGTTTTGTCATTAAATCCAAGGTAAATACCCCCTGGGATAATCAATTTGGTGAGTGGTTTTAATAAAGGAGTAATGAGCAGGGGGATATCGAGGTTGGGTTTGTTGGTGTTGTTAGGTTGTCGGTAGATTAAGGGGAAGTTATAGGTTTTTTTAGGGTCAGTGGTGAGCTTCAAGAGAAGGAGCTCATAACCTGGAATGGAGTCTATGGGGTATGCCAAGGAAGTTTTGGAGATTACTGCAACTCACCCTCTATGCCATCTTCGTAGTTTGCTCTGAAGATAGTTTAGTCTTGTGGGATTGCGAGAGCAAGGGATGGGCCTGATGCTGGGTGTAGCCAGGATTCCGTGATGGCCAAAATGTCTAATTGTTGTTTGAGGAATACATCATAAATGTCGATGGCGTGAGCTCCTATGGAGTGGGCATTTATTAAAGCACATGTTAGCCCTTTGTTTGTGTCTACTGGGTGAGACAAGACGTTGGTGTCAGGTGTGGAAGGCGGAGATATGCAGGGGTCCTTACCGGTTATGATCCTCTGTGCCAATTGAGAGGTAGGAGGCTCACACCAAACTGTGGTGGTGGGAGGGTGCACCAGTGATGGCCTAACAGTGTGCCCGAGGGGGCAGGGTGAGTTAGCGTGGCAGTAATTCAGGCGTGTGCGTGCCACAAGTCTAGCTAATCTAACTAAGCCTAGTGAGGGTATAGTGGTGTGCAGTGAGAGTGATAATGTTCTTGATCTAAGGCGTGTGAGACGGGGTGTGTCTAGATAAGGTACAGTTAGCCCATTCTGTTCTGTGATATGGTTGTTACTGTGGAACTTGTAACTTGTGGTTTAGGCCACTGTTTTGGCAACAGGAGTGTTTTAGGGCCGGCCTTGGACCTGGACTCGATTGGAGGAGAGGTGATCTGGGGTAGGGGCTGCAGCGGTTGCTCTTTGGTGAGTGGCTGCATTTATCTGGGTAAGCAAGGAAGGCCTGTGACAGGTGCTTGTATCTCCTTTGCAAGGGGCATTGCTTGCAACATTTGGTGAGCGCTAAATTGCTAGGTTTGATATCATCTATGCGCTGAATAGGTTGCAGGGTCCATGGTCACATGAAGGGAGGTGTTGAGGGGAGGAAAGGCATAGGACATGGAAAGGTAGAGTGGTGGGGGCAATATATGCACGCAAGTCCATTTCCGACCGCAACATAGGTGCCAGCAATACAAGGCAGTACACTAGGCTTACCTTGGTATTCTTTGTCCCAACAAACAACGGTTTCCTGGGGCACACGCGGCATGCAGCGAAGAGCTGCAGAGAGCGCGCTCTGCCTTATGGTTCTACCTTTGGGGACAGCCAGCTTCACCATCCGGCTCAGATGATCCATTGGTATAGGTCCATGTGGTAGCCAATCACGGAGTTGAACAGGCATGTGTGCATTGCCTGGCTTCTTGGTTGATATGGCGGCAGCCATGTTTTCAGGGCAAAATATCACTTTGATTGCAGGCGGCAAGGCGGCAAATGTATTCTCTTGGGTCAGGGTGACCGGGGTCGCAGTAGGGCGCAGCTGAGCTGCATAGAGCTTGTTCTGCCTTATGGTCCTGCCTTTGGGGATGGCCTGCTTCACCATCCGGCTTGGATGATCCATTGGTATAGGTCCATGTGGTAGCCAATGATGGGGCTCAACAGGCATGTGTGCATTGCCTGGCTTCTTAGTTGATATGGTGGTGGCCATGTTTTCAGGGCAAAATATTGCTTTGATTGCAGGCAGCAAGGTGGCAAATGTATCCTCTTGGGTCATGAAACCGGGGTCGCAGTAGGGTGTAGCAGAGCTGCAGAGAGCTTGTTCTGTTTTATGGTCCTGCCTTTGGGGATGGCCGGCTTCACCATCCGGCTCGGATGATCTATTAGTATAGGTCCATGTGGTAGCCAATCGGATGAACACGCATTTGTGCATTTCCTGGCTTCTTAGTTGATATGGCGGCGGCCATGTTTTCAGGGCAAAATATTGCTTTGATTGCAGGCGGTAAGGTGGCAAATGTATCCTCTTGGGCCTGGGGCACCGGGGTTGCAGTAGGACGCAGTGGAGCTGCAGAGAGCTCGTTCTGCCTTATGGTCCTGTCTTTGGGGGCGGCCGGCTTCACCATCTGGCTCGGATGAGCCATTGGCATAGGGTCACTTCTGTCCCACTTATTCAATATCGGAAATTACCACTGATCGCTTTCAGGAAGGGGGCATAGGCCCCTGCGGCTTTTTAATATTCTTTGAAAAGGCTAAACACATACAAAACTGTCTTCTTTTGAATTTGAAATGCATATTTGTACCAGATGGGATGAGAGGTATGAGATCAGTATTTAAGTTTAATGCATTGACAATGCATTGATTACACAGGCCTCTATGGTGTGTCTTTGTAGACGCATGATTGCCAGCCTTGTTCTATTGCAGAGTCCCTGTGATGGCAAAAGATTGCGTAGTAGCATAATTACAGCACCTACTTTCAGTTTTAGCTTGTGAGGAGGCATTTGTCCTACAGCGTTTCACACTTTAGAGACTGCAACGTTGAGCGGTGATTAACTGATCATTGACACTATAACTGTTGTGCCCTGTGTGAAGGGAAGTGGGGGTGTAAAGTAGCAACTTGAAATTATTCTGAATGTTTGCGATAGTGGAAGGGGAAGGTGACTGCGTAGAACCATGTTCATTCTGTTTATTATAATGACCCTAACACTGATGAATTGCATCAGCTGAGTACAGAAACATACCTGCATATTTTATATATGTATATAGGTCAACTAAACCTGTAAAGATGTGTTAAGTTGCTTAAATTATCCACATCCCGGTTTCGCCATTTAACCAAAGTGTGTGATCCGGGAGGATAGCTCTGGGGCAGCGTGCTTGCCTTGGAAGCAAGACGACACGAAGCACCACAGGTTCGATCCCCGGGTCCGTGCTTAGAAACCTCTGGGTGGTAAGCATGTTATAAATCACCTATCATATCCTGGGGAAATCTTTTAATCGCACTGTGTCTTATCTGCCTCTCCATAAGTGATTCTCTTCATAGCTTAAGTTAGTATATCATGCTATTATAAAAAAAAAAGTCTAATGACTATTGAATAGCTCCATATATAATAGTAGTGCAATTTAGGTATTTGCCACTTGGCTTACTTATGGCAACTTACTCTAAAGTCACTTCCATGCTGCCTCTAAGTATCAAAGACTGATGATGCTCCTTGCAATGTCATTTTCGGTGAAGTCACTTCTGTTGGTGCGATCCAAATGCAAATTAGGAGGTTTGAATGTATGTTATGTGTTATTACATGGCTAGAATGGCATTTGGCGGAAGCCAGTCTAGCCCATTCTTACTGTGGCCTGCCTTTTTTCCTGCGCATCCTATCTGGAACAGCAGTGCTCCCGTGTGCTCTAGTTCGATCTGCCTGGATGTAGAACAGCGGTCTGGAGCAGCACAGAGACAGCTGTGCGGCCGTAAACTCCAGCTCTGCACCTTCCATGAAGAAAGGGGGGCATAGCAGGAGCAAGCTCTGTGTCCCACTCCAAGCCGTTGACTGCACTGCAGGTCCAAAAGGGGGTAGAGCCAGATCTCCATTTCTGACTCTTGTCCTGATGTTGCAGGGAGTGGGGGACCAAGTCAAGTCATCATATGGGGGAAAGGAACGATTGCGTGTCAGTTTAGCATTAATTTCTGAGGTCCATTTCGGGGGGGAAAGTAGCAGGACATTTTGTCGTGGCTCGCCTGCCCCACTCTTGCAATGCTGGATACTCTCCTGCACCTTAGGGTGCTGTAGGTTTCAAGATCCACCTTTTAGCTCCTATATGGCACAGCTTGAAACATTGCCTGTATGATGCCAGCCATCCTAGGGCACTGTCTCAGCTCTTATTTGGTGCCCATTTGACTCAGTGGCGTGAGCCAGCAGGGTTATTTCCGTTTCAGACAGCTTGCCCTCAGTGACTGTAAAAAGGCTCTAACAGAACAAGAATGCCCCATTGGCATCAGTGACGGGTGACTGATATCTGGAGTTCAGAAGTTTCATGCCCTGAAAAAACCAACGGGTATAAGGACGGCTGTGTTGGCTCCTTGGCAGAGATGACTCACCTCCTGGGTTCAGGTGGGTCACAATTGGTGAGAATTCATAGTCGACTAAAACTGTGGGTTGTCCCAGGCAGGGAGAGATGACTGTATCTGAGGTCTAGGGGCGGCCACAGCCGATGAGAAGTACTGGGCAGAGTAGGCATCATGCTGGCACAGACAAGCAGTGACAGGTCTCTGGAGTTCAAGGGGTCACAGTCGATTAGCATGAACAGTAAGAGTCGGCATTAGGTCGGCACTAGTAGTAAGTAATACATGTAGGCGGCCCTCAGTCCGTGAAAAGGAAAATAGCGACCAAAGTAGACCCCTAGACCTGCAAATGTTAGTGGATAAGTAGACACCACCCCCGTTTTCAACTGAAGATCCCCCTCCTGCCCTCTTTCACCAAGACAAGGTAGCTGCAGCCCAGCTTGGGAAGGGTAGACAAAGCTGTTTAGATAGAAACAAAATGTTTCCTTGCATGTTTGCAGACTGACCCTGCAAATACAAAACATTTCTGAGATTGGGTCTCAAGAGCAAATTGTTTAAAGCTATTAGACCCTGCAAGTAACGTTTGACATCTTTTGAACAATGAAATGTCATGAATGCTATGTGGTTGGATACCCCCCTCGTTGCATATACCTTGAGCCCTTAATCCTTCCATGAAGAGGGCAGTACCTCCTGTTACCTCTTATGTAGACTAGTAGGCAGGCCTGACCAGCCTCAGCCCAGAAGCAATTCAGCCTCTAACCATTCCCAAAATGCTCCTAGAAAACCTCAAGTTCTTCAAGGAAGACTGGCCCAGAGCTTAGGTCCTAGAAGAGCCACAGTTCAAAGTTCACCGTCAGTTGAGAATGTCCACAGGTCCTCCCAGCGTCCCTGTGTATAGCTGTCCAGCCGAGCATGGCCATTAAGGCGGAGACCTAAGTTGAAGGGAATTTTCTTTCACCCAAAATGGAGCTGGGCTTCATGTGGCCAATCCCTCTTGCCCACATTAGCCTCTCCAGGAGAATATTATTGGCTTGGCTATTCTTGGACTCAAATCTCCGCAGCCCCAGAATTACAATTCTGCATTATGAATTACATGTCATCCCTGGCATTAAAAGCTGACATGCTTCAAGGGTCCACTTTAGCAGATGTTGAGTCCCTCACACAGTGACGCACTACTTTCATTAGTCCTGCCAACCTCTCAGAATCAGTCCTGGCATCAATATCCCCTTCACCTTCAGTCACCACATGGGGCATTTTAGGAAGTGCCAACAAAGGCTGTCCCCTCTTTGCAATGTACTCCTGAAATGAACATGACCCCACCCCCCATCGCTCGACATTTTAAATGATTACACTCTGGTCCTTAAAGTGCAACTGATTTTGTTATGAGCACAGGCCACGACTCCCAGGACTCAACTTTTCAAAGGAAAGCCTTTGTGTAGGAAATGGTGTGCCCTACGCCACTCTCAATCGTGCAAGGGTTTCAGAATAACCACTGGTTGTGAAAAACAACTCTCATGAAGATTCACCCCATATCAAGGACTTTGGAGGACTGAACCTGGAGACCCGAGAAATTCATTATTGATGAATTTATTTACTGCATTATATTGTATTTTGTTTGCTCATTATTATTTCTAATGCCTAGAGCTTCCACGGTTTGTGTGTCAAAAGCATGCGGCCATGATGGATCGGTAAACTTGTTCATAAACATTTATAATGCGGCCAATCCACCATGGCCACGATTTTAACAAGCAATGCCAAAGCCAATACCTCTGTCTTTGCAAATGTAGAATATTTGTGTAGCACCCGCAGAGGACAAACAAGATTTAGCATATACAATTTGAAGGGCAGACATATTGGTTTTGTCAATGCTTGCTTACATTGTATAAACAAGTGCATTTAACTTCTTGGGCTGCAAGAAGAAACTCTGTGGTCTTGTTTGTAATGAAAAAATGCAGATTTTGCAAATGCAGAACAAAACTCTAAAGAGTAATACTTTTGGAAGTGAATTTCACAATTGTGACTGCTGCCAATTTAAGGGTCAACACGCACAATGCAGCAGCGCAAAAGCATACTTTCCAACATAACCCATTCGAATCAGTAGGTGCTTATCCAGTCCTGTTTTTCTTCTTTGCATTCTGGGACTTGTAGTTCCACTTTCAAACTCGGACTACAAGTCCCAGAATGCAAAGAAAAAACAAGGACTGGATAAGCACCTACAGATTGGAACAGGACATGTTGGCAAGTATGCAAAAGCCTACTGTGCATAGCAAGCTTCAGCACCTGCAAATCCTTCTCAAGAGGCCTACTCATTTCTTATTGAGCCACCCAGCGCATGCAAAGAAGTAGTGGAACTGTGTTGGGAAACTGGCCTGCCCCCGCTGCCCACAGATCCTTTCACCACACCTCCTCCCACGCAAAATACAAACCCCCAAACACATGCACCTTGTTGGCGGTCTCCGGTGATCCGCCTCCGTGAGCCCCCACCCCCGTGATAGTAAGACACGGAGACAGTGATGTTGTCGGTGTGGGCTCCCCGGTGATCTGCCGTCACCAGGAACCGCCCCGTTTATTTAACAGCGCACGCGACGGAGTGAACGTCACTCCGTCGCGTGCGTACCCTTAAAGGGGCAACGCCACACTCCTCCTTTTCCATAACAACAAATTGGAAACAGGAGTACCTAACTAGCACACATCTATCACACATGTAACTCTGTAAGTTTCAACAAAACCCCCATTTATTGACAGCCACCCCGGATCCCCCGTGGGTACCTGTCCTGGCCTGACCATTAATCCCCGGTCAGCCTCCCAGCTCAGTCCGTAACATAGTCATTGAGACGGGCAGGTTTCCCACGCCCTGATCTCAGGGGGTACCTCCTGCCACCGTCCCTGGCTGGTGTCCCTGGACCGGGTCCGCCTCGAGCCGGAGACTTCACTGCGGAATTTTCTCCCCCACCTTCATCCAGAGCGCCTTCACCTTCTCGGTTGTCCGGGCTGTCCACTCTGGGGTCGCCGATCTTCCTGAAGAATGACGCATTCCTGGTTACCGATGAAGTTCCATCCGAGGCAGTCACCATCGACCCCTTGACGGCCACCACATCTAAGGGAGCGGGTTCATACGTGAGAGACAGTTTTCCATGGGGGTGACGATTTCTCACCAGCACCTCATCTCCCAGCGCGATGTGTGGGGGTCTGAGGCCCCTCCTGATGTTCTCCATCTGTGTCCTGACCTGTCGGTCCTCTTCCACCTGCTCATTGTCGATGACGGCAGGGTCTCTGTCCCCCACCTCCGGTATGACATCTCTCGGGCACCGCTGGAAGAGTGCTTCTGCCGGAGCCACCCCCGTTGACGAGTGAGGGGTGGTTCGGTAACCTCGCAGGAAGACGTACAAAGCCCTCTGTAAACACTCCCCTTTTCCATGGGCAATTCTGAACACCTTGTTGAGAGTGCGCATCATGCGCTCGGCCTCCCCGTTGGCGCGGGGCCACAGTGGGGTGACCCGCCGGTGTTGAATGCCATACTCCTTCATGAGCTCGGCAAAACTCTCACCCTGGAATGGGGCTCCGTTGTCAGAGCACAGCACAGAGGGGAGGCCATGAGTGGCAAAGATCTTCTCCAGCGCCACCACCACGTTCTCAAACGCCACTGACTCTATGAACTCAACTTCCGGGTACCTCGACCACTCGTCGACCACCACCAGAAAATGCGTACCTCTGGACGTGGATCCAGAGTCAGCGTGCACCACTTCCCATGGTCGAGTCCATCGGGGCATTGCTTCAATGGATGGTTCCTTCTGGGCCGGGGCCGCCGCCTGGCACCACACGCAAGAGGCCACAAACGCCTACACCTTTCGCTCCAGCTCAGGGAACCACACCTTCTGACGGAGGCGAGCTTTGGTCTTGGGGGCCCCTTGATGACCCTGGTGCGCCAGTGTGATGACCTGTGCCACTTTGGTCTGGGGCACCACGATTCGTTCCCCTCTCAGCAGTAGCCCCGACTCCGAGAATGTTAGTTCCTCTCTCACTCTCCACAATTGCTCGAGGGCGATCCGGGCCTCACATGTCCTTCACATGTCCTTCGTTCCACAGCCTCCAGCACTGTCTTCCAGGCTCCTTTCTGCATGGCCTCCATCAGGATGGCGAAGTTCCTCCACCTGCATGGAGTTAGGTGTCGCAGTCTCCACGACCAGGCAGACGTGCTCGTCGGCTTCCTCCGCCGATGCCGACTCCTGCGAGTCGTTTCTGGGGTGTCGAGATAGGTAGTCCGCCGCATTGTTGGCACCAGGACGATAGATCAACGACACTCCATACTCCAGCAGGGCGAGCATCCAGCGCTCAATTCTCACTGGCGGGCGAGATGACGAGCCCGCCATGATCGGCAACAGCGGCTTGTGGTCCGTGACCACGGTCACGGGACGCCCCAGAATATAGAGGCGGAAGTGCCAACAGCCCCACAGCACCGCCAGGGCTTCCCTCTCGATTTGGGAGTATCGTTGCTCAGTGTCGGAAAGGGCCTTACTGGCGTAGGCTATTGGTCGGACCTCCTGGTCTTTCCCTACTTGCGTAAGCACCGCCCCAAGCCCATATGGGCTGGCGTCCACCACGATTTCCGTCTGTAGGCTCGGGTCGAAAAACGCCATGGTGTCATGCGCCGCTAAAGCCCCTCGGATATCGTCAAATGCCGCCTGTTCCAGAGGGCCCCACTGCCAGGTGGTGTCCTTCTTGGTGAGCGACCTCAGTGGCTCAGAGCGGGATGCGAGATTCCTGATGAAACGGCCGCAGTACGTGACCATCCCCAAGAAGCTCCTCACCTCCGCAACATTCTCAGGCGGGCGCGCCTCCTTAATGTCCCTCACTTTGCGGGGATCCGGGGACACCCCATCCGCCTTAAATACGAACCCAAAGAATTCGATCGTCGTCTTCAGGAATTCGCACTTGTCCTTGTGCAGGGTGAGGCCCAGCAAGCGTAGCCGTTCAAAGGTCTTGGACAGGCGTGACAGATGCTCCGTCTCCGATTTGGCGTACACCAAGATATCATCGCTAATATTAAGGACGCCATCAAGATCCGCCAGTGCACCCCTTATGATGTTTTGAAAGACCTCCGCTGCGGAGGACACCCCAAAGCTCAGTCTCTTGTATCGATAGAGACCCCGATGTGTGGTAAAGGTAGTAATATAGCGGGATTCTGGGTGCAAGACCACCTGATGATAACCCGATCTCAGGTCGAGCTTGGAGAAGAACCTTGCACCTTGCAGTTCCGCAATAATGTCCTCGATGGTGGGGGTGAGGTTTCGCTCCCTCTTTATGGCCTTATTGGGGAGCCGCATGTCCACACAGATTCTCACGGCATCTGGCTGCTTGGGTTTGCGTGCGATGACGATGGGGGACACCCAGGGGGTGGGGCCTTCAACCTTTTCAATTATGTCCAGCCCCACGAGGTTGTCAAGTTCGCGATCTACCAGATCCCTGAGATGGAAAGGAACCCGTCGGTGCTTCAGCGCCACTGGTTGTATAGATTTGTCGATATGGAGCCGGACCGGCTCACCCACCAGCTGTCCAATGCCCTCAAACAGGGATCCATGTTTGGCCAGGAGGACCTGGATGTCATCTAAGTACACTGAGTAGGCGAACGTGACGATACCCAGTGCCTCCGCCGCGGCACAGCTGAGCAGGGTGTTGTCGCTCACCGGTGTGACATAGAACCTAGCCCGTATGTGTGAGTCACCATACTGCACATCAGCCACGAACACACCGTCTAGAGGCAAAGGCCGGTCCCCGCCGAAGGCGAATATGCGTGCCTTCGGCGCAGCCAGCGCGGGCGGGGCCCGCATGGTCTTATAATGCTGGCGGGCCATTACATTTACGGATGCGCCAGTGTCCACTAGCATCGGCACAGAGTCTCCATTAACCAGCACGTTGCACCTGGGCTGTCTTTTGGAGCGGGACTTGAGAACGCTCACACTGGACACGAAAAACACGTTCTCCTCGTCCTCTTCCTCCTCCACCTCATCCTGAGGGGCCCCTTCGTCACCCTGGCCCACCTGGGCAACGTTGGAGGTCCTCTGGGGCCGGAAGAAGCCGGCTCGAACTGGTCCCCTCGGCACAATCTTGGGGGTGGCAGACCTGCACATTCTGGCGAAATGGTCAGGGCCTCCGCATCTGCCACACTTGACTCCCGTTGCAGGGCATTCCGCGGGGTGCGGGAGATCGTACCCACACTTCGGGCACGAGGCATTCGACCCCTGCGCGCGCTGGCTCTGAGTGTTCATGGGGCGCCTTAACCCGCGGCCTCTTCCGACCGCGCAGACCTCTTCCATCTTGGCTGGGCGAGCACCCGCTTCCATCCTGGTTGCCCGCAGTTCCGAGACCTCGTGGCACCTACCCAGTTCTAGGATGCGAGGGAGGGTGATGCCCGGCTCTCGCAGTATCTGGCGTCTCAGTTTCCCAGAGCTGCACCCCTGAATGAGTTGGTTCCGAATCATAACCTCAGGGTCGTTCCAGGCACAAGGTGCTGCCAATCGCCGCAGCCGCCCAAAGAACACATCCAGAGTCTCATCATCTTTTTGTCGAGCCGTTCCCATAAGAAAACGTTCATAGTCCGCATTGGCCATCGGCAGAAAATGATTGTGGAGTGCCTCCTTCGCCGCCGCAAACGATCCGTCCACCGGCTGCAGGGACATAAATACCTCATGCACCGCAGGACCACCAGAGTATAGGAGAGTGGCCAGCTTGCCGTCGTCCGTTGTCTCCATTGTGGCCCTGAAATACATCTCCAGCCTATCCATCCACATCTTCCACCTCTGTCCCAGGCCTGATGGGGCACCCGAGATATCAAACTCAGGCATTGGCTGTAGGGACCCCGGTGGTTTCAGCGGAGGAGCAGGCGGAGGTACAGGAGCCACAGCAGCAGCAGCAGCAGCCTGATCCATGGTGGAAAGCGCACAGGCACCCCAAAGGATTGAGAAGAAAGGAGCCGCAACTCACCACCAGCCGTGATCTTCGTGGAGGTGTCACTCCAGCCGGCATTCAGACAATGAGGTGTCCAAAAGTTGAGTAGAGGAAGAGACCCCTAGTGCAACAGCAGGCTTTCCATGGAGTCTCCGTGCCTCTGCTCGGTAATAACAGTGAAAATGTCAAAATTTCCTTTTGGAACTGACATGTGCTGTATTCAGCGATCATCCGCCGCTGAAATTTCCAAAAATTGTGGCCGGATGGCTCACCGACGCTTCGTTATGAAGCCGTGAGTCTCCGAGGCCTATTGATCAAAATGGCCGCCGGCCGCGTGCGTCGCTTCCTTCTCTGCGGTCGGAGTTCGTCGGAGCGTTCACATGCGATCATCTGCGCTCCCGACGAAACTCCCCGCCTGTCCCAGGAAGCGATCCGGGCCTCGTCGCCACTGTTGGCGGTCTCCGGTGATCCGCCTCCGTGAGCCCCCCACCCCCGTGATAGTAAGACACGGAGACAGTGATGTTGTCGGTGTGGGCTCCCCGGTGATCTGCCGTCACCAGGAACCGCCCCGTTTATTTAACAGCGCACGCGACGGAGTGAACGTCACTCCGTCGCGTGCGTACCCTTAAAGGGGCAACGCCACACACCTGCTCTTTAAGGAAACTTTCAGTGCAGTGCACAAAGTGCAGGTTTCATCTTGTTCCTACGCTTTTATTTTGAAACGAAAACATTCCGAAACAGATTATTTTTTTAAAAAACGTACAGGAACAGCAAAACTTAATTTAAAAAAAGTATAGGAGCACCGCACCCAACCGCTCCCACCCACTTCAACCACTTGAGCAGCCAGTCAAGGCATTGCTGTGTACAGGCTCTACACCCTGGGTGCCATTTTGTAAATGGAGTCTTGGTCCAGTGTTTTGCCAAGTCACTGCGCAGGACAGGGCTTTTAGCTGCACTACACTGTGCCGCAGCAAATGCTCACATTCTGCACTAATTTAACCGCCTCTCTCTTTCCGGTGGAATTAAATTTGTGTGTTATCATTATGGATTTTCAGCCGCTCCCACATCTCAAGACCACGCCTTACTTACTCTAATAGTGCATAGGGTTAAACACAATCAGCACGTAATACTGCATGTTTGCACTGGAGGCCTGTAATTCCTTACACAGGTTGACTCCTGAGCAGGTACAGGATGTTCACTCTCATTGGGGTGAAGTGTCCAGTGTCTCAAGATTTTACAAACAGACTTTGAATGAAGACCCTTCCCAGGGTAAACAGAACATCTTCCTTAACCGGCCATTCCCCCCCTCCCCCCGCCACCCCTCACCACCTAGCCATACCCTCCTCACATTGTCAAGCATTTACTCTATCCCACGTAGCCAGGATTCTGATTGGGCAACAGATACTCTGCCAATATGAGTTTGCCAAAGTATGCCAAGTAAACTAAACCACTCCCTATGTTATCTGGGCCCTCCCTCCTGCCATCTTTTAACACAAGCAGACACCTGCAGCACAGGGGGGAGGTTGCAAAAGGGATGGTGTGCATGCAGATTATTCTCAAAAGAGACAGTATTGCCACAAAAGGAGCCCCGCCCCAACAACCACACAGGCAACCCCCAAAAGAAGGCAGGTGGGGTAAGCAGACTCAGGGATCTGCAAGGCAAGGCGTGCCCTCACCCGCGTCCATCCTCGGGATTGCCCAGCTATCCCAGTTGTAAATCAGTACCATGATGCATCTGAGCAGCACTCCTGGCACGCTGCCCCATTGAGCATCCTGTTATGAGCAGCCCCCACAGGGTTCAGGTCCTAAAAAGAAAAGTGAGGGGGACTCATTAACATGCTAATTGAATGTGGCATCACCAGATATGAGCATATCAAGGTGCCCTCTGAGAAAAGCGGGGGACTTGGCGCACCCTGAACTTGGGCCCTGTTTGAGCAGCGCTCAGATACACTTTGGAAGGAAGGTGGCATGGCGTCAGACCATTTGCATCTAATACAGCTTCTACTGATGCAATAGCAATTCTGTTTGCATTTCATTAACATGCAGTGGAACAGGGACGTGAATTAAATCTCCTGCACAATTTTTTTAAACTTATCAATTTTCTACAGAAAAATGAATTATGATTAGCAAGTTTACCAGTAAAAATCAGTGCTTCATTAAATAGATACCAAAACTATTGATATATCTTATAATATCGCCTAGACTTGCCTGTAATACCAATAACTTGTTTATCAATTTCTTCTGGCAATTGTGCTGCAAAGGGCGCTAGTTTCACCAATTTGTATCAAATGTTTCTGAGAGTAAAAATCATTCCCAGGGCCCCGGCAGGGCCCCGCCTGGGCTTCCTTCACATGGAATTTTGTATTTATCTACTACCTGTTGGAACAGAGTGATTTGCCCTGCACGATAAACACATCTGTCACTGCATCGCCCACACAATCTTTTTAATGTTTTGCAATATTTTAATCTAATGGCAGCATCTGTCTGGAAGGTTCCAGGCGCTCACATTTTCTTTCTGCTAGGAAATGTAAGTGTCTTCATACCGTGATCATATAGTGGTTAGTACTCTGTGTTGTGTATTTACTGTATGAAGTGTCCAGAGTCACGCAATTCTCTCAAGAGGGTGACCCTGGAGTGAAGCACACGTTTTGTGTGTCGACAGTCAACAATGCAACTATAAGTCCGAGAGTGATTGTGTGTGTGTGCGCGCACACATGCCGTGTGAGTTTCTGTGCATGCTCGTGCATACGTATGTGTTATGTGTGTGTGATCATGTGCATGTGATAGCTTTCTCTTTGGTAGAATGTGTGTTATATCTGTTCGTGTCCCTCTGGCACTGACACGACATGAGCAACACATAGAACATGGTTGTTTTCCTTATTTGCAGGTGACCACATTTCCGGTTACTTGTAAAACAAGGTAACAGTTTAGAGACTACCTGCCAGACATCCTCTCTACTCTTAGGTCAGGTTAGACCAGTGATCTTCAAACTGTGGGGCTGGACTCCTCCCGGGGGGCCTGAAGAGTGTCCACAGGGGGCGCGAGGCTCTTCCTAAAGGGAGTACAGTGATTGATTTTAATAGAAAATATCAGCAGAAATGGCACTTTTTTACTCAAGGGGGGGCATGACATTTTTTTGTATTTGTATGTGCTTATATAACCTTTACAAAATCTTTCACATAAAAATACAGTATACACACAAAATTAATTTCCAAAGTTCCTAAATTAAAAAAATGTAGTGTACAAACGCAAAGGCACTAAAGCAACACATGATTTGAATAAAATCACTTAAACATAAATAAATAAAATGTACTAAATAAGACTTCAGAGGAGAAAATGTGAAGCGTGTGTGCCAGAAACAGAGGAAATAAATACATTCCTGCTACAATGTAACCATATCCGGACAATAGCCATAATGGGACTGCACTCATTCAAGGACTTGAAATAGGACGCCACTGCTAAAGTTTCGGAAGCATTGCATCCACCAATACAATGATGCCATATTTGTCGCTCATTAACCCAATGATGGGTGGGGGACATTTTGCTAAATAACAGGGCCTTTAGTGTTTAATTCCTGGCGACAAGAGAGAAGATGCCTGGCTGGCTCAGCAATTCCCTCTTGATGGCAAAATCTACATTTCAAATCATTTGATGCAATTAGGGGGGCATGGTATAACAAAGTGTGAATACCACTGGGTTAGACTAACAAACACAGGGACGGGGCAGGTGGTGGGTGGGAGTGATCACAAAGACTTGCACGGTCCAAGGCGGTCCATGGGTCGTTAGAACACCAATCAACACCGACCGGCTGTGTGGCCCTCCTCATAGCCCTTCACTCACCTATCTTCACTTCCCATGTCACTAGTGGCCCTTCTCATATCCCATCACTCTCCTATCTTCCATGTCACTAGATTCTACGTCAGCACCTACTGTAAAAATCAGCGTGCCATCAGCAATCATGGATTTCAATTGCAGTTAATCCACAGATTATTTTGTTTTAAATCAAATCATTATTGCTGCTTTCCAATAACGATAACACTGGTATTCACAGCAGCTTGATGTTGCCATACTGAGCGACATCAAAATGGCATCTTAAATATTCTCTAGTAGGGAGGCTGGGCACAGCCTCAAAAGCATATGAATTGTGGTTAATCACAAATGATGGATGTATTATTATTGTGTGCTCACTTCCATGGCCTGAAAAGAATGAGGCTGCAAAAACACAGGTGTCTGAAGCTTATCATGGCATGGCAAGTCTGTATCTGGGCATAATAAGGTGATCTCTAGAGCTTTAAGTGAAATGGGGCTCTCTGGAACCCAGACCCAGCCGGATCAAAAACATGCTTTTGATATGGTGCTCTGCCGGATGATCCCGAGCCTAGTTTCCCCTGCACACTAAAATTCAATGAAAATATAATGGTCCTTGTTACAAGTTTGCCAATGCAGGAAAATTGTGTTGGTAATTCCGATGCTGCTCGTTTTTTGGTGGGAAGGGAATTACCTCAGTTTTCCCCACAACACCAAATTATAATTTTTGGCAGATTAACCGCCTGTGGAATTACAGCACAGTAAATCTGCCGATATTTGGAGAAAAAGTGGCAATTCACCTCTAGTTTGTTGCTGCAGGTAAACTGTCCACTTTACCTCCAAAAAGGAAAACTAACAGATTCACCTCCAACTTGTTGCTCGAGGTAAATCCTCCACTTTTCCTGCAAAAATCAGTAGATTTACCACACAGTAATTCCACCAGTGGTAAATCCTCCATCCAACAATCCAAATGGAGTCCTGTGGACACAGAAAATTGAGAATTACCACCACGTGTAATCCTGTGGTAACCTGGCGGGACCAAGTGGCAGTAGCTGTGATAGAGTTTGGTGGTAACATGCCAGAATTCCGTTCGATTTTGTAATGTGCTCCAATGAGTGACAATACTGTTCTTGGCCCATAGATGTCACTATTACCCCACTTTTAGAATCACATCCTCAGTTTCATATTGTTGGAGTAAATTTATTTGTTCTGAAATACTCTGAATGGAAAATGTAATATAGAGAATACATTGTTTGATTTTTGCTGTAGGTTATTATAGTGAACTCTTGGCATTAAAATGATTTAACACAAAGAATGAAGGCAGTGGGAACTTGTTCTGACCTATTTTGACATGATGTCGTATTTATATTTGTGTATTTGTATTTTAGGCTTTTTAGTTCAGTTACACACACCTTTTTTAATGGTTACTTAGATACTTGCGATTATTATGCCGCATCCGACACTTGTTAGGCGTGTCCCAAAATACTAGTCTGCGTCTCGTTAGCACCCCTTCCTCATTTTTTTGTCCCAAATAAAGCTGTGGTGACCAGAGTTTACTTGTCACGTAACGGGCGCATGGTGTGTGGAGACCTCAACGGTACGGTAAACTGAGGGACCCTTCCCTACATCTGGTGAGATTGCGCAAAAAATGGCCTGATGCGACGGTGTGGGAATCAGATTACTACAACTCTCATACACAGCCTGCTGGGACTAGGATGGAAGTCTTTGTGTAATTTCCCTGCACTTGGTGACATTGTGTCTGTCTGGGCACACATGTCAGTGTGGCCATTAGTCAAATGGAGTCTTCACCGCCAGTATGGAAACTCCGTGGCACTCCCAACTGACAAATCCTTGGTTGTCCACGCCTCCATTCCCCTAGAGCAGGGGCCTGCCACCTTTGGTTCTCCACACTCTTTGGACTACAACTCCCATCAGCTCTAGCCAACACAGTCACTAGTGAGGGCTCATGGGAATCATAGTCCAAAACATCTGGAGAGCCAAGGGTTACAAAGCACTGCCTAGATTCATGTGTGCTAACCTCATGAGACCTCATCATGTCAGTAACTGTTTACTGGAGACATTACTCGGACTAGATACGTTGCTGCTGCCAGGCGGCCCCAACTTGTTCAGTCCTCACCCCTGACTGGTTGTTTTACTTGACTCTGGTTGACAGGTGACTACAGGTCATGAAAGACACCCTACTCCTCTTCTGGGCTTTGTCTTTACCTTAATTTTACTTCATTCCAATTTATAATTGGAGTAACACAACACTACATCTCCCAGTAGGCAATTGCTGAGAATACAAAAAGGAGAACAAGGACTGGACTCAGATCTCCCGAATGGAGTTGGAACCCCCTTGTCATCGTCAAACAGACCCAAGTGATTTACCCAGGCCCAAATTAATACCAGAATGTTGACTTCCTGGAGTGGCAAGCTGGCTGTGCTGCATACAGAGATGCCTGCCACCCTGACTCAGAGGCCCACTGTTTCTTACATTGCTGCCAGGGACCATGGGCGTAATTTTAAGGGGGAACAGGGGTGTTTGTCCCCACCCCCCAACTTTCATGGCACACCATTTTGTCCCCATTCATTTGGCTGGGGCATCTTTTCTTCAAATGTCATGCCCCCCACCCCTCCCACATTTTCAGCAAAGTTACTCCACTGCCAGGGACACCTGAACACCCAACTCTAAGCTGGCAGACCTGGGGTGGCCGAGCGTCTGAGAGAGAATCTGTACGTCTGAAAATTGGGAATTTCCCAGAGCCAGCTTATGCCATGCTGGGAGTGGCTGGCAGTGACAGGTCCTGGGTGCCTGGCTCCTTACCTGCAGGGAAGCCGTGCTGAGCTGGCAGAGCCACGAGCCTTCGGGAGATGCGGCGAGACAGTCTGCAGTGTGCAGAGAAGCGCCTGAAGGAGGACGCACTTGGTGTGCGGCGCAAGCGGCATCGCCTCTGTGAGAGACGGGGGCGGACGAACTCCTCACCCGCGGACTGGCAGGCCCCGGCTGGCACAGGATGACTCTCTGGCTGCCCAGGGAGGATGTGGCAAGAGCCGAGAGAGCCAGAAACAGACGCGTGATTCATGCCTCGCCACTCGAAGATTTCATGGGAAACTTTCACAAAAGACGGCACGTTTCGGGCTGGGTGACCCGGCCATTGTAAGGCAGCACGGGCCTAACCTATTGGTCCTTTGTGAGTGTTCGGATCACTGACTGAATGTGACTACTACACTGAACACTTCTCTCCCAAATGCAGCTCCTCTCTCTATGAGCCGTTCTCGAACTTTCCCAACTCCTTCAAAATGTGTCCAATATCTAGCTGTGATGTTCTCAAATTGCCTTCTGTCTGAACATGTCTGCAACCTTATCCCAACACCAAGGGCCGAATTTACACAAATGTTTTCAATGGGACTTTCCTATGTTAAAAAATGGGTTTGGGTCTATTTGACCTAAAACATTTGATTGAATTTATTTGACCTTGTTTCAGTCTAAACTGTGGAAGGGGACCCCCTGCAACTGCCCCCCCACACTTCCCCTCAATCTAATCTATACCCTTACCCATCCCATATATATATATTTGATTAAATTTGACTGAAAAAAGGTCACAAATATTCGATCCAATGTTTTAGGTCAAATGTTTTTAGGTCAATTATGCTAATACCAAAAGAAATGTGTGCAAATCAGGCCCTAAAGCTTCCAGGCACTATACACATGTCCACAAGGTAATCAAAGTGCGCTTTTCGCTCCAGCGCCCAACTGGCAACCACATGGCCACTCCCGGCCTCCATTTATGTATATATTTATGTAAGAACGTATGTTAATTTGGGAATGGGGGTTTGGTCGCAGTAGAATTAGTCAACTTCGAATTTGCAGATTTTTTTTGTGCCAAAGTTGGCTGCAAATATATGTGGGTGGGAGTGGGAAATCGTTATAGGAAATATAAAGGGTAGCCGGGGAGGGCTGCCGGGGTCTCCCCCACATATAATTGGGGTCAAATTGAATAAAAGAAAGCACAAATAGACAAATTCAAATTAAATGAAAAAAACTCGACCCAATCAGATAGAACCTGTTAATTATTTTAGACATTCTTACACAGCCAGCTCTGATTTCAAGTGCTACAGTGCGGGGGAAATGTTTAGGTTTATGTTTATTGAGTTTATATAGCGTTTTGCACCAAAGGGCTTCACAGAATAACACCAGTACAGTAATGAAGGAAGCATAATTTACAAACATGAAACAAACCAGTGGTACAGTATTTAGAACAATTTACTCAGAGGAGGGAGGGGAAAAGGGGGGAGCTCCCAGGTGACCTCCTACGCACTATGGTGGTTACAGTTTCCAATATGAGGTCATTGGGAGGAGGGGGAAGGGGGGAGTGGAAGGGAAGGGGGGCAAGGGTATGAGGGGGAGAGAGTTAGGGAAGGAGAGTCAGGGGAAAATGAAGGAATACATAGGTTCAGTTACTTTCATAAAGTCAATGGGCCTGATTCGCAGAAGCGCTTTATAATGGCGCAATCCCATTGGAAAACGCTCCGCGACTAATGCCCAAAGAGTACTCTGAAGTTACTTCAAAAACATTCACCCTGGTTCCCATGGGTGCAAGTGCAGGATAGCTGCACTGTGTAACGTGTGTCGAAATGGTGCATGCACGCGCAGGCGCGTATCCAGCGCACAGGAGTAGGGGTTGTGGGGCGCGAACAATGGAAAGACTCCTATTTTATTTAATTGAATTTTATTATTGATGGGAGCATCTGGTCCTCATGATGAGTGGCCAAAGTAGGCAAGACTTAACCAGCCTCCTTCCGAGGAGGGTTCAGGTTCCACCCGAATGGCCCTTAGCGCGCGCACCTGAACTAATCCCGTACAGTTTGGGGGTTGCTTCCCCTTGGACATTTTTTTAAATAATGGCTTGAAACCGTGCATTTCGTCGGCAATATTTTCAGAAAATGTGATAACAATTTACACTCGGTTCTGCAGGTCAACCTTTGAAAAAACAAATATATATATATATATATATATATATATATATACATATATATATATATATATATATATATATATATATATAAACTCAATAGCAGGCGCCGGCTTGCGTTGCTATTTTGTGGCTCCAACATCTTTCTTTCAATGTGTTATTTAAAAATCACAAAACCACTTAAACCATATCACAAAAAACATCATATTTATAAGAGGAAATTGAATTTTGTATTTAATGCACGTTTCTCTTTAAAATGTTTTTAGAAAAATATATATATCAATCTTTCACAATAAATAATTTCCCAATGTTTACAAACAAATCTCCACAATTGACATAAATGTATGCAAATCTAGAGTGGGTATTGTGGAAGAACTCAACTCAGAACAGGCGCTGGATCAGGGAAGTTGCTAGTAACCTTCGGCGCAGGTGCACTTGTAAGCAATGAAAACAGTCTTGTTTACTGGGTATATTGAAGGTGATTCAATTACACACCTATGCCGCCACGTGTTTCGACCCAACAGGGGTCTTTTTCAAGGCGTGTGTAAGATACCATGTGTAGTGTATGTGGAGTGTGAGCTCAGAATTCGATGACTCAGTTGGTTAACCTCTTGGGCCAAGGAGGCCACTGCCACTAGATGGGGGATTACGGCAATCTATATGTAAATAAATCTCACCCAAAAAAATAAAATGTGCCACACTAAAGAGATAAAGACACAGGTCTATGTCATATAGATCCATGGAAGCAAGGTCTCCAACACTACACAGCAACATTTGGCAAAATGCGTTAATGCTGGCTATCCCCAAAGTCTCAACCACAAATGCCAGCACTGACCTGCTTTCAAGCAGGTTCTGCCCAAATCGGATCACGAGGTCAGTGACCCTTTGGTGCTTTTAGTGTCCGAAGAAAGTAATGAGGTAATCACACCAATGGATGCCAACATTCCCAGTGTTATACACATTTACATGCTACGACCTTTGAAAGAAAGCATGAGGCCTGTCTGAACACTGTATGCCAATGCTACCCACCTTTCATGCTCCTGGTGCCCCAGTTAAATCTTGCAGTCTGCAGTGCCTGCCAGTGCTGCCCTGGTTCTGCAACATGTCGCTGGCAGTGCCCACAATCGGCACCTTTGCCCCAGACGTGCACATATATAAATAGACATGCGCGCGCACGCACGCACGCACGCACGCACACACACACACACACACACCTTTTAAAATATACTTTTGCTTTCTTTTTGTGAGTCTAAAAAGCCAGAGAGAGTTAATCATTTCACACTTGACGTTGTTAAGCTTCAGTTCTACTGAAGGTGTCTGATGGGTACTAATAAGCTCAAGACTTGGACACCCCCAGAAGAGCCTGAGTGATAAAGGCACCTGCCTCTAGCCATCGTTTGACAAACGTACGCATGCCCTTGTTATCAGTGCTGGATTATCCATTAGGCCAAGTCGGCACCAGCCTATGGGCCCCACTCCTTTTCGGTGCCCCTTGACAACGAATCAAAATAAAGTGGTGCAGAAAATGTAAAACCTATTAGGAGATAATTTGCAGGGTGTGGGGGGGGAGGGGGCGACCTTTCGACTGCCAAGGAGCCTGCACAGGGTTTAATCTGGCACTGCTTGTTATGCGCCACATTTGCCCATCATGCAATCAGCTGTAACACTTAAGGAGAGCTCAGATTTCTGAGAGACAACGGCCAACCCTGAATTGTTTGCCACGGCTGCTGCCACAGAATGTTTTTTGGGACTGGTGTCAAATTAGCAGCAGATGGTTTCATTTAAAGCACATTGCGCCAGTTCATGCCCAGACGACAATGCTGGATCAAAGAGGATGAAGGCGCTCAATAGGACTAACAAGACGCACCGAGGACCATTCTTGTCCATTATGAATTGCTGAGTGGCTCAGTCTATGCAGAAAATGCCTTCTTGGGCCATATCATCTTTGAATGAAGCTATGGATCGTTGCATTGAGAGAGCTTCACACAAAATTCCTATTCCTCCTAGGGACCAGACTGTTATTCCCAGGGCGCAAGGGGCTCGTCTAGACGGGGTGTCGTCTCCTCCCATGCCTAAAAGTGCTCCATGGAAGACAAAACATCTTAAGCATGTCGGAGTGTATTGAGTCACTCCTAGGTCTGATGACCCCAGGACCATGACCGTGACAGGATCGTCATTAGGTGGTGTCATTCAAGCACTAATCAGACCCTCTGGCCTGGAGGAGGATCAGAACATGGCCAAGAGGGCTGGATACATGGCCTTAGCTCCACCACCAGTGGGCCTAATGATAATTCTACTAATGATGCAGCCGCTGAGGATGAACTTTGGTCTTCCTTGCACGTTTTCCAGATGTTGATGACATGCATATGTGGGAGGAAAATCACATGGACACTGCTTTGGCAGGTTTGTGTTTAGGGACTTTAACTGCAGAAGAGCAAGAACAATCGGCCCTTCAGAATATCCGAGGGGACTCTATATTTAATTCACCAGCCACGCCCCAGCATATTCCTAGGAGAATGGATGCATCTGTAGAGGGTAGCAGAGTATGTGGATGCCTTTTTGAGGCATAAGTTAGAACCAACAGGCCGTAGTAAGATGAGGGCTAGGCGTCTCCACACCAACACTCCCCTAACAGCAACAGAAAACCTGGTTCTGCACCCTAAAATAAATGCCTTTTTCTTTGAATATGGCAGGGATCTCTGTAAAGGAGTGAACAGGGCTTTGACCTAATGCAAGGTAGGCTCCTTAATGTTCCAGGCCCCCTAATCAGGATCTTTGACCTCACTGAAGAGACCAAGTACTTAGGAGAAGAGCTGAACCCACAGGTGGTCAGTAACTTGGCAATGTCTTTTAGGCGATGCAAATGGGTCCATCAGGCTTGAGTGAGGAAAGGGAGATTTGCACAAGGTATATGTCCCAGGTTGAGGAGTCTGACGGAGTCTGACTTCAAGGATGTCTCAGGGCTGTTTTTATTTGGTG
This sequence comes from Ambystoma mexicanum, assembly GCF_040938575.1. NCBI lineage: Eukaryota > Metazoa > Chordata > Amphibia > Caudata > Ambystomatidae > Ambystoma > Ambystoma mexicanum. Next base: position 161,766,032 of record NC_090938.1, on the reverse strand, counting down.
ATTTCTCTGTCAATGATCTTGGCCTCTACATCAACGCATTCACATATCTATTCACAAAGCTCAGAGAAAGCCAAGGTGTTTTCACTCCTTGGGTTTCTGTGAGGGCCGATCATGACAAAGGCCATTTGACCAGCCATTCATCCAGAACTCCAAGCCACAGAAACAAACAGACCTAGACTTACCCAGCAAGACTATCCCCAACAAAACTCCCCAGATGCGATGTTTATTCAGGGCCAGGGGTAACTGAAAAACAGGGTTCTATTTACAAGGTGAGATTTAAACATTTTGTGCTTCCACAACATTTGGAGGGGTGGGTGAGATGTAATTCCTGAAACTGGCAGATTGTTTCTCAAGTCTCTTGGGTTTTGAGGATGGTTGATTTGTTCAAAATCGATTTTGTTTCCTTAAATATGCTAACAAAACCAACAGAGCTCATTCCGTTCAGCTAGGAGAAGAGTTTTGTTCTGGACCAGGAAGTTCAAGAACTTCGTAAGACGAAAGCCATAGAGTTAGTAGAAGCAAGAGACTAGGTAAAATACCCAGTCATACAGCCGCTCTCTGGATCCCAATCCGGGTTTTGATTAGTTGCAATTTTGGTGAACACTCAGTGTAGATATTACAAATGATTTGTAAAAAAACTCAAAAGCCATAGAGTTGTCTACATCCTTTCTACACAGGGGTCTCAGCAATCATTTTCTAGTCAGGTAGAAGGCAGGGGTTACCACACAGTTAATGACCTCAACATATTTCTGCTTTGCAGGCTGTTCAAGATGGAGGTGATCGTTCAAATTTCAGGGCCTATCATTTGGCCTTCAGTTGTGCTTTCATGGTTGATTTCTTGGAAACAAATCCTGGTGTATGGGCTGTGGCCGAGGCTAGTGCTAATGGTCCTTTGTCGCCTAGGGCATTGTTGACCACAGTATCGAAAGGGGTGAAGGATTGACAACGTCGTTGAGAGATTCTTGGAAGAATTTGAATGTCTTGTTAGCTACCGTTGCATGCAGAGATCCAAATGCGTCGCTATGGATGAATCCATCTATTAAACTGAATGGCAAATCGTTCTTCTGGCCTGACTGGTTTTTGGGTGGTATCAGCTGGGTTGGTGACCTCTGATAACGCTGAATAATTAAAATTCTAGATGTGGTCTCGGGGGCAGAAGGAGGAACCTTTTCATCCATAAAATCTTTAAACCTACTCCAATGCAAGGTATTTTTTTTAATACCGAAAACGTAATCACTTCTAAGGATGCCGATTGTGCAGTTAAGTAACTGTGAGATTGCACTATTTGCTCAGGATCACACACTTTGTTTGGCCTCTGCAGGGGGGGACATGCCGGGGCATGAGAAATACACTTAAACACCTTCTGTTTTGGATGCCATATCAGCCACATTTTTATTCCTTACCTCATAACAAAAAATGCGACTTAAACACCACGCATCATCAATAACAATAAATCTTCTAGTACTGACAGGTGGTCCAGGCGGATCACACCCTCCTCCCTTCAAGGCACCGCATTGGTGGTGGGACCCTATCCCAAACCCACCATGCCCTGCTCTGTGTGGTGGGGTGATCCCAGGAGGCTATACTTCGCTACCCAACTTGCCTCCTGACCCCGCCCCCACACTTTCTTCCCTGCCGGCACCCACCAGCAGCTGTCCATGAATTCCGCAGGGGGGCGTACTGTACCCTCCCATCCCTAATTCCGGCTCCGGTGACCCCCGGAAGGGGATTCTAACGTCTCCGTGGTCCTCCCCCACCTACCACAGGGGTGCGTACCCACCAGTTCATGCCCCTCACCACGCACAAATGTTCATGCCCCTCACCACGCCCAAAAACTATTCCATAAACGTTCAGTGCCCCGTTGAGACATGTGCAGCCCGTCCTGATGACAAGTCTCTTGTCCTCTTAATAATTCATTCTCGATAATCCATAGTCACCCGTTGCGTCAGGCAAGCCGGGCAATCTCCCTGTTCATTTTCCATGCTGCAATGTTCAAAGGGCAGGAAGGCACTGCGGATCCCCAGTTCACCTGTGGTATAATTTGCGATTAAGCGAGCAATGCCTACGGGCAAAATTGGCCAAACCAATCAAATAAAGACAACAGATCCATGATCAGAGCCCTTCTCCCCCGCTGTACAAGATCATGGCTCCCCACGTGTAAGATCACCAAATCCGGATCTGGCAACCTTTGCTCTCTTTTTCTTTCCTCTAACACACGACCAACTTGTTGTACCCGCAAACCCCCTACACGAATCCAGTGTATGTCAAACTCTGCCGCGCCCGACAACAGTTCGGACTGCTCTGTCACTCTCCACTTCATTCTCCTTACAAACAAGGGCCCCACAACCCACACCACTGGCTTTGCCATCCACTCTATTCAGGTAGACACAAGAGAGTATGTTAGACATGACAGTCATATCACAGCCAACGGAGGCCCTCACCCCCTCGGCTCTTCACACAGTCACACCGTGCAGGCCCCTATCGCCCCCCTTTTTGAGTCTCATAGCCCACTGTCAACATGCCATGTGAAAGGTGATGTATCCCTTGTAAGCCCTGGACTTCCAACCTCCAATCTCCTTAATTTCGCTTTCCTTCAACCAAAACCTGCCCGCAGTGGTGGCCGCCCCAACCCTGAATAACTGAGGGGCGAAACCTATCCCCCCAAGCCCTGCCCCCAGCAGCACTTTTTAGAAAACATTCCTGAACTGAAATCTAGAGAGGCACCACCCATCCATATGCTGGGACAAGGGACCCCTTTCTTCCCCTCTGAGGGATATGAATGCTCCCAGCAAACTTACCATGCAGATTTCCACTCTGAACTGCCTTTTTAGTTAGCCCCCAACCCCTTTTCCCTCCTGATCTGTTTTGGATTTTCTCAGTCATAGATGTATCTGGTCCTCCCCATCCATTGACAGGTCCTCATGGGCCAACCCCCCTATCCTGTCCGTTCTGGAGGCCCCGCACCAGTTCACCTATCCTGCATGCTCAGAAGAAAGCCGTAACAAATGCTGCCCTGAACAAAGTCACTTCCCATGCATCTCTGCAAACATCCCTCAAGTGGCCATGATTGCGGCAAGTTTCTCCTGATCCAGAGGAAGGCTGCTGTCGCCCTGCTGAGCCCCCCTCCTTCGTCACCCTATCAGGGTCTTTTTTACTGGGAAATCTGAGGGAGGTGCTCTATTTTTTAGTCCTGCAGAAAACCTGTTGGCAGCCATTTTCGTTCTGGTCGCCCCTACTGATACTCCCAAACCTCTGACATGTCCTAGTAATTGTCTTATACTCTCCCTGTGGAATACGTCCCCCAAGCACAGCTTATGACAAAACTCCCCCTGTTAATTAAAACATTTTAAATATGTTTTTTGTATTTTCTGTGATACAGATCCCTCAATCAGAAGGGTCAACTCTGGGCACCAATCCCCCTTAGTTTCTTGGGAAACGGTGTTATCGCCGGGGCTGCTTTGGGCAGACACCACTGGAATTCCTGTAATTTAAAATGGGACAAGGCGTCAGCAGCGTTATTGTAAATCCCTGGAACATGTTTTGCCTGAAAGTACACATTGTTCTTCAAACATGACAATACCAATCTCTTTAGTAATCTTTAAACCATGGACCATGCCACCTTCTGACTGTTAATTGAGCACACCACGGACATGCTGTCCGACCGGTACAACACTTCCCTGTCCTTTAGTTCCCCTGCACAAATCTCTACTGCCGCTACTATGGGAAATAGTTCAAAAAATGTGATGTTCTTGGTCAGTCCACTGTCCACCCAACTGCCAGGCCATCGCTGTCCGCACCTTTTCCCCCCCAAAATGCACCCAAAGCACACACTACCCGCTTTGTCAGTGTAGTGGCCCAATTACTCATTGCTTGCTGTCTCTGCTGGCCACACCAACACCCTGTTGAATTTCACCAAGAATGAGTCCTGGATCAACAGGTCATCCTTTAATTCTCTGTAAAGCCTTTTATGATGGTGCATTTTAATCACCCCTGACATAGTCCCTGCAATTGCCCTGGAAAAAGGCCTCCGGAGGGCGAAGGTCAACTGCCCCACCAAGCTCTGTAGCTGGACCAATAAAACCTTTTTAACCTGTCATCATAAACCACCCAAGCCCCAAAAGCACAGTCATGGTACATGGACAACACCAAATGATGATAGGACCATGATGATAGCTTCTGGTGTAGCTCAGGATATTTCTCCAGCAGTATCGCAGAAAATATAGAAAGACTAGTGGGCCAATTGATTGGAGACCTTTCAACAAAGAATTTCTTATCTTTCCCTTCGCCCTTAGCGTCCTTGCACTCCTCTACTCTTCTGTAATCCATCAATGAGAAAATATCAATGTATTACATGGTGTCATTCCCTTCCCTGGAGCGCCGACAATCTCAGTTGCCACACCCCCAGAGGGCAACCCTGCTGTTGTTGGCACCACTTTTTGTTCCCCTGTCTCATTGCAATTGCTTTCCCTGCCCGGTGCGTCCCCCCAAACCCTGTTGTTGTGTTTGCTGCTGTTGTAAGTGGGTTTCCAGAGGCTTTCCCTGCTATTTGAACCCCCAGCTGGCCCCCTTTGCCTCGTTCGGTTGGGGCACTCCTATCTCCCCCTTGTTGTATGCCCCCTTCTAGGTGGGTGGTGCCGTTGCCCCCCCAATGGGGCGTCTGCTGGAGACCAAGGTGCCCGGATGTTGATGGCGATGCTTGTTATTGAAGCCTCCCTTGAAATCCCCCCAGTTTCCGCCTGCTTGCCATCCGGTCCCCCCTCCAGAATTCCCTTGACCTGGGATCCTCCAGCCATACCCGGTCCCCTGCCCGTTGTCCATTCCCATGAGTTATTCTGGCTGTTCTTCATTGTCCATGGGTTGTTCCGTTGTCCCCACTGCCCCCGACTCTCTGATATCCTTGCTCTTGTGAGGCCCCAGTTGGCATCTCCCCCTGACTCAGTTCATTTGCCCCTTGCTGTCTCGTGGCTGTTGTCCCCCCGGCACCCTGGGGGCCTGCTCAGCAGATGCTGTGGGGTTCACTACCATAACTGCTGGTGGGTGAGCCGTAGCGGCTCCTCTCCTTCCCATATTTTTGCTTTTCTTTGCCGGGGGGAATGCCACCCTGGTGGCAACATTGGATCTTCTTGGCCTCTCTCCACTCTTCCCTCCTCTCCTGCTGCTTCTCAACCACCTACACCTGGAGCCGGATTTCCCAGAAGGGAAGCCATGATGGCATCCAGGTCTTTGCCCTGCATCAATGTGATAAGGGCACTAATTTGCCTGGGTCAATGGCCCTTTCTTGTTTATGTAGCACCTTGCGTTAACAGCTCCCTTTCCTATCCCACTATTGGTTCCTTGGCTTTTTATCCCATTCAATTTCTGTAGCCAAAAGCCCCCATGTTTCTCATATTGTCAACAAATGCAACCTCCACCTGCTTAAGGATTGTGTTATCTTTCCTCATTAATTAAGGCCCAACCTCTCCCCCAGCCCGTTTATTATCCCTTGCCTCTAACAAGCCACCTCTCCCCGTCTGATGCAAGTGCTGTTCTTTTAGCCTGTTGTGGCCCACTTCGTTTTCCTAAAGTTGGCGAGCGTGCTGAAACCTTGTAAAGTATGTGACCTCTCCCCGTCCTGCAGTTTTCGGTCTTTGCTAACAGTCAATATCCAAAGTTTTTCTTTGTTGGCCACCTCTCCCATATGTGACCCCTTCCCGTTCAGTGTTACTCGGTCTCATCCTGTAACATATGCGACGTCCCCGCCGTTTTAAGTATTTCCATCTCTGTATTCAAGAATTTGTTACACATTAACTCACAAAGCCCCATAATAAAATCCTGCTGACCCACCTATGCCCCACAATGCCCCTTTTAATAATAATAATAATATCTAGTTTTATATAGCGCTACAAGCCTGCAGGCATCTAAGCGCTGAGATAACAGTTGATATTATTATCCCACAGCGTGGTATTGCGTGGTACTCAATTTATCGACCTCGGAAGAATGAAAGGTTGAGCTGGCCCTGCAGGGATTCGAACCTGCATCAGCAGGCTGCACACAGATGTCAGAAACGGGCGCTCAGTTCGGTGTGCTATCTGACCGGCAATACTCTTAATCTCCTTTTCTCATCCCGGACCCGCCCACACCACAACCTCGATCTGTCTCCCAAGCCCCCCCTTACCTGTGTCTTTCCCGCCAGAGCTGGAGCGCCCAACGATCAACAAACGGTTCCATCTCCCAACACGAATGCACCGACATGACGGACAGCCACAGCAGGAGCCTCATGAGACTGTAGAGGAACAGTTACATGCCACTACAGGAAATCCACCCCCCTACCTCCAATATGTTGCAAGCCTCAGATCATGCCATGCTTGACACTAGCAGATGTGATCATACCATGACGAATTTTGAAAGAAGGTACCCACTGAGAAAACTCTATTAAATGTACCCCAAAGAGACGACAATCTGAGGGAGGAACTCTCTAAACGAATATGAAAAAGAGTGAAAGAGAAGCCAGTAATGTCACAAGAAATGAGTGTGACGCCCTGAGGATACTGGCTTAAGAGAATGCATGGATCTTACAGAAATTGATGACGAAGTAAAAAATCGAGTAAACTTTCATATGCGAGAAGATTGCATGTGTACGAAGCACTGAAGAAAATACAAGCTTTTCAATAACTGTACAGATGCTGTAACGCAAGTAGATTAAGTAATCTTAGAAACTGGCTATAAGTAGTGAATAGACTGAAGGCGAAGCTGCCATTGTATAGAAACTGGACATCAGTGTCATGAATTTAGTGAGCCAGGACCCAAGGAGAGGAAAAGCGAGAAATGTGTTGCAGCAAGAATTAGCTGAGATTGTGGAAACGAATGCCGAGGCTGTCTGGCCTGGTGTCAAAGCTGAAGCAACCAAGGTCGGTTATCTGTTCTTGAAGGCAGTGATGGTGTGAAGCTGAATCATCCCTCATTAAGGTGTAAAGAAAGAACATCAAGCGTGCCAAGTTCTATTCATTTAAGACATTTAAATACTTCAAAATTGACCAAATTGTGGTCTCCTGTCACGTGAGCAAAGGATGGAAATAGAGTTGAGCTTGGGGTCCTAGAACAAGGATAATGCGTGCTCGCACTCTCATATATTCCCAGAGACAAGAATTCTTTGCCAGGCCAAATTCAAAGACAATCTGCATGGCAGAAGGCATGGGGGGTGAGATATTGGGCTAATTGGGTGGAGAGGTAAAGTCAAGTCCACATCCTGGGTCCTGGGTCTGAGCTTACGTGCTGCTAAATGAACCGAATGGTCCAGACATGGCACGAGTATGCCAACCAATTATAGAGGGCTGTATAACAAAGCGCCTTATAGTTTGAGAACCAACGATAAACCGTGTACTTAATAGTGTGAAGATGACATGTTTAAGAAGTAGGCATAAGTTGTCCACCTGACAGTAGATAACCAATCACAATCCCAACCAATATAGAAAGTATAGTTAGATGTTCCCCTTCAACATATCACAATCCCTCATAGGTTTTTCTTATTTGCCACGTAGTATGGCATCACGTCTGACTTATTTTTTGCATATAAGGATGTTTTTAGGAGAAATTCACTGAGAGCTTGAGCAAACATCCGTTGATGTCTGTTGAAACTCCCTGCTTTAGATAATTGTTAATAAAACAGCACCCTTTGCCATCTTCCTGAGTTGGTTCAATTATTTGGTGTCAGAGTTATTCTGCATCCCCATCCATTGCATGCACGATACCCAAAGGGCCATATGCTAACGTGGTAGCAGTGCGAATGGTTGGAAAAGATCCAAACGAGTTTGTCTCCAGATTTTCGGATGATCGGCATCCTCTGCCATTAGCCAGAAAGAAGATCTCAGGGTTTCCTGTGGAGAGCGGCCAAAAGAAATAAACTTGCAAGAAGAACTGAGATGGTGGGCAGGTCCCCCTTTGACGAAATCCCTTTCAGGTTTCCATGTGCGCTCTGCGGACAAAGGCGAAGTGGTCGGATTCGAGGAGGAGTCGATACCGAAGGCTTTGAGTCGATTAACAAACAAATGGTGTGTAGACTAAGGGAAATGGATTGTGATCGTTTTGGAGTACCAGGAATCATTGTGTGAGGAAAGGGTAGTGCCTAGATTCCTGGTTCAAGGGAGTTTCAGAAGGAGACGTTTCAAATCCCAACGAGGGTAGAACAGATACACATAACGCGTAAACAGGTTTAAGTAAGGTGATGTCTCAAACCCTGTACGGTTAAAAAGTAAAGGCGAGTGAGAAAAAGTGATCACAGTGTTTAATAATGTGTAATATTGACTAGTCTGTATGTTGTTTGTTGAGTAAAAATATCGAAGAGCGATAGCAGTTGAAAAGTAATTGAAAAAAGTTGAGGATCAATAGTGATTAACCATATCAATGTTATTGGTACCAATCAAAAGGTAGGGATAGCTAATTAAGAAATTAGAGGCTTCAGCGGCGATTGAGGGTGTGTGCTCATATTTATTGTTTTAAAGGCACCAAGAAAGTGGTTATTTAAGCAATAGTATAAAGGTTATTTCATAAGTCTGGTAAGTATTGACAGTCAATTGAGATTTGTCATAGGAGACACTCCGCTGATGCACTTATGTAAAACATTACCAAAGCACATGCCCAAGCTCAAACAGTATAGTGCGTAATGGATGAAAGGCACGGTAGATAAAATGTTCATGCCGTGGCCACAGGGAGATCATTGTGAAAAGCGGTATTGCAACACATGGCGGCATGCTTGCACGCTGCGTACATGGGGAAGAAATTAGTGAAAAGATTTGCAATTTTAGAACTCTGGAAAATGTATCAGGAAGAAAGGAAAGATCCACTACCTGAGGAGTGCATGCTTAGTCAGCATAAGAAGGAAGGTGTTGAGCCTTCAGCTAGGCTTACCTCGCCTGAAGTAAAAGGCGCTAGTATGGAAGAAATAGGGTTATATCCTTTAAAAGAGCTGAAAGCGGCGACGGGGTATAGTAATGCGAAATGCGTACCCCCAGCTTACAGCAGCGATGATAGTCCAGAGGGGAATAAGAGAAAAGAAGAGATCTATAAGATCATACAAAATAAAGAAGAAAGGAGTGAGCGGTCAAATCTGTCGACAGAAATAGGGAGATTAAGAGATGGAAAGAAGTAAGGATAAAGCTGATGAGATAGCGCTCATGCAGAACGAATGGATGGGAGGACAGATATTACTTAAAACAGATGGGAAAAGCATAGAGGAAGTTAGGCAACGAGAAGATAAGGACGAATAAGAAAGAAAAGATAAAGAACAAGAGGAGAGATTGAAAGAAGACGAGGGTAAAAGGAAGAGCAGGGAGTGACAAGAATAGATATATCAGGAGGAGCAAGAGAAAAAAGAAGAACGAGCAGAAGAACAAAAAAAGTATGACAAAAGACAGAGAGCGATAGAAGATAGGGATAGAAGAGAAAGGAAGAGAGAAGAGGAGGATGCGCAAATATTAAGGGACAAAAGATTACAGAGACAAAGGGAAGAAGAGGAAAGAAGGGAAGGAGTAAGAAGAGAAGAACAAAGGCAAAAGGAAAGAATTAGAAGTGATGCGAGAAAGCCAAGAGAACTAGATGAAGAAACAGAATGAAGAAGAAGATAGCAGGGTCTTGATACCAGTCTCATTCGTAAGGAACCAGTAGGGCCAAGCCCAGAAATAGGATGGGACAGAATAGAAGAGATTCCTTTGATGAAGGTAGCAATGCCAACGGCATCTAGAGTAGTATTGGACGATGAAAACTTTGATGCAGTGAGAATCTGAAAAAGATCGATTAGGTCTATCAAGAATTAAAGGAAGGTAGCAAGTATGGAAGTCGAGGGAAGAGGGATCAATCCCAAGCATTTCAATCACGAAGCAAAGAATACATTCTTTTCAGTCATGGATGTAGAGCATTGTCCTTAGGCAGACTGAACCTAGACAAAGGTGAGGGGGGTGACAGTCACTCTAGTTGGGGATAGGACATGTCAGATGTGGAAAGAGAATCTACCCTCGAGGCAGGAGGAGGGAGTGCGTGCGCCCCTGAAGGAAGCCTGCTAATGGATAAAGAAGTAAGATGGTTGGATAGGATAGGAAGTCAGATCCCATAGCATATCCAGAGTGTCCCGAGGACAATCGTATAGTGAAAAGGGAGAATTGCTGCCATATGTGTCATGAACCACCGATTCCGGCCCTTATGGACTTTGTGGTCCATGATGCACTGCAACATCAGGTCGGCGATCCTCCCAACATGGCCAACAGCACGGAAACGCTGCTCTCTAGTGTCCACGTGCAACGCGCTGCTTCCTAGAAAATAGGCACGCCCCCGCGGCTCTGCACGTCTCAACGCTACTGATCTGAGTTGTTCGGCGTGTGTATCGTTCCCGTCAATCTTCCAGTTTCCTACCCTTTTCCTCCTTCTTGGATTCCCTTCTTTTTCCTGCCTCGCTTTTGTAAGGCCATTCTCCCCTTCATTCCGGAATCTGTCTCGTGCTCGGTGCCGCAGGCTCCCTGGCACCCGCTGAGCATTGGACATCAGTTTCCCTTCCTTCCTGGATTCCTCCGCAGTAACTTCCCTGGATACTGAACGCAACCTGCTTAAGGCAGTCGGCATTCCTCACACTGGAACCCGAAGACTCATGTCCCTTCCTGTACAAGTCCTGATCAATGAGGAAGAGGGAAGGAGTTCCCAAGAAGACCGCAATCAAGGACAAACAGGTGAGAAAGAGGGAAGGGTATGACAATATGTGGGCAGGTTAAGGTTGTTGCGACAAGGAGACAGACAGGGATGATCGTCCCTGCCCCGGATAGACTAATGCTGGGAGCTGACTCTGGGTTAGGGTTCACGCAATTTCCCTTATTGGAAAAAGGGGGAGCAAGATCACAGTATATCCCATGGCCACAGATGGACAAGGATAATTTAAGGTGTAAGTTCCAAGTTTGACTTCGGCCGCTGGGAAATGGATATATGAACTAGAAAAAATGACAGGAGGAAACACACTGGCCATAGGGGACATAAAAGGTATCCTGGCAGCTATTCTTGAGGAAAGGGCTGATGACATATGGAGGAGAGCAGGATATTCAAGTGAGACAGCACAAAACACAGCGCATGATGGAGCGCTGTTTAGTAATTGTGGAGCAGACGTGTGGAGGGCTCTCAGGGTACAGTACCCGATACATCAGATATGGGTGTAATTATGGCACATAAAATGAAGAAATATGAAGACCCTATTGCTTACATTCAGGATATTCAGGAGAAATGACAACTTGAAACTCACGAGCCGTGGGAAAAGATGGTGGCATTATTTTACCGCATTTTATGCAGGGGTTGCCTGAGCCAGTAGATAGACAGATGAGGAAACAAGTGGGGATGGAAGCGAAGCCGTGCGCTGAGATACAGTTTACGATAGTACACCATTGTCGGATATTACAAGAGAAAAATAAGAAGAAAGATGACACTAGGAAAATCGAGGAAGCGAAGTTAGTTCAGAAAATAAATTTAAAATTTTCCATAGAAGGGGCGGTATCGACAAGTGGAGAAGTATTGGGAATGCAGGAAACAATGGGTGCATCGCAGGCAAGTAATCAGCGCCCGATGGATCAAGGTGGATATGGATTCATGCCACAAGGGGGAGGTATGGTCTGTAGAGGAAGAGGAGGTGGATAGCAAAATAATCAAGGAGGGTTTCAGGATACACTGTATGAGAATCAGAGTACGCAGGTAGGATATAACCAAGGAGCAGTTGCCAAACGGGCACACCCAGTATGTTGGACTTGTGGGTTGACAGGGCACATTGCACATGTATGTGGAAGCCAAGGGAATGTCCAAAATGACCAGGGAGGGCGGCTTATCCTCCACCATATAGCAAACAAACTAGGGAATGGTTCACCCAAGATCATATATTGTATCAGACACAAGCGCCACGAGGTACAGCAACAAGAGCAAGTGCAAATGAATCCACCAGAAGGGCAGTCGCAACAAGCCCCTATGCAGACACAGCAGTATGTGAACACAGGACAAGTGCCGACACCCAGAATAGGAGGTATCACTGTGGTAGGAGGAAATCCTTTCACAGAGACAGGGATGAGCTTGTACTCACAATAGGACAGCTCACAGGGTGACTTGGTGTGTTCAGTACTCTGTGACACCAGACCCCCAAGAGTAGCCAAGGGTCGATGTGATGATAGGAAGCACTTTTCTAGTAGACACTCGAGCTATTTGTTCATGTATATGCTCAAGGGTTCTCTGGAGCTACGAGTTCCTTTTACCAATGAATTACCAACCTCTATAGGAGAGTGTGACATGTCTGTTCCTTTATTGTATTCAAAACAGGCACCGGTTAACATTTTGGGAAGAGATTTAATGACAAAATGTAACCGGACAATTTCATTCACTGATCAAGGAATAGTGTGCTACACTCCAGGAATACACTATGTAAATGTGGGCAAATGTATACTGGCGTTCACATGGCAAGTGGCTCTGCGAGGCGTTCCAGTCGATCCAGAGATGTTTTTGTATGGAGTGAGCATTTTATTGACATGGCTACCTGGCTTAGTGGGAAAAATTGTGAGAATACCTGACAAGTTTTTGTTTAGGCCCCAAATATCTATGGACGAAGAGGGGAGTCACACAATGCCTATAGAATTAGAAGCAGCCATAATACGAAGGGAAATGGCAATGCTTGAAGAAGTAGATAATGAGGGTAGACCATGGCAAACAGTAATAGCTCTCTAGGAAGGGTACAAATTGACGGACATCACTCATAACTACATGTTCAGGGAAGACCAAACAGATGATGAAGTGGTGTTCTTTATGAGCATCACATACTGGATCAGTATAGAAAAGAGGGAAGTCCCACAGTGTATGGTGATAATGTGGCAGTGTCAAGCATTTTGTTTAGGAAGACTTGGAGAAGGTGCCAAGCGTCCTTTGGACCACAGGCCCTTATGAGGTAGGTTTATTTCAGGGAATAGGGGAAGTTAAAATAAAGCTTAAGCCAGGAGCGATTTTGCCTCGAGCAAAGCAGTACCCCATGTCTCGAGAGGCTGATGAGGGTATATTCCAGACTATCTCAGCACTGATGAATAAAGGGATTCTGGTGCCATCAGAATCATTGTGTAATACTGCAGTGTATCCGATCAAAAAATCCAGACGAGGGTCATGGAGATTTATATCAGATATGAGTCTGATTAACCAGATTGTAGATGCAGAGTTTCCTCTATTTCCTAATCCGGCGGTGATACTATGCAGTATCCCGGTGGAAGCTCGATATTTCACAGTGATCGATTTGAAAAATGCATTTTTCTCGATCACGTTGTACAAGGACCCACAAGACTTGACTTCCTTTACATTCTGCCAAGCTCAACTGAAACATTCTCGTTTTCCCCCGGGGTACTGTGAGTCCACATCGATCTTTAACAGAGTCCTACAGATGGATTTAGGCAATATTGATCTTAAGAGTGCAGTGATAAAATACGTTGGTGACATTTTAATTTGTAGTACCACGAAAGATGAGTGCAGGCAAGATTCGATTCAGTTGATGACTATTCGAGCAGACAAGGGATATAAGGTAGACAAGGAGAAGTTACAATACTGCCAAGAAGAGGTGTTATACATAGGGAAGTTGATTTCACATGAAAGAAAGAAGGTGACACCTGAAAGAGCTGAGGCGATTATGAAAACCTCAAAGCCAAATACAGTGAGACAGATGCAACAATTCTTGGGGTTATGCAACTATGTTAGAACTGGGTGTTTGATTACAGTGCATACACAAGACCCCCTTTGCAAGCTTTAAAGAAAGCACAAGTGGATAAAGTAAAAATAGAATGGACTGAAGAAAGGGAGGACGGGTTTGAAGAACTGAAAAAGCAATTTGTACAGCCCCTGTTTTAGGAATTCTCAATTATGCTGAGGAGTTTTATTTGTTTTTGCACACAAATGGGACAGTCATGACAGCAGTGCTTACACAGAGAACTACATTGGGGTACAAGCCTTAAGCGTATTACAGTGGGATTTTTGGAACCAATTATGAGAGGACACTTTCCTTGTGAACAATCTTTGGCTCCTGCCACATTCGCAATTTAGAAGTCTACAAGTATTGTTATGGGCTGCTCTATGACTCGCTTCATGGAGCATGCTTTATTTGCCATTTTAAAGAAACCCAAGTGCACATTGACATCCCAAAGAGCTTAAGCTTATGAGGTAATGATTTAGAATCCAACAATTAAGATTATAAGATGTAAAATAGTGAATCCTGCCACGTTCATAGCTAAGCCAATAGAAGAAGGCGATCATGTGCATGACTGCTAATTATGTTGAATTTTATGATGATATACTCTGAGTGAAGGAGAATGCTTTGGCGGGAGGGATAATTCTCTTTATTGATGGTTCTTCAAAAATTAATCAGTAGTGAGACACAGATTAAATGGAGAATTTGAAGTTGTAGCAAGTGCAAGACTAACGTCTCACTTTTCAGCACAAGCAGCAGAATTAGTAGCACTTATTGTCATGCTCGAGGAACACAAAGGGCAGGAAGTGACGGTGTACAGTGTACAGTGACTCCGCCCACGTGACATCAACTGTACATGCAGGATTAGCACATTGGAAAAGGAGGGGCTTACTCCATGCAGATGGCACTCCAGTGCAGCATGCATCCTTATTGGATAGGCTTATTAAGGCACTACAGCTCCCAGTGGCCATGGCGGTCATTAAATGTGCAGCAAATACTAAAGAAACAGATTTTATCTCTTGCGGGAATGAAGCCGCAGACGAAGAAGCCAAAGGGGTTGCATAATCCCCAGATATTTCGAGTTTTGATACTGAGAGTATTAAATGAAAAGTAGTTACAAACATGTTAGTGCAAGAAGGGTTTAATAAATTGTTGGTAACCCAATTAATGGAGATTCAAGGGAGTGCATCACAGGAAGCACATGAATTATGGAAATGAAGGGGGTGTTCTTTATCCCCCACAGAAGCATTATGGCGACAAGACAGCACTGGAAATTCGGTGATGCCAGTAGCATTATTAAAGGTCATGCTTAAACAGCTGCATTACCCCGCGCATGTAACTAGAGAGAGACCTCCTGCTACAATTACGGAAGACTGGTTCATTCCGAATTTGTTGGTACACTTTGCACTATTTATGGTAAACTGCATTGTGTGTCAAAAGTTTACTGCTGGGCATACACTGAGAAAAATGGTCCATTTCAGCATTTTCATATCGACTATGTCGATATGCTACAAGTATATGGATATAGGTATCTATTAGTGGTGATGAGTCCATTCTATGTGTCCCTTCTGTAGGTGGATTGATGCAGGTCTGTGCGCACACCCTGATACCGCCTGCACAGCAAAGTTTTTAGTGCACAGAGTTTTCCCAAAATGGGATGTGTGTGAAGTGCTGTTATCTGACAATGAGCCACATTTTGTTAATGAGCTATTTGAACAGATAGGCATCTATTGACTATTAAGCATACATTTTCTTCTGCTTATCACCCGCAAGCAAACAGATTATGTGAGTGATTCAACGGCCTCCTTAAAGAAAGGATTGCCAAGATTAAATTGACTTTGAAGAAGGTATGTCTATACTGCCTACCCCTACTGTTATATTCCCTTCCGAATCATCCAGGATCAGACCATCACCTTACCACTCATGAACTAGTGACAGGGCGGCGTATGAGAACACCCCTTACTCCTCCATCTAGATGTAGAAGTGATGCCCAGAGTTTAGCTAAAATTTAAGGTGATGAATTACATGACTATTTGACATGGATGACCTCTAGCATCTCTCTAATTTCAGACCAAGTCAAGCACAAGGGGGGTTGGTCTCAGAACACAGAAGAAGACAATTCAACAACCAACCCAATTCAACTCCTATCAGCAGCTAATTTTTATGTTGGGTTGGAGACCTAGTACTAATCAAGAGTTTTACTAGAAAGTTGCATGAGCCACGATTCAATTGTCCCTTTGTGTTGAGAATATAACCCTTTCAGCTGTAAATGTCCAAGGAAGATGAGCTTGGCTTCACTTAGGGGAACTAAAAGCCTATAAAGGTGAGACCCCTCCATCCATGGTTGCTGATCCAGAAGCAAGGCAAGAAGAAGAAGTTCAGCATGTGCAGACTCGATCGATGATGAAGCAGAAGGACGATAAAGCAACTACCAGTGGATGATAAAAGGACACTCCTTATAGATATTTTAGAAGGGGTCTAAAGACTTGCAGAGAATTTCAGTATGCCAAAAATGAACTTTAGAAATACACATTGAAGCATCAGAGTTATGCCCAAATGTCAGTTCTTGATCAGAAATTGGAAACGAGATCAGTATCCAGATTCATTTTGTGGTGAATACCTGTTCTAAGCAGCTAACTAACCATATGGTACTTACCAACAGCGATGTTCATTGACTTGTGCTTGCTGTCTTTGTGTTTATACTTCAAGCTTATCCTGCTCTCATCAGAAGAGATGTTGATATTCGCACTTTTTTTACAGAATCCTAAAAATAGCCCAGTGATAAGAAGGCTTCTCATTGGAATAATCTAGCAGGTTTTACAGTTGCAAGCATAAAGAAATTTGATGATTGTATTAAAATGAAAAATGTGGAAGCCGGCATGGTCCTAGAGAATGAAGAAGTGCAACAAGTACCAGGACGGCGCGAAAAGTGGATGTCTATGTTTTGTTCATACTATATGCTTGCATGATTACTCTTGTTGTTTTTCTGTTCCGCATTTTTACAGTCTCTATCATGTTAGTACTTCAGCTGTGGTAGAGGTCCCTATGGTTCTTCCTACTATGGGAACTTCCTTTGATGTACTTCATGAAAGGTACGATGGCTTGCAAAAGACACAGGAGAGATGCAGAGGAAGATAATGAGGGGATAAATACCTATCTAGATAATGCAGCACACTTGGGTAATAACATGTGGTGTCAGCACATGAGGGAAGTAGGTGAAAAACATCTAAGGACAGTTGCTACGTCTGCGCTCTCATCCCCTATGCCATGAATACAGTGCAAACTTTAATCTCCAGAGGAGTCCCAGAACATGATGCCAGGTGCCTTTTTGATCTTGCAGCATGTATGACAGGAGGACAATTTCAGGGAACTTGAGACACTTTATGATGGAGATCGAAATGGTCGAAATGGTCGTTTCCATACTACACAAGTAGTTTCAAGACTACACAGATGGAAAAAGAACCTGGATGAGAGAGCAAAATGCTTGTGTATCCTGCAGCAGGACAGGAAAGGGTAGTCATTGAAGATATGAAGAGAATGGATTGCCCTGATATAACAGAAATAACTGGATCACCTGGATGTTGGGAACAAACTCAAGTCTTACCCAATGGATGAGTGAAGTCCAAGAAGGGATGGGAAGGGGGACTGGTGTCCTGTGCAGCTCATCTACTGAAGCCAGAATATGTGCAAGAGGTGCAGAGAGTGAACAATGGATGTTTGAAGTCATGGGCTAAGCATGCCAAACTACTGGCATGGGTAGAAGATGAATCAGGTCCGATGGTTGTGATCCCATTGGCGAATGCGACATTGTGCTTCCGAAAAGACGGAAAGAAGCATGTGGGAGATAACAAATGCTGTAAAACTACAGTTGACGTTTCCAGGATGGGAGTAGGGACAGCTGTCCTCATGAGTCGATATTGGGCCTAGGGCTTACATGAAGCTGCCCAGGGGTTGGCGAGGGATGTGCTCCTTGGTGCTCATCCATGTTCCAGCATTAGTGATTACTCAGAGTGACCTGAACATTGGAGAATTTCCAAAAGTAGATGCCTATTTGAGAAAAAGAAGTTCGTTTGAATTTCTCAATCTAACCAGAAGAGGGAATTACTTCTCAGCCAAGTCAATAGAAGCATATGACTCCATTCCATATGAACAGGGGTTATTCAGCAAGACTGCTTCAATATTTATGACTATATTCATGCCTGGGATCCAGACAATGGTCAATGCCAAGTGTTTGCAGATTACGAGATGGGAGCTTCTGCAGACAATCAACATCTCCATAAAGGGATTTAATGCTATCAAGGAAGAGCTGAGGGCCATACAACTAATGACCCTACAGAACCGATATG
Source organism: Ambystoma mexicanum (assembly GCF_040938575.1). Classification (NCBI taxonomy): domain Eukaryota; kingdom Metazoa; phylum Chordata; class Amphibia; order Caudata; family Ambystomatidae; genus Ambystoma; species Ambystoma mexicanum. Next base: position 161,747,984 of record NC_090938.1, on the reverse strand, counting down.
TCCTTGACATGATCACAGCGATGGAAGGAGGAGTTTGTGCCACAATCGAGCCATCATGTTGCACATCTTACCTTCAAACAATGACAGGAATTGGACCTTGACAGATGCCATAATGTTGCTAACAAACCTGCATAACAAGATGGAAGATGAGACAGAGGACATTATAGATGACAGATGGTTTGCTTCCAAATTCTCATGGATTCCACAGTGGATGGCAAACATCTTTGAGTTTCTTGGAGCGATATTGGTCATAGTGATGTTTGGAGTCTGTGTGATCAGGATAATACTTGCACAATGTAAGAAGACGCCAAAGTAAGCAGTAGGAATGAAGATCATGACTGATGTAAAATCTGGGTTAGGACCCAAGGAATTGACTGATGAAGATGTCAGAAAATAGAAGAGTCCAGCATCATAGCACCTGAAGGAACAAAGGTCCTGTATCCAAAGAATCATAAGAAGTATGTGGGATGATGGGTCTATTTTAATCTGAATGGACAGTGCAACTACATGACCTGGAGTGTAGAAGAACATGTGAAATTTAAATCATCCAGCACTTTGAGGGGGTGATGAAGATCTGCACTCCAAAGAAGCACTTCTTCAAAAGAAAATATCAAGATGTGGAGACCATTGAAGAGGAGGTTGATGTCTCGAACAGAGGGGGGAATGTTAAGGAGCAGTTACGTACCTCTGCAGGAAATCCCGCCCCCTACCTCCTATATGTTGGAAACCTGAGATTGTGCCATGCTTGACACCAGAAGTTGTGACCATACAACAATGAATATCTGAAAGAAGGTACCCACTGAGAACACCCTATCAAATGTATTGCTGAAGAGATGATAATCTGGAGAAATCTGAAAAAGAGTGAAAGAGAAGCCAGTGACGTCTCAAGAGACGAGCGTGATGCCCTGAGGATACTGGCTCAAGAGAATGCATGAATCTTACAGAAATTGATGACGATGTTAAGAATTGAGTAAACTTCCATATGCGAGAAGAATATTGCATGTGTGTGAAGCACTGAAGAAAATGCAAGCCATTCAATAACTGTACAGTTGCTGTAATGCAAGTAGATTTAGTAATCTTAGTAGCTGGCTATATGAAGTGAATAGACTGCAGGCAAAGCCGCCATTGTATAGAAACTGGACATCGCTGTCATGAATTTAGTGAGCCAGGACCCAAGGAGAGAAAAGGTGATAACTGTGTTGCAGCAAGAATTAGCTGAGATTGTGCAAACGAATGTTAAGGCTGTCTGCCCTTGTGTCAAAGCTGAAGCAGCCAAGGTTGGTTATCTATTCTTGAAGGCAGTGATTGCGTGAAGCTGAATCATCCCTTGTTAAGGTGCAAAGAAGGAACACCAAGCGTGCCAGTCTTTATTCATTTAAGATATTTAAATGCTGCAAAATGGACCAACTCCTGGTCTCCTGTCACGTGAGCAAAGGATGGAAATAGATTTGAGCTTGCAGTCCTCGAACAGCGATTGTACATGCTTGCACTCCCATATATTCCCAAAGACAAGAATACTTTGCAAGGCCAAGTTCAAAGACAATCTGCATGGCAGAAGGCATGGGTGATGAAAGATGCCGGGCTAAATGGGTGGGGAGGTAAAGTCAAGTCCACCTCCTGGCACCTGGGTCTGAGCTTACGTGCTGCTAAGTGAACTGAATGTTCCAGACATGGCACAAGCATGCCAATCAATTATAGAGGGCCGTATACCGAAGGGCTTTATAGTTTGAGAACCAATGATAAACCGTGTACTTAATAGTGTTGAAGATGACATGTTTTAGAGGTAGGCATAAGTTGTCCAACTGACAGTGGATAACCAATCACAATCCCAACACATATAGAAAGTATACTTAGATGTTCCCCTTGAACCTATCACAATCCCTCGTAGGTGTTTCTTATTTGCCACATAGTATGATGTCACGTCTGACGTATTTTTTGCATATAAGGATGTTTTATGAGAAATTCATTGAAAGCTCGAGTGAACGTCCGTTGATGTCAGTTGTATTGTTCTGTTTTAGATAATTGTTAATAAAACAGCAGCCTGTGCCATCTTCCTGAGTTGGTTCGATTATTTAGTGTCAGAGTTATTCTGCATCCCCATCCATTGAATGCATTATACCCAAAGGGCCATATACTCAAGATGGATCCTCAGAGGAGCGAAAAAAGCACTTCTAATGTAGACGGGCCGACAGTATGTGCCCGGATGAAGGTAACACAGTGGCGCAAAATCCTCCCAAGGTAAGGCAGAGAACTGTCCTTCTTTTCACTTTTGCCCCCCTTCTATGGGACATTTCGGTACACTGCGCTCCCCCTCTGGGCCCGAGCCCACGAAACCTGCCTGGCCCACTGCCATGGAAATGGTTGCACCTGGTGCCTCCTGTCTCCAGTCAGCCCAGCCTCTCCCATGCCCCCAGGTCGCCCCCCGGCCTGTCCAACCCGGCATCCCCACAAGGGAAGGCTTTTGCCTTTTGTAAGCAGTGGATCTAGGTTTTTAATGCACTGTGCAGTTTAGGCACTTGTACACATACTTTCTGACCTTTACATGGCACAAATATTGCTTATTTTAGTTTTCAAGGACAGCAATAATACTGTTTTGTAGTGTTTACTTGAACAATACACAAAACACATAGTAAACCAGCCTAACAATGTGTAACTCATAATAGACATATGCTAGGCCAAAATAATTTCAATGTAGCTTTATTTGCCATATTCTGAATGGAAAACAACAAGACTGAACAAATATACTATTTTACACCACAGTACTTTCAGCACTTTAAGGCAGACAATAAGGGAAATTGAGCAACAAGATCATCTGGGTATAGTGGTTGCTTGTCAAAAACATTCCACTTGCTGTTCTGCATGATGTTAAAAACATTTGACTATTCATGGAAAAGCCACCCCTTTTGTCTGGAATGCTAGCAGACATCAGGGATAGAAATGAATCTTTAAAATAGAGCCAGGTTGTGTTATGTTATGTTATGTTAAAGGTTCTCGTGCCGCGCACTGTTGTCACCTGCCTGGTCTCTACTCACTTTAATTATCTTGAAAGCAGACATATATTTGGACTGTAAATTGGAGCTGTGTGGGGTTTTTCTCTTGGAAATGCCCCATCACCAATTGCAAAAATATTTGTGAATAAGGTGCTGCTGATAAGAATAGAACTCTACAAAAGTACCTGTGTCGTCGTTGTTTTGCTGTGAGATCCTCGTTATTGTATGAATTTTGTCTGCTCGTGACAGCACTGGTGGTAAGCAGGCCACACTAGAAACCTAACAGAATTTCAGGGGTGAGGGGCGTCTGAACGTATTAATTAAACTGGTAACAAAGGCAGGTGTGAAAATGTGTTTTCCAGTCGCAGGCTTGTAGAAGCAGAAACTGGGAAAAATGTTTCGGACTGAGCCAAAATGGCCAGAATCTCTGCACTGTGAACTGCGTGCAGGGGCAACCTGCACCCACGCCTCCCCCCAACAGCCTGTTGTCGGCATGCTACTGCTAGTATGAACTTACAAAGTCAGCCCAGAAACTCCCCAGAGCCATTCAGCACATCCCCCATAATCCTAAAGGAGGCGTTCCCTAAAGAGGTGCAAAGTGCAGGTTTCCCTGGTTGTTGCCTGGATATTCCACGCCAGGGGTCTGCAACCTGATGATATGATATGATATTCTATTATATGGCATTCATAACGCACCTATACACAGGTGTTTCAAGGCACGACGAGGCAAGGGAGCGGGACAGAGAGAAGACAGAGACAACGATCCTACTAGGCCAGGAGACATTGAGATCGCACAGGGGAGGGGGGGGAAAGGGAAAAAGTGAGAGGGGAAAGGCGAGGGGGCAGTGCAGTACATAGGATAACAGTGAAATAAATAAAAAACAATAAATACAATAAATAAGAAGTTCAGCTGGGGGTCGCAAGTGCCGGGGTAAGTGCAGACATCAAGTGAGGTGTCAGGTGCTGGTAGGGGACTGTAGTGATACAGAGACCAGCCCCCGAATCAGTGCAAGTGTGCAACTGGCGGGGAGGGGACCTGGGCCCGAGAACAGAGGGTAGCCATGTGACCAGTGCAGTTTCAGTTCCAGCCAGGAGTTCAGCAGGAGAGAGGAGGAGCGAAAGCAGAAGCAAAGAGGAAGGGCTTCAGGTGCTTCCAGAACCAAAGATGGTTCTCCTCAAGTTTCAGCGAGGCAGGGAGGCTATTCCAGAGGGAGGCCCCAGCCGAGGAAAGAGTTCTACCACCAACTCGTTGCTTGCAGAAGCGACTAAATCTGAGGGAGTTGGAGGTGGATGAGCGAAGGGCTCAAGAAGGAAGATATTTAGGAAGAGAGAGTTCAACGTATTGAGGCCCCAGACCCCAGAATGCCTTGTGGACAATGCAGAGGGTTTTGAACTTAATCCTTGCCGCCACTGGGAGCCAGTGCAGAGATGTCAGCCCTGGTGGATCTCTCACAAACACACCTGCTCTGTTGCAACGTTCGTCTCCCTGCCTGGACCTTTGCACAGCTAACTTCGCCCGCACGCTCTACCTCCATCCCGGGGCTACCCTATCCCTCCGTACCATCCCGTGTCTTCAAAGGTGATACGAGCGCACTGTGCCGAACTACTGAGTCACCAAATCTTTTCAAAAAGTCACACGTACGTGTCCATTTCAACCTTCCTCCACCGTGCCTGACCGCATCCTGTGTTTGACTACCTCATTGCCCAATTATAACATTTGAATCTAGATGCCATGACAAATGTTCGGTGCCTAACTACCACATGTCTTGCTGATTTATCGCCCACATGCAATATGCTCTTCTCTGATGCGACCATATTTACATTCTGCCCAATTGCCGTCGGAATTACTGAGATGCAGCCCTAGGAAACATCCTGAATCTGGATATCGCTATAACTGCACTGTGCCTAACGGCCCCCGATCTGCTGATTTGTTCACCAATTGCCCTATTTGAACCTAGTTGTCATTACAACTGCACCGAGCCTCTTTGGCCCTAGTCTCTGATGATTTGTTACCCACATGCAATTTCTAGTTGCCATCTTAACTGCATTGTGACCAACCGCCTCTGCACTGTTGATCTGTTCACTAACTGCCTCTAGTTCTGCTGACTTGCAACCCATTCGTACTACTTGAACTCAGCTGTTACTTTAACTGCACTGCACCTAATTGCCTTATAATTGCTGACTTGTAATCTAAGGTAATCATTTCTAGATACCATGATAACTACAATGTGCCCAACTGTCTCCTGACGTGTCAAGATGCACACTAACTGCCCCTAGAACTGCAGTCCTGGACCCTTTATGCAATTTTTCGAATATAATCAAATACAGTCCCCACTGGGCCCCACTGTGTCTTTAGTCACTTAGGCACTACCTCTTAACCAAAATCTTTACCTGCACCTCTGTACCATATTGATCTGGCCACCTTATGCCATCACTGCCCTTTGCTAGTCCCTACTTGACCTACATAGTCGTCATAGGCTCCCTATCCTTCAGCCATCACACTACCCCCGCCAGCATCTCCAAGCCCCACGACCGGTACACCTCACCCTCCACCATGCCCCCCGCTCTGACCATCCCTCAAATCCCTACCTTAACGACCCAGCACTATGGCTCAAGCACTTTGCCACCAAACCTTCACCTAGCCTTCCTTGCACTGGCCAATTTAGGAATACCAGACTCAGGTCCAGACTACCCCGACCACCATGCGTGCTGCGCAACCACATTGCGCCTTCACAGCCCATCCCACCTATGCCCCCGAGTATTCCATCTACCACCTCACCTTCCTCTACACTCAAGGGAGCCCTCATCAATGCCAGATCCCTCACAGCCCATGCTTTGGATATCTCAGACCTTATTAGTGTACAAAACCTTGACTTCTTAGCCATTACTGAAACTTGGTTACATGACACTTCTGGCCCACTCCTCGGACTATCTATACCCAAGGGTTACACCATTATTAGAAATGATCGTCATTCCAACTCGTCTAAAGGAGGAGGAGTTGCATTCATCCACAGAGACAAGATCACTATGAGAACTATCACCAACGCCCAACTCAGCTCCGCCGAATCCCTCTCAGTGAAGCTACCCCTCTCACCAACCAACACAGCAACACTCCACCTTTTATACAGACCACCAGGTCCACTTGGTTCTTTCACCGATGATATCACATCCACATTGCCTGCTAACACGAAGCCCAACTCTCAAGTACTGCTACTAGGTGACCTTAACCTTGGCTATGCCGATCCTAAAGACCACATGGCCATTTAAGTTGCCACTACCCTTACCAACTTAGGCTTCCAGCAGTGCATTCGTGATCCTACCCACAACAAGGGTAGAACGCTAGACTGGATAGCAGACTTCAACTGTAATATCACTGTCAGTTCCAACATTGCCTGCATCTGGTCTGACCACCATGTCATTACCTTCCTCATGCCAGTTACCAACCCTCAGTCTTCACCTACTATAGCCCCGGCTATACCCACTAGAAACAAAAAGGACATCACCAGGGAGAAACTGCTTCCCCTCATACTCCCTATTCTGAACACCTGTGCCCTGCTGCACAAGGACCCTACCCTCCTAGTAGATACATTCAACAGCACCTTGCTCAAAGCCATCGAGACCATAGCCCCACTAAAAATTTGCAAAGCCAAACAACAGTCCCACCTGAACTCCTGGTTTACCCCGCAGCTTAACAAGCTACGCAAAGAAAAGCTTAAGGCCGAAGCACTGTGGAAAAGCCATCCTACTTCGACTAATAAAGCCTCTCTCCTAATCACCTCACTTAACTACAAGGAAGCCATCTTTCAAGTCAAGAAAGAGACTTATAACTTACGCATATCCCAAGCAGAATCTAACACTAAAGAGCTCTTCAAAATTCTCAAAGAATTAGAATCACCATCACCTAACGCATGCACTAAGGACAGCACTTGGTGCAACAATATACAAAATGCGCTTCTCAACAAAATAACCACCGTGCAACGGAAAATCAATGATAAACAAAACTCTCTCAAAAGGCCTATCCTCAATAAAACTACACCACGCAAAACTATCACCCAAGACTCTCCTCTGCCTTTTAGCTTTATGCCACTTACCACCCTTGAGGTTGAAAAAGTCATCGGCAATTTAAAACCCTCCAACTGCCAAGGGGACGCATGCCCAGCTCCTATTATAAAGGAATCTGCCCACGACCTTGCGCCCTTCATCACAACCTTTATCAACTCTTCCTTTCAATCGGGAATAGTCCCAAACAACCTGAAGGATGCGTGGGTCATCCCTCTCCTAAAAAAACTACCCTGGATCCCGAGGTCCCTACCAACTATAGGCCCGTCACAACTGTCCCATTTCTCCTGAAAATCCTAGACCGAGCAGCGTACCTACAGATACCAAACTACCTGGAAACTAACAACCTTCTAGGCACCAGACAATCTAGTTTCAGGCCTAAGCACGGTACAGAGACAGCCCTTCTAGACCTCAAAACCCAAATTGAGGACCTCAAAGACAAAGGTAAATTAGCCCTGCTACTATTACTAGACTTATCTGCTGCCTTCGACTTGGTCAACCACCAAATCCTCTGTCATCATCTAAAAACGGCAGCCTACTTTTCTGATAATGCCACTAACTGGATCAAATCATTCTTGGATAATAGACACATGAGGGTATTCTCCCCCACCTCCTCTGCTGACCCTGCGCCAGTCCCCTGCGGGGTCCCCCAAGGATCCTGCGTATCCCCCACTCTTTAGAATGTTTTCACCAAACCCCTGTACGATGTGCTTGATTATCTGGGTGTCACCTGCACCAATTACGCTGATGACACCCAGATACTCATCCCTATCAAGGGTGACTACACGGTAGACTCGAAATCTTTAAATGAAGTATATCACGTCATCCAAACCTGGATGGCACAACATGAGCTCTGTCTTAATGACGATAAGACAGAACTCCTCATCCTTGGAACACAGCAAAGGCTGAACAAGTTGAACCCTATGTTCAACGCCTTTAATATCGATGGTAACCTCATAAAAGTCTCCAAAGATACAAAAACACTTGGTATTTACCTTGATTCTACTCTCTCCATTCACAGACAGACTAATGCAGTAGCATCCGCCTCTGCATACACTTGCAAGCTGATCACAGCTTGTCGCCCTTTTCTCTCCTCTCAGATCTGCGCCACCCTTGCTAGGACTTTGGTCATGTCCAAACTAGATTACTGTAATGCACTGTATCACGGCACTAACCAATGCAACCTTGACAAACTCCAGATTGCACAAAATAACGCCATCCGAGCTGCCCTCAACATCCCTAGATCAGCCTATATCTCTGAAACTAGGAAGAACCTTCACTGGTTATCAGTCACCCAAAGGATTAAACTAAAATCTCTTGCCCTGACGTACAAATGCATGAACAACCAGGCCCCAAGCTATCTATCCTCCAGGTTTACCCAGTACACCCCACCTCGTTCACTAAGGTCGTCCACCAGCCAGAGCCTTCTGATCCCAAGATTCAAGCTCCAAACAGCCGGTGGGGCCAGCTTCCCAGTTCTGGCAGCCAAACTTTGGAACTCTGTACCTCTCCCAATCAGAAACTTGCCCTCCATGTACTCCTTCAAACACAAAGCCAAACTGTGGCTAGTCTCTTCCGAAGACGAGTTGACAGCTCGATAAGCATGCCCACGAATATACTGGTTTATGAATCTGTAATATATGTGTATTCCTATGATCAACTTTATGTTCTATTTATATGCTGTGTAATGCAATACTCCTTTGTAACCATTGTCTCAACATACGCGCCCGGTTGCTTTCGGGCCTGGTTCTGCGCTATACAAATAAATAAACAAACAAACAAACAAGATCCCTGGGCTCGAGGCCAAGGTCAAGTCTCGCAGTCCTGTTTTTGATGCGTTGTAGAGGGAGGAGTGTAGATGCAGGCAAATTTAGAAGGAGGCTGTTGCAGTAGGCCAGCCTATAGAGGACCAGAGCTCTCCAGATATGTTGAACTACAACTTCCATGAGCCCTCACAACAGGGTATACTGGCTGGGGCTGATAGGATTTGTAGTCAAAACATCTGGAGAGCCACAGGTTGCAGACCCCTGTTCTTGCCCCAATTGGAACCCAGAACAATTTGTGGAAATCTATGGCATATTGGCAGCCATAGTTCAGCATCTCTACTGTGCACGTACGTGCAACATGATCCATATAGGACACATTCCAACCATGCACTCTTCACACCCAGGCCGCAACCTTCTGGAGAGGCCAAGAGTGCAGACCTGTCAGAAGGGTCAGAGGAGCACCATACATAGGCTAATAATTACCATAGCTTCGGGCATGGCAGTTCTAGATGTGTATTGAACTAATCAACACGTTCTTGGAGGGGCCATCTTTGCTTGTTTCCATTGTAGCATTGCACTGATGCATCTGATTGCAATGATATGTAAAAGGGAAGGCCGTGATTCCAGGAAATGTCAGCACACAAGCTCATAGGTCCAGCAGGTGACACTAACCCCCTACCACCAGGGTCGTAATGAGGCCCAGTGTCGGCAAAGACCTATGCCATGCCTACACAAAAGCTAAAGCTGTTGGCTTGGTCAATGCTTGTTATTGACTGTATCCATCAGGCTAGGTCACAGGTTAAGGGCTTGCCTCTGGCATGGGGTAAACCTGCACTTGGCAAGTTCAAATCCCAGGAGGGCTGATTTAGCCCTTCTTCCATCTTATGGCAATAGATTGAGGGTGTTACATTTAAGCAATAAGCCCCGAGCCACGGTTAAGGGCTTGCCTACCACCTCATTACGAGGTCCTATCAGCTGTCTGTCGGTTCGTCTGCCAGTCTCCAGTCTCTGTCACTTTGTGTGCTGTTTGGTTTCTCTAGACTGTAAAAAGCAACCACCTAGGTGCAACATACCTAGCCAATGGGACTACAAGGGTTCCTGACCGGTATTTAAATTTCAACACTCATGTTAAGTCTGTATGTGTGGGGATGTGGAAAACAGAAACCTAAGGTCCGTGCATTGGAGCGGTGTACCTGTTATTCCAGGCGTACAACGCCATTGTGCTAAACCCCTGCCCATCTCCCCGAATTGTGAGCTAAGGGGCGGGGCTTCCGGATTTAGCTAACAGGCTATGTACATGTTGCTCAGTGTCAAAAGCAAAATCTTTACATATCAGTAGCAGCCTTCGATCTCTAACGGTCAGCACCACCCGTGTTTTATGCTGCCGAGGTAGCTCAGCAGGTTGTGCACTCACTGCTGAGATATGTGTGTGATTTGGAGGTCACAGGTTCAAATCCCAGGAAGGCCAACTCAGCCTTTCATCCTTCCAAGGTTGGTAAATACGTACCAACCCCAGTTGGGAGATAATAAGTGCATATAAATGTTCCATATACAGCACTTTGCAAAAAGTGCTATTTGAATAACAGATTGTAATTATAAAGGACCCCTGCCATTAAAGTGGCATTTTGTTAACGATGTCGCTATACTTAATCAGACCTCAACAAACCAAGCAGCATTCTGAACCCTTACGTTGCAGATTGTCTGCAGTATGTGGGTATGACATCATCAGACAAAGCTGGATTCTGGAATCCCTACCGTTACAGATATCCTGCAATCCCTGTTGATGATGGATGGCAGCAGATATGACATCATAAAATGAAGATACGTTTTGGAATCCTTATTGTTGGCGGTTGTTGATGATTCAGGTGTTAGTAAGTAAAGAACTGTGTACGATTCCCCTGCGACCAGCTCATGGACTTATGGTCGCAGGGACAATTAATAATAATGGGCATGAAAGAGCGGAGTGGCGGTAGCGCCCTTCTTTATTTTCAGCCGCACTCTAACTGACTTTCAGGAAACACCCATGACGTGTTTCCTGCCAAACAGGAATAAACATGAAAAGGGGCGTCAGTGGCCCTGAACACTAGAAAACTACTAACCGGGAATGCTTATTTTCACCTGGTAGCCCATAGGGACGATCTAGTAAATGATGTCATGATGCACCACAAACTTGGCTCTGAAACCACATGTTAATGAACCACATGTAAATCAAATCATTAAATATTGATTTTTTTCATCTTAAATCTTTTTTTTACCATTTTCTGAAATTCTTCTCAATAGAACAAAAACAACTTTTATTTATTTTATTTATTTGGATTTTTAAAGCGCTCACGCAGCCCGAAGGCATCACCTGTTAGGCTAAATGCACTGACAGCAAGAATTGACTACTGCAACTCCCTATTTCTTCATCTTTCAGAAAAGCAAATCTTGCTGTCTTCAGTGCATTGAAAAAAAGAGATCATAAATAGATCATAAATCGAACCTTCTCAAGTATCTGCATTGGTTGCCTGTTGTAAACAGGGCAGAATTCAAGGCCCTTTGCATTGTTAACCACTCCTTTAATCGCACTGACTCTCTTTTTGATCCCCAGGAGGTTTTTAGATATACTTCCACTCAGAATCTTCCATCTGCTGGTCTACTTCTCTAGCCGGTCCACTGTACGCGGAAGCCGGCAGGAGGGGGGGTTGGCTGGTGAGGCAGGTCCTTTTCTCAGAAGGAAGTGAGGGGGTCTGGTACGTGAAGTAGTCTGCCTTAAGTTATTTGTGCTGCCACGCAATCACGGCATGACCCACTGGCCTTATTAGACGTATGGTGAACGATCCCCTTAGTGGACATTGGGGGCATGTTAATTGTGCCTTGGACAGACGTGGTGTCCGGAATGATGATGGAGTCCTGCAACGCCCTCAGTCTGGCAGTATGTGTTCAGGTAGGCCAGTGATATTTTTTATTGCCAAACAAGTGTCAGCAAGTGCACTGGCATCACGTATTGTGTTCTTAGAAGTTTTAGGCAGCAACGATATTAGGAAGTCATGGGATAAAGAACGCAGGAAGTATTTAGGATCATGCTTTCCAGCTGCTCCTCGTTCAATTTAGACCTCTGTGATAGCCTTAGTATGGGATAATATCAATGTGCTGTATAAAGTGTTAATACTTATGTAGATTAAGATGTGTAGATACATTCACATATGCTTGATGTGACCCTTAGGCAGGAGAGTTAAGGTAGGAGCTGTACAGGTTGTATGTAGCAATGTGCAGCCTTAGTGAGGCTGGATGTTTACACATCTTCGGGACTACTGATATGACTAAAACCAGAATGCCTAGGGTGGAGTATTGCCCCCTGTAACACGTATATATAAATAGAGTGCAGCATAATCTACACAACATTATGCATGGTCACAATTTTTATCTCAGAGCTGGCTGCGACTCTTCTGCATTGCTCCGATATGGGCTGCTTCAGCTTGTGACTATGTTTGGTGATGCATTCAAGGGCCATCACAACATGTTTTTTTAACATTTGTGTGTGTTGACGCAATGAAGGCCTTCAGAGATAATTTTTCACCACTGGGTATACATGTCAACTGCTGCGCTATGTGGCAATCAGAGGTATCAAAAGCACTTGGTCTGCTTGTGAGATAGGTTGCGAAACATTCTCGCAAGTTTCAAATTCTAAACGAGGGAGATGTTTGAGCTATGCTTCATGTCAATTCAGTGCAAGCCCCAATTTGTGTTATTCACAAAACCACTGCCCGCAGAAAGAATTGTAACCCTTACTCAGTAATCTCTAGTCACAGTGTAAGATGCATTTCACAATTTATTATTAGAGTCCTGGCACAGTTGATTTTGTATGATACTGTTGTAAAGCACTTAAATTAGTATGCAAAATCTGTGGATGTGCACCGCCATCATCAGCCTTAAAATGTCATCATTCCGTGGGGCTGCTGCCAAAGGGTGTTAAGAGAAGTTGCCGTTATGTTAAATGCAGACCCCGGCACATGTATATTAACAGACAGTGCTCGTCAAGAATTTGGATTGATCTTTATAATTACAATACTGAAAAAAAACATAAACAAACTCTATGAAAACTTCTGAAATAGCTGCTCACGGGTGTGCCATTCTTTTCAGCAACAAGGTGCCACACACACCCACACACACACACGTTGTAACTCTTTTTGGCAATGGGTGCTGTTCAAAACATTAATATGTTTAATAAATAAATCACAGGCTTTACCATGGCACATAGCATCATTTGGCCTGTCGCCCTATAACCAGTGCTAAAAGAGTTGTATACTTTAACACTCTAGGTTAGTGTTCATTTCATTTTTGCATAAGACTAACCCTAGCTTTATAAAAGTTTATCATCATGACCATAAACATCTGTACTCATTCGACCAGCTCAAGGTTTCACATCTGAGAATAAAATGTTATGATATATTTTACTGTGTTTGCTTTCTATGGCTGGAGAGTTTTAGACTAAAAAGTCCTAGTTCTCAAAGTGGACATGCCCAACACCCATAGCTCAGACATCCTAAGAGAATTATACATATATGCTGTAAATGTATAATTACTATGCACTATTTAATTTAACGCTAAGCAGCCTGCCCCAAACGTGTTACCATGTCACAATGCCATGAGAAACATTTACATGTGTAGGCGGGTGTGTACGCATGCAAAATTATCTTTCAGCAACATTCTGCATAAAATGCATCAATTTTTACGTGCACATACTTGTAAAATGTTAGTGTTCTCAACTTAGTTTGCAGTCTAGCAAGATCAATGAGGCCATAAAATTCCCAGAAAAGTTGTCTTTTAAAAAAGTTCAATGCAGAAGGGACATGCCATGTGGTGGTTGCTGCTACTGCGCATTTTGTAGCCAATAGGATAATTGTACAACATCTGAAAACCCAACTATTACAAAAAAAATCTGAATAAAAATGATTGTTTTAAATGTTAATAAAAATGTGTTATTTATAACACCTGGTTTGCTTCTTTGTGTTCAGCTGTTATGGGGCAGAAATGTCTGGGCATTAAGTTGTTGGAAATATATTAAGACAAAGGGACGTTGACAGGTATGGAAGGATATTAAGAGCTTGTAGCATCACCTGTGAAAATAAAAAAAAGCCATCATCTGGAACAGCAATAGAGTTCTACTCTGTGTCTTAACTTACAACGTGTGATAAAAAACATAGGAACTGTTTCTTTATCCCGTATCGGATTGCTGGCCCCCACCACATCCTAGCATTACATCTCTGAATAAAACAAAATCAACAAGCGATGGGTGTTATTATACATAGGGCCTCATCACGAGTTGGTCGGTATCCCGGCGGTATTACTGCCGGGATACCGCCGAGGGTAATAGCGTTACTGCCACCCGATCTGTCACGATTAGCGCTGGAACAAGGGTTGGGCGGTAATGGGTATTCCCCATTGGGTCCATTGGACCCAAAGGGGCATTTTCGGTGCAATTAGTGTGCGCTAATTGCGCCAGAAAATGGGTGTTAAATTGGCTCATTTACACCCAGCCTAGAGCTGGGGGTAAATGCTGCCAGACTCGTGATTGGGCGGACCCTTAAATGCACCAGTAATACCGTTACAGCCACATTTGAGGGCTACCGCCCAACTCGTGATGAGGCCCATAGTAAAAAGGAATACGTTATAAAGAGCCAGACCATTTTATGATTTTGAACTAATATTTATTTATATAAAAGGACATATTTAATACAGAAATGAAAAAAATATTATGCACAATCAGGTCAATGCAGAGAGAAAACATTTTAATGCAATGAAAAAATAAACATGCAGATTCAATCAACCAACTCTCAGTCAGCTACGATGGGTGCATTGCCCGTGTGACCTAGATGATTTAAAGGTACAGACAGAAGGGGAGCTGTGAAATATTGAGCGGTTGAAACTTGCTGGATACTGCTTCGCACTTAAAAAACATTGTGGCCTCCATCACACCCTGTAGCGCTGGTTGGGGCTCAATACCACTACCTATAGCGTTGCATGATTGAGCCTTGGTACACTGCTGTCCCAATTGTATAACCCCTTGTGACAACAAAGCAGTGAAATTTGTGACAGTTCCTTGGGCCTGCCTCCATAAGCTAAGACATTCCTCAAACACCGATTACTGAGCTCCATTGAACTGCCCCATCCATTCACCCGTGTTAAAGGGCCACTATAGGTCATTCTGAAACTGTGGGTGGCCCCCATCATCCTTGGATCTTGCTGAACTCTAAACCAGATGGGAAGAGTTGCTTTAGATGAATTATTCACCATAAATCCAATGGCTGCCGGGTACTGGTTGGCCACAATCCACATGAAGAGACTCTGCCGGCTGTGCCATCCATCTGTTGGAAGACATATCGGTTCTAAATAGTAAGAATATCGAGTCAGAATAGAACACCTTTTACACACAAACAGTCTTGCATCAGTCTTGCATCAATCTTTTATTGTCATGCAGTGCATGACAATAAAAGAAAACAGTCATGTCGGCAGTTTGTACAAAAGAAATCTCGGGCACACCACTTTATCAAAGGTGTGAACTTTGGCAAAAGTTCGAGTCCAACAGTGCCTGATCTGCCATATGTAGGCCTTCACATTGCATGCATTGTCACAATTGTATAAAACACTGCAAAACCTAGAACCATATTTTAAATGTCCTAGCACACTTCTACCTCACAATTGGGTTTTAAAGTACACATTGCAGTTTTCACATGTAAAGATGTGGGGCAACACTCTGTGCTTCCCTTGCAGGCAGAGAATAGACACATTCTGTTTTACTTTGTGTCACTTTGCTCGATAATAAAATAAAATGTAGCGCCTACTTGGAAGTGCAAAACAAATCCAGCACAATCTAAAACATACACTGGTACAGTCAATGGGACTTGAAAGAAGCCAACTTTTAGACAACCCCAAACATATCAAGTAAGATGCAGCACCCTGCCACTTGCAACCCTTTCAAAAAAATCCAGCATTCCAGCGTTCTTTTATCAAACTCAATATGTGTGATCTTTGGCACATGCTGATCCCTCTGTGCTGAATATTTTACACACTAAAAATATCTATCAACTTTATCTGCGCTGTGAAACCAAAACAATGCTTTGTGAGTGTGCAAATATGCTGCTTCACAAAAAGACAATTGCACCAGAAGTGCAGTCAGGGTTTATTTTGTGCAAAGACTTTTTTTTTAAAACTGAATGTTTGGGACAGCTATAAGGACGGGGGTGGTGGTGCCTTTGAGCGCATTCTAAGCACTATGAAACATATTTTAACTGACCTGCCTCATATCAACTGTAGTGTTTTGCACAAATAAATCTTGGCTGTACCATTTGCACAACATGTGTGATCATTGGCACATACCCGATCCCTGTATGCTGAATATTTTACACGCTAAAAAGATCTGCCAACTTCATTGGCATTGTGAAACTAAAACAATGCATTGTGTGTGTGCAAATATGCCACATCACAAAAAGACAAGTGTATCAAAAGTGCAATTAGGGTTTAACGCAAATACAAACACACACACACACGCACTACAGAAATAAAATCTGGTTCTATCAACACCACTGCGTCATCCTGGCTGACATGTAAAACCACAGAGCATTCTAAGCAAAAACTGTACATTTAAAAACACGTCATTAAAAGCACATAGCTGTTTAGATTAAAAATGCACAACCTAGTGTCTTTGAGTGCCTCCTCACCTGTTGCCTGTCTCATAAAGGGCCTGAATATCAATACACACAGCACAAAACAACCTTATTAATGCTTGAATAAAACCCCATAAATTGTAATTTGTTTGAAAAATACAGAAACAATACATTAATGCACATTTCTTTAAAAAAAACAAGCTTACCTTTTTGATGTTGTTAAAACAAACTTTGAGTAAACAGCAGGCCCAGTTTCCAATTAAAAGGCTTTTCAGGCGTCTCCTGATGCTATGATCAAATCCAGCCAAAAATCAAGGTTTTCCCAGCAAGTTGCAATAAGCTGTTCCAAGTAAATTAGTCTCACTGCAAGGGGATCATCAGGCCACCAATCTAACAGTGGGGTCAGCACTCTGACACCTGCTGGTGTCAGACCCCTTTTAAGGGGTGAAAACACAACCCGTTCCTGAGCAGTGTTTGTATCAACACATACAGATTTCCAGAACTCATATATTTTTTGCTTACTTGGGAAATGAGGTGTGTAACAATCTAATTTTAGCTGTTTCCTGGGTCCAGAGACACTTTTCTCATCAACAAAACACAGCATTCTATTTCCTGCATACTCTGCAAAAAAAGCTCAGCATGCAGGTGTGTCCCATGCCATCCTTCCATCATAAGTAAAAAATAGCCTTGGTGCCAACAATTGGGTTTAGTTGATAAACAAATGTCCTTGTGTTTTTCCCTGGGTGTGTTTACACAGATGTTGCAGAGCATCCTGTATTCTGACGAGCTAAATATAAAGCCCTGTTTGTGTTTCCTTTAGCCCACATGAGCCTTTGTGTGAGTCATCAGAATTGATGGGACTCCTGGCATTTAATTGTGTATTAATCATCTGTGGTTGAGCAGTACAAAACCCCATCCCACATCAGTTCTTTTGACATACCCTGTTTTCTGGGACACAGAGCAGCTGAGGTACACATGCCGGTTGCCAGATTGTCAAAGGCAATACTTTCACTTTTATAAGGGTCTGGGGAACTCAGTTTACTTATTACGTGAATTGTTTTTCCTTATTTAAAAAGAAACACGCCCTGTCAAATCCAATAGTTTGAACTTTGTACAGTCTCTGGTAAGTACACTTTACTTGTTAAGGGAACTGCTTTTCATTATTTACACTCTGTATCAAGACCAGTTCATATAACATTGAAATGCACTTTTATATCAAAATTGATATCAAACATTTTGTATATCAAAATGTGGGGGTAACTTTATATACACATTTTATAGAAATGTTATATAACAAAGACTCATTTTTATATAAATGTCTAGAACAAAAAGTATAATTTTTAATTATATTTTATATACATGTCTATATCAAATTTTTGTTTATATTAATGTGTATATACATTTTTATATCAGAAATATGTTTATATTACTTTTTATATACATGTTTATATTAGAATGATATATAAAATTGTTTCCAATAAAGTTTATATAAAAATGATTGCGGTTCAATAAAATTGCTAACAAAAACTTTGGGAGGCTTATAAATTTGATATCAAATTTCTATCCACTTCCTTTCACCCCAGGGTGGAACCCCTCTGTGATGTGATCACTGAGTCACTCTGGAAAACCCTAGATTCACAGTCCCTGTCTTCAGAGCTCACTTCGCTCTAGGTGCTCGACCAAGCAACATTGTTGACCGCTGCTCCCATCTTTATATAGATTTTATATAAAATGTATATTCACTTTATATTAAAACTGATACAAATCATACACACTTGATTTCAAATATACATTTGAAATAAAATTGATATGAACACTTTTTGATATCATTTTCATATCAAATTTATTTTACATTTGTACCAAAGCCTATCAAAAGGGGGTGGGTCTAAGACCGGAAACAGAGGCGTGACCACCTGTCAAAATGTAACATTGTGCAAAAGGGGTTTCTGTGGCCTGTTGTGACTACGCCAGTAAGCTTGCAGGTGTTTTTGTGTTTTTGTGAGTCTGCCTTTTTGTCGTTGTCTTTGTTGTGTTACGTGTTTGGCTAGGAAAATACTGAATTATAAACATCTGGTTTCATTGAGCAAAGTCTGAAAGTAATTTCCTGGAATGTAAATGGCTTAAACAACCCCAACAAAAGAAGGAGCATTTTGGACCATTTGAATGAATTAAAAGCAGATGTGGCCCTATTGCAAGAAACCTTTTTAATGGACGCTGATGCAGAAAAACTACAGAGAGGTTGGGTTGCTTCAGTTTTCTCCTCCTACTGTTCACATTCAAGCAGGGCCTGCATTTTGTTTAGGAAATGTTTACATGTGTCCATCCTCTCTACTAGCAAAAACAATGAGGGCCAGATCGTCTATGTCACTATCCAGATTCAAGACTCTGTTATTGTGTTATGCAATATTTATGCCCCTAACAGTGGGAAGGGCTCATTTTTCAGGTCACTTGCACAATTCCTTTAGAGAATGGACCAAAACAATGTGCTGTTGGATGGTGATTTTAATGAGGCTTTGTACCCACTATTAAATAGAAGTGGTTGGTCTCGCCACTCTGTGAATGGAGGGAACCACAAATCCTTGCATGCTCAGTTGAATGAATTTCAATTCATAGATATGTGGATGCTTACACATACATCGGATAGGTGTTACACTTTTCACTAAGGATGTCACAATGTTTATTCATGCACAGATACGCTCTTAGTTACTGGTCAGTGCACACAGAATGTTCTTCTTGAAAAAAATGGATACTTTGGGGGTAATTCATAGATTTCAGTGCAGAGGCAGCGCACGCGATCAGCGCAGAGAGGGAGCGTGAGCCAGCGGGTGCCAGCTGTGTGAGCTAAACAGCATTCTGGAGCACCGCGTATTCATGGATTTTCCAAGCCATTTTGAGCGCTGGCGCAGCAAACAACCCGCAGCGCCAGTTACGCCCCCAAGAACGCCCCTTGCGCAAGGAAAAGCCATTGAAATCCCCAATGCGGCGCAAAGGGCCGTGCTAACCCTGGACCAGCTTACAGGGCTGCTACACTGTAATCGCGTGAAAATACTACGCGTACCCCGCTCACGGCAGCCAAAACGCGTGAAAATGTACTCACGCACCCCTCGGAATACACATTCCCCGCTTACGCCAGGTAAATTGCATAGAAAAAGTACCACCTGTGGTGTAGGCTGCCTGTGGGGCATGCCCAAGGTGGATGGCCTGCCTGCGGGGCATGCCGAGAGTGGATGGGGTGCCTGCACATATACCAGGGGTACACGGGGAGTTTCACACGTGATAAACCTGGCGCAAGTGGGCTACGTGTATTTTGGGGTGCGCAGGGAGTTTCACACGCGATAGGCCTGGCGCGAGCAGGCTACATGTATTCCAGGGGTACACAAGGAGTTTCACACGTGATAGGCCTGGCGCGAGCGAGCTACGTGTATTTCAGGGATGCTCGGGAGTTTCACACGTGATAGGCCTGGCGCGAGCAGGCTACGTGTATTTCTGGGGTACGTGGGGAGTTTCACACACGATAGGCCTGGTGCGAGCAGGCTACATGTATTTCGGGGGTGCGCAGGGAGTTTCACACGCGAGAGGCCTGACGCGAGCAGGCTATGTGTATTTCGGGGGTGTTCCGGAGTTTCACACGCAATAGGCATGGCGCGAGCGGGCTATGTGTATTTCAGGGGATGCGTGGGGAGTTTCACACGCGATAGGACTGGCGTGAGTGGGCTATGTGTATTTCGGGGGTGCACAGGGAGTTTCACACACAATTTGCCATTGTGGGCCATCCCGGGTGTGCCCTTTCTCCCCTCCCCATGCCCTGTAGGCAGCCCACATGGCACCATGCACTTGTGAGCCCTGACTCATGTCCCCCACTCACCCACCATTGAGGGGCACCTGCCAGCAGGCCCTGACTCATGTCCCCCACCCAAACACCCAATTGAGGGGCACCTGCCAGCAGGCCCTGACTCATGTCCCCCACCCACCATTGAGGGGCACCTGCCAGCAGGCCCTGATTCATGTCCCCCACCCACCATTGAGGGGCACCTGCCAGCAGGCCCCCACTCATGTCCCCCACCCACCATTGAGGGCACCTGCCAGCAGGCCCTGACTCATGTCCCACACCCACCCTGAGGGGCACCTGCCAGCAGGCCCCGACTCATGTCCCGCACCCACCCAAGAGGGGCACCTGCCAGCAGGCACCGATTCATGTCCCCCAAAGCACCTACCCACCCACCTACCATTGAGGGGCACCTGCCAGCAGGCCCCGATATGTGGCCCGCCAAACACCATGTTCTAACAAAACAGATCCATGGGCCTAATGCCAACACAAATCCCTCTTACCCCCCAGTACAAGCACACAACCATCCACTGCACCCACTCCCAAATTACCCATGCCATGAGAGCCTCAAAAGAACCACCATGGCCATGGCGAAATGGACAACAGAGCCACACAGTGCCAACACATGACTGAGGCAATGCTCATTGAGACATGCAGAAAACCAATGACAGTACACAACACCAATAATGAATATAAATGATTTGTATTAAAATACGTAATGAAAAAACATAATGAAATATCAAACTTGTAAAGTAAGAAATGATGAAATAGAAAAAAAAATCCAATGTAAAACAAAAATCCACAAGAGCAAAAAAAAGTGAAGTGGTCCATATCCAATGTCCAAAAAAAGTACATGAAAAAATTTAAAGAAAACATTGATCCATGGGATGTAACAATAACAAAAGTATGTACAATTCTGGAACTATATACACTGCAAGTCCGAAGGGTCCATGATGCCCAAACAAAAGGAAACCTAACAAACATCCTATAAAAATAACTATCTACATAAAGTGGAGCAAAGTCCATGAACTCCAAAATAAAGAAAAAACAAAGGAAAGCTAACCCTAAAGAACTATGTACAAAGGCGGTGGGCAAGTCCAACAGCTCACTTGTTGATGTCCCGGGCCAGGGCATCATCAAACTCCTCTTCAACGTCTTGGAGGCGGTCCTCTTCTCTGGCCCCAAGGTCTCGCAGAGATGCAGCCATGGCCTCCTCCAACTCCCTGCGAGTTGCCTCGAGGCACTCAGCCCACCTCAACGCCCTGGGCATGGAGTTCTCCGCCCTGGCCATAGTGAGCCGTGCCTCTTCTGCCCGCCACCGCTCCGCATCTATTTGCCGGCCCAACCGCTGCAACACGGAAGACACACCCAATCCAGGGTCCTCCTGCCCTACGGCCGATGCCTGCCCCTGTGATGTTGATGGCCCAGAGCCATCATTGCTCCCATCTTGAGCCTGCTGCTGCCGTGCATGTGCCCTGCCTGTCGATGCCTGCACGTCCTCCTCCTGCTGGGGTGCAGTTGTTGGTGTGGCCACCTCTGCTGGACTTCCGACTCCCGACTGTGGCAGGGATGTGTCCTCCACCAGCCTGGCTGCTGGGTCAGGGGCAGCTCCACAGGGTGCCCAGGTGATACGGGGGCAGGAAGATGGCTCGGAGGACGACTGGCGCTAGGGGGTCTAGTTGAGGAGGGGGTCGATAGAAGTTCCAGCACACGGAGTAACCCAGCACTGCTGACCCGTCCTAGTAGGTCGACGCGGTCAATGAGGCATTCAAAATGACATGCATTGTCCACACGAGAACTCTGCACATCATCCTGAATGCCACGTTGACGCAACGCCACCCCAGCCAGGACAGGCTCAACCCGGTCCCGGATAGCCACGTCCGCAGGGAGAGGAAGGCC
Organism: Ambystoma mexicanum; assembly: GCF_040938575.1. Classification (NCBI taxonomy): domain Eukaryota; kingdom Metazoa; phylum Chordata; class Amphibia; order Caudata; family Ambystomatidae; genus Ambystoma; species Ambystoma mexicanum. The sequence goes on along the minus strand of NC_090938.1, from coordinate 161,725,798 downwards.
AGTTGTTGTTCGCGCATCCCCTCCCTGAAAACGGGTCTGGACGAAGGCATCCCTGCTGGTGCGGGATGATGCAGTCATAGGATTGGTGACAGGATCACACACAGCACCTCCGTGGCAGCCTGTGCTGCCTCTTGTCCCTGCCCCTGTACTGCACCACTAGCACCAGTGGAATGCCCCCCTCCAGGCCCCAAGTGTGGGCCTTCCACAGCCTCCTCCTCAACCAAACCCCCCACAAACTTGGATGACTCCGTGCCACCTTCCTCCATAGGCCCCTGTAGGGGCTCAGCTGCCCCTTCTGCTGCCGAGGAGACCACCTCTGACCTCCGCCTCTTGGCCCTACCCTCGGTAGCTGCAGCCGCGGATGCGGCACCAGACGCCTCACTCCCCGAAGAGATGACAACCAGGGAGGGGAGCTGGCCCTTGCATCTCCGGCTGGCGGTGGGATCCCTGCCGCTGTGCTCCACAGTACCGTCTCCGCCCTCTTCATCAGTTGACGCTGCAGACAGGGAGAGACATAACACAGGCATCAGGGCACTGTACAATGGTCTGATACACACATGACAGTTGCACATGAGTGGCAGTGTCAAACTTCACAGATGGCATCACACTCCCCAACACACATATCATTTGAACCCACACATATGCGCAAATTAACAAGAATGTTGCAGCAGGCAGCAAGATCCATACACATACAACAGCATAATCATCCGAAGGTAAGCTTGACGTCACATGCAACACAGGGAGTGCTGAACACATGCACACACGCCACCAGACATACATGCATCGGTACATCTCCACCACCTGTCACAGTGAAATCATCGGCAACTATGTCACATCTGCCAATCAGCCTCCTACATGTATGTGTCACATGCAACTATGGCATATCACATTCGCACACATGTCAAACACACACACGCACATGTATGCCGTGCACATACATGAAGGTGGAACCAGCATCCATGTGTCACACCCTAACCATGACATAGTACATACACAGATTTGTAAACATGTGTGCATCCCCACATGCATTTGGACATCATGCATTTCAACACATACACCCTTGATGTGCCTCACACATGACTGGACTCACATGCGGCAGGCTCATGTCCCTGTACATACACATCCATATATGGGCCTTTCAAGAGAAATGTCCATGCTGCACACTCCTTGCACACCTCAACATGCACTGCGTCCAATCAGTATGCATGGACACTTACCGCTCGACTCCAGACGGGTCTGCCTCTGAAGGACCTGGAGTTGGAGCGCTGGGCGTATACATTCCAGGACCCTCATCTGGTTGTTGGTAAGGCGGACCCGGCACCCCCTCTGCATTGGCTGCCTCCAAGAGGCGCCGGGCCTTGCTGAGGGTGCTGGGCCTGAAGTCCTCCCAGCGCTTCCGGACGTTTTGTATGTCACGGGCTGCCACCCTCTCCACGTTGATGGCAGCTATGATGTCCTTCTAGATCCTCTTCCGTCCTTCTTTGTCGGCGCGTGGTCTTCCGAAGAGGGCATCATAATGCACCAGGACTTGCTCCACCAGGATACCAACTTCTGCGGCACTGAAGCTGGTAGCCCTCTGCCTCTCTGGCTGGGGGTTGCCAGTGGTCTGTGATGGTGTTTCCCCCGACATGGCAACCCCCAAGGCAGGTGTGGGTGGGTCCTGGTGCTGGGCTGTGTGGCAATGGAACTTCTGTTGGAAGTCTACTGTTCCAACAGGGGTGATCACAGCAATTGGAGCCCTGCAGATGGCTGACGTGCAGGCACCAAATAGCAGGGCATGTGACCAGCAGACAGCAGGCAGGCAGCAGGCTCGGGGCTCTGAGGGGCAGGAAAATGGCCTTCTGGGCAGGAGCGTGGTCTTCTGTGTGTTGTCGCGCGGCCGGCTTGATACGGAGTGATTTGGCACGTGAATAAACTGCACGTCAGCGTGTAATTCGAGGAAACGCCCTTACCGTGTAAGTGCGTAAGTGACGTGGCATGTGTGGGCAGGGTTAAAAGGTACGCGTAGGACGCCATTTTCTTGTACATGCTTTTTGTGGTGAGCGAGCGGGTGATTCTTGTACTTCTTGTCAGTTGACACGCGATTACTTCACAACGGTTCCAGTTCGTACTCCTTGTATACTCAGACAGCGTTCAATTCTGCTTTTGGTGGGGGTATTGCGAACGCTTCTTTTTCAAATTCTTTTTCCAGGCAGACGGTGAGTCGCGCATGAATTTTTCAACTGTGGTTGCCCCGTGTGTCGCGTACCCATTCAGAGGTCATTGTAGCCTGTGTGTACCACGCGTACGCTTATTTTTGTGTTTCTGGGTGCCACAGCATAGTGCAGGTCCTTTATTCCATGTACGTGGGCTACCAGGGGTCACTTGCACGTTAAATTTTGTTTTCGGGGTGCCTGAGCGTTGCGTGACCTGTCACCTTCCCCCAGGGGTCACAGACAGCCTTGCTAGAGCACTAGGGTACGTATTCCATCTAGAACCCTGCCCCGTTCACCCCATTTGCCCAGGACAATTGTTTACTGCACCTCGCATTCACACAAGAACATCAGTGCCATGGTTGGGAGGTGACCAAGTGGTAAGGGAGGCAAAGGTGGCCGACCTCCAAGAGGTGTCCACAGTAGGGGACATGGCCATGATGTGCAGGGTGGCCCAAGAGGCCAGTGTGTGGAGGATCAATCAGGGACACCTATGCCCCCCCCAATGGGTCAGCGAGATGCAGCTGACACCATCCGAGCTCAGGTCATGTTAACCCGGCCCTTATTGTTTACAGAATTGGCACAGGATGACTCTCAGTCTGACTTCCGTATCACCAAGTCAAAGCCACGTGCGGCGGTGAAAGTTGCTGTCACCAGGCCACATGGATCTGGGGCAGCATGGGTGAGGAGGCTGCAGGGGCAGCTGCAGCTCAATCCACCCCAGCTCCGAGTCACCCAGCCGGGACAGTGTTGGTCCAAGACCATCACACCAACGTTGGTCCTGCCAACATCACCCAGCAGCCAATTCCTGCAGTGAGACCTTTGGTCATCGTGCCTTTGGCTCCTTCCAGTGCCCAGTCCACCTGTGCTTCAGCCCCTACCGACCAGAGCGGCGTCAGCCACTCAGAATCCACACCACCTCTCAAGAGGAAGAAGGGTGCTCTTGCAGTACAGGCTGGGACCCCAGACACGGCTCCCCCCTCCGGCACGTCAAGGAAGCAGAGTTTCAATGATGTGGAACTGGATGCACTTGTGGGCTACGTGTCGGCCCATGGCCGCGAAATGCTGGTGACTGCAGGGTGCAAGACTACGACTGCTCAACGAAGAGCCCACTGGCAGTGCATCACGGACCAGATTAGTTCCCTTCGATTGGTGAGGCGCACAGCTGATGATTGCTCTAAGCGGTGGAATGACCTCAAACGCAGATCAAAAAACAAGCTGGCTTCCAATCATGCCTCTACTCTGGTGACTGGCAGTGGGTCTCCACCAGAGGAAGAACTACTCACAGAACATGAGTCAATCTCTGGAGACTTCATCACAGAGGATCAGATCCAAGGCGTGGGAGACCTACCAGATCTTGAGGCAATGTCTGGTGAGTGGCCATGCCTGTGTGTACAAACCATGTGTATGTTGCTTGGGTGATGTGTTCTGATTGAGTGCCAGGTGAGGCTGTGTAGTCATGACTGCTATGGGTCACCCATGTGGTGCCTCCAAACCATCCCCCGGCCCTGGGTTTGGGTTTTACAGTATCCCTTCTGACCGCAGTTAACAATTGGTACCTGATTACTGCACTTGCCCTTCAACTGCCATCTTGCCACAACATTATTGATACTGTTTTCCTGTTCATTCTGCCTGATTGATGGTATCATTTGCATGATTAACAGACATTCTTGTGACATTCGGCCCCAAATTCACCATACTTCAGACATAGATTTCACCCCACAATGGTCCAAATTTCTTTACTTATTATGGGAATGATTTCATCAATCAGTCTGATTGGCTATTGTGCACCTACACATGCCCTGCACACAATCACTTCGGGGCCCTGTTTGAATGTTGAACATGGCAATTGACTTCTCTCATGTCCAAGTGACCAACCATTGATGTATCCATGTGCCTGCCATCACTGTATTAGTAAACACTGGCTTTGTTGCATAATGCAGAACTTGTGTTGCTTTTCCATCTTGGAGTCCTCAGTGTCTGCTTTTCGGCTCCCCTTCCACTTCATTGCCAGTGCATGCATGGCAGAGTTATTGTCATGTGTGACATGTGTCATTTATGTATTCGATGTGTACATTGTGATGCCTTTGTGTGTGGGCTATGCTGCTCATGCCTGTCTTCATTACTTTTCTTTTATGTTTTTTCAGGTGATGAGGCACTCAATGCTGTTGGGGAGGAGGAGATGGTGCAGGGGCAGGAGTACTCACAGCCCCAACCGGGCACCAGTGGAGGATGTGGGGTGGTGGTGGGTGAAAATCCATTACTCCTACAGAGCATCCTGTCCACGGGTGTCTCTTGGTACACCTCCGAAGACCTCTAAGCCTCAGGTGCTGGATCTGACATTGAGACAAATGTCCCTTCGCAGTTGAGTGTTTCTGGCAGGGATGCTGTTCTGTCCAACCCACCTGCACTGGGGGTAGACCCCTCTATGGGGCATTCAGTGTTTTAAACTCTGCCTGTGGCGGTTATGGATGCAGGGTCACACTCCAGTATATTTGCTCCTGTTCCTGGGCTAGTAGATCAAAGGAGGAATGCAGTCCTGCAGCCTAAGGCAGTGCCAGCACATCACCTTGCCCCAAACAGGTGTGGTGCCCGCCAACATGATGGCTGTGCGTCACCAGGCAATACTGTGTGGGAGAACTCCATGTATACTATTGCAGCACAACAGGGGGCATTGTGTGAGATGATGGCTCAGGCCGTGGATAGGGTGGCCACTTCCATTCTCCCCCCTGAAAGGCAGGTGGAGCTCCAGCAGCAGGCAACAGAGTCCATGTGCCGCTCACACAGGGAGGACATGTTGGCATCCAACAGGGACTGACGGGCTGGACTGGAGACTATGTGCACAGCCATATCTGCAGAGTCACAGGCCCACAGGGATGCCCTGAGGTTAGAACACAGGTCCCTCAGAGATACCCTGGGTGCACTTGAGGTGTCCCAGAGTACAAGGTCAGAACAGCAGCTGGAGCAGCTAACATGCACACTCTCAACTGAGCTCCAGGCAACCCGTGAGGAGATCCGGGCATCACGTGAGGCTTTGCAAGCAGAAATCCGTGCTACCCGTGAGGTGCTGCATGGGGATCTCCGTACCATCATCCTGTTGAAGCAAACCTTTCAGACCTGCATGCTTGCTGCTATGGAGGAGCATGCCAGGGCTTTGCGTGGTCTGCCTCCCATATCACGCGCACCTTCTAATGTGCCACCAGAGGGTGATGACAGCGCCGGCAGTTCTCCCACTATAGGGTAGCCGTGCAGGCCATGAGCCCATGGAGGTTATTTTTTTTCTCAACATCCACGCATGTGGGTGTTGGGGTGCACCCTGTACCTCCTCCCTGCTGGGTGCCCCCCCCCACCCTCTGGTCGACACATGGCCATTTTTGATTTTTCTTTTTTCTTTTTCTTTTTTACAATATATATATATATATTTTTTCTTTTGGTTTTTTCATATTTCATTCCGAATTGCAAATTAGAATTAGAATTTAATTTTTTGATTATCTTTTTTTCTTCTTCTTTTTTATATATATATTTTTTTTTAATTTTGATTTCATATTTAATTTGATTTTTTTATTTTCATTAAAAAATTGTATTTGAATTGTATTCTGATTTTTACTTATTTTATTTATTTTGTTTACTTTTCATTTACTTTTTTTTCTTTTTGTTCATTTAATTTGCATTTAATTTTTCGTTGATAACCTTTTTCTTTCAGATTGCAAATTCATGTTACAGTGTGTTGCTTTGTGTGTCTCCCGTAGGCATCCACTGTGTATTCCAGCTGAGCACATGCAGGCTTGCCCTGTGTTTGGGTTAGAACCTTGGGTTCCTGACACAAATGCCCCTCCTGCTTCCCCTTTCCATGGGCTCGCAAAGGGTGTGACCAAGTGACAGTAACTTACACAGAGGCATTGGGCTCCCATAAGTTGTGTGGGCAGTCTGTAGTCCAAACTGTGTATACATCCCTAGTGGGGATTGGTGTTGATTTCTCCACTGCATGGTTGATTTGTATATTGTATTACTTACAGGATTTTTGCATATATACATGTAGCTTCTTCATGTCTTAACGAGCCCGTCTACATTGCAGATGCAGTTCATGTTGTATGCAGTACACTGCCACATTTGCCTACCAGCAACACACTGCAGTTAGAAGGGGTCGATGTGCTGCCTTTGTCAGGTTGTGACACTTGCAGTACTTTATTTTTTTACTGTCATACGTTGCCACTGTTGGATCCTGTACTTATGTTTTGTCTTGCTTGTAAGTATTTGTTCATGTGTGTTGTTTTTTTTCATTAGTGAGAGGAAATTGTCTCTGGCTTGTTTCCATTTGGGACAGTGCACTTTGTGACACTTGTGTCATGTGTTGTACATTCATTTGGTTGTTTTCACATAGCATGCCATGCTATGGTGTGTTGGGTAGCTGAGATGGGGTTAGGGAGGGGTTGGTTGACATCCCACTATTTGGTTGTAGTATTTTGCAAGGGAGTAGTCCTTCATGCTGCATGAATGTGTGGCTTTTACTGACACAGCATTGGGTGTGTTTAAGTAGCTAGGGATGCACACAATGTAGCACTTCCAGGTAAACAATCGAAGGGTGGTATGGTTGTGACAGTTGACTGTCCCTTTTGTCATCATCATAAATTGTCAGATGGTATGTCCCAGGCCTGTGTGCACTCCGCAGGGGTGGGATTTTAGGTGAAGAAATTTGCCACAAGCTGGGTACGGGCTGCCTCACCGCATGCCCTTTCACCTCCCATGCGCAGCGGCCGTGCATGTGGTTGGGGATGTGGGGGCGCCACCATGACCATCGGCACGCCCCACTGGGTTGCAACGTTGTGCAGGACACATGCTGCCACTATGATCCTGCACACTACTGGGGGTGCATATAGCAGCTGCACACCAGAGCGGTCAAGGGAGCGAAATCGTGACTTCAGCACTCCCAATGTGCGCTCCACTATGCCCAGGGTTGCAATATGGGCTGTGTTGTATCTTACCTCGGGTGGTGTGGTGGGGTTCCGTATTGGCGTCATCATGTAGGTGCTCAGAGGGCATGCACTGTCCCCTGGGGAGGAGATAATGGTTGTCATTAGTTGGGTTTTCCCATTTCTCAGTGTCTGACATGCATGCATGTGCAGAGGCATTTGTACTCACCAATTAGCCATGTGTCGCCATGCCTCCCAGCTTCCAGGTCCCGGTTTAGGGGTGACATTCGGAATATGAAACTAACATGGCTGGACCACGGATAGTTGGCAAGCACTGAGGTGATGATTCCCTTGGCATCACATACAACCTGCATGTTAATGGAATGCCAGCGCTTGCGGTTTCGATAGATGTGCTCAGTGGCCCTGGGAGGACGTAGAGCCACATGGGTGCAATCAATGGCACCTAGCACTTTGGGGAAGTGTGCCACCCCGTAAAAGTCCTGGACGACAGCCTGCCTCTCTGCAGGTGTTCTGGGCAGGTATATGTGCCTGCGGACTGAGGGGCGTGCAGTTATGATCTCCAACACCTGGTGTAGGCAGCGTGACTGCGTGGCCTGTGAGACACCCCCAATTATGGCACTTGTCCGCTGAAATGACCCAGTAGCCAAGAAATGCAGTACATTGAGCACCTTTTCCAAGGGGCTCAGTGCTTGGGAGCACAGGGTGGGTGATGTGAGCAACCAGTTCTAGGATGATATGGGGTGGAAACCTGTACCTCCCATAGACGTGGTCATCAGGCATCCCCAAAAGGCTGGTCCTGGGTAAAAAAATGCGGGGCCTGGCTATCCTCCTCCTCCGGAGGTGTCCCACGACCACTGCTGCGAGGAACGGTATATTCATCGTAGCGTATGAGCTTGTTTGTTGTTTGCGCGCACTTTTATGCTGCGCGGGGCCGCTTACTCCTGCTTTCTGCTGGCGTACGTGTTTCCGGATTAGCACATCTTTTTTGACGCACGGGTTTCCCCTGTTCGATTCCATGAATACGTGTTGTTAACGCACGTGTGGGCATTGCAAGCATTTACCTGCAGTACTTCCCCCGTAACACCCACATATTCACGCGTTGTTCCCCATTCCGCGTGTTCCGCCCCATGTTCCGCCCTCTTTTTGTTCTGACTTGAGTGTCGTGTAGACCGATGAGACCTCCGTCCCCAAGTGACGCACAGGGGAACGAAAATAGAAACCCGCTGTGCGACCCTTGAGGCCACAGGTGAGAGATGTCTTCCCAGATCCACAGAGCCTCTGGAACACCGATGCTGCTGTCAAGAAGGAAGGAGGTTAAGCACCAGGCAATCACAATACAGGCAGGTAAACAAAATAATCTAAAGTGTCTTACCTATCTGGTGTAAGGGAGACCCAGGTAACCTAGTAGGGAGGTTCGAGGCTCATTAGATGCGGCGGTCCCTGGAATGGTAGAACCGCAGGTTAGCGTGGATGAGGAGTAGCCACCTGTGGGAGTCAGGGCTTGACTTGAATCCCCAGTAGGGAAAAGGCGTAGGAGATCAGCAGGGTACCAAGGGATGATCCAAAGACAAGTCGAGGTGCAGTCCAAATATCCGGCAACAGGTAAACAGTTCCAAGCAAAAGTACCAAGGGGTGTCCAAGGGAGTCCGAGATAGAGTTCCGTGATCAAGGTAACAAGGAGCAAGTTGTAACGCCAAACAGTGTCCGAAGCCAGCTGAGAAGCAATGAGCGTTCTGTCTCTCAGACCTTTATACTGATCGCCCCTGGGTCATGTGACGTCCACCAAGATCACATGGGGAACGATCACGTGACCGGCGTGAAGACGTAAGGCCGCCCTTTCTGCTATACGTTCTCCAAGGCAGTTGCCAATGCAGAAAGGGTTGCAATCGAGCCCGTACACTGGTACGAGGTTTTCGGTTCTGTGGTTTCACCGAATCACTTGAGCCTCGAAGCTTGGGAGGAGATGTTGTGGGAATGTGAGCAGTGTTCTGATGTGTCGTGGCCTGGTGTGTAGAGGATCGCCTAACATAGCCCCCCCCCAACGGCCCACGACCCCGTGGGCAGGACGGATGATCCCTATGGAAGCGGGCTACCAACCGCGGGGCGTTCAAATCAGATGCGGAAACCCACGAACGCTCCTCCGGGCCGTAACCCGTCCAATCCACCAGAAACTGGAGCCTACCCCTAAACCATCTGGAACCCAAAATGGCCGACACCTCAAAAACATCAGGAGAGGTCAAGGACACCGGCGCAACAGGGGTACGAAGACGGACTGAGTCAGGACAGGGTTTGAGGAGGGAGACATGAAACACAGGATGGATACGCCAAGAGCTGGGGAGTACTAGACGGAAAGCCACCGGATTGACAACCTGTGAGATCACATACGGCCCGACAAAGCGAGGCAGCAATTTCCGGCAACCCACTAGGCGAAGATGTCGGGAAGATAACCAGACCCTAGAACCCACCACCAGAGGGGGAGCAGCACGACGTTTGCCATCCACACGGGCCTTCATAGAGGCCTTTGCTTCAGTGAGATGAACCACTGTGCTCGCATGAATAGCAGAAAGATCCCTAAGACATGTCGTGGCCGCAGGATTCGAAGAACCAGAGGCATCAGGGACCGGCAAAACCTTGGGATGTTGACCATAGAGGGCGTAAAAAGGAGAATAACCAGTAGCTGAATGAGCCGCATTGTTATACGCGAACTCCGCAAGCCGCAAAACGGCCAACCAAGAGGACTGATGTTGCAATATGAGGCAACGAAGGTACTGTTCCATCGATTGATTCGTCCTTTCGGTCTGACCATCGGTCTCCGGATGATAGGCCGAAGAATACCTCGTATCAATACCCAATAGTTTCGTCAAGGATCTCCAAAACCGAGAGGTGAACTGTGAACCTCGATCAGAAACAATGACCGAAGGGAGGCCGAATAGCATAAACACATGTTCAAAAAACAGGTCCGCCAAGACAGGGGCCGAAGGGATGCCTTTGCAAGGAACAAAACGGGCCATTTTTGTGAACGTGTCCACCACTACCCAGATGGTATCAAAGCCTTTCGACTTGGGGAGATCGGTAACGAAATCCATTGTCAATGTATGCCAGGGCCTGGGAGGTACCGGAAGCGGAAGCAACAACCCAATCGGTCGACCCCTTTGATGTTTAGCCTGGGCACATACCGCACAAGATCTGACATAACACTCCACATCGCGCTTCATAGAAGGCCACCAACACCAACGCTTGAGAAGGTCTAAAGTGCGCTCTTGTCCGGGATGGGCATTAAAGGGGGCGTCATGAGACCACTCAAGGGCAAGATTACGTGTATCAGGTGTAGGAAGGAACAGGCGTTCATGTACGAAAGGTAAACCATCAGAATATACCGGATCCCATTCTCGTAACTGGTCAGAATGATCGCTAGTCCAGGATCGAACCGAGTCTATCAGTGACAATGAGGGAGTACAGAGACAGATCACATGACTCTTTTCGAGAACAGTGTCGGGGAATGTAGGCAATTGGACCCCCCCCCGGGGAACGTGACAAGGCATCCGCCTTCCCATGCGCCGTTCCAGGACGGTGCATAATACGGAAGTCAAAGGAGGAAAAGAAAAGATGCCATCGGACCTGTCTGCTATTAATGCATTTCAGGGAGGCCAAATCCTGTAGGTTCCGATGATCGGAGTATACTGTGACAGGATACTTAGCCCCCAGAAGATGATGACGCCAAACACGGAACGCGTCCATGACCGCCAAGAGTTCTTTTTCCGTAACGGTATAATGAGACTCAGTACTGGAAAACTTACGGGAGTGGAATGCCACTGGATGTAATTTGCCGGTATTAGGACACGTTTGTGACAGCACCGCCCCGAGGGCAAAGGAAGAGGCATCTGCCTCGACTACGAACGGAAGATCCGGATTGGGGTGTTGGAGTACCGGTGCGGTAGTAAAGGCGGTTTTCAGAGTCTCAAAAGCCTCCTGCTGTTCTCTCTGCCACTGATATGGTACCCGAGGACTAGTCAGGGCCGTGAGTGGGGCTACAATCGTGGAAAAGGAAGAGATGAAACGCCTATAGAAGTTGGCGAATCCTAAAAAGGCCTGCAAGGACTTGAGTGTTTGAGGTACTGGCCAATCTAAGACTGCTTTGACCTTAGACTCGTTCATGGATAACGCCCCAGGGGTGATGTGGAAACCCAAAAACTCAACAGAGGTCTTATGGAACTGACATTTCTCGGGTTTGGCAAATAAGGAATGTTTGCTTAAACGGGTTAATACTTCTCGGACGTGTTTTACATGGTCATCCAGATCACGAGAGAAGATCAGGATGTCGTCCAAATACACAACCATGTACACATCCAGAATATCCCTGAAAATGTCATTCATGAATCGTTGGAACGTGGCCGGGGCGTTACATAAGCCAAAGGGCATGACAAGATATTCGTACAATCCGTAACGAGTACAGAAAGCAGTTTTCCACTCGTCTCCCTCGCGAACGCGTACCAAATTGTATGCGCCGCGTAGATCGAGTTTGGTAAAAATGGAAGCATGTGTCAAATGATCTAAGAGTGGAGTGATTAACGGGATGGGATATCTATCCTTCTTGGTGATCGCGTTAAGACGCCGATAATCCACACAAGGACGTAAATCCCCCTCCTTCTTGGGTACAAAGAAGATCGGACTTGCCGCTGGTGAAGTGGAGGGGCGGATGTGTCCTAAACGCAGGGCGTTCTGTACATATTCTTTTAACACCAGTTCCTCCGAAGGAGACAGAGAGTAGATCCTGCCCGAAGGAACGGTGGAATCAGGAAGCAATTCGATTGGGCAGTCATAAGGTCTATGTGGAGGAAGTACCTCAGACGAGCCTCGATCGAAAACAGATTCGAAAGCCAGATATTCTGGCGGGATCCCAGACACCAACCCCCCAACAGTATGGGACTGTATGACTTCTGGATCGTCAACCGTCAGTGTGAGTTGTGCTAGGGCTCCCAAGACCCGAGAGGGTGTGTCAGGGGCTTGATGGATCGGGAGACAATAATTCTGACAAATATCGGACTCAAAGAGTACAGTGCCTGCTTGCCAATTGATCAATGGATTATGTTCACGTAACCAGGGAATCCCTAGTATGATACCGAATTGAGGTGCGGTGATCAAATCAAAACTTAAGGTTTCTGTGTGTATGTCCTGTATGTTCAACAAGAGGGGTGCAGTTTGATGTCTAACAGGACCAGAAATCAATGCAGAGCCGTCTACGGCTTGGACAGGTTCCGGTCGTGTTTTTACCACTAAAGGTAGATTGAGGGAATGGGCCAAATCAATATCCATGTAATTACCAGTGGCACCAGAATCAATAATGATATTGACTACATGTAGAAGGCCAGTAGAGGGACATAGAGTAGCCTTTACGGAGATAGGTCGAACACGAGCAAAGGTAAGAGGGGTTCCCGGAGAAGATGATGGAACACTCGACCTGGTCTCCGGTTCTAAGGTCGAGCCATCCGAAAAACCTGACTCTTCTTGGGACGTCGAGGACACTCTTTCACGAAATGTCCAGTGGTGCCACAGTAAAAGCACGCATTATCAACCCTTCTTCGTTCCCTCTCAGATGTTGTAATAGGACTGCGTACCCCTCCCACTTGCATAGGTTCTACAGTAACAGAAACGGGAGTATTAACAAGAGGAGGAGAGGAGGAGGCCCCTGATTCAGCTCTACGCTCCGCTCGGCGTGCATCTACCTGCAGGACGAGATCAACCAATTCCTGGTACTGAGTAGGCATAGAAGGGATCACTGCTAAAGCGTCTTTCATGGTGTTACTCAATCCCCTATAAAAGACCACCGCCCGCTTATTTTCTGGCCATGATGTTTCCGCAACTAGCTGATTAAACCTGGTGATGTAATCTATCAGCGTTCTTTTGCCCTGAGTCAATTCCAACAACTCCAAATCCCTAGACTGTGCCTTGTGTCGAGTATCGAATACTCGGGACATTTCTAGGACCAACAAATCAAAGTCATAAAGAACCGGGCTATTGTTTTCTAACAGGGGATTAGCCCAAGCGGCAGCTGTTCCAGCTAAATGGGAAAGGGCGAAGGCGGCCTTAGCAGTGGACGTGGGAAAAGCCAAAGGCCTGCATAAGAAATGTAACTTGCACTGGTTAACAAAGGTTCTGAATGTCTTGGGATCGCCCTGGTAACGTTCAGGAGCAGCCAGGGGGGAAGGAGTTGGGAGGACTATTGGAGTCGGGACTGGCGGTGTAGGGGAGGAGCTGCCCTCTCCAAACTCCGGGTCTGCAGGAAGTGAATGCTGAACGCTCTGTATGGTATCCAGCCTTTGGTGGATCACTGTGTTCGCGGCGGCCATATCTGCCCTTAGTATTGTAATTGCCTGAACTAAAGCAGTTATGGGTTCGTCCGTGGATCCCTGCATCGTCTAACACGACTATACGGCTTCTCAGTCTGTTCTGACTTGAGTGTCGTGTAGACCGATGAGACCTCCGTCCCCAAGTGACGCACAGGGGAACGAAAATAGAAACCCGCTGTGCGACCCTTGAGGCCACAGGTGAGAGATGTCTTCCCCGATCCACGGAGCCTCTGGAACACCGATGCTGCTGTCAAGAAGGAAGGAGGTTAAGCACCAGGCAATCACAATACAGGCAGGTAAACAAAATAATCTAAAGTGTCTTACCTATCTGGTGTAAGGGAGACCCAGGTAACCTAGTAGGGAGGTTCGAGGCTCATTAGATGCGGCGGTCCCTGGAATGGTAGAACCGCAGGTTAGCGTGGATGAGGAGTAGCCACCTGTGGGAGTCAGGGCTTGACTTGAATCCCCAGTAGGGAAAAGGCGTAGGAGATCAGCAGGGTACCAAGGGATGATCCAAAGACAAGTCGAGGTGCAGTCCAAATATCCGGCAACAGGTAAACAGTTCCAAGCAAAAGTACCAAGGGGTGTCCAAGGGAGTCCGAGATAGAGTTCCGTGATCAAGGTAACAAGGAGCAAGTTGTAACGCCAAACAGTGTCCGAAGCCAGCTGAGAAGCAATGAGCGTTCTGTCTCTCAGACCTTTATACTGATCGCCCCTGGGTCATGTGACGTCCACCAAGATCACATGGGGAACGATCACGTGACCGGCGTGAAGACGTAAGGCCGCCCTTTCTGCTATACGTTCTCCAAGGCAGTTGCCAATGCAGAAAGGGTTGCAATCGAGCCCGTACACTGGTACGAGGTTTTCGGTTCTGTGGTTTCACCGAATCACTTGAGCCTCGAAGCTTGGGAGGAGATGTTGTGGGAATGTGAGCAGTGTTCTGATGTGTCGTGGCCTGGTGTGTAGAGGATCGCCTAACACTTTTCTTGTGTGCGCTACACGTTGTGCGCTTTCGCTGTGCGCTTCGCGCACAGCGTTTAGTGACGTGTGCACCCATGTGCGTCACCCACGGATTTGGCGCACATCCCAGGGTTTACACGCGCAGCGCATTCCATGAATCGATGAACGGCTGCGTGCACGGCTTTAGCACGAGTGCGCTGTGATTTTCATGCATGCGCTCCCCTTTTCGGCACACATTTATTCCATGAATTACCCTGTATTTTAATATCTGACCATGCTCCTGTCTCAATCAAAATCTTATTATCATTCTGAATACCAAAGTCAAACTACTGGAACATGAATAAGACATTGTTGGATGATGATGAGATGGTGGGAAAGTTGGTGAATGAAGCTGAATTCATAATGACTACAAACTGGTTCCTGGAACTGAGTGTGGGGTCTGTTTGGGAAGCTTTTAAGTGCTATAAATGCGTTGCCTGCTGATCGGGTTCTCAAGCAAAATAAACAAAGACAGGGAAAAGGATGCAATATCAATGAAAGGGAGAGTCAAAAACTGGAAAGTGACTACATAGCAACTCCTCCCACTGACAAGAAAGATATTCTGGCCCACAAAAAGTACATTTTAAACAAGCTGTTATCTGAGAGAGCAGGCAGACTCCTCTTTAGGACAACATGCACTTATTACGAAGGAGGGGAGAATGGTGACAGGCTACTGGCACAACATCTGAGGATGCCATTGGGTGTGCCTCAGGGACTGCGATGTATAAGCCTGTTGAGATCAATAGAAAGCTCTGAGACTATTACGCAAGGTTATATTCATTGGAGGTGAAGCCGGAGAAGGAGAACCTACAGAGACCCCTTAAAAACTGCAGTTTGCAAAGTCTGCCAGACTCGACAAGGACTAGTTCGGATTCAGAATTCACAATGGATGACTTGAAGAGAGCAGCTAAACCCCTGAATAGTGGGAAATGCCCTGGATCTGATGGTCTCCCAGCCAAGTTCTATAGAATCATGCCTGGTGTTGTATTCGAGCTGTTGTTGGAATTATTGCACGCATCAAGGATACAGGGGATGCTCCCACAAACGATGAGGCACGCTTCATTATCTCTGCTGATAAAGAAAGACAGATCACCAACCACCATGGCGAGCTGTAGACTGATCAGTCTTATAAACACAGATAATAAGATATTTCTAAATGCATTATCAATGCGAATAAAGGATACTTTGATGCAACTAGTGAATCCGAACCAGTTGGGATTTGTAAAGGGGGGAACTGTCACGGCCCGTTCCCCCTCCACGGTTTCACTTTCCCACCATCCCAGATTATCCAAACAGTGGCGTCTGCTGTGGTGTTTTGGACAGCGTGCGCTACGTCATCACTGCGCACTACAGGTCCCAGGGATTCTGGGGCTTTGCACACGTGACAGGTCACGTGTCCGATTCACAGATGCTACCTTGAAGACGCCTCTATATAAGCATTCATAACTTGCCAGGTGCCACTCCTTAACTGTTGCATTCCGCCCCGGCAAGCAGCTTTCTGTGGTTTTGCTCTTCGTCTGTTTTACACTTGGTTTCCTGACTTCCTTGGCATTTGTTAACCGGACTTTGCTTCTGCATTATCCTTGTCTATGTCTGACTCTCCGCCCCTCTATACTGATCACCCACTCCACCCAAAGATTTATCCTTTTCTGCTTCTGGCCCTCCTTTCCCCTGGACTGATTGACACATCTGTGCCCTTCCGCGTTCCTCCAGCACCTACATTACATCATTCTATGTGCATAGCGCATAGAAGGGCTAGACCATTCTACACCCGATGGAAACTTTATAACGCACTTCCGGGTAGGCGGCGGCATCAACACTGGATACGTCGCTAAGGACGCTGTTTAGGTCACGTGACTCATGTCCCAACCACGTGACCGCCTCGTACGTACTTAGGCGTACGCTAACAGTGGTTCCCTGCTTCTGAGGTAGTAGCAGCAGGGAGGGGGAGACGGGTTGCGGGCTGGACTAACGCAGGCGGACTGTAGCGGGGCACACGCAGTTCGTGGCGCTTCGGGCCTTGGGTTTCGGAGGCGGCAGACGGAGTGCGGGCCCCCGGGGGTTTGGGGATTGAACGTTGGAGTGCGGTCGGCGTGTTTCGGGTCGGTGGTTGGGCTGTTGAGAGGTGTTGCGCGGATGGCGGTTGCGATTGGTAGTGGCGGGAGTAGCGGAGCTGGGGTCGGGGAGTGAGTTGGTGGGGGGCGTTTGTTTGTGGTAGGGTGGCTGTTGGTGTGGATTGGCTGGGTGTGGTTTGTGGTAGGGTGGCTGGTGGTGTTGGATTGGGGGTGGTGGTTGTTTGTGGTTTGGTGGCTGGAGGTGCGTGTGGTAGTGTGGGTGTCGCTCGGGTTGGTCGCGGTGGGTTGGCGGCAGCGCGCGGTGCCTCGCCTGAAGCGCATGTGTAGGCGTACGGGCTGGGGTCTCGCGGGTCTGCGCGCCGATCTCCGGGCTCGCTGGGTGGTGTGAGTTTGGGGTGTAGTGTCTGTTGGTGGGGTGTGGTTTGCGGTGGGATTGCGGGTGGCTGGTGTTGGATTGGTGGGGTGTGGTTGTTTGCGGTGGGGTTGCAGGTGGCTGGTGTTGTTTTGGGGTTGTGGTTGTTTGTGGCTGGAGGTTCGTGTGCGAGTGTGGGTGTCGCTCGGGTTGGTCGCGGTAGGTTGGCGGCAGCACGCGGTGCCTCGCCTGAAGCGCATGTGTAGGCGTACGGGCTGGGGTCTCGCGGGTCTGCGCGCCGGTCTCCGGGCTCGCTGGGTGGTGTGAGTTTGGGGTGTAGTGTCTGTTGGTGTGGATTGGTGGGGTGTGGTTGTTTGCAGTTGGATTGCGGGTGGCTGGTGTTGGATTGGTGGGGTGTGGTTGTTTGCGGTGGGGTTGCAGGTGGCTGGTGTTGTTTTGGGGCAGTGGTTGTTTGTGGCTGGAGGTTCGTGTGCGAGTGTGGGTGTCGCTCGGGTTGGTCGTGGTGGGTTGGCGGCAGCACGCGGTGCCTCGCCTGAAGCGCATGTGTAGGCGTATGGGCTGGGGTCTCGCGGGTCTGCGCGCCGGTCTCCGGGCTCGCTGGGTGGTGTGAGTTTGGGGTATAGTGTCTGTTGGTGTGGATTGGTGGGGTGTGGTTGTTTGCGGTGGGATTGCGGGTGGCTGGTGTTGGGTTGGTGGGATGTGGTTGTTTTGCGGTGGGGTTGCAGGTGGCTGGTGTTGTTTTGGGGTAGTGGTTGTTTGTGGCTGGTGGTTCGTATGTGAGTGTGGGTGTCGCTCGGGTTGGTCGCGGTGGGTTGGCGGCAGCGCGCAGTGCCTCGCCTGAAGCGCATGTGTAGGCGTACGGGCTGGGGTCTCGTGGGTCTGCGCGCCGGTCTCCGGGCTCGCTGGGTGGTGTGCGTTTGGGGTGTAGTGTCTGTTGGTGTGGATTGGTGGGGTGTGGTTGTTTGCGGTGGGGTTGCGGGTGGTTTGTGTGGAAGTGTGGCCTGTGTGTTGATTGGTGAAAGTGGTGCACATCATCCTTTAGGATGGGGAAGCGCCTGCGTGGGTCCGCCCACGTGTTCGTTAATTAAGAAGAAGAAGGTTCCCTGCTTCTGATTGTTGTTTCGTTTGGAGCATCCAGGAAGCCCCGACTCGAAGAGTCTTTCCTATGTTTCAGCTTTTCGGTCGTTCTATTGCAACGGACCGGTCCTCATTGGAAAACTTTTCTGTTTGCTCAATTCAAGTTGGACGTCCTTGCCTGCGTTCTTTCTGGCAGTGTTCTGTGCACTGCTCTCCCTCGAACGCAATCACTGGAGTGCTACATGGATGCATGTTTGGACTGCACCAACAGGTTGGTGTGGGTTTAGAAGGGGTGTTAAGAGCTGATCTATACTAACATCATACTCATAGTGTTATTTGTTTTCTCACAGCTTGGTGGTTTTTCCTGTTCCTTGCCCTTTCCATTGAACACTCGCTCTGCCTGTGAATTCTTATCAGACAGGGGGTTTTAGCAATTGGAAGGTCTGTTTCTGATAGAATATCTCCGTAGTAAAACACCAGCAATTGGGCTCAGATATCTACAGATTGGGACATCCTCCACACGTATCCTTTTAAGGTCTGACCTTCAACTTGTATCCTTTGGAAGTATAGGTGGGGGGTGTACCTACCCGAGGATTGGTTCATGACACTGATCACCTGTCTTTCCCCAAACTCGGCCTTCTCCTTAGACTGCTTCCTCTCATCCCAGCTGACTGGGACTGCTCTCGGATACTGCATTCTCTTGCCCTGAGGCTTCTCGAATCGTCTTCTACCCTGGTTTGCCTTTGTATTCTGAATGTGTGTGTTTGAACTGTTTGAACTAAAATCGGACTTGGCTCAGAGACCTTAATTTGGACCTTTTTCCCTGTGGATTTCAGACTTCCAGCCTTCTCCCTAGATTGCGCCCTCATGCCGTACGGGTCAGGCACCTCAGTGTTGTACAGACATTGTTGGAGTTCTTCCTGGCGCTATCGTTTGGGACACCTTGATCATTGGGCTTTCTGGCAGGAGCTCACCCAGTATGTTCTTCTTCTTCATCTTTACCAAAACAGGCAGGAGTTGGGTATTGTCTGAGGGAGGTGTTTGTTATCAGCATACAGTCACCTATGGGTACATTGCTATAATATTGTGTCTTTTCCCTTTACCTCTGCTGTTGCTCCTGCCTTTTCACCTGAACTGCTAGCCTGACGGTGGCCGTTTGGCCTTCTGCAGGCTGCGCTCTTGGGAGGAAAGTCTCCCTGTGAAAGGAGGCCCCAGTCTGCAGTCCTGACTGGGGTTACTAGAGGTGGATCCGATCCTGACAGGAACTCTTCTATCAACATGCTCAAACTGATTTTGACATTGTTGGAGAGTCAGAAGCAGGTGTCCGGTATGGCTGTTCTTTCCCTTGATGCTGAAAAGGAATTTGGTCGGATATAATGGGACTTCCTCTTTGCTTCACTGAAATGCCTTGGATTTGGGCCAGAGATGAGAAAATGGATATCACTGCTGTATTCTAGGACAAGGGCGTCAGTCAACACGAATGGTATGTGTTCAGAGAGCTCTAAATTGGGGTGTGGTACAAGACAGGGCTGCCCACTCTCACCTTTGTTATTTGTACTGGTGATGGAACCAATCACCATGATGATAAGATTAGACATGGAAATCCAGGGTGTCCAATTTGGCGAAGCACTAAAGTAAGTGTTGCTCTATGCCAATGACATGCTACGTGTGATACGGGAGCTAGATTCTTCACTGCCGGCCCTGATGAAAAGAATAGAGGACTTCATAATCTGCTCTGGGTGTAAAATCAATTGGGCAAAGTCTGAGGACATGCCGGCTTCTCCTTCATACGACAGCACATATGTAACCAAGTTTGGATTCCGCTGTTATTTGGAAAGGATTAGTTATTTGGGCATGTGGTTGGCATAGAAGGTTGGACTGATGATAGGTTAAAACATAAGGCACCTGATATCGGACCTGAAAATTGACCTGGCAAGGGTGGTCCGAGTTGAAACCGTCCTTTGGGGAAGGGTCAATGCAACAAAGATGACCCAGCACCTCGCATCAAATACATTCGATTCCATGTGATAATATCCCAGCAAGAATGTCGCCATACAAGAATGGTGCCGTTTTTGTCCGGTGATATTACCCCATGGAACATGCGGGGGGATGCCCGCAACCTCCATATTTTGTTAAAGGGTGTGAGGGACACCCCCGCAACCACTGTTCCCATTTACCCCATAAATAATCCCCATATAATATTACCTGATACCCTACAGTCAGAGTATTCTTCCCCTTCATGTGAAAAAAAGAGTTCGTTGGACGTAGAGAGACTGTTGCAGAGTTTGATATGAGAGCAAAAGCAGCCATGCCTGAAGCTATGGAAACTGCAACTCTCTTGTGAAAAGAGGGGACTGGGGGTTCCGGACTTTGCCCTGTACCATCTGGCTTTTTCTGCAATACATCTGACCCTATTCCTTGAGGAATAACCTAATGTTTGGGCTCGAGCAAAGTCGGACATGTCTACGCCGCTTGCTCCGAAGGCAGTCTTGATGACTGGGAATGCCAGAGGTAATGTTTCCTTCCCAGCGACTGAATTTTTGAGGAAGACTTGGAGCAAGCTGAAGGAGATGGTCAAGGGGAATAAAACGTTGCCACCTAAAACGTTGATCGGGATGAATACGAAGGAGCACTGGCTGCACTGATTTTTGGGTGGTGTAAAATGGATTGGTTACTTATTTGTGGATAAAAGATGGATCACATTTGCAATACTACCTATGATGAAAAACCTAAATGAGTGCACATATGGTGAATGCAGAAAACTGAGAACATCTATTAGAGAGGTGCAAATACGATGGACAGGATATCCTGAAAGAACGGCTGTTGAATCTTAAAGGGAAGGCTCACTTTGCATTCAATGTATACAAGCTTGTAATGCGCAGCAAGACATCCAATGAAACCCTGCTCAGGTCTTGGTCGGATCCAGTTGGCACAGAAATAACCAGAGTGAGATGGGAGAACCTGTTAGGAATGTGGCTATGACCTCATTAAATCTTGGGGAGAGAGTGTGACAAATACAAATTCTCAACAATGTCTACTGGATACAACCAAATTGTTTACAAGGGTTATGTGGGACTCGGATGCCTGTTGGGGTTGTGGTGACAGATTTGGTTGCGTCAAGCACATGATTTGGGAATGTAGTAAAGTAAGAACATTCTGGCTCAGAGTCACTGATATGATGAATAAGCCTTTGCAATCTAACCTGCCTTTCTGACAATAGTTTTGGGGGAGGATAGACTTTTGGAAGATCTGACATGACCACAAATATGTTTTTTTAGGGTCTCACTATCTGCAAAAAAATTCATATTGCAAGATTGGAAGAATGCCACCCTTGTGATCGGGCTAGGTGGAGGACCTCCGCGAAACGTTACTGCTTGACGAGTCATCATGTGTAAACAGAAAAATGTTACTCTGTACGAGGGGATTTGGGGGAGGGTTCTGGACCTGACATAATCATATATCATGTTCTGTTTTCCTGGCCTGTTTGTCCTGTTGTGATATATATACTGTAATACAAATGTGAATACAAAAAGAATCTTCCATTTGCTGAACTTTGTCCGTAAGATGCACCCTGTATCCTTCCACAGTGGCTGAGTAATTTAGCCTATTCCTAGTTGCCCCCTAAGTTGTAGAATTCCACTCCTACATCATCTCAGATTTATATATTTCACAGGGGAAGGGGAGTTAGTCTCTGCCTTTTAGTGCCATGTTAAATTCAAGTGCACCAAGTCATTATCAAGCAAATGAACATTCTGGAATCCTTATTGCTGGGGATTGTCAATGTTACAGGTGTTAGTAGTTAGTAACTAGAACTAGATTTATGTATCCAATAGATATAATCCATGATACCGGATTTACTCTGCAATAAACGGCAATCGGTTCATTCTAGACAGGACATGGCGAAACATGGGACCACTAAGTGATCAAGAAAAAGTGTATTAATTACCGGAACAATGTGGTCTAGCTACATCATATAGAATGACACATGCGTCACTGTGATCCATGCAATTATTCAGGAAGCTAGATGACATATTAACTTTATCTGTCGAAAAGTAGGTAAAGTATGGTCTAGTATTGGAATATCTAACTGACACACGTTTCACTCAGATTCCTGCACTGCTTCAGGGAGCTAGATAATATATTAACATTATCTGTTGACAAAGATGGTCTAGTTTTCCCAAATCTAATTGACACATGTTTCACTCAGATTCCTTCACTTTTTCAGGGAGCTAGATAATATATTTACGTTATCTGTTGACAAATATGGTCTAGTTTTCCCAAATCTAATTGACAAAGGTTTCACACAGATTCCTGCACTTCTTCGGGGTGCTAGACAGTACATTAACTTTATCTGTGGGAAAGTAGGAAAGGTGGGGCCTATTTTTCCAAAATCTAACTGAAACGCATTTCATGCTGATCCCTGCACTTCCTTCTTCAGTAAGCGTGGTAATATATTATCTTTCTGTGTCGGAAAGTTAGCAATTGCTTGGTGAGGTTTTTAGATAAACATTTGAAGGAATCTTTTTCTTCACAAAAAATGACACGTGTCAGATGCCCGGTTGCAACTAAGTATGTAATTATTTTTTTAAAGGTTGCAGGTGTACTGTATTGTATTGCATTGTATTTTGTTATTTATATAGCACTCTTTCCCCACTTGTGTGGCCTCAATGCGCTTTTTCCTTGGTTGAACGCCCTTGCTGGCCGTAGTCGATGTGGTTAGAGATTCTAGGGGATTAGCTTAGATGCGCGTGTGCATGTTGCCATTCTAAGACTTGGGTGGCTGGCGAGGCTCGACTAAGCAGCCCAGTAGCGGTCAGACACGTGGGTGGGTGCTCTTGTGGTTAGAGATAGATTTCTGTTGTTCAGAGAGTCTATGTGAGGCCAGATATACCGGGTGGTGGTCGCTGTATGCTAGTGGCAGATATGTTGTGGTACGTCAGGTGTTTCAGTCTGGACTGCTATGTGTGAAACTAGGCCGGGTGTGCTTAGCCGTAGACGTGTTCTATCGTGCATGGATGTTTGGCCATGCCTGCGGTCTATGTCCACGTTAGTGGTGTGAGCTATACGTACCTTAGGCTGCGAGAATTGCTTGTTTGTCCGGGTCTAGAATTGAGAGTCCTGTAGCGGTGGGCCTAGCTTACCTACTGAAGCTGGTACCAGGGTATGATAAGCAGACTAAACACAGCTAGCTAACAATGCAATTTGTGCACAAGAGTAAACACAGCAAACTAGTAGTGCAAGTTGTGCACAAGACTAAACACAGCAAACTAGTAGTGCAATTTGTGCACAAGACTAAACACAGCTAACTAGTAGTGCAATTTGTGCGCAAGACTAGACACAGCTAATTAGTTGTGCAATTTGTGCACACGACTAAACACAGCAAACTAGTAGTGCAATTTGTGCGCAAGACTAAACACAGCTAACTAGTAGTGTAATTTGTGTGCAAGACTAAACACTGCTAGATTTCAGAGTCCTGTATAGTGGGAGAGAGGCCTACACCTGACAGAGCAAATTGAGCACAAGACTAAACACAGCTAGATTTATTAATTAATGCATCCAAGATTTTCTAAGCTCAAACTGCCATTAAATTGAGCACTTGCAACAACTACTATTCACAGTGGTGGGATGAAGCAGTGAAACGTGTGGTAAGAAGTGGTATGCACTATACATGGGCATATTATTACTTTTAATATTGTTACAGACATCTTCAGAGTTTCAAGCTGTAAAGAAAGAGATCACTGCATGAAGTGAAATTAGGAATAACACGTTACGCCCAAAATCTGCATTAATATGTCTGAATGGATCTAATAATCATAATTTTGAATTTTTACATCGTTTTATATCCCAAATTCCTCACTTTACAAAAAGCATTACTATCACCGTATTTGATGGCATTCAATGTATCAACTCAGAGGGGGGCTCTGGTACCCAAACCTGTGACTTCACGTTGAAGACAGACCTCCTAAGCAAGGTCCTAGCCCACCGAGCTATCTTACCTTGTAGATCTTTCAGAACACCATGGATAATGTTACATCCCCGAAATTAATGATGTAGAAGACTCAGTAAAGTATGTGTCCTTCCAGCACTAGGTGATCATAGTTAAAGGGGAGGTTCAACGAATGTGTTCTTGTTTTGTGCATCTTTGGGTTCCCCTTGGCCATTTTTACAGGACATTGTTATAAGTGCAGGCTGATAGAGATGCTTAAAATGACAAAAGTTAATTTTGGGGTACACATTATGTGCGGGAGTTTGAGCCAAGTGCTTGTCAATATACCTGTTATAGTGGGCGAGTGAGTGAGTGAGTGAGTGAGTGAGTGAGCGAGTGAACACATTTGTGGGGTGCTATTGGCTATAAAGAGAAAACATCTATGTGCTTTGCAGGACAACTATTGTTTGTGTTTCTGCCCTTTTCCCATTAGTACATATCATGTAACTTCCTATGTCTTTTGGAGATGGTTACCTCAAGTCGTTGAAGAACTGTCATCCTGACTATCCACATCAGCAACGTCAAACACTTCTCCCACGGCTGAGCTGTTCACGCCATCTGCCCATGCTTCCGCAGCAGGAGACGTTGTCAGGCCTTATCCAAACTTGGCAGGTTTTCTCAGGTTTGGCAGTTTGATAATATCAAAGGCATGGAGAGGAGTGCCATGGTTGGACATACAGGTGAGGACGTGATCCAATCCCTCAACCCACACACACGGATACCATTTGGTCTTGAGGAGCCTCTCAATCTGGTTCAGCCCACGAAAAAAGCCACAAAAAATGCAGTGAAACTGCCACTGGGGTGAATTTTCCCAGAATCGTCTTCTCTCCCATTTTCAACATCTCTGTAGTCTCTGTGTCTCTATCACCTCCATCTGTCTTTCATTGCTTCGTCTGTTTCTCTCTCACCCTCTCTCTCTCCCTCTCCCTCTCTCTCTCTCTCTCTCTCTCTCTCTGTCTCATTCTGTATTTCTTTACTCAGTGTATATTTTTTTCATGGTCCTGCATGTTCACCTCTAGTCCCCCCACCGCTGCCTGTATGTGCTACTCTCCTCATTAGACAAGATGAATAGTGTCCTCATGTGTCGGACACTCCCTTCCCCTGCATACCAATGTCAGTCAATAGTTAAGGATTTACGTTGATATATAATGCACTTTTCCCTGAGCTATATTTAGTGCTTAATTTGTGGGGGTGTTTGCCAGGGCTCGGCCCTGGCACTTACTTCTGAGCCCTGGCACTTATTGCCTCAGACTCAGTTTGATTATGTTAAATGTTAAATGTTAAATGTATTTGTACCGTGCACCGTCACCAAACGGAGTTGGTCCCCAGGTGCTCTGGCGGATCTGTAAACGACAAGGTGGGATGTGTTAGTAAGGTGAAGAGGGAGTAGGATAGTGAGAGGAATGGTGTTCTGTTGGCACCTTCAACTCGGTATACACCAGGTGCTGAGCTTTGGTGCAAGCATTGGATCGGTGTCAGTCCGCGTGTGCTATTGGTGCGGCTTATGTGTTGTTGCAGTGTTGTGAAGTGCGTGCGGCTTGTTGTGCAAGAAGTGGTTGTGTGAGTTTTTTGAGTGGGAGAAGTATGCAGAGAGTTTGATCTTACATTGGTTAGTGGGTTACCTGACATTTAACATGCTAACATTCACAGTTCCGTCCAAGTGTAGCACTTGCTGTCCCTCACAATTCCGTCCAAGCGTGGCCCTGCTAACCTTCACAATCCCATCTAGATGTGGCACAGGCTAGTGTTCACAATTCTAAGTGTGGCACATGCTAACATTCATGTTTCGCCTAAGTGCAGGCATGCTAACATTATGATGTGGTGTTTTGGCAACTTTGGTATTGTATCTGCCAGTCACATAATAAACACCTATGGAATCAGAGTAAAATGTAAGGCGCAATTGTGTTTAAAGGCACACAAACATTTGTCTCATGTCAAGACACAAATAAGATGTCCTTTTATGTGTATGCTGAATCACACATCTGCCGTAGAGACTGTGTACATCTGTCAACCACACGAAACCAGTGGGAGTTGCATCTTTAACTCCAGATATGATGACAGCATGGGGTGCAGCCGTGGGTAGTGGCAACAGTGGGCTGGGTACTGCCCATCCTGATGTATCATGGGCATGTTAGAAAATCTTTGAGCCCCAGCACTTATTATTTTACAAAATGAAGCACTGGAGGTATTCATGCTGTCAATGACGCAGAAATTCATTTATATGTTCATTTTTAATACCCAACAAATCAAAAAATAGTAATGAGCGCTACATGTGTTGCATATACAATCGCCTGGCTGACTGCAGTCACATTACTGTAAGCACTTGAACTTTCACAATTGGAAGGAACATTGCCCATGAATCTTCTTCACCATGCCATCAGCCAGGTGATTGTAAATGGAACATGAGTGCACTACTCATATATTATTTACTATAGAAATTGATCAATAATTATTAGTGTAAGACAATTGTTATATTCTTTGCTTGTTCCTTACTATAACGCATGAAGTTTGAAGAGTGACACATATATTTTCAAAGAATGGTGCTCCTGATGAAGGGTTGATCCCGAAACGTGCAGAGCTCATTACTATTTTATGTTTTGTCTGGTATTGAAAAATCATATATAAATCACTATCTGTGTCATTGAGATTGTCCATATAGCTCAGCAAAATGAGCATTATATTCTGACGAATTTCCTTAACTATTGACTGACATCGCTCAGTGTTTATGGTGTGCAGTGGACGGGAGTGTCCGGCACATAAGGACACTGATCTTCTTGTTTAATACAGTGGCAGCTACTTGTGCCAGAGCTGGCATTTCTCCCCCAGTACCCAAAGCTTTTCTTCATTTTGTTTACAATACTTTAAACAGGCCTTAACCTTTGGTGTGCGTTCCAGAGACCACATTGGCCGTGAGCCTCCTTGTCTGCATTTCTTGACTCCATGCTGGACCAGCTTTTCCCCGAGTCTCTATTTCCTTTGCTTTTGCCTGTCTGCCATGTAGTCCCCTGTTTGTCTTCACTCCCTTTCCATTCGGCTTGCTCTCTGTCGCTCTTCTGCCACCTGCCCCGGATCCTTCTTCCTACATCTCTCTGGTTTCCTCTGCTGTTTCCTAAATGGAGATAAAATGAATTAAGGCCTTTCTGGCTCTTCAGTCCACCACTCTCTTGTCTGTCAGTTGAACTCTTCTTTGCCCAGTCCTTGCCATTCCCAGTCTGTCCTGACTCCCATTTCTCCTGTTTCATTTGGCAATAACTATTTATTTATTGTATTTGTTGTTAGCGCCCAGACCCGGAGGTATCACGGCGCTAAGAAATCAGTACAGAGTGAGTTACAGTATGATAAGAACAGCAAGGTTACATTTCTACATAGATAGTCATGATCATACGTGCAGACTAGGAGTTACATGTATTTGTTATACTGTGCTGTATACACAAGTTCCCTTCTGTTGGACTGTCATACTCTTGTCTTCCTTTACTCAATGCATGTGTCTATGATGTATGCTTTTACCGGTGTATATCCGAAGGCCGCCAGGATAAGGTTGGGATGCAAAACACTGCCAGCAGGACATTGTCACTTCAGCCGCCTCACATGCAGGAAGAGGACCCGCTACAGTTAATGCACTGGTACGGGTGGGCAGATAAGTGGGTCTGGGGGGGGGGGAATGGCAGGGGTGAGATTTCAGGAGATGGTTGGGAGAAGATGACATGGGGAACTTGCAGTGCTAACATGGGGAGCAGAGGCAAATCCAGACATTCCGGAGCAGCTAATTTGGCACTAGCCGTTTCGGCGCAACACCATCAGTGCAGCTCCCACTCACGTGCATCCTTTTAGGCGAAG
Source organism: Ambystoma mexicanum (assembly GCF_040938575.1). NCBI lineage: Eukaryota > Metazoa > Chordata > Amphibia > Caudata > Ambystomatidae > Ambystoma > Ambystoma mexicanum. Next base: position 161,697,981 of record NC_090938.1, on the reverse strand, counting down.
GGAGCACCAGTGTCTTAGTTGGGCATAGGAGAATCTGTCCGTCTCTGCTAGCTGAAAGGAGGATTTACATTGTTCGTAGTTAAGGGGGGAGTCTCCTGCGAAGAGCTGTCCCAGCGATTCAAGGCCTCCTGCGACCCAGTTCCTGAAGTTCGCTGAATGAGCTCCTGGGGAGAAGGCCGGGTTGTGGAAGATTGGGCAGAGCACGTTCAGGTCGCTTGGGATCCCTCTGTATATGCGGGCCCACTCCCATGCCTTTATCGAGTTTTTCGTGGCCATCAGCACATCTGGCCAACTCCGGGGCAAGGCGTTGGGGAGGAACTGGAGGAAGCGAAGAGGCAGGGGTAGGCGAGATTGTTCGATGTCCACCCACTTTGGGCAACCTGAGGCCAGTCCCCATGCCTGGAGGTGGGCCAGCTCCGCTGCAATATGGTACTTGCGGAGGTCCGGGACCCCCAGCCCTCCCAGTCTAGTGCTGGCCATCATCGTTTTCCGGGGAATCCTCGCTTTCTTGCCCTTCCATATAAAGTCAATCATTTTCCGTTGAAGCTTCATGATGGGGGGAAGGGGGATCGAGATGGGAAGGGAAGCACAGGCGTATAGGAAGCGGGAAGGAGGTTCATTTTGCAAGTCGTTATACGGCCCAGCAGGGAGATTTCCTGCGACCACCAGCGCGTGAGGTCCTTCTCCAATTCCTCGAAGAGCGGGGGGAAGTTGGCCTGGTAGACTTTTGTTGGCTGTTCCGGGATCCGGACCCCCAGGTATGGGATTGCTTGGGTGCTCCATTGGAATGGGCTTTGCTTCTCCAGGGCGATCCTATCGTCCGGGCTCAGGCCCACACCGAGGGCTGTTGATTTTGAGAAGTTGATGGGGAATCCCGCTACCTCGTCGAAGCTACGGAGCTCCACCAGAGCTGCCCTCGGGGAGGATTGGATGTTTGTGACGGTTAGCAAGATGTCGTCCGTGTAGAGGGCGATCTTGTGCTGGGTGGCGCCTATCTTCGGGCCGCTTATCAGTTGGTTTGTCTGCACCCGTTGGGCCAACGGTTCCATGACCAGGGCGAAAAGCAGGGGGGACAGGGGGCATCCCTGCCCATTCCGCAGGTAGGAAGGATAGGGTCCGACAGGCGGCCGTTAACTCTGAGCCGGGAGCTTGATAATTTGCCAAGACGATTTTCCTGAAGATTGGGCCAAAGCTAAAGGCTTCAAGGGTAAGAGTAAGAAATGGCCAGTCCACCTTATCGAAGGCCTTGGTCGCGTCCATGGCAAGTAAGGCCAGCTTCTGGGAATTTCTTGTGGTCACCTCTATGAGGTTTAGAGCCCTGTGAATGTTATCTTTCGTGGACCGGTAGTTGATAAAGCCGGTTTGGTCGGGGTCCATGATGTTCGGTAGGACTGGAGCCAGGCGGTTTGCCAAGATCTTTGAATAAATATTGGCGTCCAAATTGAGCAGAGAAATCGGTCTGTACGAGCTGTTCTCAAGGGGGTCCTTTCCGGGCTTTAAAGCGAGGACAGTGATGGATTCCTGCATGGACGGAGTGATCGTTCCGGTAGTCGCAAATGAATTGAAGAGGCGGGCCAAGGGAGCCACCAATTGGGGATGAAAGAGTTTATAAAACCGGGTGGTGAAGCCGTCCGGGCCGGGGACCCTAGGCTTCAAACTCTTTGAAGCCTCTTCCACCTCCTCCTCCATGATAGGCGTTTTCAGCTCCTGGCTAACCTCCGGGGTAAGGCATGGAAGGGCCGCCTTACGGATGTATGCGCGCTGCGCTTCCAAGTCCCTCGGGACCGCTGTCATAATCTCGGATTGATGGGCAGCGGCTAGCCGAATTTTCTCTTGGTCTGCATAGTGAACCGACCACGAAGCCCCAGGATGGATTTCCGTGTCTTCTCCCTAGCTAGCTTGCTGACCAGGAGCTTGTTGACTTTGTTATTGTGGACATAGTACCATTGTTTGGTCCTAGCAAGCAGGTTCGCAGTGGTGTCGGCGTGGAGAGCCTCCAGCCTCTTCCTCGCCATTTGCAAGGCTTTGTAGGATTTCGGGGACCAGCCCTTCCGCTTGTGGACCGCTTCGGCTGCACAAACCTCGGCCTCCAGGGCGTCCCGGGTCACCTTCTTCTGTTTGTGAAACGCAGCGCCTTGGGCGATCAGTTCCCCTCTGAGCACCGCCTTCATGGCCTCCCAGGTGTTGGCGGGGGACATGTCTTTGTTACGGTTCTCAGTAAAGAAGTTTTTGATTGTCCTGGCGATCGCATCTCTCACCGTCATGTCCCCCAGGATAGGGTCATACAAGGTCCATTGGTGACGTGGAGGGGGATCCGGGTCGAGGACTCGGAGGGAGAGCGAGACCGGGGCATGGTCCGAGAGGATCCGGGGGCCGATCGTGATGTCATCCGTGAAGGCCAGGATCTGGGGTGAGGCCAACAGCAAGTCGATTCTGGAGAAAGTGCGATGTACATATGAGTAAAAGATGAAGTCCTTCTCCTCCGGGTACAACACTCTCCAGGTGTCGACGACATCAAGCGTGCGAAACAAGTGGAGCAGGGCCAGGGCTAGCTTCTGATCCCTGGAGGTTGGGGGTGAGATCTGTCTTTAAGGGGGTCCAGGCCCCGTTGAAATCACCCCCGATGACAAGTTGTCCCTCAGTGAACGGGAGGAGGATCTCTTCCAGGTCCTGGTAAAATCCTTCTTGGAACTCATTCGGGGCATATGCTGAGACGAGTGTGTAGAGTTGGCCCATAATGAAGCATTTGACAGCCACAAAGCGACCCTCTCGGCATCGCAGGACGTCGAGGACCTGGGGGTTCAAGCCCGCAGCCAGAAGGATAGTGGTGCCACCCTTTTTGGTGCCATTGGACGCTAAGAATTGCGTGGGGAAGAGCCTGCTTCGGAGGCGGGAAAAGTCAGCTGGAATTAGGTGTGTTTCCTGAAGGAAAGCGATTGAGGTTCCGTCGGATTGCAGCCTGTGCAGGATGGATTTTATCTTCGGGGGGGAGTTGAGGCCCCTAACGTTTAAAGTGGTGAGTTTCAGTTTCTGGTGTGGGGGCTGGCTGTCTGAGGTCATTTGCCTTGGGGGGGGGAATGGGAGGGGTCTAGGTTAGCCATAGCTGCGATGTGTCAGCGGAGTTAGAGCTCCTGTGGCTGATGGTTTTTTAACAATAGTCTCCAACGGGAGTTCCAAACTTCCAACTTCGGCCTCCAACGGGAGGACCTAACTGTGGCCGGGGGGCCGATTGAGAACTGTCGGCGGGTCCCCCGGGCGTCCCAGGTCGGCAACGGGCGACCTGGGCGACATGGTCGAAGGTTTCTCCAAGGGTAATACGATGACATCCACCTTGGAGGAGGGTGTAGGCCGCATGGGGTCCATGGCAATCTTAAGAGAATACCGCTAGTCTCAGTGCTGTGTGGTCCTTAAGGGAAGCGTGGGCCGTCATCTGGGTTTGCGGGATCTCTGCACTCGTGACCAGGGGGTCCGTTTCGGCTTGGGGGAGCCAGGCTCCAGGGCCGGGTCCGACCAAGGCGGGAGAGAGGGCCCCGCGCCCTCGGGGGAGCCCAGTCGTAGAATGGAGGCCGCATCCTCTAGTTGACTGATGGTGCGAGGAGTGCCTTTATATGAAAATTGTAGCACCGTAGGAAACAGCCATCTGTAACGCACCTGCTGGTCTCTGAGAAAAAGGGTCAGAGGATGGAGCATTCTGCGTTTTTGAAGGGTTAGGGGGGATAGATCTTGGAAGATTTGAAGTGGGGATCCCTGGAAGAAGAGTTCGTCCTATGAGCGGCCTATCGCAGCGATGGCCTCCTTAGTGGTGAAGAAGTGAACTCTCGTGATGACATCTGGGGGAGAGTCTGTGTCAGGTCCCCGCCGAGGGCGCATTCGATGGGTGCTGTCAAGTAGGAGTTGTGTTTCATCTAATTCCGGCAGTAGAGATTGAAAGAGGGTGCTGACATATTCGGGAAGTTCCTTGTCCGGGATTGATGAGGGGACCCCTCGGATCCGTAGGTTATTGCACCGGGAGCGGTTTTCCGTATCCTCTTGCTTAAATTTGAGGATTTTAGTTCTATCCATTAGTGCTTGGATGTTGCGTTGCATCTCCGTCATCGAGTTGGAATGGTCCACTGCCAGTTCCTCAACCTCCACTATTTGGTGTTCAACGTTGTCGATCCGTTGTTCGGTTTGATCCAACTTGGCTGTGAGTTCCGTCATGCAGTTCCGGAATTCCTCTTTAATGTCTGACATAAAGACCTGGAGGTCTTCCTTGGTGGCAAGCGTGCCCTTCACATCAGAGGCCCTCTGGGGAGTTAGATTCGGGGGGTCGGATTTCTTCGCCTTCTCCGGAGAGGCCTGCAGCATGGTGGCAATGTCGGTGCCCCTCGATGATTTCACCACCTTGGTCATGGTTTTGGGGGAGAAGCGATGGGTCCTGAGAGTTGGTCCGGAGGGGGGGGGATATGCTCACTGCCAGGGGCCCCAGGGCCTAAGGTGGCGATAGCAAGGAATAGAGTGGGCCAGGGCGCCCCAGGAGGTTTCTCAAGGAGGAGGGGCAGGAGTGCCTTCGCGGGATATTAATAGTGTCGTGATGAGAAGCCACACAGGGAGAGAAGCCAGGATCCAAGGAAATGGGGTGGAGGTGGTACCGCTCCGCTGGTGCGTGGTGATGGTGGGCAGGGGCGCCCCAGGAAGCTGCAGGAGCACCAGGACCACCGCTGTGGAAGCAGACCACGATCAATGGGAGGTGGGGGGAGCGATCCGGTAAGCCTCAGGGATGGTGGCGGGCCTCCAGGCAAGCCCCCCGGGAGAAGCCAATCGTGGGTGCAAGTGGGGAGGCCCCCACAGGCTCAGGGACCGGAGGGACAGAGCCCACTTCACTCAATGGGGCCAGAGGCGCTCACCTGGAGTGTGGCGCGCCGATCCCACTGGAGATAGTGGCAGGGGAGCCCTCCTCCAGAAGGGCTCCCTGTGGCTTTAGGCACATCGGTTCCACCGGCTCAGGGCGGGGGATCCGCCGGAGCTTGAAATGCTTAATGGGGCTAGCAGCGCCCGCCTGGATAGTAGAGCACCGAATGCGCTGGAGGTGGTGGCTGGGGGGCCCTCCTCCAGCAGGGCCGCCTGTGGCTGCAGGTACCACCGGTTTAGGGTGCCGGATGCTGAGCGGTGGGTCCTCCGGAGCTCGTCTTGCGGGGGAGGCCCCCTGGGTGAAGCGGCAGTGGGCCGCTGGGAGCCCCTGCGTCAACAGGCCCAAGCGAGGGGGGAGGATGTAGGGCTGCAGCTGTCAACGTTGGAATGGGGGGAGTCCAAACGGTCGCCGGACCCGACAGTCTCAATCGAGGACCCTATGCAGATGAGGGGGAGGGATGGGGGAGACGGCAGGCACTACAAGGGTAGTGCTGTTGCATGTTGGAGCCAAACCGCCCACCCCCGCATCGGGCAGGAGAGCACCAGCGGGCCGCGGCAGTGAAGAGCCCTGGTCGCGGCCGCCATCTTGAATCGCGGCGGGGAACACCGTGGCGAAGTTCCTAAGCCGCGTTTTCAGCTGCTCTGCCGCGTTAAGGGCCAGGGATGCAGCCACGGGCGCAGGAGACGTTCCGCTGCAGATCCCTGCCAGGAGGCCGTTACACCATAGTGGGAACCGGCGAAAGATCAGTCAGAGCCGCGGACCCCAACTGAGGCCATCAATGGAGCAGCCTCATCCACGACCGGGAAATGTGTTTATGGCCATTGTCACCAAGAGGTGCAAATGATGGCTGATTACAAAGGGAAGGGGTGCATAAATCTGAGTGCCATGTGAAACAAAGCTGCGGCTGTGATAGTTTCAGTCTCACTGTGTTTCTTTAGATTTATTTTGGTTATCATTATTTTGCATGCTGGTAATTGTAGGCTTTCAATCACAGTTGGGAAATTAAAGCTACAGCTGTAATCGTGTGTGCGAATAGGAAAAAGAGATCCATGTGAATCTCAGCTTGCAAGAAAAAAGGTACATCCAGCAGTACGTGTTGCTGTTTATGGCAAACGTGGGAATACATTTTCTCTTTTTGAAGATATTGAGTTCTTTGTTTTAAGGCAGTGATTAATTAACCTTTTATAATGTGCTTAATACCGGAGACCAGTCTTTAAGCGTGGGACCAGGATTCAAACCTGTGTCGCTCAGCATTTTCTTGTTTCCAAGACAAATATGCTGCTCCTGAGCTATCCTCCTGTCCTGGTCTGGAAGTACCCAATTTTATTAAAGGTTAAGATGGAACTTACTGTGATATGGAGCAGCCCACTTCTGTGCTTGTCCCGATAAAGGAATTCAAGCGATAACGTCAGTTTTAGATGTAAGTAAATTTAGAAAACTACTGGCTGTACTGCATTCTAGTGCTTGTTCACTTATATGTATAAAACTATATATGAATCTAAAATGACATGTACTATCAATGTCAGAACTTCAAAAACATGATTTGAGATTCTGTATCAGCCTATGGTTTACAAAACAAGAGTACAAATGTGAAAAGTGAGCAGTGGTTTGTATGTATATATTTTGCTATATATATGATTAATATATGCTATGCTATGTTAAAGGATATTTATATTGTGCACTATCACCGCCGGAGTGGTCCCCTGGCACTCTGGCAGATCTGAAAAGCAAGAGGGTAGGGTAAGTTAATAGGACGGAACGGAAAAAGGCGCAAGAGAGCTAAGAGTGCGGTTGGCAGCTTCAGTTCGGTTCAAACCATTCGCTGAGCGTGGGTGTGATTGTTCGGTCGGTTGTTGTCATGTGCTGTGGTTCGAGGCTATGTGTGGTTTGTTTCTTTGTGGTGTAGTGAAGTGCGTGCGGTTTGTTGTGCAGTATAGGTATGGTTGTGTTTTGTGTAGAGTTTTTGAGGTGTGAGCAGAGGTATGAGTTCTTTATTGGGTTGCTTAGTGGTTGCACTCCATTGTACCGCCTTTGCTTTGGCTACCTGTGGTAAGTGTGCCTGCGAGTGTTGCATATTGTGGTGTGTTGGAGGGGTCTCCCTCCTATATTCTGTACCGGGTGTTGTGTTGTCTGCAGGGCTATTTAATGGTGCTGACTCCTCCACCCTCCCCCCGTGTTCAGGCTAATGGATGTCTACACCACTTTGGCCCCTAGCATATCCTGGTGTGCAGCCACCATCTCCTCCCTGGGGTCCTTGAGGGGGGGTCTTCTTCCCTGTGCCCTTGAGCTTCCTGGGTCCCATGGTTTATCTGTTCAGTCGCCATTCTTTCCCCTTCAACTCTGTAGTTGAACCTAGGTTGCTCCCATATCTCTCGTTAGCCTCCGAGTGGGCCTTCCATGGGAATGGGTGCCCCTGAGTCTCCCGCACACTTGAAGGTCTCTCCACCTCTCTGCACTTGTCGTGGTACAGTACAATCTATTACAGGTTTTTAGGAGTTTTCTGAATTTTAGATGGTCTGTCATGTTTTGTATTTCTCTCGGGAGGGAGTTCCACATTTCTGCAACTAGGCAAGAAAATGCTGATCCCCCACGTTTTTCCTTGTCTATGGTTTAGGTTCCAGGCGGATGTCGTTGCTGGATCCGAGTGTTCTGGTCGGCTGGTAATTGGTGATTTTCTTTTGTAGGAATTCTGCTCCTTGGCCGTGGATTGCTCTGTGTGTTATGCACATTGTTTTGAATGTGATTTGTTATTTGACTGGCAGCCAGTGTAGCATCATTAGCGCAGAAGTGATGTGGTCTCTCTGTGAGAGTTTGAGAAGTCTAGCTGCTGCATTCTGTATACGTTGCATATAGCTTTAACCAAGTTACTAAGTTACAGAGCATTGTACAAACAAGGTGGTGAATACAGGGAGAGTACTTTGAAGAGAGCCATGGCATGGGCGATCAATTAATAGGGTTGATCCCCCTTGGCCATATACACAAACCATGGGATCTACCGAGATCTGTGGGGAACCTGTATGGAGAAGTTCAGGTTCTGGCAGGGAATTTTCAGTCTTTCAATCCTGGGTTGGAATGGAGCAAGTTGTGAGTCCTGTTTTTGCCAAAAATGTGGGAAAACACCACAAAATGTACAAGTAATTCTCTAACACATGGAAAATGCCAATAGATTCCTGGTCATCAACAGTACGTGGGATATGCTGGAACTCTGTGGCATTGCTACTGTAAAACATATGTTGATACCAATCCAAATAGTATTCCATAATTGTCATTGTAAACCATTTTTGAGATGCTGGAGCCTTTAATATGTCAGAGCAGCTGCACATGCAAGCCAGACATGGCCCATTGGTCATGGACCAGAATGACCTGCATGATTCCTGCAGTGAGAGGCAGTGATCCAGTGTGTTGTTCTTTGGGACACTGCCTCCTTCATAAATGGGAGATTAGTGGCAAGTCACCAACCATTGTGATAAAGTCACCACTCATTATAACCATACTCAATTTGCTCAAAATGGTGATATAGCAATTTATATATTGTCTGGTTGGGTTGTTATTTCATTTGTGCGCATTTCAAGTCATCACTATAAAAAAAAGCATTGTTATTTTAGCCCTATGATTTACACTTTTATGGCATATAACCTGATCACACAGTTTCCACATGTACATGTTTTCAATCTTGACAATTAATTTGAAACAAAATATTTTAAGGGCAGTCAACAATGTAGGCTTTGGCTTACATTTCATTGTGGAATTCTATGACCTGGCATGTGAGCACTTAGCATTAACTGGGGATATGCTGAACTGTCAGTGGAGATTTTTGTTTGACAAAGCAGAACGTGATATATGCTGAAAACACATTGATTGAAATACTCTTCAGATTGTTTTTGCATGTGCAGCCCCAAAATAATACACACAAACAATCATGGATACTGATTGGTATTCCAATATTCAACCTTAAGTGGTAGTTAAAGTCACTGGTTGTCACACATATAAACACTTTTAGGAACCAATTGTATACACGTGGTAGTTACTCTATATATCCATTGAATGTGTTACCTACCGGTCCCTAATAGAAGAACACCCTTTCCCTGTGTGGGGTGCCTATCCCTAGGAGAGGGGTGATGCACCGCCTATCTAAGAGGGATAGAGAGGAGAGTTGTCCCTAAGTCTACAATGTTTTTCACTATCTGTGATTCTTGATGACAAGAATGCAATGGCCCTCATTACGACCCTGGCGGTAAGTATCGGTCATTACCGGCATGGCACAAATAACGTGTCAGTGCTGGCAAGAGATCGCTAAAAGCGGCACATTACGAGTCCTCGGGCACGAGCATTGCGCCATGCCGGTAATGAAATCACTGCCATGCCGCTAAAGGGCAAAAAATTCCACTTACCGGCATCGTATGCAGTGCAAATAGCACCTCCGGCACCCTATCTATTGACATTAGCGGTCACCGCTAATAGCGGGAACCGCAGATAGCGGGAACCGCTATTAGCGGTGCCCGTACATAAGCGGATCCGGAAGTAGCGTCATCGCAGAGGAACGGGAAAGAGCACGGCGACCATCTTTAAAAACACAATCCATTGCCATCCTCTGTAACCAGGAGACATCTGACCCCCAGAACTCCCACACACCTCCACCACCACCCCTTTGACATCAGGATGCCAAAAGTTGTAAAGAAAAGCAGAGATCGGCTGCGCCAGGAGCGCTTCTCAAGAGAAGAGCTGACCATGTTGACAGAAACCCTCCCGGAACATGCAGACGTCGTGTTTGCAACTGTGATGGACCGACCGGCGCTGCTGAGGAAAAAGGAGATTTGGGCTATGGTCGCCTGGTGGGTCAGTGCTGTCGGTACTACACCCCGCACCCCAAAACAATGACGCAAGCGGTGGGATGATCTACGTCTCCGCGTGAGGAGCATACTGACGGCAAACCGGAATATCGGGATGGCGACAGGCGGAGGTGCTGAGTCGCCCCTCAAACTCCTGCCATAGGAGGAGATATGTGCCTCCACCATAGGCACGGAGTGCATAGAGGGGGTTGGGGACATGGAGAGAGGAGCCCTGTCATGAGCCGATGCAGGTAGGTCTCTCAAGTCTAACTATGCCAATACCACCACAATGATGTCCAGATGAATGGGAAGTGCAATGATGCATACCAGGGTCCACCAGACACATAAGCACAAGACTGCCTACAGGCATTGCTGAGCATCACCTTCTCCACATGCATAATGCACCCCATTGATGTAGCTACCCACATGCCTCCATTCATCCCTCACCCAAGATTGAGATTACCTGTATGTCACTGCCTCCAATGTGACTCATCCACCAGTCAAAATCAATGCAGCCATCACAATGCATGCTCAATGCCCGTAGACCCATCACTAACCCTCTCCCTCGTTTGGTCCACCCCAGGCTCACAATCAGACAACGCCGATGACGACACCGGTGTCACCCCAGCTAAGAAGGCCAGGGCCGAAGAGGGACAAGACCGGCCTTCCACTTCAAGGGGAATAAGGAAACCATAAAGAAAGGAAATGGCCAAGAGCACACCACAGGCCACGGCACCAATGTGCTCCACGTCCACCACTTTGGCACCACCAACATCCAGCATTTGCCAAGTGTTGTCCGCCTAAGGTACTGCATCGGCTGAAAGCAGCACCATTGGAGAAACAGCTGCCACTGCAGCAATCTCGGACGATGAGAAAGGGGATGTGCTGCATGTTGACACTCCCCCCAATGGCCCCCTACATTCCCCCCACCTGTCCCCATGCAACCTGCCCGACAACACCATACACGGGCCATCTCCAGCAAACGCGTGGCCAGTTACTCCCAGCCCAACCACACCTGTGCAGGAGGGTAACAGTATAATGGACACCCCTCAACCATCAACCACAGCCCAAAACACCCAAGAGGGGATGCAGGAAATAATAATGCACCAACAACAACTAACTGGCATGTTGACACAACATATCACAGAATGTGGTAGTGCTAGGGAGGATATGCGTGATTGTGCTGCTTCCCTGAGGTCTGCTATTGAGTCCAGTTCAAAGGACATATGTGCTGAACTGGCCGCTGTGCGGCACAAACTGTCCGACTTGGTTCAAGCAATGCGGGACATGCGTCCATCTGAGCAACCGAGTTCTTCCTCGGCTGCCAGTTCCACCAGGACCAGCTCCGCGTGCAGGTCGGGCAGGAACCTGCGGCGATCAGACAGGGGTGCACCGGGTGCCGGGAGAGGGGGATGCCAGTAGGCACAGCCTTGTGTACTCGTGCTACATGGTCCACTTATGCACAGTCCTGCACACCATGTGTTGGGGAGTAGAGGGGGGAGGGGGGAGCGGGTGTGTTGGGGAGTAGAGGGGGGAGGAGGGAGGGGGAAGTGGGTGTGTTGGGGAGTAGAGGGGCAGGGGGAGTGGGTGTGTTGGGGAGTTGAGGGGGGATGGGGAGTGGGTGTGTTGGGGAGTTGAGGGGGGAGGGGGAGTGGGTGTGTGGGGTGGAGGGCTTGTTCACTTTGTAATATATCTTTAATACACATTTTGGTTACTCATAATTCACATGTGTGGACATTGCTTATTGCGTATGTGTGCTTTATTGGTTAACAGTATACAGTGTCCATGTCCCTGACACACCCAGTGCCCGAGTGCCATCTCCATGTAACACCCCCCCGTCCATGTGTGCTAGAAAAATTGGTTGATCAGAGTCTGACGCATGGCACGACCCTCCTGTGCATCGCTTCCTCCCTGAGGTGCTGCCCCATCCCCACCATCCTCATCCTCTTCGTCAGATGGTTGCAGTTCAGCGTCAGGGGGCACGGGCACATTCTGTCTGATGCACATATTGTGTAGCATGACACATGCCATGACGATCTTAGCCACCTTCTCATGGCGGTACAGGAGTGCCCCACCAGACCTGCTGAGGCAGCAAAACCGTGCCTTCAAAAGGCCAAATGCCTGCTCAATCACCACACGGGTTCGTATATGGGCACGATTATAGTCCTCCTCGTGCCTGTTCTGTGGGTTCCGGACTGGGGTAAGGAGCCACCTCTTCAAAGGATAGCCTGCATCACCTGCATGTGGGCAACAATGTATGTGTATGTTATCACATCATATTTGAGCTCATTAAGTGACATCACGGCATGCATTAATTTCTTAATTTCAACCCCATTTCCATCCATGAATGGAGACACACGATGTGACTGCTATGTGTGTATTCCTCTTGTGGACTGGTTTGCATTCCATCAACTAGTGGGTGCAGGGGGGTCCAGTTCCTTGTGAGTTCCCATGCACTGTGTTAGTCCACAGCGGTTGTTTCTGTGATCTGGCAGATGTCCAGTGATTTGTATGCTTTCATCCTGGCACCGTTGCTGTCAGCCTCATGATGATCTCACTACGCACAAAAAATGGTGTCATGCAATTCATTTGGGCCTCTGTGTCAGTGTAGTGGTGTATTGATGTGTTTGACCCTCATGTGACTCCTTTGTACACAGTAATGGGGGACTGTCCTTTCAGTTGATGGTATTTGGTGCTGTGTATTGGCCATAGTAATTGCTTGTAGCTGCATTGTGTTGAGGGGGATACGGTCTGATTAGGTGCAATGCACATGCAGATGGCTGTGGAATGGTTGTGACACTGCTTCATTTACATGGTAGGGCTGCTTACATCTTGCATTATGTGGTCAGGTGTCAGCTCCAGTCTGGGCTGCTTTGGGGTATGAGCATGCTCCATTCCCTCTGGCACTCGCAGCCAGGTGAAGTATGCATCTATCCCCCCCCCCATCTCAGCCAGGTGAAGTATGCATCTCCACCCCCCCGCATCTCAGGCAGGTGAAGTATGCATCTCTCCCCCCATCTAAGCCAGGTGAAGTATGCATCTATACCTCAATCACCTACCCACATCACATTTCCATGAGCATAACATGCGACTCACCGAGAAGCCAGGATCTCTGCCCTGCATGTTGCTCCATGTAGCGTGGTATCGTGGAGTTCCGCAGGACCATTGAATCATGGGTTCATCCGGGGAATCAGGCACAACAATGTGTGATGATCCTGTTGGAGTCATATACCTTTTGCACATTGATTGAGTGGTATAGCTTACGGTTGCAGTACGCTACCTCCATGGCATGTGGGACCACCAATTCCACATGGGTGCAGTCGATGGCGCCAATGCAACCAGGTATGCCGGCCAGTGAATGGAAACCTACTTTGGTGTTTGAGATCTCCTGGGCAGACCGTGGTAAGGAAATGTGGCCGTCTGTGTGCTTGAGGAGGGCATCAAGCACTTGGTTCAGCGTGTGTGAGAATAATGGTTGTGAAATGCCATGCATGTGCCCCACTGTGTACTGGTAGGTGCCTGTGGCCAGGAAGTGGAGCACAAGCACTACCTTCAGTAGGGGTGGAATGGCGGTGCGTGTTTCAATCATGTTGTCATGTATCATTTCCACAATGGTGGTGATGGTGTCCCGGTCCAGACGGTACAGGGTGTGGATCTGCTCAGCGGTTAGGTTGAATGTACTGGCTCTGATGCGTGGGATTGGGGGCTGCCTGCGTGGTGCCACTGGCTGTGCTGGTGGGGCATGCTGGCCCTGCCTTGCCCTCCTTCTCCTCCTGCGTCTCCTCTGTGCTGCCTGTTGTTGTTGTTGTTGTTGTTGTTGTTGTTGTAGCACTTCCACTGCAATCAGGTCCTCCAGCCCCAGCATTGCTAGTAGTATTGGAATCATTGTGGAGTGTGACTGGGTGTGGGAAGGGGTGGGGTGTGCTCCTTTTGTGCTTGCCCAGTGTGTATTGCCTCCACCTGTGCTGATTGTGTGCACCTGTGGCAGTTGGGAACACTGCACATGGCCGTTTACGGTTGGTCCGCTATGGCGGTATTTGCACCATGGCGGTAAGGTACTTTACGGCCTTCACAAGGGTGTTAATTGCATGCCCGCGCGACTCGTAATGTTCCCCACTTTGCACCAGGCCAGTATTTACGGCATGGCAGGTTGCGCGCCCGCGCCCTTGGTGCTTTTAGCGGCACCGTTACTTACGGTGCCGCTAATAGCGCTTTGTCGGGTCAGAATCGGCCAGAGCTGTAAACAATGCCGGTAATCCTTTACCAGCATCGTTTTTCACTTACCGCCAGGGTCGTAATGAGGCCCAATGTCTCAATCCATAGAGTAACATTTCTAAGAGGATCTATTTCAATCACGGGCACCTGGGCCCTATAAAATGATTTATTGACCTCCAAAGAAGTCTGTTAGCACTAAGTTGTAGACCAATTGCTTGGTTAAGGGAAACCATAAAGAATATTTTAAAAAACAAAAAACTGTTAATAGAAGGAGCCTTCTATTAAGAGCAATGCCTTTTGGAGAAGGCTGTACTGTGAACACCCAACCAGTGAGGATATAGGTGTTCAGGTAGCTTCTATGAGCCACTGATGGATTCAGATTTCTTCAACAACATTGTTAGTGAGAGTTTGGAGAGAAACTGTTCTCCATTACGATGACATTGCTTCAATCCCATATCCAACGTGTTCTTCGGGATATCGTGTGTTAAGGTGTTCGACCGGTTTCGATGACTTCTCTAGGTTTGTCATTTTCTTCAGTACCAAGATGTTAAATTCTGTCTATATCAGATCAGCACTCCTGATGGATATGGGGGCGGGTCACCACATCTACCTAGGAAAATGCATTAAAGACTACCTTTGGTATAGGTCCGAGAAGTAAATAATTGCTTTTTTTAACATATTAGTGGTATTCTACGTCATTTCTATGGGTATGGTGAAAACCATTGCTGTCAAAGTTGCAAAAGAAGGGCTCAATCTGTTACCCCGTAGTGCCCCTCTATCACCCAGTGCTCTGTTATTTGCAAATCGGTGCAGCCGCAACCTTAGTGGAGTAGTTACCTTTTCCCCGGACAAGTGGTTGGTGTCTGGGCAGTCTTATGGCTGTCTAGGTCTCCTATCAATGGTCGAGATCCAAGGGAGTTTGTGTGTTGCTCAAGGATCACCACATGTTTGGAAAAATTGTTCTTTTGGTTAGTCATGACCCTGTCATTGTGGCGGAGGACTGCCTAAGTTTAGGTTTTTATTAGTAGTTATGTAACTAGACATTGATACGCTCCTAGCTGTGGTAAGGAAAGCGGGTATTGTATCCCAGTGTCCAGATTGTATGGATCGCTGATCCAGTGATTTCATAGTGGATACGCTTTATCTGTTCAGGAAAATCCTGTCTTGCATCCCCGTTCTGTGTGTGTCTGATGCCCCGTGGTTGCAGTGATTTTAAGCGTTGCACATGTTGGAACGGAGCTGGTATGCATAGCGTCACTGATCTTATGTAGACTTTAACGTCTACCTGTTTCTAAACCCAGTTATCGGGGCACGTGGACCCTATTCCCATACTGTATTAGAGAATAGGTCATTCCCTGGTGCCAGCTCTGGCCATTATTATGTGACTGTTCAATGCATTAATGCTGCGCCCCAAAAACGCTTTCTACGATCATCGAAGGGGATCTGTTTCTTCCCTTATTTATTGTGTGCCAGTGAATTCAGTCATAGGAAAGTACACGGTGCCCAAGGCTTACAGTTATTTTGTGCGTGTTCCCATCCTGCAGGAGTAACAGAACTTTGGGTCATTCGAGCTCCGTCCAGCCAAACAAAGAGTTGCTAGGCAATGCTGTGGTAGCTTAAATAGGACATTGTTGCTTTCTATGTCTTTGGCTCCGCTGGCGGCCATCATTGAGTGGACAGCAAGTGCATCTTATTCCTATTCTGGTTAATAGTTGCTAGCACAGGGATGGGAATAGTACCCTATTGCCCCATGCATATATTCATGTCCTGTAAAAACAGATAACAAACACTTGGCTGCATATATCTGGGTTCTTAACCAAGTGCACCCCTCTGTTGTGTTATTGGCTGTAGGGGACTTACATTCAGTCTGACTAGGCTGGGTATTCAGTTGCAACATTAGTTGTTAATGATATTGTTTACACAAAAGCTGATTTTTTGGAGGAGCTGTTTTCACAGTTGCTAAAGAGGGGTGGACATTTTTTTGGGAAACAGGGCGGCTCCCCTAAATGTATGCTGGAGGCTGTATACTGTGAGTCGTTGGTTGGCTCTGTTAAAAGTAAAATTACAGCACTACATTATATCCAGTCAGTCTTCAAAATGGCATGTGGCTCAAGTATGGTGTGTGGTCTAAAATTCTACAAAGCCCATTATTGGTTCTTTATTTCGAAAGGGCCAGGTCGTGCCATTGAATCGCCTCATTAAGGCCATTCCTGACTGTGTCCAGGTGGAATATCCACAACTGCTCTCGTTTTAGTAGCATTTCACCATAGTTGCCACCTCTTTTTGGAGGTCTCACCTTTTCAAGAATGGTCTATTTGAAGTCATCCTGTGTGTGACCATGTGTGTTGAAGTGCTCAACCAGAGGGTCTGTTTGTTTTTTTCTTTCGTATGCATGACTTATGTTCGATTAGTCTTTTCTTTACTTCTCTCACTGTCATGCCCACATACCGTAGTTCGGAGGGGCAAGTGATAAGGTATATGACCCCTTTCATCTTGCAGTTGGTTAGGTGTCTCTGTTCCCAAGGTGTTCGCCACCCTATTTCGAAGGTCCTGCTTCTGGTTTTTTGGGCACATAAGGTGCACCCTCCACATGTGGTATGGCCCATTGGTTTATTTGCCCCCCAAATCGGAGGGTCTCTTAGTGTCGAGTCATTCTCTTTTAGCGTGTGTACTAGGCTATCTCTTAGATTCCTTCGCCTCTTAATGGCAAAGGAAGGCACTGGTGGAGAACTGGAGCCTATGTTGAGAATGAGCCAGAGTCTTTTGATTTCTCTCTTCAGGAAATTAAACATTGGAGAGTAGCTCATCACAGCAGTGATTTCTTCCCTTTCAGTGGCCTCAGTATGTTGTTCTAGCGTGGATCAATGTGAAGACAGGTGAATTTTTATTCAACCAACATCCCATCACTCCGGTATTCTATGGTCTCCCGAAGACCCACAAGAACCCCACCAACCCTCCATTGAGACCCATAGTAGCTGGATCCGATAGCATCTTCAACCCTCTAGCCATCTATGTGGATAGATCACTTCAAAAACTGGTCCAGGATACTCTCAAATATCTGAGAGACACAACCGATTTTCTAAACTCCATCCAAAAAATTACAGCTTTGAGTACTAACTGTATAATCTTCACCATGGATATATGTAGCATATACACCTCTATCCCCCATGACGAAGGCATCACCGCAGTCCAATGGTTAATCTCTAATAGCCCTAACACTACGGGTAACAAAAACCTGATTCTAAAATTTTTGGACATTATACTCTACAACAGTTACTTTAGATTTCAAGGTAAATTTTTTCTGGAAACAACTGCCACCTCGATGGGCTCCTCAATGGCCCCAGTCTACGCCAACACATTTATGTAAAGACTGGAACACCAACATGTACTGGACCACACTGAATGGTCATATAAGATCCTGATGTGGAAACGATACATTGATGATATTTTCGGTATCTGGTGCGGGACACACGATGAACTGGACTCTTTCTTCAATTACATGAACACCATCCACGATAACATCAAATTCACCATGGAGGTGGGAACACCACATCTACACTTTTTGGGTGTAGACATGGAAATTAAAGATAACCGCATTAAGACCACTGTTTACCATAAACCCACCGATGCAAATAATTTGTTGCACTTCACAAGTCATCACCCAATATCAATGTTGAAAAGCCTACCATACATTCAAATGTTGAGATTGAAGCGCATAATTTCAGACCCTGCAGGCCTGGATACAGAAAGCAGCAGATTATTTGAGAAATTTGAAGCTAGAGGATATCCAGAGGCTATCATAGAGGGAGCCAAAGAAAGGTCAGAACTTATCAGTAAAGAACAGCTCCTTGTGCCCAGAAATCAAAATAAGGAAACACCACTACTGCATATCACCAAATACTCCAGACAGAGTTTCCAAATAGGCAAAACCATCAGAAAGCATTGGAACATTCTAAACAATGATCAGACACTCAAAGAACTATTCCCTAAAGCACCCATGATTGCCTTCAGACGTGGCAAGAACCTCAGAGATAAGCTTGTCAGAGCAGAGGTCCCTCCTAAGGACAAACAAATGGTACTACGAACCAAAAAAATTGGCACTTTCCCCTGCCTCTGTTGCTTACATTGCAATAATGTCACCAGAGGTGACCACATTATCCATCCGTATACAGGCAAAAAGATCAAACCATGACACTTTGCCACCTGTATGTCCACTGGAGTGATCTATGCGATCAAATGCCCATGTGGCAAACTCTATGTGGGGAAAACAACAAGATCCGCCAAAGAAAGATTTACAGAGCACAAATCTAATATCAGATACAAAAACATGAAATCACCCCCTCAAGACATTTTATGGAGAACAACCACACTGTGGCTCAGATTAAATTTCAAGTTCTAGAAGTGGTCAAAAGACCCTATAGAGGTGGTGATTACCATTCAATTCTTTCTCGCAGAGAGACATACTGGATTCATGCATTGAGCACACTACTCCCTAAGGGTCTCAACAATTAATTTTCCCTAAAATGTTTCATCTGAAGAGGTTTTCACGTCTAACCTTTCTCTCCTCCTTTTCCATCAGACTATGGATGTGTATAGTCTACCCTCGCCCACCACAGATCACAAGCAACTGCACTCCATTTTGGTTTATGAATCCTATTGGGCGAATTTAACTGTTGTACTTTAGCATGCAGACAGTGATTGCCCTTCTATGTTTCTGAATAGATGAAGCATTCCAATGTGTAGAATCTGTTTACATAATGTATATGTACTTGTCATATCAGCCACTCAACCTCTTTATACACCTTGTAAATTCAAAGCCACCCAACCTGAACCTTGATAGTTGGATCTCTTTCTGAGTGACCCGATTGATATTGTCTCCATTCTAATTTACATCTTTCCCCGTACCTTTTCCCAAGTATTTTTCATGGGATGTTCTTTCCAATATGGCCGCCGGGCTGCACTAGATCCTAACACAAACTTTACTGGTAGTCCATCATCTATTTTGATGCACCACGCACTATACAGATTTCAGTATGCATCCAGGAGGGCCTTCTTGCTTCGCGGGACGCGTCTCTCCCCTAGCAACTATCTTCATCACTGAATACGAAGCGACGATCGAGCAGCGAGATCCACATGGGAACACAACTGCACGCCGGCTTTCAGTCACCTGCTTTGTAGATCGCTCCTCGCCGGACTAGGAGTAAGTTTTACTTGCGCTCATAGAATCAATGTTCAACACGCCATTGTGCCAATATGCACTCATAGCCTAAAACACAGCACATCTTGCTTCCTCGCAGATCCTGCTACAGTGCTTTAACAAACACTAGATATACGAGCGCACGCCAACCACGGCACCCACTTGTTAAAGATTCTGATGACCGTAGATGGACATTTACCTCATCATGGTGAGTGTTTTTACCTCTCGTTTTCAGACTACCCGAGTCATCACTCCATTAAACGAAACTCACTAAAGATCACTGCCATTATCTATTTCAGCTTATTGATCACCCGCTCCACGCTGAACTACTTCAGTATTCACTGTACTATCGAACCCTCTGTTCCCACAGAGTCACCTTTTATTGCATTGGCATAAAGGATCTATTCAGTCATGGTGAGCCCCTTTTTGATTTCTTTCTTCTTTTCGCTGTTTCTTAACAAACGTCCATCTCCATTGAACCTTTTTATTCAAATTTTATATTTGGCACTTTGATATTTGGCAATTCCTTGATTCTAGTTGCCTGTGGCTTTGGATATTACTTAATCAACAACTGTGTTATCTCAATACCAATACGATTCAGTTATTGACAATATGATTACTTAGACACTGTGTGTGTCGCTGTTTCTGTTGGAATTTGACTATTTGATGATGAATTCTAGATAGGTTGGGCAAACAACCTGGTAGCAACACTATCCTGATTGTTCTGTTTGATATTTTCTCTACATCTTTCGCCTCTAGTTCTTACATATGAACTCTGGCTCATGAAGAAGAGAATATACTTCTCGAAACGCGTCAGCCATCCTCAAAGAACTGTACTGAATATTCTCTGTTTTTTGCGTTTGCAATTAAAAAACACTTGTTTTCTACATTTAAAGAATGAATTGCATTATTAGCTTTTGTTAAATTTGCTCCTTTTCATTACAATGTATGCAATGTGGATATCCACCATAGATTTCTTGAATTACAATAAAGGCGTCTTTTTGACGCATCATTACGGTGTGCAGGGGAAGAGAGGGTTCCAGATTGGATCCTCTTTCCTCTTTCTTTGTTTATCTAGGTAGCCTTGTGCCAGGGCCACTTTTCCTCCCCCGCACCCATAAAGTATTGTTTTTGTTTCCTTAAAGCTTGTTACCCCTTATCTTGTAATTTGTGAGTGTGCACCCTCTACTCTTCTTTGTTCCAGCGTGATTTCCCTTGGTATGTTCCTAGCCCGCTTGAAGGTATCATTGATGATTTTCTTGGGGTAACGTCCGTTTCTTAGTTGTTTTTTTAGGGCTCCCGCTTGGGTATTGTAATCTTCAGCTACTGTGCAAGTTCTTCGATACCTTAGGAACTGTCCAAAGGGTAGGTTCCCCCTCAATGCTTTTGGATGGTAGCTGGTATACTGTAATAGTGAGTTCCTATCGTGTCTTTTTTTGTATACTTTTCAGATCAGTTTTCCTTCCTTGGCCAATATATGGAGATCCACGAAGTGGGGTTCGTTTCTGCTGGAGTCCACAGTGAACTTGAGATGGATATTGCAGGTGTTCAGCCCCAAAATAAACAAGTCAACTATCCTTGTTGAAATTCAGGATGCAGACTCACCATCCATAAAAGGGCAAAAGATGTACCATGTTCATCTAGAGTGGGAAACCAATTTTTTTTCTTCCAGCGTAAAAAGAACATGTGAATCTTTAATCTACAGTGTTGAAGTTACAGTGGCGAAAAAGAGCAATGTTGAGAAGCATAAATTATGAACATATTTTTCCCAAAGGAACCTGTGTGCGATCCTAAAAAGTAGGTGAACTAAATAAACTCTGCAATGTAAATGCTGCTACAGAGGCAACCATCTAAGTTTTTAATTATTTGATGAAAAACAAATGGACAGATGGTGCCGCTGTGAAGGGCGCAGCGACTCCCGTGGCTGAGTCTTTTGTCAGAGATTCTGAAAACTGTGCAGAATGTATGTCTGCCATGTTAGGTGAGAACTAAGTGCAAACATTATGGCAAGGCGGGTTTCTGCCCGATCTCTGCAAATCTGCCTGTGTCAGTCATGAACTTCCTGAAATCAAAACTTTCACCCGGTCTGACCGCATTTGCTTGCTATTGCACCAGATTACTGTGCACCGATGGGTAGCATGCCATGTCAACCTTCGCAATGAATTTCTCGATTGGTTCCCTATATTGTGATGTACGCTTTTTAGGAGACCGCTATTAATTCAAATTAATGAATTCAAGATGTTTTTGACGTTATTAATATCATGGTGGGTACATATGTCGTTCCTTTTGGTATGTAAAGAGGAAATAGACCGCCATAAAAATCTTGGTTCACATTCTCCTACTCATGGATATCACCAACCCAGTAGCTCTCACCAACTGGCCATTAATTACAAGTAGCGCTTCCTAAATTAAGGTTGGAGACCACTGCTCTAGGGGCTTCTTTAAGGACTTGGCAGTGCAAGTTTTTGGCAGTTACAGCATGGACAGGGCATGCAAAAGGGGATGCATACACATGATTCACTGTCATATCAGAAACTCTGGAACTCACTCCCAAAGGAAATATGAACAACAGAGGTTCACCTCAAGATCAGGAAATTATGAAAAACATGGCCCTTTTACACCCCGAGCTGAAGATAAATTCCCAACAAACCCAAACAGCCCCAACCAACCCTACTAATAACTCTCTAAGGCTCTAACACTCAGCATATCCACCACACTACGTAACCGACTTCACACATACCTCAGACACGATACACCAAAAATTACAAACACTCTTCCATCTCTCCACAACACACACAGGATTATTTGCATACAGCACTCAAATCCCAGTCTACCATATCATACCAGCCCACAGTGAGCGTTTTTTTCCGAACTGAAGCTACCAACAGCATATGTTAATGTTAATGTTAAAGGACATTTGTACCGCGCACTATCACCACCGGAGTGGTCCCCTGGCGCTCTGGCGGCTCTGAAAGAGGAAGGGAGGGGGGGTAGTGGGAAGAAGCTGGAAAAGTGCAAGAGAGCAGTGATGTGCTGTTGGCGGCCTCAGCCCAGTGGGTCTGTTGGCTGGGCCTGGGGTGTTTGCGGCCGGTAGTCGTTGTTTACTGTTGTGTGAGTCTATGTGTGGTTTTATTTTGTTGTTGCAATGTACTGAAGTTTGTGCGGTTTGTTGTGCTGTAGGTTTGTGGTTGTGTTTGGTTTGGAGTTTGAGAGATGTATGCCCAGGGGGGGAAATTGTTAGTGCAAATCGGTTATTTGGCATCTCTATCCTCACTTGAGGCGGTGGGCTTTGGCTTCTGTAATCTGCCCATATGGGTTTCGGGAGCACCTCTGTTGTGATCTGGGTCCGTTGGGCCTTCAAGGTCCCTTTCACATCTTGCCCTCTCCTCCCCCGTCCTCCCTCGCAGCCCTATCTGCCTGCCCTTCCCACTCATACGGCCAGTGCACCTGCCAATGTCCATAGCTCAGTTATTGTGGTGTTTGATAATATCGCGACAATTTCACAACACTGTACCTGGTGGGAACCAAGGGCGAGTACGGGTGTTAGGTCTCCATGGGTGTCACCTGAGTTCCACTCTATATTCTGCGTCACTCGTCCGGGTGCCGTGGGAGCTACCTAGTTGGTTCTGGGAGTTGTCCGTGTCCACTCTAGTTTAGTCATCCCTTTTCCTTTCTGTTTCGGTTTTCAGTTTGAGACTGTGGTGTTGAGCCAGGTTTTTAGTAATTTCCTAAATTTTAGGTGATCTTTGGTGTTTCTTATTTCTTTTGGGATGTTGTACAAGGTTTTTGTGGCTAAGTGGTAGAAGGAGGTGCCTCCAAGTTTTTTCTTGAGGTATGGTTTTGGTTCCAGACGGATGTCGTTGCTTGACCTGAGGGGTCTTGTTGGCTTCTAGATTGATATTTTCTTTTGTAGAAATTCTGCTCCTTGTCGCTGATTGCCCTGTGCATTATGCACATTGTTTTGAAGGTGATGCGATGTTTTACTGGGAGCCAGTATAGTGTTTTTAGAGCAGGAGTGATGTGTTCTCTTCTTGATAGTTTGAGGAGTAGACTGGCTGCTGCATTTTGGATCCGTTGTAGTTTCTTCAGGAGGTATTCTGGTATTCCGAGGTAGAGGCTGTTTGCATAGTCGATTCTTGACATGATGAGGGCAACGATAGTGAGTGTTTTGTGCGTGAAGGAGAGGAAAGGTAGGATTCTTCTTGCCGTGTGGAGGAGGAACAAGCATTTCTTCACTGTTGCATTTATTTGTGTTTCCAAGGTTAGGGTATTGTCCGTCATGACGCCCAGGTTTTTTACTACGTTATGGTGATGGTGCGGTAACCCATTTCCATTGGCCAAGGGATGGCGGTTTCATTCTCTTGGTCTTCGGATATGATCTTGATTTCTTTCTTTCCTGGGTTGATTTTCAGGTTGTTGGCATTCATCCAGTTGAAGACTTCTTTTAGACACTCGATTAGGGTTGAATGATCGGCTTGTGTCTCTTTGATTTTGTAGATGATTTGAGTATCATCTGCGTAGTTGTAGCATGTAATGTAGTACTTTTTGAAGATTCTGATAACCGGAGTCTGGTAGATGTTGAAGTACAGTGGTGATAGTGAAGATCCTTGTGGCACTCCACAGTCGTTAGCTCTTGGAGTGGATTTGAAGCGTTTAATCTATACGCTTTATGTTCTGTCTGCTAGGAATGATTTAGTCCAGAGTAGTGCTGTGTCGGTTATGACTATGTCTTCTAATATTTTTGTCAGAGTGTCATGACTAACTGTGTTGAAGGCCGTGGAGAGGTCGAGTAGGATATGGGCTGAGGTTGTGTTTGAGTCTACGTTTGTTTTTAGGTTGTACCATATGGATAGTAGTGCTGTTTCCGTTACTCTTGCGAGTCTGAAACCGACTTGAGCTTGGTCTAGCATGTGGTGTTTTCTACGTGTTCTTTGGTTAGTTTGTATACGTAGGTTTCCAGGAGTTTTGCTGGGTAGGGAATGTTTGAAATCGGCCTATAGTTGGAGAGGTCTTCTTCGTCACCACTTGTGTTTTTCAGAAGTGGTTTGATATATGCTGTTTTGAAGGTCCACAGTACAGTTCCTGTTGCTAGTGATAGGTTCAGAAGGTTTCTGTAATATTCTGCTGGCGTTCCTTGTGCGAGGATTGATTTGTAGATGTCCGGTGGACATGGATCCATGGGTGATCCAGCTTTCTTGCTGTGTTTTACCTGTATTGGGAATGCCTCTGCTGATATTTCAGGAAAGATTGTGAGTTTGTGCTGAGGTTCTGTGATAGGTTCGCTTGGTAGTAAGTTGTGGTTGATTGGTATGTTTTGTATGATTTGTCGGATGTCATTGATTTTTTTCTTGAAGTGGTCTGCCAGGTCGTTGCATAGTTTCTCTGAGGGGGCTGGGGTGTTGTCACAGCCTGGTGGGTTTCTTATCTCTTTAATTATGTTAAACATTTCTTTTTGTGTGTTGGCGGCATTGGTGATTATGTCGTCATAATGCCTTCTTTTTGCCTTTTGAATTTCCTTCTTGTATGCGCGGATTTGTCTCTGGGACAGTGTTCTTTTGTCTGTGTTGTATTCTTTCCTCCATTCCAGTCCCATCTTTTTGTTTTCCTTTTTCATGGTGATTACCAGTGGGGTGAACCATTTGCCGTTGCTCTTTTTTTTGATGGGGTGAATGGTTTTTCTGGGGCGATCTTGTCGATTGTGTCTGCAATCCATTTGCGTAGTAGCTCCGCTTTCCCGTCTAGGTCAGTTAACTGTTCACATAAAAGCTCCGTCCCGCTTTTGCCTCTTAACTCCACTAGCCTTCCCAACCCCCTTCATTTTCAGACCCTCCTGAGTGCCTGGAGACCATCAAAATGGCAGCAGTGCGCGGTGCAAGTCCAAATAACATGCGGACCATTCATATATTCCCATTTCGGAATCCCATTGGACTGCTTTTGGGATTGCATATTACACAAAGCGGTAATTACTGCAAGCAATACTATTTACCGCAAGCAATAATATGTTTGCATGCTGTGGTGATTTTGTGTGGATATTTCTTCCACAGAACTAGCAGGTTTTTACTGAGTTTCAATGTTGAAAATGAAATTGACAGTGTGGTAAAAGTGTTGGTAATCCTGCTGACCTCACTTTTCACCACACCACCAAACGCATAAAGAGGCTTCGAGGCCTGTGCATGCTTTTGCAAACCACTGTGCACAGTGAGATGGCTCTGTCACACCGTGGGTTTCTGGCTCGCAGATGACTGTCTCCATAATGTGCTTGTGGAGTGTGCCCCCTGGGCGCCTGCCAGGGACCGTGCCGGAGCTTTGTTAAGCAGGACTGCTCCCCCGAGTGTGATTCTGGAGCCCCCCAGCTCCAGTTCTCTTTCACAGCCATCTGTAACTGCTGGCGCGCTCCAAGACCGACGCCCAGGAAGCGAAGTTCCCAGGCGCAGCCAGTGTCTGGCTGAATCAAACCCCTCCACCTCCCCATCGCATGCCAGTAGTTGGGGGCAGTGGGGTTTTCATCCTCTGGAGAGTCAGGAAGCTGCTCATAGGACCACCCCCCCGCCCCCACCGCCCCCAAATCCCTCCGCACTCTGCTCTGAATTTAAAAGTCAAATTGGGCGACATTTAATTGAGGCATTCAGTAGCAGGGGAGGATGGTCGGAGACAGCAGGTGCAGGGAGCGTGAGGGGGCGCTGGACCATCTGTCACCCGACTTTAGTGGCCGATGCTGTGCACGCGTAGAAGAATGTCCCCCCCCACAAATGAGCGGAATAGGTGGATGTGGGTGTGTCCCCCCTCCCCATCATATCACGTGTCTTGCCTCCACAGGTCTACATCGCCTTTCAAAGCCTTCAGACTATTCCGTTCCTGTGCTTTGCTATTACTTCAGTCGGTCTGGTTTAAATGAAGCAAAGACTACAACTCCCAGAATGCAATCGATAGAGAAATGAAAGCGAGGGCCAGGACTGTGGTGTGGTGCTACAGATGACATTTTGTCATAGGGGGTCATTCCGACTTCCCCGGGCACCGGCATTTTTTCCAGACCCGGGAAATACAAGGTTGACAGTGGGGGCAGTGAACTACCTGCAGGCCTGACCTTATGGTAGTTCAGGCCCCTACTGGCAAATGAATTCTAGAACCTCTGACACCGGTACTAACAGTGCCGGTGACCCATGGGAATTTACCGCCATCTCTGTCACCCGTAATATCCTGATAATACCGGGGTATTGGGCGGCAGAGAAAGTAAGGGCAGTTTCTCGGTATCCCGCCGGAATAATACCGGGAAACTCATAATGAGCCCCATAGACTTGTCTTTGCTTTCATTTGTTATAAACAGCGCTGGAAATGGATACATTTTTACTGTGGGATCCCACCAGTGAAATAAGGGGGAGGGGCCGGCAGGATGTGGGGGGATTATTCCTCCCCCACCCCCTGCTTCACAGAGCCATTTGCTATTCAGAAGATCAATCATGAACACCTGCAAAATGACCCAAAGCAGGAGCCTTTCCTATAATTTTGCAAGTATTAAAGGTGCGCACTTTTAAAACTAAAATGCTGAGTGTAAATATTTACTGATTTCCTGCAGAGTACAATCTTAAGAAGCCATTTCACCCAGCTCCAAAAGTCGTCTTGTGGATAAGTCATCCTAGGGCTCAGTCAGATCTGGATTCCGGCATGCCGCACTGTGAAAAGCAGCCCAAATGCACTAAAACAAATAAAGGGGGCAGATTGATTTCCAGTAGCTGATATCTGGGGAGACATTTTTTGCCGGCTCACGTATCTGTGAAAATCTGCCCCAATAATCAGCACTGGCTACGAATGATACTTCTGAGGTTGCTGGAAATAGTGGTCACTTATCACTTAGCACTTGACACTTGATGTCTGCACTTACCCTTGCACTTGCCACCAGCTGGTTGCACTTTTATTTATTGTCTTTATTTATTTTACTGTTTATCCTTTGTAATGCACTGCCCCTCCCCTTTCCCCTCGCACTTTTCCCCTTCACCCCTCCCCTGCACTTGGGTGATCGCAATGTCACCTGGCCTAGTACGATCATTGTCCACCCCCCACCCCGTCTTCCGTCTGTTTCACCTCCCTTGCCTCGTCGCGCCTTGAAACACTTATGTTTAGGCGAATTATAAATGCCAGATCATATCATATCCTATCATCAGGACTTTACCGTGGGTCCCTGCAGTCACTCCACTGCAAAGGTGCCCCCACTTTCATGGGGACCAAACCCACGAGTGCTGGTTGTTTCTTCGGGTGGTGGAAATCCAAAAAGATCTTCACTTGATGTTGTGGTGTTCAACAAATTTAATGCTTGCCACCTCTTGCCCAAGAAGAATGGTGTTGCATACTGGCTCAGAGATCTGAGGGTGGCGCGCAGAAATATTTAATGTGAGGTCATCCAAAGGTGGTTAATGAATTTGAAGTCACTAAATGCATATTTTTGTTTACTTACAGGAATTCCAGCGCCCACCCTGCAAATGGAAACACCTCTAAGCGCATGTGCACACACAGCTTGGGGGCAAGACGTTCACTTTCACAGGAACCATTTCATGGTCCATCTTAAGGTGACTATTGTTGGAGTTTTTGGGGCAAAACAGAATATTGGGGTTATATGTGATTTTACGGACCACAATCACAGAGTGGTACATTTCATTGTGGACAAAATATTGAAAAACACAGATTTTTTTTTTTAATTTTTTAACCCTTATAACGTCACCCCAAACCCATCCTGATCCATTTTAACCCCTTTACCCCACTACCCTTTATTTATTTAATTAATGTTTGCAGTGTTTTTCGGTATTATGCACCACTCTGAAATGTACCACTCTGTGATGTTTAAAATCTATTGTTTGGATACCAATATTTGTTGCCTCCCGTGGGTTGCAGTTTCTGTAGGGTAGGCTGGCAGAGCTCAATTTCTGAGCGGGATGTTGCAGGTGGCTCCCCCTGAATATACTGGGTCTTTGTGTGCCTGCTATTTTTAAATCAGTCAAAATAATGTAAAGGTTTATGACACACGAAGGACACCGTGCTCGCTGTACAGAAAACATGTTAATATCCTATTATTATCACCCAACCAAATATGATACTCAATCAACCACCTCAGAAGGGTGAAAGACTCTGTTGGCCTTGCCAGTGATCAAACCTGTGACCTGCAGATCACACAAAAGATCACCGACGCGGGCACTTAACCCACTGAGCTTTTTTAGCTGCCTTGGTGGCAGTTGTTGATATGCATCATCCATCAACCATATTTTGGACCTCATGTGGGCCATTCAAGAATTTCAAATTCAAGGACATTGGGATTCCCAAATAAATCCAGGGTTGACTAGAAAAATACATCTGGGGTTGTTTTGTGTTAGTGAAAAGACAAGCATTTTTGGTCACTCTTTTCCTCTGAGGGATCAATTGTTCCAAATCATTTGAGAAGTATGCTGTTTTCTGGTTCACTGAAATGTGCTCTGTAACAAACAGCACTGAATCCTCATTCTGTGCCTTAAGGAAGCGTCACCTCACGATTCATGAACACATATCACTTGTGTAGACTATGCACATGTGATGAATGTTATATCATTTTATTCCCTACATCAGAAGATGTTAGCGACCAAGCATGGAGCGAGTCCTAGGCAATCAGCACTCCACCTGGCTCTGAATTACACTTTTTTGGATTATAATATAACTTGTGTTCAGACAGAGCACTTTATTAAGAAAACCAAAAATATTAAGTTGATATGCTGCCTTGTTAATTACAATGGGGTTCATTACGTGTATGGCGGTGCAGTTAAGAACTGTGTTAATGTGGCAGTAATTCATTTTCCACCGCCTTACTGCACTGCCGTACTACAGGTTCGGTAGCAAGGTGGAGGATTTTATTCCAGCAAAAGGCTGGAGGAAAATCCTCTGCCTTGCTGCCAAAAAGTTGGCAAAATCGTCGTAATTACCGCCGGTGGTAATTCTGCCAAAATCCACAATGTAGTCCTATGAACTCTACAAAAATGGGAATTTACACTATCTACCATCCCTTGTAATCCAACACTAAATCCGTCCGACCATGTGGCAGTAACAGTTATTCTGTTTGGCGATAGTTCCGTGAAATGACTGCCAAACTCGTCATCACCCCATCATATAAGATTCTGCTATTTCTGTTGCCTAGGCAATAGTATCCAGTATTTAGGAAAAGGGCTGGAATGGTGAGTGTAGGACCACAGGCTTTCTGTTGTTTGTGATGTAGGGAACAATGTCCAGCATGTTACACATAGTTGTAAATGCCAACATGCCCAATTTCATGAGCAAGTGCAAACCCAGTTCTGTTTAGTTTTGGCTATTAGGTGGCGCTAAAGCGCAACCTATAAGTTGAAACTATAGCATTAAAGTAAAGCGAGGGGAAAATGGCAAGGAGAGGCACAAAGCTTGTAAGTGTTGTTTGTTATTTACCACCCATGACTGCCCTCGCCCTACTTATTCCTGTGCCCATTCCCACCACTTCCTGCCTCTCCTCATCAAAAAACATCCTCCTGGGATCTCTTTGAGTTCGCTTTATCAAGCATTACCATCAAACGTAATGCCAAACTGCCTGCCAGTGTTTTTTTCAAAGCAGTCTTCTAAGCGTGAATGACTTAATTGGAGCTGTAAAAACGCCACTGGCATAACAAAAATGTCTTAACCAAGCATGCCTTCAGCCACTCGATTTATAAGCACTATCCGTGTCTTTCACTAAAGTCCTGTTAAAAACAAGCCTTGACAAAGCTAGCAGTTTTGGGTTGTGTATTAGGCACTTGCTAGACGCTTCTCTTATATTCCCAATTACTTCCACCATTTTGCAGCTGCTGCCATCCATATCTAGTTAATACCACAAAGACAGTACCCGTCAAGTGCCTTTCCCCTGCCTACACAAAAGCCAAAACAGTTGACATCTCCAATGCTTCTTTCTTTCTGGTCACAGAATGAAAAGAAAGAAACATGACTGGACTAACATCATACAAACTGAGTTGGACATGTTGGCAAGAACGCAATAAAAAGGAAAATTGCAAGTACCATGAAGGAATAAAAAGTGTAAAGTGCCATGGGAAACCAGAGCATGACGAAAAAACAAGTGGGAAGATACTTATCCCACTGAGAGGCACGAATAGAAGAGGCTCTGTGCTGGGGCACCTGCCTTTTATCCTCTGTCTCACTACGTGATGTCATGACTGTTGCTCCTGGACTAATCACTGTAAGGAAATATTGCATGGCTGAGGACCAATCTATCTACAACTCGCACTCACCAAATAACTTTCTTCCAGATCTTTGCGATCCTCCGGCTCCAACTCTCTGCGTGTCAGGCGCTTTTCTAAGCAGCAAGCTGGTGGCAGATCTCTCTCCTTGGCTGGCTCCCTCCTCTGGAACAGCCTCCCCCTTCCTCTCTGTCTTGAGCCGGATATCCTCAAATTCCAGAAGCTCCTCAAGACTTGCCTTTTCACCTCCGCCTACCCCCTCTCACTCCCTTGCTAATACCCCATAGTCGCTGAGATTGGTGGCGTGGGACCTTATGTGTCCTCCTGGGCCCTGGCCTTCAGCCCAGTCGCCCTCAGCCTTTCTCCCCATCCCAGCACTTGCCTTCGGGCACCCACTGGCTAGTGCTCTCACAGGCCTGCACTTACTATTGGCAGGCGATCACCCTCTACCAAGCGACCTCTGCCAGGCACTTGTAGCCGCACACAACTGACTCCTTGGCACTTCCCTCTGTGGAACTCCTAGCACTTACCCCCTTCCCTATCCCTTCTCTCTTTCCCTGCAATTGAACGTTCTGAATGCTCACAAGGCCTAGTAGGGCCACCCCTCCCCTGTTCATCAGTTTTTTCTCTTTGCCTTTGTTCCCATATAAGCGCCTTACAAATGCACAAAAAATAATTAAATAAATACAAAATCGGACTCCTCTCTTGCTTTTAAATTGCATATCATTGTTATGTTTGTGTCAGATTGAAGCCGCTGGTTTTATTTGTATATCCATTAGAACAGGGGTATTTCAACTTTTTTATGCCGCGCCCCCGATGAATATGAATATTCTTCTCAAGCCCCCCCTTGAGTAAAAATAGTGCAGTCGTGCCCCACGAGATGCCATATCTACTTATGTCTTCTATTGAAAGCAGTAACTGTACTCCCTTCTTGGGAGGGCCTCGCGCCCCGCTGGCCATACTTCGAGCTCCCCTGTTTGAAGACCACTGGATTAGAAGAAAGATTCAATTTTGAGGACTGTCCCTTTTTCGAGGTTTTGTTGTAGTCTGTCACGCCTTCTTCTGTCCTCTAGATGGCAGTATTGCTTAACGGGTTGCGGTTTGCTTTTCTGGCGGGGTTGAAGGGTGGCCCTCCTAAAATGTGCATGTGTTTGGATATCCTCTGTTGTTGCAATGACTCATGTTACCGACTGCTGTGTTGTGGCCGGCTAATCTAAAATGCCATCAGGAGACACACATGACGGTGAGAAAACACCTTGGAAGAAGCTCTCAAGCGATGTGCATTCTTTGATTGTAAAAGTATGTAATATTGATATAAGGCAGGATCGGAATAATCACAGAAAGATCCGCCTGTGTAAGGATTTACGAAGGGAAATGCAATATCACAAGACCTTGTAAGAATGTCATTGTATTCTCCCTTGCCTTGAAGCGCTTTGAAACACATGTGTGTATAGGCGCTATACAAATAAACTATCGATCAATCAATCATATGCCAACTGGATAGCATTTACTTTTATAGCGCTGAGAGCCCGACTGAGTCTGTACACTGTCACAGCTCATGGTCCCTTCAATGAAAACAAACAGGCGATTGTTCTGTGCGTGGTCAGTTAACCAATGCTTCGATTTATGTATATTAAGATTTGAGGTAGACTTTAAAAAACCTCCTCTCTTTCAATGATCAGTAAATGCGAGGTCACACAGTGAGATATTCTGCAGTGCAACGAGTCACTAGGATAAATCCTGCAGTGTCAGCGCTATTTTTTGGTTGTTGGAAAAAGTAGCAATTTTTTCTATGTTGCAGTCTCCACTCTGCGCCTAAACGTCCTTGCGCTAAACGTCCCTGCGCCCTGTTGGTTGCGGCCAACAGGGTGCGCAGAGAGGGGACCCGCGGCAAAACAGCTGCGCCAGAACGTCAGACGCCCAAATGGTCGCACCAAAATGTCCTGTTCCGTGATGGAGAGGGTCCGTCCTCGGATTTGAGGGCCTGGTGCGAAAGACGATTTGTGGGACCTTCCAAATTAACATATGCAATGACATCGAAAAAGACATAACAAAACAGCGGTCGAAATTAAGATACAATGAGCAGGAGCTAAAACGAGCTGCTGGGTGTCGGGCATCATCCAGAAGGCAGGAGCTACCACTGGCGAGCCAGGAGCGAGTAGACAGACAGCGCACCGCAAATCTAACTTCTAGAGTACAGTCAAACTTTAACTTTTAACCCATTATAAATGCATCTTTTATGTTTAAATGTGTACTAGATGTCTCCTAAACCTTTCTTAACATTCTCAAATACTCAAAGTTAATGTCCTGTATCGTGTTTGTAAGGCAGGAGGTGGCCTGGGGAGCCAAAAGTAGCTTCTGGTGGCTGCTTGTTTCAAGCTAACCAGGCTCTCCTAGGCTAAAAGCAGGACCTAAATAGCCCCCAGCTCCCATCAGTGTCGAGCCCTTCAAAATGAGTCTGATAGTCGAGGCGATAATATGAATAATTTGTCATTTATACAGCGCTTTTATCCAAAGCACTCTATCTACATAGAACTGTTTTTCCCAAACATTATTACCCAAACGAAATTGGTACTTACTTTAGCAGCCTCGGAAGGATGAAAGGCTGGGTTTACCTCGTCCGGATTCATACCTGCGATCTGCAGATAACACAAAGATGCAGCAGGGAGCACTTAACACACTGAGCTATTTTACCAGCTACCAGCTTACTCGGATCTCGAGGGATTGAAAGAAGTTGCCAGGAATAAGCCAACCAACAAGTACAATTTATGATGCTTAATATATGAATGGTCATGTTTAATAATATACCTTGGACAGTTTCATAATGGAAGGTGTTAGTGGAGAGAGTGAGGTCTTCCCAGCTGTAGTTGGTCGAGGTATTGTTTTCCGAGGGTCCATTTGCAGGTTATGTTTAACCACTTAAGTGCCAAGGACGAGTATGCATAATAGCCTGGCAGTTAATTCCATCTGGTTTTGGAATGCAATGGAAAATAACTTGTGAGTATGTTTTGCTAACTGAAGTTTCCAGTTTTTTGCAGCAGTTTCATAATAACTTTTATTTTTAGGAAGTATGTAGTGTCCAGACTAGCAATACGCTTTTAACTGAGAAGCTAAAGATGAGGATTATTGTGAGTATTAAAAAGAAATTAATCTCAATTCCTTTTTAAAAACATAAGGTGATCTAGATAACTGACAAGGGTCACCTGCTGTGACTGCAGGTTGCAGTTCTAGGTCTTAATCCCAGCCAATGGAGGCCACTGCTCCAAAAAAGGGTGGGGTTTTCATTGCATCCTAGTTGGGGGGGAATTTCAGCCCTCAATCCTCTCTTGTGCCCTCCACTCCCCACCCACCACGGCCGAAGCACCCGCTCCTCCCACACTTACCTGCTACCGTGCTGGTGAGATTTTCACTCTGTCTGGGGTTTCATCCCTCGAATTCCTGGAAATATGAAATCTTCCCTCAAGACAAACGTAAATGGAGTCGCAAATGGACCCCTTGTTGCATTTCAGAGTGACTCATTTATTTCCATGTTGTCATGGTTTTTCTTTTCTTTTTCTTTGCATTGTGCTCAATTACACGCTGCAGGTTGGGTTCCCCAAAGGCTTCAAATTCTATGTTGTGTTATTTTATGTTGTCCTATACCGTGCGCCGTTACCACCACTGAGACGGTCTCCTGGTGCTCACGTGGCTCTGCAAAAAAGAGGGTGGTGTGGGTTAGTGAGGGTAGGATTGGATTTGTCCTGAATAAGGAGAATCTTGCGGCTGTGTGTGTTGCCTTGCCGATGGATTGATTGCGTGCACCTGCTTGTTGTATCTGTAAGGGTAAGGCCCAATGTCTTGGTTGTTAGATGCAAATGTTTGTTATGTTGGGTGTTTGTGTGTTTCATGTGTAGTTTGGCTGGGAGTATTGATTGTGTTCACTGGCCTGTTGCATCCGTAAGGGGAAGGCCCAGTGTCTTATGTCCTGTGTTTGTTGTATGCCGGTGTTTGTTGTGTTGAGTGTGTGTTTGTGTGTTTCATGTGTAGATTGCCTCGCAGTTATGGTTGTGGTCGTGTGCACTGGCTTGTTGTATACGTAGGGGTAAGGTCCAGTGCCTCGTATTGTTTGCTGTATGCAAGTGTTAGTTATGTTGGGTCTGTGTTTGTGTGTAGTTTGGCTCACCCATACGGTGTGTATAGTGCTTGGAAGGTATGTTGGAGGGGAGAAGGAGCAGGCTGGTTAGTACATTGGGTGCTCTTAAAGTTCTCCCAAGTATCCCCTCAGTGTTCATCTATTTGCAACTCAATGATACCCTCCAATTTCCAAGTGCAATACACTAGCCGCCTCCACCACCCCTCCAATCTTAACACACCTGCCACTTGCACAGTTTCCTCTAGATGCAATACATTGGCTACTCCCGCT
This sequence comes from Ambystoma mexicanum, assembly GCF_040938575.1. Taxonomy (NCBI): domain Eukaryota; kingdom Metazoa; phylum Chordata; class Amphibia; order Caudata; family Ambystomatidae; genus Ambystoma; species Ambystoma mexicanum. The sequence continues at coordinate 161,663,237 of NC_090938.1, read as the reverse complement.
ATCCCCTGCCTGCACAGCAACAATTACCAGACACAAAGGCCCTCATTCTAAGTTTGCCGGCATCCCGCCGGTGTTATCGTCGTGATACCGGCAAACTGCCCTCACTGTCTCCGCTGCCTGATATTCTGGTATTACCGGGATATTATGGGAGGCGCAGAGCCTGTAAGTTGATGTGATGTGGCATTTATAATACACATGTGTTTCTAGGTGCGACAAGACAAGGGGGGGAAACAAAGGGAAGATAAAATAACAATCTACTGAGCCTTGTGACATTCAGATCGTGCAAGTGCGGGGAAGAGGGAAGAGGGAAGGGGAGAAGTTCCAGGGGGGAGGGAAAGGGAAAGGGAAAAGTGCAGTTAACTCACATGTGCAGCCAGCAGGTGGCTCATAAGTGTAGGGAGAAGGGACCGTAGGGTTGCAGATACAGACCCTTAAGTGCTGGTGAGCCTGGAGGCAGTGCAATGGCAACTGGACATGCAGGAGCCTGGGCCCAAGTTCAGAGGGTGACCAGGTGACCAGTGCATAAAGCAGTCAGGTGCATCAGCAGGGCAGGGCAGAGCAAGAGAGAAAGCAGAAGCGAAAAGAAAGGTCCTGAGTTGCATCTGAACCAGAGGTGGTTCTGCTCAAGTTTGAGAGAGGCAGGGAGGCTGTTGCAGAGGGTGACGGAGCCGAGAAAATAGATATGCCCCCAACTCACTTCTGGAGAAGCGTCTGACTCTCAGAGTGTTGGAAGTGGATGAGGGAGAGCTCGATAAGGAAGATGTTTTGGAAGAGAAAGTTGGAGGTTGAGTGGTCTCAGGCCCTAGAAAGCCTTGTTCATGATGCAGAGGGTCTTAAAGTTGTGTCACAAGCTTCTCTCTTTCTCACCTGTTTTTCCTTGCTTGTGGTCTTCTTGGATGCGACTTCCTTCTTCCTCAATGTCCGAGACTTGTATAGGATGGAGCGCGAGTCTTCGGGTTCCAGCGTGGTAGCCAGCTGCCTAAGCCGGATAGCGTTCAGTATCCAGGAACAGGAATGTTAGCTGCGAATCCAGGAAGGAGGAGGAGAAAATGTCCTACGCTCAGAGGAAGTTTGAGACTCCTCGGTACGAGCGCAAGACGTGGTCCGGGATGTGGGATAAGGCTACCGGGTAAGGTAAGAATCTGGAGGGGGGTTTCAGGAAGGGAGAAAAAAGGATAAGATCTGACGATAGCATGGTGCACGGACTCGAAACATACGTCTAGCAACTCCAAGCAGTTGCGTTGAGACGCTCCGTGCCGCGGGGGCGTGCCTGTTTTATAGGAAGCAGAGTGTTGCGTGCAAAGCCTAGAGCGCAGCGTTTCTGGGCCATCGGCCATCTTGGAGGAGTCACTGAGCTTATGCCGTGGTGCATCATGGACCACGAAGTCCAGAAGGGCCGAATTCGGTGGTTCATGACAGTATGCCTCCTCCTGAACCCAGAACCACCGGGTTTTCCCAGGTGGACTCGATTAAATCTTTGTATTAGACGTGGGGCATTCATGTTTCAAACTGGTTCCCAAGTCCGATCACTGGGGGGATATCCCTTCCATTCTACCAAATATTGGAGCTGACCTCGTCTGTATCTGGAATCACATATCCTGGAGACCTCAAACTCAATCTGGTCATTGATGAGCACAGGGTTAGGTCTAGGAGTAGTATGGGTGGACTGTACATATGGTTTCAATAAGGAGGTGTGGAAGACTGGATGTATTCTCTTGAAGGATTCTGGGAGCTGAAGCCGAAAGGCCACTTGGTTAATGATTTCCTTAATGGAGAAAGGTCCATAATACTTAGGAGCCAGTTTATTGGGCCACAGATGTCGAGGAAGAAGTTTTGAGGATAGCCAAACTTTATCCGCTTGGTATCTGCATATCGTTTGACTTCTATTCTGGCCTTTTCCAGGTGCTCCTTAGCGTCTCTATGTACATTTATCAGTGTTTCAATCCAGGAGCCAACTGCAGGGACCGGGGTAGGATGTGGTAGAACAGATGGTATAACCGAAGAATGAAATCCTTGACTGCAAAAGAATGGACTTGTCTTGATGGTCGAATGATCGCAATTGTTGTAAGCGAATTCAGCTATGGGAATCAAAAGCGACCAATCATCCTGGACTTTGGTTGCAAAACAGCAGAGGTACTGTTCTAGGGTCTGGTTTACTTGTTCTGTGACCCCATTGGTCTGAGGATGATATCCCGAAGATAAGGCACGCTGGATGCCTAATGTTTGCCATAGTTGTTTCCAGAACTGGGATATATATACTGAGGTCCTCTGTCGGAGATGATCTTGGAAGGTAATCCATGGAGCCTAAATATGTGCTTGAGGAATATTCCAGCCAATTCAAGCAAGGATGGCAGTTTGAACAACAGTGTGAAATGAGCTATATGGGTAAACAAATCAATGGTAACCATTATGGTTGTATATCCTCTGGATGGGGGTAATTCCACAATAAAGTCTGTGGCGATGATTTCCCAAGGGCGTGTTGGTAATGCGGGTTGATGTAGGAGACTGAACAAGATTGGATGTAGGTTCTTAGGTCAGCAATCATCTTCGGCCCCCAGAATTGTCTCTGTATGAGATGGAGAGTGGTAGTGATGCCTCGATGTCCCGAATGGAAGGTGTCATGGCAGAGATTCATGATTTTGTCTCTCAGCCTTTGTGTGGGTATGGCCCGCCATTTGTCCTTGAAGAGATAACCATCTTTTGTTATTAAGTTCCATTGATTGTTCCTGGTGTATTCCTTCCAGAGATCGGAAGAAGGTGTTCTTGCACGGATGTCTTCCAGGAGGGAATTTGCTTGTGCCACAAACACGGTATTAGGCAACATCTTCGGAAAGGCCGGGCTCCGACAGACTCGTAGTCAGGACGCCTAGATAAGGCATCTGCGACAATGTTATTAGTTCCAGGAAAGTGATTAATTTTTAATTGATACTGGGCAAAAAGAAAGCCCAACGGGCTTGACGATAGTTTCTGCATTCCAGGGACTGTAGGACTTGCAAGTTTCGATGATCTGTTTGTACTTGCACTGGATGTTTAGCACCCAAGAGTAGATGGCGCCAGTCGGTGAAGGCTTGTCGGATGGCCAATAACTCCTTCTCCAGGACGTAATAATGGCTTTCACTGGGAGTCAAGGTGTAGGATAGGTAGGCAATAGGATGTTCCATCTTGACTACAAATTCTTGTTTTAAGACCGCCCCAATGGCATATTCAGAAGCGTCTGTTTCCACCAAAAAGGGCCGATCTATGTCGGGTTGAGCCAAGATGGGACCTTCAGTAAATTGTTTTAGTTGTTGAAAGGCCTTGTCTTGAGCAGTAGACCATTTAAATGGTGTATCCTTCTTTAGGAGTGCCACTATGGGATGCACTATGTCAGAAAATGTGGGTATGAACTTTCTGTAGAAATTTGCAAGTCCCAGGAAGGATTGAATCTGTTTCACATTGGTGGGTGCTGGTCAAGAAAGTATGGAGTCTATCTTGCCCGGATCCATTCCTATTCCTTTGGGGCTGAGCACAAATCCAAGATAATGAATGGTTTGGCCATGAAAGAGACATTTTTTGGGTTTGGCCAGGAGTTTGTGTTCACGTAAATGTTGTAAGACTGCTTTTACATGCTGTTGATGAATCTGGGGGTCCTTGGAGTAAATCAGTATATCATCCAGGTACACGATGACAAAAAGGAAGAGCATATCCGAGAAAATTCTATCCATGAATCGTTGAAAGACCGCAGGGGCGTTGGCGAGACTGAAGGGCATTACCAGATATTCAAAGTTGCCAAAAGGAGTTCAGAAGGTCATCTTCCATTCATCACCTTCCTTTATTCGAATGAGATGGTAAGCACCCCTAAGGTCGAGTTTAGTGAAGATGACAGCACAACGAACTACCTCCAGGATGTCAGAAATGAGTGGTAGCGGATAGCGGTCTTTGAGGGTACATTGATTGAGACCACGGTAATCCAGACAGGGCCGAAGTTCTTTAGTGTCTTTCTTGGGAACGAAGAATAGGGAAGCACAGGCTGGAGATTTAGAAGGCCGAGTGGTCCCATTTGCCAGGTTGGTATCCAGGTATTCTTGTAGAGCCCTTTTTTGGGTTCGGATAATAGGAACATTTTCCCGAATGGAATCACTGCTGAGGCATCTGTGTCAATGGCACAATCCTCAGGTCTGTGGGGTGGAAGAGCTTAACAATGGCTGTTGAAAACACATCTGAGTACGTTTGATAGATTTCAGGTACTTGGATAATGTTGCACACACTTAAGGATGATTGCTTGTGGTTCTGGGAGTTCACTGGAAAATGTTGCAATGTGTCCTGAGACAAGCAGTGGGACATACAAAATTCAGAAACTAAAAATAAGGAACCGGCTGCCCAGTTGATGTAAGGATTGTGCTTCTGAAGCCAGGGCATGCCTAGAACCATGGGGAAATGAGCGGCCTTTATGATGTCAAATTGAAGCCTTTCTTGATGGTTGTTTATTGAGAGTAGTAATTCTTTGGTTTGGTGAGTAATGGGTCCTGAAGACAATGGTCTGCCATCAATTCCTTCAACGGGTTGTATTACCTGTTTGGGCTCTCGAGGGATGTTGTGAGTGACGGCCCAGTTGTGGTCTATGAAAATACCCATGGCACCGCAGTCCACTAGAGCCAGGATGGGAAAAGATTCTTTCTCAGAAGATGTCACGAATGTTTGGAGAATCACTAAGGTGTTCTGTCCTGGAGTATTCAAGGAAGGAATGGATGCGGAGCAGGCATTTTTCTCCCGAAGCTGTGCTCCGCTTAGGATCGGGAGCTGGTGTTTCCCGAATGCCGGGGTGGTGCTATAGGGCATTCTCTCACAAGATGTTTATCAGAGGCATGGTACATGCAGAGTCCGGTACTGATCCTACGGATCCTTTCTTGCGGAGAAATTGGTCCACGGAAGGCACCCAATTGCATAGGTTCTGAATCTGAGGAACGTGGTGTGGATGTTTCCTTGGAACAAGGGTATTCTGCGGTTGTCCTTGGGGATGTTGTCTTAACCTTCTTTTTCTCTGCCTTTCTCTCTTGGATCCTGAAGTCTATCTGTAAGGAAAGGTCCATAAGGGCCTGCAAGGAACTCAGATGGGCTACTCTGGCTAGCTCGTCCTTCACCTCATCATTCAAACCCCTTCGGAATAGAGTGAAACTGGCTTCTTGAGACCAATCGGCCTCTTTAGCTAGCTGCTTGAAGCGAGTCACGTAAGTGAGCATATCCTGACTCCCTTGCTGGAATTCAAGAAGTCTTTCCTGTGCACTGTAGACAAGTTCTGGTCGATCAAACATGGCCTTAAGGGCTTCCACAAACCCATCATAATTATCCAAGAGCGGGTCTCCCGAATTAACTAAGGGAGTTGCACATGTTAAGGCATTGCCCGTGAGTGAGATATCATGAATCCGAACTTTGCTTGTGGCGTGGAAAAATAGTAGGGTTTGAAAGTGAAGTGCTCTAGGCAGGAATCAAGGAAGGAACGCAGGGACTTGGAAGATCCATCATATTTGTCCACTACACCCCCTCCCAGGGCGCTTTCTTTGTCCGTGGAATCCCGGGACAGGACAAGCTGTTTTAAGGCTGCATTTTCTGCCTTGAGGTTTTGGACCTCTGTGGTTAATTCTTGCATACCTCTCATGAGGTCCTGAACTGCAGCTTCCATGTCTGCTTCTGTATCAGGTTTTCGGCGTCTCAATCTGTCACAAGCTTCTCTCTTTCTCACCTGTTTTTCCTTGCTTGTGGTGTTCTTGAATGCGACTTTCTTCTTCCTCACTGTCCAAGACTTGTATAGGTTGGAGCGCGAGTCTTCGGTTTCCAGCATGGATAGCCGGCTGCCTAAGGAGGATAGCGTTCAGTATCCAGGAATGTTAGCTATGAATCCAGGAAGGAGGAGGAGCAAATGTCCTACGCTCAGAGGAAGTTTGAGACTTCTCTGTACAAGCGCAAGACGGGGTCCAGGATGTGTGATAAGGCTAGCGGGTAAGGTAAGAATCTGGAGGTGGGTTCCAGGAAGGGAGAAAAAAGGATAAGATCTGACGATAGCACGGTGCACGGACTCGAAACATACATCTAGCAACTCCAAGCAGTTGCGTTGAGATGCGAAGAGCCGCGTGGGTGTGCCTGTTTTCTAGGAAGCAGAGTGTTGCATGGAAAGGCTAGAGCGCAGCATTTCTGACCTGTCGGCCATCTTGGAGGAGTCACTGAGCTTATGCCGTGGTGCATCATGGACCACGAAGTCCAGAAGGGCCGAATTCGGTGGTTCATGACTAGTTGATCCTATCCTTGCAGCCACAAAGAGCCAGTGAAAAGATTTCAGAGCCGGAGAGATACGATCACTGGGCTTGAGGCCAAGGACAAGTCTCGCAGTCCTGTTCTGGATAAGTTGTTACGGTCAAAGAGTAGAGGCAGGAAGATTTAGAAAGAGGCTGTTGCAATATTCCAGCCTAAAGAGGACCAGAGCTCTGGAGACAATGAGCTTCTAGGGGAAAGTGAGACAAGGAAGAATACCTCTGAGGAAGTGCAGCTGAGAGTTTGACTTCTTAGAGATGTCAGATATGCAAGGAGAGAAGGAGAGGGTGGAGGCGAAGATGACACCAAGGTTCTTAGCCTCACAGGAATGAGCAGGTAGAGGGCCCAGAGTGGGCGGCCAGAGAGAGAGAGAGAGAGAGAGGAAAGGAGGGAGTGGGTGTCCCAATGAGGAGGATCTCAGTCTTACTTACAGCCTTGCCCGAGTGCCTTCAGCTAAGGGCCAGAGGCAAAGGGCATCTCCCTACTTAGCAGCTCCAGTCCATGTTTGCCCGTGTTTGCCTCAGGACACCTGACGCAGATAACCTACAGCAACAGAAAAGGTAAGTGTGGTGTGGGCAGGGAGAACAGCCATGACTGTACTCCAGTAAAACCCCACAACTCTTATTACCTACTATCATATACTTACCTGCATTTAGCCTAATTGTGTAAACTGCCTGTCTTCTGCATCTGACCTATTTGTATGGTTGGCCTCTTGTTGGCACTTAGCCTATTTGTGCAGGTTAGCCTTGTTTTGCATTTTGGCCTAATTTATATGTTAGCCATTTGCACCTTGATGCTCCCTGAGATGGGCTTTGTGTAACATCTATATTGTGTTGGTTCTTGCTCCCTGAAATGGATTATTGGGGGTAGGAAATGTATCACACTTAGATGGTTTTCTGGGGGTAGGAAATGTGTTGCACTTAGATGGATTTTTGGGGGCGGGAAATGTGTTGTACTTGGATGGATTGTTGGGGGCAGGAAATGTGCTGCACTTAACTGGTTGTTGGGGTAGGAAATGTTTCGCACTTCGATGGATTGTTGGGCCAGGAAATGTAGCGCACTTAGATGGATTGTTGGGAGCAGGAAATGTGTTTCACGTAACTGGTTGTTGGGGTAGGAAATGTTTCGCACTTCAATGGATTGTTGGGCCTGGAAATGTAGCGCACTTAGATGGATTGTTGGGAGCAGGAAATGTGTCACACTTGGATGGATTCAAGGAGGGCGGGAAATGTGTCACACTTAACTGGTTGTTGGGGTAGGAAATGTTTCGCACTTCAATGGATTGTTGGGCCAGGAAATGTAGCGCACTTAGATGGTTTGTTGGGAGCAGGAAATTTGTTGCACTTGGCTGGATTATAGGCAGACCATCCAGGATTTTGCGGCATAAAATGGCAAATTTTGCGGCATGAAATGGCAAATTTTGCGGCACAAACCTTTATTTATTGCGGCATTTTTGCAGGACATTTTGTATTAACTGGAGGGTGTAAGATTGCCACATTGCAGGAAATAGGCAGAGTGCAAAGCTACAAGAGAGCTAGGGTATCCTTATTATGTATCTTTTGTATTAATTTAATAGGAGTCTCAGATGTCTATGGCTTGGCAGAACAGTGTTGGATTTGGCTACATTTTTGGTGTAATGTGCATGCCTATTTAATAGTGTTAACTAAATTGATAATTATCAGTTGTAATGCTGAACATGTTCCCCTTCTATGTTCTCCAAACACCCACACACCTCTCTCACCAACTCCCCATCACAACTTCCATTCCTGAACCTCTCATTGTGTCATACAAATACTGACGTGCTATGTCACACTGTCAAGTCACAATTTGCACTGCCCAGCCCCTGCCACACTCCAAATCATACTCCCAACTCACACCTTACACTCAATTTCTCCCACAATATACAGTCCTTCATTCTTTTGTGCTGTTTCTGCATCTTACATCCTTTCTCCCATTCTATCACACTCTTCCCTCATCCTTTTTTCCAATCTGCAGCTCACTGCCTCTTTCCGGACAACCGCTTCCTCTCTGCTTTCTGGCTCACAGACCACACGCTCCCTCTACTTTCTGTACCTCCGCTCACTCTCAGATTTCAGGCCCACCGCATCACTGCTTCCTCTGCTCTCTTGTGCACCGCTTCCTCCTCTGACCCACTGCTCTCCCTCTGCTTTCTTGTCTATCACTTCACATCTCACTCATATCTCTCCCTCTCTCTCCTTTCCCTCTCATAGAGTAACCATTTTTTTTATTTATTTTAAATGTAGATTTTGACCCATATCCTCAAAAAATGGGGCATTTAAAAATAGAGCTGAGGATATGCTATTTTTAGACAACTCATTTTTGGAAAGGAGCAGGTCACATTATCCTCAAAGGTGACCAGCGCATTTCCACAGGCTTGAGCTGTAGTGCAAATTGTGCGCTGGCCAGCTGCCTTGAATGGTGTTCTGGGTTGTTTGACTGAAGTGTAATTATTTGCGGCAGAATTGACGGTAGTCCATTTCGCTGCGAATTGAATTGCAATTCAGCCAAACAACCCAAAATGTACCTTTCACCACCACCCCCTCCCCTACTTAACTGCTTGGTCTCTGCCGCTTCCCATGCAACCCTGCTTTGTCAGATCCGTCCCTCTAACGTGGGTCGGATCCGACTCCGCAGGGACCCTTTTTTGTTATTTTCTTTTTTTTTCTGTCCCCGCCTCCAATTTCGAAGAAGTGGGGAACACCCTGCAGCCCCCTAACTCAGAAATACTGAGCTTGTGGAGTGGGTGACACCCCTGCAAAACATGTTCGGTATTTATAAAAATCGATCGAATAGCACTGGACGAAATAGGTCAAATTGTACCATTTGATCGATTTTTGTCATCAAAATGGGTAGTACCTTGAATAGAATCGCTCTCTGACAGTGTTCTGCAAGCTCCCAACGCCTTTCACAGGGACAGGCCCTTCGGTGGCCTGCCACTGTAAAATGCGACCCAAAAAATGCATTTTTATCCTGGTTGAGGAACAGAAATGCAAGCGACTCAGCAGCTGTTCATACCTTAAAAGAAATCCATGATAGGGTCAGGAAAGACCCTGTCATGCAGTAGCACCCCCACAACCCGTGCGCGTTGCCTAAAAATTCCGCACATTTAAAAGTGCATCTTGCTTGGAAATGAGTGATGTGATTTTAAATTGGCAGAAACGCCACTTTATTTGATCAAGGACGTGAAAGAGGCCACCTGAATGGGTGCGCATATAAATATCCCATTCATATGTCCCTTGTGGATTGGGCTGCTCTTTTTTTGGGCACAAGTGGTGAGATGTGTTGCCGCATTTCATTTTTTGCGTCAAAAAAAAAAGTTGAGAACCTGGCACCCTAAGGGATTTTTTTTTTTAAACAGTAATTTTTGCAGATTACTTTTGAAAAATAAATACATTTTTATATGATGCTGTTTTTGCACAAAACGGCCGTTTTCCCGGCATTTTGCACAAAACGGCCGTTTTCCCGGCATTTTGCGGGATCGCAAAATCGCTATATGCTGGAGGGTCTGTCTAGGGGGCGGGAAGTGTGTCACACTTAACTGGTTGTTGGGGTAGGAAATGTTTCACACTTCGATGGATTGTTGGGCCAGGAAATGTAGCGCACTTAGCTGGATTGTTGGGAGCAGGAAATGTGTCGCACTTGGATGGATTCTAGGGGACGGGAAATGTGTTACACTTGGATGGATTGTTGGGGGCAGGAAATGTGCTGCACCTAGCTGGTTGTTGAGGGTAGGAAATGTATGACAGTTAGATGGAGTGTTAGGGGTAGGAAATGTGTTGCTCCTAACTTACCTTACTAAAAACTCACTATTCTGCAAACCTAGCCTCAAACTCTGAACTAAACACAACCATGCCTATACCGCACCTCAAACCACACATAATTCACAACACCCAACATGAAACCAAACCATGCACAATCATACCTCAACACCACATGACGGCTACCAAATGAAAATTCACCTATGCTCAGTGACCAGTTTCTCCGAACTGAAGCTGCCAACAGCACATCAAAGCTCTCTTGCTCTTCTCATGCCCAATCCGACTAACAAGCCCCAATCCCAATTACATTGCAGCTCTGCCAGCGTGCCAAGAGACCATGCAAATGGTAACCGTGCACGGTACAAGACCCATTAATATTCACAGAAAAAGTGCACATCTTTACAATCATTACTAGACTCTTCTTCAATATGTTCTACAGAGTCTAATTCTGACAGCAATATTCACATGTGCTCCAACCAGACATTCCAGTAGTTTAGCTGCAACATCACTTGCCTCTGGTCCACATGGCCAGAGTTTGAATCCCAGTCCTGGTAACAAAAGCAGATCACTTAAAAGAATGGGCACAATACTAGTTGTTTTCCCGGATCCCAGACCTATGGAAACACTTTTTTTGTCAGATCATGGATCAAGGAAAATCCGGCCAATGACCAGAGCTGAAAATAAGATGAAATGCTTGCCTGTTAAACTAATGGCAAAACACAGTCAACTAAGGAGCGGTCATCTCTATTGGGGCAAATACACCTATCTACACAATTAAATCTGGAAACTGGAAATCTGGGAAAATAACATGAAGATGGCCACCACAAGAGGATCCTTGACTACCCTTGAGGGTGGGGGGGGCGAGCTGCATGATACAAATTGATCCTCACAAGAGCCCAAGTCAGTATTCCTTAAAACTTGAGCCCTGGGGGCAATGGAGGGCCACAGGCCTAGGCTCTGCCGGAGTTGCTTTGGTGCTAACAGACCTAGAAAGTGACCAGGGAATCTGGCTGGAAGGTTTAAAATTGTGTTTGATAGTTTCATGTTTTTGTTAACTATTAATGTTCGTGAGTACAGTAACAAATGTGTAGGTTCAGCAGCTTTACCAACATATCAATAGCCACCCTACCTTTCAAAGAAGGAGTGACAAAATGTTTGCATTCTTAGAAAAATAACCTATTTAAAAAAGACCATTATTTAATTGTACTAACACTGTAAAGTGACTCTTTTGAAAAGGTTGCAATGCTCATTTGTAATGGTCACTCCCAGCATATATTATAGTGATAACAAGAATATAGCACTTTATCGACAATAGGAATAACCATATGATATATTTTCTGATAGAAGATTATCATTTCAAGATTGATTGTCTGTTATGTTTTTTTTAAATACCCTTATCGGAAAGCAGAATGGGCAAATGGCACCAAAAAGTGTTCTTGACTGCTTTGCCTAAACCCAAAGAGTATTTTAGGATCACCATTTCTTTGAAGGTTACAGTGATATAACCATATTTATATCTCTTCAGATAATATTGAATACCAGATATACATGTTGGAGATATTTTTGCAACAACCATCGATGCAGGGCATTCTTTCCCTCCCCAATCAAAAGTGCCACACCAATATTCCTTTTTGGTTCAATCTAGTCCTGTCTGTGATTCACATAGAACCTCAGAGTTCCCGCATGCCTGTGCTACAGATAAACTAGGACAGTGCATTCAGAATACTAGTTGTCATACTAGTCTCAACGAGTCACCCCAAGTTCCACGGGGTCGGACACCCCCTGCTCTTTGTTTCTCCCTCCCCCCACTGGAAGAAGTGCAACGCCCGACTTCTGTCCAGGGAGACCCAGTCGAGGCCCATCAAGAAGGCTTCCTGCCGACACATCACGGGATCATTTCATCTTGAGGGTTAACTTCCCCCCATCCCGCATCATAATTCGATCCACCTCCAGATGTAGACCAACGACTAGGTCCTTTTCCTATGAGTCAACTTTAAAACACCCAATGCCAGAAATAATGTTTTTTTTTATTCTTGTTTTTGACTTTCGTTTTACGATACAGTTGGTTGCTCTGTGAAAAGAACTCAATATTATGCTTTCTCTATACGTTGCACACTGAGGCTAACCACCAATGTTTACACGGCTCTGAAAATTGTAAAGCACATGTTTTTTATATGTTTGTTTGTTAATATCTTTCCATGCATTTGCTACCATTCCTTGGTGCATTTGTTGATTAAATTAATGTCTTTGTTGTACATGAAAATGAAACACTAAAATTGGAATGTGTATTCAATGTGGAATTGCCTCTGCATCTCTTAACACTGGCTAAATAAATAAGTAAAGTGACACCTTTAAGGGCTTGATTGCTCACCTTTCCTGTATGAGTGTTAGCTCAGCAATACAGCTCTCGTCATACCAAGCATTTTAAATAGTTAAGCCTTTACAGAAATGTATATGTAAAGTGACAAAAATTATGTGCTAGGACGCCCGCCTTCGTTTACAGATAAACTAAGAAGCAGGCCGGTGTACAGAGAGAATATATATCTCTACAAAATCACAGATCATAATACCTCACTCCATGCCCCAAATGCTTTTCGTTCCTAATAATTCTTTTTTTTTCACAAATTGAAAACACTAGTTGGTTCAGGATAACACAGATCCCAAACTCTTTAGCCCCACAACATCCACAGTCAAAACATGTTGCCTGGGGTTAACTTTTAATAGCACGTAGCACCTTGAAACATGACAGCATAATAAGCTTGACACTATTTTATATGAAGTTTAATTTAAATAATATGAAATACAGCTCTATAGGCAAAAACAATTTCACATATGCAGTGCTCTGCCTTTTTAATCTCTCTGCGCACTTGGAAATGCACACAACTGACTTTTAAAACAAAACACTTTTTAAATGTAGAACCCTTCTTTCTTCGCAACTATGCAATGCACAATCTCCCTACTCTTATAAGCCACTATCTCACTTTCAGTAGAAGGTATACTTTTAATTCTGTGACTCAGCTCGGTTTATCTTTGGGAAGACACTTTCTGCCCCAGCACAAAAACCCAGATATTCAGTTTACATTCAGAAACCCTCTGCTTTAAGGCAGGGACTGAGAAATGGTGAAAGGTTCTGAATTTCGTTGTATGCACCCCTCCCTTCAGGAACTTGTGGAGTTGGCAAAAAGAAATAGAAGTACCCAAGCACTTTAACAGACTATGGGCCTCCTAATAAGTTTGCCAGTCCGGAAACAAGGGTGCCGGTAAGCTTACTGGCACCCTTGTTTTCTGTCCGGCCTGGTCTGACCCTGCCAGGCGCAGCGGCCACGGTAGGCAGACTGGTCACAGAAGCACTGGCACCATTAGCAACATTTTACCGGCACCTGACTTCCCGGGCAGCTGGAATTGGAATCTCTTGGTGCACTGGGAAGTCAGGCGCCAGTAAAACTTTACGAATCCAGCGGCAACCCACCGGTTTACTTACATATATATCTCTGTTTTCTGCACTCAGTAAAGTCCTCAAGGCTTCTGGATACTCAGGGGAAGCATCAGGACTTGGTTCGTGGCTTCTCCAGCTTCAGTCCAGAATGGCCTCTAAAATTAATCCCTTTTATCTACCTCTCCTTGTATAGATCCCAGCTTCTGTCTCAGTCCATGGTTAACTCCAATTCCTGTCTACAAGGCAATGCTATTTTTCCAACAATTTTGCAGTAGTCCCCACTCAGATGAAATCAAGCAGTTCTCCCAATTTCATGGCAGAGGATAGCAGAGATTCAGTGAGGATAGGTGTGGTAGGGGAAGATAAACCTGAGGGATACATTTGTGTGCAGCGTGCATCCAAGATTATTTAACGAAGTGGAGGTTGCTGGGGGGGCAGATGGGGCCTAGAAAGTGAGACCAGGGGATAGGTTGGGGAAGCAGTGAATTTTTTTCACAGACTAGGATTTCTGTTTTCCCATGGTTGAGGAAGAGGAGGTTGGTTGTCATCCAATGGTTGATATCCGAGATGCATGATGGCAGATCTGGATGGGTGGAGCCTGGTGATTTGGTGATTTTAAGGATTATCTTAGTATCATTTGCAGAGTTGTAGCAGGTGAGTGTGTGGTAGTGGATGAGTGCAGGAAGGGGACTCTGATAGAAATTGAAGAGAAAGGGAGATACGGATGCTATCTGTTAGACCCCTTTCGGCACTGGGCGCGATGCAGACGTGAAAGGGTGGAGGAGCATGATTTGTGAATGATTAGAGATGTATGAGATCCAAGTGAGGGCAGTGTCTACGGAGTGTAGCCTGTCTTGGATGATGGTGTGCTCAATGGTATCGAAGGAGGTCAAGAAGAAAGAGTACAGTGCATCCTTCTGCATTTGCTGTTCCTTTTAGATCGTCCCAAATGGACACTAGGAAGGACTCAGCTCCTCAGAGGGGTGTGAGGCCAGATTGGGCAGGGTCAAGAAGGTTCTTGGCTTTAGTGAAATTACCATGTTGCTTGTGTGCTGTGAGGTTCATGAGTTTGGCCATGAAGCGGATGTTGGAAATGGGCTGGAAGTTCTGCGGAAGGAGTGTGTCGAGTGTAGGTTTTTTGAGGTGGGGTTTGATGTAAGAGGTTTTTAAGGCTTCCAGGAAGGTTCCTGATATGAGGGATTGGTTAAGGACTGAACGTGCAATACTGCCTGCACAGGTTGAGGTTAGGATATTTTTGAGGAGGGTAGGCGGGCAAGCATCCTCAGGGGATCCTGGCGGGTGGCTTTGTGCTAGGAGCAAGATGAACTCCTGGTGTGAGAGCGAGGAGAAAGAGGTGAAGGTTTGCATCGGGAGGGAGTTGGGACAGAGCATGGCAGGTGGGCGGGCAACAGGCAGGGACATTATTTCTATTTTAAAGATGATGGCAGAATGTCTGTTGATAGCGATGTTATGAGAGTGTTCTGATAAGGCATTGCATAGGGATTGGGAGTTGGGTAGAGGAGGGGTTGAGCAATCTGGCAATTTGAATTCAGAGATGATTCTATGAAGTTCCTTGCAAGGGTTGCGAGAGTACAAGATTCTGTTCCCATAGAAATCTTTTTTCGTTTTTACGATTTCAGATCTGTAGGCCCTTGTTAGTCTTACCGGGTGGTTTTTGTTTTGGGGTGTTGGGTTGATTCTCCAAGTCTGTTTGAGGTGATGCATGAGTGTTTTGAGAGTTTTGAGGTGGGTGATGTACCACATGGGTGTTGGGCCTGATCTCGGAGAGGTCTGTTTTGTTGGGGTGAGGGGTTTGAGTGTGCTGCAGAGTCAGTGGTCGAAGGTTTTGATGATGGGGGGGCCTTCTTGGAGGGTGAGTGCTGGGAGTGAGTTGAGGAGGGATTTGGCTAGATATGGGGTGATAACGACTTTATTACAGAATAAGGTGAGACGTGCAGAGGTTGGTTTTGGCCGGGCCTCGTCTTGGGAGGGGGCCAGTGGTAAGGAGAAGAAGATTGATAAGTGATCTGTCCATATTAAGAGGGTGTGGGGGCAGAGTGGATATGATGTTTGGGGCACTGAAGACCGCAACAAGAGTGTCGCCGGCAGTGTGGGTGGGCAGTGAAATGTGTTGCCTCAAGTTGAAGGCTTCTAGGTTATCTGTGAGAGATCAGGTCATTGGGTTTAAGGGGAATCAAACCAGATAATGAAGTCACTTAGAATGGTGAGTGCTGGATATATGTTGAAGGTAGTTGACAGAGCATCACTGAGTGTGTCTGCAAAGTTTTTGTTATAGCCAGGGGGTCTGTAGATGAGTAGGAAGCTGTGGGAGGTGGAAGGTGGGAGTTGGAATTTTACTAGAAGGGATTCATGGTTTGTGGTGTTAGGTAAGGTGTCCTTGATCAGGAGAGGAAATTGGTGCTTGTGTAGGATTGCTAGTCCCCCATCGTTTCTTGATCTATTCTGAGCAGTCAGGTTGTATCTGGGGGGCAGGCATAGTGTGCAATGGGTTTGTAGTCATCACCAAACCAGATCTCTGTGATGAAAAGGGTGTCTGGGTTTTCGTTTGCTATAACGTCAAAGATGTGACATTTGTTTTTAGAGACTGACCTGGTGTTGCATATTGAATTAAAACAAGATTGAAATGTTCCAAAATATAAGCCGCTCACTACCATTAGGAAAATCGATCGTTTTTCCGGAATACTAATTGTGATTTCATTCTGCATTATGATTTGTCTTTTCTTTCTTATTATTATTGCATTTAGAAACATAATGATTAAAAATGTATATAAAGCGGTTCACAATGAAACATTTCTTATGATCCCCAACAAAAGCACAAGTAGCATCTTCTCTGATTTTACTAAACAAATTGTTTGACTTAAAAGGGATGCTGGTGAAGATACTGAAAATATAAATACATATCTTGCTAATTTGACCCATTTAAAGAATAACATGTGGTATCAACACATGAAGGAGGTGGGAGAGAGAACATCAGATGAAAGCTGCTACATATGCTCTCTCATCCCCTATGCCATGAATGCAGCCAGAACATGTATTGCAAAAGAAATACCTGCACACGATCCAAAGTGTTCCAGCCATCTAGCAGTGTGCTCAACCAGAGGACAATTCGAAGGAAGATGGGCAACCCTATGATGCTGATCAAGAATATTTCCATATGAAGATGCGTATGTGAAAATACAAAAGATGTAAAAAGAGATAGGCTGGACAAGCAAGATGCTTGTATATCCATCCCTTAATGGAGAACAAATAAAAGTTGTTGAAATGAATAGGCTGGATTGTTCAAAATCAGGAGTACAAGTGTAGACAAGTACCTTTACAGGAAATCCCGCCCCGATTTTTGGCAACTGGAAATTGCGAAATGCGCAAAGCCAATAATGGTACTTATATCGCGAAGAGTCCTTGAAGCAAGGTATCCATTGAGAAAATCCGATATGTATCTGCAAAGAAATGGCAGTCTTCTGAAGGAAATTCTATGAATGAAAGAGATGACTGGTGACATCATATGAAGCAGAAATTATGCACCCAGAAGAGATGCTGATGAAGAAAGAATATAGACCTTATAGAAATCTGATGGCTAAGTATTAAAGTAAGCAACATTTCAGGAGTGAAATAAATATTGCACGTGCAGAGAAGCACTAAAGCAAATGCAAAGCCATCTTACAAATGTACAGACTCAGTAACGCAAGTAGACAAAGTAATCATAAGGCTGGCTATCTAGTGAATAGACTGCAGGTGATGCGCCAATGTATATATATATATATATATATATATATATATATATATATATATATACATAGGAATATATAGAATGTGGATATTCCATGACGCACTTTAGCAAACTTGGACCCCATGAATGAAAGGGCTGGAAGTGTGGCGCAGCAGAATAAAATAGCTGACGGTGAAGGAAGATTTGAAAACATCTGCCTGGCCCAATGTCAAGAGTTGGGGCCGCCGAGAGCCTTGTTATCTACTTAAGAAGATACAATGAACGTGAGAAGCATGCCAAACTCCTGTTTGAGGTGTAATGGAAAAACACTAGATGTGCCAAGGTTTCTTCATTTAATAGTATTAAATGCAACGAAGGAGCTCAAAACGTGGTCTCCAGTCACATGGTCAGATGAAAATCGACCTTGGGGCGAGCTACACCAAGACCAGAAGATAAGGCCATGCCTTCACTCCCTTTTTATTCTCAGGCATAGTGAGCCTTCGCAATGCCGAGTTCAAACATATTAATTGAATGGCAGACCGCAGGATTGATGATGGATGTTGGTCTAATTGGCTGGCGAGGCATGACCAGGCCAACCCCCAGCACCTGGGGTCCCAGCTTGCGTGCTGCTAGCGAGCAGAATATTCCATAAGGGTACAAGCGTGCCAACCAATTGTAGAGGGCCACGTAGTAAAGAGCCCTATAGTTTGAGAAGCCAATAGAACATTGTGTATTTTCATGACACGGAAGATGACTTGCACTTGGGATGGGTTTAGTGGTGCACCTGACTTTAGAGACCCAATCACAATCCCCAACGTATAGAAAGTATACTTAGATGTTCCCTTTAAGCCTCTCACATCCCCTAGTAGGTTTTCTTATTTGTCACGTAGTATGACATCACCAATGACAAACCTTTAGTATATAAATGTGATTTTTTTCCAAGATATGTTGAGATTGTGCTGTGTGGCATCTGTGGATGCCCGTTGTACTCCCGGTTTTAGATAATTGTTAATAAAACAGCCTTGAGTTTGCCAACTTCCTGAGTCGGTCTGATTATTGATGTATGAGTAAGATCTGCATCCCCATCCATCTCAGATACTGTTACCTCCTCTTAAAGGACCACAGTGGGTTCACTTGGTAGCAGGAGAGGATGGTTCTAAAAAAGACCCATCGATCAGTAGGCTTTTAAGATTTTCAGAACATCGGGTGTCCTTCGCTATATATGACGAGGAGCGTTAAAAGAATCCCAGAGTCCTACGTTCAAGGATCGTCTAGAGGAAGTAATGCAAACCCCAAAGCGGATATATAGGCGGTACATGGACAAGGTCTGTTAGAGGGAATGATTTAAACTCCTATCAGGGTATTTTAGGGGCAAGAGATAGCAGCGAAGAGCGTAAAGAGATATATGTTGAAGTCGACTAGTTTGACTGTGTATTTTGTGTATTGAAAAAGTGAAGTGTCGAAGAGCTTCAAAGATAGGCTGTGTTGAGTAGAGATCAAAGGTTAATATCTATCTTTTTAGTCATTGTCGGCGCCGACTGATATAGGCAGATTGGAGTAAATTGAGACGTAAAAGGCTTTGAGCAGTGACTGTTGGTGCGCGCTCATATTTGTTATTTTTCTGAAATATTTTTTGTGTAAAGCAACGGTAAGTATCGACAGTCAATTGAGACTCGTCATAATGGGGGGTGTTACTCCACTGATGCATCTTTGTAAGCAACTACCAAAACACGCACCCAAGATCAACAGTATAGTGCAGAATGGGTTAAGGGTACAGCAGATAAAATGTTTATGCCATGGCCGCAAGGGAGATCGCTGTCAAAAGCGGTTTTGCAACATCTGACCACATACTTGCATGCTGCGTACACAGGAAAGAAATTGAAAAAGAGGTTAGCTACTTTAGAGCTCTGGAAAATGAACAAGGAGGAACGAGAAGAATCGCCTCCTGAGGACTGGATGCTTAACCAGTGTAGGGAGGAAGGTGCTGAGCCTTCTGCTGCCCTTACCTCCCTCGAAGTAAATGGTGATAGTACAAAAGATGAAGGATTGTATCCATTAGGGGAACAAAATGCGGCAACAGGATATAGTTATCCGATACATGAACCGCCTGCTTATAGCAGTGATGAGAGCCTGGAGACAACTAAAGCAGAGTAGGATACCTTTAAGGTCTTGCAAGATAAAGAGGAGAAAAGTGAACAACCAAATGTGACCCTAGATATAGAACGGGAGATTAGGAGATGAAAGGAGAAAAAGACAAATCTGACGAGATAGCGCTCATACAGAACAAATGGATGTGTGACCAGATACTGCTCAAGCTTGATGGGAAAAATATTGAGGAAGTAAGGCAAGGGGAAGATCAAGATGAACAGGATAGAAAAGACAGGGAACGAGAGAAACGATTGAAAGAAAATGAGTACAAAAGGGACAGTAGACAAAGATGAGAGCAGATGTATCAGGAGGAGCAGCTAAGAAAGTAAGAAAGGACAGAGGAGCAACGAAATTATGACAACAGGCAGAGAGCAATTGAAGAACGAGACAGGTTAAAAAAGAAGAGAGTAGAGGAAGAAGAACAGAAATTATGAGAAAAAAGAATGCAAAGACGGAGGGACGAAGAGGTGCGTAGAGCAAACAATAGAAGGGAAGAGAAAAGACAGGAGGAGGAAAGGGTTCGATGGGAAGGGAAGAAACAGAGGGAATTAGGTGAAGAAATGGAGCGAGAAGGGAGACAGAGGGCATGCGATATTGATCGCATTCAGAAAGAGCTGATGGAACCGAGTCCAGTATTAGCATGGGACGACATAGAGGAGTTTCTCCCTTCACAAGGAGCTACGCCAGGACTGTCTAGGGTAAATCTAGATGGGAATTTTGAGATAGGAAGCATTGGAGATAGGATCGATAAAGCTTATCAGGAGATGTGGACAAAAGGTGAATCGGCAAGCAGGGGAAAAGTAGATGGATCTATAGTTGTTCAGTCACAAGACAAGGAAGGAAGCCCGTTTAGTCTTGAGAATAGAGCCTTGTCTTTAGACAGGCTGACTTTACACAGGGATGAGAAAGATGAAAGCCATACTAGCTGGGGACTGGATATGTCAGAAAACTTCCATGGGTAAGAGGGAAAAAGTGCATGGGGTCCTGAGGGGTGTTTACAGACATACAAGGAAGTGAGATGATCTTTTGTAGACCAACCTAAAGATAGGACACCAGACCCCATGGCGTACCCAGAGTGACCTAAAGGATGCTCGTATAGTGAGAGGGGGAATCACTACCGTATGTGAGCAGACAGTCATTGGTCATTGCCAGGTAGAAGGCAATCAGGAACCATTGTCCCCACTATCGATAGACAGACGATGGGAGACAATTGCGTATTTGGAGAACGGAGGGGGCAGACCGCAGTACATCCCCCAGCCCCAAATGGACAAGTATAATTTAAGATGATAACTCCCTACTTTAACAGCGTGTGCAGGAAAATGGATTTATGAGTTAGAAAAAATGACAGGAGGAAATACTCTAGCCATCTTGGGTAAAGGGCTGATGACATTTGGACGAGGTTACTCAAGTGTCACAGCACAGAACACAACTCATGATGGAGCGCCATTTAATATGCAGGGCAGAAGTTTGAAAAGCGCTCAGGGTACAGTATCCTGATACGTCAGACATGGGTGCAATTATGGCACGTAAAATTAAAGATGACGAAGATCTGCTTACTTCCATTCAAATATATTCAGGAATGGTGGACTTTGGGAACGAGGGGGCTGTGGGGGAAATCAGTGCCAATATTTTACCACACTCTGTGTCAGGGATTGCCAGAACATGTACAGAAACAGCTCAAATAATTAGTGGGAATGGAAGCCATGGGCAGAGATACAGTTGACTATTGCGCATCTTTGCCGACTGTTGCAAGAGAACAGAATTTCATTGTCCTGCTTTCAACTTAATGATTTTCTGACTTTCTAAAAACGTTTTTTTCCATTTGTGCCACTGCTGCCTGGCCTTCTAAGATGCCGGCACTGTTTTATTCCTTTGAGCAGCTTGCCTGTGCCTCACTCCCCCTCCTACTGGTTGCCTGTTCTTGAAAGGCCAATCACAGAAACCGGTAGGTGGGGAGCTGGACCAGCTGCATGAAGGCCCACAACGAAGGCCCCTGTCTGCTCCCTGTCCGCTTCAGATACGCTTCCCACCCCCCCCCCGGTCGGCTGTGATGCTGTGTGTACCTCGACCCCTTTTCTTTTCCTTGATGTCCTTCCCCCTCCCCTCAGCCCATGCTTCCAAGACTGATAGTGCCCCCTAATTAATTTTTGCATTTGAGTGCTGCTGCTGCCTTGCAACATGGGGCAGGCACCATGTAGTAGTACATTGTTTGACTTTCGCATTTGTGTGCTGCTGCCGCCCTGCAAGATGGGGTAGACACCATGTATTTGCCCATTGCTGTACTTTCGCACCTGTGTGTTGCTGCCGCCCTGCAACATGGGGTAGGCACCATGTATTTGCCCATTGTTTGACTCTCACATTTGTGTGCTGCTGCCGCCCTGCAACATGGGGTAGGCACCATGTATTTGCCTATTGTTTGACTCTCGCATTTGTGTGCTGCTGCACCCTTCAGCACGGAGTAGGCACCATGTATTTGCCCATTGCTGGACTTTCACATTTGCGTGCTGCTGCCGCCCTGCAACATGGGGTAAGCACCATGTATGTACCTATATTTTGACTTTCGCATTTGTGTGCTGCCGCCACTCTGCAACATGGAGTACGCACCATGTATTTGCCCATTGCTGGACTTTCGCACCTCTGTCCTGCTGCCACCCTGCAACATGGGGTAGGCACCATGTATCTGCCCTTTGCTGGACTTTTGCACCTGTGTCCTGCTGCCACCCTGGAACATGGCGTAGGCACCATGTATGTGCCTGTTGTTTGACTTTCGCATTTGTGTGCTGCTGCCACCCTGCAACATGGAGTAGGCACCATGTATTTATCCATTGCTGGAATTTTGCATCTGTGTTCTGCTGCTGTCGCCCTGCAACATGGGGTAGACACCATGTATTTGGAAATTGTTGGACTTTAGCATCTGTGTGCTGCTGCCGTCCTGCAACATGGAGTAGGCACCATGTATTTGCCTACTGATTTGACTTTCGCATCTGTGTGCTGCTGCTGACCTGCAACATGGGGTAGGCACCATGTATTTGCCCACTGATTTAACTTTTGCAACTGTGTGCTGCTGCCACCCGGCAACTTGGGGTAGGCACCATGTATTTGCCCATTGATTTGACTTTCGCATCTGTGTGCTGCTGCCGCCCTGCAACATGGGGTAGGCTACTTGTATTTGCCCATTGTTGGACTTTTGCATCTGTCAGCTGCTGCCGCCCTGCAGCATGGGATAGGCACCATGTAATTGCCCATTGATGTGACTTTGCATCTGTGTGTTGCTGCCGCCCTGCAACATGGGGTCAGGCTCAATGGATGTGATCACCATGTACTTCTCTTTTGCACTTTGCGTATGATGTATGTATTACTGTTGCATGTCCCACAATGCTGTAATTCACCTCTTCCACTTCCTTTCTGTAACCCGAAGCACTGAAACTAATCTGTTAAGCTTAAGCGCCTAGATACCTTAGTGTTTTGAATGCCATATAAATAAACAAACAAACAAACAAACAAAAACAAGAAGAAGGAAGATGCTAGAAAACTTGAGGAAGCAGAGCCAGTTAAGAAGAAATTGTCAAAGTATGCCATAGAAGGAGCAGTATTGACAAGCAGAGAGGGGCTGGGAACACAGCAAGTAGTGGGTATGTCGCAAGCAAATAATCAATGTCAATCGGATCAAGGAGGGAATAGGTACACACTACGAGGTAGAGGAATGGGTTTCAGAGGAATAGGCAGGTTCCAGAATAATCAAAGTGGCTTTCAAAATAACCAAGGCGGGTTCCAGAATGTGAAGAGTGATAATCAGAATATGCAAGGAGGGCAAATTAGAAGGTTCCCTTCTGTATGTTTGACATGCGGAATGACAAGGCACATTGCACGAACATGTGGGAGCCAAGGGAATGTACAGAACGGGAAATTCCTAAGAAGGGGGACAGCCTATCCTCCAGCATATAGTTCACAAAATAGAGATGGGTTAGCCCAAGATCAGGCACAAGGGCCGCAAATGCAACAGGCTTTGCATCAACAGCAAGCACCATTGCATCTGCACCAAGGGCAGTCACAGCACACACCTATACAGATTCAGCAGGGTGCAAGCCCGGTACATTCATTGACACCTAGAGTAGGGGGTGTCACTTTGATGGAGGAAGTCCTTTTACAGGCACGGAAATAAGCATGTACCCACAATAGGACCGCTCACAGGGTGACTTGATGTGTTCATATAACCATAGGAGGCAAATCTTTTTATTTTTTAGTAGACACTGGGGCAACTCGCTGTTATGCTTGAGCTAAAACATGGCACTGGTGCGCAGTGTATTCTGGGAGCACTCAGAGCCATGATGGATATTTACTTCATGCTGCAGTGAAAAGCTGTACTCATTTTGCTGAGAGCTAGATTCACGATGCTGAAGAAAACATGCTTTCCAAACCTGGTATGCACTCAAGGACATTTCTGCTGGGAAAGCTAGCTTTGTTATGTCTTGTTATGAGCTACGGGACTGTTTTCCGTGGTGCTTCTTTTTAGAGGAGGGAAGCACTTTGCTCCTTGAGGTTACTCTCGGTTGACCCAGCTGGCAACCAACGGCTGCTCATCAATGCGCAAGTGCATTGCCAGAAGGTTCGAGAAATTGCCACCCCTTTTTGAGGAGTGCATATATGCGGAACCCCTTAGCGGTCAGGTGAGACCTCAGCCGGAGGGAGGACGCTTTCGTCCGGCATACCTGTGGGCTGTTGTGCTCTCGGCCTGGCTGTCATTGGGGTCTTCCAGCCGCTTCTGGCGAGATGAGGGATCCAGTTACGCCCATGGTGATGTATTTTTTTTTTAACTCTCTGTTTCTTCTGTGATTTATTTCTATGTTATCACTTGTTGCTTCCAAGCTTTGAATAAATAGCCGTATAAGTGCTCATTATTTTCTAAGAGTGTGTGTGGTTGCAAGTTATTGCGTCTACCTGTGTTTAAAGTATTGGCTCTGTAATTGCACTGGTGATTAATGACTGTCCATGCACTCTGGACGAGCAAGACACTCGCTCTTGCATATGAGAGGGAAAATATCCGTTATCAGGAAATGCCATGAATGTGCAAGGCTTCTCAGGAGCTACAAGTAGAGTTCTTTTTACTGATTAATTACCAGTCTCCATAGGAGAGTGTGACATGTCTGTTCCATTATTGTATTCAAGGCAGACATCGGTTAATATTCTGGGGCGAGATTTAATGATAAAGTTAAATATGACAATTTTCTTCAATGACAAAGGCATAGTATGTTCCATGCCAGGGATACAGTATTTAAACATGGGCAAATGTATCATTGTGTTTACAGGGCAAATGGCTCTGCGAGGAATGTCATTAGAGCCAGAAGTGTTCCACTATGGGGTACGCATTTTGTTGACATGGTTACCCAGCTTAGTGGGAAAGACTGTGAGAATACCTGATGAGTTCTTGTTCAGGCCTCAGGTACCTATGGACGAAGATGGGGGAAAGATTATTCTCCTAGAGTTACAGGCAGCCATAGTGCGAGGGGATTTGGCCATGCTTGAAGGAACCAATGACGAGGGCAGGCCATGGAGAACAGTAATTGCCATTGGGGAAGGGTATATATTGACTGACGTCACTGACGGGGATATGTTTAAAGATGATCCGTCAGATGATGAAATAGTATTCGAGATGAGTATTACATATTAGATTAGGATAGAGAGCAGGGAAATCCCACCACTGAACTCCAGGAGTCGACTTCAAAACTGGCGTAGATACCATAGCTCTTCATAGACCAGTTGTATTTTGTGTAGTTTGATTTTAACTGTATAAATGATCACAGCTTGTTTGTTTTTTTGTAGTGAGGCAGCACCGTGCCTTTTTTTGATGAGGACATGGAAAAAGTGCCAACCTCTTTATGGACTACAGGCCCCTATGACATAGGCCTATTGAGGGGGGTGGGAGAAGTTAAGATTAATCTGAAACCAGGAGCAATTTCACATTGAGCAAGGCAGTACCCAATGTCTCGAGAGGCGGATGAGGGTATTTTTAAAATCATATCAGCCATGATGGAACAAGGCATCTTGGTGACTTCAGAGTCACTGTGTAATACTGCTGTGTACCCTGTGAAAAAATCAAAAGGCGGGTTGTGGAGATTAATTCAGGACATGAGAACAATCAACCAGATTGTAGAGGCAGAGTTTCCTCTAGTCCCGAATCCTGCAGCGATTTTATGTAGTATCCCCACAGAGGCATGATATTTCACGGTGATTGACTTGAAAAATGCCCTTTTCTCAATCCCGTTGCATAAGGACTCCCAAGATCTTATGACATTCACGTTTTGTCAGACTAAGCTGAAGAGTACTCATTTGCCCCAGGGGTACTGTGAGTCTCCATCAGTCTTTAATAGGGTCCTGCAGATGGAGCTAAGCAATATTGATTTGCCAAGTGTTGTGCTGTAGTATCTAGGTGACATTTTAGTGTGTAGCACAGCAGAGGATGAGTGCAGACAAGATCCGATTCAGTTAATGACTATCCTAGCAAACAACAGATGTAAAGTAGACAAAGAGAAATTCCAATATTGTCTGGAAGAGGTGTTGTACATAGGCCAGTTAATCTCGCATGAAGGAAAGAAAGTCACAACTGAAAGAGCCAGGGCGATTATGAAAACACTAAAACCACACACGATAAAGCAGGTGCAGCTGTTTCTGGATTGCGCAACTATGTTGGAGCATGGGTATTTGAATATAGTTTGTATACAAGACCCCTTCTGCAGGCTCTGAAGAAAGCCCAACTGAACAAGGAAAAGATAGAATGGACTAAGGAAATGCCGGAATGGTTTGAGGAATTGAAAAAAGCCATTTGTACAGCTCCAGTTTTAGGAATTTACAATTATTCTGAGGAGCTCTTTTTGTTTTCATACACAAATGGAACAGTTATGACAGCAGTGCTTACACAGAGGACCGTACTTTGGTAAAAACCTCTGGCATATTATAGTGGGATTCTAGATCCAGTTATGAGAGGACACTTTCCTTTGCGAACATTTTCTAGCAGCAGCCGTGTTCACTATTGAAAAGTCTACAAGCATTGTGATGGGATGTTTCATGACTTTATTTGTTGAGCATGCTTTATTTGCTTTTTTGGAGAAACCTAAGTGTACACTGATATCTCAGAGGGCCTCTGCATATGAGGTAGTTACACATAATCAAGCAATCAAAATAGACAGGTGTAAAATAGTGAACCCTGCCATGTTCATAGCCAAACCATTGGCAGCAGATGAGCAAGTGCATGATTGCTCTAACTACGAGGAATATTATGGTGAGATACCAAGGGTGAAGGAGAACACTCAGGCAGGGGGGGGGAGTTCTCTGTATTGACGGATCTTCAAAAATGTATCAAACTGATGTGGAAAGGCATTCATGTTCAGCTGTGGTAAGGCACTGAGCTAATGGGGAATTTGAAGTAGTAGCAAGTGCAAGACTATATCTCACTTTTTGGCACAAGCTGCAGTATTGGTGGTGCTTATTGTTGCGGTAGAGAAACAGGAAGGACAGGAAGTGACGGTGTACAGTGACTCCGCCTATGTGACATCAACCATGCATGCAGGGCTAGCATGTTGAAAAAGGAGGGTTCCCTCCAAGCGGACGGCACTCCAGTGCAACACGCTGCATTATTGGAAAGGCTTATCAAGGCACTACACCTCCCAGCAGCTACTGCAATAGTTAAATGTGCAGCACATACTAAGAGAACTGATTTTATCTCATGTGGGAATGAAACCGCAGATGAAGAGGCCAAAAGGGTTGTCTACTCACCTGATATTTCAAGTTTTGATACACCAAATGTGAAAGAAAAAGTGGTCAGAATTATGATTGTAAATGAAGGGTTTAATCATTTGTCTAGAACACAGTTGATGAAAGTTCAAGGCAGTTCTCCACAGGAAGAGAAAGAGCTATGGACATGGAGAGTGTGTTCATTATCCCCCCTCTCAAGCATTGTGTGTCATGCCCGCGCCGCTGGCACACGCATTGGCAACCATCATGGACTACGTGGTACTCATTTATCCTCCTATTACTCCTTGAACAACCCCTTTTCACGCATTGGTCTTTTATTTCCATTTGCTCAACTTTGGTTCTTTCTTATTTTATTCAATTAACTACATTTACCATAATGCACCTGGCTACAGTCCTCAATTCCTGGCTATTCTCATTTATTGTTATTGGGACCACAATCCCCAGAAGCCCTAGCGGCCAGTGCTACTTCCACCTGCTCAGGACCAGAGAGGGAGGAGGCAGATTTTCTTCAGGTGTGCTGCCCCAGTTGCTGTCAATTAGCCTGCCTCAGAACAGGGCAGGGCTGTATATAAGCAGCTGCCTGCAGGAGCACAGTGTCTTGCATCTTGAGATCTCCCTGCTCCTGTTTGCCTTGACCCGCTACTTTGTATGCTGTTCCTGTTGCTGCATTATCCTGTTCTGATCCAGTGCCCTTTCCGGGCTCCCTGTGTTGCAGCCGATCTCGCTCCGCTGCCTTCAACCTACAGCCCTTGTCCTCTGGGCGCCCTGTAGCCTGCCTCACTCCGGCTGCCTACGGTCCTTGTCCTCTGGGCTCCCTGCCCTGCAGCCTGCCTCACTCCAGCTGCCTACAGTCCTTGTTCTCTGGGCTCCCTGCCTACAGCCTGCCTCACTCCGGCTGCCTACAGTCTTTGTCCTCTTGACTCCCTACCTTGCAGCTTGCAACCCTCTTCTGTCTCCAAGCCCTTGTCCTCTGGGCTCCCTACCTTGCAGCCTGCACCTCATTGCTGCCTACAGCCCTTGTCCTCTGGGCTCCTTTCTTGTAGCCTGCTCCCTCCGCTGCCTACAGCCCGTGTCCCCTGGGCTCCTTCCTTGCAGCCTGTCTCTCTCTGCTGCCTGCAGCCCTTGTCCTCTGGGCTCCCTGCCTTGCGGTTTGCTACACTCCTCTGCCTTACAGCCAGTTTTACACTTAGCTACCTACTACTAATCTTTTTCTGTCCTGCTCTTCTGTACTCCCTGCCTTGCAGCCTACTACAGTCCTCCGCAGTCCACTACAGTTTGCCTGCACCTAGTGCCACTCTTGACTGCAGACCTGCTTCCTACTTTGCAGCCCTTCTGTTTTCCTGACTGCTGCTCCCTTGTTCTCTTCCTTGAGTCCTCTGTACTCCACCTTATGTTATCTACTTCAGTCTAACTGCCTTTCCTTCTGCTAGATTGCTCATTGACTTCCTTTTCGCTGGATATATCTGTTCTTGTCTTCTCATGTGTCTTATGTAATCCCTTTGTACAGAGCTTGCCTGTTGGTTTCCGGCAGGCAACCTCTGCCCCTTCCCTTGTCCCGTTTTCAGTGTTACAGACACCCACTGCTGTTCTTCCCAGCCATGAACATATAGCGTGGGCCTCTGTTATAGCAATCTGTGCAGAAGGCTGGAGTTTCCTAAGGTTCGTGGAACACTCTTTCCCATTTCAGCATACACCCCAAGAGGGAATCCAGTTTGTATGTACCTTTGTACCTTTTGCCCCTTTTGGCTCACAGCTACAGTTTCCTACTCTTCTTTCTTGTTGAACTTCCTGCTGTGTGTGCTTATCTGCTACCTTACTTCAGCACAGCCACCCAAAACCTACCTGGGTACCCTGTGCCACTCTTGACAGAGTGCCATTCTTGACATTGTGGCGGCAGGACAGCAATAGAAAGCCGGTGATGCCTGTAACCTTATTAAGGATAGCGTTAGAACAGCTACACTACCCTGCGCATGTAACTATGGAAAGCCTTGCAGCATCTATTGGGACAATTGGTTTGTACCAGACCTGTTAGAACATGTTGCTTTTTTTGTAGTAAATTGCATCGTATGTCAAATGTTTACTGCTTGGCACACATTGCAAACAATCAGAGAAGTGATTCCTCGACCGAACTGTCCTTACATATTGATTATGTTGAGATGCTGCAAGTATGTAGTGGATATAGGTATATGGTAGTGGTGGTGTGCCCCTTTTCGAGATGGATTGATGCAGGTCCATGTACACACCCTGATGCCACTTGTGCTGCAAAGTTTTAGTCTGAGAAGTCTTTCCTAGATGTGGAGTACGTGAGGTGCTGAGATCCGACAATAGCCCCCATTTTGTTAATGAAGTATTCGAGCAGATCAACCTATTGATTAGTATTAAACATGGGTTTTCTGCTGCTTATCACCCGCAAGTGAACAGAATATGTGAGAGACTCAATGGTCTTCTCAAAGAAAGAATCACTAAACTCAAATTGACATTGAAGAAGGGGTGGCTGTATTGCTTGCCCCTTGCATTATATGTATTCAGGAATCAGCCTGGGTCGGACCACCACCTTACACCCCATGAACTAGTTACAGGAAGGCAAATGAGAACACCCCTGTCACTTCCAATGAGGAGTAGAAGTGATGTCCAGACAATTGCAGACAAATTGTTAGGAAATGAGCTACATGCGTATTTGACATGTATGACCGTTAGCATCTCAGTCATTTCAGATCAACTCAAGTGTAAAGGGTGTCGGTCTCAGGACACAGATGAAGACCATTCAGCAACCGGACCTAAAGAACTATCTGTACCTAAACTGTTTGTTGGAGATCCCATTTTAATACGCAACTTCACTAGGAAGTGGCATGAGCCCCGTTTTAGTGGACCTTACACAGGGGAGAATATTACTCCATCTGCAGTATAAGTTCAAGAACGGCATGCCTGGATCCGCTCGGGTGACGTGAAGCCATATGCTGGTGAGACCAGAACACCCAAAGCCAATTCAGAAGCAAGACAAGAAGAAGCAGTTCAGCATGTGTAGAATCGATCGATGACGAGGAAGAAGGATGCTAAGATTGCTGATTAAAAAAATGCAAGTGTGCATTTGGACTGTGGCTTACCCCGGACACTCTTTATAGATATTTTAGCAGGAGTGAGAAAGTAACTGTTCTTGAGCCACAGGAATCTTTTTAATGGGACTTTAGAAAAGTGCTGATATGCTATAAATGCCATATCTTGATTTTATTTTTGTCTGTTGGAAAAGGGAGCAGTTCCCTGACTCGTTGCTTACTGAGTTTCTCTTTGGTCAGACCCATGGTTCTATCTTATGTCGATATCCATAGACTCCTTCTCATTGTCTTCATTTATATACTCCAAGCTTATCCTGCTCTGGTTGGACGTAAAACTGACGTACGCACTTTTGTGCAGGATCCTAAGAATGGCCCTGCGATTAGTAGTTTATTGGCAGCGATAATTGAACAAATTCGGCAGCTACCTGAGCATGTAACAAGGCTGCCTGATTAAAAAGGTTTTTTCCTTCCTTAAAAGTAGTACACAGGCACGATGTGGGCTAATGAGAATAATGCAGTTCCAGAAAGTGAGCAGACGCAACGATGTGTGGAGAGACACCAATGGTGGGGTTTCATGTATTGGTGCATAATATATGTGTGCAGAGCATCCATTATTGTTTTTCTGTTTTTGCTAATCCATGCTGTTTACTTTGTTTGTTCTAGAAAGGTAGAAGTCCCTCTGATTCTTCCCACTCCAGTGACCTATGCAGAGTTAGATGTTGCAAGGAAACCAAGGCCATATGTGATTATCCCTACACCAAAAAAAGTCACCAATTTCTCTGACAAGTGTTCTTATGATTCCCCCTGTAGGAAGGATGTATTCTGATGTATTTCATGAGATTCTTGTATGAGTTCATTTGGCAAAGGAGAGAGGTGCAAGGGAAGATGAATATGAGTTAAATAATTATCTAGACAATACAGCACATTTGCAGAATAACATGTCGTATCAACACATGAAAGAGTTAGGAAAGAGAACCTCTGAGGAGGATTGTTATGTATGTGCTCTCCTACCTTATGCTATGGGGAAGTCCAAGATATTCATAGCAATAGAAATAGACGTCCAGACAGCTCATTACCTGACTCATCTTGCACTCTGCCATACAAGAGTTCAATTCCAGGGTTGTACAGCATTCTTGGTATGGGTGACTGAATGGTTGGCTACAGAAGAAGATGATTATGTTCAAGGTTTGAAGACAAGAGAAAGAGCGCACACACCAGAGATCATGTGTTAAGATATGAGCAGACTGGCATGAAGGGAGTGGGAATCCGATGGTAAATAAACAATAAGCTCAACTGCCAAGGAAAGACTGATGAAGAAATACGAAGATGCAAGGAAAGAGGCCAGATGCAGATCTGGGGAACAATACTTTCTCCAGATGGTTGGGAAGAAGGCATAGTCATTGCAGAGCTGTGGCAGTAACTGGATATTACAAACCAGTTATAGATTATGTGGAAAAGGGATGCAAACTTCTGTGGCCAAGGCTTGAATAGTTGCTGACATGGGTCAAAGATAAAGGAGGCCCGGTTGCAGATAGTGCCCCTAGCAAGTGCAGAGCTATGCTTAAAAAATAATGGAACAAGAAAAGTTGGAGAAAATCAGAAGTGCGGTTGAATCTTCGATGTACCAGGAATGTAATGTGGAGTAGTAGTTATAATTGACAACTATTGGGCCTATGGATCTAGAACATATATGAAGCTGCCCCAAGATTGGGGAGGACTGTACTCTATAGTACCTTTTCATGTTGCAGCATTAGTGATTTCAAAGAGTGACCTGAAGATTGGTGAGTTTCCAAAAGCAGATGCTCACCTGAGAAAAAGGAGATCAAGTGGATTCCTCAATCGAACAAAAGTGAGAATTACTTATCAGCTAAATCGATAAAAGCTTTCAATTCTATTCCGTATGAACACAGGTTGTTCAGTCAGACTTCAGCAGTGTTCACAACAATCTTTATGCCAGGGATCCAGATGATGGCAAATGCCAAATGCTTACAGATAACCAGATGGGAGCTGCTGCAGATGATCAACACTACATACAGGGATAAAATGCTATCAAGGAAGAGCTGAGAGCCATACGACTGATCACTCTTCAGAACAAATATGTCCTGGATATGATTACAGCTATGGATGGAGGTGCTTGCCCCAAAATCGGAGAATCATGTTGCAAATTCATACCTTCTCATGATGAAGAGAATGGGACCTTGACAGAGGCCATAACGATGTTAATAAACTTGCACAGCAAGATGGAAGATGAAGTGGAAGACATTGCAGCCAACAGTTGGTTTGCATCGATCTTCTTATGGGTTCCAGAATGTATGGTGAATATCTTCAAGTATCTTGGAGCCTAGTTGGTGATGATCATGTTTGGATTCTGTGTGATCAGAATAATAATCACACAGTGTAAAAAGACCGCAAAGAAAGCAACAGGAATGAAGATCATTATCGATGTCTAGTCTGTGTTTGGACACAAAGAGCTGACAGATGAAGAAATCAGAAACTATGTAAAGGTCAGTATTCATGCACCTGAGGGAACAAAGTTCGAAGAACCACAAGAAGTATGCATTCAAAGAACCACAAGAAGTATGTCGGAAGATGGATCTACTGCAGTCCAAATGGGCAATGTAGACTTATGACTTGGAGGGTTTATAGTCATAATATCGAAAAAATAATTTCGAATTACAAAAATGTCGAAAAAAAATGTCGAATGCAAAAATGTCGAAAACACATACATATAATAGAAAAAGTCATTAATTCGAAAATAAAATGTCGAAAAAAAATCGAAAAACCAATGTTAAAATAACTATGTAAAATGTCACACATACTAACGTTTTTTATTGGGGGGGGTCCCCCCCAAACCCCCCATCCCAAACCCCTACTCCAAACCCCCCCCCTCCTCCCCATCCCACCCAACATCCCCCATGGATATACCTTTAGTTTTTAAAAAAAATATTTAATTAAACATTAATTAAATAATTAATTATTAAAAAAACCCTTCCCAAACCCCTACCCCAACCCCCCCTCCTCCACATCCCCCCCACCCACCATGGATATACCCTTAACCATTTAAAAAAATTATGTTTTATAAACTATAATTAATTAATTATTTATTTAAACATTAATTCGAAAAAAAATCGAAAAAAAATCGACATTTTTGTAATTCGACATTTTTATTTTCGATTATATATTTTCGACATTTTGACTTTCGACATTATTGTATTCGACATTATGACTGGACACCGACTTGGAGTGTTGATGAACATGTGAAATCAGCAGGATGTCTGGAAGGAGTCATAAAGAAATGCACTGCAAAGAAGCACTTCTTTAGACGAGGATGTCTAGATGTGAAGACTGATGGGAGAGCAGTCGATGAATCGTCCAGAGGGGGGAGTGTAGAGGAGGAGCCAAGTAACTCTACCTGAAATCCGGCTCCCATTTTGCCTACATGTTGGCAACCAGAAATTGCGTCATGCGCATAGCCAATTTGGGTACCTATACCGTGAAGAGTCCTTGAAGGAATGTATCCATTGAGAAAACCCTATATGTATCCAGAAAGAAATGACAGTCTTCTGAAGGAAATTGCGGACGAAGTGGGAAAATGTATGAAAGAGAAGACTGTTGACATCATACGAAGCAGAAATGACACACCCAGAAGAGATGCTGATCAAGCAAGAATATAGACCTTATAGAAATCTGATGGCAAAGTATCGAAGTAAGCCACTTTTACGGGAGCGAAATAAAGATTGCACGTGTGGAGAAGCACTGAAGACAATGCAAAGTCATTTTCCAAATGTACAGACCCATTAACGCAAGTAGATGAAGTAATCATGAGGTTGGCTACGTAGTGAATAGACTGCAGCCAATGTATATATATAGGAATGTATAGAATCTGGATGTTCCACAATGCACTTTAGCAAACTTTGACCCCATGAATGAAAGGGCTTGAAGTGTGGAGCAGCAGAATAGAATAGCTGACGGTGAAGGAAGATTTGAGAAGGCTTGCCTGGTCCATTATCAAGAGTCGGGCAACCAAGAGCCTGGTTATCTACTCGAGAAGATTCAAATGAACGTGAGAAGCAAGCTGAGCTCCTGTTTGAGGTGTAATGGAAAAACACTAGAAGTGCCAAGGTTTCTTCATTTAATAGTATTAAATGCAAGTAGATGAAGTAATCATGAGGTTGGCTACGTAGTGAATAGACTGCAGCCAATGTATATATATAGGAATGTATAGGATCTGGATGTTCCACAATGCACTTTAGCAAACTTTGACCCCATGAATGAAAGGGCTGGAAGTGTGGAGCAGCAGAATAGAATAGCTGACGGTGAAGGAAGATTTGAGAGGGCTTGCCTGGTCCATTATCAAGAGTCGGGCAACCGAGAGCCTGGTTATCTACTCGAGAAGATACAAATGAACTTGAGAAGCAAGCTGAGTTCCTGTTTGAGGTGTAATGGAAAAACACTAGAAGTGCCAAGATTTCTTCATTTAATAGTATTAAATGCAACAAAGGAGCTCAAATCGTGATCTGCGGTCACATGGCCAGATGAAAATAGATTTTGGGGCGAGCTACACCGAGACCAGAAGATAAGGTCATGCCTTCACTCCCTTTTATTCTGAGGCATTGTGAGCCTTTGCAAGGCTGAGTTCAAACGTATTAATTTAATCGGAGACTGCTGGAGTGATGATGGATTTTTGGCTAATTGGTTGGGAAGGCATGACCAGGCCAACCCCTCAGCGCCTGGGGTACCAGCTTACGTGTTGCTAACGAGTGGAATATTTCAGAAGGGTACAAGCGTGCCAATCAATTGTAGGGGGCCACATAGCAAAGAGCCCTACAGTTTGAGAAGCCAATAGAATGGCATGTATTTTCATGACACAGAAGATGACTTGCACTTGGGGTGGGCATAGTTGTCCACCTGACCTCAGAGACCCAATCACAATCCCCACACATATAAAATGTATACTTAGATGTTCCCTTTAAGCCTGTCACATCCCATATTAAGTTTTCTTATGTTGTCACGTAGTATGACGTCACTAATGATGAAGTTTTAGTATATGAATGTGATTATTTTACAAGATATGTTGAGATTGTGCTGTGCGGCGTCCGTGGAGGTCCGTTGTACTCCCTGTTTTAGATAATTGTTAATACAACAGCCTTGAGTTTGTCAACTTCCTGAGTCAGTCTTATTATTGATGTATGAGTACGATCTGCCTCCCCATCCATCTCAGATACTGTTACCTCATCTTAAAGGACCCCAATGGTTCACCAGGATGCTCAGAGAGACCTCAGCTATTGGTATATGGACGAGTGGCCACCAGTACAGGTTGGGAAGAAGGAATGTTATCTTGCACCGCAGACCTTTTGAAGAAGGAACCAGTAAGCATAGTGCAAATAGTAAATGACATATGCCTAAAGTCATGGGCCAAGTATTCTAAAATACTAACATGGGTTGACAAAGAAGCAGGACCGGTGTCCATATTACCAATAAATAATGCAACAATATGCTTCAGGAACAAAGGCCTGGTTCTAGTGGGAGAAAATCGAGGATGTTTGCATATCCTTGAAGCATCAGGAATGAATGGAGGAACTGCTGTGTTGATGGATTGATATTGGGCCAGTAGATCCAGAGCTTATATGCAATTGGACAAAAATTGGGGAGGAATATGCTCTATCGTGGTCATACATGTTCCTGCATTAGTGATTCCCCAAAGTGACGTTCATATTGAAGCGTTTCTAAAAATAAATGACTACCCAGGAAAGAAGAGGTCGCTCAACCTCCATCGGCTGAAGAGGGAGAATTATTTTGCATCAAAGTTAATACCTGCATATGACGATATTCCAGCGGAGCATAGATTATTCTGCAAGGCAGCAATGCTATTTATATCTATATTTATACTAGGACTCCAGACTGCATTGAATGCCAAGTGTTTACAAATCACCAGATAAAAGCTGCTACTAATGTTCAACGCGACAATAAAAGGATGTAATGCAATCAAGGAAGAACTGAGGGCAATCAGGCTCATGACCCTGCAGAACAGGTATGTCCTGGACTTAATTACAGAAATGGTAGGATGTGTGTGCACCAGGGTAAAGCCTTCTTGTTGCACATTCACACCTGCCCATGATGGAGAAGATGGAACCCTGTCAGAAGCAATATCTATGCTGACAATCCTGCATACGAAGTTGGAGGATGAAGATGATGAGCCGGAAGATGATGATTAGTTTTCATCTCTGTTTTCATGGATTCCAACCTGACTGCCAAATGCCTTCAAGTTACTTGGAGAAATACTACTTTCGGTATTTCTAGGATTCTGTCTTATAATGATCATTATAGGACAATACAAGAAGAAAGCTAAGAAAGGCATTTGATCATGAAGATAATGATCGATATAGATGCTGAAACTGGAGAACACATAAAAAATTAGAGCAGCACCTGTGAGAACATAAAAAGAAGTCCCCTGGCACCCCTTGCAACCCCAGGAATTAAGTTATATTACACAAGAAATATGTAGGTCATTGGGTATTTTGTCCACCATCTGGGGAGTGCTGCTATATGACCTGGAGTGTTGATGAACATTTAAAGAATGGAGGTCACCTAAGAGGGAAAAGAAAGACATGGATCCCAAAGAAGCCACAGTGTGAAGAGAAAATAAATAAGATTGAAGAGGAGGAGATCGTTTAGGAACCGACCAGGGGGAATGCAGAAGAGCAGATGGACATGTCATCTCTAGCTCCTCCCCCTCACCTTCATCATATTAAAACACTAGGAGAAGGGCCATAGTTGGGACACCAGGTATCATCCCACTACTGCATCGAGTGTATGAGAGACAATAGGCACACAGACAACCATATTGAATGTGCCCCGCACTGAAAGAGAGGAAAGATGTCTGCGCACACCATTGTACATCAAAGAGCTAGAAGTGAAATCGGACAAGGGCAGGGTGACATCATGAAAGAAAGACACAAAAATGCAATGAAACAATATGCAAATACTTAAAAAGGATAAAGATGTTACTGGATTGATAAGTGAAACATATAATCAAATATGAAGAAATCATATGCACCAAAGAGATAAGTGATAAGAGATAAAGTAAATGTATATACCCAGAAACGCAAGGTAGCTGAGACATATAGAAGCTTGCTGCAGAAGGAATCATAGCATGGCTAAGGCCGCCATGAGAAAAAGCCATGACTTGTGTTGCAATCAATCAAGCTACCTCAGAGACAGACCAGAGCTGCAGAATCAGAAGATAATGGAAAAAAAGCTTAAGCTTTGTACGAGGAACACAGAGGAGTCTATTGGCATGGGATCAAGGATGCAATCGTGGTCTCCTCACACGTGACTCAGAAGTCGAAAAGCAAGGGCTATTCATTAAGCTCCTGACAAAGATAATGCTGTACCTACACTCCCTTTAAAGTCCCAAAACAGAGAACAGGATGCAAGGTCAACTATAAAGAAGAAGCCTTGGCTTGGGGCCTGACTGATGAGAGATGATGGACTAATTAAGCAAGTGGATAGCAGTCTGACGTTGCTCTATGCACCAGAGTTTTGTTTTGCTTACGTGATGCTAACGAGCTGAAAAAGCGCAAGGTTGGGAGAGAATGCCAACCGATCAGAGGGTCTATGTAGCAACATGCTATAGAGTGTTGCAGAGGCCAATCCGCTGCTGATAGTGTATTATGATCTGTATTATGTGTATTTAGAGGTGGTTCAAGGCATGCTTATTAGATAAGGGGCATCCAGTGATATTGCTAAATACATATATGATATATTGTACATATGTTCCCTTAATTAATCCCTCCCTTCAATAGGTTTTACAGTTTGCCATGTAGGACAAAGTCATAAATGACATACATTGAGGTATAAAGCCTTTGTGTAATCAAAAGTAAGAGTGTGTGGACTACAGTCTGTTTTTCACCAGGTTGCCCTACTTTATTTGCGTTACTAATAAAGTAGTACTTTGCCATAGTCTTTGAGTATATCCGGTTAGTTGGGTCTGAGATCATTATTGGTAATTCCATCTAGCACAAAAGACGCTTCAAGGTGCTAGAGCACAACTTCTAAGGGTATGAGGGTTAGGAAGGATTTCTCTTAGGTGCAATTTTCCTGTCATTTGTGGACCCCCCCAAAACTTTTTGTTTTTGTTTGGCTAACCTAACCTGACTTTTCCAGTGGAGCACAGCCTTCTGCTGCACTCCTCTGGGCTTTTGCTCATCTGTTATAGGAAAACTGACACATCCTTCAGACTGCCAGTACTGGGAAACTATGTTTCCCTTAGACTTTGACTAAGTTGCCATTTCTTGGTAACTTTGTATCTATGTGCCAAGTACCTTACAGTACCATGCATAGGGGTCCTTTTGTTTAATGGCCTTAGACACCCTCTAAGGATTTTTTGGTGATTGTACAAGTGTGCCTAGAATGAACGGGTGGCAGCAGTTTACTTTAAAATATTTTTTTACTTCTTTTTAATTAAGCACATCACGGTTATCGTGTTTGGCTCAAGACTGTCACCAGTGCCGAAAAAGGCCATCCCACAAAGTCTTTTGTTCTGTCTTTTGACCATTTTGTCCCTTTGCCTTCCCCAGGTCGAGCAGACTGTGGAATTTCTTTTTTGGGCATGAAGCCTCCCATGAAAACCCCAAATTTTGCGAGCTCCTGCATGTCACGTGTGCTAGTGCCCAGGAAGAGGATTGGGACTGTCTGGTCCCAATCCAAACTACTGGTCCCAGTATGTCTGGTATGTCTAAATGACTGGGACCACCGTGGACCGTGATTGGTCCACATCTGGCGTGCATGCATGAGAGCAAATCTTCGATTGGGTATCCCAAATTTGAGCGTGAAACAAATCTTGTATAAGAGAAGGGGCCCTGCATGCATTCCAGGTC
Organism: Ambystoma mexicanum; assembly: GCF_040938575.1. Classification (NCBI taxonomy): domain Eukaryota; kingdom Metazoa; phylum Chordata; class Amphibia; order Caudata; family Ambystomatidae; genus Ambystoma; species Ambystoma mexicanum. Next base: position 161,624,181 of record NC_090938.1, on the reverse strand, counting down.
AATGACCTGAAGTTCACACCGAACTACGGAAGGAGACAGGTATCCTGCAATGCTAAAGCAGACAAGTGGAACCATCAGAGATGCGCTGGAAGGTTTGGCACCCTGAGACTGCTGTTGTCCCGTCGGACCCCTGTTTTTGCATCACTCACTGAAGGCCTGCAAGGGGGCGTCAACCCTTTGGAGTAGTGGGAACACCCACTCTCGGCACTTCCTGATTACCCTCCAATAGTGCCTCTTTGTATGTGTTCTTGCGCCATCAAGCAAACTTGCCAGCTCGAACCCGGGTTATCGCCTATGAGCGCTGCTGTCCCAAGTTGACACTCGAAACTTAAGGAATAGCTAGCTTGTGCTCCTGGGCCCTATCCCACCAAATTTCATAGTCCTATCTTCTCTGGGTTGTGATTTAAGAGAGTGCACCATGCCACAAGCATCTGTGGTCCCTGTGTCGCCCTGCAGTGGTGACAAATGTTGTAGGAGCCTTGCTTACCTGCCCCCCTGTGCACTAAGATGTGCTGCACTGGAACTGTCCTCTTTTCTACATCGAGAGCTGAGAAAAGGCTATTGTCCTGCCACGGATGATCATCCGGCAGCCGCTGAGAGCCGGAGCGAAGTGTAACTGCAGGGGTTGAACCTACAAGCGACCTGACCTGGCCTAGACTGGCAACGTTTGGCCTGGACTATGCATCACTTACCGGTGGCCCCCTGCACACACATCGTTCTTTACACACAGAACCCCTCAAAATGTACACACCTTATCTGGGCTAGCTCCCTAGCTATTGCCGAAACCCAAAAGTCGCTCTACCTGCAAGGGTAGACCCTCCTCAAACAGTAGTACCCTGTTCTTCATCACCTCAAGCCTGTTCCTGAACTGCTAGAGCTCCCTAAAGAGGACCTGTTTTCTCTCATTACACACGACCATGCGCTTGCAACGCACTTCTGTACTTTTGAGCATAAGGCTCCCCACTTCATAGGGCTGGACTGCTTAAGTTAGAGATCGATTCTGAAGAACTGCCTAATGCTATATTTGTGTTAACCTACCCTTATGTTGGAGATTGTGGCTGTGTTTTCCCCTTTACCGCATTAGGCGAATCGTAACTTTATATATCTTACATAGTGAAAGGCATGTGTGGTAACTTTTTCACATTATCGTGGTTTATTCATGTTTAATTATTAAGTCCTATAATAAATGTATATGTATTTTTTATGTACACTTGTTTAGGCATATTCTAGGGAGTTATACTGTGTGTGCTCATTGTGGGCTTCCAATCACTCTCACCCCTCCTGAGACTAAGTCATGACTGGCTGCCAAGGTACCGTGATTGGTCTGGCTTGTCCAGAAAGTTCCTCTGTTCCACTAAACTATGTTGGCCTCCTAAACTTCTGCCCATCAGGTCCGAGTTTAGAAATCCATCTTAACAATGAGTCTTCCTTGAAATTCTCTGCTCAACAAAAACATCTTGTATATAAAACAATTTGACTGTTAGTACCAATTTCACATGATACCTGGTATACTCCCCTGCCAGGTTTCTTCTCCACTTTAATATAACCTTTACTCACAGTCTTGGCTTTGCCTGGTGTCTTCTCCTGCCAGGACTTCCTTGTGTGATTCACTTTACACACTTGCAAACTTGACTTGGCCTGGTATACTCTCCGGCCAGGGCAATCTCATGTGTTTCACTTAACAAACTTACAACCTTGTCTTGGCCTGGTATACTTTCCTGCTAGGGCTTTCTCATGTGCGTCACTTAACACACTTGCAAACTTGATTTCGCCTGTTATATTCTCCGGCCAGGGCTTTCTCGTGTGCTTCCTTTGAAACACTTGTAAAGTTGTATATATATTGCATTCATTCTCTTATTTCCCCTTTTAAAATATTGGGTCCGATATTCCCTTTTATGCACTTCCTTTATCTTTATTTGTACTTGGTATGGTTGTCTAAGTGCCCCGGTGTACCTGCTTCCCTCCTGAGGAACCACCTGCTTTCTGTGGAGTTCTTCGGTACTCTCACAGTGAATGTGAAGTGGCTCTTCGGCGTCCCGACCCCACTTCCCAGGCTCACCAGGAAGTCTTCCACTCTCTTCCTGTTGTGGCTTCTATGCAGAGCATCGGTTCCCACAGTCTTCCTTCTCTGGCCTACCCCTTGATCCGGTTAGCTCCACCGTCTTCCTTGCAGCACAGTAGTCCCTCGGTCAGCACCGAGAGGACTAGGCTTCACCAGGCAGTGTCTCCCACCTGTCAGCTGGTTAGAGTTTTTAAATGTCCCGACACCTATTATGTGCTCACAACCACTAGAGCTCATCTTGTGCTTCTCGCCTTTACTGATCCTTGTTACTCGATTCAGCTTTCTCGTCACACTACTTTTAAATGGAAATGGTAGTCAGTTCTTGGTAACCTATGTATAGAACATTGGAAGGTATTCTCAGTAGCTTCCATGGGTGGTTGAAGGGAGCCATGACAATATGCCCTTAAAGCATGGGGAATGGAAGGGATATCCCTAAAAGGAAAAGGGAGATACCATGTCTCATCTGATGAAGTCGTATTACTCTTTTGAGGGTCACATCCCCCCACGCAGTCCTACCTCATATTGCTTCCCCCAGCATCAGGATCAGGTAGCGGCTGCCATCCCATGGCCACATGGGGAGAGGCTACGGCAGGGAAAGGAGTGATGACACCTTCAGATTCATCACGTTCTTATATAGTGCCATTCTGCGATGTTTGTTGGCATCACTACACTTGGCACTGCAAGAAAATAAGCAGGGGGTGATGGTGGGATACTGGGAGAGGAAGATGCAAAACGTGTGGTATTGATGGGTGCAGGTCAAGAGTGTCTGAGGCCTGAGTGCCCTTCTGCTTCTACAAGATTGGCAGAGACACTTTTAAATATGTTAAATGAGGGAGTGATCCCGGGATCCGATAGACTATACTGCATGTTATCAGTATTCAGTGAAAATGTTGCCAACAAAAATGTAGTAATTGAAGAAAAAGTGATAACAATACCTCTGCAGTGAAAAGCTCACCACGTGAAAAGTATTCGAAAAAAAAGCAGCTGAAAAGTAGCCAATAATCCAGCGCTGCTAAGATACGTGTTTGGCTAAGTGAGGCTTTAGTGAGCTTGTGATTGCCTTGTTTAGGGTTAGGATAGGGATTAGGGTAAGGATAGGTGTAATGGTTACAGTAAACATTTTGGCTGGAATTAGAGGAAGGGTGAGGGTCATGGTGGTTGAAGTAGGGCTGGTGATGTTGGGGTTTGGTTAGTGGTTAGGGCCCATAAAGTGTCAAAGTAAGTGTTAGGGTTTTAGGGTAGGGTTTGGTAAGGCTGGTGCTAACAGAGTAATGGTTTGGGTAAGTGTGAAAAAAGGCACACGGCAGTTGCAGAGGGCCGGTGATGTTAGCGTAAGATGGGGGTTAGGATAGAGCTATAGGTTAGGGTATCGTAAGCATTAGTGTTCGGTTAGGGTAAGTCTAAGGTTAGGAGTAGAGCAAGGGTTTCAGTTAGGGCAGGGGCTACGGAATTTGTGCGAGCTGGTGATAGTATAGGAGTTAGGGTAACTATTGATTTTCTATTTATTTGGTGCTTTTTATCAAGTCACATGCAAATAAAATGCTTCAGCGTGCAGAACGGCTAGTGTTAGTTAAGGGTTCAGGGTAAATAAGGTTTGCAATTACAGATAGGGTAACGGTTAGGAATGGAGTTAGGGTGATTTTGGAGGTTTTATTAGAGGTTTCGGTCATTGTTAGGGTTACAGCCTTGCAAATTTGTGTATTTAGAAATAGCTTTTTTGGCGACCTTATTAGCAACGCTTTCACACTTTGCATTGCTTGCATTGAATGACTACATTTTTTTAAACTATGTTTTACTGGATACTTTTTCACATGATTACATTTTCCTTGGGACATTTTCACAGAGAACCATTGAATCTAGCAAGCCACTGATGTGAAGGAGAGGCGAGCTTAGTCACATCTTGATTAATGTTCACGTGGTAATGACTAGACCAATGGTGGCTTAGTGACAGGATTTGTGCGTATAGTTTAAGGTGTTAAGAGATTTTAGCTGTGAGTTGGTTAGTAGGAAGGATAAAATGGCAAACAAGGGTACAATTGATGGACGAAAGGATCATTGTGCACCATCCAGAAATGAGCCAATCATTCCCAATCGAGAAAATGATTTGGACGTGCGCAGGCAATACTGACACCACATACATGAAAAAAACCTCATGCAGTAAAACAACCTGGTCCCTGCACTCGTACTATTGGCAACTTGCAGTCAGATCCAATTTCATGGATTGCCATGGTCAAACCCTCCCTTTCTCGCTCTCTCCCTCTCTCTTTCTTTCTCTCCTAAATAGATGCATTGTTTCCCACATGCTACTAAGAGCTGGGAATTGGAAGGTGAGGGAAGGGCAGTCTTAAGACATTACTTATTACCATTAGGTATTGTATTGCACTTGATATTTGCATAGCGCCAATTTTACCATTATTATAGTCTCAATGCACTGATAGTAGGAACACCCTCGGAGGACCGAAGTCCAGAGTGTTGGTGGTCATGCAGCATGATTATGATGTGTGTGTGCATTTGGCTGAAAAAGGCTTAGCTTTGATGGCCAGGCTCTTGTAGAGAAGCTTCCCATGTGTTTACGGTGCATAGAGGAGAAGGGGTGGCGTCAGTGCAAGAGATCCGCTATGTGTACAGCATGCCCAAATTTATCATAGGTCTGCGCTGCCTTCTGCTGTCAGAGATGTTGAGGCGTTGTTTGGTGTAAGGAGAGTTTATGTGAACAGCAAAACCTAATTTTTGTTGTAGTGCTCGCTGTATACTGATGTGTGTGGATAGCATTGCATGCGGCAAGTGGACTGGTTTATTATACGTACCTTGCCGCCATTGGTGGCGCTTTGTTGTTAGGGAGCCCACTCAGGTATTTGGTTACTCCTTTCGGTTCTTGCAGCTGTGATAAAAAAAAACTGTTAGCAACAGCAACAGTGTGTGCTCCAACCGGTTCTATGTCGTTTAACTGAAACTCATTTTTTTAGGTATTTTTTACAGAAAAATAATCCATCAAAAAAACTCATTGAATTTTATTTATTTATTTTAATTTAATTTAAGAGAATACCCCACCAAGACTCCCACTTCCCGATGTTATTTTCTCCAACTTGACCCCCTCCGCACTCCTTTTAACCCTTTACCCCATATGTATTTCAATTTGATTTTAGATGCAATTTCTTTTATAAAAACTTCATCTAAAAAATGACTGTCTGCAAAAAGAATCGTACCGCTCCAAATAATTGCCACAGGAGGTGCACGGGTTGTGCTTTCTGATTCTTCACGTGGGTCGGGTGGTGAATCTACTCAGGTATCGAACGCTTACTGATCATTTTAAAGGAGGTATCTTTACCAAGGGCTGTCCATCCTGTTGTTCATATTTGTGCAATATCTACCTATCCCTCCATTCCTTCTAGAGCGATGTTGAGCTGTTTCATGATTGCCCTCTTGTGGTGTTGGAGAGGGGACCTCCACTTCGGCCTGCTGGATCGGGATATGGCTATGGCGGCCCGACTTCCTATGGATTCCCACAGTGCCCCATGAATTCCCAGAGTGCATCCCAATATGTACAATCGCAGTGGCATTGGCTCTATGAAACCAATGTGCTTCTGGCACTGTTGTTGCAATTTGCCTGTTCTCTGTAAATGCATGGTGCAGTTATTCATCAAATCTGCGACATTACGTATGTGAGTGCTGTGAGTTAGCAAGTGGTGCTTGACGGGAGGCATGGTCATGAAAGGTGTGTGATAGTGTGTGTGGTCTGGGCCACCGCTAACACAGCTAGCACTATTAGGTGTATGGAAGGTCGCAGTCGGTGACGCCAAAAGAGCAGCCGGCACCGCCTGGGGAGACTGTTTATATACTCGGGATTGGGTGTTCCAGATGGTGGATGTTAGGATAGAGAAAGCCGATCCGCCAACTCTGGGGGAGTGGTGCGGTGGGATAGCCAGGAGGAGAGCTGAGCCCGATCTGACGTTTCTGGGGGGCTTGTAGTGGATGATTTTATTCTGAAGGAACTGGGGCCTGTGTTATGGAGGGCACAGTGTGTGATGCACATGGCTTTGAAGGTTGATCTTAGGCTAACTTGGAGCCAGTGCAGAATTCTGAGTGCTGGGGTGATGTGCTCTCCGGGTGGGTGGGTTGATGGGCAAGGAGAAGTCCGGCTGCTGCATTTTGGATTTGTTGAAGTTTCCTGAGCTGATGCTGGAACGCAGAGATAGAGGGAGTTGTCATAGTCCAGGCTGGAGATGATGATGGCCAGTAGAGACTCTTTGAGGGGTAGAGAGATAAGAAAAGATTTGTTTTAGGATGCGTAGGTGGAAGTGGCAAGATTTGCATACAGATGAGGTATGTGCTGAAGGTTATGGGACACAGGAACTATTGGTCCGGAGAAAAGAATGTTGGAGAACTGAGGATTTTAGGCACCCATTTCACCTTCATTGTTGTGTTGGTTGGCAGGCCGAGAACCGAGTCAATCATTACTCTCTATGGTTAGGTGGTGTGTTCATGTGAGAACAAAAAAATATTGAGGCTGAGTACCAGAAATGAAAAATACCAATCACGGGCTGAAAAGATTCACAGATCTTTTATTGCTGTACAGTTTACAAAGAAATACAACTGGCTCCCAACACCCCGCAATGTATACCAGCCTGACAGAGAGAGGTGAGAGAGTGCTGGACGTCTAAACATTTGTGCTTTTATACAATTTCAAGTAATATTGTCCAGCCCCTCTTTATGTTAATAATCTGTGGTCTACAGTTCGTGCCTAGTTCACATTCGGTTCACATAATATTTTACAAAGGATTACATATGTTTGTATTTTCGCAGTGGTACAATGACAACATATGCTCCCAAATCCTACAGCAAGCTCCCTTTCATGTGCAGTAAAAGGCCTTGTTACCTAATCTAAACAGTCGGCTCTTGGACAGTCTAAACATTAACAGATTTCAAAGGTCAGGAGGCTTGGTTGCAAGTTGAAAACACAGTCCACCATTTTAGAACAGAGAGCGTACAAACAGAAATCAAAATGGCGGATGAATCCTAACATGGCGGAAAAGTTGATCCAAAATCGGAACCTTGCAGTGCGGTTTTCCTCATAGAGCGACTAGGCTTAGGCCAATATTAATCACAAAGGAGGCACTATACATTTACCGTTTCACAAACCCTCCTTTTGGCCTAATCCAAGAGCTTACTACAAATAGTCGCTTTACTCGTAACTCCACGTTTCAATGTCCATACATCCTGAATCACATTCATCAGATATATCAATCACCATTAGGGCTTTCTCAGTAATATCCTTCATCACAAATACATTAGTCATCTTCTCAGGCATATGCACTTTTGGTACTAGTGTTACTACTGTTTGTGCGCAACATCCCCCTAACATTGAACATATGGCAGGAAGACATTGTATGCAACAACAACAGAAGAGCAAAATGCCAAGGATTACCAATAAGACCGAGAGAAGCTTCCATCCCAAGACTGTAAAAAGTCACAGATCCAAGTACTAAGATCCCAGTTTCCCTCGGGAACGTGCACTTCTGAACTCAGGACGTGCAGATTTTGTATTGCCTTAAATATAGTCGGGGAGGGATCTGGAACAAAAACGCAGCAAGCGGACCCCACTCATTTGCATACTCCACCATGCTCAGCCAAGATGACGTCTAATACCATCCGGTTTTGTAGCGCCACTAATCTAATTGCCTTTTGTTCTAGAGTCATGTTATAGAGTATGTCAGTGGTCCGGTTGATGGTTCTCTCCAGTACTCTTGCCAGTCTCCTAATATCCTCGGAATTAATAATCTGCCCCCAAAAGGGTACAAAGTATTTTGCTACATCGCCCAGAACTTGTGAAGAAGTATCTCCATTCTCGTCCCACCTAGGATGAGCCCTTGAGATTTCAGTAATACTGGCTACATATACCCCTGGTAGCAGAATTCCCAAATAACAAGTTCCCTGCCAATGCCTAGATAGCCACGGATAATCCTCATTACCGCAAACGAAGTAGACAGGTTCACCTACATACAAAGGTCTGTCCTCACTGGTCAAGTTTGCAACACTGATGCAACCCTTGAAATTGCCCATTGACTGAGTACCATTCCTTTGAATGCAGAAAGAAACAGAGTTGGGGCTATGGTTAACAGTATAAGAAGGTAGCGTGGCATCCCTGTTGCCTATAGGAGCCTTCTTAAAAGAGATAAGACATTGAAAAGGTCGGGACAGTCTATCAGAAGGCCTAATAGAAGCAACATTGAGCTTGCTCCTATTTGCAAAGAGTGAGCATCTCAGAGGCGTTAGGACTCACCTTTCAAATTGATTCAAATTCGTCCCGTCAAAATTCCCTGAGATGCTATCATTCCACCAGCCAAAGAATAGTGCCCTTAAAGAGGCATAACATGCAGTAGTGTAACGCTCACCTGGTATCCAGGGGGACGTCACTCAGCCTGTTCTGACCTCTTACGACCTCAAACCCTTCCCTGGAGTCTACTCGACTGGAGACTGGGCCTGAAACACAGGATTGGTAGAGTTTAACTCCCTAGTGTCTCTGTGTGCTTGAACCCCTTCTTCCCCGGGGTCCAACCCCTCCCTTTGATCCACAGCTCACCTTATTTTCTTGGAAAGTGTGCTCTCCGTCCTGCCTTCAGCGCAGGGGCACGTTGATTGATGCAGGCTCGTTGCTGCCTAGTTACTTCACTGGCAAGAGTCCGACAGGTAAGTATAATGAGTCTTTTCAACAGTTCTCTAACTTGGTTCCTTTCCTTCCTTAGATGATGGCCGGCGTCCGGGGATGGCGACGTGCTGCTGAGATGAGTAGCGCTGAAGGTGAGTGAGAGCACGATGCCCCATGCGACCCTTTCGTATTTGTATTGAACTCAGTTCTTTTTCTGTGACTTTTAGGTGCCGCAATGTTTTCAGCGTGGATGCCCGTTATGAAGAAGAAATGCGGTGAGTAAGCGCGGTATACGGCGCCTCTAGATGTTTCCACGCTAACCTGGTGTGTTTTTTCTCTCTTGCAGATGGATGAGAAGTTCCGGAGACAGAGTTCCCTCAGAGTGGCTGGGATCAAGGTAAGAGTTTGAAGCTCGTACAGTCTTAAAAAAAATAAACGAAGATTTTCTGAATGCTTACTAATGCCTTTTTTCTGTTCTTTTCTCTTTTCCTTAGGAAGCGGCGTGCCGGGATGGGAATGACACCGCCGAAGATGCCCGCAGAACAGAAGGAGCGATGAATGATGGGCAGAAGCGCCGCAAGGTAAGGCTGTTCCTAACGGTGTTCTTGTTCTTGCAGGAGCTGAGCGCAGAAGAAAGATGCAGGCCTACTGGAGACCGATCCGAACACGGTGAGTGTCACGCTGCAGGTGCAGAAAACACAAAGCATGTTTCTCAGCCGGGCGTGGCTTAAATAGTCTCTGGGTATCCCAGGTTTCTCTGGGCTGAAACACTCCCAAAAGACTAGACTGCACATGCAGTTCTGGGAACTGAAATATGTGGGGGCATCCATCTTGTCCCCATCAATGCAATACAAGTCCAATCCCCAATGTTATCCTATGGGTGTGAGTGAGTCTGGTGCCACAAGTGCCAAGTCTGACTCCAAGTGGGTCTTTGGCGGGATAGAGAGGCCCTTGAGGGCCATGTAGGTGATTGTGGCCTGGCTCCAGCCTGACATCTTGGAGGGCTGGGGACATGAGGGACAGGAATCATGACAGCAATCCCCCCCAAGGCCCCTCTTAAGGTGGCTCTTCTGTCTGGTCCTGGTTTGTTTGGATGGTTTTGATGAAATCATCTAAGCAAGCGAGGTGCATGGATGTACTCACAAGGCTCCCATGTCCTGTCTTGTGGACATACCCCTTCCAGTTTACTAGGTAGTATAATTTGGATCTGACGTACTTTGAATCCAGGATGTCCTTGACTTCAAATTCTGGCTCCCCGGCGACTACTACTGGCCGCGGTGGCATTGCTACCCGGGTCCCAGGTTGAACAGGTTTAAGGAGAGACACGTGGAACACAGGATGAATCTGCATGTTTGATGGCAAAGCTAGTATGACCGCCACAGGATTTATCACAGAGGTGAAGGTGAATGGACCCAGGTATCTTGGACTGAAAGTTCGGGTTTCTTTAATGGACACGTGTTTAGACGCTAGCCAGACTTTGTCTCCCACTTGGTATTTGGGGGCCTTTGCTCGGTGTTGATCAGCAAACTTCTTTTGGTGAGTCTTAGCTTGAAGTAGGTGTTCAGCTGCCCTTTTAAAGGTTTGAGAAATGGTTGTGTGCAAAGTTTTGACTGCTGGCATTTCCAGGGTTGTAGGAACGTCCAACTCAGATGTATGTGGGTGCCTGCCATACATGTTATAAAAGGGTGTCTGCCCAGTGCTGGTGTGTAGGGAATTATTATAAGCATATTCAGCTATCCATAATAGGTCGAACCAGCTTCTTTCAGCTTGGTGTAACATGCAACGCAGATACTGCTCGAGCGACTGATTTGTCCTCTCAGTTTGACCATCCGTTTGGGGATGGTGACTGGTGGATAGCCGGATGTCGATCTGGGCCATAGAGCAGCATTTTCTCCAGAAGTTAGATACAAATTGAGTACCTCGGTCTGAGACCAAAACTGAAAGAAAACCATGGAGCCATATGATGCCTTCAAGAAATACCTTCGCCAGAGTGGAAGCATTTGGGAGCCCCTTAAGAGGAATGAAATGTGCCATTTTTGAAAATAGGTCCACGTCCACAAGAATCGTGTTAAATCCTTGACTGGGTGGTAAGTCAGTAATAAAATCGAGGGACAACGTGTGCCGTGGTGCTGGCGGGATTTCCAATGGTTGCAATAGCCCAGCCGGTTTCTGCTTGGATGACTTGTTTTGAGCACACACTCCACAAGATAGGATGAATTGGATAATGTCTTTACACCACATGGGCCACCAATAATTTTGTTTTACCATGGCTAGGGTTTTAGCAATTCCGGGGTGGCCCTCGATCAAGGAATCAAGATAACCGGACATGACTTGTTCTCGTAGTTCTTGGTTTGGTAAGAATAAATGATTCCTGAAGTAGGGCAACTGATCTTTTACCATGTAATGTTCTCCTTGTGCACTCCACGCTTGTAATTGCTCCGGACTCATCAGGTTTTGGATTTCTTCATGTAATTCTTTCTGAGTTATGGTTGCTGTGATTCCTAGGAGCTTGTCACTCGGGATGATTGCTATTGGGTCAGGGGTCTGATACCCTTGCTCTTCGACCTCCATACCGGAAAGGGCATCGGCCTTCCCGTTTTTCACCCCTGGTCGAAATGTAATCACATAGTCATATTCAGCAAAAAAAGGGCCTAATGTAGTTGTCGTGAGGATTGGGCCTTTGCCGTTTTTAGGTACTGGAGGTTCCGGTGGTTAGTTATTACGGGGATTGTGTGTCTGGCGCCCAAGAGGTAGTCCCGCCATGCCTTAAAGGCTGACTTAATGGCCAGGAGTTCTTTGTCTGTGATAGTGTAATTGAGTTCATGGGGTGTCAATTTACGCGACCAGAAGGCAACAGGGTGTAACTGGCCCATTTCAGGGTCCATTTGTGAGAGGACGGCTCCCATAGCCATGGTTGAGGCGTCCGTTTCTACCAGGTATGGGAGATCAGGGCGAGGGTGGCGTAAAATTGGGGCAGATGTGAATCTTGCTTTGAGTTCCTGGAAAGCTTCCTCGGCTTCTGTTGTCCACTGGAACTTTTTGTTGCTTTTCCTTAGCAATGACGTGATGGGATGCACGATTTGTGAAAATCCTGGGATGAACCGGCGGTAGAAGTTTGCAAAACCCAGCATACTTTGAACCCCCTTGAATGAATTTGGGGATGGCCATTTCAGGATAGCATGTCACGCTCACCTGATTCCCACGGAGGCGCAGGTTTGGCTTCGAGTGCTGATGCTTCTTCAATGGTGAAGCGCAGGACTCTGAAGATGGACAGGTAGGGCCCCTCTACTCTGGCTTCTCTGGCTCGTAGGAATATTCCCCTGTGCGTGAAAAGGGAGTATTACCTACTGACTGAATAATGCTCAAGCCTCCCACTCCCTTCCAACCCTCCACGATATCCTTCCACGATTCCCTGTGAAGTCTCACCTTAGGGTCTGGAAGGATGCGTTTTCCATCCTGCTTCTGATGCAGGGGCGCGTTGAAACCCAGTTACTTCACTGGATTGAGGTTTGATGGAAGTTCAAATAAGCTTGACTATTCAGGTAAGGCGCTGTAAGAGTTCTGTTGCAAGTTCAAAAGTTCAAGCTTAATAATAATGTTCATTGTCTTAATGCAGCAAGCGCTAACGCTTATGTCTTTTTCCCCTTAGGGGCCGGGGTTCGGAATGCCGGAGATATGGCGCCGACCCGAAGTGAAACGTGCAGTTCCAATAAATGACAGGTAAGTTCTGGATGAGCGTTCGGGTAATGTCTTTGCATTCGCTCATTCAATGTCTTTGTCTTTTTTCCCCATAGGGGCCGGGGTCCGGAATGCCAGGAAGCGGCAGGACCCGAAATGAAATGGGAATGACCCAACAGGTAAGTCTTAGAAGGAAACTGAGCTTTTCCTATTCCCTTCCTTCTCTCACCTTGTGTTCTTGTCTTTTTCTCTCTAGGCTCTGGGAAGTGGCTGCGGATCCGGATGATCGCTGCTGAAGATGGAGGTGCCCAGGAAAGGTGAGTGAAATGCAGCGCTGCAGCGATCGAAGCGAAATGCTTTTAAAAATGATGTCTTCCCTTTCAGGATCGTCGGTGTGATGTCTCCGTGATACAGCTTTAGCAGGTAAGGTCTTCTTTCTCTCCAATTCTCTCTTATCTCCCTTTGCAGGAGACCCAGGATGCTGACAGGCGTGGCTGAAGTCCAGATGCAGGAGCTGACACGGTGAGCGTCCAGCTGCGAGGAGCAGAACAACGCGAAGCGTGAGTTGCTGATCGGGCGTGGTTTAAATAGCTTTGGAAGAAGTTCCAGGTATGTATCCTTCCAATGATCAGGTATGTATCCTTCCCCGACCACACCCAGGTGGAAAGTAGTCCCACAGGTAAAGTAGTTCCATTCAGGCCTCAAGAGGGCCTGGATGTAGCAGCATGGTCTGCATCAGGTAAGTGCACATTAAAACACTTGAACACATGTCTAGCTTTATGAGCCTGGCGCCTAAGGCGCCAGGACAGGGGTCCAACATGAGCCCGGCGCCTAAGGCGCCAGGACTGTGTCCAAAGGGCCCCAGCTTGGGCCCGCTGGCACTTCCCTGGGGGGAATGATGCCTGCCTCTGAGGTTGCTGGGTCGGACCTGGCTCCTTGGAGGTAGGCATCATGACAGTACCCCCCCTCAAGGCCCCTACCAAGGTTGTTCCCTCTGGGGGTTTTGGCTTGTTCGGAAATCTCCGGTGGAACCTTTGTATTAATCGAGGTGCGTGAACATGGTTACTAGGCTCCCACGATCTCTCCTGAGGTCCATATCCCTTCCAGTCAACAAGATAGAAGAGTTTTGACTTTAACACCTTGGAGTCTAAACTGTCTTTAACTTCGAATTCTAATTCCCCTTCAATTTGAACTGGGTCTGGAGGCTTGGACAGTCGGGTCCCTGATTGTACTGGCTTCAAAAGTGATGCATGAAAAACTGGATGAATACGCATGTTGGACGGTAAATCCAGTTTAAAGGCCACGGGATTGATTATAGCCTTGATGGGATAAGGTCCTATGAATCTGGGATTGAAGGTTCGCGGGCCCTTGAGGGGTAAATGTTTCGTTGCTAGCCATACCTGGTCTCCTACTTGGTAAGGAGGAGTTTTACTTCGGTGCAAATCAGCGTTTTCTTTATACTTTTTCTTGGCTTGCTGTAAATGAGTTGCAGCTTCTTTGAAGGCTCGGGTTATTGTGGAATGCAAATGATTTACTGCGGGCATTTCCAGGGTCAGAGGTGGATCTAGATCAGATGTCCGAGGATGGTGACCATACAAAGTTTAAAAAGGAGTTTGTCCGGTTCCAGAATGCACTGAATTGTTGTATGCATATTCTGCGATCCAAAGGATGTCTTTCCAATTTAACTCGGATTGGTGTAACATGCACCGAAGATATTGCTCGAGAGTCTGATTGGTTCTCTCGGTTTGTCCGTCGGTCTAGGGGTGGTGGCTGGTGGATAACCGCACATCTATTTGTGCTAGTTGGCAACACTTCTTCCAAAAATGGGAGATAAATTGACTTCCACGATCCGAGACTAATATGGAAGGGAAACCATGTATGCGAACTATATTCTCCAGAAATTCCTTGGCCAAGGTGGAAGCTGAAGGCAAACCTTTTAAAGGGATAAAGTGGGCCATTTTGGAGAATAGATCCACAATTACAAGAATAGTGTTGTAACCAGCACAAGGAGGCAAGTCAGATGTAAAGTCCATTGACAAGGTGTGCCATGGTGCCGGTGGAATATCCAAGGGTTGAAGTAGGCCGGCTGGCCTTTTCTTTTGACCCTTGTTTTGGGTGCAAATTCCGCAAGACAATACAAAAGACTTTATGTCTTTTCTCCAAGAAGGCCACCAGAAGTGGCGTTTGATTTTTTCCTCCGTTTTAGCGATACCAGGGTGTCCTTCCATTAATGATTCATGATGATGGGAAATAACAAGTTCTTCCAATTCTTTACTTGGCAGAAACAACCGCTCCTGGAAGTATGGTAAATCATCCTTAACGGTGTAATGAGGTCCCTTTTGACTCCATTCCAGTAAGGCTGAAGAGTCTAGAAGTTGTTTTACTTGCGTTTGGATGTCCTCAATAGTTTGCAATGAAGTTAGGCCTAAGATTCTTTGTTCAGGTATGATTGGCACAGGTTCTAAACTCGAATTGGGTTCTTCCATGCCAATCCGGGATAAGGCGTCCGCTTTACCATTCTTGCAGCCAGGGCGATAGGTAATTACAAAATCAAATTCCGCAAAGAATAGAGCCCATCGGAGTTGTCGTGAAGATTGAGCTTTGGCCGTCTTTAAATACTGTAAATTTCTGTGGTCCGTAATTACGGTGATGGTGTGTCTTGCCCCGAGAAGGTAGTGACGCCAAGCCTTGAAAGCAGATTTTATAGCCAGTAACTCTTTGTCGGTAATTGCGTAGTTGATTTCAGGAGGAGAAAATTTCCTGGACCAAAAGGCCACAGGGTGTAGTTGGTTAGTTTCTGGGTCTCTTTGCGACAGGACAGATCCCATGGCCGAACTGGATGCGTCGGTTTCCACAATGTAAGGGAGATCTGGGTTCGGGTGCTTCAATACTGGTGCAGAGGTGAATTTGGTTTTCAGGTCCTGAAAGGCTTGTTCGGCCTCAAGAGTCCATTCAAAGCGTTTGTTTTTCTTTAGGAGAGCTGTGATGGGTTGGACTGTTCGGGAAAATTCCGGGATGAATCTTCGATAGAAATTGGCGAAGCCGAGCATGCTCTGAACTCCCTTCACCGAGCTAGGAGATGGCCATTTGAGGATGGCGTCCACCTTTCGCGAGTCCATTCGGACTCCTTGTGGTGTCAGGATGAATCCGAGAAACTGAACTTCTGTGGTATGAAAAACGCATTTTTCGAGCTTTGCAAATAGTCTGTGCTGGCGCAATTTCTCAAGAACTGCCCTAACATGTTTTCTGTGATCGGATTCTGAAGAAGAGTACACCAGGATGTCGTCAATATAAACAATGACACAGACATCGATAAGTTCCCGAAGAACATCATTCATAAAGTACTGAAAGGCGGCAGGTGCATTGCACAAACCGAAGGGCATCACCTGATATTCGAAGAGCCCAAATTTGGTGCGGAATGCAGTCTTCCATTCGTCGCCTTCTTTTATACGCACCAGGTGATAAGCTCCTCGAAGATCTAACTTGGTGTACACACAAGCGTCTTTCACCTGGTCGATAAGCTCAGGGATCAGGGGCAGAGGATAACTATTCTTAATCGTTATTTGATTTAGGGCGCGATAGTCTATACATGTTCTAAGGTCGCCCTCTTTTTTCGGCACGAAGAACAGAGCTGAGGAGACAGGAGACTTGGATGGGCGAATAAAACCATTGGCTAGGTACTGATCTAAATACTGACGCAAATGGAGGTTCTCAGGTTCCGTAAGAACATAAATCCTACTACAAGGTAGTTGAGCATTGGGTACCAGATCGATTTGGCAATCATAAGACCGATGGGGAGGTAACGTGTTAGCCTGTTCCTTCTGAAAAACATCTTGGAATTCTTGGTATTCTGACAGTAGCTGTACAGGGGTGGAAGTTGCTGAGGCTAGACCCATAACTGGATTTCTTGGATTACTAGTTGGTTCACAATCAGGAAAACTTATCTTCTTTGCTCGCCAGTCAATTCTGGGATTATGTGTTTCTAACCAAGGAATTCCAATAATTACTTGAAATTGTGGGGCCTTGATCACATCAAACACGATTGCTTCCCAATGTCCATCCTGACCCACCAGTGTCATTTCAACAGTGGAATGCGTACAGGCCCTGAGGCTTTTTCGGTTCCATCTACTGTAGTAATGACATCTTGGGTTACTTTCGGGCGGTGAGGGAGCTTAATCCTGGAAGCCAATTCACGGTCTATGTAATTTCCAATAGCTCCACTGTCGATGTATGCTTTTATAGCATGCAACTGCTGAGGCTGTTTTGGGTCCACGAGCACCATTGGCATGACAAAATGCGAGGTCAAAGAATTTGTTTTCAAGCTCGGCAAGCGGACCCCTACGCTTGTCGGGCTAGGTCGTTTCCCGAATCAGGTGTCAAAAAATCGTTATCAGTGGCTCCAACCACCTTCTTAGGTGGTTTAACCGGACAATTACGAAGAAAGTGCCCGGAAGTCCCGCAATACAGACAAAGTTGCATTTGCCGCCTTCTCTCTCGTTCCTTCTGCGTTAATGGTCCTTTAACACCGCCGATTTGCATAGGTTCGGATACGTCGGTACTCTTGAAGTTGGCGTGGGTTTTGATCGGTACTCGGGTTTCGTACTTGAACCGATCTGCTTTTCTATTTTGAAGTCTGTGATCAAGTTGAACCACCAAGTCTATGTAGTCTGCGCAGACCTGGGGTGGATCTACTATCTGAGCCAGAACATCCTTAAGCTCTCCGCGCAGGCCTCGATGAAACAATGTGATCCTTTTGTTTTCTGGCCATCCAGTTTCCACAACCAGTCTATTAAAGGTGTCAACGTAGGACAGGAGATCCTGATTACCTTGTCGTAAGGATAGCAGTTCGTTATCAAGGGCTTGTCCTTGAGAGTGTCGAGCAAACAATCTTTCCATGCTGACCTGGAAACCCTGAAAATTCTGGAGAATAGGATCATTCTGATTTACCAATGGAATAGACCAATCGGCAGCACTGCCACTGAGGTAAGATAGTATAAAGGCTACCTTGGCCTGGTCATTAGGGAAGGCCCCGAGTCTGCATAGAAAGTGTAAACGACATTGGTTCATAAAGACGGCATATTTCTTGGGATCCCCCGCAAAACGTTCAGGCGGGGCCAAAGGCATGTGTCCAGGTAGATTGATTTGTGCCGGGTTATTCAAACCCATTGATGTGGAAGTACCTCCGGAATTAGGTAAAGGAGTGTGCCCTGCCTGGGCCTGCAATAACCTTTTGGCCAGGACATCTGTTCTTTCCTTGGATAGGATCAGTTCTCTTTTGAGAGCGTTAGTCTCCTGGCGGGCTGAGTGCACTTCTGCCCGTAATTCCCCCAAAAGCTGGGCCAGCTGATCTGTCTCGGAAGTCTCAATAGCGCCCGGGTGGGAAATTGTGGGTAGGCTTCGCGTTCTGTCACGCTCACCTGATTCCCACGGAGGCGCAGGTCTGGCTTCGAGTGCTGATGCTTCTTCAATGGTGAAGCGCAGGACTCTGAAGATGGACAGGTAGGGCCCCTCTACTCTGGCTTCTCTGGCTCGTAGGAATATTCCCCTGTGCGTGAAAAAGGAGTATTACCTACTGACTGAATAATGCTCAAGCCTCCCACTCCCTTCCAACCCTCCACGATACCCTTCCACGATTCCCCGTGAAGTCTCACCTTAGGGTCTGG
The DNA here is from genome assembly GCF_040938575.1 of Ambystoma mexicanum. Taxonomy (NCBI): domain Eukaryota; kingdom Metazoa; phylum Chordata; class Amphibia; order Caudata; family Ambystomatidae; genus Ambystoma; species Ambystoma mexicanum. The sequence goes on along the minus strand of NC_090938.1, from coordinate 161,606,132 downwards.
AAGGATGAGTTTTCCATCCTGCTTCTGATGCAGGGGCGCGTTGAAACCCAGTTACTTCACTGGATTGAGGTTTGATGGAAGTTCAAATAAGCTTGACTATTCAGGTAAGGCGCTGTAAGAGTTCTGTTGCAAGTTCAAAAGTTCAAGCTTAATAATAATGTTCATTGTCTTATTGCAGCAAGCGCTAACGCTTATGTCTTTTTCCCCTTAGGGGCCGGGGTTCGGAATGCCGAAGATATGGCGCCGACCCGAAGTGAAACGTGCAGTTCCAATAAATGACAGGTAAGTTCTGGATGAGCGTTCGGGTAATGTCTTTGCATTCGCTCATTCAATGTCTTTGTCTTTTTTCCCCATAGGGGCCGGGGTCCGGAATGCCAGGAAGCGGCAGGACCCGAAATGAAATGGGAATGACGCAACAGGTAAGTCTTAGAAGGAAACTGAGCTTTTCCTATTCCCTTCCTTCTCTCACCTTGTGTTCTTGTCTTTTTCTCTCTAGGCTCTGGGAAGTGGCTGCGGATCCGGATGATCGCTGCTGAAGATGGAGGTGCCCAGGAAAGGTGAGTGAAATGCAGCGCTGCAGCGATCGAAGCGAAATGCTTTTAAAAATGATGTCTTCCCTTTCAGGATCGTCGGTGTGATGTCATCCGTGATACAGCTTTAGCAGGTAAGGTCTTCTTTCTCCCCAATTCTCTCTTATCTCCCTTTGCAGGTGACCCAGGATGCTGACAGGCGTGGCTGAAGTCCAGATGCAGGAGCTGACACGGTGAGCGTCCAGCTGCGAGGAGCAGAACAACGCGAAGCATGAGTTGCTGATCGGGCGTGGTTTAAATAGCTTTGGAAGAAGTTCCAGGTATGTATCATTCCACCGATCAGGTATGTATCCTTCCCCGACCACACCCAGGTGGAAAGTAGTCCCACAGGTAAAGTAGTTCCATTCAGGCCTCAAGAGGGCCTGGATGTAGCAGCATGGTCTGCATCAGGTAAGTGCACATTAAAACACTTGAACACATGTCTAGCTTTATGAGCCTGGCGCCTAAGGCGCCAGGACAGGGGTCCAACATGAGCCTGGCGCCTAAGGCGCCAGGACTGTGTCCAAAGGGCCCCAGCTTGGGCCCGCTGGCACTTCCCTGGGTGGAATGATGCCTGCCTCTGGGGTTGCTGGGTCGGACCTGGCTCCTTGGAGGTAGGCATCATGACATAGCATCTACCTTGTGTACATCCATTCGGATTCCATTCCGGCTGCGAATAAAGCCCAGGAATTCCACCTCGCAGACGTGGAATGAGCAATTTCCGAGCTTAGCGTAGAGCTGGTGTTGAAGGAGTTTCTCCGATACGGATCGGACGTGTTTAACGTGGTCCTGCTTTGATGTGGAATATACTAGAATATCGTCGATGTACACTAGAGCACAGACATCAATCAATTCCCGTAGGACATCGTTCATGAAGTATTGAAATGCTGCAGGCGCGTTGCAAAGGCCAAAGGGCATTACTTGATATTCGTACACGCCGTATGTGGTGCGAAAAGCTGTTTTTCATTTGTAACCCTGTTTTACGCGAACAAGGTGATATGCCCCCCTCAGGTCTAGTTTTGTGTAGATTTGGGCATCTTTGACTTGATCAAGCAATTCAGGGATCAGTGGAAGGGGGTAGCGTTTTTTTTATGGTAATCTGGTTCAGTGCGCGATAGTCGATGCACAGTCTCAAGGCCCCCTCCTTTTTCGGTACGAAGAACAGAGGACTGGCTGCTGGAGACTTCGAGGGACGGATTAACCCATTGGCCAGGTATTGGTCAAGATAGGCCTTCAGGTGCTGGTTTTCTGGTTCTGTTAGTGCGTAAATTCGCCCACAAGGGATTTGTGCACCGGGTATCAGGTAGATTTGGCAATCGTATGGTCTATGCGGTGGCAGGGTATTAGCCTGTTCTTTCTGAAAGACATCTTGAAAGTCCTGGTATTCACTTGGTAGGGTGCCGATTTCCACAGTTGCAAGCGTGGAGGTTCTGGTGTCTATTGGTTGTTTCTCTTGGCGATAACATGTGTGGGCGCAAGTCTCGGGAAAGGCCAATTCTTTTGCTCGCCAATCGATTCGGGGATTGTGAGCTACCAACCATGGCATTCCCAAAATCAACCGGAACTGTGGTGCCTTAATGAGTTCAAAAACGATAGATTCTTGGTGTCCATCCTGGCACAGAAGGGTTAAAGCTGCAGTGCATTGGGATACTGGACCAGAAGCTATTTCCATGCCGTCGACAGTGGTACAGTGTCGGTGGTTGATTTAGGGAGTAAAAGAAGCCCCATCTTTGCTGCAAGATCCTGGTCGATGTAATTCCCAACCGCTCCACTGTCAATATACGCTCTTACTGCGTGCAGTCGAGATGGTTGTTGGTGATTAATCAAGACCACAGTGCAAAATGGGAGGTATGCAGTTCACTTTCTTCGCTTGACAAGTGGACCCCTACACTTGCCGGGCTGGGGAGTTTTCCGATTCCTTGATGGTATCTTCCTTGTCCGTGGCCCCTACCGTTCTCCTCGGTGGCTCCACAGGGCACTCTTTAAGGAAATTACCTGATCTTCCACAGTACAGACATAATTGCTGCTGTCTCCTTTTATCCCTTTCCACTTTAGTCAAGGGGGATCTGACCTCCCCAATTTGCATTGGTTCTCCTGAAACTTCTGTTGTGCGGGCAATATTGTCCTTTGAACAACAATATATAGGGCAAGGGTCCAGTCTGGTTTGATCTGCTCTTCGGTCCTGCAACCTATGATCCAGTTGAACAACAAGGTCAATGAATTCTGAGCAGTCTTTCGGGGGTTCACTACTTGTGCGAGAACATCCTTGAGCCCCCCCCGAAACCCCTGATGAAATAACATGGTTCTCTTCTCCACTGGCCATTCTGCTTCAACTACGAGTCTATTGAACGTGGCTATATATGTTAATAGGTCTTGATTCCCTTCGCGTAGGGACAGAAGTTTGTTGTCTAATGCCTGCCCATGAGTACGACGGGCAAACAGCTTTTCCATCTCCTGCTGAAAGCCCCTGAAGTCATGCCTCAAAGGATCGTCTTGGGCCACAAACGGTACAGACCAGTCCTCGGTGCTACCACTCAGGTAGGATAGCACAAAAGCGACCCGGGATTGGTCATTTGGAAAGGCCCCTGGTCTACAAAGGAAGTGCAGGCGGTACTGGTTCATGTACGTTGCTAACCTCTTGGGATGCCCCGTAAATCGTTTGGGCGGGGCCAAGGGAACTGCCCCAGGAAGGGTTTTCTGAGCAGGATTGGCTGATGCTGCTGGCATCGAGGGCACGCTTCTCGGCAATGGTGCATGCCCTGATTGTGACTGGAGAAGTTGCCGGCTTAAATCATCAGTTCGTTCTTTGGCTACTATCAGCTCTCTCCTCAGGGTGTTGGTCTCCTGCCTGGCTGCATGTACTTCGGAACGTAGCTGCCCCAACATGTGGGTTTACTGGTCAGTTTCTGTTGTTTCCATGACGCCCAGGTGGATTTTGATGTGAGGCTTTGTGTTCTGTAACGCTCACCTGGCATCCACAGGGATGTCACTCAGCCTGTTCTGACCTCTTATGACCTCAAACCCTTCCATGGAGTCTACTCGACTGGAGACTGGGCCTGAAACACAGGAGTTTAACTCCATATTGTCTCTGTGTGCTTGAACCCCTTCTTCCCCGGGGTCCAACCCCTCCCTTTGATCCACAGCTCACCTTATTTTCTTGGAAAGTGCGCTCTCCGTCCTGCTTTCAGCGCAGGGGTGCGTTGATTGATGCAGGCTCGTTGCTGCCTAGTTACTTTACTGGCAAGAGTCCGACAGGTAAGTATAATGAGTTTTTTTAACAGTTCTCTAACTTCGTTTCTTTCCTTCCTTAGATGATGGCCGGCGTCTGGGGATGGCGACATGCTGCTGAGATGAGTAGCACTGAAGGTGAGTGAGATACCCTTTTGTATTTGTCTTAAACTGAGTTCTTTTTCTGTGTCTTTTAGGTGCTGCGACGTTTTCAGCATGAATGCCGGTTATGAAGAAGAAATGCGGTGAGTAAGCGTGGTATGCGGCGCCTCTAGATGTTTCCACGCTAACCTGGAGTGTCTTTTCCCTCTTGCAGATGGATGAGAAGTTCCAGGGACAGAGTTCCCCCAGAGCGGCTGGGATTCAGGTAAGCGTTTGAAGCTCGTACAGTCTTTAAAAAAATAAGCGAAGATTTGCTGAATGCTTACTAATGCCTTTTTTCTGTTCTTTTCCGTTTTCCTTATGAAGCGGCGTGCCGGGATGGGAATGACACCGCCGAAGATGCCCGCAGAACAGAAGGAGCGATGAATGATGGGCAGAAGCGCCGCAAGGTAAGGCTGTTCCTAACAGTGTTCTTGTTCTTGCAGGAGCTGAGCGCAGTAGAAAGATGAAGGCCTACTGGAGAATGATACGAACATGGTGAATGTCATGCTGCAGGTGCAGAAAACACAAAGCATGTTTCTCAGCCTGGGCGTGGCTTCAATAGTCTCTGGGTATCCCAGAGCTGAACCACACCCAAAAGACTAGACTGCACATGCAGTTCTGGGAACTGAAATATGTGGGGGCATCCATCTTGTCCCCATCAATGCACTACAAGTCCAGTCCCCAATGTTATCCTATGGGAGTGAGTGAGTCTGGTGCCACAAGCACCAAGTCTGACTCCAAGTGGGTCTTTGGGGGGATGGAGAGGCCCTTGAGGGCCATGTAGGTGATCGTGGCCTGGCTCCAGCCTGACATCTTGGAGGGCTGGGGACATGAGGGGCAGGAATCATGACAAGTAGTTAAAGGCAAAGGATGGGATGAATATACCAGCCCAACCCTTTCTCCCCATGTTGCGGCAAGTGAGAACATATCCAGCAGTTTGTTCTATTCAAAATCGCATGAGTTGCATTCATTATTTTTTTTTAAACAATTTTTATTTGTTTATTCAACCAAACAATACAAACCAAACTTGCAGTATATTAACAACATTTCCACAATATTCATTTAGTGATGTTCACTGCTCCCCTTATCCCTCCCCCCGTTCTGAGCCTACTACTTCTTGCATTCTATTCCTACATCCTATAGTGGGGTCTCCTCTTCTACAGGTTCTTTTGGGTCTTGTATTGATCCAAACAACTCTGCTATTAATAATTTCCAGGCCATCAGGGTCCCTGCTTCTTCCCCCCCCCCCCGGCATTACTCGCTTCCAGCCATACCATGGTTTCTGCCTCCGTCCATTTCTGCAAATCCCTCCACCACACCTCTAATCGTGGCCTGTGGCATGTCTTCCACCCCATAGCAATTCTCCTCTTTGCGAGCGCATATGCCAGGTCTTTTAGTTTGCTCACATGCTGAAGTTCCCTTGGTCTGAGGAACTCCCCCAACATACAAGCCCACACTGTATCCACCACAATCTTGACCTCCTTTGCCGCTAGCTTCTGTGCCACTTCGCTCCAGAAGCGTTCGATGACCGGACATGACCTAAACATATGCACCATGCCCACATTCTCTTCATCACATTTGGGGCATGCTTGCCGTCCCACGTTTTTAAGCCTCGATATCCTCTGGGGTGTCATATAGGCCCTATGTGTAATATACAATTGTATCTGTTTTAATCTCGCATTCCTCAAGACCTTCTTGTGATACCCTTGGACTCTTTCCCACAACCCATCATCCATCGGGGTTCCCACTTCCGCCTCCCAGTTTAGTCTCAATTGTACTATCTCCTTACCAACTTTAGACATCATCATCTCGTATATTTTGGATATCTCATGTCCCCCCTCCGCTATATCATATATCGTGTCAATGGTAACATCAGGTTCTTCTGCCTGTACCACTTCAGGCCATGTTTTCTTAATTCTATGCACCATTCTATGATACGTGATATACTGGCCCGTGTGTAACCCAGTTTCCTCTCCCAGCATCTCAAAATCTATGATAGTCCCCTCTTGCCAAATATCACCCATTGTTGCTAACCCAACCGGTTCCCAGTGGTTTCTGATTATCATCCTCAGTTGCTTATCTCCCCCAGCCAATTCAAATAGTGGTACTTGCGGGGAACACGGGGATGGGCTCTCCATCATCTGGCACGCCCTACGCCACATCCTCCACCCAAGTATCATAATCTTTGGACGCCCTTCCATTTCTGTCTTGGGCAGCCACATTATCTCTTTCAAGTAAAATGGGGCACAATCTTGTCCAAACAGCCTGGATTCCGAAGTCATTTAATGTGAGAGCCATTTAGCAACATATTGCATTTGGCTCGCTACATAGTAAACTTCATAATTGGGCAGTTTAATGCCCCCCTTCTCATGGAAATTCTGAAGTTTCCAGAGGGCTACTCTGTTCCGTGTGTCATGCCACAGAAAATCCCTGCACATACTGTCCAGTCTAGTGAAAAATGTCTTAGGTATCCAGTACGGGATGTTCCCAAAGTAATGCTAAGGGCAGCTTTACCCAGAACCTCATGCAGTTTTCGATCTTCTTGATAGCTACCTCTGTGTTGAACCTATGCTCCTCCGCCACCGTGTGGTATATGTCTATCCCTAGATAGCGAAACGTACCTACCGCCCATGGTATCTGTAGCACCGGCAGTTGTTCCAAGGGGGTCCCTTTATATCCACCTAATGGAAACATGCTAGACTTCTGAGGGTTCACCGCTATCCCAGACATCTCCGCATATCTTCCCATTACTTCCAGTATGTATTGGAGGTTTTCCTCTGGGTGTCGTAGATACAACAGCACATCATCTGCATATAAAGATGTCAGATGTCGTTCACCCCCGACAGCAATGCCTATCTTATTGTATTGCTGCCTCAGGTAAATCGCCAAAGGTTCCAGAGCCAAAATCTACAGCATAGGGGACCATGGGCAACCTTGTCTGGTGCCCCTAATAAGTTGCCATCTCTCTGATATCACTGCTCCGGTTTTAACTCTAGCCAGCAGTTCGCTATATAGCATCTTGGCCCGCTGCAAATATCCCGGACCCATCCCATAGCCGGCCAGGGCTGCCAGCAGCCATGGCCATTTCACCGAATCAAAGGCCTTTACTGCGTCCAATGACACAATTGCTATCTCACCTTCATTTTCGTTTCCGTATTCAATGACTCTGTGGAGCCTCCTAAGAGTGTTGGTTATGTTTCTATTGGGGACATAGCCTGTCTGGTCAGGATGTATTAATTTGCATATGACTCTCCTCAATCTATTTGCCAAGACCGCAGTCAATATTTTGCTGTCTTGGTTCAAGATCGATAGGGGTCTAAGTGAACCGCAGATATGCCGTGGCTTATTTGGTTTGGGTAGCAGTATTATGACCGCTTTCCTGAGTGACTCAGGCAGCCTGCCTCGCTCATATGCCTCATTGAGCATCTCCAACAGCGGGGGAAGCACCTCTTCCTTGAATGTTTTATAGAATTCACTTGGGAGTCCGTCAGCCCCCGGAGTCTTACTAGTGGGCAACTGTCTCACCACCTCCTCTAGCTCCTCCAAAGTGATCGGTTCATCTAGTTCCCCTCTCTCCTCTGCATTAATCTGTGGCAATCCTATGTCCTCAAGTGTTTCCATTATCATCGCACGATTATCCTCCCCATCGTCTCCATATAAATGCCCGTAGTAGCCTACAAACTCCTGGTTGACTTCCTCTTGGGTATCAACCACCCTCCCATCTTCTCTTATTATCGTCCTGATCGTGGGTTTTCACTCTTATATAGCCATGCCAAGATCCTCCCAGGTTTATCCCCTCCCGCATGCTGTCTCTCTATATATTTATTGTAGTTGAGGTTACACAGTCTCTCCCAGTGCCCAGCGCGCTTCTGCTGCAGCATGAGTGCCCTTTCGGCATCTTCTTTAGCATTATTCCCTCCCATCTGTGCCCTTTCCAGTTCACTCTCCGTTGCCCGCAGGTCAGCCAGGATCCCTCCCTGCAGTCCTTTGGATTTTGATATAGCTACTCCCCTCATCACTACCTTGAAGGCCTCCCACAGTGTACCCGCCGAGTCCACGCTGCCAGTATTTGTCTCAAAATAATTCACAATCTCCTCCCAAATACCCTCCCTAAAAAGGGGGTCCTTTAGCGCTTCTGCTCTGAGGTGCCATGTCGGTATCCTCGCCCTCGGGGGACGATATTGCCATCCGAGGATCAAGGGTGAGTGGTCCGGGAGGACCCTCTCTCTATATTCAACATGCGTGGTCTCTGCCACTATCTCAGGTGTACCAAAAACATAATCTAGCCTCGTATGTAGTTGCTGCGGGGCAGAAAAATGCGAATAATGCCTCTCGAGCGGGTGTCGCGCTCTCCATACATCTACAAACCCAAAATCATTTAGTAATGTTTGCAGCACTTTTGCAGCTGGGGTAGGTCTATCTATTTTTCCATCTGATCTGTCCAATTTAAAGTTCAGCACACAATTAAAGTCCCCCCCCAGATTACCGCACTCCCCGCACACATGCGGAGGTGATTACTTAATGTTTTAAAATATGCTGCCGTATTCTGGTTCGGGGCGTACATGTTCACCACACTTATCTTCCTATTTTCCACCAATCCCCTCATAATGACCATTCTCCCATCCCCCTCCACCACCGTCTGTAGCAGCTGAAATGGGACGTGTGGCTCCACCCCGATAATCACACCCCTGGCGTACGCCGAGTATGACGAACCCACCACAGTCCCCCTCCATTTCTTCCCAACCATCTCCAATTTATCTAGCGTCAGATGCGTCTCCTGCAGTAGAGCAATGTCTATCTTTTACCTATGTAGGTATAGCATGACCTTATTCCTCTTCAAATAACTATTGAGCCCCCTGACATTCCAGGTAACTATTTTAAGATCCCCCATGGCATGTCAAAAACCCTCTCCTCCCCTCGCTTGTCTGGTCCAAATCCCATTTCTCAAATCGTCTGTGTAGGCTTGCACCCCAATTTAAACTCCCCACTAAAAACACAACAAACCCCCAACCTCCCAACCGCCTTCCTCCCTATCCCATCCCAACAACACCCCACCCAACTGTTGCCCAGATCCATCCCTGGATCTCAGGCACCCCCGCATCTGGCCCTTTCTGGCAATAGCCCGTACTCGCGGCTCAGCAGGGTCAAGCCACACTAGTGGCTGTTTTACTACTACCTTCTGGGGGGTAGGCTGCCTCCATTCTGCTGCTCCTGTTTACACCGTCTAGTACTTCCCAGTCAACTTATACTTGGTTATCTATATTCCAGTCCAACAGAATCAATAAGTCTGAAAGTGGCATAAAACAATTCAAATGTTCAAACATAACTCAACGGGCCCCCCTCTGCTTAACGTCCCAGTGGCCTTACTGCATCCCCTCACTTATCGTGCTTCGCGTGATCCTGTTCCTCATCTCAATCCGGGCAGACCTGCAGGTCTAGCCATGCCGCTGATTCCTCTGGGGTCTCTAAAAAGAACGCTTTACTTTTGTGAAAAACTTTTAACCTCGCAGGGTACAGAAGCATATGCTTGATCCCAGCCGCGCGCAGTCTCCTCTTGACTGACACATAGCAGTACCTATGCCTTTGCACCAACATCGTGTAATCAGGATATGCCGTGATATTAGCAGATGCTCATTCTATCGTCCCACCTTTGTGGAAGTAGTCTAAGATTTTTTCTCTGTCTCTGTAGTTTAATATTTTCGCGATTATCGCCCGAGGAGGGGCCCCGGGCCGTGGTTTTCTCATCAGGCCCTATGTGCTCGTTTGACTGTAAATCCTTGCGAAAGCTTGTCTGCCCCTATCTCTTGCAGGATCATATTCTCCACGTAGTCCGTGGGGTCCTGGCCTTCCTCCCCCTCCGGCAACCCGACCACTCAAATGTTATTCCGTCTCGCTCTCCCTTCTGCCTCCTCTGCTCGGTTCTCCAGGTTAAGACAGACCCACCAGAGGGGAAAAAAGGAAGTTCATGGGAATAGAACCATAGAATCAATCAATGGAATAAGCTGCCCACTGAGAGGGAGCTGAATATGGGGACAGATCAGGTCAAGGAATCATAGAGATATATTCAATCAATCTTTAATAAACACATATACAATTCCCATACAATTAAAAACAGCTTAAAAACACATAATTGATACTAAACATATCTAGTTAAAGTGCATATTATTTTACTAAACATCCTAGGATGTAAGAAAAAGTGCAATGTGCCTAACTTAGTTCAAAAGTGCATAAATTCCGTAGGCAGTGAAGAGCCTCAATTAAACCCCAAATTGTATTTAGCCAGGGGGATATATTATAACTAATCTCTGTATATATGTAAGAGTTAGTTAGTGAGGCTTAAAGAGTTATGTAGGACACCAAAGTCACGCAGATCAACAATAAACAATATTTTCTGCAAGATGAAAAGGGTTGTACCTTAGTCCAGCCCAACATTTCTTTATAGAGAACAAACAGCAACCTGTGCTTGTCTCCAATCTGACCAAAATAGTCAACAACCGGTACCTAGTACAGCTCCCAAACGTATCGTGGGCTGTACTGGTATCTGAAACTAGGTAGTTTCGACGATCAAATAACAATGTCTAAGCTGTCTATCTCTCGTCGTGGCAGGAGAGAGAAGGCTTGACAATCGTCTTCCTCAGGACAGGGCAGAATTGGTGATAAATTCTAAAATCTAAACATACAGATTCTCTACATTTGAATAATCAAGAACCATCTGGGGCCACCTAGTACAAACAATAACTTTCTAGGGCCACATAGTACAGATAGTGTCTTTTGAATTTATTCCATATATCCAATCTTCATCCGTTGGTTCTTCCTTAATGCACCCAGGTGTTCAATAAATTCCCTTAAATAAAAACCTGTCAGTTTTGATCATGTACTTTGCTCTTCTTGCAAGTACGACATGTAGATTGTCTCGGGGTTGTGCTTCAGTTTATCTAGCTTGAAAAACACAGTGTTTCCTTACGTTGAAGAATCCCTGATTTTCTTAACTCACACTGTATAGCCGACATCCTTTCCATATTCAGCAGGTTTTTCCATTCCTCAATGTCTTCTTCTAAAAACACAGCAATTTCATTTTTTGATCAATGAACATTTGCATTGTCCAACTCTGTCACCCAATTACAAGTATCTTGTTGCTTTACTGTTCACGCAGCCTTTACCTATTGCATCCTGGGCTGCACACGTCTCACGGAACACAGCATAAGTGTCTGCAGGCCTGGTCCATTCAGATTCTTTTTGAATGAAAAGTGGTGTGAAGCAGAATCAGATGTAAATCCCCGAGTGTGCAGTCCTGCTCCGCCTCTCTCCTCACATTACCGACCTGACTCGCAGTGCGCATGCGCAGGAAAAAGACACCCCACCAGGTTCTCCAGGTTAGCCACCTGCTGCTTTAATATGTGGACTTCCTTCGCATTACTTGTGCTGGCTTATGTATTGATTTTCACTGCACTCTCCAGTCCACTTGTTCTTTCCGCTAGCGCCCTGCCATCTTGCCGTAGCAGGGTAACTTCTATCCCCACTGCATCAATCTTGTTCTCGAGGGCCGTTCGTAGGTCTGCCATTTCTATTCCCCATGTGTTCCTCAGCTCCGTTACTGCTGCAAGGACCTGGTGATTTTCTCCCGCTGGAGTACTGTCTGCAGAGACTGCCGTTGAACCTAGTACAGGGGCAGTAGGAGTTCGTGGTGTCTTGGCGAAGGCCTCCATTGTGGGTTGTTTGCTTTTGGCTCTGAGACCTTTAACCGACATGATGCAACCCTGTCTGCGTGTCCTGTTCCAGTTCCCTCACGTCGTACTAGTTCTGTTTCCCCGCAATTTTCGGCGGCACCAGCACAGCCCATGCCCGGGCGTGTTTTCCTCAGTTAGCCGCAATATATGGCGGCATGCGCTGCCCTCCGAATTCAGGTGGGTTGTGTTCTCCCACGTACCTTCCCAGCCTGTTGCCGATTACACTCTTTCAGGGCACCCCCTCTGTCGTCACCTGCGCCTCGGCCTACTCTGGTATTTAGTTTCCCCTAGTGGGTGGTTAGTGCATCCGCACTCCCTCCAATGTCCGCAGCACCTCTGCAGGGATGTCTAATTCCCCCTCTTCCCTATGTATCACTTCCCGGGGGGCAACATATAGTCTTGTCCGCTTCTTTGGGAGAGCCTGTTTCTGCCCACCTCCAGAAAGGGAAGGGGGGCTCGTGGCCCTCCTATCACTTCCCTTGATGTTAGTGTTTATCCGCTTCCTTGATTAACTTATCTCAAGTCTTTGCAGGGGTGCGGGCCACCCTACGCAGCCACAATAGTGCTGAGTTTCCTCAGCTGCAGTGTCAGAGTCTGGTTGCTTCCGTTCAGAAGGTCCGTGATGTGAAGGGTCCCGCCTTCTTACATCATTTAAGTTGCGCAATCAGCCTGAAGCAAGGTGGCACAGGATGAGTCAGTGCAGAACAACGCAGCACGGCTTTTTGCATATATCGTGGGGCATCTTAGTGAGGTTCCATATCATCCGCCCTTTGATTGCAGATTAGGTGCTTATTTCACGTGGCCGTGCGTTCACAGTGTCCAGTACCCAGCTTGCAGCCACGGACCGCAAGCCCCCTCTGTTTCGTTTAGCCCAGCGGGCGTAACTGCCGGCAGCCGCACACGCTGCGTGCGTGCACGTGCTGCCGGTTCTGCTGCTGGGATGGACCCGGCAGCTGCTTATACCCACAGGGGGCCGGGTCCGCGGTCATATTACCGTGAGTGGCAGCCAGCCGCAACACACTCCCCTAGCAGTGCCGCCGCATATCGCACGGCCTGTGCTCTCCCCAGGGTGCCGCTCACTACGTTCTCCTGTACCTGCGGTCAGCCTGGCATAACCAAGCCTCTGCACGTCCTCTTCCTGCAATGATCAATCGCAGCTCCAGCAGTCCACCTCACACTCGCGCCCGTCGCTTCATCTGGTCCCTTTGTTCTTTTTTTAAAGCGGCCGCCATCTTAGTATTATTCGGCTGCGTTCGATCCTTGACACAAAGTATCAAATCTCCCGTTCTGCTGGGACAAATCGCTCGCGGGTGGACGCATCCTTTAGCAGTCACTTTCATAGATCCTTGGTGTCAGTTTCACGCATCAGTTTGTCGTCTGGTAGCATATGCTACGAAGGATCTATCACCGGATCATGGAGCATGATGGAGTCACAGACTACTCCATGGCTGCAAGGCCACGCCCCACCATGAGTTGCATTCATTATTAGCAGTAGTGTATTGTTATGATAGCTCTGTCTATGTAGGGAGTCCCTAGGAGATAGAGTATGCAGGTGCACAAAAGGTGTAGAAATCGTAGGAACATTCTCAGTAGGCAAGAATGTTTCAAGTGGGCGCACTTCTTCCATGTACCAAAATCCAAAGGCAACTAATACCATACAACTGGTTAACGTAATTACAAGAATACAACACGTCTTCAAAGACCATGCATTTGATTGTCCAATGTCATTGTTGGCCCCCTGATTAACTGTTTGATCCGCACGAGTAGGGACGATAACAAGCATTGTTCCTTGAAGCTCTTTTCCGAAAAGATTCCTGTGAAAAACTCTGTAGTCCGTTTGCTGGTGATCTCCTGCTAACGTGGTTTCTTAGTCTTTCCCAGGCCCCAGCCACCTACTTTTTCTTCAGTGCAAAAAGCGTGGTGAAGGACAAGCTCTGTGGTTGTTCCCCTGTGGGCAAAGCCGTGCTGTGCAGTAAGTCTAGCTCCGTGGTCGCAGATTGTACCTTGTGACTCCTGGTACTGTGTGATCTGCGAACAGTGTGTTGTTACTTCCTGATGTAAGTGATGAATTGGCAACAGAACCGGACAAAGGTGCAAAAGGATCTGTAGAAGAGTTTGAAGACAAAGCTGCAGTTTCCCCAGGCCCTGAGGGCTCAGGAAGTGTCTCTGAAACACCCTTGGTGCTGCTCAATGCTGACCGATCGTTGGGAACAGAGCAAGTAAGTTTCTCCTTGTCTTCTCCGTCGTGTGGCAAAGGGAAAGGTATCCTCTTGACATGTGTCGCATGGATACAGTGTCTCTTTTCTGCTACTCGTACGGCAGTCTGTGTGACCAATAGGACCTGGTGGGGCCCTCTCCAACGCGGTGCGAGACTGGATGCTCTCTCAAATGATTTAGTGAGCACCCAGTCGCCGGGTCAGATTCTGTGACCTGGCCACTTGTATTTGACTGGGAGGGCTTCTCGCACCTGTTGATAAATCAAATACAGATTTTGAGTAAACCGTTCACAGTATTCAGAAAGAAGTACATGTTCTAAATCCCTTAGGTACTTCGGTTTAGGAAGATTTCAAATGTTAGCTGACCTCCCCATCACTACCTCATATGGGGAGATCCCAGTCCTAGTCTGTGGAGTTGTGTGCATGAAAAGAAGCACTATTGGTAAGGCGTCCTGCCATTTCAAATAGGTGCCGGCACACGTTTTAGTGAGTTTGTTTTTCAAAATACCATTGTGTCGTTCTACCACTCCAGCGCTTTGAGCATGTCTAGCCGAATGGAACCGTTTATCGATCTGTAATCCTGCACATACTTGCAGAATAACAGCAGCAATAAAATGTGGACCATTATCCGACCAGATGATCCTCGGAAAACCAAACCTAGGAAAATATTCCTTAAGCATGGTTTCGCTGTTGTCATTGCTGTGGCATCTTTCACAGGGAAGGCTTTGACCCATTTACTAAAAGCACAAATAACTACCAAAACATATCTAAAATTATTACAGCGCTCCATTTCAATAAAGTCAAAGTGGATTACCTTGAAAGGGACAGAAGGTGGGCCAAAACTACCCCTTGGTGTTGATGTACCCTTCCCCACATTGTGCTGTAGACAGACCATACAACTCTGGACAAAACTCTCAGCAGTTTTCGGGATGTTAACATTTACCCAGACAGATTCTAACATTTTGCTAAATTTCCTAGCGCATATGTGAGTGGGACCATGAGCCATTGAAATCATCATAGTGACGTACGCGTCTGGCAACATCCATTTTCCCTCTGGGTTATCCACCCAACACCCATCATCATCCAACCTCGCTAAGCCCTCAGCCCATTGCTTGGTTTCTTCTAGAGTGGCATCGGCTTGGATATTTTTTATGGAATTAATTACTTCATCTATAGTATAGAAATGTGTGGCTTGACTTGTAGTATGCATTTCTGAATAGAGATCATTAGCAGTCTGTTTGGCTATCTGGTCAGCGAAAGCGTTCCCTTTTCCTACATCGTCTATGATTTTCTGATGTGCTGCGCACTTCATAATTGCTAGCTGAGTGGGAAGTGCAAGCGCTGAGAGTAGCTGAACTATCAAGGTGCCATATTGGATTTTCGTACCATGTGAGGTCAAGAAACCTCTTTCTGCCCAAAGTCTACCGAAGTTGTGAACTACTGCAAAAGCATACTGACTGTCAGTATATATATTTACTCTAAGCCCTTCGGAAAGTTCACAAGCTCGAGTCAATGCAATAATCTCTGCGGCCTGCGTGGAGTTATGCAGAATTCTTTTGGTTTCCACAATCATATTTAATGTAGTAATGGCATAAGCAGCAGTGGATGTACCATCCGGAAGTTTGAAACAGGAGCCATCGCAAAACAGCTCCCCTTGTGGATCATTCAGAGGTGTATCTTTCAAATCAATCCTGTCTTTAGTTTCTTGTTCTGTGGTATGAAGGCAGTCATGTGACATTTCATCACTGCAAGCAATATCTTGCGGAAGAGGTAATAATTCAGCCGGATTTAATACACAACATCTCTTAATTTGAATATGCGGTGCAAACAAGATCAATTTGTATCTTGTTAATCGTGCGGAAGTAAGATGTTGTGTTTGAATTCTGTTTAATAGAACGTCTACAGAGTGAGGTACCAACAAGGTTAAAGCATGGTCTAAGACCATACCCTTGCTCTGTTTTACAGACGCAGCGGCAGCAGCGATAGCTCTGAGACATCTCGGGAAAGCGCATGCAACAGGATCAAGGGTGGAGGGAAAGTAACCGCACAGCCTATTCTTCCCCTCATGCTCCTGCATTAACACAGTCAATGCACATCCATAACATTCATGCACATACAATTCGAAGGCCTTTTCATAATTTCATGTGCCCAAAACCGGTGCTGAACACAGTGCAGTCTTGAGCAGATCAAAAGCTTTCTTGTGTTCCAAGTTCCACGGCAATGGCAAAGAAATGCCCTCCTTTGTCAAAGCCAACATTGGTTTGATCACTAGTGAAACGTTTGGGATCCACTGTCTACAGTAAGAAGCCATTCCTATCAAGGCTCTGACTTCCTTCTGTGTATTTGGGACAGACATGCCACAAATGATTTTATTTCATTCAGGTGTCAATCTTCTTCCCTCCTTTGACAGGAGATAGCCTAAATAAGCGACCTCCTGTCGACAATATTGAAACTTTTTCAGTGAAGCTTTATGTCCATGTTTCGCAAGATGAATAAGCAATAACACAGTGGGCCTCAATCCGAGTTTGGAGGTAATAATGGCGCTATTAGCGCCATGACTACCTCCAATACCGGTACCGAGTCCGCCCACGTTCAATGGGGACTTACTGGTCTATTCCGACCTTTGCGGGACTTGTAAGTCCCCATTGAAAAAGCCATTCCCCATTCCCGTTTGAGCCCCCATAGGGCTCAATGGGAAGGTGCTAATAACGGTACCGCAAATTGCGGTACCGTTTTTAGCCCTAAAGTCACTTAACGGGTCCCGTCCTTAACGCTTGGTAAAACCAGGCGTTAAGGAAGGGAACCGCTAAGGGAACTCGGAATAGGACGCAAAGAGATTACCGGCACTGGTGTCCTTACCGGTGCCCGGTATCCCTTTGCGCCCAACTCGTAATGAGGCCCAGTGCCTTCCTTACAAGCACTTTCTGAATCTGCACCCAAAAGAAGATTATCGACATATTGAAGCAATGTACAAGTAGTAGGCAACTCAAGTGTGTCAAGCTGCTCTTTCAAAGCCCTACTGTAAATGCTCGGACATTCCGTGTACCCTTGTGGCGCACGGGTGAATGTAAACGAGCGTCCCCCTAGGGTGAACGCAAACAAGTATCTGCTATACTCGTATATTGCATTGCTAAAGAAGGCATTCTTAAGATTCACAACACTAAAATGAGTAGCAGAAGCTGGAATCATCATTAATATCGTCGTCACATCAGGCACAATAGGAAATTGTGGAGCAACAATCTTATTGATAGCGCGTAAATCGATAATAAAACGAAAAGGAATTGCATTATCCCCTTTTTTATAAACTGGTAAAATCGGACTATTGCACAAACTTCCTGCAATTTATTCAATTACCCCACGGTGTACAAAATCAGAAACTATACACTTCAAAGCTTGCTCACCATCAATCGAAATCTTATACTGTGGAATTTGTGGCTTCAAAACGATTTTAACATGCTCAATCTGCAAAACACCAAAATCATTGTGATCAATCGCCCATAAACACTCCGGAACGTCACTAAATTCCGGCGGCAAAGGTCTAGTCAGAAACTGTGAGGTAGAAAATTGCTGTGGTGAACTCGCCAAACGCACTCCATCCGAAGAACAATGAATTACTGCATTTAATTCCTTCAACAGATTCAACCCCAACAAATTCTCACCACAGTTCCATGTCAAAAGAAACGGACAGTGATCTGTGAATGGACCCAGTGAAATCGGTACTGGCAGTGAAACCGGACTAACAACTGGCGTACCAGAAAACCCTACAGAAACATTAGTTTGCCCTGACAGTGGAATGTCTGGAACCTGTGAATGGTCAATGGAACACTTCTGTGCTCCTGTATCTATCAAACATAGATGTTTCCTATTCCTCACCATCATCTCAACATAGGGACCTTTCTGATTAACGGGAATAGGCGTTGGTTCCAAACCCTGCTTCGGGCAATCCTAGCGAAACAATATATCATCTAAAGAAAGGTCTTCAGAGAGGTAATCAGTAGAAGGATTATCAAAAATATTTCTATTATCCATACTCGGTTGCTCATTATCTTGCGAAAAAGACTGGGAATTCTGAGAAAACTGGCTTCTACCAGGACCCCCTGCCCCAGGTCGGCCTCTGGATCGTCTACCCATGATACCATATGTGTTATTCGATCTCTGCTGGAGGATCGTGCATTGTGCTCGCCAATGACCCTCTTGTCTGCAATAAGCACATTGATTTATGTGTACAGGATCCAAAGGCACATTACCTTGTGGAACATACTGTCCCCGAAACTGTGTACTACCTCCTCTAGGTCCTCTAACTATCTATTGCAACAACACCTTAGTTTTCAAGTCTCCCTTTTTCTTTTCAATCCAAACCTTTTCATTATTGACTCGGTTCTCATAATACTGAGCCATATGCAACACTTCAGACTGTGACTTAGCTTGCCAAGCGCTCTCAGAAGTCATAATTTACGACTGGTTGTCAGGTAACAATCCACGCACGAATTTGTCCACAAATAATCGTTTTCCAGACTCAGTGCTTAGATCTTGTCCACTAAAATCTGAAAATACTTGTTCAAACCGATTGAAGAATTCGGTAGCACCCTCAGACTTTCCTTGGATACAAGCAGTAAGTTTGTCCAAAACAATCCTTCTCTTAGGAATTAAGGCTTTCAATTTCGTCACTATTCTATCAGGCAAAGTCAGTATCACCTGCGGTGGTCTTTCACTAGCTTTCCTTTCTCTATCTTGCCTAACAAAGCTATCCCATGTGTCACCAAACCCTGCTGCATCATCTACAGTCCTAATCTGTTTCCACAAATCAGCACAGGAAATAGTAAGTCTATATCACCCAAAGTGAACACTGACGACTGCAAGACAGATTCTATCTCTTTATAAAACCCTGTCGCATTTTTCCTAATATCTGGAATGGATTGGCTAATGGTATTCACCTCCTGTCTTGAGAATGGGACGTGAACAAACTGTGATACATAATGTTCTTCAATATCACAGGTGGCTACACCCATTGCGGCATTAGCCGGGACCTCAACTTTGGGGACAAATGTTGGAGGAACCTCTCTCATAGGTAACTGAGAGACAGGCAACTCCGAACGCTTACTGAGCAACAGAGCTAAATCGAGCGCTAAAGCAGCGGAAGGAGTGTCAGATGAAAAAGCTCTCTTGTAAATATTCAATAATTCTGTTGGACAACAAATCTTTCTTTTTATACATTCATCCTGCAGGTATTCTACCATTACCTGTATCACTTTCCTCTGCATTTCTGACGTATACTGACTGTACGTGTCATATACTTCTATGGGAGATATCGACATGTCTGAAATCTATCTAAGCGTATTTCTTGTGCAAATTCGTGTTTCTTCACTCATCGATTTACAAGGAGGGAAGAACCGTTTCTGTACAAAAATAGCATCCAAAATATCATCATCTATTTCATCATTTCCTAACCTTTCTACCTCCCTCCTAAACTCAAAAACCCTCTCAACGTGCTCATATACTTTCTCCACAGTATCTCTTGAATATGCTAAAACATTCAGATCCCTCAACCCTTGTGGAATGTCTACATCATTCAGTCTGTTCCACATTACGGATACATGAATTCCCATCCCTTCAATAAAGACATTTTTCTCAGGAACACTTTCTGGATTAGAGAGCGTAGCGAAAACATCAGATTGTTCACCGTTCTCCATGCACTGTCTAGCCCATGCATTCAGGTCTCACTTTCTTTCTTTAGAAACTGTATTATGAGGTACAATTTTTGATTCACCACCCTTATCAACTACCAGCGGAACAGAACCACTTGGAAGAGAAAGTGTAGACTAACCTTATACAATAGGTAATGAAGGTGCTATTACTGGCGTCAAAGACAAATCTACTGGACCTACAACAGCAGACAAAGGTGGAGGTACAGGTGGAAGAGCGACAATAGGAAGCGGGGTGATAGCTGGCGGCGGAGGAGCAATAAGAGGAGTATTAAGAGGAGCAGGAATTACTACGGGAGGAGGAGCAACAGCAGGAAGAGGTAAGGCAGCAGGAATAGGTACATACGGAGGTGGCGCAGTGGCACCAGGCCTTCGTTCATTTAAAAGCTTATCAATCAATTCATCTGATGCATGAAAATCTTTAGACGGATATATTTTCTGTGTACCAAGTTGAAAAGCCCTATTCATGTTTCTAGCTGACTCTGACTGTTTTTGCTGATCCTACAATAACGCTTTCTCTGTGTTAGACATATGTCGGCACGCATGTTTCTCTCTACTTTTAAGCTGCTGCATACCTTCTTTTTTCCAATTTTGTTATATATAAAATGCAGGTCTAGCTTTTTTCTTTAACAATATAGATTCTAAATATTCTATATGAGAAATCTCAAAGCTACCATTGATTGGCCACTGAAGTTCAGAAGCATGTCTAGTTTATCAGTGCCAAATATCGTTAAACACTATGCTACCAATGCCGTACTTACAGTACATAGTACATGACGGTGACCCCTCCTGTGGTGCCGGACGGGCAAATTCCAAAGATTGTCTGTCTATGCAGAATAATGCCCTGAAACAGGCAATTTCCCAGGCATGTCAGATTACTAGTGTTATCTCGCAATAATTGTACTCATGAGAACAATACTCCAAATCAAGTATCAGGATACTTAGAAATCGGGGCACGACTCACCTGATTCAAAGGACTAAGGGAGGTCCAATCGGATTACTAAGAACAACAAAGGACCCTCGTGGTTGGTGATTTTGCCAAAACTGCCCACCCCGATATATGGACCCTCGTCAAGATGCCGTCTCAGACCGCATGCTCACCGTCCAGGGATCGGGCTGTGCAGTACTGTTGAGGTGTCGCGTCTCATCCAAGAAGGGGCCCCCTTTAACACCGTCCGATCCCGGTCCGATAGCCGCGTCAACTCATCAACGAGATGGCATCAATCTTGAGGGTCGCTATTCCGGGGCCATCTGTGAGAACGAAAAACTATCGAGGCTGAGTACCACAAATTAAATACACCAATCACAGGCTGAAAAGATTCACAGATCTTTTATTACTGTACAGTTTACAAAGAAATAGAGATAGCTATCTGGCTCTCAACACCCTGCAATGTATACCAGCCTGACAGAGAGAGGTGAGAGAGTGCTGGACATCTAAACATTCGTGCTTTTATACAATTTCGAGTAATATTGTCCAGCCCCTCTTCATGTTAATAATCTGTGGTCTAGAGTTTGTGCCTAGTTCACATTCGGGTCACATAATATTTTACAAAGGATTACACATGTTTGTATTTCTACAGTGCTACAATGACAACGTATTTTCCCAAATCCTACAGCAAGCTCCCTTTACAATTCGAATTCAATTGAGTTCAGCTTGTGTCCATGCTCAAGATTTCCTTTACATTGTTCCAGATGTGTATTTGCAGATGAGTCTTGTGAGCGTAGACAATGCTTAGACAACAATTCATGTGCAGTACAAGGCCTCATTACCTAATCTAAACAGTCGGCTCTTGGACAGTCTAAACATTAACAGAACTCAAAGGTCCGGAGGCTTGGTTGCAAGTTGAAAACACAGTCCACCATTTTAGAACAGAGAGCCTACGAACAGAAATCAAAATGGCAGATGAATCCTAAAATGGCGGCGAAGTCGATCCAAAATCGGGACCTTGCAACGCGGTTTTCTTCATAGAGCGACCAATATGACCAATATTAATCACAAAGGAGGCACTATACATTTACCGTTTCACATTCAGTGTGCCTATTAGAATCTTTGTCCATCAGAGCAATGCCTGTCCTGGCAGTGAAAGGCATCTGTCAGACATTTAGGGAGGGACCAGAATCCTGGGCGTTTATCCCAGAAATCTATCCCAATGTCTTCCACAAGCCTGACTTTACCTGCTTCTCTCAATCCAGACATCAAACTGGAGCATAATGTCCTAGAGTGCAATAAAAGTAGCAATATGAATCGGGAGCAGAGTAACATGGTATGTTATTATGATTTGTACCGCTCATCGCAACCATTGGCGGATCTGAAGTAGAGTGGGAGAGTTTGGTTAGTTTGGAGGAGAGGTAAAGCAAGATGGGGTGCTTAGTTTAAGGTTGCATATCGGAAGTACTCTGAGACCTGTGTGCATTTAAGATATCCAGGTGTGAAATGTAGGAAGCAGTGTGTCCAGTAGAGCTGGGAGAGCCGGCAATCACTTGGCTGGGATGGACCTAGGGCTAAGCCAGGGATTCTGGCCAGGCTTTTAGGACCAAACGCAAGTCGAGCCCGGGAAATGGATACACAAAATAGGAGGGGTCTGTGTCAGGGGATGGAAGGTGTAGAAAAGAAGATGGGACACACAAAAGGGGCCTGAGGGGGTTGTTGGCAAAGCAAAGGGGTTTGGCTGAGGGCCGAGAAAAAGGATATGATGGGGATACACGCAAAAAGGATTGTGAGGGGCATTGGAGATCGAGAAAAGGGGCATGAGGGGGATAGGGGTGGGAAAAGGGTTGTGAGTGGGCCGTAAAAAGCAGTGTGAGGGGGGCTGGGCCTGAGAAAAGTTGCTCAGCGGGCCAAGGAAAAAGCATGACATCTGGTTCAAAGTTGAGAAATGGGGCTGCGGGACCTCAAGGGGTGTCACACCTATTATTTTTAGGGGAGGGTCCTGGTGGCGAGTATGAATGTTGGTTAAGGGGGTTGGGGCAGGGAAGGGAGCATGATGGCAGGGGGTGGACCGCGCCAGTATATTTTGAAGGGGAGTGGAAGGGGACTTCACTTTAATTATCTGCGGGGCTCAGGCACAACAGGAGCGCCCTCATCTGACGTCCTGTCCGTCCCAGCCCAGCCAATCTTGCGTGGCGCGGGACAGGGAGTCTTGTGGCCGGGGCAAACAGGAAGTCAGGCGAGAATGCTCCAGTTGTGCTTTTGGTACTTCAGGAGCATGTTTATTTTTTGCATCTTTTTTTTACAGAGGCAGCTGGAGGTGGTTGTGGCCAGGCCCTGCTTTGGGCTGGCACTGAGCCGAGATGAGGGTCAGGCCAGACCCCAGGTTTTGATCCGGGCAGGCCAGAGCCCCACTAGGCTTGCCCAGTTCTAGTGTCCACAGGGGCGACCTGGTGCTTGCAGTGCAGGTGTTTGTTGCCATGGGGACTAAGGTGTAGTAAGAAGTGTACATTTAAGATGTTTGAAGTCTGTGCTATTTTTTAAGCTGTATGATAATGTTTAGTTTAGGTTTGTGTGTTGTGTGTAAGGAGGAGTGATTGGGGGTTAGTCAAAAGGTGGGGATTGTTCTTGGGGTTTCCACATTTCTTGCAAACGATTGGTCTTGCTGTCAGCTGTGTTACAAGAGAGGTATTTGTCGTTAGTGGTTGATGCATGAAGATGTCCTGTGTTGAGGTTTAGATACTCTGGGAAAGGGGCGCATTTTCCTAGGGTTCTTAGCTATGCCTTGATGTGATGTCATCTAGATGTCATAGTTTCCAGATGCCATGCACTGTGTTCAGTCATAGAGCTGTATTCAGGAAAAAATATATAGACAGACGTCTTGGGGAACCAAGCATTTAATGATGATATGATAGGTTATTTATAACGCGCTTAATACCCAGAGGTTTCTAAGCACGGACCTCGGGATCGAACCTGTGTTGCTCTGTGTTGTCTTGCTTCCAAGGTGAGCACGTTGCCTGTAAGCTATCCTCCCAAGACCGAGATGCAGTCCTTGACTGGAGAGTATCTTTACAGGGTGCACTATATGTAAAAAAAATATATATCATGAGTGGGAAATTACTCCATGCCACAGTTTAGGAATGAACACCAGCCAGCAGCAAAACCATTGCAGTTGAAATAGAAGGGGCAGTGTTATGCTTGAACTAAAATGGCGCTGGTGCGCAATGCATTCTGGGAGCGCTCGGAGCCATGATGGATATTTACTTCATGCCGCAGTGAATAGCTGCACACATTTTGCTGAGTGTTAGATTCATGGTGCTGAGAAAAACATGCTCTCCAAACTTGGTATGCGGTCAAGGACATTTCTGCTGGGAAAGCTACGGCATGAAGTAAATATCCATCATGGCTCTGAGCGCTCCCAGAATGCATTGCGCACCAGCACCATTTTAGTTTAAGCATAACAATTCCACCCTTGGATATATACCTTCCATAGCCCGGTGGCACAGGAACCGGTCTCTGAAACCTACAAAATGTTAAAACTAAATTGGGAATACATTGAATGCAACAACAACAAGCAATTATGATAGACAATATAATAGAAATGCAAGCAAAAACGTAACGTAGTGTACCCCCAATATCAAGTATCCATGAAAATAACCAATCCCACCAATTTCCAGTACGATCTTGGGACACTTGAGAAATGAGATCCCTCAAACCTCGAATATGACTTACACTAGATCGTGAATGGTCACTTAAATTGAAACAACACCTACCTTCAAATGCGTTACACCCTAAATTATGCTTTAGCAATAGATAATCAACAGCAGCTCTGTTCTGCAAAGTTGCTTTTCTAATAACTTGACTATCAAGGAGTAATTCTTCTACTGCCTGAGAAGTATGATTAAGACTTTTGACTACTAAACACGCTAATTTCATCAAAGATTTGTAACCTCCAGCAGCTAAACCCCAAACTCCCACTAATGAAAGGGTTAATGCTAGAACCTCAGCTTCTGATAACAAATGTACATGTGAATCACAATCGGGAGATAGACCAACAGACTCGAAAGTTGACCTTTTGCCTCGAGTTATCGCTGGGTGTAAAGGAAACATCATTAGTCCTAATCGAGTTAAAGCACATGGACCTTCAGAAATGTTAGCTGGAATATAAGTGTATGTAATGTTACCACATGAAAAGAGCCATCCTGTTAGAAGTTTCACATGATTCAAATGACTAGCAGTTATCACTGTATGATTACAAGACATAGTGTTATTTACACTGGTGCATTTGCGTGGCACTCGCGAACATAGTCGTCTCTCGATCATTGTATGATTGTGCTGATTGGTCAACTCTATTTGTCGGCATTTGCCAATTTCTTGTGCATTGCATGTCATAACGTTACATACATCACCTTGGGTTATATTATAAGTAATAACACGTGTCAAATTTCTCCATTTATGGTTAGTCTCTTGGCAGAATCTACAGTATTCGTGAACTGAAAAAGATTGCCTAATTTCTGAGTCTTGAACTAAAGAATCATTGTGTCTGACACCGAAGATATGCTTTAAAACCGGAACAGGCGTCAGCACCGCTACTAAACATGTAGTCAATAAAGCTTCAGTATTGGGCACATCAGTAAGACAAAAGTGTGATATGTTCAGTACTTGCTGTGCCAGATATATCCACATATTCTCCGCTTGAGTGATCATGGGAGAATGTTTTCGCGTTCCTGCAAACGCATCCTGCACGACTAGCATCAAGGTTGTTTTCACTTTCTCCTGATGTGTTTGTCGCATTTCACGAATCCATGCCTTCGGTCTGGCTGGCTTTTCGGCACTGGCATAAGGCTGCTTGGGGACAACATTATTCATCAGTATCCCCTTGATCACTGGCACAGATGTGACATTTTTCTAGGTAGCAGCAGACTGTTTAACTCTCCCAAATGGAGTCCATTTAGTGCCACATTACACCAACCAGACACAGGATCTACAAGGAAAACCCAGAAAAGAGATATCAGTGTTGCACATCACTCTCTCAGGTACCATTTGTCTGCGGGCACATATTGCCATTTCTTTCTACCAGGCTCCATAACTAAAACTACTTGATCTCTGCCTGATGCAATGACATCTGCGGGACCTGATGGGCCACTTGGCTTTTCCACCCACACCTTTGCACCCGGTACCATACTGTCTGAAGAGCCAAAACCGCGGTCCCCACGGGTAGTTAACACTGTAGGAAGCTCCCCCTTCGTAATGATGGACAACTTAATGGGAATGACTATTAATTGGGCCACTCGATCACCCTTGTGGATTGATAACAATTGATCCCCACTATTCATTAGGATGACTTTAATCTCACCCTGGTAATCAGCATCAATTACCCCTCCCAACACTTGAACTCCCTTCAATGCTAGGCCAGATCTAGGGGCAATCCATCCCATATGCTCTGGGGAAATCTGTACTCCAATCCCTGTTTCAATTACAACTATTCCTCTTGGATCTAATCTGATTTCTTCATGGGAATGCAAGTCTACCCCTCCTGACTCGGGAGTTGCTCGATAGGGAGCTAAAGAACCTGGAGTAATTTCCCAGTACAATAGTGTTTCTCTGACTGAATTGGGTGGAACCTGTAAAGTAGGAGTCATTAATCACATCAAAGGAGTTTCATGTTCATACACAGGCCTATTGTTTAATACTTGCACCGCATCAAACACATGATCACACCAGCCTGCCAAACTGCCGTCTCCAGATTTGCGCAACTGTTCTTTCAATAACCCATTCATTCGTTCAATTAACCCTGAAGCAGCTGGGTAATATGGAACGTGGTACAACCACTCAATGCTCTTTTCCTGACAAAACTCCTGGATTAATTTGCCTTTGAAGTGTGACCCATTGTCACTTTGAATCTGCAAAGGCACTCCATAATGTAGTATGATCTGATCTAACAACCTGAGGTGTTCAGTTGGGTTGCACGTTTGGACGGCAAAACCATCAAATATCCTGAGTATGTATCCACAATAGTGCATGCATACTGACAACCTCTACTGAATGGCATGGGACCAATATAATTAATCTGCCAAATTTGACCTGGTAATTTTCCTCTTCTCAATGTGCCTCGAAACAATTTGAGGGATAGGTCTATGCAATTGGTGTTGGCACACGGGACATTGCAAAATGATTGTTTTCACTACTTCTAAAGGAAGACTGATTCCTTGAGCGTGTGCCCACCTGTAAGTAGCCTTTTCTCCAAGGTGCCCACATTTCTGATGGGCCCATTTGGCCAAACCCTCCAAATCGTCTTTCTGAGCCTCTGCACCCACAGATGAAATCTTGGTGTGTTCGTCTGCAACAGAATTAAACCAACGTTCTAATGAGTCTGTGGCACAATGCGTGTCCACATGATATACAGTGACTTCACTTTGTAACACCATTTCTGCAATATCTTGCCACAGTTCTTTTCCCCACAACTCTTTTGAATGAATCTTCCACCCATTTTTTTGCCAAGTTGGCAACCACACTGCCAATCTATTCACCACTGACCATGAATCTGTGTACACAAAACATTGACCGGGGGTCTCTTGTTTCAATGCTTGGTAAACTGCGTAAAGTTCTGCAAACTGACTACTCTTCCCTTTCCCTGTCGTTGTCAACATCTTTTTTGTTTTGGGATTGTACGACACTGCTTTCCAGTACTGCTCAGTTCCCACATATTGAGCTGAACCATCCCTAAACCAAGCATGCTCTGTTTGCTCCACGGTCAAATCGCTGTAAGGTACTCCCCATTTCACGGGAGACCCACGTTTTTCAGGCACTTCCGGTGGTTTGTAATCTGAGGGCGGTATGTTGGCTACTTGCTCATGTAATTTTGCCACTCCACCCTTTCCTGATTTGGCTCTGTCTTGAATATACCAGTTCCACTTAATTATGCTGGCTTCTTGAGCATGTACTATTCTATGCGTTTTAGGAGAGCTCAGTACCCATTGCATGATTGGTATTTCTGGTCTCATGTATACATCATGGCCCACCGTCATCTGCTCGGTATCAACAAGAGCCCAATAACACGCCAGCAATTGCTTCTCAAACGGAGTGTATGAGTTACCAGCGTCGGGCAACTTACGACTCCAAAACCCTAATGGCACACGTTTCCTGTCTTGTTTCTGCCACACACTCCAGTTAGCATAATTGTCATGTACAGACACATTTAATTCCACCTCTCCTTCCTTCAAGGGCCATATATCAAGCACCTGCTGCATGGTGTCTTTCGCTATGTCAAAGGCTTTCTGCTGCTCTTCCCCCCACTGAAACTCATATTTCTTTTGCGTCGCCTTGTAGGGGGGGGCAATATCTGCCCTAAATGAGGAATGTGCTGTCTCCAAAACCCAAACAGTCCTATAAACTGCTGAGCTTGCTTTTTGTTCATTGGAGTGGTGAATTCAAGTATTTTCTGTTGGGTGTCCTGACCCACGTTTGGACTATTATGCTGCAACATTTGGTGCTGTGGGCTTAGGAAATCCAAGAGGGCGGAAAAGCCCACATTTGCGCCAGAATCCTGGAGAACCGCGCAGTCTTTGCGCACAACAAAATGGTCACCTGACCTGCCACCCACCAGTGTGAGCGTGAGGGGCCAGGAGTGCCATGAGTGAAATGTGTGCCAAAGGAAAAACAGCAGTACCGGTGGCTAAAAAAAATGAAATCACCTTTGTTTCTCTGAAATGCAAGCTAAAAATGCCTATTTTAAACATTCCAAGATATTCAAAAATCTCAATGAACACCAGCAGACATTTGGCAGAAAGAGATAGAGCCCAAAACAATGTTTATAACAAAACTGGCTGAGCTGTGGGTGTCAGCAGCCTAAGTTAAATTGGACTGAAAGCCACTAAAATCTAAATGTTTAAAATAAATGAGTGACCTACTGTTGAGTGTCACATAGTTTGCAACTGTTAAATGTCATAGTTTTGAAATTAGAATCAGCGTTCTAGCTGCATGTGTAAAAATTGCAAGTTTGGTTTGAATGTAGAAAACTGGGAACCAAAGTGACATTTAGCTGAAGCCTGGCTTGAAGAGAGTGAATTCTGCCCGGCAACTACCCCCGACAGGAGTTGAAACTTGTTCAGCCACTCTTCCCCGGCCTGGCTGCATTCTGCTGCCCCCACCAAAAGGAGATGACACCTCCCTGATTGAATCAGGGGAGGAGCACCTAGGACTGGAGGGAAACAAAACAAAGCACTGTCCTTGGCCCAGGCAAATGTTAAATTAGGGGAGTCGTAAATGGCTTCCTCTTGGAAGGAAACGGGGAGGGGCACTGCATCTGTGAGCAAGCTGAGCTTGGGGGAAGTGGATAAACCAGAAGTTCCACCATGTGCTTTGGAAAACCACACCGCTTTGGGGCCAGAGCATAATTTTAAAAAGATGGATAATTCATAGTGCGGACTTGTAAAAATTATATAAATAACATCATCATTCGTGTGATTTTTCTGTGCACATTTTAAGAGGTGTTAGAACTCTGTACCATGTTCTGAGGCAAAACCCCATGAATTATGGAGATTGCAGGCACGGGGTTCACGCTAGAAAAATGAAAATTTACTGGAATATGTGTAGAAAGGCGGTGTACATGTGTGCCATTTTTGGTAAACGTCTGATATTGGTAAACTAACTAAAAACGAAAATAGGTTGTCATTTTTTAATGCAAGCTCTGAGAAACATCAGAGTTGGAACCGAATGTACCATAAGTAATATGTAATATGTACATGTAATGTCAACCACTTGGGTATCTGGGAAATATGTATTTGGATCAGAAATAGATTTGTGTGCAATTTGACAAGGGGAGGATCCTCTGACCATAAACCTACCTCATCACTCTGACTCACAAACCAGTTCCCCCAATCAAGGGAGAGAGGAGGAACTGGCCAATGATAAGTTGAGAGGGTTGGGCATGTAGAATGAGCTGACCCACCCACTTTCTAAACACATAAAAGGAGACTGTGCAGGGCAGGTAGGGACATTCACTTTCCACTTTCTTGCGGGACGCTTTGCCGGGAGACTCCAGACTTCAAATCCATCAATCTCCAGAGACCAGAGATCCAGAGAGACCAGAGATCCAGAGAGACCAGAGATCCAGAGAGACCAGAACTGTGCAGTGCTGAGAGCAGAACCAGGGAACCAGTACCCAGTGGCGAGAGAAGTCCAGCCAATCCTGACCCGATCCATGACGAAGTCGCATTCCTGTCCAAAATATAGTGTGAGTACTCAGCCAGAACTGTGCAAAACCCAATCTCTTAGTTTAAAATAATCTAATTCAAACTATTTTTACCTATTGAGAACTGCATCATAGAAATCGTGTCCCTTCTTTTGATTCAAAGCTGCAAAACTGTCATCTGTCATTCTGAAACTTTAAAATTTAATTTCTGAAAATCTACCTCCACAAAATTGTCCGTATCTCTTGAACCGTTTGTGATAAAAGCGAGATTTAACTTTTATTTTGAAGCTGAGATTCTAAGCTTTCCAACAACCGAACTGGAACTTTGTATTGCATTGTGTGTATTCCTGAGAATTGTGTGTGTTACTTCCATCTCCTTACATTGCATAGGGGGGGAGTGAATTGTCAAAGAAAAAGTGATCACATTATCTTTTGCTGAAATCATATCAAGTTTATTTCTGTACTGCCTTTTATTCATCTTTGCATTTCGATGAAACCATAAACCATTCTCTGATACCTTATTCCCCTGTTCCTAGTCATAAGTCACCAGAACTGTGCTCTTGTAGGATTACCTATTGCTGATTACTGCTCATATTCACAAGTGTGATATCAATTATTAATTTATTATAAAAGTGTGATATATATATATTGTTTAATTCTCAAATAAACCTTTTAAATTTGCAAAACAAACTTACTTCTTGGCTCAGTGGGGTGTTATATAAGGGTTGTCATCCAGAGTACATAAACTGGACATAAAAATATATAAATAAGGGCTTCCCTTGGGCATCCCAGACCACGCACTGACTTAGTGGGATTGCTTGATTGGAGTCATTTAACAAAGTGGGGGCTCGTAGCCGGGGATTCTGGATTAGATCTATCACTTGTGCAGATTAATACAGTGTACCAGCTGACAGGATACATATCCGGTTAGATCACCACGCTGTGTTACGCTGTAAAGCACTCCTCAAAGGAACGCTCTGAGGAAACCGTCTGTTTTGCAAAATAAAATACAAACTTCTATAAGTCAGGAAGGAAATCAAGTTCCAGAATGACAACCTTGGTAGATATCAAAATAGCCAGAGAACACCTCTTACATAAGCTATTTGTGAGAGGTGAGTGGGCTCATCAGGACCAGGTGGTCTGGTTGCAGGCAGTCGCACCCCAGATCACTGAAACGGGTCAGATATATGGAGAAATCAGGGTCCCTTACATGTGGCCCTGAGTGAAATATATATGGCCCCTAAGGCCAAGAATGAGCACAACAAGATTGCCAGGGTAGCGGCATATTTATATTTACATATGGGAGCCATACAGGACAAATGTGCTGAAGGCCAAGATCTGGCAAATAGGCAACTGATGGCGTTAGAAAAGGCCCAATCTGACCTGGTCTCTTCTGAGCAGAGGCTGCACAGAAGTCAGGAGTCAGAAAACGAGAGTAGACAATACATCATTAAAATGAAGGAGGATATGGATATCCTGCAACAGGAAAAGGCTGACCAGGATACCAGAATTCTGGCTTTGCAGAAGGAGCACCAAGACAGTTTGGATTCCTTACTACAGAGCCAGAAAAAGCTGGAGCAACAGATAGATTTCAACAGGGCATGCACAAAGCAGGTAGCCACCCTGCAAAGCCAATTGGATAGAGAAAGAGAGGAGAGCAATAAACTGATTCTGAAAGACCTGGATACCCAGGCAGAGTTTGATCAAGAACGCCAGAAAGCTGGTGCCTTTCAAAAGCAGAGGGACGACCTGGCGGCACAGATGCAGGCTCTTAGTCAGGAAAGGGACACCTTAGGCCAAGAAGTCTGCCAATTAAAAGAAAAACTTGAAGGAAATCACCTGGCCCTCCAGGGGCTGGGTGACCTCCAGAAAGAGCATCAGAACTTGTTAGAGCACACCAGGAGGGTGGAAGATGCTCTGCAAAGAAAGGAGCAGGCCAGTAGGGATGGGACTCAGGAGGTAACCCTCCTGCAGCAGAGACTGGCCCAGTATTCAAGGACCAATCAGGAAGCACAGAGAGAGAATGAGGCTCTCTGTCAGCACAATGATAGGCTCCAGCAACATATAGCCATGCAGGAGAGACTGATAGAGTCTAGTAAGGCCTTGGTTGAGGAACTGAAAGCCCAGGCTCTTGCATTGCAACAAGGAGCAGGGGCTGATCGAGATGAAGTTCGCTGGGAAAGGGAAACACCTGAGCATAACCTCAGGAGCCCTAGTACCAGAGGACTTCATCGCTCCCCGTCCCTGGACTCTGCCACCCTCATGTCCCCTGGCGCACATGAGCACAGGGCCACAGGGATGGCAGATTACTATCCAGCCAAAAGGATGGGTCTCATAGGCCAGTGCCACCCAGGAATGCATGGGCGGGCATCTGGGTATGGGCACCCAAGCACAGTGCAATTTAGTGGGGAACCCCAGGAGAGTAGGCCCACTAAGGGCATCCTGAAAACCTCTGCCCAGTTAGGTCGGTGGGGGGTACCCAGCAAATCCTGGTAGCAAGGAGGGATCTGAAGACTCCTCTGAGCATCACAGGACACAGGAGACCAGGTCCCCACATTCTGCCAGCCATTCCCAGGCTCGCAGAATCCGGGAAAACCTGGAAGATCAGACGGGCACCTCTGGGAGCAGTGCTTCTGAGTCGGAGGATGAATGGACCAGGGTTACCCGAACCAGAAAGGCCAATAAGGCAAAAAGGGCCTTGCTTAAGGACCCCTTAAAGCAGATCAAGGCAATAAGGAGTGTTATCACGCCTTATCACAAGAACGCCAAGTATTATGTTTGGGAACACTTGGAGCTCTATGAGCAAATGATGGAGACTTTCCATTTGAAGGACAGCAGTAGCTGCATTCAGTATGTCAAATGGACATTCTCCCCAGAATTCTCCAGTTTCTTTGCGGGGCTGGAGGACCAAAATCATTCAAGATGGTCCACCTATAGGGCGGCCATCTTGAAACATTTTTCTGTTCATAGAAATCCTCAAGAGGCTCGCAAGGCAGCCTACAATTTGCAATGCGGGGAGGATCAGGCCCCACAAGAATTTGTGCAAGAATTGAAGCGTGCCTTTGCGCAGACCACCAGAAGGGTGCGCACGGACAGCAGAGAATTCATCAACACATTTTTCCATGCACTCCCCAAATACATAATGACCCAGCTCGTGAGAGATTTTCACAAGAAAAGATCTTTAGACTGGGTCATTGAGCAAGCCACCCGCATCTATGAGGTGCAGAAACCAGTGGAAAATAAGAATCAGCCCAAAAACCCCAAAACCAACAGCACACCTGCTGCTGCCAAGGTGGCAGAGGTAAAGGTTGCCCCTGTTTTAGATTTGGAGATGGGGGGACCTAAAAACCTGCCTGCACCAAATAATTCACAGCCCAGAAGGCCCTCGGGCCAGTCACAGACAGGGAGTCAAGGAGGTAGTCCCACAAATGGGGTCCCCCGCTCCCCTGACTATGTAAGTCCCCGCTATAAGGGGAACAGACCAATCCTGGGTTATGTGTGGACTCCTCCAGCCCAAGGTGGGGGGATCCAGCCAAGCACCTGACCCAGGGAACTTCCCTCCTAACTTCCCACAGGAGGGCAGAAATTCCCCAAACACTGGGCAGAACTTTTTTCCCAGGTATCCACCCAATTTCCAACCCCAAAACCATCCATCCTTCTTTCCCCAATTCCCTGAGCCAAGACAACCTAATCCAGGAGAGGGGAGGCCAAGGGTGGAGGAGTACCCAAATCTTCCCAACCCAGGTTATTACCAGAGAAGGGATAGCTACCCTTCCCAGAATCAGCCCAGGGGAGAAAACCGAACCCCGTATCAGCCTGAGCGGGTTTCCCAACTTGAGCGCCAGGTCCAAACTATGTCCTGGGATCTGGGTCACATACTGAGGGCTCAACAGAACCCTCAGATGAGTATGCCACCGCAGAATGCCCCAAACTCTGGGCCTGGTGCTCCAGAACAATGATGGGGGCAGCACCCCGATAACCCACCGGTTCCCAGGGAGAAGGCACAAGGGGAAGGGGGGTGTAAAGCATAGGAGGAAGCTTCCTTCCCCACTTGTAAATAGCCCCTGGAAACCCAGGAACCGGAAACAAAATCTCCTACTCCTGAAAGTCTGCCACGCAAGGAGCAAAGAGGAGGTAGGAGAAACAAAGGACCCATACAGACCCATTTTGTGGAGGAGGTACAGGTCTTCCAATTTGAGGGAGAGGGATCCTCAGAGGATCCTGGGAAAAGTATTTTCTCCTTCAGAGATGGGGGAACTCCTCCCAAGGAAAAATGGGTCCCAAGGGATTCCAACCTAGACTGGGTAGATGTGGGGATTGAGCTGTCGCCGCCCATCATTCTATCCCAGAACCAACAAGACCGAAAACCCCTGGTTCAAACCCATCCAGGTGACTGCCTCCAAAAAGGGGGGGCAGCCCAGAACTGGAACCAGGGGAACCAAAAACTGCATCAATATCCGGTTGCAAACTTTTTCTTGCAGATTCCCATGACTCTCCACAGAATTCTGTCCAAATCTCTTCTCTCTCAATGTCCAAAACCAGAAAGTAAGCCCACCAGTTGTCCAAAAATGTGCATTATCTGTGCCCCCTTGAGGAGAAGGAGGGAAGATATTATGCCCCGGTACAAGTACAGGGGCAGGGTACAATTGTGGCACTGGTGGACACTGGATCCCAAGCTACCCTTCTGTCCATAAGGGCCTTTGAAGCACTAAATGTAGGAAGGGGGGAGAATTACCATATTCCTCTCACCTCTCTTCCTGGACAACTGCAGAACTTTGACAGGAAAGAAATTCCCGTCGAGGGGACTGTAGATTTGGACATCAAAATTGGGCGACACAAGGTGAAACACCCAGTCATAGTAGTGACTCCAGAGGGCACCCCTTGTTTACTAGGGAATGACCCCCTGAGAAGGTTGTCACCTCTAATAGATTGCGTAAACAAGGTCCTCTGGACCCAGATTAGCCGACCAATAGAATTAAAACAGAGTGTCAACCATATTAGTTTAAACGGCACCTGCCACATGGTTGAACAAAAATCTGACCAAGTAGAATTTCACTTCCAGAACAACCAAATTCCAGATGTGACAGTAATAGCAGTAGGACAACAGACTGGTGATGGGGGGTCCTCTCTATTTCTTGAAAATCAACCTTCCTTCCAGTTTAAGGTGGCATTCCACACTGGAGGGAAACACCCTGAAATTCTTTACTAATTCACAATCAGACATTCCCACTCCAATAACCCAGAAAGATGTGAAATCAGCTCAGAGCCTGGCTGATGTTCATCAAATTGGAGAGCAGTTGTTCATCCCTGTTCAGTTAAATGATGGGAAGAACTCTGTTCTCGGCCGAGTGTGTGTGAACAACAGTAAGAGCTTCATCAGCGAAGCCATGTTTCGCCAACTCCCAAAAGATCCAGCCATTCCCACATTCAAACTGATAGACAAATGGGAAATGGATCTGGAAACACTCAATTCAAAACATCTCCTGCCAAGCAGGTGTATGCTCAAAATCTCCATTGCCAACAAGAGCATAGTCCATAATTGTTGGGTCGTGTGAGACGTCACTGCCACCTTTTACTTAGGCAGTGACATTCTCAATCGCGTTGCCATTGGTTTGGACCTAATAAACTTCAAAGCTTGGTCCCGATTAGCGGATAATCCCATGGGCTTTGATGATCCAGAAAAAGCATTTAGGTCAGCTCAATTGCTACCTTATGCAGTTGAAATTCAGATTAAAGAGGAAGTCACCATCCCAGAAAGGACCCGACAATTCTCCCTGGAAGTGAAAGTTAAAAGAGGACAAAAATTGAAAAACCCTGATGCTTATATTCATCTAAATGCTTTCCTTCAACAGCAAGAGTTAGGGGTAAACCCAACACCATTAGTCAACATAGAACATGACACCATTCCAACAGAGGTGGATAACAGCGACTTAAAGAGTATTACTCTAACCGCAGGCACCATTATTGGAATGGCGGTTGATGACCGACATTTCTCCATTGATTTAGGAAATGAACTGTTAGGACCAATCCCCAAGGACTGTTTTGACAGTGACAGTGATGACAATACAACACCAGACAGGATCTTTACCCGGCATGGGGGGAACTTCCTGGTGTACCCTTCCTGCCCTTATGGCAAGGAAGACGTGACTTGTGACTTCAGAAGGGATGAGGTGATTTTCCAGGTCCATGAGGGCTGCCTTTCCCACCTGAAGCCTCCAGTCCAAATCAGCACTCTAACCAGGGACTTCTCCACCCAGCTGGAGGATGCCGCTGAGATAGCAAAACCAGAAGTCTTTTCAGGCTTCAGGCAGATGGTGGAAGAGAGAGTCAACATAGCTTATGCCTGTGTGACTCTGGAACAGAAGCAGAAGTTGAAACAAGTTTTCTTGGATTTCCAAGATCTCTTTGTGGTAGACTCATATGACTGTGGTTGCACTGACATCCACACAACAACAATTCCCACAGACCCTGGTATGACTCCAGTGTTTGTGAAGCAATATCATTTGCCTCTCGCATCCATGGAGTCCCTTACTGAAATAATTAAGAACCTTGAGTCCCGGGGAATAATCCGTCCAGTACACAGCACCTTCAATAATCCGGTTCTGGGAATATTGAAACCAAACGGCAGTGGAGACTCTGTGCCGACCTTAGGGAGCTCAACAAACGGGTCCATACTTCCCGATGGCCTCTGCCCTACATTGACCAAGGGCTGGCCCAGATTCAGGGGTCACAGGTATTCACTGCAATAGACCTGACCAATGGATACTGGACTGTGCCTGTCAGTAGGGAGGACCAATACAAACTGGCTTTTACCTTTGGGGGCCAGCAGTACACATGGACCCGGATTCCCTTCGGATACCTCAACTCCGGCAATGAATTCAACATTTTCCTACATAAGGCCATGCCCGACCTGGGTGCGAGGGGTAACCTGGCTTATGTAGATGATGTCCTCATCAAAGGTTCATCTGTGGAAGAACACATAGCGGAGATCTGTTATGTTCTGACACAGTTGAGGGCCGCCGGAGCAAAACTTTCTTTTCAGAAAGCACAGTGGTGTAGAACCCGTGTTAATTTCTTGAGGCGTGAGATTACTCCTCTGGGTCTCTGTCCCCAAGAAAAGAAAGTGGAAGCACTTCAGAACCTGAAAGACCCCACAACTCTGCGGGAACTAAGGAGCCTCCTTGGACTGACTAATTACAGCAGAAAGTTCATTGAGGGCTACGCAGAGATCACCAGACCCCTGATTCATCTCTTGAAGGGGGGTCAAGTGGGAATGGGGTCCAGAACAATCTGAGGCAGTAAGACAACTCAAAAGAAGCCTCTCACAAGTGCCTTGCTTAGCTTACCCTGTCAGAAACAAGGAGTTCTTCTTGGAGACAGGGTTCTCTAATACGTGCTTGGCGGCAGTATTATACCAAAAGCATGACAAGGTCAATAAATAATCTCCTATGTGAGCAAAACTTTATCCTCTGTGGAGGAAAAATTCAACGATTGTGAGAAGGCACTCCTGGCAACGGTGTGGGCATTGAAGAATTACCGCCCGTTCATCCAGGGGGAACACATCATAGTGGAGACTCCACAACAGCCTCTGCAATGTCTCCAAAGTGACAGAATCTGGGCCGGAAATGTGAGTAATTCCTGAATTACTTCCTGGATTCTGTCAATGCAAGGCTTTCCAGTGGAGGTTAGATATGGCCAAAACAAGAAGAGTCCCCTCGCGCAAGGTCTGGCTGACTTGCATGATTGTGCCAGAGAAAACTGTCTCGAGGACGAAAGTCTAAAAATCAAGGACAACATGGAGCTATACCTTAATTCCCCACACAAAGTCTTTGAAGAAGACAAGTGTGAGGGAATGCCCACTGTCTATGTGGATTGATGCTCTTACCATGTTGAAAACAACAGGGAAAAAGAACTGGTGGCCGGCGTAGGGAATGCGTGGGTGAATGAGTCTCCAGAACCCTCCGCTGGGTACAAAATCGGTCCCCGAAGTAGTCAAGTGGCAGAATTTATGGCTGTGTATCAAGCCATCCTCACTGCTGTCCAACATCAACTCCACAAACTGGTCATAATCACAGATTCAGATTATGTACGGAACGGGTTCGTGGAGCACCTGGTTAGTTAGAAAACCAGAGGCATGCTATGTGCTAACAACAAACCCTTGAAACATGGGAAGTTGATCCAAAATATTGATGATCTGGTCACATCGAATGGGATGACCATCTACTGGAAGAAGATCAAGGGTCATTCCAAAGTAGAGTGACCAGACAAAACTGGAAATGACTTAGCTGATCAGCTGGCCAAAACCGGGGCCATCCAAGGGGATCTAATAGAAATAGAGTCCCTGTTGGGGGAAATCCAGGTCACTGCTATCACTAGGTCCCAGACAAATGCTCACAACAATCTTTCAACTGCACAATGGAGTAAGGAGACCCCAGATGCTGATTTGATTATGGCTCAAAAGGGGGATCCAATAATTGGTAAGTTTTACCAACACATTGAGGACCCTGAGAACTGTCCCCTGACGGATACCGATTACATTGGGAAGGAGGACCTTAGAGTGTTGATGAACTGTCCAAAGATGTTCCGAATCAAAGACGGTTTGTTGGTAAGGAAATCCCAAGCTGGCCATGAGCAGTGGGTGCTCCCTACCTCATTCCGAAGCCTGAAGTTAAGTCACGCCCATGATGCGGCCACAGCCGGTCATAGGGGGTTTCACACAACACTTGAGATCTTAGGAGAGGTTGCATACTGGCCACACATGGGGCAGGACCTCGAACAATACTTGAAGGGGTGTCTGGTGTGTGCACAATTTCAGCCATCATCCCTCACACACTGTGCGCCGCTCCAAAAGAGGGGGATGACACTGCCATGGTCAGATTTGCAAATCGACTTCATAGGCCCTGTGATTCGCTCGTCTAGAGGAAACAAGTACATGTTGACGGTCACATGCTTGTTTACCAAGTTGGTGGAATGTCTCCCGGCCCCAAACTGCAAGGCAGAAACAGCAGCTGCCCTGATGATTAACCACATCTTTTCCCGTTTTGGTCTACCTCAAAGGATTGAGTCAGACAGGGGTAGCCACTTCAACAGTGAAGTAATGACAAAGATGTGTGAGATACT
The DNA here is from genome assembly GCF_040938575.1 of Ambystoma mexicanum. Classification (NCBI taxonomy): domain Eukaryota; kingdom Metazoa; phylum Chordata; class Amphibia; order Caudata; family Ambystomatidae; genus Ambystoma; species Ambystoma mexicanum. The sequence continues at coordinate 161,567,305 of NC_090938.1, read as the reverse complement.
GGGGGTCAAAAGGAAGCTACATATTGATTACCGGCCAGCTTCTTCTGGAGCAGTGGAGAGATACAACCGAACCATTGTGAGCATCTTAAAAAAGTTTGTGGCAGATTCTGGGCCAAGTTGGGATATCCGATTACCTCTGGTCCTAATGGCCATCAGATCTACCCCTTCTTCTGCAACCAAAATGTCACTGTTTGAGCTGATGACTGGACGCAAGATGGTGCTTCCACAGCATTTGCTCTACAGGACCCAAGAGCAGACATTGATAAATGCCTCCACAACTCATGAGTATGTAGAGAATTTAAGGAAACACCTCCAACATGCTTTTGCCTATGCTCAGCGGAATCTAGAAAGATCAGCTGATAGCATGAAAACCCTCTACGACCTGAAGACCACCAGGAAGGAATATAATGTGGGAGACCGGGTCTATCTATACAATTTCCAAAGAAACCAGGCCAAACAGCGAAAATGTTTGACTACATGGAAGGGACCATTTGAAATTATAGACAAGGTCTCCCCAGTAGCTTATAAGATCCGCATCCCCAAAGGTAGTCTCGCGGAAGGGGAAGACAAGTGGGTCCATATAAATCAGCTAAAGTGTTGCCATCCCAGGCACACTCTGCAGCAACTGGAGGAATCCTCTGGAATCCCAGAGGGGGCCGCTCCAGAGTAATTCAGTTCCAACCACAAAATATCCCGCATATAGTCTCTAAAATGTCATGATTCTGGTATGGACATGTTTCCTGTTATATCTTGTTTTTTAAAATAAGACTGAAAAATGTAACCGGATGTATAAAATGTATGTGTTCGCCACACCATTAATAGTGATGGAAAAATGTCTAGGAATGTGTATTGCCGCTTTGCTTTATCATCCTAGGAGAGATGAAACCAGAGAGACTGACCATGGAAGACAACCTGGAGACCGGGAGCAAAGATCCGAGGGGCCCGGGGTACCGCCCAATATTCCCATCAGGACAGGCGAGGAGAACCGATCGATCCAACCGGATGGAGGAAAAGATGCTGAACTGTGCCATCTGCGGAATTGAAGAAGATGATGCGGACATCCCAGCGCATGGATCTTTGCGCACTACAAAATGGTCGCCTGTCCTGCCACCCACCAGTGTGAGCGTGAGGGGCCAGGAGTGCCATGAGTGAAATGTGTGCCAAAGGAAAAACAGCAGTACCGGTGGCTAAAAAAAAAGCGCTTTGAAATCACCTTTGTTTCTCTGAAATGCAAGCTAAAAATGCCTATTTTAAACATTGCAAGATATTCAAAAATCTCAATGAACACCAGCAGACATTTGGAAGAATGTAGTCTTGTGCGCATACAAAATCTGGAAAGAGAAAGAGCCCAAAACAATGTTTATGACAAAACTGGCTGAGCTGTGGATGTCAGTAGCCTAAGTTAAAATGGACTGAAAGCCACTAAAATCTAAATATTTAAAATAAATGAGTGACCTACTGTTGAGTGTTATATAGTTTGAAACTGTTAAATGCCATAGTTTTGAACTTAGAATCAGCGTTCTAGCTGCATGTGTAAAAATGGCAAGTTTGGTTTGCATGTAGAAAACTGGGAACCAAAGTGACATTTAGCTGAAGCCTGGCTTGAAGAGAGTGAATTCTGCCCGGCAACTACCCCCGACAGGAGTTGAAACTTGTTCAGCCACTCTTCCCAGGCCTGGCTGCATTCTGCTGTCCCCACCAAAAGGATATGACACCTCCCTGATTGAATCAAGGGAGGAGCACCTAGGACTGGAGGGAAACAAAACAAACCACTGTCCTTGGCCCAGGCAAATGTTAAATTAGGGGGGTCGTAAATGGCTTCCTCTTGGAAGGAAACGGGGAGGGGCACTGCATCTGTGAGCAAGCTGAGCTTGGGGGAAGTGGATAAACCAGAAATTCCACCATGTGCTTTGGAAAACCACACCCCTTTGGGGCCAGAGCATAATTTTAAAAAGATGGATAATTCCTAGTGCGGACTTGTAAAAATTATATAAATAACTTCATTATTCTTGTGATTTTTCTGTGCACATTTTAAGAGGTGTTAGAACTCTGTACCATGTTCTGAGGCAAAACCCCATGAATTATGGAGATTGCAGGCACGGGGTTCACGCTAGAAAAATGAAAATTTACTGGAATATGTGTAGAAAGGCGGTGTACATGTGTGCCATTTTTGGTAAACGTCCGAAATTGGTAAACTAACTAAAAACGAAAATAAGTTGTCATTTTTTAATGCAAGCTCTGAGAAACATCAGAGTTGGAACAGAATGTACCATAAGTAATATGTAATATGTACATGTAATGTCAACCACGTGGGTATCTGGGAAATATGTATTTGGATCAGAAATAGATTTGTGTGCAATTTGACAAGGGGAGGATCCTCTGACCATAAACCTACCTCATCACTCTGACTCACAACCCAGTTGCCCCAATCAAGGGAGAGAGGAGGAACTGGCCAATGCTAAGTTGACAGGGTTGGGCATGCAGAATGAGCCGACCCACCTACTTTCTAAACACATAAAAGGAGACTGTGCAGGACAGGTAGGTACATTCACTTTCCACTTTCTTGCGGGATGCTTTGCCGGGAAACTCCAGACTTCAAATCCATCAATCTCCAGAGACCAGAAATCCAGAGAGACCAGAGATCCAGAGAGACCAGAGATCCAGAGAGACCAGAAATGTGCAGTGCTGAGAGCAGAACCAGAGAACCAGTACCTATTGGCGAGAGAAGTCCAGCCAATCCTGACCCGATCCATGACGAAGTCGCATTCCTGTCCAAAATATAGTGTGTGTACTCAGCCAGAACTGTGCAAAACCTAATCTCTTAGTTTAAAATAATCTAATTCAAACTATTTTAACCTATTGAGAACTGCATCATAGAAATCGCGTCCCTTCTTTTGATTCAAAGCTGCAAAACTGTCATCTGTCATTCTGAAACTTTAAAATTTCATTTCTGAAAATCTACCTCCACAAAATCGTCCGTATCTCTTGAACCGTTTGTGATAAAAGTGAGATTTAACTTTTATTTTGAAGCTGAGATTCTAAGCTTTCCAACAGCCGACTTGCTACTCCTTACCCTTCCTCCATAATTGCGCTCGACGCACGCGACTAAATTGCCGCGATTTGACATTTTGCTTCATTTCAGCCACGTGTAAAAATATTTGTCCTTGCTTTCCTTTGCTGAAATTCGTTTGCAACCTGACAATCGTTCATAGAGCATTGCTAAAGTGATCCTGTACTGATTTAAAGTATCTCTCACTCACCCTGAACCTCCTATAGGGAATTAAAAGAAATTTGAGTATATGTTTCACTTCATTGCCACCACATTTAAAAGGATTTTGCCAGTGTTTAAAATCATACCTGTTTTCCTCTAAGCTCGCTGGGGGGAACTGGAACTTTGTATTGCATTGTGTGTATTCCTGAGAATTGTGTGTGTTACTTCCATCTCCTTACATTGCATTGGGGGGGAGTGAATTGTCTAAGGAAAAAGTGATCACATTATCTTTTGCTGAAATCATATCAAGTTTATTTCTGTACGGCCTTTTATTCATCTTTGCATCTCCTTAAAACCATAATGCATTCTGTGATACCTTATTCCCATGTTCCTAGTCATACGTCACCAGAACTGTGCTCTTGTAGGATTATCTATTGCTGATTACTGCTCATATTCACAAGTGTGATATCAATTATTAATTTATTATAAAAGTGCGATATATATATATATATATTGTTTAATTCTCAAATAAACCTTTTAAATTTGCAAAACAAACTTACTTCTTGGCTCAGTGGGGTCAGGGGATTCTAAGAGAGGGGTGTTATATAAGGGTTGTCATCCAGAGTACACAAACTGGACATAAAAATATATAAATAAGGGCTTCCCTTGGGCATCCCAGACCAGGCACTGACTTAGTGGGATCGCTTGATTGGAGTCATTTAACATTTCTGTTGGGCTTTTGGCACCATTTCTCGATGCCCATGATGCCACTGAATCCCTAGGAATATCACTGTTTCAGCTGGACCTTGAATTTTACTCGGATTAATCTCCCACCCTTCCTTTTTAAATCCTTCCATAAGGACATCTAACTGGCTTTGCACACTGTGCTCATCCTTCCCTTGGATCAAAATATCATCAATGTAATGAGGGATTTGTATGTCAGGTTTACACGGTATCTTGTCTAAGTGCTCTGCCACCAGCCGGTGACAGATAGTCGGGCTGTGTATGTACCCCATAGGTAGCCTCGTGAAAGTGTACTGACGTCCACTCCACGAAAATGCAAACTGTTCTTGACACTCGTCAGCAATTGGCACGGAGAAAAATGCATTAGCTAAATCGATCACTGCATACCAAGTCCCCTCAAACTTTTGGACATTTTCAATCAAGGTAATAGCATCTGGGACTGCGGGCACTAAGGGAGGAGTGTGTTTATGCAACTCCCTGTAATCCACCGTCATCCTCCACGACCCATCTCCCTTTTTAATAGGCCAGAGAGGATTGTTCCATGAGGTGGTAATAGGGCGTAATACACCCGCCTCCATGTACTCTTTGATGGTGTCTGAAATGTCCTTGTGCCCCCTAGGAATGCGGTATTGTTTCATTGCTACCCGCTTGGTTGCCACGGCACTTGCACTGGGGGCATCTTCAATTTGCCTACGATAATGGGTGTACAGATTAATGCACTCACCCCAAACTGGTAAGTTTTACCGCCAAGTCCCAAGGTTAACCCTTCCAAAATGTCAAAGCCAATTATATATTCAGGTATCGAGACAATCAACACTTGGTATTTCTGCCTATTCAAATTGCCTATTTTCATCTCCACTTTCGTTTGTACTGCGGGGGTCTCCTTTCCGCCCAGACCTGTAATAGTAAACTGTTTGCCTTTCAATCGTGTTGGATTACCATGAATCAAAGAGGTCTCCGCTTTCTATCAATGCTCGCACCCCTTGTGTATTTCCTGGCCCCCAAAAAATCTTAACATCAACATGAGGCCGCCTAGCCACTTTTATGCGGGCAGACGCTGCTGGAGCTTGGCCGAAGCCCTAGTCAAACTTTGAATAAGTGTGTCTCGACTCCGCCTCTAGCATCGCACTCAACACCTTTCTCAAATCAGCGTATGTTGGCTTGTACGGGGAAGGTGTCCCCATAGACCCTTCGTCTTGTTCTTCCGCAGGGGAACAGAAGGTGAGGTGTCCCCCTGTGGCGTGGTGACTACTTGTTTCTTAACCTGTTTATAGCGCTCTTTGGCTGCAAGTCCTCGTTTTTTGTATAATTCATACATTACTCTGGTTTCAATGCCATCAATTTCTTCGTGTGGCACACCATCTTTTAACAAATCCAAAAACATGTCTTTTCGGGACACTCAGGAGTCTCTACTATCTTGCCGCCTGCCTTCGGTTCTTCTCTCACTACGTCCCTCTCTCTCCCGTGGCTTGTTATCACTCTTATCCCACTCCCCCAAATCTGCAAGTTACCGAATGGCATCTGCTACCTCATCAGTAGCCTTGCCCGTCATACCTATGAGCAAAGTCATAATGACACTTTTGTATGCTGGTGGCGCAGTTCTAATCACCATGTTTTGAGTTGAAACTGAGAGCGACACGGCTCGCATGTGATCAGGAGCATCTATGTGAATAGCCTCTTTCATAGCGCGCTCTCAGACTTTTTGAATTGATTCTCTCAATTTATACCACTTTCTTTCTTCACTGGGCCAATCTGTGGTAATAGGGTATTTACGGTTACATGCTTGGGCTACCAGGTGCAACAAAGACACCTGCGTATCTTGACCATTTGCATCAGGGGGCGGTCCTGCTCTTAAGACCTCCTGTACATTGGTGTCAATTGACCAGTAAAAAACGTGGTGAATCCGTAGAATCTACCAACAACCCTGCAGCACCCCATCTAGTAATCTCACCATCCATGTCAGTAAAGCCTCCCCTGATTTTTGCCTCAAACGGGTAATAATTTCCCCAACCTCCTGTTGTGTGTAATCCTCCAGCGTGGTTAAATCCACCATTCCACCAGCAGGATTCTGTGGGTGGGGTCCGGCTCGCCGTCTTCTAACGGGCTTAGCCACCACTGTTTTCTGTTTCACTTCCATTTTGGGGTCAGACTCATCTGCGGAACTACTTTCTAGACTGGTCGAATCAAAAATATCACCATCCCACTTATTCGGATCCCAGTCTATGCCAGCGGTAGCGATTACAGTTGCCACCTTTCTTTTGTTGAGCCCTCCCCGTCTTTTCCTATACTTATACCGGGCTACTCTGACTGCTGCCCTCTCGGCCACCGCCTGATATGTGTTGGCCTTATCTTTAAACAGTTTCATTTGAATCTGCTGCATTAACGCAGTCTGCCGTTCTGCAGCTAGCTCTCTTTCTAATCGCAAGACCTCATTTTTCATTTCCACCTTCATTTGATGTATTTTCCTATAAGAATGCAAAAGAACCCAACCTCGTCTACCTAATGCCGCACATTCTTTACCACGTTCTACTGGAACTTGTTGCAAGCATGCCATCACATCAGCCGGATCGGCATCTCCCAATCCTTGATCCCATGTTTCACGTAAACCTGCACCACATGCCCACGCCTGAGCCAATTTATCATATGGACTTTTAGTCCAGCCTGGAATAACAACATCAGAACAGTCACTGCCAGTGGTAACGCTCTCCTTCCTGAACAAACTACTCATTGTCGCAAACAAAACAAAACCTCGTTGAATCTATATATTTTTTCTCTCGACGCTGCAATCACTCCCACAGGCACTCACACACTGACAAAAGGAAAAAAAAAACTTCACTATTCAAAAACTTCACTTACAAGACAACCAAATCCTATCTACGTTTCAACAGATTCTTGAATACTCGGCACAACTCATCACAAATTTCCTGTTTGTGACGCCAAAAATGTATTGCTCTCCCCAAAGTGCATGGAACAAACATAAATCACCAATGCAATTACAGAGCAAATACTTTGAAGGTAGACAGACGCAATAACTCACAGCCACACATTCTTAGAAGATAATCAGCTCTTATGCGGCTATTTATTCAAAGTTTAGAAGTACATAGAAATAACTCACAAAAATAATATGGACATAAATCACAGAAGAAGTAAAGAATTCAAAAGGAAATACATCACCGTGAGTGTAACAGGATTCCTCATCTCGCCCAGAAGCGGCTGGAAAACCCCGGGAATAGCCATGCCGAGAGCACCACAGCTCACAGGAGGGCTGGACGTAAGTGTCCTTCTCCGGCTGAAGTCTCACCTGACCACCTCCGGGCTTCCGCATATATACTCACTCTACAAAGGGGAGTCAATTCTCGAACCTTCTGGAAATTGCTCTTGCGCAGTTGAGGAAAAGCCGTTGGTTGACAGGTGGGTCAATCGAGAGCTCCCCCCAAGAAGCGTAGTGCCTCCTTTCTCTAAAAACACGCTCCGCGGAGAACAGTAGCAAACCATAACAAAGTTAGCTTTCCCAGCAGAAATGTCCTTGACCGCATATCAATCTAACACTCAACAAAATGTGTGCAGCTTTTCACTGCGGCATGAAGTAAATATCCATCATGGCTCCGAGCGCTCCCAGAATGCATTGCGCACCAGCGCCATTTTAGTTCAAGCATAACAGGGAGGCACTATGCTTCTTGGGGGGAGCTCTCCATTGACCCAGCTGGCAACCGACGGCTGTTCCTCAACTGCGCAAGTGCAATTTCCAGAAGTTTTGAGAATTGACTCCCCTTTGTGGAGTGTGTATATATGAGGAAGCCCAGAGGTGGTCAGGTGAGACTTCAGCCGGAGAAGGACGCTTACGTCCGGCCCTCCTGTGAGCTGTGGTGCTCTCGGCCTGGCTGTTCCTGGGGTCTTCTAGCCGCCTCTGGGCGAGATGAGGAATCCTGTTATGCTCACGGTGATGTATTTCCTTTTGAATTCTTTACTTCTTCTGTGATTTATGTCCACATTATTTTTGTGAGTTATTTCTATGTACTTCTAAACTTTGAATAAATAGCCGTATAAGAGCTGATTATCTTCTAAGAATGCGTGGCTGTGAGTTATTGCGTCTGTCTACGTTCAAAGTATTTGCTCTGTAATTGCATTGGTGATTTATGTTTGTTCCGTGCACTTTGGGGAGAGCAATACAGCCAGAAATCAGAAATCTGCTAATAGTGATATCAAACAGGTTGCACGACTGAGTGACTAATTCATTTACTGTAAAAATATCACATCAGGACCCAATTTCAGGTCAACTTTAACCATTGTCCAAACCCATTCCCAGAATTCATTTTAAAGATTCCTCTGCGATTTGCCCTGCATTTCCCTGAAATGTACCTGTTGTGCTTCCACACACCTTTTCCCCCCAAGGGCCATTTATGTGGTACAATATACCTTTATCTTCACTTTCATTGGGTGTTGCCTGAAGTATAGGCCCGATAGAAATCGGATTCTACTATCGGTCAGTTACTAATAATATTGTAGCACCTACTGTATCAAGTCTGCAGCTTCAAAACACTGTAGAGAACATGACAGGGGGGGTAGGTCCAGTGAAACTCTTTTTTACTATGGAAGGCAATTTGACAGGATATTATGGTAAAGTGCTGCTTCCTTCCTTCCTTTGCAGATACCTCGCTCCTCACTCATGTGGGTGTCATTTAAGTCTCACACCTTGGAGAACAGTTTCGGGTAACACCTCAAGGCCCCCACTGGCGCCTCACACACAGCAGTCATTATTGTTCAATGAGAGCATAAACAGTTGGTACTAATTGCTGAATCTCACTCTCTTGTGTTGGGAGCCTGAGATATTTGCCTCGATGCCGCCCCTGCCCCTGTTGAGTTTGGTATCCCTAGTTCCACACAGCTATGTATTTTTTAAATCTATTTTGTTGTCACCCTCATCCTCCCTCTGCCTTCATCCCCCCTCTGTCCCACTTTTAGAGGTTCGGCCCCGTGGGTTGCGTTGGGGCAGGCATGGCAGGCGGCGTCCATCTATCACCGGACCTGCTCTTCAATGGCCAGCTGCCTCACACGCTTCTATTGGGGCGCTGAAAGGAGAAGGAACAAAAAGTTTACTGCTCGCCTCCCTCGTCCCTTTCTTTCACACTTTCAACCCTGTGCCTGGGGGAGAATAGGGCTCAGGGGGGGCAGCCATTGTCCTGCCTCAAGAGAAACTCTCTCCTGAGGCCAGGGCAGCGGGATTCCGGGCGCTTTAGGGGTGATGCGGCCTGGTCTAGCACCCTGTGGCCCAGACACTTCACATCTCTGAGGGGGGGCGAGAATCATGGCACTTGCCGGGGAGTTTCTATAACACCACCAACCGCCGGGGTACAAAGCCCCGTGTTTTTGTTGTTGTGTGTTATTATTTCCGGCAGAGAGCGCCCCCTCCTTTGAGTGGCGATTGGTACAGTCCACGGACAGAAGTCCCTGGAGTTCCAGGCCTACTTGCAGCGGGCAAGGTTTGCTCTGTGCAACCTCGGCTTAGGGAGCCGCGCAGGCTTTACGCGCCGGAGCGAGGGACCGGCTGACGGGGAACTGGGGAAGGAGGACAGATATAAATAAGGTAAGCGAATGAAAGCAGTCCAGGGTGAAAGAGGAGACATTAAGGAAAGAATTGGAGAAAGATAAGAGGAGAAAAAAGGTAACCAGAGAAAGTTAAAGTAAAGAGTGTAAGAAGGAAACAAAATGTTAAAAAAGCGGAAAACAATAACGAAAGTGAAGGACTTAAAAATGCACATAAGAAAAGAAAGTTGTTAAGGCGAATTAGGACACAAAAGCCCACATTGGAGAAGTAGAGGACAGGAGAATAAAACAAGGCATCTAAGAAAGAAAAGTCACATAAATGGGTGCAAAGGGGATCTAGAAACTAGGCAAAGGAAGGGGACCTGAAGTGAAAGGAAGAAATTAGCAAAACAGAAGCCATACTGCGGCGTGTGTGCAAAATTGAGTCCAAGCCGAGGTCTTTCACATGCTACCATGAATATTCCCTGGTTCCCATGCTGGAGGAGTCCCTGTGAGGTCGGCTCAGCCTTTCACCCGTTGGTAGTTAAAATGCGCTTTATTAAATTGAGCTGACAGAGCCCAAGTTATTATCATTTCGTTTGCCAATGTCTGCATGTTTTAGGGAAACGTTGGTATTTGGGCAGTTTTAAAAAAAGTAACAAAATTATATGTATTGTTTATTGCGGCACTAATTCAATTCTATGGGCCGCTTCCTACATCGGATGTCCCCAACCCTCAAGTGTTTTACGTTCGATATACATCATTGCAAGGCGTCTTTCTGCGGTGCTTATGCACTTTATCTTGATGCGTATAGGTGCTTATGCTGGCCATCTGCTTCCTACACCCACATTTAGACGACTGATCACCCAAGAGTGAGACTCGCTCGAGTTTGGGTAGACGTCAGCTCTCCGTTGCAGGCCAGTGAGAAGAGAATCGCGAGTTAGTAACTAACCCTGTCTTTTTCCTCTCATCTCTTCCACCGCCCCTAATGGCGCTTTGAAACGGCCTGAAGGCGCTACTGAAGAAACTGACATACGTACACCAGCAGCAGAGGTTCCCAGGCCTCACTTGACCACGCTGTGTGATCCTGGGCAAATACACCACTATCTGTTATGTGCGTGAGATCCGCACCTCTGTGGCAGAATTCCCCAAATTGTAAATGTAGGGAGTGCTTAGATGTAGGTTGAGCAGCCTGATGAAGCGCTGTAGTGAAAAGTTCAGGCATTTCCGAGTGCCCTCATGTCATATGTGGCATCCATATAAGGGCCAGTTATATGACGTGCTTCTGGATTGAATCAAAGAAAGTGGTGCTGTTGTGTTTTCATCCTACAAGGTTGACAAAATGAGTACCATCAAGTTAGATTCGTCAAAGTCCTTCACATCTTGCCAATGCCGTTAGAGTCATCGTTATCCAGTCCTGTCTGTTGACCGTGCAGTGCTTTTCATGATGGGAACCTGTAGTTAGGCTTTTGAAACCCGATAGGCTGGTTAGCTGGCACAGTAGCTCAGCGGGTTGAGCACTGCTGCAATCTGAGTGTGATATGCAGTTTGAATTCCGGCAAGGCCACCAACTCAGACTTTCATCCTACGAGTTTGATAAATGAGTACCAACTCTGGTTGGGTGATATTGTATGTATATATGTTCTATGTAAGGTGCTTAGGCATAAGCGCGATATAAATAACATCATTTTCATGTTCATGACGGCGTCTGTTAAACAATAATTGTATGGATAGATATGCTGAGCTCTGGAGCAGGTGTTCCCTCAGTGTCCAGAGCCAGTGCTTTTCCCATACCAAGCTTTGAGAGAGCGGAAACATTAGCCATGCAAACTAGCGACAGGGTCCTGCTCTGTGCACCCCCCTCCCCTAATCTCCTGATTAACCTCCACACTGCCCCCGGACACCCTAGGCTGCACCCTGACCCTTGCCCTACGCACCAGCCTCCAGCCCCTCCCATCACCATCTTCAAATCTTTTCTCAAAATCCCCCCGCCGCTCCCCACCCAACATGCGCAGCTCTTCGTCGCCATGTGCTGTGTGCACGCTCACCCCACCCCCACCTTATGACCCATTTAAAGGGACACTCAACAATACACAGGTATTTCTGACACACGGCTCTGTTCGCAGCCTGTTTATGGGCACCCGTGTCGACTCCCCACCTCAGGCCATCCAGCTGTTCACTGGGATTGCGCTTTTACTCTTTCACTTTCCTGTCCCCTCACTTGGCGCTGTGTGGACAGAGGCGTTTTGTTCTCAGAAGCTGTACCCACAGACGCTCCGCCCCAGTAATGTGTCCGGCTTCTTCTTGATTAATTTCAGGTCCTATTTTCTCAGCTCTCAGGGCCGATCCTATGGCCCATCTCGCGAGTTTTCTTTCCCATGACGCGCGCGAGTCAGTCATCCAGCAGTGGGTTATTACTGACTTTAAAAAGGGAAACGCAAAACTAAGCATCACAGAATGCAAAAGCTTTGGGTTGTGGTAAGGTCTCTTCAGGAGGTGGAGAGGGGGCGTTGCGCTCCTCCGAAGGAGAAGTGGAACTCCACAATTTGGACTCTGGTTGGACAACCTTCTAAGAGCCAGAGAGGAGCCTTCACCAAGAGGCTCTGAGATCTCCACGTCCTTTCTCTTGAATAAAAAGGGTGCGGGACACAAAACCACGTGAGCCGCTCGTGCCACCTTTATGTCAATTACAGCCATGGCAGGCACGTGGTTTCTAACAGTGGGATATTATGTGATAGGTTATAACACACTTAATACCCAGAGGTTTCTAAGCGCGGACCCGGGGATCGAACCTGTGGTGCTCTGTGTCGTTTTGCCTGAGCTATCCTCCCGGGACCGCTTTTTAGTCATGCAACCAGGCTGTCAATGAACTGTCTTCTATGAGGCTTGCAGCTCTGAAAGGGGACAGGTGAAAAGATTCTCAGTGCGTAAAGCGGGTCACATATTCCGGGGTCTGGAATCTGGCAAAAATGCCCTCCTCGCACCTAGGAATGCCGGGAATCCAAATGCTCCCTCCATACCACAATTGCTCTGCAACCTCTGTGGTGAGCTGTTCCCAAGAATAAGAGACTGACTTGGGAATTCAGAAGAGCTCTGCCTCGGGTTTCTTTTGCTTTGCATTATAGTTTTAGAGGGCTGCAGGCACTGTGACACTGGGTGTTGTTGATAGTGTGTCCCTTGGGAGCTGCACATGTTCGGTGATGAAAAAGGAATGGAGCGCAAAAAGCTGAGTGATGTGTGTCACAATGACTGCACACAGGTGACCTCGCCGTTCATTTTTTGTCACTGTGTTGTCTTTAGTCTTGACAGACAATCGTAAACGCCAAGGGAGACTTCTTTAGGTGCACGCTGCATTGCATGCTGATAGATGTTGGATTCGTGAATGGAGGAAGTAAAGCTACAAACATTGGTTTCGCCCACCATGTTACCTTAACAATTTATGTGTTGACGAGGAAAACTATTATGTGATTCGTGCATGTTTCAAGTCGTGTTTATAAAGACAGAGTGTTAGTTTATCCCTCTGGTTGTTACACGTCTTACACGCCTTTCACTCGCCAGCTGTTACTCCACAACTAGCCCTACCCTGGAGCTCCAGTTTCCCCCTCCCCAGGGAAGGTCTGTTCCCAGGGTCCATTTTCAATTTCCAGCACTGGCAGTAGGTGGAAATGAGGCAGAAGACTTGTGGGTTCCGCTATGCCACTATACAAGAACTCTGTGTTGTTTTGTGGGGCGAAGGTCACACCTTTATAGTAACCAAATCATCTGAGGATGGGCTATAGCCAAACAGCTTCTTCTGTGGCTGAAACCAACTCAGGAGGGCCTCCCTTTCTTTTAGCTCTCTGCGCCAAGCCAGAGCAGAATATCCATTTTCATACGAATCTGATCCCGCCCACAAGAGCAGTCCTGCCCGAAGTGCCAGCCCAATGCCTACAGGGTGTTGGTGGAAGCAACCTGCCTTCTGGCCAATCAGGGGCAACCAAATCATGTCAGCCAATGTAATTGGCCAAAAGTTTTGGCCTCTCTCATTGCTAAAAAAGAAGTCATGCTTTGTCAAATCAGCAGGAGTTGTAGGTTGGTCCTACTCCCATCGGCCTGCCAAGGATGCTAGAATGTCTCTGCAAACTAGGACAGTGGCACTGTGCCCATCTCTGGTAGTTATGGTGAAAAACCTCAGATACAGAGTTTTAGTTAATCATATGATATGATTGGTTATTTATAACGCACTTAATGCCCAGGGGTTTCTAAGCGCGCACCTGGGGATTGGGACCTGTGTTGGTCTGTGTCGTCTTGCTTCCGAGGTGAGCACGTTGCCCCTGAGCTGGTTTATAGTGATAATTTCGAATGACATTATGTCGAAAGTCATAATGTCGAGAAAAGAAAAGTCAAAAGAAAAATTTCTATTTTTGTTTGTTTTTTGTTCGCAATGCGGGGGTTCCCCACAACCCCCTTTTTTGTATTTCTTTTTGTTTTACCCCCTTTTTTTTACTTGTGGAACCCAAAAAAAAAGTAAATAAAAAAAATGGAAACATGTTTTTTCGACATTATGGGCCTCATTACACGGATGTCGGTAAGGGATTACCGGCACCGGTAAGGGCACTGGTGCCGGTAATCCCTTACCGCCCTACTACGAGGTTCCTCAGTGGGACCTGTCCTTAATGTGTGGTCAGACCACACGTTAAGGAAGGGACCCGCTGAGGGACTTCAGAGCAAATAACGGTACCGCTAATTGTGGTACGTTATTTGCTCCTTCCCCATTCCCATTGAGCCCTATGGGGGCTCAAATGGGAATGGGGAAGGGCCATGGTGAATGGGGAATTACCACCCCCGCCAACCTTGGAATGGGGCAGTAAATCCGCCATTCACCATGCCGGACTCCGGCGGCAACCAAGGCGCTACTAGAGCCATGGTTACCGCCATCCGTATAATGAGGCCCTATGACTTTCGACATAATGTTTTTGACTTTTTCACTGCACACCCCCTGAGCTATCCTCCCGAGAGCTGCAGTGTAACTGACACCTAAAACCTTGCTATCAGAAAAAGGCTTACAATCGAACTTTTTTGAATCATCACCTCGTCACACCTGGGCGAGCCTTGTAGGAATTCGTGTTTGCAGGAATGCACTAAACCAATTCTTCATTATTCAATTATGATATGCTTAATTCAAGGCAGCAACATTTCCCCTTACAAGGAGGAAAAATGCAAGCATTTCTTGGAATGATGCCTACCCATTGTGCTTTCCTCTGTGGCTGTGAAGTGGAGGTGGAATTCCAGGGATGGCTACTAGGGGGTGCTGTGTCAAATGTTCCTTGTTAACTGAAATGGCCCACTCATCATTCATGCAGTCATACAATCTATGTGGACATTAGAAAACACACCCATCACTCGTTTTCAGTCCAAAGGTGTCACAAATGAGTTTATTGGTGTTTTCATATAGTCGCACAGTGCACGCAGATATCCTTCAGAGCCTGTGTATTGGTTGGGTCTGTGTTAGGAAAGTTGTTGAGGGGGGAGGGGTGTGTGCTTTGTTGTGGGTGGGGACTGGGTGCTCAGTTGCAAAGTGTGGCTGGCTTAGTGGGTATGCGTATTAAGAGGCGGAAAGTAGAATTGGAGCTTTCCAGCTTATAAACACCACACCGGGGATCAGGTCCATGTTGCACGGCATCGTCTGATTCCCAAGGTGAGCGTGTAGCTGCCTGCAAGCCGTGAAGACCCCTTAAGGCATTTCTTTCATTTTGTCATTTGTACGGCACCTTTCACCATAATTATGGTCCCAACGTGCTGTTGGTCGAATGCCCTCGGAGGGACCAAAGTCCAAATTTGGGAAAATTGGGAGGTGCTATTATGCGTGTGTGCATTGCAGCCATTAAAGTTATGTGATGGGGCGGGGGGAGCCTGCTAGTCACTCATGTCTGAATGGCATGTGGATGGGCGCGGCCTAGGTACTCTGTGAACTAAACAGGGTGGAATTGTGTTTAAGGAGACAGAGAATTATGTAGGAAGCTACCATTTGAATCTTTGTCGTTAAAGGTAGCTTCGTTCTTATGGCAGAGTTGTTGTGGAGTAGTGTTTGTGTTATATGTGAGTGCAGGGTGTGTGGAATGAGCACGTGCCTTCCGCTAAGTTACGAACGTACGGTGTGCGAGGGGAGAAATGGGTTAACTGTACAAACAACAATGTCTCTATCCTGTGTTCCATCTGTGTACCTTACACAATTGGGCTGAATGAAAGATATGGCTGCCCAGCACAAAAGGGCCGAAAGCAAAGTATGGATAATTGGAGAATATTATACAGCGTTTTTCCATGCTGATGTCCTGATGGCGCGTGCACCTGGGGCCGTGTCAATGTGCCACGAATCCTGGAGCCACCCTCGAGAGGGCAACAGAAAGCACACAGCACCTGGGGCTAAACCACAGTGGAGCAAACAATTGAGAAGGCATCCAGGAGGAGAGACATCAGTGGAGCTCAAGTCACAGTGGAGTGAAATAACATTGTGGTAAACCTTGGAGGAGATAGCAGTGGAGCTAGGGGGGCTCCAGCTTCCCTTTCATCGCTGCCATTCAATGAAACTCCCTCCCACCCCACCTGTGATCGGAAACCTCTCACCTAGTTTTCCGTAAAGCTATCAAAACACTGGTATTTGTCTGAGCTTCTAGAACTGTTAGCTATGCACACTATACCTTTGAAAAATGCCATCTGATCTAATACCCAACTGTATGTAATCTACATATGTAACACATCGTAGCACATCTGTATGTGCAATGTTACTAAGGTGCCTTCTTATAACAGAGCCACAATGCCCCTGGGCTGTTGTGTGCTTATACATTTAAAAAATAAATAAATAAATAGGTGAAAGTGGAGTAAAATAAAGCCTGAATACACTCATGGGGGCACCCTCAGGTGGAAACCGGGCAGGAGTAAAGTCGCAGTGGGGAGTACGCCATAGCAGACAATGGTTGGGGGGGCATATGAGAGGACAATCCTATCACAAACAACAGTGGAGCATCTGAGCGCTAATTCAAATTATGCTACATAGTAGAGGACAGCGGCGGAGTAACTGCGTCCAAAACTGCAGCAGAGTGAAGTGAAATAATAGTGGGAAGAGCCCTGCAGTAGGAAGCCCAGGGATTCAGTCACCACAATGGAGCATAATAAAAGCACTGGGCATCCAGGTGTAGAAAGCACTCCCTGCCCCTGTGGTGAAACCTCAGTGGTGTAAAACAGCAGTGGAGATTACCTCTGAGCAGATAACAGTGGGGACCTCCAGTGGTGGGCAAATATCCATGTCCCAAGAAAGTTAGAAAAGGACCTCCCACCTCTTATCACTTAGCAAGTGGTCTAGGCGCTGTGGCCAGCATCCGCGTGTGTGCTGCAATAATGGTGGCTCATTAATGTGCAGTACAGATACAGGGTTCGAAATCGAGGGCAGCTGGGTGCTTTTTAGCTCCTGCTTGTTGCCTAGAAGAGCCTGGTTCGCTTGACACCAACAGCTACCAGGACCTACTTCTGGCTCCACAGGCTCAGCTGATGCCAAACAAACAAACACGCCCTCTGCTCCAGATACGTTTTTGAAGTGTGAGTATTTGACTGACTATTTTTTAAAGTTGGCAGTAAAATTATTTTTTGGGGGAGTAAAAATGTAAGTTCAGTTCCCAATGGGAGTATTGTAAAAGTGAGTAATATATGTTTCAACTGGAAAATGGAAATATTTTTGTAATAATTATTCCTTTGCACCTTAAAAGATACATGTTTACTTCATGAGTCAGGGCAGTAATAATAGTATTTTCTTCCTGCACTACTGGTCCAACCATATCCATGGAGCTGTGAGGTTGAAAGAAGGCGCAAGGTTCTGTCTGGTTCCTATTATTTATTGGGAGTATTTTTACTGCCTATTTTTATTTTTTGGCAGTATTTTCCTATTTTTAGGAACTGAACATGGCTGATACACACCATATTTGTAGGGCTGAACGCAGCTATGTAAATTGCATTTGGGACACTTTATAAATAAACATTAGGACACATCTATATGACATTTAAAGCATAAGGAGTCATAAATAAAGGACAACATGGTATGTTTGCACCTTGTGTGGAAGTTAAATTTACAGAACGCTATGCACTCACTTCTCGTTCCCCAGTGGTCGCTCCTGGTCACTGGTTAATGCTGGATACCCAAGAACTGCTTTTAGCTCCTGTTTATCCAATCTTAATTTCGAGCCCTGGATGTTGGTGGCATGCAACTTTGTTGCCCGCGTTTCAGCTGCCTAGGAGCCCCAAGCTGCCACCCGGAGCGAGCAGGGTGGCATGTATATTCTCCCAAGGGTGATACTTGGGTGTCATCACAGTGGTTGACTCGTTGCAAGATCAGGACTTGAGCTAACCTGGGTGCACCTTGTCTGCAGTAATGTGGCTCTTTATCTTGGAGGTCCAGTGCCCTTCCCTCCTGGAGTTATTTCGATATGTGTTGTGGGGTATTGGTTAGTTATGATTTCTTGATCGGCCAAGTCTTCAGTGTTTTCCGGCTCTTTGGAAGTGAAATTTGGCTGTAACGTTGCACCACGTGACAGATCTCAGGAATCTTAGGATATCGCTGTCTGATCTTCAAGACCTCTCTGGGTAGTATGCAATGATTTTAAAAAAAATGTTGTGATTGTTTTTTTGTGTGATTGGTTTTATTTCCTAACCTTAGACACAAATGTAAACATTCTCTGCAAAGTGGATAAATACTCTTAAAAAGAAAACAATGCATACTATAAATCACATTAAATACTGTTCAAATTTATCATGGGATGATTTTCCTTCTGAGGAATTCCACCCCACTGCCTTGAAGTGCCTGGTGAATCCTGCAAAGCGCTTTGAAGTCTACTCTTTCCTTGCTCGGTAGCCAGTGGAGCATTCTTAGTGCCGGTGTGATGTGGGCTGTCGTCTCAGCCGCAGTCTTGAGGATGTGTTCTTGATGCATTGTCGTTTTTTTTTAGCAGACGGCCCAGAATGCTACAGTATATGTCGTCAACATTATCGAGGTGCGAAGACAGCGAGGGTTCTATGTGGGGAAGCGTGGAAGGGCATTACCGACATGATAGAGCTTTATTGCAAAAACACTTCTTGAACACAATGCCGACGTCTGGTTCCTGGGGTAGTCTATTGTGCATCGGAATTCCTAACTTCTTCACCTCTTGTGATGTTCCCCAGCAAGTGCCACTGCATTGTTGTGTGAGGTGTGTCAGTAGCATATCAAACCTTGTCTGGGGAGAGTTTCAGATTGCTTCTGGTCATCCTTGTGGTGCCATGTGTTAATATACCCGCAAAAATATCGCCATATTTTTGCGGCGAAATAGAGGCATGGAACATGCAGGGGACACCCCCAAATTATTTTTAAAGGAGCGGGACAACCCCTGCTCCCAAAACCCCCAAAATGATCCCCCCAAAAATATCACCCATGGCCGTTCCAGACGACCATATATACGGCGATAAACTTGCGTATTGTGCTGGGCATCTTGTAAGGTCAATGTCGGTGTCTTTCTAGGCTTTGGGGATGATGCTTTAGGTGTTGTAGGCTGCAAAGCTTGATGAGTCCGTGAAGGAGGACAGGCATGTGTGGAGGAGCACAGGTGATCAGCTTGATTCTTGCACTGCTCCTACAGGTTATCTTGTGTTTGTTAGATCTGTAGGGAGGGAGCCATGGGCTTTCTGTTTGGTTTTGTAGAGAATGAGCAGACCTGCTTCAGGACTGATTAGCTAAACCAAGAAATTCAACGGTTAGAAAGTCCTGACTTCTTTCTTTTATGCAAATCATTTGTTTAAATGCAATGTTTAGAAAGTCCTGATTTCTTTCTTTCATGCAAATTATTTGTTGCTTCCATACATTTTCTCTTTCATTTTATACAACTTGTGTTTCACTTGTTTATGTGATTTTGCTAAATTGTTTCGGCACATTTTTTTCTATTCCCTTTTTTTTGTGTGTAGTTTTTCAAATATATGCTTCATTATGTAAAACAAATATCTGTTGTTATAAAGTCTATTATAATTTTATTTACTCATTAATTTGGAAATTTGGAAACTGAATAAATACACTCAGTTTACGGTAGAACTATTCTTGATGGCTTCCAAAAATGTGGTTTTGGCTTTCTTCAGAGTCATTGTGATATCATAAAAGATACACACAACATTTTAAGTTTTGACTGACTGAATTAATTATTTTCTAACCAGTGGAGACCGTTGTTTGTTGTAGAGAATGAGGACAGCTTTCATATTTCTCTGCCACCCAGCACTGCTTGCTCAAGCCTTTTGATTGGTGATCTCGAGCCTTTTGATTAGTGATGGTGGATCACTCTGTCAAATGCTGAAAAGGTATGAGAATTGAAGGAGGGTGTTTAGAATGCGTGTGTGCAATTGATCCAGCACAAATGTAGGGAGGGGTGGCTAAGCCCGTGCTAGCGACCCATTGAGATCTGGCTAGTGGATGGGTGCTGTGATAGACTGTCAAGATAGCAGGTGAGTCAATGACACTGATTATGGGCCCAACTGGTCCGAATTTTTTTTGGCGTGACTCAGCTGCATTCTAATGGCAGAGGTAATGTGCGTTATGAACTCGAGTAGTGAATTGCTGCAGATGTATGCGGGCGAGTGGCCGTGCCCTGGGTGGGATACGGCTATGTTCAATTGAGATGGAGTGCTACATGGACCAGAGTCACTGTAGGCTTCGAAATGCAAGCCTACACTACAATCCCTGTGGGACAAGATGCTGGGTAATGGCACCAGGCGGCAGCGAGAATCAAAATGCAAGCCTACATCACTCCACCAGTGGGAAGGGATGCGGGTTACTGGCACAGAACAGTAGACAGATTCAGACTACAGGCCTACGGCCCTAACCCTGTCGAAAAGATGCAGAGTAGTTGAACAAAACCGCAGCTAGATGTAGGGCTGCTGGGCTCAGTTTGGATAGGGCTGCTGGGCTCAGTTTGGATGTAAGGCGGGTAGGCTCGGTTTGGATAGGGCTGCTGGGCTCAGTTTGGATGTAAGGCGGCTAGGCTCGGTTTGGTTAGGGCTGCTGGGCTCGGTTTGGTTAGGGCTGCTGGGCTCAGTTTGGATAGGGCTGCTGGACTCGGTTTGGATAGGGCTGCTGGACTTGGTTTCGATGTAAGGCGGCTGGGCTCTATTTGGATGCAGGGCTGGCGGGCTCGGTTCGGATGCAGGGCTGTCGTGATTGGTTCATATGCAGGGCTGGTGGGCTTGGTGCTGTAGAATGCAGGCCTGCCGGGCTCTGTAGATGGCAGGCCCTGCCGGGATCTGTAGAATGCAGGCCCTGCAGCGCTCGGTTCGGATGCAGGCCCTGCCGCGCTCGGTTCAGATGCATGCCCTGCCAGGCTCGGTTCGGATGCATGCCCTGCCGGGTTCGGTTTGGATGCAGGCCCGGCCGCGGTCGTTTTGGATGCTGGGTGGCCGGGCTCGGTTCGGATGCAGGGCTACTGGACTCGGATTAGATGCAGGGCTGGTAGAGTCGGTTTAGATGCAGCGCTGCTAGGCTAGGTTTGGGATCCTACATAAGTTTTCTAAGATGCCCAACCTGAGAGTTTTTTCCAGTCTCTTCTAGTGAGAGATTCCCTGTCTCTGGTGTGTGTTTGGATGTTAGGAGTTATTGTGTCGATCATGATAGGTGCCGCAGGGTGGTTGCTCCTTAGTACATGTATTAATGGGACTGTAGTTGTTTTGCCCATCGTACAGACAATAATGTCCCAGGTGTGCGTGTCTGAATGCTTGCTTCTTTTCCCTTTTGTTGGATATGACCTGGTAGAAGATGCACTTTCTTCTTGGAACCAAATGTTGAAATCTCCTAACACAATGATCTGCTCCTGTTCCACCTCGAGTTTGACACCAGTGTCTGTAAATCTACCCATGATCCTGGGGTAGATTTACACATTATAAACCCTGGGGTACATGTCCCAGAATGCAAGTCAAAACAAGGACTGGACTAGCATCCCCTGACTGGAACGGGACATGTTGGCATGTCTGCATGCTGTTTGAATCCCATTGCAGTACCTTCCCACCCCTCTCCCATGTCACTGTTGAGTAGGAAATCCAGTTGTATTTTTTCTTCCCCATATTGAGAGTAGTATTTAATGGGGAAAACAAAACTACAAGAACCAGAATTCAAAGGAAATAATGGATTTGGCGGGGACTTACTCCTTGATCAACTTTAAATCTACCACTTTTGTCGCTCTGCTGTTGGTGGAATTAGTTTAATAGGTTACCTCAATAGTAGCGTGTGTTATTTATAATCGTACAAACACAAAAGCGGCCGCGCTCAACGAACGCAAGTTAATTTTCATGTTTTACATGTTGTTTGATTTTTACAGCGCCAAAACAAGCAGCATCACTCGCTTCATGGCGCGTATTAAGGCTTAATGCTGATTCATATTTTATAAACAGATCCTTCAGAATGTCAGCAGGACAAGAAGCTAACAGACGGATAAGTGGAAGCGTGTGTGTCGGGGCGGGGGAGGGGCGCTCGGCTTGTTAAATATTCCCGCTAGTGAATAGCTGTGGAGGGAAGTCAGCCAGAACACCGGTTGCTTTCAGCTCCACTGATTTCGTGTCCATTGAAACTCATCAGGACCTGGCCCCGTGGTCTGCAGGCCTTTTGTTTGCGGAGCAGGGTTTTGTTTGGCCTTTGTCCGGCGGTGGGGGCCGAAGGCGCCCCAGCCCCCACCCCTCGGACGTCCTCTAAGCACCAGAGCGCACAGATCAATCTTGGTAGCCCCCGGGGTGCTGAGGGAGGACTGCTGACAGGGGAAGAAAGTTAAATCCGCATTTGTTCCCCAGCTGCAGCCGCCGCCGCCGCCGCATAGGGAGGGGCTGGTCTGACACCTCGCCCATCACACTGGGGTGGCACTCTTACTGGGCGAGTGTTGATGAGGGGGAGGCGGGCCAGCATGCAAAGTTAATTACAGAAATACTTCTGGATAGTGTCCTGGGGCTTTCGTCTCTCGACACAACAGGGTCCCAGAGTGTCTCTGGGGAAAGGGATGTATAGTCTTGGGGGCACATCCCCTAGATTCACTTCACCCGAGAAAGGGCGTGGGTTAAAGTGGGGGCCTATATGCTGGTAGGCACACAGGCCTAGGAAGCTGTGACCCGCTATTCTATGGCCGCAACAGAGGCCGAATAGAAAGTGGTACATTTCAAAGAGGGCATCGCATACATGTCGGGGGATACTAGTTCAGTCCTGGTTTATAATTTGCATTCTGGGGCTTGTAGTCCTGGGTTTATAATGCAAAATCAATTTCTGAAAGTCCAAGAATACAAAGTTAATACCAGGACTGGACCAGCATGCTGGCATGTATGTCATTGGGCAGGTATATTCATACATGCTGACGTTATCCATTCCATTTGCGATACAGTAGTCCTGGCCTGGTTTTAACTTAGCATTCTGGGTCTTGTAGTCCAGCTTTATAATGGGGACTATAGGACTACAATTTCCAGAATGGGAAGTTAAAACCGGGACTGGACTCGCACATACCTAATGGAATGGACAATGTTGTCACGTAGGTATATGTAGCTTTCTTGTATAGGACTTAATACCATTTTCTGGCTGTTTCAAAGTTCTACACCCCTAAAGGACCGGTAAGGCTGTTTTTCCAAGCAGAGATTTGGGGGTAGATATTTATCCTCTGCAGGTGGCCTCCCTGCTTCTCTATGCCTTGAGCCGGAGCTCCTTAAATTCCAGAAACTCCTCAAGACCTTGCACTTCCTCTTTCTCTCTCCCTCTCTAACCTCCTATTTCTCTCCAACCTCACTCCCCATCTCTCCCCTAACTCTGTTCAGCTTTTGCGGACTGGTCGCCTGGTGCACCTCCAGAGCCTCACAGGTCCCAGGCTCCACCGCCAGTCTTGGCACTTGCCTCCGAGCCTCTGGACTAAGCCAGTGAGAGGGGAAACCTCTCTGCACTTAAACCCAGGGCCCTGCTGGACTGGGCGCACTTGTCCCCCCCCTGCTCTTCCATCTCTACACTTGCATTACCTGAATTAACTAAGCCTAGTGAGTTCTGTCTTGTCCCCCCCCATGTTTCTGCCTAATTTGCTTCGCCTGATACATTGCATGCACTTGCACTAGGGGAAATGACGTTCTGCCCAGTACGCTAGTAACTTTTTTGTTAGATAGTTTGGAAACTTCAAGGCCGAAGAATGACTACTGTATTCCCTTGCTCCATTCCCGCCTTGAAGCGCTTTGAAGCACTTCACTTGCGTATAAACTCTGTACAAATAAACAATTACAATTTACATCAGCAACAGATTGATAAGCGACTGAACCTCATCCAGCCCTTCTTGACAAGGCCGGACGAAGATATCCAGTTCCCCGTACAGCTCAGTATATTTCTGAAGGTAAACAGAGAGGCAGAAGATTATCCAATCACAGGCACTCTTTTTATGCCACAGGAATTTGACCTGCAGGTATATTCAAGGGCAAGAGTGTACAGGAGCGAGACTTGCACCCTGATGTGTCCTGGATTTAAAGGGCACTAGGATACTAAGCATTTGGATTCCTTGGGTCTTCTTGCAGACGAGAAGTAAAGTTGCCCTGCCATGCATATTTGTCAACGGGCCCCGTGTATTTTTGGGTGCTGCTCATCCAGTTCTGGTTTTTCTTTGCATTTTGATACTTGAAGTTCTGTTTTTTAAGAAAACTAGAAGAACCAGCATGCAAAGGAAAAGTAGAACTGGTGATCGTCTCCTCAATGACATTGGTCATCATGTTGGCATGTATTCCTGCATCAGATGTCAGATTATAGCTTTCACGCTCCAGCTGGGGGGTGGGTCATGTTGGCATGTGTTCCTGCATCAGATGTCAGATTATAGCTTTCACGCTCCGGCTGGGGCGTCAAAAGCTATTTGCACCCCAGGATTTACCAGGGTGTGGGTAGTTTTCTTTTTTAGTCCGACGGTAGATGAGCTCAGTGCGAGACCCATCTCCCGTCGGGCAAAAAAAAAGATGTACAAAAAAATGGCCACCACCATTGAAATGGATGAAGGACTAGTTCCCTTTTCGGATGCTAGCGACCATGGAAAACATGTTCCAGAACAGCCGACGTCATATGAAAAGGGGCATAGTCCCTTTTCTATTTCAATGGTGGCAGCCAGATGGGAAGAGATTAGGGACCGGCGCGGCGCAAGGCTCCGGTCTCGCAGTTAAATTGGGGTGGGGCGGAAGGGGAATCGGGTGATTTGGGGTTTGGGGAGACTCCCTGTTGCCTCCCCATGTTAGAAAAAATAATCGCCACCAGTGTGGCCGCGGGTGGCTGCAACAGTGGGTGCGGATTGTGTATTCTTGCTACCGCTGTTCGAGCCACCTGATTGGTTGGTTCACCCTCACCTCACTAGACATCAGACCACTGCATCTCTCAAATCAACGTACAAATCGCAGTCCCAGACAATGCACCCTAGTGGCTAGAACACACGCATCTTTCCTCTAGAAACAGTCTCAGCCAATGCACCCTAGCGTTACAGACACACGCAGCTCCCCTCAGGACACAGTCCCAGCCAATGCACCGCAGCACCTCGGGCAAGCGCAGCTTCCCTCTGGACACAGTCCTAGCCAATGCACCCTAGCAGCATGGAAACACGCAGCTCCCCTCCGAACACAGTCCCAGCCAATGCACCGTAGCGGCACGGACACACTCTACTCCCGTCCGGGCAGTGGTCAAAGCCAATGCAGTCTAGTGGCACGGACACACGCAGCACCCTCCGGACACTCTCTCTCCCAATGCACCGTAGCTTCACGTACACACCCTACTCCCCTGCAGACTCAAATACCTAATAACCTTAACCGTCTGCAAGCTGCACTACACGGGGACCTCTGAACTGTACCATCAACTCAACAGCAAAGATGTCTTGCATTTTCACTCTCACCCCTCTAACCAAACCTAGTGGCCGTCACTTTAGATCTGCCAGACGCCAAATGACCATGCAGAACGTCAGTGGAGCGTGTTAGAAAACCCAATGATAAACCATATTAACAGGACATGGGGCCACTTGAGCTGTCTGTGCGAGGCAAGCGGGGCCCCTGCATGCTGCAGCAGACAGTGGGGGGAGGGTGGCATGAAGTGCTCATCACAGCATCAGGAACCGACTTGCGATGCAGTCTTAACCGAGACTAGGCACAGTTATGAAGATGGGGTGCAGCGCGTTTGGACTTTTTTTTGCAAAGCAGCCCCATATATTCCAATAATCTGATCACCCAGCCAGCCCTACAGATAAGGGTATCTGCCACTTTTACTTCCTAAAAAAAAAAAAGAAGCAAATACTCCCAGAAAATAAAAACAGGGAGTAGATTTACCCCCAACAAAAAAACGAAGAAACAGACACACGCAGACCCTTGCGCCCCTTCTTTCCCCTACAAAGCTCCATGGATATGTGTGGACCATTCGCGCACGTGATACCACAGGAGGAAACTACTAGTATACCGGTCCTGATTGGAAGACATAAACATGTACATGTTAAGGTGCATGAATAACTAGGTGCAAATAAATAAAAGTTACAAAACATTTCAGTTTTCTGGTTAAAACGAAATGTCCCCCCACCAATACAATACACCCATTGGAAACCGGGCTTATATTTTTACTCACAACTTTAAAAAAATAGGGAGTAAAATAATGATGTGTTATTTATATAGCACCTTAATCCAAAGCACTTTACAGAGCGCATATTTATATACTATATCACTGAACCGAAATTGGTACTCATTTATCGACCTCGGCAGGATGAAAGGCTGAGTTGGCCTTGCCAGGATTCGAACCTGCGACCTGCAGATCATGCTCAGATTGCAGCAGCAAGCGCTCAACCCACTGAACTATCTACTCTGACTTCCAAATCTTCGCTGGAGCAACGCAGCTAGCACTACTGCCCACGTGGGCTAGGACACTGCCTGAGGGAATGCCCATGTTATGTACATTATAAGTGTTCTGTAATAGTGCTGGACGAATGTATTTGGCACAATAGCTACTTGAGCTGATTTTTTCTAGCAAATTTGCTTGGCTAGTCAATCGGGCAATTTTTCTGACTATATTTGCAGTGAAAACGTGAGAAGTTAATATATAGGTTTATTTTTAAACTCCTTAATGTTAGGGATACTTTTCATTTTTTTCAAAATTAATAACATGCCAAATATATCAAACCACACGTGCGGGAATCGCATTACAATGACATTGGCAACAGAAGAGAGAGCATTTCTGAATTGTCAAAGAAGTGTTACTTTAATAATCCCTCAGCAATATCATCTATTTCTTCTTGGGCCATTATTATCAATAATGCATCTTTTAGGGATTGCCAACATGTTTCAGCCCCAGTTCTGTTATGGGACTTGGGTGTTCGTCAGATAACTATTTCTGGCGCCCTAAGAAGCAGCCAGGGTGCGATAAAGCAGACCGCAGGCAGGTGTTTTTTTCCCCCCATTTCACATTTTGGAAAACTACAAGGCCCAGAATTCCTAGGTAAAAAACTGGCCTGGAAGGCTTTCTCACGCATAGCTTAGGAAAACTTATAACGTCTGTTTTGGGGCTACTAAATGTGGTCCTTTGGCAGCTCGGTTGATCAAATTCAGCTTGCCTATATTTGATGAGTGAAACTGTTGTGGAAATTCCACTTCCAATGGGATTTTATACGTTGCACCCAATAGCGATTCAGTCATCCCCTCCCCCTTAAACTCACGGGGACATGTGGTTTGTTAATAGGGGACTGTTGGTTTGCTCCTATTGACTTTTTTGGGGGCGGGGGGGGGGGGGGGGTGGGAGGGGGGAGGCGCTTGAGCGTGGGAGGGTCGTTTTAAAGTGACGAGTAGATGAGAGGGCTGCTGGACAGAATTCCCTTTGTTGCACGAGCGCCTTCCGCCCACTTCCCTCCACGTCCCCTTGTGTTTTGACTCCTGCGGGCGGGATCAATGCAAAGCCCTTTTGGATTAGTCCCTTGCCCTTAGCTGGCGTTCTATAGCCAAATACTGGACCGGATGCGCCCCACCTCCAATCCCCCAAGCCTGGAATGTGACTCCCATCCAATTCCACAAATGCACCCTATTTGTGGTCACGCAATGCACTGACACCGTAACCCCCACTTCCTAAATCCTGGAATGCCCTCGGCATCATCATGGGTGACGCTATGATTGGTTAATTATGATTGGTTATTTATAACGCGCTTAATACCCAGAGGTTTCTAAGCGCGGACCCGGGGAGCGAACCTGTGTTGCTCCGTGTCATCTTGCTTCCAAGGGGAGCACGTGCCCCTGAGCTATCCTCCCGAGACGTTAGCCTCACTGACATGACCTAGGCTCACTGACTTCAGCTAGACTCCACTCTCTCTGAACACTGTTTGGCCAGGCATGGAGTAGTGCACGCTATGTCAATCATTACACTCACCCATGCATCTGCACTCTGTGTACTGCGCTGGGTCTCAAGCTTCATCCTACTACCCCAGCAGACCGCTATCATTCCTCAACTTCACCCTATGGACCTCAACAGAGTCTGCAATATTGACACCAAATAATTCACAGAATTATTTGTGCCGTTAATGGGAACTTTGTGTGCCAAACTACGAGCGAAATTCCGTTAGGTGACTCATGGAATGGACTGTGCAGCACTTTTTCATACCTTGCAGAAACTTTGTGCATGCTCTGCGCGTCTCTGCAGGCGGCTGAGTGGTGCCTTGCATGAGACACCACGCAGAGCGTGGGCGTGGCTTGCGCAGAGGGCAGGGAAGGGGCGGAACTCGTAAAATGAGGAAGAACCAGGGAAAATGTGGGCGTTAGGAGGGTCGGCCTGCCGGCAGTCCATTCCACGGCCACTATTGCACGGGACGATACGTATTCATGGATTCGACCGTGCAACCTCTCGGCAGGGAAATAGCCATGGAAAGCCCTCATTCGATCTGCCATCCGAATGCAGGCGTACAAACACCTGCGCATGGGAATCCCAGTGCAGAGGTAAGATCGGGTGTCAGATTTAGGGGTGCAGTATGCAGCCGGGGTTCCAAACTAACGTAGGGGTGCTTTTACGTAGTGTAGAGGGGTGCAGGAATGTTTTACGGGGGTTTGCACGCAGATTTTCCAAGTTTTATCTGACTTACGATAAATCGTGCGCATGTTGTCGCTGTACTGGTAACACCCCGAGATGCAAGTCTGCTTGCGGGGGCCCATCGCACTGTAGCTTATTCGCCTGATCTCCTCTACCCCTTACATTACGTTCATCACCTATATGAATATCTGAACTGTGTACGCTTTTTATGCATGACCTGTATTACATCTCTGCGCCCAATGTTGTAAGCTATTCATAATGTAACTAAGACTGCTGTAAGTAACTGGGCCACAATGCCCCTGGGCTATCTGTGCGCTATATAAATTAAAAAAAAAAAAAAATAGCTGTTTCTGGCTGTTTTTGCTTTGCGTGGGGGCATGTCAGTAGATTTCTGGGCGCAACTTACGTATATGGTTACTTTGGGCAATCAATACCATGAATACGCGGAGTGCGCAGAAAAGCGTCTGCATGCAGGCTCACACAGAGTGGTTCACGCTGCACAGGCTTTGCAGGATCTCTGCGCACTATTCCATGAATCAGGCCCTTAGTCTCCCTTTGAGTCAGCCCTCAACATTATATAAAGTGCTCTCAATTTGTTTCTTGTTAGGTGTGAATAGCTCATCCAGTCCTGGCATTTTTCTTTCCCCTGCAGTCCCTGTAGTTCTGTTACTGGACCAAAATGGACTACAAGTCCCAGAATGCAACAAAAACAGTATAAGCAACTCGTCAGGCACAGGGAAACTTGTGCACCCTGTTCCCCGTTTTCCCCTCTATTTCCCATGCATTTTGTGTTTTTTGTATGTATTTGCACAGCAATGTAACCAAAGCTGAAAACCTTCTCGCTGCCTTCTGCGCCCTGATACCCTTGGGTGTGGCGCCTATAAATAATTAAACAAACAAACAAGCCTCTCTGGCCAGCCACTTACCAGGCACGGGCCTAATTCACAGAAGCTTTTAGTAATGGGAAAAACCCATTTGCAAACGCTCTGTGAATAAGGGCCTTTGTTGCTTGTGAGTCAACCAGGCGCACCGAAGATTGCTCTGTAGGTGGTGAGTGGTGACCTAGATTTGCCTGACCTTAGAACCAGCTTTCTGCAGTTGTTCAAGGCCACTTACCTTTCTCTTTGTTGGGCTTCTCTGAGACTGCCAACCACAACAGGGATCTTCCCACGTCATGAGTGTCACTCTCTGCCAGTACTGGCCTTTCAAACTACCTTTATGTTTTTTTGTTTTTGTTTTCCATTACAAGTATTGGCCTACGCATCCCAGCATGCACAGCGCTACAGGCTGGCAAATCTGGTCTGGCTGGAGGTGTCACAGTGACTCGGCGCCACCTGGCAGCCTTGAAACTGACTTTGTCTCGCTCATGCTCCATTTCTTTCTTCCTTGATAAACTCCAGTCCGTTCTTTGTTCCTGCCCTGCCCGGTTGCAGCTGTTCTCCATATCACGTGGGATTTGATGATGGTTTATGCATGGAAACCAAGGACGGACTGGCCTACAGGGAAGTCGGGAGATTCCCCGGTGGGCCTCTGCACTGTGAGCCTGTTTTCTGAGAGCACTCAGGAGAATGTTTTTTTCTTGGTGCACGGCGGGCACAACACTAAGATGCTATGTCTGCTTGTGTGGTGTAAGATGTGGCACTGTGGCAAAACAATGCAGGCTCTCTTTTGGTTCCCAGTCCATACCTGATGACACCCTGCCATACGTGTCTAAACTTACACATGTGGGTTGGCATCAGTGATTATTCCGTGACTCTTGGGTCATGTGCACCTGGCCTGTGTAAGTAAGTAAATAACGGCCAGCGGACAGCGCACCACCGGAAGTCAGGACACGTGCAGACTTGAAATCCGCCACTGCAAAAAGGAAAGTACCAGAAAACAAGCCTTCTCTGACTAAACGCCAAGATTATGGAACCTCCTCCCCGTCAGCATCAGACTTGCCCCCACGCTCCAATAATTCAGGAAAGCACTCAAGACCCAGCTCTTCAAGGAGTCTCTCCGCCTCAACACCCAGGCCATCACATCGCCCCACCTGGTTCACTAGACACCACCTACCCCTCTCTTCCCTGCCACCCGGAACAGCTGTACCCCCCGTCTGTGCCCCTCTGTATCCCACCCCCGCTGTATATCTGTCCTGTTACCTCTGTAAAGCCTTATGCATCTGTACTGTTGTATACCTCTGTAAACGCGTATCTGTATTGTTGTAAACCTCGATAAAGCGCTCCGTTATGCATCTGTACTGTCGTATACCCTCTAAAAAACTGTTGTGTATCTGTATTGTTGCAAACCTCTGTAAAGCGCTGCGTTGCTTCTCGAAGCTAGGTCCGCGCTCAGTAAATACCATACAAATAATAATGGCGCCAGCTACCACCATAGTGGTCGCCCACCTCCGGGGTGGATTTTGGCCCTCCTGGGTGTATGATGGTGAAATGAAGAATGGAGGCAGGGGTAGTGGGGAACTGTAGCTGCAGGCAGTGCTCTCGGTGGATGGGTGGGCATTATGGGTATTAAGGTAAATCAGGAAGTTGGGGTATCATGGTTTTGTCTGTGTGGTTTCGTAGGATCTCGCCGGCAAGCGTTGTTGGCAAAGCGACCATGGGAGTGTGTTGATCTTGCAGAGCGCAACTTCGGCCATTTTGGCGGCCCTCTTTCTGCAAAACAAGCCTGTTGTTGGTCATGGTTTTTTGCCAAGTCTTTTTGCCTCTTTGAAGAACAAGTGAGGTATGTATGCTTATGTGTGTGGATCAAAATCCGCAGAGATATCAAAGCCTGTATGGAACAAGATTCTGTAGCGTTTACCCCCTCCCCAGACCCCTCACAAACATTTTACAAACTTGTTTTGAAATTATGCACACAGAAGAGGTGTATTTGTAGAGTGCACATTCACCACATGTGGCATCTTGGCGGATAACTGATGTTTATTGTTACCCAAAGTAATGGTACTCATTTTATCAACCGCTGTAGGATGAAAGGCTGAGTGGACCAAGTGGTGGAAGTGTACAAAAAGAAGTAGTGGAACAAAGTCACAAGCTGGACTGCCCCCGCTTCCCACAAACCCCATCCTCGTGCCCCCTCCCACCTGCAATACAAGCCTCCAAACAAATGTGCCTGTTGTTTAAGGGAAGTTCAGTGGAGTGCACTGAAGTGTAAGTTTCAACTGCTTCCTACACTTTTTTTTTATTTTACAACGAAAGCATTCCGAAACTGTTTCTTTTTAAAATAAAAGTTCAGGAACGGTAAAACGTTATTTAAAAAAAGTAGAGGAGCACTGCTCCCAACTGTTCCCGCCAACTTTGACCCACGAGTGGACCTGCTGGGTTTTGAACCTGTGTCCATGAGGTTAAACCCAAGCACGTGTAGTGGATGCATTAGTCCACTTAGCAGCCACTTAGCAGCAGACCCGGCTGCATGCCAACAATTAGACCTGTTCAATGCCCAACGTGCCCTTTTTTTGCCACCCCCCTCCCCAACATTCCAAAAGGGCTGAGTCGACTTTCCTGGTGTGAATCCCTTTGAGGTGGATGAGACCGGGTGAGACCGGGGTGTGTTACCGCCCGCTACCACTGGGGCGGCAGCCATTCTGACGCCACCCCGCCTTTTCTTAGCCAGAGGAAAGGCGGCCCTGGGTGCCACGTTTTTTCTCCTTTTTCTTGCGGGTGGGGGTCCCTCTGTGTCGACCCCCACCCCACTCTCATACGGTTCTGACCCCTCTCCCCGAGATAAAAACTGTCCCGAACAAGCCGATCCTGAATGGGACTTGTTGGCATGTGGGATGTAGGTTTTGCAATAGGGGAATCGTGATAAGGCTGTGTGAACCACCTGCTGGGCCAAAGCTGTCAGCCCCATTGTTTGAAGGGGATCGGGATGCACAACCAATTGTCACCCCCCACACCACCAAGCTGTTTTTGGTTGATTGCTTAATCGGTCGTTACCTGTGTACACTTTGTCCTTTCCAGGAGTGCTCACAGCATGCACTTACCGCTAAGACCCTCTGCTGATACCCTCTGCTGTAGTGTGCTTTGAATTGTTCACAGGTGCTGTGAGTGCCACTGTGAGTGCCTCGTTGCTGGGAGGGTCACCCGCCACCTGGGCCTGGTGGGAGAGCCACAGGCATTTTTTTGCAGACAGGAAAGTAGGGACCACGCATCCTATTCCACTTGTCGTGTTTCCTTTTGCAAATTGTTGGTATCTGCTGCCTGAGTCCAGTTTTTTTTTTATTGTGTGCAATTTTTAAAGCGCTCACACAGCCCGCGGGCATCGAGGCGCTGTTACAGGGATTATTTTTTTCGTTTTGTTGCGTAATTCGCTTTTTTTTTTTGTCTTAGTTGCGTATTGATAACGCGCTTAAATACCCACAGGTTTCTAAGCACAGACCCGGGATCGAACCTGTATTGCTTCGTGTCGTCTCGCTTCCAAGGCGAGCACATTGCCGCCGAGGTATCCTCCCGGGACTTGTTTGTTTTAATGAGCCAAAACTACAACTCCCAGGATGCTTTAGTGTGGTTTATAGATGCCTAGACTAGAATAGGAAAAAGGATGTCCATTAAAATAGAGTCTTGTTGTGGAAACTTTACCTGAATTGGATCTGCTTCTTTTTAATTGTATATTTTATCTGTTTTTATTTTTTAAATCTCTGAATTGCCTTTCAAACCCCATACATTTCAGTCAATGTGTGGGTTACATAATTTAGTTTAGCCTATTTGCACGTGCCTAGGGAAATTAACTATATATATATTTAATTCCCCAGATGTGTTTTGGTTCTGGCTACAATGAAGTTTAAACTTCTTGGCACAGGACAATGGGAAGGTGACGCGAAAGAACACAAAGCAATGATAGGCGGCAATTTCTAAAAGAAGATGTATGATATGATATGGCATTTATAACGCGCATATACCGAAGTGTTTCAAGGCGCGAGATGGCCTGGCGCGTATGCCACGTTTTGGCACAAGCCTTTTGTGCGCCGGCCCTTTTGGTGCACCACTTTGGCCGCAGAGCCCCTCTGGACATGGCCAGAGTGGCGCGAAAGCCAATTTGGCCAAGGTCATTTGGCGCAAGGGTTTTTTAGCTAGAACTGACATAGCAGCCTATGTGCAAACGGCCCTCATGCCAAATGTTGCCATTTAGTTGTCACCTTTCACCTGTCTTTTATTCCTAGACTTGCTGAAATTCTGGTAGAGGCTGCGTGAAGGACAAAGGGTGTACTTTGGCACCTGCCTGACCGCATGGGCAGCTTCTCTACTGGAGCCTGGCCCGCCCAGCTAAGCCTTTTTTGGCCAAATGCACACACGCATCCTAATCCTACTCCGTGACCTCCAACACCCCGTACCTCCAATACTCTAACTTGGGTTCTCTGAGGCCATTCCCAGTTAAAGCGCATTGAGATGATAATAATGGTAAAAACTGCTACACAAATGGCAAGTACAATACAACCCAACATATTCTTGGACAATAGGGAAGTGAAATGTACAGGGAGATGTCAATAAGTGCAAAGGTTGGGGGGGGCATATGATGTCATTTCAGAGGGTTGGTGGTCCTTCCAGGTATTGGGTGTATGTCGGTTGTGGTTTGGTTGTCAGTGGGTAAAAGAGTTCCAGTGAAGGGGCAAGGAGGGAGAAGCATCAGAAAGGAGGGTGTAGGGGTACACGGTTGTGGCATTCACTGCATTTGGTGCAGACTGCAAGTGGCCATGTCAACCTCCCCCTTAACGAGGAAGTTTAGCCGGGTGGGCGTGTTCTTTTAAGTCCTGAGAAGTCTCGCTATGGGCAAGAAGCATTTGCTTCGTCTTTGTCGCGACCTGTTCTTGGTTGTTTTAACAGTCTGTGTTCAGATAATTCTCCAGCATGGGGTCTGGCATGGATTCACATGCTCATGAATATTCCCCGTCGTCAGGCCAGGAATCCTCAGTAAAGAAAAAATCAGTATCAGTCTCGTTTTTGATCTGTCTTTCTTAGTAGTAACCAATCACTGATCTCTGGGTCATACTGCCCCCAGCCAATGACTGCCCTCTACCTAAGCCCCTCCCCTGGCAGCCATCCTCAGATTTTTACCGCACATTCAAGTGTTGGGAGTCCTCGTGTTTTAGCTCTTGAGCTTTTACTGCGTTTTCACGCTTTTTCTGGAGATTTTTCTCATTTTTTCGGTTAATGCAGCTCAAGCTCCACCGTTTCTACTTCCGATAACGGGGACCCGTTTCGTAATTCTTCTACGCCCCTCAAGGGTGAAGTTTTCGTCGAGTTATGCTTCTTGGAGGATTCCAGAAGATCTGTGGCCTACCTCAACGGACATGGCCCAGGAAAAGGGAAGCTCGACGCCCGGATCCAAGCTGTTCAGGAGCTGCCCAGGATGCGGATTGCAAAATGTTTTCAAGGAGGACGAGCATTCGAGATGTCTCTACTGCCTTCATGAGGACAAGACGCACGTGGAGAAGGACTGTGCATTCTGCAAGAACCTGTCAGAACGGACCAAGCAAAATCGTCGTTCCCGCCTCGCCACCTGGCTGGAGAAGGGCACAGCAGGTGAGAAGGCGAAGAAAAAGTCTGAGCGGTCTTCTAAGTCCTGTGAGGTCGGGCTCCTCGGCTGCCAGTCAGGGCACGACTTCCCCGACACGATCAACCACGAGCCAGCGCTCTGGTTCGGGGAAGAGGAAGTCCGAGAACCCGGGTAAGCTTCTGTAGAGACCCCGGTCGATCTCGAAGGGAGCCGAGGGGGAGCGAGGCGATGACCTTCCCCCCAAAGCGAAGGCCCAGGACGCACCTAAGGTGGTGAGGGCCTTGATCCACCCAGCAAAGGCCTCTATCGAGGTTGTCGCAGCGGCCCTGGCGAAGCCGGCAGAGGCTATGCCAGTGGAGGCGGCCTCGGGGCCCAGAATTTCCCTACCGCCACGGAGGGAATCCTCTTTCCAGACCATCGTTAAGACCCCCGTGAAGACCCCAGCGGAAAAAGAGGAGGGGGGGCGGTGGCCATTACGGACTCGGATTCAGCCTCCGAGGAGGATCCGGTGGAAACCGTGAAAGGCCTCAACGAGAGGTTCATAGGCCTCAACGAGAGGTTCGAGAAGGTTCGATCCCAGGGGACGGTTCCCGCTGATGTGATCGAAGATAGCGACAATGGCGACAATGGGGGCCCAGTGGAGCAGCCATCCCGTCCGTCGCAGCCATTACCCGAACCCCAGGATAGCTCAGCGGCCATTTTGTTAGCGATCCAATCCTTATGTACTGAGATAAGGACGAGGTTACCACGGACCCCGACGGAGGATCCAGAACCAGGCCCATCGGGAAGCCCTCCAAACAAGCGGAGGAGAGTCCACCCTTCGTGCCCGCGAGGCCTGGGGACCCCTCATCCCCCTCGCCGGACTCTAGAGAGGATACGGCGACGGATACAGCGACGGGGACGGACGACGACGATGACACAACGGACATCCCGTCATCACCCCCCCCCTCGGGCTTCTCCGCCCGACGAAATTGGCTCTTTTCACGCCATGATAACCAGGGAATCCGAGCTTTTCCAGCTCTGCCTAGAGGAAGAGAAAAAGGAAGGGTTTCTTTACCAACGACGAGAGGCCAAGAGAAAGACGGTCCTCGCGGTGCCGTTGCTCGACGACATCTGGGACGAGGGGCTGGCTATCCTCAAGAATCCTTCCACGACACCCGTCAAGAGGGACGGGTACGAGAAGAAGTACCGGGTCCCCAATGCCGCCCCCTTGTGCCTCAGGGCCCAGCCCACGTCGGACTCTGTCATCTCGGCAGCGGCCAAGAAGAAAGCAGCGGGGGCGGCAGCTTCAACTTCCACTTCCCCACCGGATAGCGAAGGCAAGAAGTTGGACTCCATGGGATGACGAGTCATCTCGTCGGCGGCGACGACGATTAAGGCGGCCAATACCTTAGCGCTTGTGGCCCGTTACGACAGGGAGCTTTGGTTCAAGATAGCTCCTCTGCTAGACTTCCTACCGGACGACAAGAGGGCGGAGGCCCCACAGATTCTGCAGGAAGGAGAGGTGGCGTTGGATCACGCCATAACGGTGGCAACGGACATTGCCGATACTGGATTTCGCCAACTAGGCAACGGGTTTCCATCCGATGAGGAGGATGGCTCAAGGAGACGGACTTTTGCAAGGACGTCCAGACCAGAGTTTTGGACATGCCGTTCGACAGCAACAACCTGTTTGGAAAGACGGTGGATGAGTCCCTCCAGGCCATTAAGGCAGACACGGGAACAGCCTGAGCCTTAGGAGTCCTTCAGCAACGTCGGCCCTTTCGGAGCTCTGGAGGCAGACAGGGAGCCTCCAAGGGATCCAGCGGCGGCTCTTCTACTTACCGCCAGGCGGCCCGCTCCTCGTCCTAGGAGGCCTACAGAGGCCGCGGCAAGCAAGGAGGGTCTCGCCGCCGTCGGCAAGGAGGCCAAGGCGGCAAGGCCTCTTCCAAGCAGGACTGAACCGGCCGTTGCGTTGGGCCCCCACCGAAGCACCCCGGTGGGGGGCCGGCTGACGAAGTTCGTCAGCGTGTGGGAGTCCATCTCCACCGACCGTTGGGTGCTGGACACCCTGGCCCGCGGACACTCGCTGGAATTTCAAAAGAAGTGCCCTCGCATTCCTCCCGTGGCCAGGAAGGAGAATCACGTCCCTCAACTGCTGTTGGAGGTAAGGGCGATGCTCAGGAAGGGGGCCATCGAGCTCGTCCCTAAGAGGCTCTGGGGCTCCGGATTATACTCAAGATACTTCCTCGTCCGAAAGAAGACAGGCGGTTGGCGCCCCATCCTGGACCTGCGTCGGTTGAACAAGTACATCAAGGCACAGAAATTCAGGATGGTCACCCTCCAGCATGTGCTGGGACAGTGGGGGGAGGGTGACTTCCTATCGTCACTGGACCTGTAGGATGCTTACATCCACATCCCCATTCTAAAAGGTCACAGAAAGTTCCTCAGATTCGTAGTCCAGGGGCGTCACTACCAATTCAGAGCCCTGTCGTTCGGATTAAAGTCGACACCCAGTGTGTTCACCAAGTGCCTCGCACCAGTGGCGGCGCGGCTGTGCCTGCAAGGAATCCACTTCTACCCCTACCTGGACGACTGGCTAATCCGCAAGGCCAAGAGAACTCGCCGTCGAACACACAGCGAGGACCGTCCGCCTGCTCACGGAGCTGGGATTCGCTATCAACTACCCCAAATCCCATCTGATCCCCTCGCAGGTGGCACTGTTTCTGGGAGCGAAGCTCGATACAGTGAAGCGATTGGCATCTCCGTCGGAAGAAAGGACGAAGGCCATTTTGGGCAAGGTGCAGCACCTGTTAGCCACGGAGGTGGCCAGAGTGAGGTCCATCAAGTCCCTCCTCGGGATGATGTCCTCGTGCATCTACCTTGTGCCCCTTTGCAGACTTCGGATGCGTCCGCTACAAGAGTTCCTCGACGCCCGCTAGATTCAATCGGCGGGCTGCTTCGAAGACAGGATCCCGCT
This sequence comes from Ambystoma mexicanum, assembly GCF_040938575.1. Taxonomy (NCBI): domain Eukaryota; kingdom Metazoa; phylum Chordata; class Amphibia; order Caudata; family Ambystomatidae; genus Ambystoma; species Ambystoma mexicanum. Next base: position 161,529,328 of record NC_090938.1, on the reverse strand, counting down.
CGACGAGGAGTTCCATCGGCGATTCTATGGTGGGGTGCCCGTGCGCACCTCTCGGCAGGCATGGACTTTCAGGCCCCAGCATATAAGGAGACGGTAACGACGGACGCCTCTCTGGAGGGATGGGGGGCCCACACCGGAGATCGCCACGCAAGAGGCCTCTGGCTCCCAGAGGAGAGGTCTCTTCACATCAACATCCTGGAGCTACGAGCCGTGTTCTGGATGCTCAAATCGTTCCTTCCATCCCTCAAGGACAAAGTGGTGAGAATCTTCACCGACAACACCACCACAATGTTCTACATCCGGAAGCAGGGAGGCACCAGATCCCCATCCCTATCCAAGGAGGCCCAAGATCTGTGGCACTGGGCCGTCGCCCAGGGGATGTTTCTGGTTCTCTTCCACCTGCCAGGAATAAAAAACACCATTGCCGACTCACTCATCAGGGAGCTGCGCTCGTGCCACAAGTGGGAACCACGCCAGGACCAGGTGGATCGGCTCTTTCAACGATGGGGCAAACCCCAGTTCGACCTGTTCACGATGGCGACGAACTCCAAGTGCCAGAGGTTCGCCAGCAGGTTTGCCCAGCCGAGGAGCATGGGCGATGCTTTCTCGTTCCCTTGGGAACGGCCCGTTCCTGGGCCTGTTCCTGTACGCGTTCCCTCCGTTGCCGTTGCTGCTCCGTCTCATCAACCAGCTCAAGAGGTCCAGGTGCAGGATGATCCTCGTCGCACCGGCGTGGCCGAGACAGATCTGGTTCCCAGACCTTCTGGACTTGTCAGCGTCCCCACCTATCAAGCTGGCGACGGACGCAGATCTTCTCTCCAGAGAAGGAGGCGCCATTCTCTATCACGACCCGGTGTCGCTGAACTTGCAGGCTTGGCGCCTGCAGCACTAGAGTTTGGAGGATACGATATCCCGACTGACTGCAGAGAGATTCTTGCAAAAGCCAGGGCGTCTTCAACTCTCAAATGTTATGGACATAAGTGGAAGAGGTTCTCTGTCTGGTGCCGTGCACAGAAGATTAACCCTTTGCGGATTACGGCCCCTCAAGTATTGCCGTACCTACTGTCGCTGGCCAAAGCTGGACTGGCTCACGCCTCCATCAAAATACATCTGGCTGCCATTTCCCAATACACCAGAACTACAGGACGGGCGTCCTTGTGGTCTCATCGCCTGGTGAAGGAATTTATAAAGGGACTATTCCGATCGTTCCCGCCGGTGAAGGCCCCTGCCCCGGCGTGGGAGCTCAACGTGGTTCTGACCAGGCTCATGGGGGCCCCATTCGAGCCTATTCACTCGGTGCCGTTGAAGTTCCTGTCGTGGAAGACAGCATTTCTTGTGGCCATCACCCCCGCACGACGAGTGGGAGAGATCCAGGCCCTATCTTGCAAGCCTCCATGCTTGACTTTTCACGACACGCGGGTGGTGCTGAGGACGCATCCCTCCTTTATGCCCAAGGTGCCGTCGGACTTCCACCTCAACGAGCCCTTGGTGTTGCCAGTTTTCTTCCCGTCGCCTTCGTCTCCGGCCGAGAGGACTTTGCACTCGCTGGATGTGGCCAGAGCGCTGAAGTTCTACATGGACCGCACAAAGAGTTTTCGGAAGACGTCACAGCTGTTTGTGAACTTTAGACCTGTGAATCAAAGGAAGGCTCTCTCGAAGGCTTCCATTTCCAGATGGCTCTCCGGCTGCATCATGCACTGTCACCGGTTGGCAAACCGACCGCTGCCCAGCCGTCCGAGAGCCCATTCGACCAGAGCGATCGCTGCTACCATGGCGTTCCTGTCTGGTGTGCCCCTGCTGGACATCTGCAGGGCTGCTACATGGAGGTCGACGCACACCTTCACGAGATTTTACTGCGTCGATCGGGACTCCAGGGAGGAGTCCAGGGTCGGCCAAGCAGTGCTGCGCAACCTGTTCGCTTAAGGTGAGCCTGGTGAGGAGGTAAGAGATGCTTAATGTTGAGTTGTTGTATTGCTTAATGTTGAGCCTTGCCACCTCCCGTGGTTGTGCATGTGTATACTGCTATGTATTCTTATATTCATGAGCATGTGAATCCATGCCAGACCCCATGCTGGAGAAGGAACAAGTTACTTACCTGTAACTGTTGTTCTCCAGCATGGCTCTGGCATGGATTCACATGCGAACCCTCCCTCCTTCCCCTCTGCGGCTCTTCACTTGGTCATACTGCCACTTTACGTGCTACCAAATCTGAGGATGGCTGCCATGGGAGGGCCTTAGGTAGAGGACAGTCATTATCTGGGGACAGTATGACCCAGAGATCAGTGATTGGTTACTACTCAGAAAGACAGATCAGAAACGAAACTGATACTGATTTTTTCTTTACCGAGGATTCCCGGCCTGACGACGGGGAATATTCATGAACATGTGAATCCATGCCAGACCCATGCTGGGGAACAACAGTTACAGGTAAGTAACTTGTTTCCTCTGAACACTCACCCTTATTCGGCTAGACACAGAAAAATCGAATTTGTTGGAATTCTGATTTTGAAAATGATATAAACATTGGCAGAAAGTATGTACTACAGGGCCCCTCTGCTGTAGCTTTCATGATGTCTCGGCGTCATGTGACCCGGAATCTAATACACCAGTGCTTGGCTTTCCTTTTAACAACCTTTTACCAACCATTTTAAAATGTTGTTTTAGACAATTTGGCTTTCTTTTAAAAACAACTGCAACTTTATCTCTGTAGAAGAGGGACAAGAGTTATAGCCGAGAGACAGAATCGTTATGTCTCCTCAAAGAGGGTCTAATGGTCAGATATGCGCTTTAGAAGCATTCATAATACCGGCTAACCCCACTTCACCAAACCGGTGATTCTGGGAAAATCGCACTGTCCATGTGCCGGAAGCCTCTGGAAACTGGATCACCTACGTTTTAAAAAGTGATTCACAAAATCGATCACCAACATTTCTTGGGTTGTGGTGCTGGCCTGGAAGTCTAGCAGCCTAAGTAAGTTGTGTTGGCCGGGTGTGCCCATGGGCACTGCAGCTGCACAAGGGTACACTGGTATCAAAGAGGGGTCTGCGAGCCTATGCCAGGCCTACCCAGCCGGACAGATGTCTTTTGTTTACCCAGCAGAGACGTTTCCATGGTGACAGCCCCGGGAGCTTCGACAGTGTCGGTCCATCTGCTCTGCATGCCTGTAGTAAGCATCCTGCCAAGGGAACAGTAGCCAATTCCCTGGGCACAGCCCAGACTTCAAAACGGTGGGCCCATAACAATGGGCTCGCGAACTGCTCCTTTTTTAAGACTATCTTGTGCTGTGTAGTGTAATCATCTTGGGGTTTGAAATAACACGTTTGAAAAAGATACGGCGCCGCTCTCTTGCCGCAGAAGAGGACAAAACCTTCCGCCGACCTTCTCCTCTACTTCCGGTCCCCAGACGCAAATCAGAGCATGTTCACCCACAAAGCTTTATTTCAGCCCCTCCCCCAGTTCACACCTTTACCCAATTCAAGAAGCCCATCTGCCTCCCCCTCACAGCCAGGTCAGGCTCTGGGGATGAGGGGGGGTGTTGAAGCGCCTCCCCCACCCCGCCCACTCCTTGATACAGATGTCACTGCTATTGGGCCGTGTTGACAGAGGCCAGGACCTGCCTGCCCTGTCAGTCAGTAGATTACATCCAGGCCTCAGTGTGTGTGTGGCGTGGGGGGGGGGCGCCCTGGGGTGTGGGGCCTCACTAGGCGGAACAGGAAGCTGTCTCTAGGGGAGGGAAGAAACGCTACACAAATGTTTATGTTTCTAGGTTCTCCCTCAGTGAGTGTATTTAATGCACCGCCTGCACACCCTGTGCATAAGCCTGTGACTCGGTGCACGCCATGGTATAGCACCCCGAGGTGCAATGAGGGTGCCCAGAGGTGTGGATGACGTTCGCTTCTTGGATGGCACTGGGTGCCCCTCTTCATGGTAGAGCTTCCAGTTGGCCAGTTACATATTGTTTTTTGATACAGCACGCGGTCGCTGGCTCATGGGCTTCTGGCATTGGAGCAGATAGGTCACGTGGGAAAAACAAGGGCAGTTCTACTGGTCTTACTGCTTATTAGGCGAACCACTATAAAGGATCTAAGGTTCAACTTGAGGTTGTTAGCTCGCAAGGTAGGTCGATGAGTTAAACACTGGCATCTGGAGTGTTGTGTGTTGGTCTAGTTCTTTTTGTCAAACAGCGTCATGACCTCGTCATGACTCCTCTGTAATAAAAGGGGCTCTGCTGGCATGCAGGAGTGAGTGCAGCAGAGCCCCAGGAAGCGGCAACTCGTGTCTGCGTATCTTTGTTGGGGGAGGGCCTTGCCACGTGTTCGTGGCCTATGCAGCCGCTTTGCCCTGGGTGCTCCCTCGCCACGGCGGCCCTCGATCCCTGCCCCTCATACGCTGCGTGATTGCAGTGCCCTCGTCTGTTGTCGGGGGCCCCGACACCATCTGTGGCCCGCCCCGGTGACCTGAGGCGGGCCCACTACAAGGGGGGCCCTAAAGCCAGACGTTTGAAGCCAGGGAGGGCAAAATTAGCCTTCCATCTTTCAGGGGTAAATACACTGAGCACCATTACATTGGGCAATAGTAGCCCCGTACAGCGCTTTGAAGTGGAAGGAATCTGGCAGAAAGCCCGAAGTGAAAACTTGATATTATTACGGCATCCTCTTCTTAGTTTCAAATAGATGTCCAAAGTCCCCATGTGAAGAAGCTTTTACAGCGTCTGCAACCTCTACCTCTCCCAATGTTTTGGACTACAACTTCCATCAGCGCCTGCCGGCCTGGTCAATAATGAGGGATCATGGGATTCGTAGTTCAAAACATCTGGAGAGCTGCAAGTTGCAAGCCCGTGTTTTACACCATCCCCTACTGTTAGGCAGAATCCTGTGCAGCTCCCTTAGGGACCACTGCAAAAGATTTAAGACTACAGGTTGTAGTAAACCCACTTGGTAGCAGTCTGTACCACACAGATTCACTGGTAGCTGTGGCTGAGCAGTCAGACTTCCCTCAAGAAGAGTTAGGCAGTATACAGAGCATACAAAATAGGTACAGAAATACAGTAGCACAAGCAAACACTGACCAGAGCTTAGGTGTAAAAGTATATAATTATTTATTTAACACACACTTATAAAACACACTAGCACTAAATTGGTAAGATAAGTTCAAAACACAATCACTATTATCATATGTACATCCCTGATTACTTGTTGGACAAGTCTTAGTTAACACCACTTATTTCCAGACAGAGGTGAGCGCTTAACGTTCGATGGCAATCCAACAAGTTAAATAAAAAGGAAGGGAAAAGCAGAATTATGGAAGCATACACACTAAACACTTTTTAAAGAACCACAGCAAGTTAGGAAGGCACAGTCTACTGGTGAGCAAGGAAGTTTAGGTGCCAGGCCCACTTTCAAGGGAGCCAGGCGGAAAATACCCAAGATCAGACAGTTACACAGAGTCTTCAAAGTTTGTGGAGGTAGTTCGAAAAAGGTTTAGTTCAGTGCAGGAAAGTTAGCTAAGGTGTCCCAGGCTAACCCAGGTTTTTGCCGAGACGAGGATTTAATACACCCCGTTCAAATGGTTGCAAGGGAAGCGAGGAGGAACACGGCACCTTAAATGGAGAGGATCCTCCAGCGGGGGCAGTTGTTCCTGGCAGCGGGTGCATGTCACAGCGTCGTCCAGAGGAGGAGAAGATCTCGTCGTGGAGGAAGGATAAAGGGCGTTGCACTGCCAGGGAAGAAACCAGCCGCGGAGTTCTCCGGTACAAAGGTACTACCCTTTCCGTACGCGGTAGTGGTGAAAAAGTGGTATCCCGGTTGCCAGGGTGTTTGGCACAGGCAAGGCGGCCACGAGATGCTCCAGGAAGGCGAAAAGAAGGTAGACTGGTTATCGTCAACCAGTCGAAGGAAGAAGACTCTCCGGGCTGGAGATCTCCTCTGTCGTTGGGAAAAGTGGTGAGATGGTTCAGCAGGGCTCCACCGGTGGTGTCGTTGTTGCAGGCCGGCTCAGCTTCTCCCTCCTAGGATTCTTAGGTCCTGTGGTGACTTCTGAAGTTCCAGTCCCCAAAGCCCTGCTTTTATGCAGCATACCCCCATTCACTCAGCCTAGCTGTCAATCAAACATGCTAAGTGGTGAGCTGGCCGGCTCACCACTTGGGCCAGTCACACAAGAGTGTGACTTGAGTTACCAAGGTAACTCAGTCTAGGGTGCCTAAACCCCTTCCCACACCCCCTGTGGTACCCAGACAGAGTGGCACCACTTTTGGAGGCTTCTGTGGAGAAGCCCACCAAAAAGTGGAACAAAGGGCTCGACTTGGGTTGGAGTCACAGAAGTGAACACAAACGCCATTTTAGAATCGAGTTCTGGCAAAAAATACTAACCGGCGAATTAATATTAAATAAATAAACCAGCGGTATGTTCGAGGCTATAAGAATTAATTAATTAAAGTTGGTAGCCTCGAACAATGGGAAAATCCCATAGAGATATATTCGCGGTCGAATATAAAAAGTAGTATCCACTGCCACCAGCCAAAACTCGATCAAGGGGGACGGAGACGTGCCCCCTCGAACAACAGACCCCGGGGCAATCGAATTGCCCCGACCAGTACGTCCACAATATGATGGTTTGTACTGGTTTCTGTTCATAATTTGGGACTAGCAAAGCCAATGGTGACTTTATATGCCCTGGGAGACAGTAGTCAGTCCCAGGGTATGGAGTCTATGTTGGGGGGTCGCTACGACACCCCTGGGTTATGGCACGGAGGGTGCTGTGTAACCCACATCAAAAAAACACATGAGACCCTATGGAGTAAAAGACCCCATAGACCATAAAACACATGGAAAGTTAAAGGAACACCTCAAATCATGTCTAAGAGTGGGAGCAAAATAATCTCACTCTTAGCAGGAGAGAAAAAAATAAGCCCAAAAAATCCAGCAAAGCTGCTGGGGGACTCACTAGGTTTGGCAAATTAGCCTTACAGAGAATTCTCCCTAACACCTACCACAATACCTGGATACAGAAGAAAGCATCTGAAACGTGTCCACTGGAATCCCTATAAGGGGCAAGGGAGCTGTGCCCCCGTAGACATGTGGTGCTGGGAAGGAGCAGCTGCATTTACACTAGTTTTGAAGTTTCACCAATGCTATTTTGTTGAGGATATTCTGCAAGTAACTTATGCATAATTCTCTGCAAAATAAACACAGCTCCCCATTCATGCATGATATATGCAGTATGCACACACTCACACAAGCACGCACACTCAAACACACACACACACCCCTCTCCACACTTGTGGACATTGTGTTACCCCTTCATCCGGCTGATGACGGTAAACTGAACGCGAGTAAATTGGGTGGTAATATAATAACATAAGCTATCACAGTGCTTTGAAGCAGAACGAATCAGACACAAAGCACTGTGTAAGAATTCAAATTATAATTATGTAGTATCGAATTTACCCCAGAATCAAGACACGTGAAAGCCATGTAGATAAGTGTTCAGGGAGAAACAGGCACCTTTCTTCATATATTTTCATTACGGCCACTTGGGATTATGATTTCCTGGATGCTGTATAGTACACATCGACGTACGTTTATAGGAAAGGTGCCTTCCGCTTGTGTATTTGTTTTGGGAGGATAGCTCAGGGGCAATGTGCTTGCCTTGGAAGCAAAACGACACAGAGCAACGCTGGTTCGATCCCTGGGTCTGCGCTTAGAAACCTCTGGGTATTAAGCGGGTTATAAATAACATATCATATTTGGGCTGCCTGGAGACCACCAAACGCAACCCCTTCTACTAGACGTCACTACATGAGATTGGGTTCACCTTACCTGTACAAAGGTTCATCCTTAGCCAGAAATTATCTTGAAAGTCTGCCACTTTTGAATTGGTTTTTCTCCAACATTGTATATAGGCGCTATATAAATAAACAATCAAAACAAAGCCCTATAGGCACACAAGTCCAGACTACACACATATGATCATTTCATCTTATTGTGTGCACGTGGACTCAGGTGCATCTTGCCATCTTGATGCCGCCCTGTCCACTAGAAAGCCTGGAATGGCTGAAGGCATCACACGTGATCATTGCTAGATTCAGATCCACTCGGGCCTCTAAGCGCTAAGATTTTGTCATCCACTCTCCTTATAGTGTGTATTTTTTTTAAGGACGGTGGCCTGCTGAAAAAACATGTGTTAAGGCATGACATTACTTTATTAATGGAAAACATGATTGTATTTCTGTTATCTTATATGCAGGTTGTTTTTAACTTTACACTGAGCAAGTAAAGTCTCTTTGCAATATCTTAGCTGCTTATATAGTGTGACCTTTTCTGAGACATTTGTAACTATTTGCAACTATGTGTTGCTTTAGATCACAGCAGCATTTATTTATTTATTTATTTTTATTTGTACATTTGTATAGTGCACAAGCAGCCCTTCGGCATTGTGGCGCTGTAACTTGAGGGGAGCTTAGTTACAGGGAAGGTACAGGTGGGTTATACGTTTTTAAATTTTTTACATTAATACATTATAGCTGAAGTTACAAGTACATTTGCTGGTTAATAGGAGATGAGGTAAGCAGTCACATAAGGGTACTGTGGTGTTGATCAGGTGAAGAGGGAGGTTTTCATGGTTTTGCGGAAGGCCATAAGTGAAGCATTGCCTCTGCCCAGGGTCACCAGGGGCTGCAACAGCTGTATGCAACATTTGGCTCTCCAGCTGTTTTGATCTATGACTCCCATGTGCCCTAGGCAGCAAAGTCAATGGTGAGGGCGCATGGGAGTTGTAGTCCCAAGCATTAGGCTATCCTCAGGTTGCAGACCCTGGATGTAAATAGAGCAAACCTTTGGAACTCCTTCCAATCAACTTTCTGAAGAACAGTCTAAGCTCGGCCTTACACTGCAAGCGAAGCCCAGTCCCATTCCAAGTCAAGTAAAATGGCTGCTTAGCCCTGGAGCTCAAAAAGGCTGAACTCAGCACGACCTACCCTCCGTTGACCGATCACGCTGTCATGCCCAAAATGGCGATTTCTTTCTAGACGAGGAGTGTTATTTGTAACCAATTGTTGCCCCCTTGAAGTGGCTTCTCAGCAGCATGTGGTACTCCATAAAGGATTGAAAGTAAACAAACTCATCAGTCTTGCCTCCGCCCAATACAAACAATGCCCTCGGTCCCCTGCTGCACTGCACAGGGATGGCCTGAGCTGCCCTTCCTTCGAGATGGGTACTTTCCTCTCTGGGCTGCTTCGTGTCATCGGGACACATGGCCCCAGGAAGTGGGCCTTCATTTCGCATTCTGCATTTGCAAAATGGAGTCACTTCAATAGAATAAAACGAGTTGTCCTTTAATCAAAGCAGAAACAAAGCCCGGCACTGCAGTAGGTTGGCATGGAGCCATTTGGTAACCCACTGAGCTTGGAGTAGACCCAAGAAATCTCCGTTATCGCCTTCTTTAGCCTAGGCAGAGGAGTACATATTTTTGTATTTTTTTTTTTATACTCATATAGCGCCAAACATAAACAAGCCCGAAGGCATCAGGGCGCTGACATGAACAAAGACAAACAGACAGGCAGAAACCCACTTTAGTAAGGCAGAGGTGCCTGCAACTCAGGACGCCAGTAGCGCCATACATGTGTGTCCCCTGACCTTCTGATGCCATGCCCTACAAAGCGTGAAATGCACATATGACATTCTAGCAACTCCCCGTCCATGGGGTTTATGTGTCATGTTATGAAGGTGTCATGCTGCACCAAATCACTACCGTAGTAGCATTGGAGCGGTGTATAGCCCATTACCATGAACTCCGCTTCCGCACTGAGCTCCAAAAACGTGTGGGCCTGCAGCTTCGTGCAAAATGAAACGTCAGAAATTAAAAGAATCAGACAAAAAATAGTAAGAATGATAGGTTTGATTTTCCGTGGAACTTGCTGCACTTCTTGGGATGAGAACGGCGCCTTTGTGGCGCTGCGCAGCATTCATGCCAACAGGGCCCCCTATCTTTTGGGAGTTGCTCTTCTGCTGTTTTGTTCTTTTCTTTGCCCACTGGGACTTGTAGGAGTGGGTTTAGAGTGTGGAAAGGCCAACTGCAGCTAGCTGAAGGCAATGAAATAGCAGGACTGCATAAGCATGTACACCCTGGCATGGCCAGATTGGCATAAATGAAAGCAGGGAACCTCTGCAGCATGGCGAGACCGGAGCTGCCAGCATACATGCCAACATTCTGTGACCAAAAATCTGTAGAAATCTTAAAGTTTCAAAAATAGTCAGCAAGGAGGTAATGATAGGAATAGGGCGCGTCAGCAGCCCATTGTCATTGAATGAGCACGCCGCCGCGGGTGCATTCAATGACAATGAGGCGCCTGCCACACCTTCTGCCATCACGCCCGCTCGGGGGAGCCCTTGAAAGACTCACCGGAATTGACGTGGTGGGGGCTAATGGCGCCTTTTGTGAAAGGAACTCGCGGCGGAGGGACGCCCTTAGCCCACCGCCGTCGGCGCCTTTTACATCAAAGGCCTGCATGCTGTGCATTCTCCCGCTACGCCAGCTCGGGGAAGTCCTTGAAAGACTCCCCCGAGCTGGCGTGATGGGGGGCTAATGGCGCCTTTGGCCAAAAGGCACCCGCGGTGGAGGGGCGCTTTTAGCCCACCGCCGTGGGTGCCTTTGACATTAAAAGCCTGCATGCTGCGCCTTCTCCCGCTACGCCAGCTCGGGAAGTCCTTGAAAGACTCCCCTGAGTTGGCGTGGTGGGGGGCTAATGCGCCTTTTGCCAAAGGCACCCGCGGCGGAGGGGCGCTATTAGCCCACCGCCGTGGGTGCCTTTGACATTAACAGCCTGCATGCCGCGCCTTCTCCTGCTACGCCAGCTCGGGGAAGTCCTTGAAAGACTCCCCCGAGTTAGTGTGGTGGGGGGCTAATGGCGCCTTTTGCCAAAGGCACCTGTGGCGGAGGGGTGCTTTTAGCCCACCGCCGTGGGTGCCTTTGACATTAACAGCCTACATGCCCCGCCTTCTCCTGCTACGCCAGCTCGGGGAAGTCTTTGAAAGACTCCCCCAAGCTGGCGTGGTGGGGGACTAATGGCGCCTTTTGCCAAAGGAACCCGCGGCGGAGGGGCGCTTTAGCCCACCGCCGTGGGTGCCTTTGACATTAAAAGCCTGCATGCCGGGCATTCTCCCTGTACACCAGCTCGGGGGAGCCCTTGAAAGACTCCCCCGAGCTGGCGTGGGAAAAAAAAGAAAATAAATGTTAAAAAAAAAAAATCGGTATTTGGTGTCAAAAAAATCGGTAGGCGGTAGGACTGCTTAAAAAGCGGTATCCTACCGCCTAAATCGGTAGGGTTGGCAAGTATGTGCCATTCTTCCCTTGCCATCTGTGAGAAGGCCGCCCAGTCCTGCTTTTTATTCCTTTGACTTCTGAGACTTGTAGGTTTTCCTTTCCCTTTTTAAATTCGGGAAAACTACAAGCAGCAAGATTTCAAAAAACAGGACTAAATAGTTCTTTCCTGCACGTTGAGGGGTAAACTTGCGAGTTCTGCAAGGTCTTTGTAAAATTCCAATGCCTGCCACGTGCTGGGCAGCATGGAACTGCGGAGGGATATCTTTGGGGCGAGATTACATTCTCTGCTGCGCGTCTTTCCAGTAGGATGCGCAGCCGGGTTTATTAGCGACATCCAAGTATCTAAATCTTTAATACATGTGTCTCCTATTCACAGGGTTCTGCACCCTTTGGTTCTCCAGATGCTTTGGACTACACATCCCATCAGTCCCATCTTTCACAGTCATCTGATCCCCACTGTTTCCTCCCCTGGTTACTAGTAGATCCATTGCCGATAATTGCCCCCCTGTTGTTAGTCTCAATAACCTTGTTTCTATGCTCCCTAACTATGTAACCCCCCCACACCCCAATTATTGTAATGCTCCATTGCTTCCTGAAACTCGGTACGCCATCAAAAACATGTGGCGAGCTGCTGGTTGAAAACCTGTACATATGCACATTGTTCCCTTGCTCCTTAATAATTGTGGATCTTTATCACATCCTTTCCCTCCTCACTTTCTCTCATATTTATCACACCCTTTCTCTCCTCACTTTCTCTCATATTTATCACACCCTTTCCCTCCTCACTTTCTCTCCTCACTTTCTCTCATATTTATCACACCCTTTCTCTCCTCACTTTCTCTCATATTTATCACATCCTTTCCCTCCTCACTTTCTCTCATATTTATCACACCCTTTCCCTCCTCACTTTCTCTGATATTTATCACACGCTTTCCCCTTCTCACTTTCTCTCATGTTTATCACATCCTTTCCCTCCTCACTTTCTTTCATATTTATCACATCTGTTCCCTCCTCTTTTTGTTCATATTTATCATATCCTTTCCCTCCTCACTTTCTCTCATGTTTATCACATCTGTTCCCTCCTCTTTTTGTTCATATTTATCATATCCTTTCCCTCCTCACTTTCTCTCATATTTATCACACCCTTTCCCTCCTCACTTTCTCTCATATTTATCACATCCTTTCCCTCCTCACTTTCTCTCATGTTTATTGCACCCTTTCCCTCCTCCCTTTCTCTCATATTTATCGCACCTCCTTTCCCCGTCTCACTTTCGTTCATATTTATCACACCCTTTCCGTCCCCCCTTTCTCTCATATGTATTGCTTTCTTTCCCTCCTCACTTTCTCTCATAGTTATCACACCCTTTCCCTCCTCACTTTCTCTCATAGTTATGACTCCCTTTCCGTCCTCACTTTTTCTCATATTTATTGCACCCTTTCCCTCCTCACTTTCTCTCATATTTATCACACCCTTTCCCTCCTCATTTTCTCTCATAGTTATCACACCCTTTCCCTCCTCACTTTCTCTCATATTTATCACATCCTTTCCCTCCTCACTTTCTCTCATATTTATCGCACCCTTTCCCTCCTCACTTTCTCTCATGTTTATTGCACCCTTTCCATCCTCCCTTTCTCTCATATTTATCTCACGTCCTTTCCCCTCCTCACTTTCTCTCATATTTATTGCACCCTTTCCCTCCTTACTTTCTCTCATATTTATCGCACCCTTTCCCTCCTCACTTTCTCTCATATTTATTGCACCCTTTCCCTCCTTACTTTCTCTCATATTTATCGCACCCTTTCCCTCCTCACTTTCTCTCATATTTATTGCACGCTTTCCCTCCTCACTTACCCTCAGTTATCACATCCCTTCCCTCCTCACTTTCTCTCATATTTATTGCACCCTTTCCCTCCTTACTTTCTCTCATATTTATCGCACCCTTTCCCTCCTCACTTTCTCTCATATTTATTGCACCCTTTCCCTCCTTACTTTCTCTCATATTTATCGCACCCTTTCCCTCCTCACTTTCTCTCATATTTATTGCACGCTTTCCCTCCTCACTTACCCTCAGTTATCACATCCCTTCCCTCCTCACTTTCTCTCATATTTATTGCACCCTTTCCCTCCTTACTTTCTCTCATATTTATCGCACCCTTTCCCTCCTCACTTTCTCTCATATTTATTGCACCCTTTCCCTCCTTACTTTCTCTCATATTTATCACACCCTTTCCCTTCTCACTTTCTCTCATGTCTATCGCTTCCTTTCCCATCTCACTTTCTCTCATATTTATAATACGCTTTCCCTCATCACATTCTCTCATAGTTATCACACCCTTTCCCTCCTCACTTTCTCTCATAGTTATCACACCCTTTCCCTCCTCAGTTTCTCTCATATTTATTGCACCATTTCCCTCCTCATTTTCTCTCATATTTATCACACCCTTTGCCTCCCCCCTTTCTCTCAAATTTATTGCTTTCTTTCCCTTCTCACTTTCTGTCATAGTTATCACACCCTTTCCCTCCTCACTTTCTCTCATAGTTATGACTCCCTTTCCCTCCTCACTTTCTCTCATAGTTATCACACCCTTTCCCTCCTCACTTTCCCTCAGTTATCAAACCGTTTCCCCCTCACTTTCTCTCATAGTTATCACACCCTTTCCCTCCTCACTTTCTCTCATATTTATCACATCCTTTCCCTCCTCACTTTCTCTCATATTTATCGCACCCTTTCCCTCCTCACTTTCTCTCATTTTTATTGCACCCTTTCCTCCTCCCTTTCTCTCATATTTATCTCATGTCCTTTCCCCTCCTGACTTTCTCTCATATTTATCGCACCCTTTCCCTCCTCACTTTCTCTCATATTTATTGCATCCTTTCCCTCCTCACTTTCTCTCATATTTATCACACCCTTTCCCTCCTCACTTTCTCTCATATTTATTGCACCCTTTCCCACCTCGCTTTCTCTCATATTTATCACACCCTTTCCCTCCTCCCTTTCTCTCATATTTATTGCTTTCTTTCCCTACTCACTTTCTCTCATATTTATCACACCCTTTCCCCTCCTCACTTCTCTCATATTTATCACACCCTTTCCCTCCTCACTTTCTCTCATATCTATCGCTTCCTTTCCCCTCCTCACTTTCTCACATATCTATCACTTCCTTTCCCTCCTCACTTTCTATCATATTTATAATACGCTTTCCCTCATCACTTTCTCTCATAGTTACCACACCCTTTCCCTCCTCACTTTCTCTCTTAGTTATCACACCCTTTCCCTCCTCAGTTTCTCTCATATTTATTGCACCATTTCCCTCCTCGCTTTCTCTCATATTTATCACACCCTTTCCCTCCTCACTTTCTCTCATAGTTATGACTCCCTTTCCGTCCTCACTTTTTCTCATATTTATTGCACCCTTTCCCTCCTCACTTTCTCTCATATTTATCACACCCTTTCCCTCCTCATTTTCTCTCATAGTTATCACACCCTTTCCCTCCTCACTTTCTCTCATATTTATCACATCCTTTCCCTCCTCACTTTCTCTCATATTTATCGCACCCTTTCCCTCCTCACTTTCTCTCATGTTTATTGCACCCTTTCCATCCTCCCTTTCTCTCATATTTATCTCACGTCCTTTCCCCTCCTCACTTTCTCTCATATTTATTGCACCCTTTCCCTCCTCACTTTCTCTCATATTTATTGCACCCTTTCCCTCCTTACTTTCTCTCATATTTATCGCACCCTTTCCCTCCTCACTTTCTCTCATATTTATTGCACGCTTTCCCTCCTCACTTACCCTCAGTTATCACATCCCTTCCCTCCTCACTTTCTCTCATATTTATTGCACCCTTTCCCTCCTTACTTTCTCTCATATTTATCGCACCCTTTCCCTCCTCACTTTCTCTCATATTTATTGCACCCTTTCCCTCCTTACTTTCTCTCATATTTATCACACCCTTTCCCTTCTCACTTTCTCTCATGTCTATCGCTTCCTTTCCCATCTCACTTTCTCTCATATTTATAATACGCTTTCCCTCATCACATTCTCTCATAGTTATCACACCCTTTCCCTCCTCACTTTCTCTCATAGTTATCACACCCTTTCCCTCCTCAGTTTCTCTCATATTTATTGCACCATTTCCCTCCTCATTTTCTCTCATATTTATCACACCCTTTGCCTCCCCCCTTTCTCTCAAATTTATTGCTTTCTTTCCCTTCTCACTTTCTGTCATAGTTATCACACCCTTTCCCTCCTCACTTTCTCTCATAGTTATGACTCCCTTTCCCTCCTCACTTTCTCTCATAGTTATCACACCCTTTCCCTCCTCACTTTCCCTCAGTTATCAAACCGTTTCCCCCTCACTTTCTCTCATAGTTATCACACCCTTTCCCTCCTCACTTTCTCTCATATTTATCACATCCTTTCCCTCCTCACTTTCTCTCATATTTATCGCACCCTTTCCCTCCTCACTTTCTCTCATTTTTATTGCACCCTTTCCTCCTCCCTTTCTCTCATATTTATCTCACTTCCTTTCCCCTCCTGACTTTCTCTCATATTTATCGCACCCTTTCCCTCCTCACTTTCTCTCATATTTATTGCATCCTTTCCCTCCTCACTTTCTCTCATATTTATCACACCCTTTCCCTCCTCACTTTCTCTCATATTTATTGCACCCTTTCCCACCTCGCTTTCTCTCATATTTATCACACCCTTTCCCTCCTCCCTTTCTCTCATATTTATTGCTTTCTTTCCCTACTCACTTTCTCTCATATTTATCACACCCTTTCCCCTCCTCACTTCTCTCATATTTATCACACCCTTTCCCTCCTCACTTTCTCTCATATCTATCGCTTCCTTTCCCCTCCTCACTTTCTCACATATCTATCACTTCCTTTCCCTCCTCACTTTCTATCATATTTATAATACGCTTTCCCTCATCACTTTCTCTCATAGTTACCACACCCTTTCCCTCCTCACTTTCTCTCTTAGTTATCACACCCTTTCCCTCCTCAGTTTCTCTCATATTTATTGCACCATTTCCCTCCTCACTTTCTCTCATATTTATCACACCCTTTCCCTCCCCACTTTCTCTCATATTTATTGCTTTCTTTCCCTCCACACTTTCTCTCATAGTTATCACACCCTTTCCTTCCTCACTTTCTCTCATATTTATCACATCCTTTCCCTCCTCACTTTCTCTCATATTTATCACACCCTTTCCCCTCCTCACTTCTCTCATATTTATCACACCCTTTCCCTCCTCACTTTCTTTCATAGTTATCACACCCTTTCCCTCCTCACTTTCTCTCATATTTATCACATCCTTTTCCTCCTCACTTTCTCTCATATTTATCACACCCTTTCCCCTCCTCACTTCTCTCATATTTATCACACCCTTTTCCTCCTCAGTTTCTCTCATATTTATTGCACCATTTCCCTCCTCACTTTCTCTCATATTTATCACATCCTTTCCCTCCCCCTTTCTCTCATATTTATTGCCTTCTTTCCCTCCTCACTTTCTCTCATGTTTATTGCATCCTTTCCCTCCTCCTTTTCTCTCATATTTATCGCATGTCCTTTCCCCTCCTCACTTTCTTTCATATTCATCACACCTGTTCCCTCCTCACTTTCTCTCGTATTTATCACACCCTTTCCCTCCTCACTTTCTCTCATATCTATCGCTTCCTTTCCCCCTCCTCATTTTCTCTCATATTTATCACTTCCTTTCCCTCCTCACGTTCTCTAATATTTATAATATGCTTTCCCTCATCATTTTCTCTCATAGTTATCACACCCTTTCCCTCCTCACTTTCTCTCATATTTATCACACCCTTCCCCTCCTCAGTTTCTCTCATGTTTATTGCACCATTTCCCTCCTCACTTTCTCTCATATTTATCACACCCTTTCCCTCCTCACTTTCTCTCATAGTTATCACTCCCTTTCCCTCCTCACTTTCTCTCATAGTTATCACACCCTTTCCCTCCTCACTTACCCTCAGTTATCACATCCCTTCCCTCCTCACTTTCTCTCATAGTTATCACACCCTTTCCCTCCTCACTTTCTCTCACATTTATCACACCCTTTTCCTCCTCGCTTTCTCTCATATTTATCACACCCTTTCCCTCCTCACTTTACCTCCTCACTTTCTCTCATATTTATCACACGCTTTCCCCTTCTCACTTTCTCTCATGTTTATCACATCCTTTCCCTCCTCACTTTCTTTCATATTCATCATACCTGTTCCCTCCTCACTTTCTCTCGTATTTATGACATCCTTTCCCTCCTCACTTTCTCTAATATTTATCGCACCCTTTCCCTCCTCACTTTCTCTCATGTTTATTGCACCCTTTCCCTCCTCACTTTCTCTCATATTTATCGCACCCTTTCCCTCCTCACTTTCTCTCATTGATCGCACCCTTTCCCTACTCACGTTTTCTCATATTTATCACACCCTTTCCCCTCCTCTCGTCTTGCATATTTATCACACCCTTTCCCTCCTCACTTTCTCTCATATTTATAATACCCTTTCCCTCCTCACTTTCTCTCATAGTTCACTTTCTCTCATATTTATCACACCCTTTCCCCTCCTCACTTTCTCTCATATTTATCACACCCTTTACCTCTGCACTTTCTCATATATCTATCACTTCCTTTCCTCCTCACTTTCTTTCATATTCATCACACCTGTTCCCTCCTCACTTTCTCTCGTATTTATGACATCCTTTCCCTCCTCACTTTCTCTAATATTTATCGCACCCTTTCCCTCCTCACTTTCTCTCATGTTTATTGCACCCTTTCCCTCCTCCCTTTCTCTCATATTTATTGCACATCCTTTCCCTCTTCTCTTTCTCTCATATTTATCGCACCCTTTCCCTCCTCACTTTCTCTCATATTTATCGCACCCTTTCCCTACTCACTTTCTCTCATATTTATCACACCCTTTCCCCTCCTCACTTCTCTCATATTTATCACACCCTTTCCCTCCTCACTTTCTCTCATATTTATTGCACATCCTTTCCCTCCTCACTTTCTCTCATATTTATCACACCCTTTACCTCTGCACTTTCTCATATATCTATCACTTCCTTTCCCTCCTCACTTTCTCTCATATTTATAATACCCTTTCCCTCATCACTTTCTCATAGTTATCACACTCTTTCCCTCCTCACTTTCTGTCATAGTTATCACACCCTTTCCCTCCTCAGTTTCTCTCATATTTATTGCTTTCTTTCCCTCCTCACTTTCTCTCATAGTTATCAAACCCTTTCCCTCCTCACTTTCTCTCATAGTTATCACACCCTTTCCCTCCTCACTTTCCCTCATTTATCACACCCTTTCCCTCCTCACTTTCTCTCATAGTTATCACACCCTTTCCCTCCTCACTTTCTCTAATATTTATCACATCCTTTCCCTCCTCACTTTCTCTCATATTTATCGCACCCTTTCCCTCCTCACTTTCTCTCATGTTTATTACACCCTTTCCCTCCTCCCTTTCTCTCATATTTATCTCACGTCCTTTCCCCTCCTCACTTTCTCTCATATTTATCGCACCCTTTCCCTCCTCACTTTCTCTCATGTTTATTGCACCATTTCCCTCCTCACTTTCTCTCATATTTATCACACCTTTTCCCTCCTCCCTTTCTCTCATATTTATTGCTTTCTTTCCCTACTCACTTTCTCTCATATTTATCACACCCTTTCCCCTCCTCACTTTCTCTCATATTTATCTCACCCTTTTGCCGCCTCACTTTCTCACATATCTATCACTTCCTTTCCCTCCTCACTTTCTATCATATTTATAATACGCTTTCCCTCATCACTTTCTCTCATAGTTATCACACCCTTTCCCTCCTCACTTTCTCTCATAGTTATCACACCCTTTCCCTCCTCAGTTTCTCTCATATTAATTGTTTTCTTTCCCTCCTCACTTTCTCTCACAGTTCACTTTCTCTCATATTTATCACACCCTTTCCCCTCCTCACTTTCTCTCATATTTATCACACCATTTACCTCTGCACTTTCTCATATATCTATCACTTCCTTTCCCTCCTCACTTTCTCTCATATTTATAATACCCTTTCCCTCATCACTTTCTCATAGTTATCACACCCTTACCCTCCGCACTTTCTCTCATAGTTATCACACCCATTCCCTCCTCAGTTTCTCTCATATTTATTGCACCCTTTCCCTCCTCACTTTCTCTCATATTTATCACACCCTTTCCCTCCTCCCTTACTCTCATATTTATTGCTTTCTTTCCCTCCTCACTTTCTCTCATAGTTATCAAACCCTTTCCCTCCTCACTTTCTCTCATAGTTATCACACCCTTTCCCTTCTCACTTTCTCTCATATTTATAATACCCTTTCCCTCCCCACTTTCTCTCATAGTTCACTTTCTCTCATATTTATCACACCCTTTCCCCTCCTCACTTTCTCTCATATTTATCACACCCTTTACCTCTGCACTTTCTCATATATCTATCACTTCCTTTCCTCCTCACTTTCTTTCATATTCATCACACCTATTCCCTCCTCACTTTCTCTCGTATTTATGACATCCTTTCCCTCCTCACTTTCTCTAATATTTATCGCACCCTTTCCCTCCTCACTTTCTCTCATGTTTATTGCACCCTTTCCCTCCTCCCTTTCTCTCATATTTATTGCACATCCTTTCCCTCTTCACTTTCTCTCATATTTATCGCACCCTTTCCCTCCTCACTTTCTCTCATATTTATCTCACGTCCTTTCCCCTCCTCACTTTCTCTCATATTTATCGCACCCTTTCCCTCCTCACTTTCTCTCATGTTTATTGCACCCTTTCCCTCCTCACTTTCTCTCATATTTATCACACCTTTTCCCTCCTCCCTTTCTCTCATATTTATTGCTTTCTTTCCCTACTCACTTTCTCTCATATTTATCTCACCCTTTTGCCGCCTCACTTTCTCACATATCTATCACTTCCTTTCCCTCCTCACTTTCTATCATATTTATAATACGCTTTCCCTCATCACTTTCTCTCATAGTTATCACACCCTTTCCCTCCTCACTTTCTCTCATAGTTATCACACCCTTTCCCTCCTCAGTTTCTCTCATATTAATTGTTTTCTTTCCCTCCTCACTTTCTCTCACAGTTCACTTTCTCTCATATTTATCACACCCTTTCCCCTCCTCACTTTCTCTCATATTTATCACACCATTTACCTCTGCACTTTCTCATATATCTATCACTTCCTTTCCCTCCTCACTTTCTCTCATATTTATAATACCCTTTCCTCATCACTTTCTCATAGTTATCACACCCTTTCCCTCCTCACTTTCTCTCATGTTTATTGCACCCTTTCCCTCCTCACTTTCTCTCATATTTATCACACCTTTTCCCTCCTCCCTTTCTCTCATATTTATTGCTTTCTTTCCCTACTCACTTTCTCTCATATTTATCACACCCTTTCCCCTCCTCACTTTCTCTCATATCTATCGCTTCCTTTCCTCTCCTCACTTTCTCTCATGTTTATTGCACCCTTTCCCTCCTCACTTTCTCTCAAATTTATCACACCTTTTCCCTCCTCCCTTTCTCTCATATTTATTGCTTTCTTTCCCTACTCACTTTCTCTCATATTTATCACACCCTTTCCCCTCCTCACTTTCTCTCATATTTATCGCACCCTTTCCCTCCTCACTTTCTCTCATGTTTATTGCACCCTTTCCCTCCTCACTTTCTCTCATATTTATCACACCTTTTCCCTCCTCCCTTTCTCTCATATCTATCGCTTCCTTTCCCCTCCTCATTTTCTCTCATATTTATCACACCCTTTCCCTCCCCCCTTACTCTCATATTTATTGCTTTCTTTCCCTCCTCACTTTCTCTCATAGTTATCAAACCCTTTCCCTCCTCACTTTCTCTCATAGTTATCACACCCTTTCCCTCCTCACTTTCCCTCATTTATCACACCCTTTCCCTCCTCACTTTCTCTCATAGTTATCACACCCTTTCCCTCCTCACTTTCTATAATATTTATCACACCCTTTCCCCTCCTCACTTTCTCTCATATTTATCGCACCCTTTCCCTCCTCACTTTCTCTCATGTTTATTGCACCCTTTCCCTCCTCACTTTCTCTCATATTTATCACACCTTTTCCCTCCTCCCTTTCTCTCATATCTATCGCTTCCTTTCCCCTCCTCATTTTCTCTCATAGTTATCACACCCTTTCCCTCCTCACTTACCCTCAGTTATCACATCCTTTCCCTCCTCACTTTCTCTCATAGTTATCACACCCTTTCCCTCCTCACTTTCTCTCAAATTTATCACACCCTTTTCCTCCTCGCTTTCACTCATATTTGGCACACCCTTGCCCTCCTCACTTTACCTCCTCACTTTCTCTCATATTTATCACACCTTTTCCCTCCTCCCTTTCTCTCATATCTATCGCTTCCTTTCCCCTCCTCATTTTCTCTCATATTTATCACACCCTTTCCCTCCCCCCTTACTCTCATATTTATTGCTTTCTTTCCCTCCTCACTTTCTCTCATAGTTATCAAACCCTTTCCCTCCTCACTTTCTCTCATAGTTATCACACCCTTTCCCTCCTCACTTTCCCTCATTTATCACACCCTTTCCCTCCTCACTTTCTCTCATAGTTATCACACCCTTTCCCTCCTCACTTTCTCTAATATTTATCACATCCTTTCCCTCCTCACTTTCTCTCATATTTATCGCACCCTTTCCCTCCTCACTTTCTCTCATAGTTATCACACCCTTTCCCTCCTCACTTTCTCTAATATTTATCACATCCTTTCCCTCCTCACTTTCTCTCATATTTATCGCACCCTTTCCCTCCTTACTTTCTCTCATGTTTATTGCACCCTTTCCCTCCTCCCTTTCTCTCATATTTATCTCACGTCCTTTCCCCTCCTCACTTTCTCTCATATTTATCGCACCCTTTCCCTCCTTACTTTCTCTCATATTTATCGCACCCTTTCCCTCCTCACTTTCTCTCATGTTTATTGCATCCTTTCCCTCGTCCCTTTCTCTCATATTTATCTCACCTTTTCCCTCCTCCCTTTCTCTCATATTTATTGCTTTCTTTCCCTACTCACTTTCTCTCATAGTTATCACACCCTTTCCCTCCTCACTTTCCTTCAGTTATCACACCCTTTCCCTCCTCACTTTCTCTCATAGTTATCACATCCTTTCCCTCCTCACTTTCTCTCATATTTATCACATCCTTTCCCTCCTCACTTTCTCTCATATTTATCGCACCCTTTCCCTCCTCACTTTCTCTCATATTTATTGCACCCTTTCCCTCCTTACTTTCTCTCATATTTATCACACCCTTTCCCTTCTCACTTTCTCTCATGTCTATCGCTTCCTTTCCCATCTCACTTTCTCTCATATTTATAATACGCTTTCCCTCATCACATTCTCTCATAGTTATCACACCCTTTCCCTCCTCACTTTCTCTCATAGTTATCACACCCTTTCCCTCCTCAGTTTCTCTCATATTTATTGCACCATTTCCCTCCTCATTTTCTCTCATATTTATCACACCCTTTGCCTCCCCCCTTTCTCTCAAATTTATTGCTTTCTTTCCCTTCTCACTTTCTGTCATAGTTATCACACCCTTTCCCTCCTCACTTTCTCTCATAGTTATGACTCCCTTTCCCTCCTCACTTTCTCTCATAGTTATCACACCCTTTCCCTCCTCACTTTCCCTCAGTTATCAAACCGTTTCCCCCTCACTTTCTCTCATAGTTATCACACCCTTTCCCTCCTCACTTTCTCTCATATTTATCACATCCTTTCCCTCCTCACTTTCTCTCATATTTATCGCACCCTTTCCCTCCTCACTTTCTCTCATTTTTATTGCACCCTTTCCTCCTCCCTTTCTCTCATATTTATCTCACGTCCTTTCCCCTCCTGACTTTCTCTCATATTTATCGCACCCTTTCCCTCCTCACTTTCTCTCATATTTATTGCATCCTTTCCCTCCTCACTTTCTCTCATATTTATCACACCCTTTCCCTCCTCACTTTCTCTCATATTTATTGCACCCTTTCCCACCTCGCTTTCTCTCATATTTATCACACCCTTTCCCTCCTCCCTTTCTCTCATATTTATTGCTTTCTTTCCCTACTCACTTTCTCTAATATTTATCACACCCTTTCCCCTCCTCACTTCTCTCATATTTATCACACCCTTTCCCTCCTCACTTTCTCTCATATCTATCGCTTCCTTTCCCCTCCTCACTTTCTCACATATCTATCACTTCCTTTCCCTCCTCACTTTCTATCATATTTATAATACGCTTTCCCTCATCACTTTCTCTCATAGTTACCACACCCTTTCCCTCCTCACTTTCTCTCTTAGTTATCACACCCTTTCCCTCCTCAGTTTCTCTCATATTTATTGCACCATTTCCCTCCTCACTTTCTCTCATATTTATCACACCCTTTCCCTCCTCACTTTCTCTCATAGTTATGACTCCCTTTCCGTCCTCACTTTTTCTCATATTTATTGCACCCTTTCCCTCCTCACTTTCTCTCATATTTATCACACCCTTTCCCTCCTCATTTTCTCTCATAGTTATCACACCCTTTCCCTCCTCACTTTCTCTCATATTTATCACATCCTTTCCCTCCTCACTTTCTCTCATATTTATCGCACCCTTTCCCTCCTCACTTTCTCTCATGTTTATTGCACCCTTTCCATCCTCCCTTTCTCTCATATTTATCTCACGTCCTTTCCCCTCCTCACTTTCTCTCATATTTATTGCACCCTTTCCCTCCTTACTTTCTCTCATATTTATCGCACCCTTTCCCTCCTCACTTTCTCTCATATTTATTGCACCCTTTCCCTCCTTACTTTCTCTCATATTTATCGCACCCTTTCCCTCCTCACTTTCTCTCATATTTATTGCACGCTTTCCCTCCTCACTTACCCTCAGTTATCACATCCCTTCCCTCCTCACTTTCTCTCATATTTATTGCACCCTTTCCCTCCTTACTTTCTCTCATATTTATCGCACCCTTTCCCTCCTCACTTTCTCTCATATTTATTGCACCCTTTCCCTCCTTACTTTCTCTCATATTTATCACACCCTTTCCCTTCTCACTTTCTCTCATGTCTATCGCTTCCTTTCCCATCTCACTTTCTCTCATATTTATAATACGCTTTCCCTCATCACATTCTC
Source organism: Ambystoma mexicanum (assembly GCF_040938575.1). Lineage (NCBI taxonomy): Eukaryota > Metazoa > Chordata > Amphibia > Caudata > Ambystomatidae > Ambystoma > Ambystoma mexicanum. The sequence goes on along the minus strand of NC_090938.1, from coordinate 161,504,820 downwards.
TCATAGTTATCACACCCTTTCCCTCCTCACTTTCTCTCATAGTTATCACACCCTTTCCCTCCTCAGTTTCTCTCATATTTATTGCACCATTTCCCTCCTCATTTTCTCTCATATTTATCACACCCTTTGCCTCCCCCCTTTCTCTCAAATTTATTGCTTTCTTTCCCTTCTCACTTTCTGTCATAGTTATCACACCCTTTCCCTCCTCACTTTCTCTCATAGTTATGACTCCCTTTCCCTCCTCACTTTCTCTCATAGTTATCACACCCTTTCCCTCCTCACTTTCCCTCAGTTATCAAACCGTTTCCCCCTCACTTTCTCTCATAGTTATCACACCCTTTCCCTCCTCACTTTCTCTCATATTTATCACATCCTTTCCCTCCTCACTTTCTCTCATATTTATCGCACCCTTTCCCTCCTCACTTTCTCTCATTTTTATTGCACCCTTTCCTCCTCCCTTTCTCTCATATTTATCTCACGTCCTTTCCCCTCCTGACTTTCTCTCATATTTATCGCACCCTTTCCCTCACTTTCTCTCATATTTATTGCATCCTTTCCCTCCTCACTTTCTCTCATATTTATCACACCCTTTCCCTCCTCACTTTCTCTCATATTTATTGCACCCTTTCCCACCTCGCTTTCTCTCATATTTATCACACCCTTTCCCTCCTCCCTTTCTCTCATATTTATTGCTTTCTTTCCCTACTCACTTTCTCTCATATTTATCACACCCTTTCCCCTCCTCACTTCTCTCATATTTATCACACCCTTTCCCTCCTCACTTTCTCTCATATCTATCGCTTCCTTTCCCCTCCTCACTTTCTCACATATCTATCACTTCCTTTCCCTCCTCACTTTCTATCATATTTATAATACGCTTTCCCTCATCACTTTCTCTCATAGTTACCACACCCTTTCCCTCCTCACTTTCTCTCTTAGTTATCACACCCTTTCCCTCCTCAGTTTCTCTCATATTTATTGCACCATTTCCCTCCTCACATTCTCTCATATTTATCACACCCTTTCCCTCCCCACTTTCTCTCATATTTATTGCTTTCTTTCCCTCCACACTTTCTCTCATAGTTATCACACCCTTTCCTTCCTCACTTTCTCTCATATTTATCACATCCTTTCCCTCCTCACTTTCTCTCATATTTATCACACCCTTTCCCCTCCTCACTTCTCTCATATTTATCACACCCTTTCCCTCCTCACTTTCTTTCATAGTTATCACACCCTTTCCCTCCTCACTTTCTCTCATATTTATCACATCCTTTTCCTCCTCACTTTCTCTCATATTTATCACACCCTTTCCCCTCCTCACTTCTCTCATATTTATCACACCCTTTTCCTCCTCAGTTTCTCTCATATTTATTGCACCATTTCCCTCCTCACTTTCTCTCATATTTATCACATCCTTTCCCTCCCCCTTTCTCTCATATTTATTGCTTTCTTTCCCTCCTCACTTTCTCTCATGTTTATTGCATCCTTTCCCTCCTCCTTTTCTCTCATATTTATCGCATGTCCTTTCCCCTCCTCACTTTCTTTCATATTCATCACACCTGTTCCCTCCTCACTTTCTCTCGTATTTATCACACCCTTTCCCTCCTCCCTTTCTCTCATATTTAATGTTTTTTTCCCTACTCAGTTTCTCTCATATTTATCACACACTTCCCCTCCTCACTTCTCTCATATTTATCACACCCTTTCCCTCCTCACTTTCTCTCATATCTATCGCTTCCTTTCCCCTCCTCATTTTCTCTCATATTTATCACTTCCTTTCCCTCCTCACGTTCTCTAATATTTATAATATGCTTTCCCTCATCATTTTCTCTCATAGTTATCACACCCTTTCCCTCCTCACTTTCTCTCATATTTATCACACCCTTCCCCTCCTCAGTTTCTCTCATGTTTATTGCACCATTTCCCTCCTCACTTTCTCTCATATTTATCACACCCTTTCCCTCCTCACTTTCTCTCATAGTTATCACTCCCTTTCCCTCCTCACTTTCTCTCATAGTTATCACACCCTTTCCCTCCTCACTTACCCTCAGTTATCACATCCCTTCCCTCCTCACTTTCTCTCATAGTTATCACACCCTTTCCCTCCTCACTTTCTCTCACATTTATCACACCCTTTTCCTCCTCGCTTTCTCTCATATTTATCACACCCTTTCCCTCCTCACTTTACCTCCTCACTTTCTCTCATATTTATCACACGCTTTCCCCTTCTCACTTTCTCTCATGTTTATCACATCCTTTCCCTCCTCACTTTCTTTCATATTCATCATACCTGTTCCCTCCTCACTTTCTCTCGTATTTATGACATCCTTTCCCTCCTCACTTTCTCTAATATTTATCGCACCCTTTCCCTCCTCACTTTCTCTCATGTTTATTGCACCCTTTCCCTCCTCACTTTCTCTCATATTTATCGCACCCTTTCCCTCCTCACTTTCTCTCATATTGATCGCACCCTTTCCCTACTCACGTTTTCTCATATTTATCACACCCTTTCCCCTCCTCTCGTCTTGCATATTTATCACACCCTTTCCCTCCTCACTTTCTCTCATATTTATAATACCCTTTCCCTCCTCACTTTCTCTCATAGTTCACTTTCTCTCATATTTATCACACCCTTTCCCCTCCTCACTTTCTCTCATATTTATCACACCCTTTACCTCTGCACTTTCTCATATATCTATCACTTCCTTTCCTCCTCACTTTCTTTCATATTCATCACACCTGTTCCCTCCTCACTTTCTCTCGTATTTATGACATCCTTTCCCTCCTCACTTTCTCTAATATTTATCGCACCCTTTCCCTCCTCACTTTCTCTCATGTTTATTGCACCCTTTCCCTCCTCCCTTTCTCTCATATTTATTGCACATCCTTTCCCTCTTCTCTTTCTCTCATATTTATCGCACCCTTTCCCTCCTCACTTTCTCTCATATTTATCGCACCCTTTCCCTACTCACTTTCTCTCATATTTATCACACCCTTTCCCCTCCTCACTTCTCTCATATTTATCACACCCTTTCCCTCCTCACTTTCTCTCATATTTATTGCACATCCTTTCCCTCCTCACTTTCTCTCATATTTATCACACCCTTTACCTCTGCACTTTCTCATATATCTATCACTTCCTTTCCCTCCTCACTTTCTCTCATATTTATAATACCCTTTCCCTCATCACTTTCTCATAGTTATCACACTCTTTCCCTCCTCACTTTCTGTCATAGTTATCACACCCTTTCCCTCCTCAGTTTCTCTCATATTTATTGCTTTCTTTCCCTCCTCACTTTCTCTCATAGTTATCAAACCCTTTCCCTCCTCACTTTCTCTCATAGTTATCACACCCTTTCCCTCCTCACTTTCCCTCATTTATCACACCCTTTCCCTCCTCACTTTCTCTCATAGTTATCACACCCTTTCCCTCCTCACTTTCTCTAATATTTATCACATCCTTTCCCTCCTCACTTTCTCTCATATTTATCGCACCCTTTCCCTCCTCACTTTCTCTCATGTTTATTACACCCTTTCCCTCCTCCCTTTCTCTCATATTTATCTCACGTCCTTTCCCCTCCTCACTTTCTCTCATATTTATCGCACCCTTTCCCTCCTCACTTTCTCTCATGTTTATTGCACCATTTCCCTCCTCACTTTCTCTCATATTTATCACACCTTTTCCCTCCTCCCTTTCTCTCATATTTATTGCTTTCTTTCCCTACTCACTTTCTCTCATATTTATCACACCCTTTCCCCTCCTCACTTTCTCTCATATTTATCTCACCCTTTTGCCGCCTCACTTTCTCACATATCTATCACTTCCTTTCCCTCCTCACTTTCTATCATATTTATAATACGCTTTCCCTCATCACTTTCTCTCATAGTTATCACACCCTTTCCCTCCTCAGTTTCTCTCATATTAATTGTTTTCTTTCCCTCCTCACTTTCTCTCACAGTTCACTTTCTCTCATATTTATCACACCCTTTCCCCTCCTCACTTTCTCTCATATTTATCACACCATTTACCTCTGCACTTTCTCATATATCTATCACTTCCTTTCCCTCCTCACTTTCTCTCATATTTATAATACCCTTTCCCTCATCACTTTCTCATAGTTATCACACCCTTTCCCTCCTCACTTTCTCTCATAGTTATCACACCCATTCCCTCCTCAGTTTCTCTCATATTTATTGCACCCTTTCCCTCCTCACTTTCTCTCATATTTATCACACCCTTTCCCTCCTCCCTTACTCTCATATTTATTGCTTTCTTTCCCTCCTCACTTTCTCTCATAGTTATCAAACCCTTTCCCTCCTCACTTTCTCTCATAGTTATCACACCCTTTCCCTTCTCACTTTCTCTCATATTTATAATACCCTTTCCCTCCCCACTTTCTCTCATAGTTCACTTTCTCTCATATTTATCACACCCTTTCCCCTCCTCACTTTCTCTCATATTTATCACACCCTTTACCTCTGCACTTTCTCATATATCTATCACTTCCTTTCCTCCTCACTTTCTTTCATATTCATCACACCTATTCCCTCCTCACTTTCTCTCGTATTTATGACATCCTTTCCCTCCTCACTTTCTCTAATATTTATCGCACCCTTTCCCTCCTCACTTTCTCTCATGTTTATTGCACCCTTTCCCTCCTCCCTTTCTCTCATATTTATTGCACATCCTTTCCCTCTTCACTTTCTCTCATATTTATCGCACCCTTTCCCTCCTCACTTTCTCTCATATTTATCTCACGTCCTTTCCCCTCCTCACTTTCTCTCATAGTTATCAAACCCTTTCCCTCCTCACTTTCTCTCATAGTTATCACACCCTTTCCCTTCTCACTTTCTCTCATATTTATAATACCCTTTCCCTCCCCACTTTCTCTCATAGTTCACTTTCTCTCATATTTATCACACCCTTTCCCCTCCTCACTTTCTCTCATATTTATCACACCCTTTACCTCTGCACTTTCTCATATATCTATCACTTCCTTTCCTCCTCACTTTCTTTCATATTCATCACACCTATTCCCTCCTCACTTTCTCTCGTATTTATGACATCCTTTCCCTCCTCACTTTCTCTAATATTTATCGCACCCTTTCCCTCCTCACTTTCTCTCATGTTTATTGCACCCTTTCCCTCCTCCCTTTCTCTCATATTTATTGCACATCCTTTCCCTCTTCACTTTCTCTCATATTTATCGCACCCTTTCCCTCCTCACTTTCTCTCATGTTTATTGCACCCTTTCCCTCCTCACTTTCTCTCATATTTATCACACCTTTTCCCTCCTCCCTTTCTCTCATATTTATTGCTTTCTTTCCCTACTCACTTTCTCTCATATTTATCTCACCCTTTTGCCGCCTCACTTTCTCACATATCTATCACTTCCTTTCCCTCCTCACTTTCTATCATATTTATAATACGCTTTCCCTCCTCACTTTCTCTCATAGTTATCACACCCTTTCCCTCCTCAGTTTCTCTCATATTAATTGTTTTCTTTCCCTCCTCACTTTCTCTCACAGTTCACTTTCTCTCATATTTATCACACCCTTTCCCCTCCTCACTTTCTCTCATATTTATCACACCATTTACCTCTGCACTTTCTCATATATCTATCACTTCCTTTCCCTCCTCACTTTCTCTCATATTTATAATACCCTTTCCTCATCACTTTCTCATAGTTATCACACCCTTTCCCTCCTCACTTTCTCTCATGTTTATTGCACCCTTTCCCTCCTCACTTTCTCTCATATTTATCACACCTTTTCCCTCCTCCCTTTCTCTCATATTTATTGCTTTCTTTCCCTACTCACTTTCTCTCATATTTATCACACCCTTTCCCCTCCTCACTTTCTCTCATATCTATCGCTTCCTTTCCTCTCCTCACTTTCTCTCATGTTTATTGCACCCTTTCCCTCCTCACTTTCTCTCAAATTTATCACACCTTTTCCCTCCTCCCTTTCTCTCATATTTATTGCTTTCTTTCCCTACTCACTTTCTCTCATATTTATCACACCCTTTCCCCTCCTCACTTTCTCTCATATTTATCGCACCCTTTCCCTCCTCACTTTCTCTCATGTTTATTGCACCCTTTCCCTCCTCACTTTCTCTCATATTTATCACACCTTTTCCCTCCTCCCTTTCTCTCATATCTATCGCTTCCTTTCCCCTCCTCATTTTCTCTCATATTTATCACACCCTTTCCCTCCCCCCTTACTCTCATATTTATTGCTTTCTTTCCCTCCTCACTTTCTCTCATAGTTATCAAACCCTTTCCCTCCTCACTTTCTCTCATAGTTATCACACCCTTTCCCTCCTCACTTTCCCTCATTTATCACACCCTTTCCCTCCTCACTTTCTCTCATAGTTATCACACCCTTTCCCTCCTCACTTTCTATAATATTTATCACACCCTTTCCCCTCCTCACTTTCTCTCATATTTATCGCACCCTTTCCCTCCTCACTTTCTCTCATGTTTATTGCACCCTTTCCCTCCTCACTTTCTCTCATATTTATCACACCTTTTCCCTCCTCCCTTTCTCTCATATCTATCGCTTCCTTTCCCCTCCTCATTTTCTCTCATATTTATCACATCCTTTCCCTCCCCCCTTACTCTCATATTTATTGCTTTCTTTCCCTCCTCACTTTCTCTCATAGTTATCAAACCCTTTCCCTCCTCACTTTCTCTCATAGTTATCACACCCTTTCCCTCCTCACTTTCCCTCATTTATCACACCCTTTCCCTCCTCACTTTCTCTCATAGTTATCACACCCTTTCCCTCCTCACTTTCTCTAATATTTATCACATCCTTTCCCTCCTCACTTTCTCTCATATTTATCGCACCCTTTCCCTCCTCACTTTCTCTCATAGTTATCACACCCTTTCCCTCCTCACTTTCTCTAATATTTATCACATCCTTTCCCTCCTCACTTTCTCTCATATTTATCGCACCCTTTCCCTCCTTACTTTCTCTCATGTTTATTGCACCCTTTCCCTCCTCCCTTTCTCTCATATTTATCTCACGTCCTTTCCCCTCCTCACTTTCTCTCATATTTATCGCACCCTTTCCCTCCTTACTTTCTCTCATATTTATCGCACCCTTTCCCTCCTCACTTTCTCTCATGTTTATTGCATCCTTTCCCTCGTCCCTTTCTCTCATATTTATCTCACCTTTTCCCTCCTCCCTTTCTCTCATATTTATTGCTTTCTTTCCCTACTCACTTTCTCTCATAGTTATCACACCCTTTCCCTCCTCACTTTCCTTCAGTTATCACACCCTTTCCCTCCTCACTTTCTCTCATAGTTATCACATCCTTTCCCTCCTCACTTTCTCTCATATTTATCACATCCTTTCCCTCCTCACTTTCTCTCATATTTATCGCACCCTTTCCCTCCTCACTTTCTCTCATATTTATCACACCTTTTCCCTCCTCCCTTTCTCTCATATTTATTGCTTTCTTTCCCTACTCACTTTCTCTCATAGTTATCACACCCTTTCCCTCCTCACTTTCCTTCAGTTATCACACCCTTTCCCTCCTCACTTTCTCTCATAGTTATCACATCCTTTCCCTCCTCACTTTCTCTCATATTTATCACATCCTTTCCCTCCTCACTTTCTCTCATATTTATCGCACCCTTTCCCTCCTCACTTTCTCTCATATTTATCACACCCTTTCCCTCCTCCCTTTCTCTCATATTTATTGTTTGTTTCCCTACTCAGTTTCTCTCATATTTATCACACTTTCCCCTCCTCATTTCTCTCATATTTATCACACCCTTTCCCTCCTCACTTTCTCTCATATCTATCGCTTCCTTTCCCCTCCTCATTTTCTCTCATATTTATCACAGCCTTTCCCTCCTCACTTTCTCACATATCTATCACTTCCTTTCCCTCCTCACGTTCTCTCATATTTATAATACGCTTTCCCTCATCATTTTCTCTCATAGTTATCACACCCTTTCCCTCCTCACTTTCTCTCATATTTATCACACCCTTTCCCTCCCCTTTCTCATATTTATTGCTTTCTTTCCCTCCTCACTCTCTCTCATACTTATCACACCCTTTCCCTCCTCACTTTCTCTCATAGTTATCACTCCCTTTCCCTCCTCACTTTCTCTCATAGTTATCACACCCTTTCCCTCCTCACTTACCCTCAGTTATCACATCCTTTCCCTCCTCACTTTCTCTCATAGTTATCACACCCTTTCCCTCCTCACTTTCTCTCAAATTTATCACACCCTTTTCCTCCTCGCTTTCACTCATATTTGGCACACCCTTGCCCTCCTCACTTTACCTCCTCACTTTCTCTCATATTTATCACACGCTTTCCCCTTCTCACTTTCTCTCATGTTTATCACACCTGTTCCCTCCTCACTTTCTCTTATATTTATGACACCCTTTCCCTCCTCACTTTCTCTCATATTTATCACATCCTTTCCCTCCTCACTTTCTCTCATATTTATCGCACCCTTTCCCTCCTCACTTTTTCTCATGTTTATTGCACCCTTTCCCTCCTCTCTTTCGCTCAAATTTATCGCACGTCCTTTTCCTCCTCACTTTCTCTCATATTTATCGCACCCTTTCCCTCCTCGCTTTCTCTCAGATTTATTATTGCTTTATTTCCCTCCTCACTTTCTCTCATATTCATCACACCCTTTTCCCTCCTCACTTTCTCTCATATTTATCACACCTTTTCCCTCCTCCCTTTCTCTCATATTTATTGCTTTCTTTCCCTACTCACTTTCTCTCATATTTATCACACCCTTTCCCCTCCTCACTTTCTCTCATATTTATTGCACCCTTTCCCTCCTCACTTTCTCTCATGTTTATTGCACCCTTTCCCTCCTCACTTTCTCTCATATTTATCACACCCTTTACCTCTGCACTTTCTCATATATCTATCACTTCCTTTCCTCCTCACTTTCTTTCATATTCATCACACCTATTCCCTCCTCACTTTCTCTCGTATTTATGACATCCTTTCCCTCCTCACTTTCTCTAATATTTATCGCACCCTTTCCCTCCTCACTTTCTCTCATGTTTATTGCACCCTTTCCCTCCTCCCTTTCTCTCATATTTATTGCACATCCTTTCCCTCTTCACTTTCTCTCATATTTATCGCACCCTTTCCCTCCTCACTTTCTCTCATATTTATCGCACCCTTTCCCTACTCACTTTCTCTCATATTTATCACACCCTTTCCCCTCCTCACTTCTCTCATATTTATAACACCCTTTCCCTCCTCACTTTCTCTCATATTTATTGCACATCCTTTCCCTCTTCACTTTCTCTCATATTTATCGCACCCTTTCCCCTCCTCCTTTTCTCTCATATTTATCACACCCTTTACCTCTGCACTTTCTCATATATCTATCACTTCCTTTCCCTCCTCACTTTCTCTCATATTTATAATACCCTTTCCCTCATCACTTTCTCATAGTTATCACACCCTTTCCCTCCTCACTTTCTCCCATATTTATCACACCCTTTCCCTCCCCCCTTACTCTCATATGTATTGCTTTCTTTCCCTCCTCACTTTCTCTCATAGTTATCAAACCCTTTCCCTCCTCACTTTCTCTCATAGTTATCACACCCTTTCCCTCCTCACTTTCCCTCATTTATCACACCCTTTCCCTCCTCACTTTTTCTCATAGTTATCACACCCTTTCCCTCCTCACTTTCTCTAATATTTATCACATCCTTTCCCTCCTCACTTTCTCTCATATTTATCGCACCCTTTCCCTCCTCACTTTCTCTCATGTTTATTGCACCCTTTTCCTCCTCCCTTTCTCTCATATTTATCTCACGTCCTTTCCCCTCCTCACTTTCTCTCATATTTATCGCACCCTTTCCCTCCTTACTTTCTCTCATATTTATCGCACCCTTTCCCTCCTCACTTTCTCTCATGTTTATTGCACCCTTTCCCTCCTCACTTTCTCTCATATTTATCACACCTTTTCCCTCCTCCCTTTCTCTCGTATTTATTGCTTTCTTTCCCTACTCACTTTCTCTCATATTTATCACACCCTTTCCCCTCCTCACTTTCTCTCATATCTATCGCTTCCTTTCCCCTCCTCACTTTCTCTCATGTTTATTGCACCCTTTCCCTCCTCACTTTCTCTCATATTTATCACACCTTTTCCCTCCTCCCTTTCTCTCATATTTATTGCTTTCTTTCCCTACTCACTTTCTCTCATATTTATCACACCCTTTCCCCTCCTCACTTTCTCTCATATTTATCGCACCCTTTCCCTCCTCACTTTCTCTCATGTTTATTGCACCCTTTCCCTCCTCACTTTCTCTCATATTTATCACAGCTTTTCCTTCCTCCCTTTCTCTCATATTTATTGCTTTCTTTCCCTACTCACTTTCTCTCATATTTATCTCACCCTTTTGCCGCCTCACTTTCTCTCATATTTATCACACCCTTTACCTCTGCACTTTCTCATATATCTATCACTTCCTTTCCCTCCTCACTTTCTCTCATATTTATAATACCCTTTCCCTCATCACTTTCTCATAGTTATCACACCCTTTCCCTCCTCACTTTCTCTCATAGTTATCACACCCTTTCCCTCCTCAGTTTCTCTCATATTTATTGCACCCTTTCCCTCCTCACTTTCTCTCATATTTATCACACCCTTTCCCTCCCTCCTTACTCTCATATTTATTGCTTTCTTTCCCTCCTCACTTTCTCTCATAGTTATCAAACCCTTTCCCTCCTCACTTTCTCTCATAGTTATCACACCCTTTCCCTCCTCACTTTCCCTCATTTATCACTTTCTCTCATAGTTATCACACCCTTTCCCTCCTCACTTTCTCTAATATTTATCACATCCTTTCCCTCCTCACTTTCTCTCATATTTATCGCACCCTTTCCCTCCTTACTTTCTCTCATGTTTATTGCACCCTTTCCCTCCTCCCTTTCTCTCATATTTATCTCACGTCCTTTCCCCTCCTCACTTTCTCTCATATTTATCGCACCCTTTCCCTCCTTACTTTCTCTCATATTTATCGCACCCTTTCCCTCCTCACTTTCTCTCATGTTTATTGCATCCTTTCCCTCGTCCCTTTCTCTCATATTTATCTCACGTCCTTCCCCTCCTCACTTTCTCTCATATCTGCACACTTTCCCTCCTCACTTTCTCTCATGTTTATTGCACCCTTTCCCTCCTCAATTTCTCTCATATTTATCACACCCTTTCCCTCCTCACTTTCTCTCATATTTATTGCACCCTTTCCCTCCTCACTTTCTCTCATATTTATCACACCTTTTCCCTCCTCCCTTTCTCTCATATTTATTGCTTTCTTTCCCTACTCACTTTCTCTCATAGTTATCACACCCTTTCCCTCCTCACTTTCCTTCAGTTATCACACCCTTTCCCTCCTCACTTTCTCTCATAGTTATCACATCCTTTCCCTCCTCACTTTCTCTCATATTTATCACATCCTTTCCCTCCTCACTTTCTCTCATATTTATCGCACCCTTTCCCTCCTCACTTTCTCTCATATTTATCACACCCTTTCCCTCCTCCCTTTCTCTCATATTTATTGTTTTTTTCCCTACTCAGTTTCTCTCATATTTATCACACTTTCCCCTCCTCATTTCTCTCATATTTATCACACCCGTTCCCTCCTCACTTTCTCTCATATCTATCGCTTCCTTTCCCCTCCTCATTTTCTCTCATATTTATCACAGCCTTTCCCTCCTCACTTTCTCACATATCTATCACTTCCTTTCCCTCCTCACGTTCTCTCATATTTATAATACGCTTTCCCTCATCATTTTCTCTCATAGTTATCACACCCTTTCCCTCCTCACTTTCTCTCATATTTATCACACCCTTTCCCTCCCCTTTCTCATATTTATTGCTTTCTTTCCCTCCTCACTCTCTCTCATACTTATCACACCCTTTCCCTCCTCACTTTCTCTCATAGTTATCACTCCCTTTCCCTCCTCACTTTCTCTCATAGTTATCACACCCTTTCCCTCCTCACTTACCCTCAGTTATCACATCCTTTCCCTCCTCACTTTCTCTCATAGTTATCACACCCTTTCCCTCCTCACTTTCTCTCAAATTTATCACACCCTTTTCCTCCTCGCTTTCACTCATATTTGGCACACCCTTGCCCTCCTCACTTTACCTCCTCACTTTCTCTCATATTTATCACACTCTTTCCCCTTCTCACTTTCTCTCATGTTTATCACACCTGTTCCCTCCTCACTTTCTCTTATATTTATGACACCCTTTCCCTCCTCACTTTCTCTCATATTTATCACATCCTTTCCCTCCTCACTTTCTCTCATATTTATCGCACCCTTTCCCTCCTCACTTTTTCTCATGTTTATTGCACCCTTTCCCTCCTCTCTTTCGCTCAAATTTATCGCACGTCCTTTTCCTCCTCACTTTCTCTCATATTTATCGCACCCTTTCCCTCCTCGCTTTCTCTCAGATTTATTATTGCTTTCTTTCCCTCCTCACTTTCTCTCATATTCATCACACCCTTTTCCCTCCTCACTTTCTCTCATATTTATCACACCCTTTCCCCTCCTCACTTTCTCTCATATTTATTGCACCCTTTCCCTCCTCACTTTCTCTCATGTTTATTGCACCCTTTCCCTCCTCACTTTCTCTCATATTTATCACACCCTTTACCTCTGCACTTTCTCATATATCTATCACTTCCTTTCCTCCTCACTTTCTTTCATATTCATCACACCTATTCCCTCCTCACTTTCTCTCGTATTTATGACATCCTTTCCCTCCTCACTTTCTCTAATATTTATCGCACCCTTTCCCTCCTCACTTTCTCTCATGTTTATTGCACCCTTTCCCTCCTCCCTTTCTCTCATATTTATTGCACATCCTTTCCCTCTTCACTTTCTCTCATATTTATCGCACCCTTTCCCCTCCTCATTTTCTCTCATATTTATCACACCCTTTACCTCTGCACTTTCTCATATATCTATCACTTCCTTTCCCTCCTCACTTTCTCTCATATTTATAATACCCTTTCCCTCATCACTTTCTCATAGTTATCACACCCTTTCCCTCCTCACTTTCTCCCATATTTATCACACCCTTTCCCTCCCCCTTTACTCTCATATGTATTGCTTTCTTTCCCTCCTCACTTTCTCTCATAGTTATCAAACCCTTTCCCTCCTCACTTTCTCTCATAGTTATCACACCCTTTCCCTCCTCACTTTCCCTCATTTATCACACCCTTTCCCTCCTCACTTTTTCTCATAGTTATCACACCCTTTCCCTCCTCACTTTCTCTAATATTTATCACATCCTTTCCCTCCTCACTTTCTCTCATATTTATCGCACCCTTTCCCTCCTCACTTTCTCTCATGTTTATTGCACCCTTTTCCTCCTCCCTTTCTCTCATATTTATCTCACGTCCTTTCCCCTCCTCACTTTCTCTCATATTTATCGCACCCTTTCCCTCCTTACTTTCTCTCATATTTATCGCACCCTTTCCCTCCTCACTTTCTCTCATGTTTATTGCACCCTTTCCCTCCTCACTTTCTCTCATATTTATCACACCTTTTCCCTCCTCCCTTTCTCTCATATTTATTGCTTTCTTTCCCTACTCACTTTCTCTCATATTTATCACACCCTTTCCCCTCCTCACTTTCTCTCATATCTATCGCTTCCTTTCCCCTCCTCACTTTCTCTCATGTTTATTGCACCCTTTCCCTCCTCACTTTCTCTCATATTTATCACACCTTTTCCCTCCTCCCTTTCTCTCATATTTATTGCTTTCTTTCCCTACTCACTTTCTCTCATATTTATCACACCCTTTCCCCTCCTCACTTTCTCTCATATTTATCGCACCCTTTCCCTCCTCACTTTCTCTCATGTTTATTGCACCCTTTCCCTCCTCACTTTCTCTCATATTTATCACACCTTTTCCTTCCTCCCTTTCTCTCATATTTATTGCTTTCTTTCCCTACTCACTTTCTCTCATATTTATCTCACCCTTTTGCCGCCTCACTTTCTCTCATATTTATCACACCCTTTACCTCTGCACTTTCTCATATATCTATCACTTCCTTTCCCTCCTCACTTTCTCTCATATTTATAATACCCTTTCCCTCATCACTTTCTCATAGTTATCACACCCTTTCCCTCCTCACTTTCTCTCATAGTTATCACACCCTTTCCCTCCTCAGTTTCTCTCATATTTATTGCACCCTTTCCCTCCTCACTTTCCCTCATTTATCACACCCTTTCCCTCCTCACTTTCTCTCATAGTTATCACACCCTTTCCCTCCTCACTTTCTCTAATATTTATCACATCCTTTCCCTCCTCACTTTCTCTCATATTTATCGCACCCTTTCCCTCCTTACTTTCTCTCATGTTTATTGCACCCTTTCCCTCCTCCCTTTCTCTCATATTTATCTCACGTCCTTTCCCCTCCTCACTTTCTCTCATATTTATCGCACCCTTTCCCTCCTTACTTTCTCTCATATTTATCGCACCCTTTCCCTCCTCACTTTCTCTCATGTTTATTGCATCCTTTCCCTCGTCCCTTTCTCTCATATTTATCTCACGTCCTTCCCCTCCTCACTTTCTCTCATATCTGCACACTTTCCCTCCTCACTTTCTCTCATGTTTATTGCACCCTTTCCCTCCTCAATTTCTCTCATATTTATCACACCCTTTCCCTCCTCACTTTCTCTCATATTTATTGCACCCTTTCCCTCCTCACTTTCTCTCATATTTATCACACCTTTTCCCTCCTCCCTTTCTCTCATATTTATTGCTTTCTTTCCCTACTCACTTTCTCTCATAGTTATCACACCCTTTCCCTCCTCACTTTCCTTCAGTTATCACACCCTTTCCCTCCTCACTTTCTCTCATAGTTATCACATCCTTTCCCTCCTCACTTTCTCTCATATTTATCACATCCTTTCCCTCCTCACTTTCTCTCATATTTATCGCACCCTTTCCCTCCTCACTTTCTCTCATATTTATCACACCCTTTCCCTCCTCCCTTTCTCTCATATTTATTGTTTTTTTCCCTACTCAGTTTCTCTCATATTTATCACACTTTCCCCTCCTCATTTCTCTCATATTTATCACACCCGTTCCCTCCTCACTTTCTCTCATATCTATCGCTTCCTTTCCCCTCCTCATTTTCTCTCATATTTATCACAGCCTTTCCCTCCTCACTTTCTCACATATCTATCACTTCCTTTCCCTCCTCACGTTCTCTCATATTTATAATACGCTTTCCCTCATCATTTTCTCTCATAGTTATCACACCCTTTCCCTCCTCACTTTCTCTCATATTTATCACACCCTTTCCCTCCCCTTTCTCATATTTATTGCTTTCTTTCCCTCCTCACTCTCTCTCATACTTATCACACCCTTTCCCTCCTCACTTTCTCTCATAGTTATCACTCCCTTTCCCTCCTCACTTTCTCTCATAGTTATCACACCCTTTCCCTCCTCACTTACCCTCAGTTATCACATCCTTTCCCTCCTCACTTTCTCTCATAGTTATCACACCCTTTCCCTCCTCACTTTCTCTCAAATTTATCACACCCTTTTCCTCCTCGCTTTCACTCATATTTGGCACACCCTTGCCCTCCTCACTTTACCTCCTCACTTTCTCTCATATTTATCACACGCTTTCCCCTTCTCACTTTCTCTCATGTTTATCACACCTGTTCCCTCCTCACTTTCTCTTATATTTATGACACCCTTTCCCTCCTCACTTTCTCTCATATTTATCACATCCTTTCCCTCCTCACTTTCTCTCATATTTATCGCACCCTTTCCCTCCTCACTTTTTCTCATGTTTATTGCACCCTTTCCCTCCTCTCTTTCGCTCAAATTTATCGCACGTCCTTTTCCTCCTCACTTTCTCTCATATTTATCGCACCCTTTCCCTCCTCGCTTTCTCTCAGATTTATTATTGCTTTCTTTCCCTCCTCACTTTCTCTCATATTCATCACACCCTTTTCCCTCCTCACTTTCTCTCATATTTATCACACCTTTTCCCTCCTCCCTTTCTCTCATATTCATTGCTTTCTTTCCCTACTCACTTTCTCTCATATTTATCACACCCTTTCCCCTCCTCACTTTCTCTCATATTTATTGCACCCTTTCCCTCCTCACTTTCTCTCATGTTTATTGCACCCTTTCCCTCCTCACTTTCTCTCATATTTATCACACCTTTTCCCTCCTCCCTTTCTCTCATATTTATTGCTTTCTTTCCCTACTCACTTTCTCTCATATTTATCTCACCCTTTTGCCGCCTCACTTTCTCTCATATTTATCACACCCTTTACCTCTGCACTTTCTCATATATCTATCACTTCCTTTCCCTCCTCACTTTCTCTCATATTTATAATACCCTTTCCCTCATCACTTTCTCATAGTTATCACACCCTTTCCCTCCTCACTTTCTCTCATAGTTATCACACCCTTTCCCTCCTCAGTTTCTCTCATATTTATTGCACCCTTTCCCTCCTCACTTTCTCTCATATTTATCACACCCTTTCCCTCCCCCCTTACTCTCATATTTATTGCTTTCTTTCCCTCCTCACTTTCTCTCATAGTTATCAAACCCTTTCCCTCCTCACTTTCTCTCATAGTTATCACACCCTTTCCCTCCTCACTTTCCCTCATTTATCACACCCTTTCCCTCCTCACTTTCTCTCATAGTTATCACACCCTTTCCCTCCTCACTTTCTCTAATATTTATCACATCCTTTCCCTCCTCACTTTCTCTCATATTTATCGCACCCTTTCCCTCCTTACTTTCTCTCATGTTTATTGCACCCTTTCCCTCCTCCCTTTCTCTCATATTTATCTCACGTCCTTTCCCCTCCTCACTTTCTCTCATATTTATCGCACCCTTTCCCTCCTTACTTTCTCTCATATTTATCGCACCCTTTCCCTCCTCACTTTCTCTCATGTTTATTGCATCCTTTCCCTCGTCCCTTTCTCTCATATTTATCTCACGTCCTTCCCCTCCTCACTTTCTCTCATATCTGCACCCTTTCCCTCCTCACTTTCTCTCATGTTTATTGCACCCTTTCCCTCCTCACTTTCTCTCATATTTATCACACCCTTTCCCTCCTCACTTTCTCTCATATTTATTGCACCCTTTCCCTCCTCACTTTCTCTCATATTTATCACACCTTTTCCCTCCTCCCTTTCTCTCATATTTATTGCTTTCTTTCCCTACTCACTTTCTCTCATAGTTATCACACCCTTTCCCTCCTCACTTTCCTTCAGTTATCACACCCTTTCCCTCCTCACTTTCTCTCATAGTTATCACATCCTTTCCCTCCTCACTTTCTCTCATATTTATCAAGTCCTTTCCCTCCTCACTTTCTCTCATATTTATCGCACCCTTTCCCTCCTCACTTTCTGTCATATTTATCGCATGTCCTTTCCCCTCCTCACTTTCTCTCATATTTATTGCACCCTTTCCCTCCTCACTTTCTCTCATATTTATCGCACCCTTTCCCTCCTCACTTTCTGTCATATTTATTGCATGTCCTTTCCCCTCCTCACTTTCTCTCATATTTATTGCACCCTTTCCCTCCTCACTTTCTCTCATATTTATCACACCCTTTCCCTCCTCCCTTTCTCTCATATTTATTGTTTTTTTCCCTACTCAGTTTCTCTCATATTTATCACACTTTCCCCTCCTCATTTCTCTCATATTTATCACACCCGTTCCCTCCTCACTTTCTCTCATATCTATCGCTTCCTTTCCCCTCCTCATTTTCTCTCATATTTATCACAGCCTTTCCCTCCTCACTTTCTCACATATCTATCACTTCCTTTCCCTCCTCACGTTCTCTCATATTTATAATACGCTTTCCCTCATCATTTTCTCTCATAGTTATCACACCCTTTCCCTCCTCACTTTCTCTCATATTTATCACACCCTTTCCCTCCCCTTTCTCATATTTATTGCTTTCTTTCCCTCCTCACTCTCTCTCATACTTATCACACCCTTTCCCTCCTCACTTTCTCTCATAGTTATCACTCCCTTTCCCTCCTCACTTTCTCTCATAGTTATCACACCCTTTCCCTCCTCACTTACCCTCAGTTATCACATCCTTTCCCTCCTCACTTTCTCTCATAGTTATCACACCCTTTCCCTCCTCACTTTCTCTCAAATTTATCACACCCTTTTCCTCCTCGCTTTCACTCATATTTGGCACACCCTTGCCCTCCTCACTTTACCTCCTCACTTTCTCTCATATTTATCACACGCTTTCCCCTTCTCACTTTCTCTCATGTTTATCACACCTGTTCCCTCCTCACTTTCTCTTATATTTATGACACCCTTTCCCTCCTCACTTTCTCTCATATTTATCACATCCTTTCCCTCCTCACTTTCTCTCATATTTATCGCACCCTTTCCCTCCTCACTTTTTCTCATGTTTATTGCACCCTTTCCCTCCTCTCTTTCGCTCAAATTTATCGCACGTCCTTTTCCTCCTCACTTTCTCTCATATTTATCGCACCCTTTCCCTCCTCGCTTTCTCTCAGATTTATTATTGCTTTCTTTCCCTCCTCACTTTCTCTCATATTCATCACACCCTTTTCCCTCCTCACTTTCTCTCATATTTATCACACCTTTTCCCTCCTCCCTTTCTCTCATATTTATTGCTTTCTTTCCCTACTCACTTTCTCTCATATTTATCACACCCTTTCCCCTCCTCACTTTCTCTCATATTTATTGCACCCTTTCCCTCCTCACTTTCTCTCATGTTTATTGCACCCTTTCCCTCCTCACTTTCTCTCATATTTATCACACCTTTTCCCTCCTCCCTTTCTCTCATATTTATTGCTTTCTTTCCCTACTCACTTTCTCTCATATTTATCTCACCCTTTTGCCGCCTCACTTTCTCTCATATTTATCACACCCTTTACCTCTGCACTTTCTCATATATCTATCACTTCCTTTCCCTCCTCACTTTCTCTCATATTTATAATACCCTTTCTCTCATCACTTTCTCATAGTTATCACACCCTTTCCCTCCTCACTTTCTCTCATAGTTATCACACCCTTTCCCTCCTCAGTTTCTCTCATATTTATTGCACCCTTTCCCTCCTCACTTTCTCTCATATTTATCACACCCTTTCCCTCCCCCCTTACTCTCATATTTATTGCTTTCTTTCCCTCCTCACTTTCTCTCATAGTTATCAAACCCTTTCCCTCCTCACTTTCTCTCATAGTTATCACACCCTTTCCCTCCTCACTTTCCCTCATTTATCACACCCTTTCCCTCCTCACTTTCTCTCATAGTTATCACACCCTTTCCCTCCTCACTTTCTCTAATATTTATCACATCCTTTCCCTCCTCACTTTCTCTCATATTTATCTCACGTCCTTTCCCCTCCTCACTTTCTCTCATATTTATCGCACCCTTTCCCTCCTTACTTTTTCTCATATTTATCGCACCCTTTCCCTCCTCACTTTCTCTCATGTTTATTGCATCCTTTCCCTCGTCCCTTTCTCTCATATTTATCTCACGTCCTTCCCCTCCTCACTTTCTCTCATATCTGCACCCTTTCCCTCCTCACTTTCTCTCATGTTTATTGCACCCTTTCCCTACTCACTTTCTCTCATATTTATCACACCCTTTCCCTCCTCACTTTCTCTCATATTTATTGCACCCTTTCCCTCCTCACTTTCTCTCATATTTATCACACCTTTTCCCTCCTCCCTTTCTCTCATATTTATTGCTTTCTTTCCCTACTCACTTTCTCTCATAGTTATCACACCCTTTCCCTCCTCACTTTCCTTCAGTTATCACACCCTTTCCCTCCTCACTTTCTCTCATAGTTATCACATCCTTTCCCTCCTCACTTTCTCTCATATTTATCACATCCTTTCCCTCCTCACTTTCTCTCATATTTATCGCACCCTTTCCCTCCTCACTTTCTGTCATATTTATCGCATGTCCTTTCCCCTCCTCACTTTCTCTCATATTTATTGCACCCTTTCCCTCCTCACTTTCTCTCATATTTATCACACCCTTTCCCTCCTCCCTTTCTCTCATATTTATTGTTTTTTTCCCTACTCAGTTTCTCTCATATTTATCACACTTTCCCCTCCTCATTTCTCTCATATTTATCACACCCGTTCCCTCCTCACTTTCTCTCATATCTATCGCTTCCTTTCCCCTCCTCATTTTCTCTCATATTTATCACAGCCTTTCCCTCCTCACTTTCTCACATATCTATCACTTCCTTTCCCTCCTCACGTTCTCTCATATTTATAATACGCTTTCCCTCATCATTTTCTCTCATAGTTATCACACCCTTTCCCTCCTCACTTTCTCTCATATTTATCACACCCTTTCCCTCCCCTTTCTCATATTTATTGCTTTCTTTCCCTCCTCACTCTCTCTCATACTTATCACACCCTTTCCCTCCTCACTTTCTCTCATATTTATCACTCCCTTTCCCTCCTCACTTTCTCTCATAGTTATCACACCCTTTCCCTCCTCACTTACCCTCAGTTATCACATCCTTTCCCTCCTCACTTTCTCTCATAGTTATCACACCCTTTCCCTCCTCACTTTCTCTCAAATTTATCACACCCTTTTCCTCCTCGCTTTCACTCATATTTGGCACACCCTTGCCCTCCTCACTTTACCTCCTCACTTTCTCTCATATTTATCACACGCTTTCCCCTTCTCACTTTCTCTCATGTTTATCACACCTGTTCCCTCCTCACTTTCTCTTATATTTATGACACCCTTTCCCTCCTCACTTTCTCTCATATTTATCACATCCTTTCCCTCCTCACTTTCTCTCATATTTATCGCACCCTTTCCCTCCTCACTTTTTCTCATGTTTATTGCACCCTTTCCCTCCTCTCTTTCTCTCAGATTTATTATTGCTTTCTTTCCCTCCTCACTTTCTCTCATATTCATCACACCCTTTTCCCTCCTCACTTTCTCTCATATTTATCACACCCTTTCCCTCCTCACTTTCTCATATATCTATTGCTTCCTTTCCCTCCTCACTTTCTCTCATATTCATAATACCCTTCCCCTCATCACTTTCTCATAGTTATCACACCCTTTCCCTCCTCACTTTCTCTCATAGTTATCACACCCTTTCCCTCCTCAGTTTCTCGCATATTTATTGCACCCTTTCCCTCCTCACTTTCTCTCATATTTATCACACCCTTTCCCTCCTCCCTTTCTCTCATATTTATCACACCCTTTCCCTCCTCACTTTCTCACATATCTATTGCTTCCTTTCCCTCCTCACTTTCTCTCATATTTATAATAACCTTGCCCTCCTCACTTTACCTCCTCACTTTCTCTCATATTTATCACACGCTTTCCCCTTCTCACTTTCTCTCATGTTTATCACACCTGTTCCCTCCTCACTTTCTCTTAACCAGGTGGCAGCATCGTGGCAATGTCCGATCGCTGTTCCATATATACTAACACGCTTTCATGCTTCCCAAATCACCACCATAGAAGTTTTAGGTTTCCTAGGCTTGTATGTGGAGTGGCACGCTGTGCCCCTGCCAGAGGTATTCAGATCCTAGTTAGTCAGAGCAAAGAAAATGCGTGAGAGGAAGTTAATAGGACGTGGAAGATGGAAATAGAGGCTACAATCACAGGGAGGTAGGGGGTGCAGATGGGGGTGGGGGAGGTATTTTGTGCTATCTTGGGTGCATGCCAGTCTTTTTAGGCGGACCATAGTTTTGCAAAACAAGGCGAACAAGGGTATGTCTTAAAGTGTTTCGAGATTTGTGGTATGTTTCCAATACATATTTAGAGAATTGTAAGTATTACGCAATGTAATGTTGGACGGATGAGGGGCTCCAGGGTGTGCTCGGGAAATCCTGGACATTTTGTGGCTTATGTTCGGGGATCTCTATGCGTTGTCTCGCAGGTCAAACTCCATAATGTTAATTATGTGGCTGCCAAGCCTGTGCCAAGAATAATAGACTGTGTATAACCGCGAATATTGAGGGTAACAGAAGGTACGGGATGGAGTGGTCATGCTTGTCCAGTAATATCGAGAAAGCCTCCCACCTGGAAGCCAAAGGGTTGTTATTAAGAGTGTGATCCGTGTCATTTCATGCTAGACTTTAGGACGGATTGCCTCCCTGGCATGTCATTTCACTCTAGACATTAGGACCGATTGCCTCCCTGGTGTGTCTTTTCACTCTAGACTTTAGGGCGGATTGCCTCCCTGGCATGTCATTTCACTCTAGACATTAGGACCGATTGCCTCCCTGGTGTGTCTTTTCACTCTAGACTTTAGGGCGGATTGCCTCCCTGGCATGTCATTTCACTCTAGACTTTAGGACTGATTGCCTCCCTGGTGTGTCATTTCACTCTAGACTTTAGGACTCATTGTCTCCCCGGGTTCCTAGGCTAGCATCGTCTCTTTTGATCTGCTTCGATGGGCGGGCCCTGCTTACCTTAATAGCTGCCCCGCTGTTCTGTAATTACCCCCCCTCCACCCACCCCTCTGTTCACACCCCACCTGAGCAAACTGCTGAAAGGGGCCGGTGACTGGGGTGGGGGCTATATTCTCATCCCTTCTGTCTGACTGGCGGTGTATGTGCCTAGCTCGGGAGAGGAGATTAAGACCGCTCAAGCTTCCACAGTCCTTGGGGAAGGAGGTTATCCAGGGTTGTCTTTTTCTTTGAATTCTGGGACTTGTGCGGCTGAGTTTAAATGGGGGAAATGGCAAACTATATGGAATCCGGCCTGGCCGACATAGCCACGAGTGGGAAGCGGACACTTAAGAGCTCCGCCTGTGGTAGAACTTAGAAAAGTGCACTGTGCCACCCCTCACACCTTTGTTAGCCCAAGCAGACAAGGATGGTGAGAAGGGTTTCAGGATGGTCCATGTAGAAATCTCGGAGGATTGAAGCGAAAGGGAGAGATTAAACAGAAACGCGTTTCAAATGGATCCGGCGAGTGTGTTTAGTATCTTCTGAAACAGCAGGCGTATGCCACATCTTCTTAAAATGGACACACAATGTTTACCAACGAGGAAGAGTATGATAAGGAGGAGCCCAAGGAAGGCTGACGAGCTGAGTGAGGCAAGATGTGCAGTGCACATTCCAAGGAGTGTACAGACTAGCCTGTAATGAGGCGTGCATGACAACATACCCACTTCCTTCAGTAGATGCCAGTCCAGGCCTTGATGTGTCCCTCTGTTGCATCATGGGATATGTAGTCCTGAATGTATGACATGGAGATATGGGACTACGAATCCCAGAATGCAAAAAGAATTGGACCCTATCTCTGGATTAGAATGGGGGCAAGTTGGCATGAATGTAGAGGCATTTAGCAATCTCTAGTGTATATTTACTATTTGAGGAGTTGGACGTAGTTTCACGGAAGAAGCCACAATGAGTTGAGACTTACCAGGGATATGGTGAGGGAAGGTCAAGGGAACAAAGTGAGTACAGCATTGTTTCTAAAAAAAAAAAAATAGCCTAGGACAGGCACAGGAGCAGATTCATACTAAAAGCAAAGACAGAGATGGAAACCATGTTCCGTCTAAGGCGCTACTGAAGGCAGGGAAATGGAAAGACACGATGGCAAGTCTGTTCTCATCGTTGCCAGAAAGCATGCGTTTTCCATACCCATTGAAGATCCATTCGTTTTTGGTTGGGAGTGAACTAGTTCCAATGCGTGTGAGTTGAGAGCTGTGGTGTTTCTGTCGGGTCTACCAGCTTCAGCAATAACAAAAGAAATAAAGTCGTGAGAGTTTCTTCTTGGCTGTAATGTCTTTATGTCTTTAAGTCAGTTTCCTGGCTGGGCCTGTCAGGTGGGTCAAGACGGGGCTGGAGACTACGCACAGTTCTTGTGTGCGGGAAGACGGTGAAACTGGACCTTATCGGCCGCCAGTTTCTATGTGTCTGGGTGCCAGGCCTCGCAGGGCTCAGACAAGACTGCCTGCCAGCAGCTGGCAGGTCATGGCCATGCCGACTGATTTTCTCCCAGAAGTGATAACCAGCCGCATAGCTGGCATAGCTGTGCCATGAGCGAGAAGGCCAAAGTCCACCACAGCACACCACTACGCCTCCGCTAGTGCGCAGGAACAGAGCGGGCACAGCCAAGCAAGCGGCGATGCGCAAATTCAGTGCCAGGTTCTGACCGCAAGACCCGACAGGACCCTGCCCTGCCCCTACAGCCTCAGGACCCCTAAAGTCACCGACAGCCCTGATATACAAACTAAGACATGCGGGGGCGCGTTGAACAGCCAAATTCCCCAACCAACAACACTGTCCAACCCCACACGCCACCACACTCTTGTCAACGAATTTATAATCCTAGGGGTACCCCATGCCCGCTTCAGTCACCCCGAACTCAGTAACACACACCTCACACTCCTACGAACGGATTGCGACCCTGTCACCCTCAGCAACCACACAAAACGACACACATCAAGTCAATGAAAGCCAGAATGGGGGGGGTGATGGGGCATGCTGTCCCATTTCTGGCTTCTTGTCAGAAACACAGTCTATCACAAAAGTGGGATTGGAAGTTGATGGCGAGTGCCATCAGATTTCTGCCCCCCCAGCCTCCCCTCACAGATGCCAGGCGGGAAGGTCATGGGGCAGGTTGTTGGAGGTAGGCTTTTAGGGTCCCATACCCTTGCCAGAACCAACCTCCTCACCAAAACCAGGCTGTAGACTAATGGGGAAGGCTGTTAGGGGGGCTGACCCTTGCCAGAACCAACCCCCTCACCAAAACCAAGCTGTAGACTAATGGGTAAGGCTGTTAGGGGGGCTGACCCTTGCCAGAACCAACCCCCTCACCAAAACCAGGCTGTAGACTAATGGGGAAGGCTGTTAGGGGGACTGACCCTTGCCAGAACCAACCCCCTCACCAAAACCAGGCTGTAGACTAATGGGGAAGGCTGTTAGGGGGACTGACCCTTGCCAGAACCAACCCCCTCACCAAAACCAGGCTGTAGACTAATGGGGAAGGCTGTTAGGGGGACTGACCCTTGCCAGAACCAACCCCCTCACCAAAACCATGCTGTAGAATAATGGGGAAGGCTGTTAGGTGGACTGACCCTTCCCAGAACCAACCCCCTCACCAAAACCAGGCTGTAGACTAATGGGGAAGGCTGTTAGGGGGGCTGACCCTTTCCAGAACCAACCCCCTCACCAAAACCAGGCTGTAGACTAATGGGGAAGGCTGATAGGGGGACTGGCCCTTGCCAGACCCAACCCCCTCACCAAAACCAGGCTGTAGACTAATGGGGAAGGCTGTTAGGGTCCCATACCCTTGCCAGAACCAACCCCCTCACCAAAACCAGGCTGTAGAATAATGGGGAAGGCTGTTAGGGGGACTGACCCTTCCCAGAACCAACCCCTCACCAAAACCAGGCTGTAGACTAATGGGGAGGGCTCTTAGGGGGACTGACTCTTTCCAGAACCAACCCCCCTCCCAAAAACCAGGCTGTAAGCTGATGGGGAAGGCTGTTAGGGAGACTGACACTTTCCAGAACCGACCCCTCCCAAAAACCAGAATGTAAGCTGATGGAGAAGTCTGTTAGGGTCCTGGACCCTTTCCAGAACCAACCCCCTCTCCCAAACCAAGCTGTAGACTAATGGGGAAAGCTGGTAGGGGGACTGACCCTTTCCAGAACCAACCCCCTCCCAAAAACCAGGCTGTAGAATAATGGGGAAGGCTGTTAGGGGGACTGACCCTTTCCAGAACCAACCCCTTCCAAAAACCAGGCTGTAAGCTGATGGGCAAGGCTGTTAAGGGCCCAGACCCTTGCCAGAACAAACCCATCTAAAAAAACAGGCTGTAAGCTGATGGAGAAGGCTGGTAGAGGGACTGACCCTTGCCATAACCAACCCCCTCACAAAAGCCAGGCTGTAGACTGATGGCAAGGCTGTTAGGGGGACTGACCCTTGCCATAACCAATCCCCTCACAAAAGCCAGGCTGTAGACTAATGGGAAGGCTGCTAGGTTCCCGGACCCTTTCCAGAACCAATCCCCTCACCAAAACCAGGCTGTAGACTAATGGGGAAGGCTGTTAGGGTCACATACCCTTGCCAGCACCAACCCCCTCACCAAACAAAACCAGGCTGTAGAATAATGGGGGAGGCTGTTAGGGGGGCTGACCCTTCCCAGAACCAACCCCTCACCAAAACCAGGCTGTAGACTAATGGGGAAGGCTGTTAGGGGGACTGACTCTTTCCAGAACCAACCCCCTCCCAAAAACCAGGATGTAAGATGATGGGGAAGGCTGTTAGGAAGACTGACCCTTTCCAGAACTGACCCCCTCCCAAAAACCAGGATGTAAGCTGATGGAGAAGGCTGTTAGGGTCCCGGACCCTTTCCAGAACCAACCCCCTCTCCAAAACCAGGCTGTAGACTAATGGGGAAGGCTGGTAGGGGGACTGACCCTTTCCAGAACCAACCCCCTCCCAAAAACCAGGCTGTAAGCTAATGGGGAAGCCTGTTAAGGTCCCATACCCTTGCCAGAACCAACCCCCTCACCAAAACCAGGGTGTAGAATAATGAGGAAGGCTGTTAGGGGGACTGACCCTTTCCAGAACCAACCCCCTTCCAAAAACCAGCCTGTAAGCTGATTGGCAAGGCTGTTAAGGGCCCAGACCCTTGCCAGAAAAAACCCATCTAAAAAACCAGGCTGTAAGCTGATGGGGAAGGCTGTTAGAGGGACTGACCCTTGCCATAACCAACCCCCTCACAAAAGCCAGGCTGTAGACTAATGGGAAGGCTGTTAGGGGGACTGACCCTTGCCATAACCAATCCCCTCACAAAAGCCAGGCTGTAGACTAATGGGAAGGCTGCTAGGTTCCCGGACCCTTTCCAGAACCAACCCCCTCTCCAAAACCAGGCTGTAGACTAATGTGGAAGGCTGTTAGGGGACCTGAACCTTGCCAGAACCAGCCCCCACCCCACACAAAAGCCAGGCTGTAAACTGATAGGGAAGGCTTGTAGCGTCCCGGACCCCGCCCGACCCAGCCAGGATCTAAGCTGATGGGGCAGGCCAATGGGTGTCTGAACCCTGGACACAACTACCCCCTCACAAAAGCAAGATTGAAAGCTGCCTGGTGGGGGTGGGGCGTGTTATGTGTCTGAACTTTTGCCAGAACTACCCCCTTGCACAAGCCAGACTGTAAAATGAAGGGTAAGGGGGCTAGAGGGGCTGTAGATGTTCACCCCCTTCCCAGAACCACCCCTTGAGCACACAGTAACTAGTAACCCTTGCACGGTACATTATATGCAACAAACAATTTAATTAAATATTTTGTTTCCTAAAAGGGCATTGAGTATAGAAAATATGTCGAAAAAGCAGCCGCGGTTTATAGTGAATATGTCGAATTTAAAAATGTCAAAAAAAAGAATCTCGAAAAAAAAATGGAATGTTTTTTTTTTTAATGGGGTGGGGGTTCCTCCCCAGCCCCCCGTTTTTTTTTTACTAGCTAAACCAGATTATTTTTTTCGACATTTTATTTTCGACATTATAACTGGCTGCCGCCATGGGTTGTGTAGCAACTATGTAAGAGGGTACAAGAAAAGGTCACATGATGGCAAATTAATTCTGCAATATAGAAACCCCCCAAAAAATGGCACAAGTTGTGCAGAATGGTCTTAATTAAGCGTGAAATAATAATGTCCCTTTTCAATATTTATGTAGCGCTTCTTATCGGATTCCTTACAAGCTTTCAATATGTAATAATTGCTGTTGTGGAGTTCAGCCAATGTAATGGGTTCGCAATGTATGGACCTTGGTAACACTGAAATGGTGAAACGAAGCTCAGGGGGCATAGCCATACCCCAGGTGAGCGCTTAACTCGAAGAGCTGTCTTACCTGCTGAGGTGAAAATGGTTCAGTGGATGAGATGGCCCTAGGGGTGAGACCCCTAGTTCTATAGGTTCGTGGATGGCGAGCTATGTCGGTCATCATATATTGGTCGTGGACTTGAGGGACAATAGCATGAGTGACTTGTGGGCCCAAGAGTTTTGCAGAGTGTACCCCTTCTACCCGGCGTTCGTAGGCTGTTGTTGGCAGCATACTTCTGGGACCTTTGCCATGTGCAACTGTTATTGAGTGCCATGAACTATAGCAGTAGGCGCTATACAAATGCAAGATAACACAACATATATTATTTATTTATGTTCTCATCTATAGCAGCGCACAACGCCCTCAGGTATCTAGGCGCTAGTTAGAGAATGAAGGGGCGCAGTACGGGGTGTAACGTTCTTGCGGGATGTAGCGTTTAACTATTTCATCGCTAGTGTTCGGCCAAGTGGGTTAAGATAAAACCCGGAGTTCTTAAGTGAAATTCTGAAATACCCCAGTGCGCATCTTTACGCAATTCCCGTTTCCTGGCACGATTAGGGCCAGCTTCACAGAAACGTTTTATAATGGTGCAATCCCATTGAAAAACGCTCTATGAATCAGGCCCTCCTTACACCGGTGAAACCGGCACCACCCCCGCAGCCCGCCCAGCTCACGTTCCAGTATTGCAAGGTAACATTCCTGAGGGGTCCGTCTGCAGGTAAATAGACAGGGAGGTGAACACGGGCCAGCCCCCCCCCCTCCCACACACCCCTGGGGCTAGGAGTGTGTGCTCTCAGGGGACACCCCAGAAGGGCTGCCCAGATAAGGGGCCTGCTTGGGGAGAAGAGGAGGTTGATGGCAGCTGGAGAGGGGGTTTGGTGGCTGGGGTGCGATGCTGTAGAAAGTTTGTCCCCCCCCAACCTAGGAAAGTCTTTTTATTTTAGCACCATTTGATATTCTGAAAGGCTTTGGGCTTCTTCCAACCCTGAAGTGCTAAGGGCGAGTATGTGCGTCCTTTTTGCATAGGAATGCAAAGAAGCTCACGTTTCCAGGGCTCAAGTCGAGGGTACACGTTGGTGAACCCAGTCCACCCACTTTCTTCAGAGAGTGGACTCAGTCCCCCCCAGCTAAAATGAGAAACATTGAATGCCCTATTTGAATTTATGAATTAAAGTCTACCTCAGGGATCGGCAAACAGTCATCAGTTTTGCAGGTCGGGCACTTCACCACTGCACTATGTAACATGATGAGAAATGAACAAAAGGTGACATGTCCCATTTCCGTACTGCACGTTTCAGGGAAAACATTTGTATTGGTTCTTGGAGTTTAAAACACGCACACCTTTTAACGTTTTGAAAAACAGTAGTCAAAGAAAATATCCTCTCTTGGTTTTGTGTGTGTGTGTTGATTTTATGAAAGGCAAGTGCCATTCGTCCTGTGCAATTTGGGTGGTTATGCAATTTAATGAAATGTGAAGAGTTCACCTTGATATGCTAATTTTTGGTGATGTCACAACCCATTACATTTTTTGATGAGTCCCCCAACTTGAATTTTTAGGACTTGACCCCTGAGTTCAACACTTGAACACTTAAGACATCGCATGTGCAGTTCTCCACAGTATTTTTAAAATTCCAGTGTGTTCAAAGATACCGTGTGGGCGGTTGCACACTAGGAGCTAAATGGCCTCTTGGCGCGGGGCTTGTTTATGGAACAGGGGTTGGCGCTATGACTGGCGACGGGCGAGCTTCTGGGAGGCTTTTTTTTACTGTTTAGGGAAATTGTACGTTATTGAAAGCATCTACAAATTCCAGCCTGAACGTACATTAGCTAGCAGCACTACGGGGGGTAAGGAGGGTGGGGGTGGTCTCCTTAGGAGGGGCAGGACATTGCAGAACGGCCCACATGGCGAGGCTATGCCTATGACGCCCAACCTGCCAGGCAGGGGAGTTCAGGGCTCCATGCCCCTACAATCCCTGGCCTCTCCATGCTGACTGACAACAAGGGTCTAGGTTGTGCCAAATGTGACAGTGTTTTGTGGCCACATTATTTGGAAGATGCGGACCATTTAAAAAGTGACACAAAATATGTTATCCTGTGATGCACATTACACCTATGTGAAAAAGGGGGTGCAAGCCCAAAGAAGATGACGCCAAAATTCTTGCTCCCCCACCCCTACTAAGAAAAGAATACTACACACGTGCACATTTTTTTTAAATGTAATCAGGGCTCCTAGAAGGGGAGTGGGCTTTAACGTTCCCATAAACACTAAACATTATTGTTTTGGTATTGTTTAATATATTTATTTTTTTACCGTCCTATTTCAATAGCGTGGCATCACGTATGCTCTGGTTTTAAATGTTATATGTTGTAAATTGCTCCAAATGAAACCATGAAATACGAAGTTAACCTTTTTTAAGAACTCGCTTTGCAGAAATAAGGGAAAGTCGTGCGAAACAAGTGGACAAAACATAAAGAGTGAAAACACAAGGACTCATTCGTTTTCTTTTAGTTGTGGCTTTTAGCCGGTGCTGACAGTGCTGCCTAAAGGCCAAACACTATTGTCAAAGGAAGGGAAGTGAAGCTGGGGGAGAGGACATGTGTGGAGGGATAAACAGTCTGTGGGGGTGGTTTGATTATTAAACCACCTATTGACTGCTCCCTCCCATGCTTGTCACTGTGGCCATTACCATACACTTTCCTTCATCGCTCTGCCCATAACACATCCTCGTGGGATATCTTTCAGATGGCTTTATCAAACAGTAACATCAACTGTCGTGCCGGGAAGTACTCCCCTGCCAGTGTTATATCAATGCAATCTTCTGGGAGTTAGGATCTTAATTACAGCGGTAAATATACCTATTGTGTAAGAAAAACGTTGGACCTTACTGGGTCTTGAACCACTTGGTTTATAAGCAGTGTCAGTGTCCTGGCATCCTCTAATTCCTGTTCAAACAAGCATTGGTAAAGCCAACAGTTTTGGCTTGCATGTAGGCATTTGTTAGACAATGCGGCCATATACCCAGGTACACACACAATGTTCAAGCTGTTCCCATTTAATGGTCAGGTTGTGTCATTATGTCAGTGTCAGAAAATACCTATTGCATGCCAACACATAAACCAAAACTATTGGCTTTGCCAATGCGTGTTTATATATCAGATTGCTCTAGTGTCAGGTGGCTGTTTCTAAGTGATTTTGCTGATTGGCCTGCGTAGGAGAGAGATCTACCCCCCAATCTCTGCTTAGAGACGCATCGGATCTGCAGGGAGTTGGAGTTAGAGGACTGAAGGGCTCTAGCAGGGAGGTATTTAGGGAGAGGGAGTCGGATGTAGCGGGGTCTCAGGCTCCAGAAGGCCTTGTGGATGATGCAGAGGGTCTTGAACTTGATCCTAGGACTGTAGAGATGCGGTCCCTGGGCTTGAGGCCAAGCATAATTCTTGCAGTCCTATTCTGGATTAGTTGACGGGGGCGAAAGGGGGGATGAAGGAAGAATGAGGATGTTGCAATAGTCTAACCTAGAGAGAACCAGGCCTCTGGAGACATGGGGTTTCTAGGAGAAGGTGAGGAAAGGGAGAATGGGCTTTCTTGGCAAGGTCCACAATGTGAGGAGAGGGAGAAGTAAAAAATGACACAAAGGTTTTTTGACTCACAAGAGAGTGAGGGGAGGGGACCCATAGAGGGGGGCCAAAGGGTAGGAGGGAGCAGGGACCCAATGAGGATGATCTCAGTATTACTGGCATTAAAGCAAAGATCACTGGACGCACACCATGCCTGAATAGCAGTCAGGGATGAGAGAGGAGGAAGAGGAGGCAGTGGAGGGAAGCTTGAAGGAGAAGCGCGTGTCGTCTGCATAACACTGGAAGTGAGGAGAGAAGGAGGAGATTAGGTGTGCAGCCAGAGGGGCAAGATAGATGTAGAAGAGCCACCGTGAGAGGATCGAGCCTTGAGGGACGCCGCAGGTGGAGAGAGTGATAGGCCAGAGAAAAGGGTCCAGTTAAACCTGGGAAGGTGGGTTGGAGAGGCATAAGATCAACCAGTTCAGCGACAAGGGTGTCACAGAGCCGATTTGTCAAGGTGGCATGACTGACTGTGCCGAAGGCAGAGGAAAGATCCAAAACAAAGAGAACTGATGGAGGGTTGGGATGGAGATTTGAGAGCAAGTCTTCACAGGTGTTTAGCAGAGCAGTTTCCGTGCCTCTGGCTGCTCTGAAGCCAGACCGGTGGTCGTGGAGCCAACCGACAGATTCAGTGTGTTGGATCAATTGGGGGATGACCAGCTTCTCCAGGAGTTGACCTAGGAAGGGGTAATGGCGATAGGGCGGTAATTAGTTTAGCAGGAAGGGTCAGCAGGATTACTTTATGAAGTCAGATTTGAACTGGTGATTTCAGGCTACAGAAAGCCATATATACCCCTGAAACAAGCATTTTGCTCAACTTGCTGAGCTGCTTTACCCACTCCCTTATGAGCTAGATAAGGGAAGCTACGACATAGGGATATAAAGTAATTTGCCAAAGATCACACAAATTAAATGTTGGGAAACTGGGATTAGTTAAAAGGCCAGTTTCATGGCTTAAATGTGGTCACGCCGCCCCTTCTGGGGAGATTTCTGGGCTGTATCGGCCGGGCCTCTGTGCGTGAGAGGAATGTCAACAGAGTTGTTGCCTTACAAAGGCGAGGGAGGCCGGTCCTCCTCCAGGAATCTCTGCTGCCGGCCCCAGCGCGCGCCCAAGCGGAGCCAGATTGCTCAACCCCAGCGAGGAGGCGGCCCCTCCCACCAGCGCAAGTCCGCACAGGTAAGGCAGCGCCGTGCAGGCAGAAGGAGGCAGGCTCTCCCGGGAGCTGGAGCGTGCAGGCAGGGAGGACAGCAGCCACCTGGTCCGAGGGGCGCTGAGGCTGCGGGGCGCGTGTCCCAGTCAGAGGACTCTGAGGTGGCAGGAGTTCCGGAGCCCAACAGGTAGGAGCTGCTTGAATCCAGAGGGACGTGTCGTGTGGATGCGTGTTCGGGACTTCTCTGTGCGGGGTGTCCCCTATTTATGTGTGTAATAGGGGAGGGGGGTGTGCATTCATTTTAACCTTAAGGTTACCAGTTACCATATGGCACCATGCCCCAGACCTGGGCTTGTTTTTACTCCACCCGGTGTATTCTGGCACTCGTAGTCTTGGTCACTTTTATTAAATGACTAGAGTGAAAGATAAAGCCAGGGCTGGGATAGAATGTCCAAAGTTGCACTGTGTCATTTGGTGACCTTACTTTTAAGGTAACGGGGTGCGAGTGTATGGCCATGGAGAACCTTCCATTGACTCCTCATCACAGTACATGACATAGAGCCTGCACTGTGACGAGGATGAATTTGACTGGGTGTAATGAGATTACTGGTAAGTAATTGTGTCACTATTTACACGTCACAGTCCTTCTATAGCAAGGGCTGTGACGAGGAAGAATAGATGTGGAGTAATGAAGATTACTGGTAAGTTATCGTGCCACTGCTTCCTTGTCCTGCTTCCTCATCATAGTCCTTATTCTATGTCAACTATAGAAGTACTATTATTACTGTCTGATTGGAAGAAGTAAACTTGTATCTTTTTTAATGTGTATGAATAACTAGGGTGCAAAGGAATAATTATTACAAAAACACTTCCGTTTACCAGAAAAAACATGTTTTACTCACTTATAAAATACTGCCATTGTGGATTGGACTTGCATTTGTATTCCCTAAAAAATGATTTGACTCTGAACTTTAAAAAACAGGAAATACAATACTCCTGGTTCAAAATCTTATCTGGGGCTCTGCTCCTAGTTGACTAGACTGGTGGGGCTGGAGTGGAGTCACTCGGATGGCGGCTGAGATTGTGTGTCCCATTTTGGCCCGGGGATGTTGTGTGGATCTATCTGATTATTTGTGTGTGTGTTTTACCCCATTTTACTGCATATATATATATATACATACATATATATATATATATATATATATATATATATATATCTATCTATCTATAGATATGCGGGGGGGGGGTGCTGCAGCCCCCCCATACCCCTCCACCTTTTTTATTGACTTAACCCACCCATATATATATATATATATATATATATATATGGGTGAAATGTGTTAATCCTTTATTTTGGTATGATCCCATTTTGTGCTACTTGTTGACAGGCCAGAGCAGTGCAGTGGCAGCCTGTGCCCTGCCTCCTAGAAGCGGGGGAGGGGGGAGTCATATGGATCACATTTCCAGGAGTTTTTGCTGATCTGCTCGTCTAGCTGTTGAGTACTGGCAGAACGCACATGGGTGCTCTTCCCATGTAGAGCAACACTGAAAGATCTGTTTTCAAAGCACTGATCCCTGGTAGGTGGGAAACCCAGATGCTGCACTCCTGTGGGAGCCAGTCACAAAGAGAGAGAGAGAGGAGAGAGAGAGAGAAGAGAGAATAGACTACAGAGAACTCACCAGTTTCTCCCACTTCATTTTCTTGCTCTACAACGTTTGTAAGATATTCTCAGTCCCAAAAAGGGGCGAAGGCTATGGCAGCCCTCTCTTCATTAAAGCACTTTTTGTGCATTCTCCTTCGGGGTTTGAAACTGAGTGGCGCTGGGAGCTATTTAGCTCCTGCTTGCTGCCTAGAAGAAGCTTGACAACAACAGCTGCCAGGAGCTCCTTTAGGCTCCCCAGGTCAACGGCAGAACAAACACACCTGTGTGAATTTCACTCTGCGCGCTCGGAACAATCCCTAATTCAGCAATACGTGGCATCTATACAACATTTAAAGCATAAGGGGCATAAATAATGGACACTATTATACGTGTGCATCCTATGTGGGAGTTACATTTTCGCAAACACTATGCACTCGCTCCTCGTCCCCCTGTGGTAGCACCTGGTCACTGGTCAAGACACCCAGGAACTGCTTTTAGCTCCTGCTTATCCTATCTCCATTTCCCTGTGGTCCTTTAAAGGGTTCCTCCTGGGTTTCCCATTAGCAGCCTAAGTTGTTTGCAGAAGATAAAAACCTGTGTAAATTGGATCAGCGACTTCTGCAGAGTGCCTCTCCCTTAAGTACAGATGGTTAGCTTTGTTTGCAGTTGAAATCACCTGCTCCTTTTTTGGAACCTCGGGATTGGGGTTGGGGGATGGGCTGGCAGCGAGTGCTACCCTCCCCAAGTCTTAGAATGATTTTTGGCAGGTGCTATTCAGCGTTTTGCATTTTCCTCTGCTTTTTCCCCCCCGCCCACTCTTTGTCTCCATTAAGACCCAGGAGTGCGGAATGTTTAACTGTGAAATCCACCTGCAAAGGTAGGAACTCTCCTGAGGGGGCCGCAAAGGCCCAATGCACAGGCAGCCCTTTCTCCTCCACCCCTCGACCCATGAAAAAAGACCCTTGAGCTAATGCAGGTCTGCGTGGTACCAATGACGTTTTAAAAAATAAAAATAAAATCCTTTTCCAGTTTTTATTTATTTGTAAAGCACACAAAACCCAAAGGCAACTAGGCGCTTTTCTTTTTTCACTAATAAATGCATGCATCCCAACTATTCATTTTCCGACACACTTGAAAATCACGATTTTCATTGGTTAGCAAGCTGGGATGCAGCAGGCATCGCCCCTTCTAACCTGTGCTTTGTACGGGACCTCCTTTGAGATCCCAAAAATTGCCTTTTTTCACAATGTGGGTAGGAAATATTGCTGATGAAATTGTTGCTCTGTGTCTGAGGTGAGGGGTCACCACCAAAGGTGTGTCCAGGGAGTTGCCTGGGGTGGCACGTTCTACCCCTGGAATCTGATTAGCTGCCCCCGTTGCCACCCACTTACCCTAACCTATGATCATTATCGGTGTGTGCACTCGTACTTCATGCCACCCCTGAATAGGTCAGTGCCCAACTTGGGCTGCCCCAGTCACACGAGCCTGGACATGCCACTGCTCACCACGTGCAAGAGCATGTTGCTTGCCCCTAACGGGGAAATCCACGTGATCCAGGAAGGGACGACCACTTTGGGTATCATGACACCAAAAGGGATCCTGATAAGTAGGGCTCACCGGGGCAGCCGAGCCCGGGGCAGCCGAGTGAAATGGGACCAACTCCCACAAGGCCGTGGCGCGGGTGCAGCGAGAGCTTCAGTGTCCCTGCCTACCTGGGGGTGGGGCCAGACCGTGGGAAGGCAGCCGCACGGGTTCTGCGTCATCTATGGTGTCCAGTGTAGGGTAAAGGGAATGGAAGGAGGAACCTAGTTCTGTGGTGAGGGAGTTCTAGATTGGCTGAATTATATCGGCATGGGGTGGATGCCAAGGCTCCTTTGAAGTGGCCGTGGTGTCATATTTTGACGGGTTTGGTTCAAGTTCAAAATGTAATGCACCCTTCTAGGAAAATGGGCGTTCCCTGAGACTATGTCTTCCTGTTTGAGGCTGAGTTTGTCACCCTAAGGTCCTTTTCCATCTATTCATTATTTTGAGAAAAAAACACAATGACTTAAGTCAGCAGAACCACTTTTCCTACTTTCCTCTCCTTCTTGTCTCCTCTTTTCCCTTCCCCATTTCTCCTTATTTGTTCCCTTCAATATCTGAAATGTCATCAGGCTGATTACGATAGTTTTTTTAAGGACTTCTAAGAATGTAATTGTATTCTCCCATGTTACATCCCTCCTTTCCATCTGCCCTTCACCATGATGCCCCACTTTCCCATGTAGTGCTTTGAAACAGGTGGCCGAGTGGATTGAGTGCTAAGCATGCTTCCAACATAGCACATATTACCCTGATGTTACCTTCTTCCACTGTGGGCTTCTTCCCAACTTCCCCTGCTCTCTTTTTCTGCCCCTGACGGTGTTAAGGTTGCCTTATGGCAGAGTAATCCCTTAAGGAACCACCATAAAAAGCATGGCTTTCTGTGACAGCAAGGCAGCGCAAGTCTATACTATGAAAGCCTCCATTTTTATTTGTGGGTTCACTTATACATGGAGGGATTGTGTATGCTGATTTAGAGGAATTGCATAACGTGTCTGGGCCCACCAAAATGATCCTGCAAGGTCCAACATGCAGAGCGCGCAACATGCCAACATTATCCATTCCGTTCTGGAGACACTAGTCCAGGGCTGGTTGTAACTTTGCAATCGGGAGGATAGCTCAGGGGCAACGTACTCGCCTTGGAAGCAAGATGACACAGAGCACCACAGGTTCGATCCCTAGGTGCGATCCTACAAGGTCCAACATGCAGAGCGCGCAACATGCCAACATTATCCATTCCGTTCTGGAGACACTAGTCCAGGACTGTTTTTAACTTTGCATTCTGGGCCTTATGGCTTCCATTGTTCCTCTGTGCGATCCTACACGGTCCAACATGCAGAGCGCTCAACATGCCAACATTATCCATTCTGTTGGGGAGACACTAGTCCAGGACTGGTTTTAACTTTGCATTCTGGGGATTACAGCTTCCATTGTTCCTCTGTGAGATCCTACAAGGTCCATCATGCAGAGCACGCAACATGCCAACATTTTCCATTCGGGAGGCACTAGTCCAGGACTGGTTTTAACCTTGCACCATGGGGCTGGCAGCTGCCATTTTCTGGCGGTCCCCATGATCAAATGAGGTCCAGAGGGCTGTCATAGGCTAGGGCTGGGGGAAGTTGATTTTGAGGACATGGGCTCGTTGCAGCTGATGCTGGTAGTCCCTGCTCCTGGGTGTAGGTAGGAGCGCTTGCTCTGCATCTGGCCACCCCGTGTTTTCCTTGCTTCCTTGCTAATTAAAGGGTGCATTGTT
Organism: Ambystoma mexicanum; assembly: GCF_040938575.1. Taxonomy (NCBI): domain Eukaryota; kingdom Metazoa; phylum Chordata; class Amphibia; order Caudata; family Ambystomatidae; genus Ambystoma; species Ambystoma mexicanum. The sequence goes on along the minus strand of NC_090938.1, from coordinate 161,467,255 downwards.
TGGAAGTAACTATACTTAGCTGCCGGTGAATCAGACGCCAGGGCTGCTGGAGAGCTCTTGCTGGGCTCGGGTTGTTTTTGGCTTGACTTTGCGTGCAAACCGTGGGCAGAGAAACTGGGCTTGGCTTTGCGCCCGGGTACGGGTTTTCACACGGCAGGTAGTAGCTAGGCAAGTGGGCAAGTTATTATGTATCGCACCATAGGGGGTGGTGAGCTCTCATGATAATGATGTGTTATTTATATAGCGCTTACGCCTAAGCGCTTGACAGAGAACACATATGCATACAGTATCACCCAACTAGAGTTAGTACTTATGCCCTTCAAGCGCAGTTCGTTGATACCCTCTTCCGCCCCCCAGCCCCCGATGCAATCGCTAATGTAGCCTTTTGCTGCCCATTGGCAAAGCAATGTCACCCAACCCTGGTACAGCCTGTAGTTAGTTCCTTCGCCTAAAGGGGGCGACGCTAACACCTTTACTCGTTTATGGGGTTTCCCGTGTGCCCTCGCACTACAGACCTCCCCCCATATTTATCGGTCCAAAGTAAACATTGGGGGTCTGTTTCCTCATTATGAGCACATTTGGCCTCAAATTACAGATGAGATTTCAGTGCCCCCCCCAAAAAAAAACTGTCAGCAAATCTCACTGATACTCAAAGCCGTGGCCTTGCACTTTTCGGGGGAATTGTATACTTTAAGGGATTCCCCTGTATAGTCACATGAGTGGCCCCATACACTTTAATGCACGCTCATGCAAACCTATGTTTGTGTGGAGCCGTCAAGCATGGACACAGAGCCATCCTGCAAGTTTAAATCCCGGCCGGGCCGACTCAGCCCTTCATCCTGCTGGGATCCATACATCGATTGCCATTTAATTGGTTAGTACTAACTGCCAGAGTTCCATACCTTAAACCTTTCTTTTTACTGCACAGGGTTCGCGCTCTGCAAGAGGCCAATCGTTTTTGCCAAAGTTCTCTCAACGTGGGTATGGTTTCTTTTGTAGCCTAATACATGCACCTGGCATGGATAAGAACAGGGTACAAGCCCTAAAGAAAAAGTGGGGGGAACTCATTAACATACCAATTGAATGTGGTGTCACCAGAAATTAGCATATCAAGGTGCCCTCTGAAAAAAGTGGGGTGACTCTTGAAACCCTCAACTTGAGCCCTGGATAAGAAGGCGGCTCCTGACAGCATCCTACATTTAACTTTGCCTAATCAGTTTTGCCCTGTATTCTTTTTATGTAGCTTCCCTCATGTGCTAGCAACCTTTTTTTATAACTTTCATTCTTATTGTAGTAGTCCATGCAGCAAAGGTTTTTAATGTTTGTTAACTCTTTGTGTATTTTATGGGGATTTAATAGACATGACGTGTTTATGTGTTGTGCTATATGTTGTCTGTAAGATGTGTCCTGGTGACTCTATAGTGGAATAAAGGTTTAATGATTGAATACCTAACTATGACTACAGTGCTTAGAAACAGGAGGAGTACAGCACAGAGCATTATATGAAAGTTTGCCTCCTATGCTGCACCCATGTTCTGGGCACCCCCACTTCACTGCCTTTATATATATGCTAGTTGAGGCTCCCTTCTACCCATGTCAGTGACCTGACGGTCTTACCCTTCCTCAAATCACATGCGCAAACCATTGACACCCTGGTGTAATGCCCAACAACCACGCCATATTGGAGAGTGTCATTCCTCATAGTGACCCCACCATAGACTTCCACAGAGTCTCACCCGTCACCCTGCCTCTGGCTCCATGAACTTCAACAGCGTCTTTGTTGGGATTGACAGATTACTGCGCAGCCTATTTGGCTGCAGGAGAATTTTTGGCAGATTTTTTGGACACATTTTGCATATATATATATATATAGATATAATATGGGTGGGTTTACAGGATATAATTAATGTAAGTGGGTTAAGGGGGACGACTGTGTGGGGTCTCCCCTGCATATATATGCAGCAAAATCAACCTGTCCAAAAAAATGCGACCAATTCTCCTACGGCCAAATCGATTTGATGTACTGACCCTGAGCTGTCTTGGTTCATTCCCACATCTCTGGCTTCAGGGCGTTCATGGTGTCTCACGCATTTCCCCATTACTGTCCCCCGTGTACCCTATCTTTCGACACAGGTTCCCCCACACCCACAGATCCTTCAAGACACCCAGGCTTCATCCTAAAAGCACAAGGTGTTCCTCTGGTATCCAAGTGACAGACACTGTTCTCACTCTAGCCTCCCCCTCCAGTCACCTCTCTTCGGGTTTTTCCAATATTCTAACCTTATGAGACATGTGCACATTCCAGTCGCTCCTCCCCCGCTGTCTGCACGTTGCGTAACCTCGCTGGGGTCGACACACTCTTTCGTTGGGTTTTTGCTTGTTGGGGCAAGTCTTTCACTTTTTGCTTCTGGAGGCAATATTTGTTGGAACTTCCATCATGCGCCAGAGGCCTGTCTGCAATTGGGTAAACACTGGGATACAGTCACCCGTGATTGGAGAGGACTGAATCAGCTGTGACTGTTGCTAGGTCTGGAAAAGATCCGGGGCTAGGCTAATGTCAGTACTCGGGGCTAGCTAGCCTTTTGGTTGTAGCCCCTGAGCTTCTATCCGGGATACAACCATAAGACCCAGGGCTATAGCCCCCTTACCCCCTTCCCCCTAGCAATGCCTCTGGCTGCGAGTGCTAGGAACCTCTCCTTGGAGTGGCTGGGCTGAGGGTTGTGGGATTCTATGAACATCTGTGGGTTTTCTTGATGAAAGGATTGCTTTGTGCTGTCACACAGCCAGACGTACTGTGCTGTAGCCCCACCTGCCCTCACGTGATTTCTTCTAAAGGATTTGGTGTTCTAGGAATATAGCAAGGCAGGACGTGGCTGCACCCTCGACTTGTCCTCTCTGGAGTGAATCACCCAGATACTGCAGAAATCTCCTTCTGGAGCCGCATCAGTAGTGGAGTGAGAAGGTTTTAACATGTGGGGCTCCTTCTGTCTAGGAACCCTCCCACCCCAAGGTATTTTACCTTTTTATTTTTATTTATTTGGTTTTTTAGAATGCGCCAAATACATGAGTTTGGTTTCTAAGCGCGGATCCGGGTTTCAAACCTCTGTTGCTCTATGTGGTCCTGCTTCCAAGACCAACACATTGCCCATGTGCTTTCCTCCTTTTCAATCACATTTGTTCTCTTTTCAACCTACCACCAAGTTTCTCTTGCACCTTCAGGTCAGCGACCACACCCGTGTGCCCACTAGCCGCCTTTTACCCCACTAGTACAGGGGTCTGGCTCTCCAGATGTTTTGGGTTATGCTGGCTAGTGCTGACAGGAACAGTCAATGATGTGGGGCCATGGGAATGATATCCCAACACATCTGGAAAGTCCCAATACACTGTCCTGGGACTTCTGTAATCTCACTGATACTTTTATTTGTTATTGAGGAAAAAATAAAATTAATTCTTGCATGATAGCCTGATAGCTGTCTTGTCTGTGGTAGACCAAACCTTTGAAGGGGATTTTTAGCGAAAAGAAAGCATTTGCGTTTTTCCCTCCCATACAGGCAAACAGGCATCACCAATAAGGATGTGGCAACATCCCTGGACTTGATTGGTTATGCTTTGAAACCCCTTGTCATGCCATTAAGTGAAGAGCCCCCTCTTAATTAAAATGAATGTAGAAATCACCCCCGTACCAGGTTTGCAATCCGGAGCTTCGCTAAGTGTTACACATAGTTTAAATGTTGTTTTTTTAATGGGAAATGGTACTGTGCGTGTTTTGCACATGCCCAATCTCCTGTAAAAAACAACAACAACAAGATGGCTGCCGCTATAGTGAATAGTTAAGTGAGGGAGTATGGCAACTAGAGCCATACCTGCAGATGAGTAAGGGAGCTGTGATTGAATGCTGGAGATGACATGTGGGCCAGGGAGCAACGTGGGCAGGGCCGGACAAGAGATTGGCGGCCACAGTGCCAAAAAAGATATAGGCACCACATAAGGCGGGTGGGTTTCAGGTGGAACGTGGGTGGACACTGCCATTTCCGCTCACATTTCCAGCCACCTCATTGGCTAAGCTCCCTTCTACGGGTGCAATCAGACAATAACGTCATGTTGGTGTATTGGTTGATCGTGCAGCTCGTTTTACTACTCTTGGGCATCTTAAAAGTGCTCGGAGAGAGGAGGAGTCAGGATGGTTTGGAGGTGAATATTATAGGGTGTACTAGTCATAATTTTTTCCAAGGGTTCTGTGCTATGGATATATAGTCTGGATAGTGTGCGTGGTCATCATTGGAAGAGAGGCCTACGGCTGCAACCCTTGGTAAACACATTGCAAGATCCTACATAGTGTGCATTAATAACTCATGTTCTCCATCTTGTTTCAGCGGTGAGTGACCGTCCAGCCTTCTGCCATGCCCATCTCTGCATCAATCCCAGCATCCACCATGGAGAGCAAAGAGGAAGTCAGTGACACAGACAGTGGCATCATTGTGCAGTCGGGTAACTACACTCTTCTCTCCTTTCCTTCATAGAAACTGAATCAGTGTTTTGAGACCGCAGATAGTTTAAAGGCTAGGACAGGTGGTATTGTGGGTCAAGGTTTGCGGTTCGCAGTAAGGCGGTCAAGAGTCGAAACTCAACTCTCTTGACACTTTATTTGATATTTTTATAGCGCCTACTGCCATTGTTATGGCTACAAAGCGCTGCGCTGGATGAATGCCCTTCTTCATATGAATATGATCCGATTATACTACCCGTATCACTCTGTTTTATAGATTAAATAGGAGAAAGCAGGACTTGTCTTGGAGGTTTGCACAAGATCACACAGGGTGGCAATCGGGGAACGGTGCAACTAGCTCTGACCTGCCGAAAGTACCAATTTCTCCACGGATACAAGCTTTGAAGTCTACTCCTGGTATTGCTCGATTACCTTTAGGCTCAATACTTTTTACCAGGAAAATTATTAGCCAATCAGGAAACGGCCATTCTCAACTTTCCAGCCTGTCTAATGGAGCAGAGTGATGTGGGCCTGCCCTTTTCGTGCTTAGAGTGGCGAGAACCCTCAAGGGCCCTGGCCTGTACCAATTCACTACTTTGGTAGGGGTGCTTTAGGACCTCAAAGAATCCCTCAGCCAGCTTTTACCCCATAACTCCTTGATTGCAAATGTGATGTCTATTCTGCCTTCAGCAACAAACTAGTTTCACATTAAGCTCTTGGACGGACGTCGCCACCAATGAGAAATGAAAGCTTTCAAGGACGTTGTTTTGATTGGAAACCGTTTGGAATTTAGCTTTGAGAGGTTATTGAACAGGCGCCAACTTCCTTATTGTGTCTACTCTCGGCGGTACGCAGAGCACCTGTCTTGTAATCTTTGTTTGTGGAATGACATGGCCAGTACGAAGCACTACTTTTTTTTGGCTGTGTTCATGTTTGCATGTCCAGTCACCACCCCCCCCTCTCTTGTCTGATCCTATGATTCTTAGACAATTTGTAACTCAAAAAATGGAGTGCAGTGTGAGTCAAAAAGTCCTCTTTCAATGTCCACTTTGCTTGCCTTCACGTTGTATGATGCAAATGGTACTTGCCAACCTCTTCATGCATGCACAGGGAATGGGTCAGCGTGGGGTGTGTGGAAACGTAAGTTACTCATAGACACGTTCTCCCAATGACACTGGGGAACAACTATTTATCTGCACAAGTCATGAGAATTCGTCCAACTAGCCAAAGGTAAGAAATGAGACGGTGCCTGATGTCATATGCTTTAAGCCAGTAATAAGCACTTGTTCAGTTTAACATATGCTGAGACCATTAGCCAGGCAACATGGTATTTTACTAGAAGGGATGTTGCTAGGTCTGGAAAAGATCTGGGCCTAAACTAATGTCGGGACTGTCAGGATTGGGGGGCTAGCTAGCCTTTTGGTTGTTTCCCCTGAGCTTCTATTCGAGGCTACAACCAAAAAACCCGGGGCTACAGCCCCCCAGACCCTGTAGCAACGGCTCTGTCTACTGCCATGGTGCCCATCTTTATCACGTGCTCCAAGTGGCTTTAGAACAGATGCATGGCTTTACATGTTAACCCATGTAAGTTTTCCAGAAGTGAGCGTTTTGCAGAGTGGTTGAGGACATCCACTCAACCCAGGCTTAAGTGAATGGATGCAGGGGATGCCGGAATCAGTGTGAGAAATTGACTAAACCACAAAGGTCATCAGAAAGCAGAATGTTACATCGCTGCAGTCAACTACATATCCCAGACGCGGCCAATAGATCATGACGTTGCGGTCATGTGAGTCTCCCCTCTGGGCCCAAATTCCTCTATGCTCTCAGCACAGAACACTTAGAAACTCACACATCAGCTCAGAAACTCACACATCAGATCAACAGCAATTTTGCTCTAGCCCTACAAACCTAACCCTCCCCCACTCTTTCAGATTCACCCGCGTGCCCGCAGATCATGTAATTAGCAGCGGTGCATGGTATAAATCCCAATAACATTACATAACCTATGTCGGAGGGTGTTGGTGCGGTGTGTGATGGTCAACAATATATCACGTACCATTTCGCCAGGAATACTTGATGCAAATGTCTGTTTTCTGGATGCACAACCCATGTGGGAGAATTAAGGTGCTTATCATCGGGGATTCCAAGCTGCTTTCCCGTATTTAATTGTTTTAGTTAATCTTTTATAACACGCTTAATACCAGAGACCAGCCTCTAGGCAAGGCATGGGGATTTGAACCTGTGTTGTTCTGCGTTGTCGTGCATCCAAGACCCACGCGTTGCCCCTGAGCTATCGTCCCGGCCAGTAGATGAATATCTGAGCAGTTGGTGGGATGGAGTCCATGTTTTCCTGCCTTCTGACATGCATGTTGTCCGCAGTGTGACATAGACCACATTGCTATGTACTGTGGTAACTGTGTACCTTTGTACCCAGGCGAAGGGGGTAGAACCGATGTTACCCATGCCGTTAGAATGGCAGGCAGGTACCGTCTTAACACAGACCATTTCTGAAACCGAGAATATCTAGATTGTGTGGGTTTAGGAGGAGGTTTGTGGAGGGGGATCTTGCAATATTCCCTCCTAACCCTAAAGTTTAGCATCTGACAGTACACATAAACCGTGATCTGCAACCCCGCACCCATCAACACATCAGAACACACAATGCGCCTCTTCTCTTTACCAGCCCTCATAATGTCGGATCCAGCACCAAGAGGCCTCCCGAATAAAAAGTCTGAAGCTTAGCTTTCCAAAACTCAGCCTACGCCTCATAGAATAGGTTGCATTGAAAAAAAATCACTGGGCACAAATTTGACCAATTGGAATGTCCTGGCCTGGTATATCCTATCGGAAAGGAGGTGCACCACAATGACCGTGCACTACCATGGCTGAAGGCAATAGTCCAAATGGCAATGGTAGCCTGCAATCGCAGGATCGCTTAAAGACATTTTCAACGTGGGATCATGGTAGGAAACAGGCCGAAACAAAATGGACCGGACCTCCTGCAAAGCACGTCTTGACAGAGCAGTGCCGGAGTTCCCAAGGCCATTTTCTAGAGGAGGAAATTGCCAGATCTGTTCCCAGCTGAGGTCTCACCCATGTGCAGCCAGCGCTTATGGAAGACTCAGCATGTAAGACTGCAGAAACAGCCAAATGGGGACGTCATTTGGGGGTCACCAGGGGTCGCACCTGCAACCCCTGTGGTCTCCTTTGCTACCCATGAAAATAATTTTTTTATAAATATATCTTTTCTTTTTTTTCTTAAATTAAAGCTCCTGGGCTGTGGCCAGCGCCATGTGGCTCTTTGTTCTTGGAGTGGCTGGCTTTCTTGTTCAGGCTTCTTAAAAAAAACAGGGGGTTCCACAAAACTCATTAAAGGTTTATTTCAGACACACTTCAGGAGGTGAGTCACTGATTTAGTCTGTTCTTAAAAACCACAAATTCACAATTCAGACAAAACATCCAAAAAGCTTTTAGGGTAGAATACGCATCTATTTCGGGCAATGTATTTTGCTTTTCGCAAGTGGCAGTTAAAGCATGTATTTTTCTGCCATTGTCTCTGTTAGGATCAACACACGTCTTTCCATCTCGGTGTCCTCTGTCACTTGACAAAATCCCTGTGCCTAAAAGCTTGTGTACAGTGTAGACATGTTTGACCATAGCACATAGTGACCTTTGATTTAATTGTGCTACAATTAATGATTTGTTTTAATGTGTCTATCGTTCCTATCTCCATGTCATGCTGTTCAGGATGTTTGCTTGCATGTATCTTAATGTTAATGTTAAAGGATATTTGTACCGGGCACTATCACCACCGGAGTGGTTCCCTCGCACTCTGGCGGCTCTGAAAGAGGGAGGGGAGGGTGAGTTAGTGGGAATAAGCTGGAAAAGTGCAAGAGAGCAGTGATTTGCTGTTGGCAGCCTCAGCCCTGTGGGTCAGTTGGCTGGGTTTAGGGTGTTTTACGGTCGGTAGTCATCGCGTGCTGTTGTTGCAAGTCTATGTGCGGTTTGTTTTGTTGTTGCAGTGTAGTGAAGTTTGTGCGGATTGCTGCGTTTTAGGCTTGTGGTTGTGTTTGGTTAGAGTTTGAGAGGTGTATGCAGAGGGATGAAATTGTTAGTGGTATGAGGTTATGAGTGCCTAGAGTATGGGATGCCGTGTGAGTGCGCTGCTTTCCCTGCTCTACTCTAAATTCTTTAATACACAGTTATGAACCCTCCCAATGGTATGTATTTTGCCAACCTCTGAAGCCTGAAAAGTAGATCCACGCAGGCTTGACATGTGGCCCTCCTTGCACCAGACCTGGAGTTGAACGGGCCTGCTGTTAAATCTCAGTTACCAGTTTAATGGTATCCACTGCAGAGTGTAATTTGCTTTCTGACTAATGGATAATATTCAGACATGTAATTTCTCAACTTACTATAGTCGATAAGATAGCTATAGCTGGTAAGATAGCTCAGTGGTTTGAGCACTCGCTGCAGTGATGTGTGTGTGATCTGCAGATTGCAGGTTCGAATCCCGGCAAGGCCAATACAGCCTTTTTATCCTTCTGAGGTCTATAAATGAGTACCAACAGGTGTTGGGTGATATTGTAGGTATATTTGTTAACCGTATGTGCTATATAATAACGCACTATTATCATTTGGCCTTGGACGTCTGCTTGCATTCACAGTAATTTGGTAATATGGGCCTATACACACTGATATTAACGATACATATGGTGATCCATTCTTGTAATAAATATATATCACATTACAGTGATACCGTAACCATATTTTTCGTAGTGTACTTAGGAATGCTATGTCATGCCACGTGCTGTTTTGTCAAGCGGTAAAAGGTTGTGTTCTGTTGCTTCCAGTGATGTTAAATCGGGGTGGGGTCAAATGACATTACTTCCTGTGATGGCATCAGGGGTCAAGGGACGGGTGATGTCACTTTTGTTACCCCTGGCATTTTGGTGAAATAACGTCCCTGCAGCCAAACCCTCATATCCTGTTCAGAGGCAGTCTTCGTCTTATCGTTAAAGTGTATTGGAGTGCTTTCCGTTGACGATGTGCGCCCCCTATCTTGTAGTCCTTTAAGTACAGTCATCTTTGTTAGTATCCATTATAAATTTCAATATCATGTTGCAAAATGGGTGCATGTCTTTCAATTTAGACATGTATTTTTTAGGTGAGTATTATGACCAATGAAAAGAGCAGAGTCCAACTTCCGGGTTTCTTGCTGAATCACTATCAGAGACATGTTACACATTTAAAACTGTCGGCATTCTCATAATCCCAATATGCCCTTTGCTTTTATGCCCATCGCCAGCCTTGGGTTCCATTAAGAGACACCGTGCGTGTGACCTGGCCTGGGGCCAAGGCCTTCAAAATCCCCCCCGCCCCCACCCAACACCGCTGCAACAAGACTATTTGATTTCAAGCACTGGCTGGAATAGTACGACGTCCTTTTGCTGGTAGTCGTTTTTTTCGATGGATTTTGTACTGAAAAAAATCCTTTGGAAAAACGAATCGAAATATATATGGGGCGGGTTAAGGGTTAAAAGGGTTGGGGTTTGGGATCACTGGGGCCAACAACATACAGAAATGGGTGGGATTAGGAGGACACCCCACATTTTTAAAAAAAAGTCTAGTATTTTTCAATGGATTTTTTCCAGCAAAAAATACCTCGAAAAAACTACTTTCAGTAAAATGACATAGACCGGGTGGAATAGTTTCTGATTTCCCCAGGATTCTTTTTTTCATAGTCTGGATTTTGGAAACCATAAAGTATTGCATGCAGAAAGGTCTCACCAATAGTATCAACACGTTACTTCTATTTGGTAGCTTCTTGTATAGGAGGGAAACTGTAGCAGCTTTTCCTAAATATCATAGCCTTCCAGACCAAAGGAAGGCTTCTGGGATACAGACCCTTTCCAGATATATGGGCCGCAGTAAGGCCACAGTAAGGGTCATTATCCATGAAACAATGACTTCTCCTTATGTCTGTAACAATGCTATCAAACAGTTCAATAGTAACTAAATGCACAATAGATGTTCATACATTATATGTGTTTTTAGTTTGTAATATTAAGCTATCCAGGTGGTCTCTATATTGCATCATGAACGTGGTGGAAGTCATACAATTTGAGCATGAGCAACAATAAAGTGAACGTCTTGTTTTTTTTCATCTTTTAATTTGGTTTGTTAAGTTAGATAGCGTCTGCCTCTCCTTGCAGCAGCGGGAAAGTGAAAGCGCCTGCCTCTCATTGCAGATGCAGTCAAAGCAAGCACCTGCCTCTCATTGCAGATGCAGTGAAAACACCTGCCTCTCATTGCAGGTGCAGTGAAAGCGCCTGCCTCTCATTGCAGGTGCAGTGAAAGCGCCTGCCTCTCATTGCAGGTGCAGTGAAAGCGCCTGCCTCTCATTGCAGGTGCAGTGAAAGCGCCTGCCTCTCGTTGCAGGTGCAGTGAAAGCGCCTGCCTCTCATTGCAGGTGCAGTGAAAGCGCCTGCCTCTCGTTGCAGGTGCAGTGAAAGCGCCTGCCTCTCGTTGCAGGTGCAGTGAAAGCGCCTGCCTCTCGTTGCAGATGCAGTGAAAGCACCTGCCTCTCATTGCAGATGCATTGAAAGCGCCTGCCTCTCATTGCAGATGCAGTGAAAGCAAGCACCTGCCTCTCATTGCAGATGCAGTGAAAACACCTGCCTCTCATTGCAGGTGCAGTGAAAGCGCCTGCCTCTCATTGCAGGTGCAGTGAAAGCACCTGCCTCTCATTGCAGATGCAGTGAAAGCGCCTGCCTCTCATTGCAGATGCAGTGAAAGCGCCTGCCTCTCATTGCAGATGCATTGAAAGCGCCTGCCTCTCATTGCAGGTGCAGTGAAAGCGCCTGCCTCTCATTGCAGATGCAGTGAAAGCGCCTGCCTCTCATTGCAGATGCAGTGAAAGCGCCTGCCTCTCATTGCAGGTGCAGTGAAAGCGCCTGCCTCGCATTGCGGGTGCAGTGAAAGCGCCTGCCTCGCATTGCAGGTGCAGTGAAAGCGCCTGCCTCTCATTGCGGGTGCAGTGAAAGCGCCTGCCTCTCATTGCAGGTGCAGTGAAAGCGCCTGACTCTCATTGCAGATGCAGTGAAAGCGCCTGCCTCTCATTGCAGGTGCAGTGAAAGCGCCTGCCTCGCATTGCAGGTGCAGTGAAAGCGCCTGCCTCTCATTGCAGGTGCAGTGAAAGCGCCTGCCTCTCATTGCAGATGCAGTGAAAGCGCCTGCCTCTCATTGCGGGTGCAGTGAAAGCGCCTGCCTCGCATTGCAGGTGCAGTGAAAGCGCCTGCCTCTCATTGCGGGTGCAGTGAAAGCGCCTGCCTTTCATTGCAGGTGCAGTGAAAGCGCCTGCCTCTCATTGCAGGTGCAGTGAAAGCGCCTGCCCCTCGTTGCAGGTGCAGTGAAAGCGCCTGCCTCTCATTGCAGGTGCAGTGAAAGCAATCTTGCTGGGGAGTTGCTTCACAGTAGTTATTGAACGCATTCCAAGAATTCTGATTGGCTGCAGGGAGGTCAATAATGAAGTTATTGCGTTATGGTTGTCTTACAGTTACAGAGCTTTGGCTCCCAGATACAAGAAACACTTGTGTACGGGCGCTTTATAAATCACATATCATATCATACAGAGAAGATTGTCATAAAGTTGACTCTGACTAAATGCTTCCAAATGTTCATTTTCATGTCTGTATCGAGGATGCTGGAACACGAGCCTCACTCTAGGTCTTGTCCTTAAGAGCCAAGACCTGTTTTTATCATATCCACAAAAATACAGGGAGTCAAAATTGGATATGTCTGTTCAGTTTGCGGTTGTCATGAAAACCTGGTGTGGATGGGGCTCCCGAAAAATGGACTTGGACTATAGGAAAGAGGTTGCAACTTATTTTCAGAAAGAGACTGCATGCAATGATGCAATGATTGTGTTACTCCCATACGTATTCCATATCGTCCAACGTGTCTATTTGTATGTCGAATATGAAGCATGCAGATGGTCCCATGACCAGGGGTTGCCACTTCTCACTGAACAGAGAGGCATGCACCAGTATTACCTTAAGGAGGCGCTTGCCTAATGAACGTAATACACATTCCAGGGCGCTGCTGCGCGGGGGGTGCTGTCCACCGGGTAGAAGACCCGCATGGTTTCTGAGTTGTGCTTCTCACCTCCCGCAGGTTCCGACAGCCCCATCGCACCCATGAAGGACCTCACCCAGGCCATGAAGAAGCAACAGAAGGCCCTGGAGGAGAGGCTGGAGGCCTGCCTGAACGAGCTGAAGATCATATGCTTGCGGGAGGCGGTAGGTGGCCGGTATTTGCCTTCATGTGAATTGGTGTGGGTAAGCGGTGGGAGGTTTGTGAGTGGAGAAAATTACCAAGATGATGTATTGTGCTCATCGGCCCACAGTCTTATCAGAATTCGTCATATCCTAGCACACCTGCAGCTAGATAGGTGAGCTACATGCAGAGATATTTCAATTCATAGGGCAATGGTACCATACGTACTTGCCTGAAAACTTAGTAAGCATATCCACTTAGTCTACATAAGGTAATGGTTACTTGTCCCACAGCATATAGAAGGATAGATCCAATCACAAGATAAGGGCATCATATTCAAGTGGTAACAGGGCCATCACCATTTCCATAGGGGTTAAATCATCCAGTCGCTCAGAGGTACTTGCGCCATGCCCCGCTCTAGGTAACTTTGACCAGTAGGCAGCGATCACTTCATTTGGTCATGTGTCTGGGGACATTGAGGGGTTAGTCTGTTTTGCTGCAGGTGCTGCAGGATGATCCTAGGTTGTGGGTCATCAGTGGTTCTCAAAGGTACTCAATTTGGGCCCACTCCCAGTCATCGCTGGAAGAGTCTGACAATCCTTTCCATTTTCCCCTCTGTTCTAGGAACTCACAGGAAAGCTGCCTGCAGAGTTCCCGCTGAAGCCTGGGGAGAAGGCCCCCAAAGTCCGACGAAGAGTGGGGACCACCTTTCGACTAGATGATCAGAAAGTCCTCTCGCGATCAGAGGTAAGAGTCTGCAGTATGATGCTGCTCCTCAGACTCTGCAGAGTAAGAGGGTAGAATCTTTACTCACACCCCCAAACACCCACCAGCACCCCTCATTGCAGGAGCTGAAGACTGAAGGTAAAGGTCCAGCCCGATCACCCTCTGAAGCCAAGGCCAGCTAAGTGTAGGGGTTCCTGCCCTCTCTCTCCCCTACAGTTCTGAAAGCGTTCTTGATTGAGATGTTTCATGGAAGATGTTTGTGGGTTCTGGGTGTGGAAAAATAGAGGGTGTTTCAGGTCCGACAGACGTGCACTTGGCGCACTGTCTCCTCATCCTTCGACACCTCCCGTGGTTCCTTCCCTTCATTCATTTTTCACTCTCTGTTTTCTCAGTCTGCACCGACTCTCTACCTCGCCCAGAAGCAATTGTCACTGTGCCAAAGAGCACCTGCCCAACCCCACCCCTGTCCTGCTGACCTAGAAACCTCCACATCCGATCCATGCAGCTCAACCTCCTAAGGTTCCGGAGACACCTTAGGGCTGGACAGATAACAAAATGTCCAGATCTTGCTGTTTACCAACACACCAGTTCCTCTCCCGCCTCCTCCGCAGACATCAGCGGCTGGTACGGGTTAGACTCTTCTCCTCAGTTGGGGCCATTATGGCCAATACAGACACAAAATTGGCCTTTGTGTTCAGGCATCCCACTTAGTAATTGACAAACTACCATGCAGAAGTGCAGACGCTTCACTAGGCTTTCAGTCCAACCACTGGCGAATCATGAACACTCAGTTGAGTGCCCAGGGTGCAGAAAAGAGCACATACTGCCTTGAAAGCTCCTGGTCTGCAAATTGTATGGGCCTGGTAAATGCAGGGTTGTGGTGTCTGCCCATGAGAATGTAGCCCATGTGACATTTACCATTATTGAAGGTTTACATAGAGTTAGCATGCATACATGATGGGTCTGTGTGATGGCGAGGCAGTTTGGATGACCATAAAGTTGAGCCTGAGGACTGAGGAGGATGATGGTGGTGTGCAAGCAGTCGAGAACACCACAGGTGAGATGAGTGGATGGAAGCGTAAGGATGATTGACAGATCGGCCTGGGTGCTGAGTATATGGAACAACTGACAGAGAGAGATGGAAGCTCACCAGGGGAAATCAAAGTGATCCACCCAGTTAAGAATGGGAAGGGTTCTCGTCAGGACACTTAAGGAACCTTAGCACTTCTTTCGGAACATTGTCGCCACCTCAGCCAATCACGATGCATGAAGTCCAGGCACTCAACTCTGGTAGTGTCCGGAATTCCTTTCTACCTCTGTCTGGGCCATTAGAAAATTCCCCAGTGCCTGCCTGTCCACCACTCCGGCTCACGTATTCCCACCGCCCACCCGACTTCCCCTTCCTTTATGTCTGCAGCCAGTGTCTTAAATTTGTGCTCCGGGGCACGCCGCTCTGTCATGTTACCCGGCCTAACTGGAAGATGAGCCTCCCGGCCATGTCACAACACCTGCATGACAATGCGCTGCATCCACTGCGTCCTGTGCCAACCGGCCTTCCCCGCTTCATTTGTTCTGTATTCTCCCCTATGGCATCCTTTAAGGCAGCCTGCCCAGGGGAAGAGCAGATGCTGAATACTGAAAGCTTTAGATGCTGAAAGCTTTAGAGTGCCGGTGGCTAACCCAATAGGAATGATCTACAAAGAAAAGGTAGGGGTAATATAATCTAGACCAGACGTCTGCAACCTTTGGCTCTCCAGATGCTTTAACTACAAATCTCATCTATCCTAGCCAGCATTGGCAATGGTAAGGGGTCATGGGAGTTGTAGTTCAAAACATCCGGGGAGCTGCAGGTTGTAGACCCCTGATTCTAGACTGTCTAATCTAGATTCTTTTCACATGTCTGTTATGATGTGAGGTGGAGCTCTGACCAAGTACACAGACCAGTTGTGGAGTCACGTTGGTTAAGCCAGGGTGCTTTATTATGCATAAGTACATTTGTATAACTCCAGTTACTTGCAGGTATGTACATAGCAGGATCAGGTAAACACAGGTAGACATTAAAGGGACAGACCCACGGGCCATCCTCTCCCTCCCAGCTCAGGCCCCCAACTGACATCCATAGAACACTCACACACAACACTCACTCAACATTCTCCTGAACTGTCCATCATGCATACCTCAACATTCCATCAGCATGCACTGCTGGCCAGTGATGCATAACAAGACTGACTCGCATTACAACAATGTCATGGCGATGGATGAAAAGTAGTTAAGCTGGGAATTAAGTTTGGTGATGCATAATTTGTCACCACGAGGACATCAAGAACATTCCAGCCATTCCTTCCTCATAAGTGGTGGTAGCAGGGGACATTTTATTTGGACACCGAACCATTTGGCAAAAAACAATAATTGCCAACTTTCACTGGCAGAAATCAAAGCCCCCTCCCCCACTCCAAGTGGCAGTGGGGCTCGTTCAAGTGCTACTTCAAGTGCCATTGCTTATGCTGTGAGCGCACAAAAAAAAACTGCAAACAAATAATGTTTCTGTTATGAGAGCAGGTGCACTGAGACAACAGAACATGGGCGTTCCAAGTCCTAGTGTTGGAAAGGCCTGACGCATTAGAATGTGAAGAAACAATGTTATCACGACGGCACCCCACATCAGGGGTAGCCTCGGAGACGGGGAGAGGGGTCCATAAAGGTAGTCCCTGGCTGAGTGTGGCGGTTGGAGGGGTTGTCAAAGTTCAACTGCCCCTAAATGACCCTCAAATATGATCACTGAGTTTTTAAAGTGGTGCCTCGGAATATTCACAGTCATTTCAACGGTAGGGGGAATGTGTCTACGTCTGCTTTACAGCTGCACACATATTTCCTGAGAGCCTCAAAGCAGGTAAGCACTGATCAAGGAATGTTAGGTGTGCGTGTCTCTGACACACAAACCTGAGGAAATGGGGGCACCAACAACTAGCAAGGACATGCGAGAGAGGACTCTACTGCTGTGGCTGTGGTTGTGCCCAGTGGTTATTCACCTGGCGGCTACACAATGTAATGTGTCCTACAATGTTATGTTACATTAGTATGCTTTTGTACTGCAACAAATCACCATCGTGGTAGTGTTTCAAAGCGTTGAATCATTGTCCAAAGCAAAGGGCATGGGCAAATGGCCAGTGGTAGGAGTGCAGGGTTTCAGGTTGATTGGTCTTGAAAGTCTTCCCCCACTAATGAACTGCCTTCTAAGATCTTCTACCCCATTACTGTACACACATATCCCCTCCCTACCCCACACAGATGTCTGTCACAGGCCTAGCCATTAGAAAATCCAAACTAACTAAACCACGTCTAAGTTCACCCTCTTCCACATCAGGAGCTAAGCAGACCCAAAGCTCTGTAGTCTATCAGATCTCAGGCTTTTCCTTATGGATAACATCCTGCCAAGTTTCTCTGACAAACCCATAGAAAACAAGATTGGCACTCAGGAACTGGGTGCTTCCATCCTGCACCCATCAGCACTGAAGGCTTCGCATCTGCTTCTCCCACTCTCCCACTAATGAGCCCCCTACTTCTAGGTGCTGCGAGACCGCTAATAGTAGCAGAGGACCACTCCTATTAAATTACATATTGTGCGGGGCACTGTAATTGACACTTAAAGTGGCAACACACATTTAAGGAAGAAAACCTGACACACAGAGTGATACACCCTTTAACACTTGTATTTGATATAATGTTAATACCTGGTAACCACCTTACAAACTTGAATCATCTTATAACACAAAGAGGTGTGTGTGTGTATCATAATAGATCTACTGTGATGCTTGCCAGATACTTTACGATCCTAGTGTCAACGGCCACCAAGTATACCCATTTGTTTGTCCTATCTTCACAGGACCCGCTGAGCTGGCTGGAGAGAGACCTGGCCCTTCAGCAGCAGATAGTAGAGGCCGCCAGGCGCTTGTACCGCGAAGAGCACTTGGGCAAGCAGATCCGAAGGCACAGGAAGCAAGCGCTCGTACGCGAGCAGAAGAAGCTGAAGGATTTGGAGAACCGCGTGAACGAGCAGCGGCGCTCTGCTGGCCAGAAGCCGCTGCGGAGGACAAGCGCCCCTCTAATCGAAGGTAAGATGCCTAAGTCAGTCCTGACCAATCAAAGCCAAGTATCTTGGATGATTTAAGGAGTGCGTGTTTCTGCCTATTGTGATGTCATGGAGTCTGTGTTTTGTCATTGACAGTTATGTAGTTTGGCCACACATTGTTGACCTTTGTAATGATTAGTTGTTTAAATGTTTTACGTAGACCTGGAATTGTAGTAGTGTATTGAATTATGTATAGGTTTTGGGGAGTCTCTTGAATATTCCACACACAGATTTAATGGGTTAAGGTTGCCTGTACAATAGAACAGCCTAGAAGGTTCTATCAAAATCTGTGTTATTTAGAGTAGGTTTCCATGAAACTCGATAAATCTTTTAGGGTATGGTCATGGATCTTAGGGTACATTTTTGAATTATAGAGGGCAGTTGAGCATCAACCTTTATGTTAAGGCCCTTAGAACATATTTGTCTAGGTTATTATTTTGGTACAGTCAGTGCAGTTGATAGCAGAGGAGAGGAAGGCCCTCAGCTCAAGCAGCCCCTGGAATTAAATCCCCTCTCCTGTTGGAGGGTTAAGGTCATGGAGTGGTCATTCCATCATATGTTCGTATCTCTGCTGTGTGGTTGAATCCCTTTGTGTTTATAGTTGCTTATCCAAAAAAAATGAACTGCTTGGACGCATGGGATGTAATAGGATGTAGCAGGGGTTCTATGTAGCGTAGACATTGGAATGTGGATTCTCCATCTATTTATTTATTTTTTATTTATTTATATAGCACACCAAACCCGTAGTTATCTAGGCACATTCGTGGATTGCATTCAGGTTCAGTATATTTGAGCCGACCAAAGTGGAAGAGACTAGCTTGAGTCCTGGATGCCCTATATTAGGCATATGGTCCCTACCAGGGCAGGGATCGAAATTATGATTGGATAAGCATGAGCTTAACACAGCTTCTGGGTATCCATCACAAACCAGTGACCAGGTCCTACCACTGGAGAAAGAGGAGCTAGTCTTTCACATAACATGCAAACCTATCATTTTGGTCATTATTTATAACCTCTTATGCTTTAAACTTCCTATAGATGTGTTAATGTTTATTTCCAGATTGTCCCAAGTGCACAGACTTAAATTCACATAGGTGTGTTTGTTTGGCATCAATTGACCTGGGGAGCCAAAATCAACTCTTGATAACTGTTGGTGTCAAGCTAACAAAACACTTCTAGGCTACAAAAAGTAGCTGGGCAGCTCCCAGCGCCCCTCAATTTCTACCCTTGCCAGGGCAGGCCGCCTCTGGTCCATGCCATATATATTTGAGCAGGCAAGCCATTCACAGACCCCCATTGGCTCTAGATTTCTAGTATCCGTATGGTATGTTACTTTGGACAACCATCTTGATTGGAGGCTTGCTTGAGCCTTTGAACCTTTTGGTAGGATGCATTTTGTGTACCAAAAGTGAAATCCTGTATGTGTATGGCATCATAGGTATTTGTCTAGCTGGAAGGAGAACAGACTGCTTGTCTGGTGGGGGCCTTGGACCTGTGCCGTATCATGTCTAGGAACCTTTATACACAGGCACGGGCTTCCCAGATTGGCTGGAGTTTGCATCCCTTGTAGATTGGATAGTAGATTCTTTGTCTCTGTCTGGTGGGATGCCATTTACACTGGAGCTGTGCCTTGCATCTCTATACCTATTTGCTAGAATACATGGAAGGAACAGGCTACTTATAGGCAATGAGATCCCATTGTTTGCATGGTAAGAAACCCAGGTGGCTAGCAGTAGGGAGAACACACAACTTTAGGGCTGGAGACGAGTTCTGGCATCCCCGCAGAGCCTCGTCTGGGAAGAATGGGACTGAGGGCCCTGGACTTCCTGTGTGTGCTTGCGCTCTGGGTTCCCTGCACGTTGCCTTACTTGACTGTTTAGGGGTCCTGGAATCCTGAACCTCTATGGTGGCATGTGTGGGCTATGTTGGCATATGTGGGGTGGCTGACTGTAGGATAGACCAGCTGCTTTAAGTCTTTGTGTATGCACAGTAGCATGCCTGGCAGGAACAGGATGGTATGAGCCCAGGAGTGTACATTCTTGCTCATAGCTTAGCCATACATCACATGCCTTTGCACTGTGGCACAGATTATTGGCTGTTTCAGGACATTGGCTGCTGAACCTGGGATTCAGGGACAGACCATAAGGATCCACGAGCTTTTGTTATTGTTTTTAGTTCATCAGCCAGGTAGCATGATGAGTTCTGGCTATTGTGGGCGCGTGTTCTTTGTGAACTGTGCACTTGAGTTGCATGGACGCCCGCCCATGCAACTGGCTAAAGAAGGTGCATGTTGTGAAAAGCCACCCCCTCATGACGCAGACTAATGCAGCCACACCTGGGAGGAGGTGCTGCGAGGAGAAGCAGATGGCAGGACCTGTGCCAACATGCAGATGCTGCAGAATGCGGCGTCATCTCGGAGATTGATACTTTGCGAGATCTGCAAACGAGAACTCGTTTCCCCGGTGAAGGTCTTTCATCATTGTTCTATTGAAGTGTGTCGAATGCCGGTAGAGCGTGGAATGAGGGTCCACAGCTGTAGCAGCACGTGCGTTGCATAACCCCTTCAGTGCGCGAGTCACGTGCCTCGATGTCCCAACGCCACAGTGATGAGGGGGTTCACATGCTGTAGTTGTCCATGCAGGACTCAAAGTTGAGGGGAGCTGGGAGCTATTTAGCTCCTGCTTGAGGCATAGAGGAGTCTGTTTGGCTTGACACCAACAGCTACCAGAAGCTACTTTTGACTCTCCCAGACAACTGATGCCGATCAAATGTTGTAGCGTTGTCTCTGTGCATTTATAACAATGAATAAATCAACATTAGGACACATCTGTACGACAAACATAAAGGGTCATAAATAATGGACAAAGTGATATGTTTGGATCTAAGGTGGAAGTTAGATTTGCAGAACGCTATGTACTGTCTCCTGGTTTCCCCCGTGGTAGCTCCTGGTCACTGGTTAATGTTGGATACCCAAGAGCTGATATTAGCTCCTGCTTATCAAATCTTAATTTCGATCCCTACCCTGTATGGTTTGTTTGTTTGTTTATTTAGTAATGCGCACCAAACCCGTAGGTAACTGGGCGCAGCTAGAAAGAATACTTTAAGCTAAGCTTAGTAACAACATGGAATAGGTACAATACAGGACATGGTCATTACAATAATTATAACAAGTAAGGCGAGGGTAAGGGTATGGGTACAGGTACTGGTTTAAAAGAGAACAGTAGACTGACAGTGGTTTCCTGAGTATAGATTAGGTAGGTAGGCCGGAGGACATTATCTGTCAATAGACCTCAGCCAGATTAATGACTTACTTCTAAAGCTAGTGTAGGATTGGTTCATTCTGAGATTCAAGGGGAGGGCATTCCAGTATTGAGTTTTGAAAGCCTTCAAAGGGCCTCCACATTTACTTGAAAATTGTCTTAGCCCTCTGTAAAACCTGTCACCGAGCTAGAACATTGCACAGACCACGCACACCCCTACAGCACAAGCTTGACGCAGTCCAGTAAATTGACTGCTCACTTTAAATGGAGCTGGCCATCTACAGTGTTTACTGCTGGAATGACAGATTTGTGTATAATCCCAATAATCAATAATAAGTATACTCACTTGTCGATAATTAAAGATTGGAAGCCAAATATGTTATTATCATTTGTTCTACTATTGAAACGTTCTTAACCTATATGTCATACAGAGCTGCCAACAGGTCACCATCACCAGGATCACCTTAATCAAGTGGTCATTTGTGTTATTTTTACCTGGGTCACATTGCGTACTGGAACGTACAGGCTCATATATATATATATATATATATATATATATAATGGTCCATTTGAGCCAATGCACACATTCCACAACGCCACCTAGAAGTCATTGCTGGAAGTTCACGTCCAGTTCTGAGCCACAACAGCAAGGCATTGTGGGTATGCAAATTAACCCAAGTCCAAACCTTTGCTCCAGGAAATTCTTTGTCTTAAAGAGCAGTGCTACTTTATACACTTCCGTCTAAGACAAAGACAATTGGTCTTTGGGATTCAGAGCAGGTTTTACACCACAGTGATCTAAAAGCTAATCAACTTCCACGGATGAGGCATTATTTAAACAATACAAACTACCGACATGTCCCCTTCCCACCAAGACTTGGAGCTTAGAGGCTCTATCACTCTGAGTATAAGCCAGGACTTGGGGCGCATCGGTAGAGTCGCGCCTGGACGAGATTCAGGTCAAGATTGAGGCCACCTGACAGAGCTGTGAGTGCATGTTGGGCCGTCGACGGCGCTTCAGGTAAGGAGTGATGTGCATTGCAGAGCTGCATGTCAGGTCCCTGGTCCAGATTGAGGTGCATTGTCTGTGTATTTTGTTTAGACTACAGCTGTGGAAAAGCCAGGGTGCAGGCCGCAGTGCAATTGGGTTTTGCTGTGGTAGAGGAGCTCTAGCGTTCAGACCAAGATAGTGGGTGTGGGATGTCATACGCCGGGAACAGGAACTAGCGAGAACCTTTTTGTTTGCTAATGATTGAACTGAATTACATTTCTATTTTTGTTTATTTTTATTGTGTTTGGTTTACAAAACCAAACACTTTCTATTTATAGAATTATCACAATTGAATAAAACAATGCTTCATCCTACGCTATTCATCTTTCATTTCTTTGTTTGCTTATAGAGCTCAGTGCGTCTGATGAGAGCTCCCTCTCTGACTCTGCCATACTCGATGAAGGTAAAAAATACTATTTTTATTTTTTGTGGAAATATATAAAGAAATTCATCTTACAGAATGGGTTATATTTCAGGAAGTTTTCAACTGCATCAATATTTTTTTAAGAATCACAATGGCACTATCATGGCCCAAGGTTCTAACCTCCTCTTCTTCTCGATCGGCGCCTCCCTCTCTCATAAACATCCTCCCTTCTCCTGCCACTCACATCTCCAACTCCACCGATGGGAGTTGCACACCCCTGTACCCCCCCTTGGAAAACTTTCAAAGGTGGCCACCAGCTACACTTAGCCACTCTGGACACTCTCCTCCCTGAGGCCTGCAACATACTCTCCAAACCCAGACCTAACCGGCCCGGAGGTGGAACGGCCCTGATCCTCCCTGAGTGGGTCCCTGCCTGTACCATACCTACTCAATCTTACTCCTCCTTTGAATGCCTAATCTGCAAGCTCAGGGTCTCTCCTACTCTCTCACTCACCTTCGCTACAATCTACAGCCCCACCGGCTCTATCTCTTCCTTCCTTTCTAAATGTGTTTACCTCACCTCCTCCCTCTTGACCTCTTCCTTCAATCTCCTCCTCCTCTAGGACTTCAGTATCCACCTTGACTCCCCGAATCAGCCACCTCACAGGTTCGTGACCTCTGTGAGGCCCTCTCCCTCACTATTCTTCCTTCCGGGGCGACCAACTGAGCCGGACACACTCTGGATGCCTTCACCTCCGGAGACATCCCCATCTCTAACCCAGTCACCACCCCCCTCTCTTGGTCTGACCACTGACTCCTCTCCTTCCTCTTAGAGCCCCTTGGCCCTCTGTTCGAGCCACCCCCTGCACTGCCAGCCTCCTTCGCCGCCATTCGACCGATGAAGCAAGTGTCAGTCAAGCACTCCCTTGTGCACTCTCTCCTAAAAAAGCCACCTGCTGACCCCTCCAGCCGGGTAACTATCACCCTATCAACATTACCCCTTTTTTGGGTAAACTCTTGGAGAAGTTGGTCCTACCCCAACTGAACCTTCATACTGAACTTGGTGGTTGCCTCCATTGACCACCCATCTGGATTCCGAGCATCGGGGGGCAGAGGGGTGCATGGAAACTTCTCTCCTGAACACCTGTAAAGACATGCTTGCAAATCTCGACTCTAACACTCCCGCTGTTCTTATTCTTCTCGATCTGTCCTCTGTCTTCGACACAGTCAACCACTCTATCCTCATAAAACGGCTCTGCGACACCCTAGGCATCACAGATCGGGCCCTGGATTGGATGACTTTGTTCCTCACTAACCACCCTTCCCAGCTGCAACTGGGCTCGTTCTCCACCACCATTGGACTCCCTACCTGTGGCGTCCCCCAGGGCTCGATCCTTTCACTGTGGCTCTTCATCATCTATCCCGCCCCTCTTGCTCACCTGATCTCTTCCTTCTCCCCACATTTCCAGTGTTATGCTGATGACACACAGCTCTCCTTCAAGCTTCCCTATACCACCTCCCCCTCTTCTCTCAGCCCTGATTGTCTGACTGCCATCCAGGCATAGTGTGCAGCTAATGATCTCTGTCTTAATGCCAGTAAGAGGGAGATCCTTCTCATTGGAACATCTGCACCCTGTTTCCCTCCTACATTCTGGCTGCCCTCCTTGAGCCCTCTACCCTCCCATCCTGTGATGCCAAAAACCGCGGGGTCATCTTTGACTCCACCCTCTCCTTCACACCTCACATCTTGGACATAGCCAAAAAGGCCCACTTCCGCTTCACTTCCTTAGAGGCATTCTCCCTTTCCCCTCCTGTACCCAGAAGCTCAATGTCTCCAGAGCTCTGGTCCTCTCTAGGGTGGACTACTGAAACAGCCACTTCCTCAATATCCCCCTTTCCTCCCTATGCCCCCGTCAGCTAAATAGGGCTGCTAGACAGGGACCGTCTCTCTCCAGCACCTAAAATCTCTCCACTGCCTTCCGGTGACTGCAAGGATCAAATTCAAGACCCTCTGCATCATCCACAAGGCTTTCTGGGGCCTGGGACCATGCTATCTACAACTGTCCCTCCCTAAATACCTCCCTGCTAGACCTCTCCTCTCCTCTAACTCCAACTCTCTACTTGTCAAATGCTTCTCCAAGCAGAGAGCGAGAGGCAGGTCTCTCCTAGGCTGGTGCCTCTCTTTGGAACAGCCTCCTGCCCCCCTTTAACTTGAGCCGGACCTTCTTAAATTCCAGAAACTTCTCAAAACTCTGCTTTTCTCTTCCACTTTCCCTCTCCCTTCCCTGCTAATCACCCCACGGCCGCTGAGACTGGTGGCCTGGTCCTTCATGAATCTCACAGGTTACCAGGCCCTCTACCCAGTCGATACCAGGCCCATCCCCCTCCACAGCACTGCCCTTACGGCAAGCCTGGTGGCTGGGCATCCCACCCATGAGATTCCTCTGCCCTAGCACTTAGTCAGTGGCCTCCTCCCTGGCTCCCTTTGGCACTTCCCTCGCGGGCTCCCACCAGCACTTATGCGTTTGACCCTGCACCATCTACACCCCTCCAAACCCCCCTGCCCTCCCTATTTTCCACACGTCTCTTCACTGGACGTGAACGTCCGAATGTCACAGCGTCTAGTAAGACCACAATTGTATAGTACTGTTTTTGCGACTGTTATTTACTCCCCTGTTCCCTCCCCACTTAGTCTTGTGGCGCCTCAAAACACCATTCTGTTGTATAGGCACCTAACAAGTGCTCAATAAATAAAATAAATAAATAAAAACAGATCAAACCAAGGCAGTATTCGGTCTAAAGCAAGAATAGCCAGCCAATGGGGTTCAGTTTTAATGCAACCATCCAGTTAGTGGTAATGATGTTGCACCCAATCAGATCACCAAGACATTGGAGTTCTGGAAGCTCCTTGTCCCCAAAATTATCCAAACAAATCTGCTGAGTCAACAAGCTGGACCTAATGGGGATGAACTGTCAACACAAGAGCCAGGACTAGTGACCAATAGCAGTGAGAGTTCAAAAGGATCTGAACTGACCAAAATTCCAATTGTAGTTGAAGTGAGATCACACAACGGTTGACTTCGCAGGAAGTGATGACCCATGCAGTCTGACCCTGATGACATCACAGGTAGTGATATCACATGACCTTTGGTCCATACCCCAGACAGTGATGCTTAATAAAATGATAGTTACTAAAACAGACAAAAAGTCTATTTTAGTGATCAATCATATTTTAGCTTGATGCTTCCTGGATAGGAGACGGGTTGCTTTATGATATGACAAGGGCACCACCAAAAGAACGAACATAGGCCAGGTGTGCATTGCCTTCCTAAACCATTACAGCCTCATATGGCCAATTATATCCCGTATACAGTAATTAGTACCTTACCCGGCAGGTATATTCATTATATTCATAATGCAGCCCCACATGCAGCTTTAATATTCCAACTGTAGCCTACTATATGCACTTGCTCCACTTATCTACCTTTTACAGTCTCACATACCTGCTATGCCATTGTAAGGCACAGCCTGACATGTCTAGTTGCTGCCATCATATGCCAAGTCCAGCTCTGATTTCTCCAATGCTTCTTAAGGCTGCAGCTGGAATGTGGTGCCTACACCAGGCATAGGATGCATTAACTGGCATTTCCGAAGCTTCTGAGGAAGCACTTGTTCTATGATGGCAGCACCTGCACATGTTAAGACCAATGTGAAGAATGTGTGTTCCCTGCATGGTCTTCACATGTGCAGGTGCTGCCAGAATGTGGCAAACAGACTCTAAAATGCTCCAGAAATAGCATCTAGTACAGGTTGTTTTCATTTGTGTAGTCCGCATATGTATTGCACAGCCTCACATGTCCATGTGCTGCAATCATGTTCCTAGTGCAGCATTACATGCACCGTAATGTCATGCAGGCCAGACAATGCCTCCGATTATTGTCAGCTGTTTTTAATATTGATTTCATGCCTCTCCCTCCTCCCAATTACTATAATAAGATTTTTTTATTATCACTAATGTAATAGTAGTGAATGTGTCCCCTTTGGGAAGAGGAAGCACTGTGGCAGCTCTACTGAGTTTGGAACTTGTGAAGTGCAGGACAGGAAAGACCCATGTGAGAGGCGACTGTTTAGCCCATTCCGCTATCCACCCTTGCAATATGCATGGCACGGTCACCAGAAGTGCAGCTGTGGATATCTAATGGCTAACAACATACGCCCATATGACTGACCCCTTCCATCCTACACTTCAGGAAGGAACTGAAAACCCTACACTTCAAAAAACAGCTCACCAATCGCTGGTTGTTCCGCCTGACTGTCCGCCCCCTACCCCCTCCGGAGATCAGCCTCTCCCCGCTCCCTTTACCCATTCCAGTTACTTCTGCTACCCATGCCACCTTACCGGTGGTGTCTTCCTATGTACAGAGCTTTGTTCCTTCAAAGCTAGGTTTGAGCTTTATAAATTGGCATGCAGTGATTATAACGAATCCCATTACAACGAACTGAAAATAACGAATTCCAAAATAACGAATTTGGAGCTAAACTAAAAAAAAAGTGGTTGGGAGTGGGGATAGTGGTTTTGTGGCTGGGGAAGTATTAGGAACAAAAAAAGGTTTTTTTTGTGGGGGAGCCCCCAAAAAAACAACAAAAAATTAATTTGTTATTTTGGAATTCGTTATTATGGTATTAGTTATAATGAGATTAGTTATTTTGGATTCGTTAAAATCACATGTAACCTTACAATCGCATGTGCAGCCTCAACCCCCCCCATGCTAATTTTTCACAAAAATATAACCGTATATTCTGTTAGTTTATGAATGTACATCGGTCATCAGGGATTTCGTACTTCATAATGCTTGATGACATCTGCAAACCAACATGAGGTTTTTTGCTTTGTTACTTACACTTCAGAAGGATGCTGGCCCACCATTGATGTTGAACTTCTAAGCCTTTGGAATAATCTCTTGAATATCCTCTTGGATCCTGGCCTCCCACACCCAATCGCCTTCAGCCTCCGCCCGCTCCCAGCACTTGCCTTGCCCCCCACTGGCCTGTGCCACTGCATGCCTGCACTTATTTATTTATAGGCAGCTGACCTCTCACCTATGCACTTACTGCTGCTCACTCCCTGGCACTTACGCCCCCACTCCTTCATCCCTTCTCTTTCTCTGCACTTGCACATTCTAAATGCTCACAGGGCCTAGTAGGTCTGCCTCTATCTTTCAATGTTTGATTTTCATTCCCATGTTCCCTCCTTGCTGTCCTGTGGGCGCTTTGAAACACAATTTACTTGATGGCTAAGCGCCGTACATATGCTCAAAAAATAAATGTGGACACCTGGGCGAAACGACATCCTCATGCTTCAGAGGCGATTGTAGGACAATGAAGGGCCCTGCCGGTCTTCTGCCCCAAACTCTGCCTGGGGCAGTACGGGCAATGCAGCTGCTAGCCCTGGCTACCCTTGGGCTCAACCAAAATGGTTGACAAAATCACATGGAGTGGACACTAAGAAAAGCTGACACTAAGACCATCAAAGCAAAGTTTGCAGCTGGAACATCAATCAAAACGCTGAATGCAGCCAATTTGGCTTTCATATTTTTACCGTTGATCAGTGTAAGCAAAATGTTACTATCAGTTCAGGCTTATTTCTACTGCTATCAAAAACAGGAGCCCCTTTGCAGACCCAAGTGAACCTTCAGTCCATTGTCTGGGAAGTTGGCAAATGGTCACCTCCGGCCACTTCACAAGCTTTGGGTCTTTACAGGACCCACTGGTTTGCACCTTCCGCCCCCTACTCACCCTTCAGAACAGTTCATTTGTTTGCACACAGTCACACTCTTTGGGGCAGGCCTCTACAACCGGTTGTTTTGGACTTACAACTCCCATAATGTTCCACCATTGGCAAGGGCGTCTAGTGCAGATGGGAGTTGTAGGTCAAAACATCTGGAGAGCCAAAGAGTACAGACTCCAGCTTTGGGGGAACTGAAGTGTCTTTAAAAATTGCTCCGAGATCATCAGTAACACCACGATTATATTGGTTTCATCTATCTCTTCCGGTCTAGCAGCACATATAACCGCCCACACTGAAACACCAGACGTACCTCAACACCTCTGCCACTAGCATAGAGCGACTACCAACGACAAAAATTCAGTACAGCCGGCCACACATCGAATCTCTCAACAAGAGCACTCTATCACAACCTCCAACAGCGATCTTTTCGGGCTGCTTAGTCGAGCCTAGCCAGCCACCCAAGTCCTAGACTGGCAGAAATGCACACACACATCCTAACCTAAACCTCTAGAACTTTCCAGCACACTGACTACGGTCCCCAAGGGCGTTCCAATACAGAACAAGTGCACTGAGGCCATATAAATACGGAAAGAGCGCTATATAAATAACCCAATACAATACAATACAATACTACTTCATGATCTCTGTTTCTTGCTCTTTGGGATTGTGTATGCCGCCAAACCACCAAGAAGAGCACGATAAGCCCAATGTGATGACTGATTGGCTGCTTTGCAGCATCGGGCAGATGCCCAGTGATGTATGTACATTTGAGGGCTACGCAGGCAATTGATGGTTTTATTTCCACAGATGAAGGGAAGAGGCCAAAATCAGCTCCATGTGCAAATCTCCAGGAGTCTAGGCCACCCCGCCAAGTTCCAATGTCGCCTCTGCCGGTCGCGCGCACCGTACGACCCCAGCCCCCGCAGACTCTGGAGGGGCTGAAGTCTGTGTACCCCGAAGGCGGTGAAACCGAGCGCTCGCCTATCCAGAACAGCCCCTGGCGGGAGTCTAGCCTGGACCAGCCTTACCAGAAACCCCGGAAGCTGTCCATGAGCTCGGGAAGTCAGCCAAGGTAGGTCGCATGCAGCCTCTATGTTTGTTTCATTCATTCATTCGCGCTGTGAGTTTGTCAGGCATTATCCTTGCAAACACTTCACTGACTAACCAGCGGTCGAAGTGGGCGGGAACTAAAGGGTACGACGTTCCCTTAGTTCTTGGGGCGATCCATGATTGTTCCCTTTCTTTATGTAACCCGAATTGCCGTTCTAGGACTGCAACGTTTTTTTTTTAAAAACATCTCCCCCTACTGGGGATTAGAACGTGAACCTTGCCGATAACCAGCAAGTGTAACAGGTCACTGTGCTATTTTATATGCCTGGATTAGTGTTGTTTTTTTAATAGACTGCTTGGGCCGTAAATTGCATTCCCAAGCAGCCAACAAGCCCAACGTGGCAGTGATCTGCGTATGAATTGCTGTAGGTGCAGCCTTGATGGCAGGTAATGGGAGGGGTGTGTCTGGCTACAGACATGCACATGGCGCTCAAGTGGTGTGAATGGTGGGTGACTGGAAAGAGAGCCTGCATTAAGCCACATGCCATGGGGAACAATGACACACAAAATGGTGGTCATTTAAAAAGCATTTTCGTGCACTGTGCTTTCTTCACTCTTGCTAGAACTGCTGTAAATCACTGAGTCACAGGCTGGAGTGGAGGAAGGGAAGGACCCGGTATGGGGCTTGATTTGGGAGGGTGACAGTGAGTTTGGGGTGAGGGGAGCAGAAAAGGGGGTGGGGGGGGAGGAGAGAGAGAGAGAATTTGGTAGATTGGCCTTTGTGTGTTGTATCCGGACATTATCTGATTGTATTGGTGTTGTGGGAGAAGGTAGAGTGTACCCGAAAGAGATGGATGGAAAGCTTGGAATTAATCATAACCACTGGCAATTCCTTTGGTCTGTCTTCCATTGCTCCATATTTCAGGCAGTCTGTGCCATTCCATAAAGGCACCGGGGCAATTTAGATTGTAGATGCACGCCATAACTGCATTATATCACTCAAGAGAACCAATCGTATGCAGTTAAAACTGCTAGTTAATGCCCCCCCCATGCACAGGAAGACAAGCATTATTACACTTCTTTCAGCTTTGTTGGGAGTCATCGGGGGTGCAACTTTACTACCTAGGTGCACGATTTCTGTGTGCATTTGTGTGCGTCAGTGTGTATATTAACCCACAAATGGGTGCAAACACATACACACACGTGTCTGTGTGTGTGTGTATGTCAGTGTGTGTATATATACCCACAAGCACAGTACGTGCAAACACACACACTATCAAATGCACACGTGTGTGTGTGTATGTCAGCATGTGTATATGCACCCACATACATCGTGGGTACACACGCACGCGCATGAAAACAAAGTGTCTACATCCATTCCAGGTTCCCTAATATGTGTAGAAGATAAGCTTGCACTGATGGAAATGCTGTGCCTGTTCTGAGTGTGAGGATAACTCTCCCACTGACTGTAATCGACCTGTTTTATATGGAAGGGAGGCTCGTAATGCTTTGCTCCTTCCGCTGTGTGAGGTGGAAGATTGCATTGCTGGCAATCTTGTCCCAGTTCTACGTGTGAGGGCAGCTTGCATTGATGGTGCACATGATGTACTTGTGCTCTGCTATGATGGAGGCTTGTCCCGCTCTTTCCTGTGGTGCAATACGTGTGGGTGAACTGAGGGATCCCCTTAGAGCTTCCACTGTGGGTACAAATGCCACCATGGATGGCTTCTGCTTTTTCCCCTATCTTATAATGGCACTCACCTGCACTTTTCCTTACTCTCTGCAGCAGTCCAGCAGTGACACCGGTTCTGGGTCGCCCGGAGCTACCGAGAGGGGACACTTCACCATATCCGTTCCTTCCTATCGTGAACATCACCGTGCAAAGCTTGCAGGGCTCCTCCAGTGCACCATCAACACCAGAGATGCAAAGCCGGAGGGGGCAGTCCCAATCAGTCAGGTATGAGGTGGCTAATAGCAAGATGTATGACCCAATTGGAGTTGTATTGGAAGTCAGAGTAAAAATGGGCTTTTGCGCTGCCGCCCCATTGACGATATGTTTTCACTTACTTTCTCAGGATTCAGAGCCCTCGCGACCCATCTGAGAGCCGCGGCCGCAGCATGGTCCCCCGGAGACGAGTCACGGAATTCACTGTCACCGTGCCGGACTACTGCTTCCCACACGCCAAGCTCAGCCACCAGCGTTCCAACCCCACGTACAACTCCAGTTCAGAAGACAGCAACTCGGACATCTCCAGCATCTCGCATGCCACGTCTACAGGCGGCACCAGTCCTGATATGACTCCTCCCAGGACTGCCCGCCACTTGCCACCCAGGCAACACTCCCCAGTCTATTTGAATCGACCTTTTGGTGAGATGGATGCCCCTACCTTCTACCAACGCCCCCAAAAGCTGATACCCCCTGGTTACTTTGCCGCTGTAGAGTACATAGAGAGCCGGCCACCTCAGTCTGCTAGAAGAGACTGCAGCCGCACACGGACACAGTTGACAGTGGCCAAGTCGGTCCCCCACCTGTATGACGAGGAAATGGCACAGCCCAGGCCACAGAAGGTCATACCCTCCAAAAGCAGGATTGTGCGAACACCATCTATAGAGTGCACAGGCCGGGCGCTAGCTAAGGTGGTCGTTTGTGAGGAGCTGCAGCACTGGCATGACCGCACCCGCCTGCGCAGCTCTGCGCGGCCTCACTCTCTGGACCGGCAAGGGGCTATCAAAGTGCGGAACCCAGCAGGGCGAGGCATGCCTCTGGCGCGTTCGATGACACAGCGTACTCAGGTAATTCAGCCTGCTCTTGCCGTAGAGAGGGTACAGTATTGAGAGTTGCTACAGACTTTTATTAAAGGAAAAATGCGGTTGGGGAAAGGCCTTGCTAGTCGTGACGCTAAGAGGGGATTTTTCTTAAAGGGGCCTGTCAGGAGGTCAAAATAAAGATAAGTTCACAGTTGTGTCAAAACCCTAACTCTTGCCCTCCCACTAATAATTAAATGCAAGGTGCAAAGGCTTGTTCCCCATAAGCTAGCTTGAAGGTTGAGGGGCATGGTTTAGACTCCATGTTCTTTCATCCTTTTCCTCTCTGCAGGAATCCTGTTTGGGTAGTGCTGTTGCCCAGTCTCTATGTCCATTCAACCCTTGCTGAGAGGAGGTGTGGCCTCGGGAAGATAGGATGTGGAGTGGCTTTTAGTCTCCAATCCCAGTCCACCCTTCATGTGTGAAGATATCAGTTTTGGCGGTAGAATTGCTTTCAGTTTCCATGCTTGTTGAACCCAAGCTTATGAGGTGTCATAAGGATGTGACGTGGCTTCTAGACTCAATGCCATTTCGACCCTTCTTGCACGAAAGCTGCCATCCCTACGGTGCAGGATTGATTCCAGCACCAAGGGTCCATCAGATCGGTGATGCTGTTCTTTTGGGCTCTGTCTCCCACTTAGAGAGGCACCCAACATCGATGGGTCTCTAAAAAGTCACGCAATGTTCATGGTTTCACATTAGGGGAAACCCAGCACGTGATCATACCTCACCAATCCATGAGCATATTGTCTGTCCAGTGCTGTATGTCTACTAAAAGTGTTGGGTGAAACGTGTATGATCCGTTTTCCTCTCTCTATCTCTGCCTCCCATCCTCTTTGCCTGACTCTTCCTCTCTCTCTTTCTCTCCCCCTCTGTCCCTGAGTCTCTAAGTCTCTCTCTCTCTCTCTCTCTCTCTCTCTCTCTCTCTCTGCTTCTCTCTCTCTCCATCCATCCCTCTCTTTCTCTCGTTGTCTCCCTTCCTCCTTGTCTGCCTGTCTCTCCCTCTCTCTCCCTCCCTCTCTGTCTCTCTCGCTGTATCCCTTCCTCTTTGTCTGCAGGTCTCTCTCTCTCTCTCTCTCTCTCTCTCTCTCTCTCTTTTTCTCTTTCTCTCCCCCCTCCCCCCGCAGACATGTCTCAGCATAGGACAAAACTATCAAGACTTTGCAACAACATAAGTCACATTTACTTCCCCATTCTTTTACTTCTCCTGGCTTTCACTTCATCACTACATGGGGAGTCCACACGGACCCCTCCTTTTGATCTCATAGTCTACCCCCCACCCCGCTGTCCCTTGACCCCAACCCTAGCCTTTAGCTAACTTAAGCATGTGCATTTCCTGTGAAGATGCAGACGAAGTAAAGGCATGAAGAAGTAAATATATTGTATTGTAGTCCCCATGTATATAGCGCTATTTCCCCATTTGTATGGCCTCAATGCACTTTGTGGTTGGAACTCCCTCTGGGTAAATGGAGGAGTGAAGGTAGACTTAGTAAGTGTAGGGGAAGTTTTATAGGCAAAGTAAAGAGGGAATACCGAACTAGCAGCACACTTTGCCTCAGTGTTAGTGGGAGAGCACACCAAATTGTCACTTTGCCATGTGTGGCGAAACTTCTTCCAAGCCTCTGAATTTTAAAAGGGTGATAATTCAAAAATAAAACATTTGGGGATGTACAAGCACACTGAAAAATACCTTGTAGCTGGCACAAGACTCACCTGCAAAGCGATATTTCTCCTCTGCGAAATGTGCAGTGACCTTAAATGTAGCTTAAGACCCTCCTGAGTGGGACCCAACTCCTAGAGCAGGTTTGGTCTCAGACGATTTCTTTTTCCAACCCTCCTGTTTTTCTTACTGTTTCTTGGCATTTCAAATCTGCTCCCGGTGTGGGTGAACACCTGCAGGGGTTCAAAGGGCAGCCCGGAGCTGAGTAGAGCACGCGATACGGGCTGAGGCCTGTCCTTTAATTCCTGGGATGTCAGCAGCTCTACGCCCTACTGAGCCAGACCACGTGACAACACCTAGGCATGTTTATCCCCTGAAAACAAAACTGCCGGGCTCCTGACTAACACGAGCCCATGGATTTAAGCAGCTGTGATGTTAATCACTCGCAGACAGTATCGGCCAGGAAGGTTAAGCCCGGGCAGGTGAGGGCTGGTACTTTTGCAGTCGCTGCTCTCTATTGGTCAATACCACTTAAAGCACATGAGAGGTAGTGACTGTCAGGTTTATTTTAGAAAGATGCCCTCTAACCACCCCTGTTACTCAAAGCGCTGTATAGACGAGAAGACTTTTTTACATGCTGTTAATTTTCTCTTTATTTCTGCCCAGGTTCCACAAAGGCATGTGCTGCGGCGGACGGCAGAGGGCGCACCGCTGCAATGGTATGACCCGAATGAAGCCCAGATAATCAGCCAAGTCTAAAGGTGCACTTGGACGGTGCGCATCCGTTGTTCCAGCACTGCCATAGTGCCCAGTGGCGCTATCGGGGGAATCGTCCAGGGGAGAACTGAAACTGGAACCCGTTCCTCTCTAGAACTCGAGTTGAGCTATTCTGGTTAATGTGTGCCCACTGCCTGAAATGACAACGTGAAATGGCTGCCCTGAAAGCCACATGAGTCTAGACCTTAACCAACAGAAGGTCCTTCAGGCACATCTGTGGACGCCTTGAGCTAACAACTGAAACTGGGAACCACATTGATCTGGTCCTAGACAACCTGAAGTTGCTTCTGGCACATCCATAGCCACCCTGTGCTTACAATGTTAACTAAATCCTAGAGGCTACGATACTTCAGACCGAAACAATCAGAAGATCCTTCAAGCACATGTGTGGATACCGTGACCATACAAAGGTAAACAAAGCCTGGACCTCCAATGTATTGAACCTAGACCACAATGGCCAGAATAACCTCCAGGGACCTAGACCACAAGAAAAACATTAGAAGGTCCTTCTGGCATAACCGTTGTACCCTGCTTGCCAAAACCCATCGGCATGGCGCTAACCGTAGGTGAGCCGGGACCTGCCGCCACCTTACTCCCATGACATTGAGCCTCGAAGTGGCGCGGCCTCCTCCTGCCAAGGCTGCTAGCTGATGAATCATTCGCAAATGTGACCAAGGATTCTGGGGGAATCTGTGACGTGCGTGTGTTACAGAGGGTTTGCAAAACCCAGTTGACGTCCTGGAGATCGGGATTGGTTGTGACATGTTGTCACTTTAAAAAAAGAAAAAAAACTTTTTTTCAGTAATGTGTCCATATATTTTAAACATTTGAACAATTTTATTTATTATCCTGACCCACGCTGTCCTCCCTTAGTGTTATGCTTTCGTTGCAGGCACTGTCTTAGACTGTCTCTCTCTCTCTCTCTCTCTCTCTCTCTCTCTCTCTCTCTCTCTCTCTCTCTCTCTCTCTCTCTCTCTCTCTCTCTCTCTCTCTCTCTCTCTCTCTCTCTCTCTCTCTCTCTCTCTCTCTCTCTCTCTCTCTCTCTCTCTCTCTCTCTCTCTCTCTCTTCCCCCCCCCCTCCCACCTGTGAGGTAACTTGGAACTTGTTACAATAGTGAACAGTCCAACCTGCCCGCGTTAGGGGATTTTCCAAAGCTATAACTGTTTGGCTTCCTTGCATCAGTAAGGGCAGTCAGCTGGTACCCTTTTTTTCCTCCATGCTGAAAGGAATCTATCCTTCCCCGCTAAGAGCCTATCTGTCCTATGAAGACTTTGAAAGTTAATACATTTTGCAACTCCCATTGACCTGTGAAATGGGGGTAGCCAAGTGGCTCTCTGGGGGACGCCCTGAAAACCTCTGGGGGACACCCTGGACCCCCCACCCCACTTCTCAGCCGTCAACTCCCATTTCCCTCCCCCCGACAGCCCGTCCCCTTTTGCGGGCCACGCGTTCCGGAGAGGACTTTTCACACTATAGTACGCGCAATTGCTTTTACCGGTAATGCTTGGTGGGTACCCACCTCTCGCTGTTCCAACAGAATACATTACAGATCGAGAGCCGCCCAGGCTATTTTTATAAAATACCTCCTGGTGGACTTTTGAAGTTGTCAAAAAATACAAAGTGGAAAGTCCCGCTGTGTGGGCGCCATCTTACAGTGCAGCTGGAATGCATTGTGCGTATTCTGTTTATCGCCATGCTTATTACTGTCACCAGCCAACCCTTGGCAATTAAGTATTCGTAGGTGGCAGCATGTCCTCTCTCTACTTTACCTGATGCCTTTTACAGCTCTACAGGGCAAATGTGCTGCAGGATTGGCGATTCGACATATTGCACCCAAGGGCACCATAATGCTAAAGGTGGTGTGCCAGACATTTATTCTCCCAATGCCTGCTTTTCAGTATTGAGAACTTAAAAACAAAGCACCTCATGCTGTAGAATGTTATTTCTGGAGCTTGTATCTGTCTAGAATCACATGCTTTGTATAGTCCGCCAACTAGTGGTTGAAAAACATGCGATGCTTACTGATATGTAATATTTGTCATATTCTCCCAATACAGACACACTTTCAGTTGTTTGATTGGTCCCTGTGGACTGTAATGGGTTGACTTTGTAAATTCATTTGTTCTGGGTGCACTTGTTTCCACATTATAAAACAAACTGTACAGACTCCAGAACACACCCTGAACAACTCTTCCCCCTAGAGATATATCCAATCATGTGCCTGGAAAGGTAAACATATGGTAGTGTAACCACATGACTTCATGTCACTGAAACACCATTGTGTAGTCCTGCATGCTCAATTAACAACTCACTGCAATCTGGGAATTGTAGTTTTGGCGTGCTTCACTGGTGACCTGACTTGAAGTAATGACGAAAAGCCTGGGACTGGAAATTAACCTTTCTGGTGACATGGGGCAATGTGGTTGTTCGCTGTAAAAGAAATGGTTATTTTTGTCATAAGGCACTGCATCATTGCCTTATTTCCTGCTGTTATATCTCGGCTGGAAATATAGACAAAATAACAAGGAATTTAGGCAAGAGTTTATCCAGTCTCTTATGTTATTTCCTATGGAATTGTTTGTAATATAATCGCACCACCACATTTGTACCTTCAAAGAACCCTTTTTAAAAACTGATATGCAGTGCATTACGAAATGATCTATTTTGATGGTTTTATATTTCGTAAAATAGAGAAATGTTAACCTTTGTAAAGAAAGTGTGATTTTTTTATAAGGAATATTTTTGTACTAGTTTCTGAAAGTCCCGGCTGAGTGCCGCCAACTGTTGTTTAAGCTTTGAGGAGCTTTTTCTCTTACCATGAGTGGTGACAGTCAATGATCTGGCTGTGTGGTGATCTGGGTGCCCAGGGTTACACATTTTTCAATCAATCCCGCCGCACACATGAACATGCATAGATTCAATAGCTTCCTTGCTTGTTGCTTGCTTGCTGGTTGCTTGCTTGCTTGTTCATAGCTCCAAGTTGAATCAAGTCACTCTTGGTATTTTGTGCAATTTCATACGTTTACACCACTTTGCCAAAGGAGCCCTTTCCCCTCTAATTTAAATCAGAGCACCCTTTCTTATAGCTTCTGTAAAGCGCCTATACCCCTGTGTCCTACTGAAGCGCTGAAATGACAGGTTAAACTGTTTGAAAGTGTCTTAATTCTAGTGATGTAGCAAATCTCTACCAGCTGCTGGGATATGCGTTCACTGTGCAGGTCACAATTTGAGCAGAGCTCTCTGGTCCTTTTATCCAGTAGAAACACGCACGATTACAGCGCTATTAGTTAAGAATTGTTGCAGTAACATGCGTTAAACTAAGACATTGTTACCATGTCTTTACCATGTGAATGCCCTTTCTGTCACCACTCTTCCACCAGTGCCACATATTTGGCATTTAAACATTTTTTGAGTATTCAAGAAATTAGTGTTGTAAAATGTTAAGGCTACATGATTGGAATTCATAAGAGGTTTTCCCATAACCCTGTAAGTGGTAGCTTTTTACCACAGAATCTTAGAAATCCAAACATTCTGAAAGATATACCAAATTAAGTAATTGAGCGATGCAGACATTTATAAAGGCCAGAAACAGTCTGTTTTACTGGAAGGTGTTGACATCTGTAACAATATTTGGTCAGACTCCAAATTCCGGCCATCACGTTTAACACTATTTATAGACATTTGCTGTACTATTCACCACTAAGTTTTCCCCTTCCAGGCAGACATTTAATACCCCCCGCCCCCCTCACAAAAGGAAGGGGAATACATTGTGCCTCTCTTGCATTTCGCTGTGATTGGTGACAGTGAATGCAGCTGATTTAAGTTGATAAAATACTGGAATGATGAGTGATATATACAATATGCACAGACTACTGTGTAGTTATCACACTATTAATGTACACCCAATTACTAGCCTGTCTTCCCTTTTTGTTCTGTACAGACCTTTTCCGTGTTTGATGTCTGCTGTGGATGTGAGATGTGTGTGTTAATGATTGTAAATTATTGCGGAACTTGTGTTGTATGTTATGATAAAATGTCCTTTGCGTAGAGCGAAAGAAACTTGTCAATTAAATAAAAACGTGACATGTTTTTTGCACCTGTAATCTGAAGCATCCCGAGTTTTGTGTTTTCTAGGTTGCAGTCTCCAAGGGGCTTGTTTCAAGTCTTTCTTTACTAGTGATTTTTCTCCATTATTTGATGATGTTTTGGCAAATGTAGCTGTATGTAGAAATCACTACTAATGCCATGCCACCGAAATAGCTTGATGGCAAGGAAACATCTACATTGTAT
The DNA here is from genome assembly GCF_040938575.1 of Ambystoma mexicanum. NCBI lineage: Eukaryota > Metazoa > Chordata > Amphibia > Caudata > Ambystomatidae > Ambystoma > Ambystoma mexicanum. The sequence continues at coordinate 161,428,591 of NC_090938.1, read as the reverse complement.
CCACATTGCACTCTTTTTTGCGCTTAGAATGGTTTATCAGCAATTTAAGCACTATAAAAAAGAACTCAAAACGGGAGCATAACAAACCAATGTACTGCCCAGTGGGTGGATCATAATGAAGACTGGCTATCCACTGCAGAAAAATAACAGAGTTAAAGTATAAAGACAGGCAATGAGGTCAAGAAAATAAGTAACTGGGCATGAAAGAGTCTGCTATGCTGATAATAAATTGTTTAATCATGCCGTCCCGCGGCTTATCAAATATTGCCTAGCTGAACAGTGGCGGCAAGGTCCGATCAGTGCCAAGCTCTCTGGACTCACATAGGATCTTGTGCATTTATCCCCTGTTTGTATCCTATGTCTCTTGATTTATTGATGTCTAGGGGTGTGAGGCATAGTAGTAATTCGATCCAAGTCTTGCCCAACCTTTCTATTGTAAACCCATAGTGAGTTATGAGGATGCAGTTGCTTTTTTCGAAACCACCCTTGCTAAGGGGCTAGTTGTACACAGTGGGACATCCAAGACCCTCAAGTTTGGGATCCACAACCTGTCTTGCAAGATGCAAATGTCTGCGTTCTCCAGGGATCGCAGGAATCTTTTCAAGTTATCTGAATATCCTGCTTTCCCACTTTCAGATGCACTGTCTTCATCCAAAGGTGTTTCTCTTTCCCAGCTTCCTTCAGGAGGAGTAACATTCTGCATGTTGCTATAAATCTCCTTTCCTGGTCTTGTGTCCGAAGATACATTTTTCCTGTGTAACTATTCGTGCCATCTCCTCTTTCCAACTCAAGTGCCTTGAGATCTCCTCTTTCATGGCTGGTATGAGATCTGACTGGTATCTATGTTTCCGGGGCTTGTGAATCTGCTTAGATTCACATGGTTTGTATAATTTGCCATCTAGAGGTTGGCTTGGGCTATCACATGATTTTTCGAATAAAAAAAAAATAGTGCTTCGACAGAGGTCTTCCTGTCACACTATCCCTATCCTACATGTGCAGGTACCCATGATCCCTCATGCAACGGCATCCTCGGATTGTGTGTTTGGGAAACAGAAACAAAAATATTCTAGTAAGTAACCTTTAGGGAAGTGATGACTCTCCTCGTCTCTACTTTACTTTTCCCTTTGATGATCAAAGTCACATGCAGCATTGTGAATACTAACAATGAACCCTCTGTATACACCTCTCACATACTGCATTAAAACAACTAGAACCCATCAGCACAACAAACCACACACACTTCACAATACTGCAACAAGACATAGCACCTACAACCTTGCACAGCACCACATGACATCCGCCTCCCTAATCTCGCACCCAAGCTCAGCGAACGGTTCATCCAAACTGAAGCTGCAAACAGCACATCACAGATCCCTTGCTCTTTTCTCTCACTCCTCCCACTAACCCGCCCCCCTCTTATTTTCACAGAACCACCAGAGCACCGAGAGACCATACAAGTGGCACCTGTGGGCAGTATAAAAACCTTTAACATTAACACTCCAAATGTGTCTGTCTATAACCCAGTAATGGACCATACCTGTGCAAGTATCCCACTGATCTGTGACCAACAGCATTGTCCAGAAATATGTGAAGACTCTCATATGGGGTGCACTGAACCCCTCCAGCACGACGCCTCATGCAATAGACCCGCGCTCTGTCATTTACGAGTAGACCCTTGCAAGAGTTTATGGCGGACAACTCTCAACTGTGCTTCTGGTGTCCCTTCCAACATGTTTCGAAAGATGGTCATCTTTAAGTCTTCAACCAAAGGGGATACCTAGCAACGTCCTCCATTAGGCCATTACTGCATTGCTAAGGGTGTGTGAGTGCGGTGGGGTGGAGTGTGTACATTTGTGTGTCTTTACACTTCTCCTAGTTTATTTTACATCCAAGAACACTGCTATCATCTTAATTATTTCAAGGACCAATCATTTGTCATCTGACTGCGAGTGCACAATATAGTACATGGTTTTAGAGGCAGGACGGGAGATGTATGTCTGCAAACAAACATGCTGGCACAAGGGGAGGGGTAAATAGGACTGTGGATTCTGGCCAACACTCCCTTGTCTCACTGATGCTACTCATACGTTCAGACCCCTTTCCTCCATCCTTGACCGTGTCACCCGAAAATGGGGATAGTACCGGAACCTTTGGCAGTAAAAAACGGAGGTTCACCTTTATATTTAGTATAGCGCGCAGTGCCTAACTTCAGTCCCTTTTTCCACACAGGCGGTGTCAGACCTGGCAGCCAGCACAGACTTTTTAAAGCTTACCGCTTGCTCCCTTCTGTGTTTTTCAATCTTCTTTAACTTCCGTTTGGTGCATCGCCTCTGCAGCGCATGTTAGCTGCAGGAGGATTCACAAAATGTGCTTCGTGCGACAGCTCGTTTCCGTCCTCGTACTCCCATGAGCCCTATCTTGAGTGCTTGGGGTCAGACCACCGCTGGGACTCCTGTTTGGCTTGCAGCCCTCTCGTTCACAGGGCATTGAAGAATCGGTTGTCACGGGAGAGGGAGAACTTAGACACTTCTCCTCCACCCCACCTTAAGGAATTTGTCTCCAGGACCTCTCGTCAAGACAATGTACGCCCTCTGTTCAGCACGGCCTGCAGCATAGCTACTCCTTCCCTGAGATTTCCATGGATGGGGGTTAATCGGATTCAGGTTCTGGCAGGCCCGAGGCCTCTAAGGCTACCGACTCCCAAGACGAGGGGGCTGGGGACTCTTCTGGTTGTTCCGGCGATAGACCTGAGGCCATCCAGGCTAACGGCCCCAGACTCAGGGGCCCTATCGCGCTGTCCTCGAAGGGCAATCAGGTTTGTCCTCTTCTTCAACCCGAAGGGGTAATAGATCGTCAAGTGTCACCTCCAAGAGTCTGTCCTCAGCACGATCCAGCACGACTACAGGCCAAAGGGCATCCTGACTTCAGGAGCTTGCTCCAAGGTCATGAGTCAGGGCGTTATGACTACCGGCCTCCGGTCGAAGGCTCAGCGCCTGCCGGAGTGATCTCCAAGGTTGACGCTTTTGCTTCGGGTGCAAGACCCAAGATGTATCCTTCCAGGTCTGAGGCTTCTCATGGCTCAGGGCCTTCGGGCCCTCCCTCCGAGGGCGTGACACAAGGCTTTGACCAGGAGCAGAGGCCCAGCGCCTCGGCGGGCCGGACCCCTAGGGACCCAGTGGCTAGTGAGGACCGCTTCTTCGAGCTATTCCTCTTCCTCATGTGTTCCCCTTAGATGAAGGGACTCCTGCGGGATATTGCAAAGGAGTTCATCCAGCAGGCGGCACCTTCCCAGCCCCCTCCTCTAGGGATACCTCCCATTCCACCAATGTTGCTGGTTCCAGTGCCAGTCCCTTCCTAGGTCCAAGCCCTACCCATCATTCATACCCCTCCACCGCCTCCTGAACCACCAATGCCTCCCCATCAACAGCTGTTGGACTAGTCTTCAGCTCCGATCTCGGGGGATGGGGGGAGGGGTGACCCCGCTGGCATCTGTGTCCCAGGGCCCAGACTCCCCTTGGCCTGTAAAAAAGGGGTGGGGGGGTGATGATGATTATGACCAGAACGATGTGCCCTCAGCATCCGTTAGCGTCTTTCATGACTGCCTTTAGAGGCTGCCAGAGTTCTTGAGGGTCCCTCTATCTGAGGAAGCCCCCAGGAGTTGGGGGTGCTAGCAGAGGTCTTGGGGGTAAGCGCACCACGATCTGGTGGGTCGAAATGTCTGGGAAAAGCCCAGGGTCAACTCACTGTTGAACAAGAAGTTGGACAGCAGGTTCAGGCTGACAGACAGGGAGCCAATCCCCTTGGCCTCCCACTCGCAGCCGCATTCTTCAGTGGTAGCTGCAGCCTCGCTATATTCTAAACCATTGTCTTCGTTGTCTTCCTCTACGGGAGCCACCTCCAGCTTTCTCTCCAAGGAGGACAAGGTCCACGTGTCTTTAGGAAAGCACTGTTTTTCCATCTCAGGACTGCATCTGCGGCAAGCCAATGCAGACACCCTCTTGGCTGCAGCTAACCAGAAGCTGTGGCGGGAGCTCTGGGAATTCCTGCTGAACTCCACTCGGACAAGCAAGCTTCCTTCAAGGCCGGTCTGGCAGATGTCCGGGCCGGTTTATAGTCAAAATCTCGAAAACAAAATCTCGAAAAAAAAAATCTCGAATACAAAAGACCGAAAAAAAAAATATCGAATTTTTTTTTCAATGTGTTTTTTTCCAAAATGGGGGGGTCCCCTCCCAACCCCCCTTTTTTCATTTTTTTTATTTTACCCCTTTTTTTTACTTACCTGACCCCAAAAACATATATAAATAAATAAATATAAAATTCGATATTTTTTTTTTTCGAGATTTTTGTTTCGGGCTTTTTGTCATTCGAGATTTTGTTTTCGAGATTTTGACCGACCACCGTCCGGGCCATTGCACAGGACCTCATGGAGTCTTTGGTCCCCCACATTGACGCAGCCAGCAGAGGACTGTGCCTTGGTTTCGAAATGAGAAGGATGGCGTGGATGCATGCCACTAAGTTTTTATCTGACATGCAGGAGCGGATCCTAGATCTGCCCTTCGAGGTTGTGGACCTTTTTCATTCGTCAACCGATGATGAGTTGACGAAGAAGAAAACATCCACTCAAACCTCCAAGTCCTTGGCCATCCTGACAAAGCCTGGTCAGATATCCTTCCCTCAATCCCAGGGCAGGACTGATTCAAACCGCGTCCTTTTTTTTGTTTTAAGGGGTTTCGGGACCGTGGCATGCGGAGGCCTGACAGGTTTCCCAGCGACAACAGGAGGAAGCAGCAGAGGACTCTGTGCTGATTTTTCCGCTCCCCCCTCCTCAGCCCCCGCCTCTGACACTAAAAAGCAATAATGTGAAGGTCGGGGAACACAGCTTGCAGGTGGGGGGCCATTTGGCTCTTTACCAGGGCACCTGGAAGCGTCTTTTCAGCAACCCTTAGATCCTATCCATAGTGTCCATGGGCTTCAGTCGTGCTCTTCCTTTTCATCTACCATCTTCTCCTCCTCTTTGTCACATCGGGTCACGGGGGCCCTCTTACGGGAGGCCCTTTCTCTCTTGGAGATGCAGGTGATCCAACTGGTTCCTCTTTCAGACAGGGGCTCCAGGTACTATTCCAGGATTTTTTCAGTACCCAAGAATAGGGTTGTCCTGGACGTGTTATTTATGAATCTGTCTTTACTGCTGGAACGCATCAAGATGATTACTCCTGTGCACATAGCTGAGTCTCTGTGTGCAGGGGACTGGATGTGTTCCCTGGACGTCAACGATGTGTACCTGCACGAACCCATCTACTCGCATCAGAAGTTTCTGTGGTTCACGATCTGTCGTGCCACTTCCAGTACAAGGTGCTGCCCTTCAGTCTGAACTCGCCCCCTTGTGTCTTCACAAAGTTGATGAATGTAGTGACGGCCTTCTCTGCTTGGAGGGCCACCATCTGTAACCTTACCTGGATTACTGGCTGGTGAGGGGAGGGTCACCCGAGGGGGTGTCCCACTCCTGCCAGAGACTGGCAGATATCTTGCATCAGCTGGGGGTTCTCTCTCAACCAGAGGAAGTCACAGTTGTGCCCATGTCAGGTTCTGTTCTTCCTAGGGTTGTGTTGGAACACAACGGTTCAGAAAATGCTCCCTATGCCCCAGAGGCTCCTGTCCCTCCACAAGACGGTGGGCCATTTTCCGCCCAACTCGACCCCCTCAGCATGGTGGATCCAACATATTCTGGGCTTCTCCTCCTGCGTGCACACTGTACAGCATGCTCGTCTCAAGATGAGGCGCCTTCAGCCCCACCTAACGGCCAATTGGGATCAGGAGACGGGGTCTCAGACAGGATCCCAGTACCACTGCTCCTGCTGCCTGATCTCCGGTGGCGGATGATGGCTGGCAATGTTTCAGTGGAAGCCCCCTCCGCCCGCCTGCCCGGAACCTACCCTGGTGGTGAGGATGGTCTCCTCTCTTTCAGGCTGGGGGTGCTACTCTGGAGGGCTATGCGATTTATGGCGCATGGACCAGAACGGAAGCCCTCCTGCATATCAATCTGCTCGAACTAAGGGAAGTGGGCCTTGGCCTCAAGGCAGTTTTGCCCCCCCTCATCAGGGGTGAGTCTGTTCTGGTCAGGATAGACCACTCTACCACAAGTTTTACCTGAACAAGCAGGGTGGCACCCGTCCATTCCCTATGCATGGAGTTGGTATTGATCTGGGAATCGGCTCTGATGGAAGGAGTTTGGATGTCAGCGGTACACCTTCTGGGGGACAGCATTGCGGAAGAGGAACCAGCTGTGCTGCTTGTGTTTCAGCACTTACCTGCGGGTGTTGCACAATGACTCCTTGTTGCCCCTGTTCCAGATTTGGGGGTTCGCAGACCTGGATTTGTTTGCATACCCTGTGATATACAAGTGCCCCCAGTTTGTTTCATGGGCCGGTCAGGGTCGGGGGTCTCTAGGAGAAGCCTTCCAGATCTGTTGGCACTGATGCAGGTGTTATGCGTTCCCACCCACCCCTCTGCTCCAGTGGACCCTCGACAAGTTTCAGGCTCTGGTGGGGTGCAGTCTCATCCTTATTGCGCCCCACTGGCCATTGAGTCCCTGGTTTTCTAATCTGCTGCAGTTATGCTCCCAGGGTCCCGTCCACCTTCCTATCTCCAGCAGGGGGGTTCCTGATGTAGAAGGACGGGTGGTGGAACATTCGGACCAGGCCAATCTGGCACTCAACATGCTCAATTTTGAGATGCCAACTGGGACATCATTCAGCAAGCCATGAGGCCGCTCGACCCGGTCCCAGTAGGAGAGTGAATGGACTAGGTTCTGCCATTGGGCTCTTGACAAGGGTTTGGACCCGGTCTTCTGGATGATGTTTTCGGCACACCCTGGTCATTCCGCAGTTCAGGTGGATACATGCTGCGCTTATTTGGCAGCCATTGGGCCTTACAAGATTTCCTCTGAGCATGTGTTTTCTGTGGCCAACCCAGTGGTTAAGGCTTACCTTAAGGGGTTGTCTAGGTTTTTTCCCCCGGTGCGTAGGTCGCAACTGGTCGGGGACCTCAATGTAATTCTTCCAGCTTTGAGCGCAAACCTTTCGAGCCGATGGCCTCTGTGGACATCTGCTTGGTGACACTGAAAACAGTTCTACTATTGACTCTCACATCTGCGCGCAGGGTTAGTGAGCTGCAGGCAATGTCTTCATGCAAACCCTTCACCACGTTTCACAACGACAAGGTCATCTTGTGCAAGCATCCAAACTTATTGACCAAGATGGACTCCACATTTCATTTAAATCAAGAGATCTGTTTGCCGGTGTTCTTCCCTAACCCGAAGTCAGAGGCAGGGGTGCACTGCATTCTTTGGACCTCAGGAGGGTCCTCAAGTTTTACCTCTCTCTGACAAAATCCTTCAGGAAGTCTGAGGCATTGTTTGTGACTTTTTGGGGCTCCTCCCCTGGTTCTCAGGATTCCAAGGCAGCCATCATCCATTGGATGGTTCAGGCCATTTTGGAGGCGTACACGGCCATGGGCAAACTTGTTCCTACAGGGATCTGTGCCCACGCAGTCAGAGCTAAGGCCATGGACGTTGCTTTTCAGAGACATGCTTCTTGGGATGTCGTCAGCAGGATGGCTACTTGAGGCACTCCGTCAGCCTTCTGTAGGTACTACTCCCTGGACACCAGCTCTAGGCACGATGCAGAGTCTGGTCAGGCGGTTGTGAAGAACCTTTTTTCTTCATCCTAGATATGAGGCAGGTTGCCACAGCTCCACCCTATGGTCTTGTTTGGTGGTATCACCCACAAGCATGGTGGAAAGGGGACAGGATGTATGAGTAACTAAAGTTACTCACCGTAGTGACTAGAGTACTCATAGTCCATAGTCCCCTTTCCTCCATACGCCCCACCTACATTCCCTCGTTGGTATGCCAAGGGCAAATATGTACTAAGAGTAGCCAGTTATCTAAGCATCCTGTGTTGAAAGGGGACTGAGGGGAGGCGCCAGAGGGGCGTTCCCACGCCCAAGGCCACGCACCATGCGCTAAATTAAATTTTATTGGGAAACTCAATTTTTCTCTGCTAAAGGTTCCGGTACCATCCCCATGTTAGGGATGCCCACAAGGTTGGAGGAAAGGGGATTATGACTTTGAGTACTCAAGTCACTATGGTGAGTAACTTTAATTTCTCTGCTCTCAATCTCCCCTCTCTGCCTGAATTCAATCCTATCCCCACCGTATCAGGAGGTTTCTGCTCTTTTATACTTTTAGTGGGTGATTAGGGTAATAAAGGCTCAGGATCATTGGTCTGTTCCTTCCGCCGATTCTTGTGATGAGGTTGGCTCCTGCTGCAGCCTCCTCTACATTTTTCTCGATTCCGATCCTCCTTATCTGCAGGAGAGGGAGTTAACTAATATATTAGTGCAGCTGGGATCCACCACAATAGGGTCAAGTAGGCAGCTTATGGCAGGGTCCGAAAGCCAGCATTCCACCTGCTTGCCTGCCTCACGTGCAGGTAGTTTGCTGTTGATATTTGTTAATATGAGCAAGCGGCAGCCGCTAGCATGCTCATGATTAGCATGAACTTTCAACCCAGGGATTTACCGCCTTTGTCAGGTAACTTTCTCATGACACCCAATAAGTCGCTCTGAGCTGGGAAACCCACTGAGTGCATGGAACAGCAAAAGAAGCTCAAAGGAAAGACTCTCATCACTCACCAGCTGCCTGCAATCTTTTTGATATTTGATCTTTTGGGGTTTTTTCCCCAATCATCTCCCTAAGAATTAATGTACTGGCAACTAGGCACTCTTTCACCATCTTCCAAAAGTACATTTCTCTCTGGGACCAATGTTGGACTTGCCCTGGTGGGGATGAATGCCCTCAGCTAATGGAGGTCTCAGGTAGCTCTGGAAGATACCCACTTTACCTCTCCCAGGGTTTCATCGTAGAGGAGGTGGTTCCCCTGCTTACCCCAGTCGCTTCCTAATAGTTCAGACAAGGTGACTTAGTCACAGGCCTTTTGTAAGCTAAAGAGAGCATGTGCAGCTTTATTGGTACATAATACGTTAAGTCGAAATGTATTGTTCTCGTAAATGAGTTTGGGTTTGTTGCAGCATACACTTTTGGGATTAGAATTTAATCTCTACTCTAAATCCGCTTGTTGTTTCTTCTCTTATTTTTTCTAAAGAAGGATTTATTAATCATGGCCCTCCTTAGGCACACCATGCCAGTCACCCACAAGCTCCTCGTCATAGATACTGACTCCTCATTGAGGCTCAAATACTAGCTAATCAAATTGCCACACCAGCTTTCTCAGGTGTAAGCTTCACTTACCAAGACCAATCAACCAGACCGTGTGCCTTGCCCCACCAACCCTGGAACCACAGTTTAACCTGCAAAGCTTCACACAAGTATCAGTAGAGAGATTCATCATGCTGGTGAAACTTATCAATAAAGCAGGATCACCAATGGATCCCTGCCCACCAAACATCTATAAGCCAATCCTCACACAAGGCACGCCATTGGAATGCCACAGAAACCTATTTAACCTATGGCTCTAAATGGGGAGAGTACTGCAGTCTTTCAAATCTGCGTACATCAACCACTCCTCAAGGATACTATGGGCAATGCGGACGAACTCTCTAAGTACAGATCTATAACAAACATTCCCTATTCGGCAAAACTGCTAGAAACCTATGTCTATGAACAAACAATGGAACACAAAGAAATATGGCAACTATTGGACCAGACACAAGTTGGCTTCAGAACTATGAGAGCGACGGAGACCACACTCCTCTCTATCTGGGATGACCCAAAGAGCAACGCAGACTTCAGCACAAAATCTGCACTGATACTACTTGACCTTTTTGCAGCACGTGACCACAACATCCTCATCAGGAGACTGGAAGAATTAAGGATCACCATTACAGTGCTGCTCTGGATTAAACAGTATGGGTGAAAACATTAAAATCAGCACTGTAGGACACAACATGTAGAGTACTGCAAGGATCATACCTATCCCCACTCCTCTTCAACATCTACTTGACCCCAATAATCAAACTCATCAAAAGGCTGGGCCTCACCTGCTACAACCATGCAAATGTCACCCAAATCATCTACAAAATCAAGGATGTGTACAAGAGGAGAATACAATGCTAGTAGACTCTCTGAAAGTACTCTACAATTGGATGAACTCAAACAGCCTCAAACTCAACCTGGGCAAGACAGAAATCATGATCATTTCCAAAAACCAAGAAAGCAACCAATACATCCCATGGCCAAACAGAACTAGGAACAGCACCCCCACCATCAAAATAGTCAAAAATCTCGGAATCCTAAGTCACAACGAGCTAACACTAGAACCACAAGTAAACACAGTAATCAAGAAATGCTTCTTCCACATGCACACAATTAAAAAGATCCTACCATTCCTCTCAATTGCGCACAAAACACTTGTCATCTTTTTCCTCATCATGTCCAGGATAGACTACGCCAACAGTCTATACCTCGGAATGCTGGATTATCTACTGAAGAAACTGCAACCTACACAGAAAGCAGCGGCCAGATTCCTCCTCAAACTCTCAGGAAGAGACCCCATCCCTCCTGTGCGAATCACATTAAAAACAGTGTGCATTACACACAGAGCAATCCAGGGCCATGGAGCAGAATTCCTACAAAAGAAAATCACCATTTACCAGTCGGCTAGAACACTCAGATGCAGCAACGACATCCGCCTGGAACCTAAACCGTACATAAGGAATAAACTTGGTGGATCAGTATTTTCTTGCCAGCCGCAGAAATTTAGAACTCCCTCTCCTGAGAAATACAAAAAATGAAGGAACATCTAAAATTCAGAAAACTCCTAAAAACCTAGCTGTTCAACTGAGAACTGGACGAAAACGAATGAGCAATACCCACATCCCTACGAATGAACACACATGTCGCAAGACGAGGACTAAAGCATACCACGACAAGCGCAGGGAAGTGGAGAGAGAGACCTCCGAGTGGGAGGGAAACCCGCATCACCATGAAAGGCTTTAACACAGGCTAATGAGAGAAACGGGAGCATTCTAGGTTGGACCACAGACAGAGGGTATAAGAGTTGAAGGGGAAAGAATGGCAACTGAACAGAAAAACCATGTGGAACAGGTAGTGCAAAGGCACACGGAAGAGGTCCCACTGCCCTCCCTCTACCCTGGAAAGAGATGTCGGCTGCACACTGTGATAAGTAAGGGGCCTAGGGCGTTCAGAAAGCTATATCCAGAACACGGCATGGAAGGGGCGGGGTGGAGGAGGCCTTGCCACTAATAGCCCTGCATACAAACCTACACAGAATATAGGATGGATACCTCCCCCACCCCCCAGCACACCACAATATACGACACTAGCACAGACACGCATGACAGGTGGCCAAAGCGGAGGAGGTACGATGGAGCACCACCACTAACCACCCTACTAAAAACTCATCCCTCTGCTTACACCCCTCAAACTCTAAACAAAACACATCCATACCTATATTGCATAACAAACAGCACACACTTCACCACACCACAACAATAAAACAAACCACACATAGCCTCGCACAACAGCACATGACACCAACCGACTGAAAATATCACACCTACGCTCAGCGAATGTTGTAAACCAAACTGAAGCTGCCCACTGCACATCACAGCTCTCTTGCGCTTTTTCCTGCTCAATCCTTTTCAGATCCACCAGAGCGCCAGGGGAACACTCCGATGGTGACAATGCACGGTATAAATATCCTTTAACATAACATAAAAACATACCACCGTAACATTGCAGAACCACCCATTTGGCCCTGAGACAAATGTACTGCAAAACATACATACAATATCATAAAAATATAAAGAATAAATGGCGTTATAGCAATATGTTTCTTCTTTTCCGTGCATGTTCAAGAAAGCAGACCCGTCGGAAAGCTCTGATAACGCCAGTAGAGTTCAACAGCAGCATGTGAGTGCAGGGTTCCAATGATTCAGACCAAAACCTCTATGTAAGGTCACCAAGTATATTCTACGTAGCTCTATATGCAGGGGACAAAAAAGGATAACCAGTGCAAGAGTTTTTACCTTCCCACAGGGACAGAGAAGGGCCTTCTCATATTTTGTGCCGGACCAGTTGCAAGTGACTGCCTTTAGCTGCAAGGTGTTCAGTCTGGCTCTGGCTAAAAGTGGGACAGGTGAGAAGAATTAGTTATTACATTTGGATGCATGGCCATCCCAGTGGGAGGCGGGAGAGGCAGATAAAGCCTAACAGAGGGTTTAGCAAGATTTGTATCTTCACTTGCCTTCTTCCAGTGGTTAAGAAGCCTGCTTTTTGGCTCTTTTGAAGAAATGTCAATTGAACTAGAGGGATCTGTAAAACCCTCCTCTGGGCCCACAGAATGTAAGGTTTTCTTAGGGTAGGATAGCCATTAGATTTTATGAAAGATACCAAGGGACATAAGATGTTTAATCAAGAAATCTATTAGCTTGTTATCGCCAAAATAGAGCAGGTTTCTGCCGCAGGGTATCCGTAATGTAGGCACGACCTGTTTCGAAGTGCGTGCTTAAGAAGCCGCAGTCGGGGCTACTCCGAAAAGGTGTGAAGAAAAACATTTTCCTCTGCTTGAAGTCCGGCAAATTTACCGACACCCCAGACCTCGTCTCCGTTGACACCCGTTGCTACGCACTTGCCCCTGCATATGGTTAGTATATGTCTTGGAGAATGTATTTTATTGGTATTCGTGAATCAGTCAAATGCTATAGCAAGGTACTCAAGGCTTTTGCAAACCTTCCATTTTTGGCCACCCAAATAGTGGGATCACGTGGCTGATTAATTGAGGAGCGCATTATGTTTGCATTTCCCTAAAGACCCCTGTCGTTCATAAATGTTGAATACCGCTCCTTAAGAATTTGTAAAGACCTAGGACTAATTTATCAATCCATGTTGATGCTAGCAGGTTGAAATTGATCCAAGTCTATGTCACATGAACACATTGATTATACGTATAATCCCCCACTAGTGGGTATGCAAGGCGCCATGGCTTTGTACGGCCAAGCCCTGTTTCTATTTTAGGGTGTACCTGTCTGTGTCATTGCCATTGTGCAAACTCACTGATTTGGTGTAAGAATGGATGCACAGTAAAGCCCCAATTCACCGCCCACTGCAAAAATAGAGGGTCGATGCTTGCTTTCTGACAGTACACTGCTCGGGTAGGGGAAACAGTGTCGCTTATCACTAATGGGGACGTAAACTGATCCATTTATCAACAACACCTCCCCCCATCACACTTAAACATATGAATACATCCTCACCAGATTTGCACAGACGGCTCACCATTCCACCTGAATTCCCACCCTTTCTACAGCTGTGGTATATTTTACCGCTCCCGCCTCTTCTGCCGTCTCAAGGCATGTTTCTATTATTAAAGCCACATCAGAGTTTGCCTTCATTTCCAGCTGACTGATTTTGTCCCTTGATGTACCTACAATTTCCCACTGAAAATAGGTTTTTCCTTACATTTACATGCAGTTTCCAGTAGGGTGAAGGCCTCCCTACATTTACCATTAAGTTTCAGGTGAACGTCTATCTATTGCCTACAGAGCTCACTTAAGGAGTGTGTGATCACTATTTATCATTCCATATCTGTCTATGGGTTTGTCTCCTTTCAAGTGCAAGCATCATCCTGCTGACGGATTGTCTTTGTATATTGACAAACCATAAAAAGTGCCAAATATTTACAGACAATATACAGGTGAAAAATATCCAATACACATTTACCTACAATTTCCAGGTGCAGGTTTTCCTCTGTAAAGTTACCTAAATGCCCAGATAAAAGTATTTTCTCCCTATATTTCCCTACAAATTAAAGCTAAGTATTGTCTGTCTGCACTAACCTTGAATTTCAAGGTGAGGATTTGATTTCTTGCATCAACCTTCCATTTGCAAGATGAATGCCCTAAATTAACCTACAGGTTCATGCATCAATTGCATCGCTTCAATTGCATCACTAACTTTGCCCACAATGGGCAGATGAATGATTGCCTCTAAAAGCCCAATTCCATCTGATGGATTGTTGCCCTAGGGTAGCCTATAATGTCCTGGTGAAAAATTGCCCTTGCATTTACAGACAATAGTCTGCAATTGACAGCATTCATTGTATTACTACATGTTTACTGTGAGGGGTCAGTAATGCGAGGCGGACCACCTTTAAATGATTTTTCAAAATATGCCATTTTATTAAAATTATAAATGTTATCAAGCACCTCACTATCCCTACTCTGCAGAGGATTTCCCTGCCTAACCAAAGCTAAGGGGAAACACTCTAACACAGGATGTCTGCCCCTCACAATTAAACATCAAATACACAAAGAAGATATATATGGCAATTCAAATAACATTAACAATGGTGTACACAGTCTGAGGCACCTTGGCAAGCTCCCCTTTCCCAGGATTCAAAGGAACTCAGTTCCAATGTTCAACAAAAAAAAAACAAGGAAATCCATGTAGGTAATACAGTCTCAATTCAGTTCTTAATGTCTTCAATGTAAAAGTAAGGTTTTGTTAACCAATGTTTCAATAACATAGAAACGTCTTCTCTTGATGAAATAAAGACTGTCCACTTCCTCCAAATAGCATAAATGTTATTCACAGCCACAATGATTTGCCACAACTTCCATTTGTCCAAGAAGGAAATACCACAGTTTACAGTTGGTTTAGGTTACCAGATTCAGGGTCAGTTTAAGTATCTTTGTTAGGATGATTTCACAGCACTTTTACTTCCACTTCAACAACTTCGACTTCTCCAAGCATTTACCATGAGGGTCTACACCTCTACCTCATAGTATTTCACCTTCATGTGTGCTAATGAAGTCTCACATCTACTGACAACTAAAAGCACTGCCACAACTTCAGTACTTTTAATTAGGGAAGGCACTCTTCCTCAGAACAGAGGAGCAGCCACTTTGACTCTCTTGTCTGTCTGCAACGATGCACCACCACAATTTAAGAAATGTTTATAAGTAGCAAGTTTCCCTTCCCGAACCTTGCCCTTAACCCTTTGCCTACTGTTAGCCAGAACATTACCCAGAAGCGTTGTTGCCACTCTCTTGACTTCAGGTAATGCTTGCACACTTATATCTTTGGAAATGCTGTCGTTCTATTTGCCTCATAGTGCTGTTTAGACTGTTGATCTGTCTTTATAAAAGGCTGGTTTCAGTCTCAATGGGGAAATACCTTGTTCACGCTTGGCTTGGGCAATGCTTGCTCTCTTCCACTGACAAATACAATGTTTAAACACTTGACTACTCTGTTTTGGCAATTGTTGATTGTGTAAATAAAGATTCAGAGGTCACTCTTCCTCTTGGAATCAAAATTAGGCACACGCGACCACTTCTTCATGGGTTTACAACGTTGCAAGTTCACCAATTGACTTTTATAGCGTCATTCTTTAAGCGAGTGAAAGGGAAAGAATACCCTATCACACACGAGTACTACAGTTCAAGTGTTCCTTTTTAAAATACTTACTGATCAACTTTTCATCACTTATGCTCATATGCAAGTGATTATTTAGATGGATACCTTTTCCTGCAGTGCTCACGCAAGGGATCAGTACGCTTGGTTTAACGCCCCGCTTCTGCAATCCTTTCTCCGCATGCTGCACAACTTCTACAACTCCTGGCTTCACTTGGGAACCACACCCCTCCTGGCTGAAGGCGTCTCTGGTTAATCAATTAAGAAGCCTTTCCTGCTCCTGAGACCCACGGCTTCACTGCAGCTCCTCGCAACGGTCTCCAACATGCTTCCTGCTGTGCAATCTCTGCAATTTGGCTCAAATGGGGAAAGACGGCCTTTCTGCATGCATTTTGCTGCACAGCCTCTGTACTCCAGAGTTTGAGGAACAGGGCCCTCATGGGACAAGCAGGTGAAATCTGCTGCATCAGAGTCCCAGCATCCCTTTGGTTCCCTCACTTCTGCCTGGATTGCAAACACTGTGCCTTCTTCCTTCTGCCTCTGATATACTGCATACACTCCAGCCACAGTTCCAGCTCCTTCTAATTGCCTGCACCTGAGGGGGCCTTTTAAGCCTCTCAGCTTCCCGTAGGTGTGGTCTATAAGGCTTAATTGCCTGACCACCACTTCAGCATCACTCTTCAGCCCTCTTCCTCATCTCAGTACCTTTGGGATTATGGGATTTGTATTCCCCAACAACAGAATTACTTTTTTTTTAATAACTTCTTATTTTTAAGGGAACGTTTATTTCCCTTAAAGTTATTTAGGGATAAACCATAATAATTTGTTGCTACAGAGGAAGACAGTTTATTTAAGGAAATATTTTAAAATTTGTTTCCATTTTACCTCTGGGAGTGAAAAGGATTTTTGCCCAGAAGTACCTGCTATGTTTTTTCTGATGTTAGGGTTTGCTCAGGTATTAAGGCATTCGTGCCCATAACCACAGATCTTATGTGTGGTTCAGACCCATCATAATGACAATAGGATATTACCTGTTTTGGCAACTTTAAAAGGTTCTCCTTTTCAAAGGATAAATAGCACGTCTCATCCCATGGGATCTTCTCACGACCCTGTGCTTTATGTCCTCCCAGGTGATTGTCCTGCAGTACACCACCCCCAACGTCAGAATCAGGAAGCATCTGCCTTTCCCTGTCCACCAAGGAGGAGACTTTATGCATGGGTTCAGTAGGGGATCCGTAGGGTTCATCGCATTACTTAAATGCCCTGCTGAATTATTGCCTGCCTTGGCTGCAGCATCGAGCTGAATTTTGCACAACGCGATAGCAAGCTGAAGGAGTGGCTGCCTACATTTGCAGATCATGTCCAGCTGTAGGAGTGTTTGTCTACATTTGCAGACCATATCCAGATGAAGGAGTGTTTGCCTACATTTGCAAAACATATACAGCTAAATGGGTATTTGCCTGCATGCATAGTTCTATCTAGCAGCAGGAGTGCTTGCCTACATTTTCAGGCCATACAGCTGAAGGAGTGTGAGCCTACATTTGCAGGTCATGTCCAGCTGTAGGAGTGTTTGTCTACATTTGCAGACCTTACCCAGATGAAGGAGTGTTTCTCTACATTTGCAGACCATGGCCAGCTGCAGGAGTGTTTGCCTACATTTGCAGACCATACCCAGGTGAAGAGGTGGCTGCCTACATTTGCAGATCATGTCCTGCTGCAGGAGTGTTTGCCTACATTTGCAGACCATACCCAGATGAAGGAGTGTTTGTCTACATGTGCAGACCATGGCCAGCTGCAGGAGTGTTTGCCTACATTTGCAGACCATGACCAGCTGCAGGAGTGTTTGCCTACATTTGCAGACCATGGCCAGCTGCAGGAGTGTTTGTCTACATTTGCAGACCATGACCAGCTGCAGGAGTGTTTGCCTACATTTGCAGACCATACCCATATGAAGGAGTGTTTGTCTACATTTGCAGACCATGGCCAGCTGCAGTAGTGAGTGCCGACACTTGCAGATCATGTCCCTCTGCAGGAGTGTTTGCCTACATTTGCAGATCATTTCCAGCTGCAGGAGTGGTTGCCTACAAGTATAGACCATATCTAGCAGAGGAAGTGTTTGACCCCCCTGTCTTCCTGATGGAAAGTAATATCAAATGTGCTACAAAACAACATACCTTCACCAGAAAGTGCTGTTTCTAAAAATTAAAATAGAACCAGTATGGTGTGGACCTGGAGTTCAGTCCCTCCAATGATAATTGCATACTTCATGGGTTTAGCCACTACCAATTAGGAGCATACACATTAGACAGGAGTAGCGATTAAGTAGCCGAATTTGAGATTGTGCAACAGACATGTTTAGGCTCTTATCCCAGAGTTCCACCAGACATGCTGCACTACAAATCATATTTTGCCACTTTACAGTGCATTCTTCTGTGAAAAGAGTTGCCCTGGAGGCATTGCTTAGCCTATTGCCTGCTCTTTCCTTTCATGTAGAACGACTAATTGGAAGGGGGCCATGGAAAAGAAAGAGTGACAAGGTTATTTTCAGATCTGCTTAAAAAATAAACTGTATGTTTTCACAATTTTAAACGATTTTCTTGAAATCATTAATAAGAATCTGCACATCAGATTTTCAAGCAATGACTATAAGCAGGTGACCGGATTTTATGTCATGGTACTCTGATGGAATGTATACAGCAGACTACTGGGATTTGTATTGTCCCTGGGCACTTCATTGGATTTGAAAGAGAAGGGGGATTTTAGTGGAAAGAAAAGGAAAATACAAAATACCCTGGGTGCTCTGTTGATGCGTGCAGTGTGTGTCCATCTGCGAACCATAATACCACCACTATCCCATCACAGTTAAACCAATACAAACAATACAACTCTCCAAACTCTTAAAACACAACTCAGGCAGACGTCACAGACAACAACATAAGCAGTTTAACCTGGAGTGTACATTAGCTATTGCTCCAGGCAACTCATACTCACCTCCCGAGAGATCACTATACGTTCAGATCTGCATAGATCAACATTGCCACAAACCACCCATAGCCTGTCCCTCCTGCTCCCACATTAGTCCACTGCCCACCAGCTCCAGATCCAGAGATTCCAAGAAAATGTGAAATCACAGGTGTGCTCTACAAGATTCAAGCACACAGCATAATAGGGAAGAGCAACGAGTTGCATGCATTCTCCTGTGGGCCAGTGCTCTGCAGAAGCATCTAGAGCGATTGACAGCAACGGGGGAGGGCATTAATGTTGGTTCTGCTGCAGTCGGTCTACTACACTAGAATCTCTGGCTCACCTGCAGACTAGAGAGACTATATATCTGCCGGCAAAATCAAGTCATACGAGGGAAACAATGAAGTAATTATAGATGGCGGTCTCGGGGCCAACTAACATAGGGACATGATGGGATATCATTGTGTCCCTAAAAACCTTAAACAAGCCAAATTTATTAGGAAGTCTTTTTGTTCAAACAGTATGAATGTAATACTTCTAGGGACTTTAAAGTCCGGCCACAGCGAGATTACTGGTTTCACAAATCACATAGTAAATCAACCAGACCATATATTTACCTTTATAGAAACATGTTAATCCAAAAGAATATAATGATGGCTTAATTTTCTACAATCTGAATGTTTGTTATGTTATGTTATTGTGACTTCTACCGCACACTTCTGCCATTTTTCATGGTCTCCGGCCGCTCAAGCAGATCTGAACAGCAAGGTGGATGGGATGGTTAGTTAGTAGGGTTGAGAGAAGTGCAAGAGAGCTTTGATGCGCTGTTCGTAGTTCAGAAAAAAACAGTCACTGTGTGCGGGTATGATTCTTGTTGATAGGCATTGTGTGATGTGTTGTGTGTAGTTGTATGCAGGTGTTTTCATGTGCGTGTTGGGTGTTGTGGAGAGGTGGTAGAGTGCTTGTAGTTTGAGAGTTTTGTGATGAAGCTCTGGGTTGGGTGCTGGATATGCAGAGTGTTAGAGAGTTATTAGCAGGGTTAGTAAGGGGTTGTCTGGGATGTTTTCCGCTGGGTTAACCATTCAGATTATTTCTATAACTTTTTTTATTTAGTGTTGGATATTTCTTTGCTTAGTCCAGTTTCATAGTGTTCTCTTCAGTTGCAGTAGTGTTTTGTTTTGTCTCTGGTGATTTCTTCAGCTTGGTGTTTTAAAGAGCCATGTTTTTAATAGGTTCAAGAATTGTAGGTGATCTTCTGCTGTTCATATTTCCTTTGGGAGCGAGTTACACAGTTTCACTGGTATGCAGCAGAATGCTTATCCTCCAAATTATTGTTTTTCGTATTGTTTTGGTTCACGGCAGATGCCGGAGCAGGATCTTAGTGTTCGAGTTGGTTTGTAGATGGTGATTTTTTTCCTGTATGAATTCCGCTCCTTGGCCATAGTTCGTTCTGTGTGTTATGCAGAGAGTTTTGAAGAAGATTTGTTTTTTTGTCTGGTAGCTGATGCAGTGTTTTCAGTGCTGGGTATTGTGTTCTCTCCTAGCGTGTCTAAGAAGTGGTATCTGCTGATTTCTGTATTTGTTGTAACTTCCTCATGAGGTATTCTGGCATTCCGAGGTAGATGCTGTTGGCGTAGTCTATTCTAGACATAATGAGAGAGATGAAGGCGAGTGTTCTGTGTGTGAAGGAGAGTTAAGGAAGTGTCTTCTGTATTGTGTGTACGTGGAAGAAGCATTTCTTAACTACCGCGTTGACTTGTGGTTCTAGTGTTAGTTCGTTATCCATTAGGATTCCAAGGTTTTTGACCAGTTGGATGGTTCTGGCGGGTTTCCTGGCTCGGTGGACCATGGAATGTGATTGTTGTTCAACGGGCTGTTGGGTGCGATCATGATATCTGTTTTGTCCGGGATGAGTTCAATGCTGTTGGTGCTCATCCTCTGGTTTAGTTCAGTGAGGCAGTAGGGCGGTGTTGGGCTTTGTTCTCTGTTGGTATTGCTTATATAGATGATTTGAGTGTCATCTGCATAGCCACAGGTGGCGAGGCCATGTTTTTTGTCGAGGATGATGAAGGGGGTCATGTAGATGTTGAAGAGTAACAGAGGTAGGGATGAGCCCTGTGGGACTCTGTATGTTGTTTTCCGAGGTGTTGACTTGAATGGCTCTACCCATGTTCTTTCTGCTCTTCCTGTCAAGAACGAGTTTAGCCAGAGGAGAGCTGTGCTGCCGATCCCAGCTTCTTCTAATCCTTTAGTGAGTGTATCATGGTGACTGTGTCAAATGTCGCATGCTGCTGAGAGATCGAGTAGTATCAGTGCTGAGTTGACGTTGGCGTCTGTGTTGGTCTATAGAATGGAAGACTACAAGTCACCAAATGCAAATCAACGTCAGCGTGAAAAATGGCCCGTTTTCACAACTACAGTTTAAGACACATTAAAAGAAATTGTCTTGGAAGCAGACACATACGTGATGGGTAACAGGAGCTGCACAGGGTCTTTCATGTGGGATGTCCCATCACAAAATACTTAAATATTCTTGCATATCTGCATCTAGTACCGAGCATCGCCTGGTCTAGATATTGCCATCATTACAATGTTTTTTGTTGAAACTCGGCTTTACAATCCTGAAATGTTCTCTCAGGCTCACCAATAAGTAATCAGAGGTAATAAACACACATTGCATCTACCTCAAATCTTACCTCCTCCTCGTCTATGTTTTCACGCCACTGAAATTGACTATTAACTCATCACCGCTTTCCTATCTCGACCGCCCCAACCCTCCTCGATCCACAGACTAAGACCTTGTTAAGAGCACAATGCACCATCTCTCCAGCAAGGTTCAGGCGCGGTAGGACAGCATGTTGGCGATGGGTGTAATATTAATATTGCAACAAAAGGCATGTGTTGCATAAGTAATTATGAGGCTGGTGTTAAAGTGCTGCTTCTGCACCCAGGACACTGTTTATCATCTGCATGTTCTGTCACTCATGGCTGGTCAAAATGTGAGCAGGTCCCCTCAGTAACACGCCAGAATGTTGGGGCCAGAAGGCAAAAGGCCAGTTAGCCTAATGATGTTGTGTGCCTGGTCATAGGGGGGGCAGTGCCCCCCAAACCATGTTACACACCCTCCCGGTGTCACTCCAAGTGGATCCACAGAGATGATGTAAACTTCGCCCAAGTAGGAGGCATTACAGTAGTTCCCAATCCGTGAAGCTGCCGGTCTCCAGCACCGGAGAACTATTGCAACAGGCAAGCAAACTTTTTACCTGTTATATGTCATGTTATGTTACTTGGCATTTATAAAGCGCCTTATGTATCAACTGTAAAGTCACGTTACAAAGACTGTGACACTGCTACAGATAAAACATGACAATGCCAACAGTTTCGGCTATTGCAGGCATGACAAAGGCATTTGGCCAGGCACTGCGGTATTAATTGGTCAACGATACTAGTAGCTGAACATTGTGCAAATGCCTTGGCATACAATAGCAGTGCCTGGCAAATACCTAATACGTCTACACAAGCCAAAACTGTTGGCTTTGCCAATGCTTGTTTTTAACAGGAGCTCCGCAGAGTGCTTATAAATAGAGTGGCTGAAGGCAGACCTGGTTAAGCCTTTTTATTACACCAGTAGTGGGTTTAGAGCACCAATTGACTCAGAAAACTGATTTGAAAAAACACTGGCAGGCACAAAGAGCACGGTTCTATGTAATTTCAGTGCTGGGAAAAAAATGTTTTTGTAAATGATATCTTTTTTCACCCACTAAAACCCCCTTCCCAACATATTTTAGGACTGGCATGATTGTATAAACAAGCATCTTTCCTAGAATAGGTGGGGAAAGTGTTGGATAATGGGTGAAATAAAATATCGTTTAGTCAACGATGTTTCTTTTCAGCACTGAAATCACTGGGTACCTAAGAGCATAAGGTTTGTTGATAAAGCAAGCTCAAAGAGTTCCCACGAGGAGTTGCTTTGGACGGGGGGGGGGGCAGGAACTAGGTGGGAATGGCTAGGGATTATGGCCATAGTACGCCAACTGTTGGGCAATGGGCCAAACAACACCTACAAGATGTTTGTCCTGCCTCAAAAGCCATGTTCTCCCTAGCTGAACTCAAATGCAACAGTTACAGCTCATCAGTGGGTCTTTAGTGCCACTAATAAGCCAAAACTAAAACACTTGAATGGTGAAATCTTCCCACCAGCTGGCACATCCACAGCCCTAGCCTGAGAGACTGATGGCTTTTACACAGAGGGAACTGTACACAGTAGCACAGTTCTACTTAATATTTAACCTACAGTGGCCCGGTGCCCTTCTTTCGGCATGCCCCTTTCGACGGTGGCCATTTTGGTTCAGCGTGTTGGCCGCATTTGGTCTTGTGGCGTGGCCTGTTGGCCACGATCGAACGGGAGCAGGGACGTAGCAGCGCCATGTGTTTCTTTACATATAAAGCCATCCCAAACACTAATAAATCTAGTGGTTACGGTGACAGGAGGTATAAGGAATACACTGCGCTCAGTAACAGAGCTGTAGTGTACCTTAACTGAAAGATCCTGTGTCCGCCAAAAAGGTCACGCCAAAATGTCCTACTCTGTCAGTTGCGCGGTACGCCATGTTTCAGCGTGAGCCTTTTGGCATGGGCTATTTTGGCACACCATTGTGGTTGCTGAACCCCTTTCTGCACTGCCACAGTGGCGGGTCAGCCAACTCGGCACAGTCATTTGGCACGAGGATCATTTAGGTGTGGCTGCTGTTAGCATTTAGCAGCTCAGTTTGCAGCTGATTTCTAACTGACTCTCGCGCCTGATGAGTGACAATTCGTGTTGGATTATCTCTTATTTATTTTATTCCTTGTGCATTTGTAAGGTGCTTATACATCAAGAAATTGTGTTTCAAAGCGCCCACAGGGCAAAGGGGGGGAACATGGGAAAAAAGGCAAATAGAACAAACTGACGAACAGGAAAGGGGCGGCCCTACTAGGCCTTGTGAGCATTCAGAACGTGCAAGTGCAGGGAGAGAGAGAAGGGACAGGGAGAGGGGTAAGGGCTGCACACAGCCTTTGTACGTGTGACATCTATCCACCACAATAGGTCACTGCATGCCATCCTCACACCTATCGCCCAGCAATCTAGGAGTGCAAATAAAATGTAGCGGGAACTCAATCGCAGGCGGGTTCACTATTGAGTTTGTCGGGTTGGAGGACAGAATTCTTACTTAGCTAAGATACTCGTTTTGTGGACTCGCACGGAGCCTCGAAGCGATATGCGATTCTTTCTTCAGTAGTTTCAATGGGTACCACAATTTAAAGTTGAAACTTTGGTCACAGTGCAAAAACTAAGGGTGTCACATTTAAGTGGTTAAGAATGGAACGGGTCAGACTTCTATCAGGAAAAAACACAAATGATTACTCGTATTGGACCCATACACCGTTCTTCGGATATGTGCTGGTCTCTGAGGGCTGTGTGGTGGCAGTTTACATGCTGTAAAGTTATCCCAGTGGTGGCTATCTAAGAACCTCCGCGGCTGTGCATGGGATGGCAGTGGGAACGTGGGCGGGAGGGATGGCTTTTCCCGGTGACATTATGTATGGGGACATTATGTATCGGGCCATTATATATGGGGACATTATGTATGGGGACATTATGTATGGGGACATTATTACCTGATACCCAAAATGTCATGTTAACACTGGCTCACAGCACAGTGCCCAACAGCTTTTCCTGATTAAACAGATCCTTCGGTGTTCTATCTAAATGAGCACACTTACTTCTTCTAGTCTTTACATTCTTTTTGGTTGGCGGTTGCCTGCCCGTTTTTCTGAGACTCTCCCTCTAAGCAAAATAGTGAGCCCTGCTTCCCCAACTCTGCTGCACAGGTCTCCAAACCCTCAGGCACTTGGTGGCTTGATAAGTGTATGGTAGGCTTTAGATCTGTTGATGGGGGTGCTGGGGGTCTTGTAGTTACTCTCTAGCAGTGCTAGAAGTGTACCAAAAAATGTAGTGGGACTGTGCCCCCGGCTGGGGACATAGTAGGCAGGAAGGGAGCATCATGCAACACATGTTTTAAGCCACGCTGGTTGACAGCCAATTGAGTTGAAACAGATTTCAGTTTAGCTGTAACTGCCTTTGATTAGTAAATTGGAGTGCAGTGCTTTAACTTCCTCTAAAGAACAGTTCCGCATTGGTGAAAATGGCTGCAAAAAGTAGTGGAACTGTTAACAGTAAAACATAAAAGTAGTGGAACACCGCTCCCGACCGTTCCTGCTCACTTCGACCACTGCTCTCCAGGCCAAACCACGCGATGGTTGTGATGGGATTTATCCTGCAGTGTATGTGTTCCACGCTGCCATTAATGCCTTACTGTGTGGGGCCAATAGTGTAGATTATTGGACCATTTGGGTGCACATTGAAGTTGCCATTATGGCTCATGCTGCCTAGCGGTTGACTATTACCAATTGATTATTATACATTTTTGCAAACGTAAAGTGCCACATGCTCATAAAGTTATATTTTGGGTAGCATGCACATTTTAGCGAGCATGTTGTGTTTTTTTTAAAATTAATTTGACCATCTTTACTCATTTCATTTGATTTGCCGCCCTTTATGTCATTACCTGTGTCCTTGTTTGACCCAAAGGTTACTGCCCTTTATGGCATTACCTGTGACCTAGTTTGACCCAAAGGTTAGTCAAGGGTTTTTTCTCTTTCACCAAATATGCAAATGAGCATTGCGAGATTTTTCAAAACGTGAGAGTTCCGCAGTCTAATCGGTGTGCTGGGATGGAGCGCAGCAGCAGCTTCAGCTTACCCGGCAACCCTAAGTATCACAAAAGTCGAGGACCGGCTCTGCTGCTCCTCCACTGCCACAGTCCTCCTTCCATAGCGGCTCTGCTGTTCCTCCACTGCCACTGTCCTCCTTCCATGGCAGCTCTGCTGCTCCTCCACTGCCACTGTCCTCCTCCCATGGCAGCTCTGCTGCTCCTCCACTGCCACAGTCCTCTTTCCATAGCGGATCTGCTGCTCCTCCACTGCCACAGTGCTCCTTCCATGGCGGCTCTGCTGCTCCTCAACTGCCACTGTCTCTTTCCATGGCGGCTCTGCTGCTCCACCACTGCCACTGTCCTCCTTCCATGGCGGCTCTGCTGCTCCTCCACTGCCATAGTCCTCCTTCCATAGCGGCTCTGCTGCTCCTCCACTGCCACTGTCCTCCTTCCATGGCGTCTCTGCTGCTCCTCCACTGCTATAGTCCTCCTTCCATAGCGGCTCTGCTGCTCCTCCACTGCCACAGTCCTCCTTCCATGGTGGCTCTGCTGCTCCTCCACTGCCCCAGTCTTCCGTCCATGGCGGCTCTGCTGCTCCTCCACTGCCACAGTTGTCAGAAGCTCCCTTCTTTCTCACCTTTTTATCCTTGTTGGCGTTCTTCCGTTCTTCCGGGACGTGGCTTCCTTCTTTTTACCGACCGTGACTTGTATAAGCTGGAACTCGAGTCCTCGGGTTCCAGTGTGGAAGTCGGCTGCCAAGCCGGTAGCGTTCAAATATCCAGGAACAATAGTGATTAATCCAGGAAGGAGGATAATGAAAGGTCAGGAATAGAAGGGGGGCGGTTCCAGGAGTTAAGGAAGATAGAAAGCACGATACACAGGGAGCGAACTCGAACACGTCTAGTAACTCGTAGGGGAGAGTTGAGATGCGCGGAGCCGTGGGGCGTGCCGGTTTTCTAGGAAGCTGGCGAGTGCATGCAAAGGCTAGACCGTCGCAGTTCTGTGTCGGCGGCCATTTTGGATGGGTTGCAGAGTTAATGCCGTGGTGCATCAAGGACCATGAAGTCCAGAAGGGTCGGACCCGGCCATTCATGACAGCATGCCTCCTCCTGAGCCCGAATCCGCCTGGTTTGCCTGGGTGTATTCGATGAAACCTTTGCAGTAGACGAGGAGCATTCATGTTAGAAACTGGTTCCCATGTACGCTCACGAGGGGGGATATCCTTTCCACTCCACCAAGTATTGTAATTGACCTCCTCTATATCTGGAATCACATATCCTGGAGACCTCAAATTCGACTTGATTGTTGATGAGCACAGGATTAGGTCTAGGAACTGTCATATTGGATTGTACATATGGCTTCAATAAGGAGGTGTGAAAGACCGGATGAATTCTTTTCCAGGAGTCTGGGAGCTGAAGTCGATATGCCACTGGGTTAATGATTTCTTTGATGGTGAAGGGTCCGTAATACTTGGGAGCCAGTTTATTAGGCCGTAGATGTCGAGGAAAGAGTCTGGAGGATAGGCAGACTTCGTCCCCTATTGAATAAGAAGGGCTAGGTCTTCGCTTAGCGTCTGCATATCGTTTAACAGCTATCCTGGCCTTTTCCAAATGTTCTTTAGCATCCTTGTGAACGTTCACCAACTTTTCAATCCAGGAATCTACTGCTGGTACCGGGGTAGGATGTGGCAAAATTGATGGTAGAACCGAAGGATGGAATCCTTCACTGCAGAAAAAAGTGCTTGTTTTAATGGCCGAATGGTCTGAATTGTTGTAAGCGAATTCAGCTACCGGAATCAATAGTGACCAATCATCCTGGACCTTGCTAGCAAAACAGCAGAGATATTGCTCTAAAGTCTTGTTGGTTCTTTCTGTGATCCCGTTGGTTTAAGGATGATAACCTGAATACAATGCTCGCTGAATACCTAGTGTTTGACAGAGGTGTTTCCAGAACTGGGATATGTACTGGGGACCTCTGTCAGAGATGATCTTGGATGGTAATCCATTAAGTCTGAATATGTGTTCAATAAATATCCCGGCAAGTTCAAGTGAAGAGGGCAATTTGAACAGTGGTGTGAAATGAGCTGTATGGGTAAACAAGTCAATTGTAACCATTATGGTTGTATATCCCCTGGATGGTGGTAATTCCACAATAAAATCTGTAGCGATGAACTCCCAAGGACGTGTTGGTAATGTAGGTTGATGCAGAAGACCGGCAGGTTTTCTATTATCATGTTTGTTTTGATTGCACACAGCACAGGATTGAATGTAGTCCTTTATGTCAGTGGTCATTCTTGGCCACCAAAATTGTCTCTGGATGAGCTGAAGGGTAGTAGTGATGCCTCGATGTCCTGAATGAAAGTTATCATGACAGAGGTTCATGACTTTATTTCTCAGTCCTTGTGTAGGGATGACCAGTCGTTGATCCTTTAAGAGATAACCATCCTTTGTATTCAAGTTCCAATGATTATTCTGGGTGTATTCCTTCCAGAGATCTGAGGAAGGAGTATGGGCATGGATGTCTTCCAGGAGGCAATTAGCTTGTGCCACAAACACAGTTTTTGGAAACATCTTGGGAAATGCCCTGACCTCCACAGATTCATAGTCAGGACGTCTGGACAGGGCATCAGCAATGATGTTATTGATTCCAGGATGGTGGTTGATCTGAAACTGGTACTGCGCAAAAAAGAAGGCCCAACGGGCCAGACGACTGTTTCTGCACTCCAGGGATTGTAATACTTGTAAGTTCCGATGATCTGTTCGTACTTGCACTGGATATTTAGCTCCCAGGAGTAAACGACGCCAATCAGTGAATGCTTGTCGGATGGCCAAAAGCTCCTTCTCCAGGACCGAGTAATGGCATTCACTTGGGGTCAAGGTACGGGATAGGTAGGCAATTGGATGTTCCATCTTGTCCTCAAATTCTTGTTTTAGGACTGCCCCAATAGCATAGCCGGAAGCATCGGTTTCCACTAGGAAGATTCGATCTATGTCAGGTTGGGCTAGGATAGGACCTTCAGTGAACTTCCTTTTTAGATGTTGGAAGGCCTTCTCTTGTTCTGTAGACCAAACAAACGGTGTATCCTTTTTTAAAAGAGCCACGATGGGTTGTGCAATTGCAGAAAATGTAGGAATGAATTTTCTGTAAAAGTTTGCAAGTCCCAAGAAGGATTGTATTTGCTTCACAGTGGTAGGCGCCGGCCACAAAAGTATGGAATCTATCTTGCCAGGGTCCATTCCAATTCCTTTAGGACTGAGTAAAAAACCGAGGTAGTGAACGGTTTGGGTATGGAATAAACATTTTTCAGGTTTGGCCAGGAGTTTGTTTTCTCGTAATCGCTGTACAACTGCCTTAACATGCTCGTCATGAATCTGAGAGTCTTTAGAATAAATCAATATGTCATCCAGGTATACGATAACAAAAAGAAACAACATATCCGAGAACGCTCTGTCCATGAATCGTTGGAATACCGCAGGAGCGTTGGCAATACCGAAGGGCATGACCAAATACTCAAAGTGGCCAAAAGGAGTTCTAAAGGCCATCTTCCATTGATCACCCTCCTTAATTCTAATGAGATATTAAGCACCCCTAAGGTCGAGTTTGGTGAATATAACAGCTCCTCGAACAGCCTCCAGAATATCTGAAATGAGTGGTAATGGATAACGGTCCTTGCGGGTACATTGGTTAAGACCACGGTAATCCAAACAAGGTCGTAACTCCCTTGTGTTTTTCTTGGGAACAAAAAACAAGGATGCACCTGCGGGAGACTTTGAAATCCAGATGGTTCCATTTGCTAATTTGGTATCCAGTTACTCACGTAAGGCCTTCTTTTCAGGCTTGGATAATATAAACATTCTCCCAAATGGAATCACAGCGGAAGGGTCAGTTTCAATGGCGCAATCCTCAGGTCTGTGGAGCGGAAGAGCTTGAACAATGTCTGTTGAAAACACATCCGAAAATGCATCGTAAGTTTCTGGTACTTGGATAATGTTGGACACGCTTAAGGAGGATGGTTAATGGTTCTGCGAGTTTACTAGAGGGATCCAGGATGTGTCCTGACATAAACAGTGTGACATACAATACTCAGAGCCAAGGAACAAGGTACCTGCTGTCCAATTGATGTAAGGGTTGTGCTTCCGTAACCAGGGCATGCCTAGTACCATGGGATAGTGGGCAGCCTTTATGAAGTCAAACTGTATTCTTTCCTGGTGGTTGTTTATTGATAATCGTAGTTCCTTTGTTTGGTGAGTAATAGGACCTGAAGACAAAGGTCTTCCGTCAATTCCTTCCACAGGTTGAATCACTTCTTTGAGCTCTCTCGGAATCCCATGAGCAGTGGCCCATTCATGATCAATGAAAATCCCCATGGCACCGCAGTCCACGAGGGTCAGGATGGGAAAGGATTCATTCTCTGTAGATGTCAGTACAGTTTGTAGAAGTACTAAGGTGTTCTGTCCAGGAGTATTCAAGGAAGGAATGGATGCGGAGCAGGCATCTCTCTCCCGAAGCTGCGCTCCATTTAGGATCGGGAGCTGGCGTTTCCCGAACGCCGGGGTGGTGCTATAGGACATTCTCTGACCAAATGTTTGTCAGAGGCACAGTACATGCAGAGACCAGTGTCGATTCTGCTGAGCCTTTCTTGTGGAGAAATAGGTCCCCTAAAGGCACCTAGTTTCATGTGCTCCGGATCAGGGGTTCGTGGAGCGACGGTCTCTTTGGTAGTTAAGTATTCCGTAGTTGTCTTTGGGGAGGTTTGCACCTTTCTTTTTTCAGCCTTTCTCTCTTGGATCCTGAAATCTATCTGCAAGGAAAGATCCATAAGGGCCTGAAAGGTTGCTGGACGAGTCATTCTGGCTAGCTCCTCCTTAACCCCATCGTTTAAACCTCTTATGAAGAGAGTGAAACTGGCATCTTGCGACCAATCTGCTTCTTTGGCTAGCTGCTTGAAGCGAGTGACACAAGAGAGCATGTCCTGACTCCCTTGTTTAAATTCAAGAAGTCTTTCTTGTGCGCTGTAGACAAGCTCAGGTCGATAAAACATGGCTTTTAGGGCAACCACAAATCCTTCGTAGTCATCCAAAAGCTGATCTCCAGAATTAACCAAGGGAGTAGCCCAGGTTAATGCATTACCCGTTAAGTGGGATATCATGAATCCAACCTTTGCTCGTGGTGTTGAAAAATAATAGGGTTTGAAAGTGAAGTGCACTAAGCATTATGAAGGAAGGAACATAAGGACTTAGAAGATCCATCATACTTATCCACAACTTCACCAAGCAGAATGCTTTCCTTGACTGTGGAATCCCGGGATAGGACCAGCTGTTATAAAGCTGTATTTTCGGCCTTAAGATTTTCAACCTCGGTAGTTAATTCCTGCATACCTCTCATGAGGTCTTGGACTGCCGCTACCATATCAGTTTCCGTATCAGGTTCTGGGTGTCTCAATCTGTCAGAAGCTCCCTTCTTTCTCACCTTTTTATCCTTTTTGGCGTTCTTCCGGGACGTGGCTTCTTTCTTTTTCACCGACCGTGACTTGTATAAGCTGGAACGCGAGTCCTCGGGTTCCAGCGTGGAAGCCGGCTGCCAAGCCGGTAGCGTTCGAATATCCAGGAACAATAGTGATTAATCCAGGAAGGAGGATAATGAAAGGTAAGGAATAGAAGGGGGGGGTTCCAGGAGTTAAGGAAGATAGAAAGCACGATACACAGGGAGCGAACTCGAACACGTCTAGTAACTCCTAGGGGTAGAGTTGAGACGCGCGGAGCCGCGGGCGTGCTGGTTTTCAAGGAAGCTGGCGAGTGCACGCAAAGGCTAGACCGCCACAGTTCTGTGTCGGCGGCCATTTTGGATGGGTTGCAGAGTTAATGCAGCGGTGCGTCAAGGACCATGAAGTCCAGAAGGCTCGAACCCGGCCATTCATGACAACAGTCTTCCTTCCATGTGACTGTACTTTGATTTGTGAGTAAGCAGCGTCTTTTAGTGCTGCTTTATGCTAGCCTGCTCAAAGGTGGGGCAGGGGGTAGGTGACCCTGCAGGGGGTGTCTCTAATAGTTTGAAGCATTGTCCTCCGCGCAGGGTTGTTTCTAGGTCTGGAAAAGATCCGGCGCTACGCTAATTTCGGGACTGTCGGGACTCGCGCGAACTAGCCTTTTGTGTCTAGCCCATGAGCTTCTATCCAGGGCTACCACTAAAAGACCCGGTGCTATAGCCCCCTCTGCCCCGCCCTAGCAACGCCTCTGGCTGAGACTCTGCATGCATGACTGCTAGGTGGGCACTTGATGTGGCTTATGTGCAAACACCTCTTAACCCCATAATGCCTCCACTCTTATTGTCCGCTGGACACAATGCACAGCGGCAGTGGTGCAGAAGGTAATGCGCAGAACGAGCCATTGAAATGTTGAACACGTGACTTTGCCATCACGTGACTGGATGTACTTAGGCACGCCTGGGCGCTTTCTGTGTGTGTTTTCCCCTCGGTTGCATTGGCGGGAAAGTACTCTTCAGCCAAACCAAAAACAGCCAATACCACCTAAAGCAAATTCCTTGAGGCGAATGCTTCCCGTATGGAGTTTTGGACAGACTGCTCTGCACATGAGAAATGTATTATATCCTTCCTAAATCTGCTCCACACCCTGCAATCCGAGTAATGCGCATAGCAGACAAGCATTTTCAGATCATGTGATTTTTCCTGATTGAACGACGGAATTCAAATGGGAGTGTAGACGTGTTATCAGATGAAACATTCCATTCTTTTTTTGGGAAACTGTTGTCATTTACCACACCTGCAGACTTTCCTTATATATATATATATATATATATATATATATATATATATATATATATATATATATATATATATATATATATATATATATATATATATATATATATTCAGTGAAAAAACTTTGTTAAAGGGACGTTATGGTTCCAAGTAAAACCGAAAAACCCTTGAAATTTGCCAGTTATGGTAAACTAAGCAACCATAACTCGCGCCACCACCGTGCACTGCTAAGACTAACACCCAGGACATCAAAGATGACATTACAAATGTCATTGATGACATCACATGTGTATGTACTTCTCATGAAATATGTGTAGAAGGGATTCTTATTATGTTGCGAAAAAAGTGTCAAGAATCATTGCAAGAAATATACCCTAATAAGTGCATTGAACGATGCATTGATATAAATAGCATCCTATTATGGGGTTCTATCTAGTATACTAAGCTACTCATACAGAAACATAACATTGTGTGCAGCGTACAAGATGAAGGTATGATATTCGTAATGTTAATATGTTGAATAATGAAATGATAATTGTTTTCTTAATAGATTTTTGTGTACTGTGAAATATGTAATAAGTAGCTAATAAAACCCATGTATTACATAATTGCATTACTACAGACAAAACACAAAGACACAAGAACACATACCAATATGGGTATATACAGGGAAAGTGAAGTTAGCAAAAAAGCACAAGTAGTAGCAGAAACAATTCATAACTTAACTGATTAGTTTCATGCAAATAAATGATTGCTCTGTTTCAAAGCTGCTATTTACCCTATGTATATGTATCACTTGATGTGATTGGACCCTAAGGAAAGTAGTGTGAGTACAATGTATACACATATGACCATATACAGGGAAAGTACAGCCATAAAAAAAAAAAACAACAGAACTATCAGAAAGTGCTCTTAAGTCTAGTGATTATCTTTATGCACAAAAAGGATTGCTGTCTTTCAAGCTTGTGTTTTCCCATATGTATATGTTTCATATGATGTGACTGTACTCTAAGGGAATTACTGTAAGAACCTACTAGAAGGATATGTCTACAAATAAAATAAAATTCTTAGTTTCTGACTGTTACTGAAGAAAACCATGTGGCCTAGATATGTCAGCAAAAGAAAAAATAGTGAGCCACACATGTGATGTCATCAGTGATGTCATCAATGACATTTGCGATGTCATCTTTGATGTCCTGGGTGTTAGTCTTAGCAGTGCACGGTGGTGGCGCGAGTTATGGTTGCTTAGCTTACCATAACTGGCGAATTTCAAGGGTTTTTCGGTTTTACTTGGAACCATAACATCCCTTTAACAAAGTTTTTTCACTGAATTTCATAGGTTTTTAGTAGCGCAACTTAACCATAACGTCCTTTTACAAAGTTTTTTTCACTGAATTTCATAGGTTTTTAGTAGCGCAACTTAACCATAACGTCCCTTTAACAAAGTTTTTGCACAGAATTTCATAGTTTTTTAGTAGCACAACTTAACAATAATGACTTTGACTTTATATACATGTCATATGGAACTGACTAGATCTCTTCTTATGAACTTGATGTCCGCGAACTTATTTAATGTTCGCGGACATGTTCGGAGAACAGTACCACTACCTAAAAACTGTGGGGGGGGGCGTGGGGGGGTATGTTTGATTGTTATATCATAATATAGGAACATTTAACAAATTCAAAAAGCAGCACACAAACACATTTTCAGGGTAATTCATAGAATTTCGCAGAAAAGTGTCGCAAGCGGCTGGCGCAGAGTGTCCGCGTGCGATTGTCTGCACCAGGCGCGTGCGCCAAAACCGATTTCCGCGCACAGCGTATTCATGGATTTCAGGCTCCCAAACCAGCCGTGGCGCAGAGTATCGCAGCGACCCTGCAGCAGCGCCAGTAACGCCCCCAAGAACGCCCTCGCGCAAGGAAAAGCCATCAAAATCGCTAAATCATCGCAAAGAGCTGCGCTAACCCTGGACCAGTTTACAGGGCTGCCAAACAAGGAATGCAAAGCGGGTAACGTTCATATCAGGGGTACGCGGGAAGTATTACATGCGATTAGCCAGGGTACGTGTATGACAGGGGTACGCGTGAAGTTTTACACGCGATTAGCCAGGGTACGTGTATTACAGGGGTACGCGGGAATTATCACACGCGATTTGGCTGGGTACGTGTATGACAGGGTTATGCGTGAAGTTTTACACGCGATTAGCCAGGGTACGTGTATTACAGGGGTACGCGGGAATTGTCACACGCGATTTGGCTGGGTACGTGTATTACAGGGGTGCGCGGGAATAATCACACGCGATTTGGCTGGGTACGTGTATTACAGGGGTGTGCGGGAATTAGCACACGCGATTTGGCTGGGTACGTGTATTACAGGGGTGCGCGGGAAGTTACACACGCGATTAGGCTGGGTGGGTCCTCACAGGTGTTTCCTGTACACCCTCCACGGTGCCTGCAGGCAGCCCACAAAACAGGGGACTACCCTGCACACCTGCTCATGTCTCCCACCCACCCCCACCCCCCAGCAGTGCAGGGGCACCCTCCACCAGGCTCCCACCCGTGTCTACCACCCCCCCCACCCCCCAGCCACCATGGGCAGCCCCCACCAGGCCCCCACTCATGTCTCCCACCACCCCCACCCCCCAGCAGTGTGGGGCACCCTCCACCAGGCCCCCACCCATGTCTCCCACCACCCCCACCCCCCACCCACCATGGACAGCCTCCACCAGGCCCCCACTCATGTCTCCCACCACCCCCACCCCCCCAGCAGTGTGGGGCACCCTCCGCCAGGCCCCCACCCATGTCTCCCACCACCCCCACCCCCCAGCCACCATGGGCAGCCTCCGCCAGGCCCCCACTCATGTCTCCCACCCACCCCCACCCCCCCAGCAGTGTGGGGCACCCTCCACCAGGCTCCCACCCATGTCTACCACCACCCCCACCCCCCAGCCACCATGGGCAGCCCCCACCAGGCCCCCACTCATGTCCCACCCACCCCCACCCCCCAACAGTGCAGGGGCAGCCCCCACCAGGCTCCCACCCATGTCTACCACCCCCCCCACACCCCAGCCACCATGGGCAGCCCCCGCCAGGCCCCCACTCATGTCTCCCACCACCCCCACCACCCCAGCAGTGTGGGGCACCCTCCACCAGGCCCCCACCCATGTCTCCCACCCCCCCACCCCCCACCCACCATGGGCAGCCTCCGCCAGGCCCCCACTCATGTCTCCCACCACCCCCACCCCCCCAGCAGTGTGGGGCACCCTCCACCAGGCCCCCACCCATGTCTCCCACCACCCCCACCCCCCACCCACCATGGGCAGCCTTCGCCAGGCCCCCACTCATGTCTCCCACCACCCCCACACCCCCAGCAGTGTGGGGCACCCTCCACCAGGCCCCCACTCATGTCTCTCACCCACCCCCCAGCAGTGCAGGGGCACCCTCCACCAGGCTCCCACCCGTGTCTACCACCTCCCCACCCCCCAGCCACCATGGGCAGCCCCCGCCAGGCTCCCACTCATGTCTCCCACCACCC
Organism: Ambystoma mexicanum; assembly: GCF_040938575.1. Classification (NCBI taxonomy): domain Eukaryota; kingdom Metazoa; phylum Chordata; class Amphibia; order Caudata; family Ambystomatidae; genus Ambystoma; species Ambystoma mexicanum. Next base: position 161,393,105 of record NC_090938.1, on the reverse strand, counting down.
CCACCCCCCCAGCAGTGCAGGGGCACCCTCCACCAGGCCACCACTCATGTCTCCCACCACCCCCACCCCCAGCTTCCAGGGGCACCCTCCATCAGGCCCCCACTCATGTCTCCCACCACCTCCACCCCCCAGCATCCAGGGGCACCCTCCACCAGGCTCCCAACCATGTCTACCACCACCCCCACCCCCCAGCACTGTGGGGCAGCCTCCATCAGGCCCCCACTCATGTCTACCACCACCCCCACCCCCCTGCCACCATGGGCAGCCCCCACCAGGCCCCCACTCATGTCTCCCACCCACCCCCACCCCCCAGCAGTGCAGGGGCACCCTCCACCAGGCCCCCACCCGTGCCTCCCACCACCCCCACCCCCCAGCCACCATGGGCAGCCTCCGCCAGGCCCCCACTCATGTCTCCTACCCACCCCCACCCCCCCAGCAGTGTGGGGCAACCTCCACCAGGCTCCCACCCATGTCTACCACCACCCCACCCCCCAGCCACCATGGGCAGCCCCCACCAGGCCCCCACTCATGTCTCCCACCCACCCCCACCCCCCAGCAGGGCAGGGGCAGCCCCCACCAGGCTCCCACCCATGTCTACCACCCCCCATCCACCATGGGCAGCCCCCCCCAGGCCCCCACTCATGTCTCCCACCACCCCCACCCCCCAGCAGTGTGGGGCACCCTCCACCAGGCCCCCACCCATGTCTCGGACCACCCCCACCCCCCATCCACCATGGGCAGCCTCCGCCAGGCCCCCACTCATGTCACCCACCCCCCCACCCCCCCAGCAGTGTGGGGCACCCTCCACCAGGCCCCCACCCATGTCTCCCACCACCGCCACCCCCCACCCACCATGGGCAGCCTCCACCAGGCCCCCACTCATGTCTCCCACCCACCCCCACCCCCCCAGCAGTGTGGGGCACCCTCCACCAGGCTCCCACCCATGTCTACCACCACCCCCACCCCCCAGCACTGTGGGGCAGCCTCCACCAGGCCCCCACTCATGTCTCCCACCACCCCCACCCCCCACCCACCATGGGCAGCCTCCGCCAGGCACCCACTCTTGTCTCCCACCACCCCCACCCCCCCAGCAGTGTGGGGCACCCTCCACCAGGCCCCCACCCATGTCTCCCACCACCCCCACCCCCCAGCCACCATGGGCAGCCTCTGCCAGGCCCCCACTCATGTCTCCCACCCACCCCCACCCCCCCAGCAGTGTGGGGCACCCTCCACCAGGCCCCCACCCATGTCTACCACCACCCCACCCCCCAGCCACCACGGGCAGCCCCCACCAGGCCCCCACTCATGTCTCCCACCCACCCCCACCCCCCAGCAGTGCAGGGGCAGCCCCCACCAGGCTCCCACCCATGTCTACCACCCCCCCACCCCCCAGCCACCATGGGCAGCCCCCGCCAGGCCCCCACTCATGTCTCCCACCACCCCCACCCCCCCAGCAGTGTGGGGCACCCTCCACCAGGCCCCCACCCATGTCTCCCACCACCCCCACCCCCCACCCACCATGGGCAGCCTCCGCCAGGCCCCCACTCATGTCTCCCACCACACCCACCCCCCCCAGCAGTGTGGGGCACCCTCCACCAGGCCCCCACCCATGTCTCCCACCACCCCCACCCCCCACCCACCATGGGCAGCCTCCGCCAGGCCCCCACTCATGTCTCCCACCACCCCCACCCCCCCAGCAGTGTGGGGCACCCTCCACCAGGCCCCCACTCATGTCTCCCACCCACCCCCACCCCCCAGCAGTGCAGGGGCACCCTCCACCAGGCTCCCACCCATGTCTACCACCCCCTAACCCCCCAGCCACCATGGGCAGCCTCCGCCAGGCCCCCACTCATGTCTCCCACCACCCCCACCCCCCCAGCAGTGTGGGGCACCCTCCACCAGGCCCCCACTCATGTCTCCCACCCACCCCCACCCCCCAGCAGTGCAGGGGCACCCTCCACCAGGCTCCCACCCGTGTCTACCACCCCCCCACCACCCAGCCACCATGGGCAGCCCCGCCAGGCCCCCACTCATGTCTCCCACCACCCCCACCCCCCCAGCAGTGTGGGGCACCCTCCACCAGGCCCCCACTCATGTCTCCCACCACCCCCACCCCCCCAGCAGTGCAGGGGCACCCTCCACCAGGCCCCCACTCATGTCTCCCACCACCCCCACCCCCCAGCATCCAGGGGCACCCTCCACCAGACCCCCACTCATGTCTCCCACCACCCCCACCCCCCAGCATCCAGGGGCACCCTCCACCAGGCTCCCACCCATGTCTACCACCACCCCCACCCCCCAGCACTGTGGGGCAGCCTCCACCAGGCCCCCACTCATGTCTACCACCACCCCCACCCCCCAGCCACCATGGGCAGCCCCCACGGGCAGCCCCCACCAGGCCCCCACTCATGTCTCCCACCCACCCCCACCCCCCGGCAGTGCAGGAGCACCCTCCACCAGCCCCCCACCTGTGTCTCCGACCACCCCCACCCCCCAGCCACCATGGGCAGCCTCCGCCAGGCCCCCACTCATGTCTCCCACCCACCCCCACCCCCCAGCAGTGTGGGGCACCCTCCACCAGGCTCCCACCCATGTCTACCACCACCCCCACCCCCCAGCCACCATGGGCAGCCCCCACCAGGCCCCCACTCATGTCTCCCACCCACCCCCACGCCCCAGCAGTGCAGGGGCAGCCCCCACCAGGCTCCCACCCATGTCTACTACCCCCCCACCCGCCAGCCACCATGGGCAACCCCCGCCAGGCCCCCACTCATCTCTCCCACCACCCCCACCCCCCCAGCAGTGTGGGGCACCCTCTACCAGGCCCCCACCCATGTCTCCCACCACCCCCACCCCCCACCCACCATGGGCAGCCTCCGCCAGGCCCCCACTCATGTCTCCCACCACCCCCACCCCCCCAGCAGTGTGGGGCACCCTCCCCCAGGCCCCCACCCATGTCTCCCACCACCCCCACCCCCCACCCACCATGGGCAGCCTCCACCAGGCCCCCACTCATGTCTCCCACCCACCCCCACCCCCCCAGCAGTGTGGGGCACCCTCCACCAGGCTCCCACCCATGTCTACCACCACCCCCACCCCCCAGCACTGTGGGGCAGCCTCCACCAGGCCCCCACTCATGTCTCCCACCACCCCCACCCCCCAGCCACCATGGGCAGCCCCCACCAGGCCCCCACTCATGTCTCCCACCCACCCAACCCCCCAGCAGTGCAGGGGCAGCCTCCACCAGGCCCCCACTCATGTCTACCACCCCCCACCCCCTAGCCACCATGGGCAGCCCCCACCAGGCCCCCACTCATGTCTCCCACCCACCCCCACCCCCCGGCAGTGCAGGAGCACCCTCCACCAGGCCCCCACCTGTGTCTCCCACCACCCCCACCCCCCAGCCACCATGGGCAGCCTCCGCCAGGCCCCCACTCATGTCTCCCACCCACCCCCACCCCCCAGCAGTGTGGGGCACCCTCCACCAGGCTCCCACCCATGTCTACCACCACCCCCACCCCCCAGCCACCATGGGCAGCCCCCACCAGGCCCCCACTCATGTCTATCACCCACCCCCACCCCCCAGTAGTGCAGGGGCAGCCCCGACCAGGCTGCCACCCATGTCTACCACCCCCCACCCCCCAGCCACCATGGGCAGCCCCCGCCAGGCCCCCAGTCATGTCTCCCACCACCCCCACCCCCCCAGCAGTGCAGGGGCACCCTCCACCAGGCCCCCACTCATGTCTCCCACCACCCCCCAGCATCCAGGGGCACCCTCCACCAGGCCCCCACTCATGTCTCCCACCACCCCCACCCCCCAGCATCCAGGGGCACCCTCCACCAGGCTCCCACCCATGCCTACCACCACCCCCACCCCCCAGCACTGTGGGGCAGCCTCCACCAGGCCCCCACTCATGTCTACCACCACCCCCACCCCCCAGCCACCATGGGCAGCCCCCACCAGGCCCCCACTCATGTCTCCCACCCACCCCACCCCCCAGCAGTGCAGGGGCACCCTCCACCAGGCCCCCACCCGTGTCTCCCACCACCCCCACCCCCCAGCCACCATGGGCAGCCCCCACCAGGCCCCCACTCATGTCTCCCACCCACCCCCACCCCCCAGCAGTGCAGGGGCAGCCCCCACCAGGCTCCCACCCATGTCTACTACCCCCCCACCCGCCAGCCACCATGGGCAACCCCCGCCAGGCCCCCACTCATGTCTCCCACCACCCCCACCCCCCCAGCAGTGTGGGGCACCCTCTACCAGGCCCCCACCCATGTCTCCCACCACCCCCACCCCCCACCCACCATGGGCAGCCTCCTCCAGGCCTCCACTCATGTCTCCCACCACCCCCACCCCCCCAGCAGTGTGGGGCACCCTCCCCCAGGCCCCCACCCATGGCTCCCACCACCCCCACCCCCCACCCACCATGGGCAGCCTCCACCAGGCCCCCACTCATGTCTCCCACCCACCCCCACCCCCCCAGCAGTGTGGGGCACCCTCCACCAGGCTCCCACCCATGTCTACCACCACCCCCACCCCCCAGCACTGTGGGGCAGCCTCCACCGGGCCCCCACTCATGTCTCCCACCACCCCCACCCCCCAGCCACCATGGGCAGCCCCCACCAGGCCCCCACTCATGTCTCCCACCCACCCAACCCCCCAGCAGTGCAGGGGCACCCTCCACCAGGCTCCCACCCGTGTCTACCACCCCCCACCCCCCAGCCACCATGGGCAGCCCCCACCAGGCCCCCACTCATGTCTCCCACCACCCCCACCCCCCCAGCAGTGTGGGGCACCCTCCACCAGGCCCCCACCTATGTCTCCCACCACCCCCACCCCCCACCCACCATGGGCAGCCTCCGCCAGGCCCCCACTCATGTCCCCCTGCCCACACGCCCTGACAATCCTCAAGCATGTGCCTCATGGCCAGCCACCACAGCCCAAAGACACAACCAAGTATTACATGTGCCCATGATACTACTCCAATGGAAACAATGTAAATCAACACGTGTCTCACACGCACACAATGGTTGCAAGTGAACCTGAAAACCCATATCATGACATGCATGAAAACAATGAGATGAAACCACACATTGAAGAATGAAAAAATCCAAATAATGTATTAAAAACAACAGCAATGGCAATCAAAATTAACCAAAATACACAAGTAAAAAAATAACAAAATTAAGCTGGCTGTCCCTTTTCAAATTAAAATCAATAAATGATAATCCAAAAAAATATCTTCCAAAGTTCAAGTCCATGAAAAGGAAATGAAGGGAAAAAAGAAATAGAAAACCATTGCTCTATGGGAAAAAATATTCATAGTAAAAAAAATATCCAAATCCAAAGTCCAACTATGTACAAAGTATTCAGGGTCCATCATCCCAAGAGCAGAAATGAAACCTACCAAAAAACTGGAACTATATACAAAAGGTGGAGCAGTGTCCGTCGACTCCAAATAAAAATAAACTATAAAGGAAACCTATCACTAAATAACTATATACAATGGCGGCGGGCCAGTCCAACGGCTCACTTAGTGGTGTTCCGGGCCAGGGCATCATCGAACTCCTCGTCTATGTCCCGGAGGTGGTCCTGTTCCATGGCCCCGAGGGTCCGCAGGGACGCCGACATGTTCACCCCCAACTCCCTGCGGATTGCCTCGAGGCACTCGGCCCGCCTCTGGGCCCTCCGCATGGAGTTCTCCGCTCTGACCATCGTGAGCCGCGCCTCTTCCGCCCGCCGCTGCTCCGCATCTATGGCATGGCCCAACCGCTGCCACACGGAAGACACTTCCCGTCCAGGGTCCTCCTGCCCTCCGGTCGATGCCTGCCCCTCCGATGTTGAAGGCCCCGAGCTATCGTGGCTCCCACCTACAGCCTCCTGCTGCTGCAGCTGCTGCTGTCCATGTGCCCTGTCCGATGGTGCCTGCACATCCTCCTCCAGCTGGGGTGCAGTCGTTGATGTGGCCACCCCTGCTGGACGTCCGACTCCCGACTGTGGCAGGGATCTGTTGTCCACCAGCCTGGCCGCACGGTCGAAGGCAGCTCCACAGGGCACCCAGGTGACACATGGGTGGGAAGATGGCATGGAGGACGACTGGGGCATAGGGGGTTCTGTGGAGAAGGGGGTCGGAACAAGGTCCAGGAAACAGAGGAATCCAGCCCTGGTGAGCTGTCCCAGTGGGTCAACGCGGTCAACGAGCCATGCGAGAAGACGTGCAGACTCATCATGAAAAGACTGCAGGTCAGCTCGCATGCCCCGTTGACGCAACGACACCCCACCCTGGACAGGCTCAACCTGGTGCAGGATAGCCACATCCGCAGGGAGAGGAAGGACAGGTGTTGTAAGCCAATCCTCTCCCTGAGAACGGGTCTGGAGGTAGGCATCCCCGCTGGTGCAAGATGATGCAGTGACAGGAGCAGGGACAGGATTGCACACATGCACCTCCGCGGCGGCCTGTGCTGCCTTCTGTCCCTGATCCTGCACTGCACCACTAGCACCAGTGGAATCCCCACCTCCAGACCCCGCCACTGTCGCTTGCACGGCCTCCTCCTCCACCAAACCCCCCACCAACCTGGATGACTCCGTGCCATCTTCCTCCGTTGGGCCCTGTGGGGTCCCAGCTGCCCCTTCTGCTGCCGAGGAGTCCAACTCCAACCTCCGCCTCTTGGACCTCCCCTCGGCAGCTCCTCACTCCCCGACGAGATCACAACCTGGGAGGGGATCCGGGCCTTGCGTCTCCGGCTGGTGGTGCGACCCCTGCCGCTGTGCTCCACAGCACCTTCTCCGCCCTCTTCATCAGTTGACGCTGCAGACAGGGAGAAAGAAAACACAGGCATCAGGGCACTGTAAAATGGACTCATACACACATGACAGTTATACATGAGTGGCATTGGTAAACCTCAGACATGACATCACAATCCCCAACACACATGTCATTTCAACTTGCACACATGAGCCATACCACAGCCATATTGCAACAGCCAGCACCATCCATTCACATACAACAGCATGAGCAGCCAAAGGTCATCCACACATCACATGCAACATAGGGAGTACACTACACATGCACACACACCACCAAACTTGCATGCATGTGTACACCTCCGCCAACTGTCGCCGTGTTTAGATCGACATCCATGTCACACCTGACAATCATTCTTCCACATCCTGTGCCATGCAAGCCCACACACACAAGCACCATCCATGTGTCACACATGAGACCCCTCGCATGTGTCACCCTCACGGCCCTGTACACCCCCCTACTTGGCCACATAAAAATACATGTTCAACCTGCACACTCCTGGCACACCACCACACGCACAGCTTACAATCAGTATGCATGTACACTTACCGCTCGACTCCAGACGGGTCTGCTTCTCAAGGACCTGGATGTGGAGTGCTGGGGATATGCGTTCCAGGACCCTCATCTGATCTTCCGACAAGTGGCCCCCGGCGCCCCTTAGCATCCGCTGCCTTCAGGAGGCGCCGGGCCTTGTTGAGGGTCCTGGACCTGAAGTCCTCCCAGCGCTTCCTGACACGTTCGTAGTCGCGGACTGCCACCTCCTCCGCGTTGATGGCAGTCACGATGTCCATCCAGATCCGGGTCCGTCCTTCCTTGTCGGTGCGCAAACTTCCGAAGAGGGCATCATACTGCCCCAGGACATGCTCCACCAGGACACCAACTTCGGTGGCAGTGAAGCTGGTGCCCCTCTGCCTCCTTGGCCGGGGGTTGCCACTGGTGCCAGATGTTGCAGTGCCTGACATGGCAACCCCAGAGGCAGGAGTGGGTGGGCAACTGGGTCCTGGGGCTGGGCTGTGGGGCGATGGAAAAGCAGTCGGGAGTCTTCGGTTCCAGCAGGGGTGGTCACAGCAACAGCACCCCTGGCTGATGTGCAGGCAGCAAATGGCAGGGCATGTGGGCAGCAGGCAGTCAGGCAGCAGAAGATGGCAGGTGGGAGCGTGCTCAGGGCTCTGGGGGGCAGTAATCCGGCCTTCTGGGCAGGGGCGTGGTCTTCCGTGTGTGAACGCGTGGCCAGCTTGATACGGAGTGATTTTGCACGTGAAAATCCAACACGTCTGCATGTAATTCGAGGAAAGGCCCTTAGCGCGTATACGCGTCAGCACACGTCTGTACATTCATTGGCCCAAAGGCCACCAGCGTATGCGCGTCTATGAAGTCACGTGCACGTTGAATAGGGCACACGTTGGAAATGTTGCGTGTTAAAAAAATGAAAGACACGTCCGAGTGTCAAAGCGTGTCATTGGTGGAAATGGCCTTAGGGCGTACACGCGGAATTGACAAAGCGTGTAATTGGTGGAAATGGCCCTAGCGCGTACACGCCGCGTAAGTGACGCTGGACGTGTGGGCCTGCATAAAAGGTACGTGTAGAACACCATTTCCTTGTACGTGCTTTTCGTGGAGAGAGAGTGGGTGAAATCTGTACTTCTTGTCGTTTCACACGCGATTTACTTCACGGCGTTTCAAGTTCGTACTCCCTGTTACCTCTGACAGCTTTTTCTCTTTTTTCTCTTTTTCTGGTTTTCCTGGGCCTGTTCCCTCAAACAGCGTTCCCTTCTACTGCTGTCCTTTCTCCTCAGACAGCGTACAATTCTTCTTTTGGCGGGGGTGTTGCCAACGCGCACACGCGCTTCTTTTTCACGCTCTTTTTCCTGGCAGACGGTGAGTCACGCACGTATCTAACATCTGTGCTTGCCCCGTGTGTAGCCTACCCCTTCAGAGGTCATTCTAGGCTGCGTGTGACACGCATACGTTCATTCTTGTGTTACTGGGTGCCACAGCGTAGTGCAGGTTTATTTTTCCGCACACGTGGTCTAGGAGGGGTTGCGTGCACGTCATCTCCCTTTTTGGGCTTCCTGTGCGTTGCGTGACCGGTCATCTTTCCCCAGGGGTCACATTCAGCCTTGCTAGAGCACTAGGGTACAATTACCATCTGGTACCCAACCCCTTTGACCCCCAATTGCCCAGGACAATAGTTTACAGCCACTCCCATACGCACATTAACATCAGTGCCATGGTTGGGAGGCGAGGAATCCGTAAGGGTGGCAAAGGTGGACGAGCCACAAGTGGTGGCCGTGGTGGATCCGGTAGGGGACGTGGTCGTTACTTGCAGGGTGACCCTGTCCCCCCATGTGTGGAGGACCAGTCAAGGGCACCCATAATCCCCCCCCCTGGTTGAGGCTGATGTGGCTGACACCATCCATGCTCAGCCCTTGTTGGACCTGCCCATTGTGGCACCAGACCTGGCTGACTCCATGGCTGACTTCCAGGTCAGCAGGCCTATGACACGTGCGCCGGTGCACGTTGATGTCATCAGGCCACGTGGATCAGGGGCAGCAAGGTCATCTGCTGCCCCAAGTAGGCAGGGTGGAGAGGCTGCAGGGGCAGCTGCGGCTCCATCCACCCCAGCTCTCACACACCCAGCCAGGACAGTGTTGGTCCTAGTCCATCCTGCTGACATTCCCCCTGACACCATTACACTTGAGCCAATGCCTGCACCAACTCCCATGCTGAGTGTGCAATCCCACACTCCTGATACAGAGTCCACCAGGGCTCCTGCCCCTAGTGTCCAGAGCGGCGTAGGACACTCAGGAACACCACCACCTTCCAAGCGGCTACAGAGTCCGGCCCAGCTTCACGGATGCCGAACTGAATGCACTTGTCGAGTATGTGTCCGCACATGATAACGAGATGGTCATTGTTGCAGGATCCAAGACCACACCTGCACAACGCCAGGCACACTGGCAGACCGTTGCGGACATCGTAAGTGCCCTTGGAATCGTGAGGCGCACAGCCAATGATTGCTATAAGCGCTGGAATGACCTAAAGCGCAGGGCAAAGAATAAGCTGGCCTCAAGTCATGCCGCAACTCTAGTGACTGGAGGTGGGTCTCCAGTAGAAGACATGGAACTCACTCCACATGAGTCAGTCGCTGGGACCTACGTCACGGAGGAACAGATCCAAGGCGTGGGAGATCTGCCTGATTATGAGGCATTGTCCGGTGAGTGCACATGCATGTGTGTGTCATCCATGTGCATGGTGTGTGTGAGGGCTTCTGTTTGTGTGCCAGGTGAGGGTGTGTACGCCTGAGTCGTTTGGGTCACCCATTTGCTTCATGCAATACATTCTGCGCAGCAGCATTTGGCCATAGCAGTATCCCTTCTGCCAACAGTAGACATATAGCCCAACAGCACGCCAGTTGCCCTTGAAGTGTCACCTTGCAACAACATTGTTGCTTACTTTTCTCTGTTCATTCAGGCAGATTGTTTGCATTCCACCACTTTTACTAGGCATTTCTCAGTCCTCTAGTCACATGTCTGACATGGCTATGGTAAAGTGGAGTGACTTTGTTACCTGGATATCATTTGTTTAGACATGTCCCTGTGCAATCGGACCATTTTGGACTGGCAGCTCGAGGTGAAAAATCAGACCTGTTTGAATTAAAAAAGCTATTACATGAGGGAACTGGACTGAATGAATAAGTGCTGCCCTCCTCTCCATCTTCACTCAATAGAAATGGTACATGCCATCTGTGTGATGGCATATGTATTTCACCTGGCAATCACAGGCCAATGTGTGATGCCACTGCTAGGCAGCATGCAGCAAATGTGTTCATCTTCCATCTTGGTGTCATCAATGTGTGCCATTTGCCTCCCCTTCATACGCAGTGAGGGTGCATGCATGGGAGGGTTTTAGTCATGTGGGACATGTGTCAATCAAGTACTGGTTCTGTTGCTTCTCATCCCTCATTGTGTGCCATGGTGCTAATGCCTGTTTCCATTTGTTTGCTTTTATGTCTTTGCAGGGGAAGACGCACCTGATACTGCTGGGGTTGTGGAGATGGTGCAGACCCAGGAGGGGTCCGAGGGCCGACCGACCACCAGTGAGGGACGTGGTGTGGTGGTGGGTGAGAACCCACAACTGCTGCAGGTCGTGCTCTCAAGGGGTGTCTCTGGCTGCACCTCCCCCGAGCTGTACTCAGGTGTTGATTCGGATGATGAGACCTATGTGCCGTCGCAGGTGAGTGTTCCTGGGAGGGATTCTGTTCTGTCCCACCCACCTGCACCAGGGTCAGAACCCTCAATGGGGATGTCAGTGTTGGCAGCTACGCCTTTGGTGGTTACGGATGCAGGGTCACACCCCGCGACATCTGATCCTGTTCCTGGGCCAGCATATCAGAGGGGGAATGCAGTCCTGCAGCCTCAGGCAGTGCCGGCACAGCAAGGCGCAGTTCGCCTTGCCCCAGACAGGTGTGGTGCCCGCCGACGTGGTGGCCGTATGCCACCTGGCAATACCGCATGGGAGCAATCCATTTACGGTATGGCAACCCAACAGGCAGCATCATCAGAGATGATGACTCAGGCCATGGATAGGGTGGCCACTTCCATTGCCCCCCCGAAAGGCTGATGGAGCGACTACAGCAGGCAACCGACTCCATCTGCCAGTCACACAGGGAGGACATGTTGGCGTCCAACAGGGACAGGCGGGCGGCACTGGCGACTCTGCAGGAAGCCATCTCCATAGAGTCCCAGGGCCACAGGGAAGCCCTGAGGCTGGAATTCCTTCACCTCAGGACGACTCTTGTTGAGCTTGAGGCTTCAACAAACCGAAGGACAGAACAGCAGCTGGAGCGTCTCACCCGTACGCTCTCAGCTGAGATGCAGGCAACTAGGGCAGAGGTCCGGGCATCCCGTGAGTTGTTGCATGGGGACCTCCGCACACTCATCCTCCAGAACGAGACCTACCACACCCGCATGCTTGCAGCCATGGAGGAACAGACTAGGGCCTTGCGTGGGCTGCCTCCCATAGTGCAACCACCTCCGGATGCAGCTGCACAGTGTGATAATAGCGACAGCAGTGATACTCCCACAATAGGGTAGCCGTGAGCCCATGGAGGTGTTTTTTTGTTGCAAGATCCACACAGGTGGGTTTTGGTGTGCACCCTGTCCTCGGACCTCCTGGGTGGCCTCCCCAACCCCCCGGGCCCATTAATGGCCATTTTTGATTTTTTTTTTGTTTTTTTTGGGACAATGTGTTGCCTTGTGTGGCTCTCATGGGCATACGCTGCATTGTGGCTGGGCACATGCAGGCTTGTCATGTATTTGGTTCAGATGCTTGGGTTTATGTCACACACACCCCTCCTGCTTCCCGTTTCCATGGGCTTGCAAAGGGTGTGCCCAAGTGACATTGACGTACATGGTGACATTGGACTCCCACTACATGTGTGGGCAGTCTAGTCAGTACTGTGTATACATTCCTAGTGCATATTGCTGTTGTGTTGTACACTGCATGTTGCATTGATGTGTAACTCATCATCCGTGTCTACCTCCTAATTTGCAGGTCCTTTCCTCATGTCTACACAAGGCCCTCTACTTTGGAGATGGGGTCCATGTTGGCAGCAGTGCACCTACAACTCTACATGGCGGCAACACCATACAGTTGAAAGTGGTGGGAGTGCAGGCATTTCCAGGTGGTGAGACTACTAATTCCTTACATTCGTAATGTCATGTTAATGGTAGTTTTGAGGGTCAGTAGATGATAAGTGTTTTTGCTAAATACCTGCTCAAGTGTGTTGTTGGTCCTGCATTACTGTGAGCATTTCAGGTGTCGCGAGTTTCAATTAGGGACACTGTACATTGTGACACTTGTGTCATGTTGTGGGGATTACTTTGTTTACCTGCACATAGCATGACATGGCACGGTGTGTCGTGTGGCGGTGCTGGGGATGGGTTGGGTGACATGGCACTGTCCTCATGTTGCATTTTCAAAGTGGGTATTCATTTTAGCTGCATGAATGTGTTTTTTCACGAAACTGCATTGGTGGTGTCTGTGTAGGTAGGGATGCACGCATTATAACACTTCCAGGTGAACAATCTCAGGCTGATATGGTTCTGACGGTTGATTCTCCAGACATTCAGGATCAGTGTCAGGTTGAGTCATCATTGATTGTCAGATGGTATGTGCCAGGGCAGTGTGCACTCCACAGGGGTGTGATTTCTATGTGAAGTAATTAGCCACTAGCTGTGTACGGGCTGCCTCCCCCCGTGCCCTTTCCCCTCCCATGCGCAGCAGGCGTGCATGTGGTTGGGGATGTGGGGGCACCACCATGTCCACAGGCAGGCCCCGGCGTGTTGCAACATTGTGCAGGACATATGCAGCCACTATGATCCTGCACACTACTGGGGGAGCGTATAACAGCTGCCCACCAGAACGGTCAAGGGAGCGAAAGCGTGACTTAAGCACTCCGAATGTGCGCTCCACTATGCCCCGGGTTGCAATGTGGGCTGTGTTATATCTTACCTCGGGTGGCGTGGTGGGGTTCCAAATTGGCGTCATCATGTGGGGGCTGAGAGGGTAGGCATGCATGTGCAGTGGCATTCATACTCACCAAGCAGCCATGTATCGCCATGCCGCCCAGCTTCTAGGTCCCGGTTTAGGGTGGACATTCGGTAAATGAAGCTGTCGTGGGTGGACCCGGGATAGTTGGCATATACTGAGGTGATGATTCCCTTGGCATTACAAACTACCTGCACGTTGATGGAATGCCCGTGCTTGCGGTTCCTATAGATGTGCTCAGATGCCCTGGGGGGACGTAGAGCCACATGGGTGCAGTCGATGGCACCTAGCACTTTGGGGAATCATGCCACACCGTAAAAATCCAGGGCGGCAGCATGCCTTTCTGCATGTGTTCTGGGCAGGTATATGTGCCTGCGGACTGATGGGCGTGAAGTGATGATGTTCAAGACCTGGTGTAGGCAGCGTGACTGCGTGGCCTGTGACACCCCACCCACTATGGCACTTGTCCGCTGAAATGATCCAGTGGCTAAGAAGTGCAGTACATTCAGGACCTTCTCCAGGGGGCTGAGTGCTTGGGAGCACAGGGTGGGTGATGTGAGGTCATCCTCCCACTCACTCACCAGGTCCAGTATTATGTGTGGTGGAAACCTGTACCTCCCATACACCTGGTCATCAGGCATCCCGAAAAGGCTGGTTCTGGGTGTGAATATTCTGGCCCTGACTATCCTCCTCCTCCTCCTTTGGTAGCCCACGGCCACTGCTGCTAGGAACGGTATATTCATCCTGGCGTCTGAGCTTGTTTTTTTTTTTGCGCGCAAATTTATGCGTCGCGGGTCGACGTATGCCTGCTTCCTACTGGCGTACGTGTTTCTTTGCGCGTGTTGTAGGCGAGCGTGTGAAACTTCCCGCGCACCCCTGAAATCCAGTACCCAGGCCAATACCGTGTGGAAATTCCCGTGCACCCCAGAATACACGTGCGCTGATGTACTCGCATGTGAAACTTCCCGCGCACCCCTGAAATCCAGTACCCAGGCCAATAGCGTGTGGAAATTCCCGCGCACCCCGGAATACATGTGCGCTGATGTACTCACGTGTGTAAGTGCCCGCGCACCCCTGGAAAAAAACGTACATAGGCCAATCGCGTGTACGCGCACTTTTGTCCAATTACACGCGATGACACTCTGACGTGCAGTCTTTCCACGTGTGCTCCGTCATCACGTGCTATGAGGGAAACACCCGTGCGGGTCACATCACAGATGCGCTTACGCGCTGAGGGCCTTTGGTCCAATAGAATCGCGTATGCGTGCTGACGCGCTTACGCGCTAAGGGCCTTTCCTCGAATTTCACGCTGACGTGCAGGATTTTCACGTGCCAAATCACTCCGTATCAAGCTGGCCACGCGAAAACACACGGAAGACCACGCTCCTGCCCAGAAGGCCGAATTACTGCCCCCCAGTGCCCCGAGCAGCCTCCCAGGTGCCATCTGCTGCTGCCGCCTGCCTGCCTTCCTGCCTGCTGCCACCGTGCCCTGCCATTTGGTGCCTGCACATCAGCCATCTGCAGGGGTCCAGTTGCTGTGTCCACCCCTGCTGGAACTGAAGACTCCCGACTGGGATAACATCGCTCCACAGCCCAGCCCCAGGACCAAGTTGCCCACCCACTCCTGCCTCTGGGGTTGCCATGTCGGGCCCTTCCACATCTGGCACCAGTGGCAACCCCAGGCCAGAGGGGCATAGGGGCACCAGCTTCACTGCCACCGAAGTTGGTGTCCTGGTGGAGCATGTCCTGGGGCAGCATGATGCCCTCTTTGGATCGTCCCGCGCCAGCAAGGAAGGACGGGAGAGGATCTGGGCCGACTGTGTGGTTGCCATCAACGCGGAGGGGGTGGTAGCCCGCGACGTCCAGAAGATCAAGAAGCGCTGGGAGTACTTGAGGTCCAGGACCCTCGTGAAGGCCCGGCGCCTTGTGGAGGGGGGCCGGGGCCGCATGAGTTCCATCCAGATGAGGGTCCTGGAACGCGTACGCCCAGCGCTCCACGCCCAGATCCTTGAGAGGGAGACCCGTCTGGAGTTGAGCGGTAAGTGGCCAAGCATTGCTGTGTGAGACAGGGCATGTTGCGGTGTGCTGGTTGTCTGATACTTGCCTGTATGTGTGACATAGGCCATGTATGCAAGTATGTGTGCAGGGACATCATGG
This sequence comes from Ambystoma mexicanum, assembly GCF_040938575.1. Lineage (NCBI taxonomy): Eukaryota > Metazoa > Chordata > Amphibia > Caudata > Ambystomatidae > Ambystoma > Ambystoma mexicanum. Next base: position 161,377,587 of record NC_090938.1, on the reverse strand, counting down.
TAATGCATGTGCGACCAGTGATGTGTGAACCACATGGTTGTTGCATGTGTTTAAATGCGACATGGGGAGCCCTATGCAGATTTTACACAGATTCACTGATGCAGCCTAGTTATCCTTGTATCCGCTGTGTTTGGGGTGTATGAGGCCAGATGGATGTGACTGAGGTTTAGTGTGTGCATGTGATAGGCATGACCCATGATGCATGTGAGTTCCATATCATTGTATGTTTCAAGAGTCCATTGGACATGTATGGAAATGTCCATGGCATGCACCATGCCTGTTACTGTATGTGTTTTGCCTGGACTGACCCGTGTGTTGTGGAGGGACATGATGGAAGTGTACTTTGACAGTGGTACTCATCTGCTATTGCTTGCTGTCTAGGGGACCATTGAACAGTACCCTGATGCTTGTTTTCTATGTCTCCCTCTACGCAGCGGCTAGTGAAGAAGAGGGCGGAGACGGTACTGTGGAGCAAGGCGGCGGGGATGCCCCCACGGCTGCAGCGGAAGGGGTGGGTGAGCCCCCACAGGGGCCTGCTACGGCGGAAGACGGTGAGGAGCCATCCAGGTTGGTGGTTTCCACAGAGGAGGAGGAGGCCGCCACTGAGGCACACATGGGGCCTGGTGGGGGCATCCCTGCTGGTGCAAGTGGTGCAGTCCAGGGGCAGGGGCAGGAGGCAGCACAGGTCACCGTGGAGGGGCCTGTGCATGTCGCTGTCCCTGACCCTGTTAGTGCACCACCATGCACCAGCAGGGATGCCCCGTCCCAGGCCCGTCCGCAGGTAGAGGGGATGTCCATGTCACCTGACTCCCCTCCACCTGCGGACGAGGGGACCCGTGGCCGTATGGAGAAGGTCCTGATTGGGGTCGCGATGCGCGCGGGTGCAATTCGTGATGACGTGCGTGCTTCCCGGGAGGAGCACGCACGTCATCACGAAGAGCACCGTGCCGACGTGGCCCAATTGGGATCTTCCATGTTCGGGGGTTTCCTGCATGTGTCGGCCAATCTGGCGGCCCTCTACTCCTCTGTGGAGGATATACGCCGGTCGTTCTCCTTGCCGTCTTCCGGCCCAGATGCCACCAGGGCCCCCTGTGGACCTGCCCTGACCAACGCAGCCAGCTCGGTGGGGATCCCATCCCTGCCACAGTCGGGAGTCGGAGGTCCAGCAGGGGTGGACACCACAGCAACTGTACCCCAGCAGATGGAGGATGTGCCGGCATCATCAGGCAGGGCACGTGCACGACGGCGTCGGTGGATTCCATCAGCCTGGATGCCGTCGTGCTGGCAGAGGCAGTTGCGTCGGAGGCAGCAGCAGAGTCAACGTGGGAGGCATCATGGCTCGGGGCCATCAACATCGGAGGGGCAGGCATCGGCCGGAGGGCAGGAGGACCCAGGACAGGAAGTGTCTTCCGTGTGGCTGCGGTTGGGCCAGCAGATAGGTGCGGAGCGGCGGCGGGCGGAAGAGGAACGGCTCACGATGGTCAGGGCGGAGAACTCCATGCGGAGGGCCCTGAGGCGGGCCGAGTGCCTCGAGGCAATCCGCAGGGGGTTGGAGGAGCAGATGGCGTCGTCCCTGCGGACCATCGGGGCCATGGAACAGGACCGCCTCCGGGACATAGACGAGGAGTTTGATGATGCCCTGGCCCGGAACACCACGGAGTGAGTCGCTGGACTTGCCCGCCGCCTTTGTATATAGTTCTTTAGTTTTAGGTTTCCTTTGTTTCTTCTTATGATTTGGAGTCGACGGACACTGCTCCACTTTTTGTATATAGTTGCATTTTAGTTAGGGTTTTTTGTAGGTTTCCTTTGTTCAGTTGGGCTCATGGACCCTTGGATGTTTTGTACATAGTTCTTCATTGGATTGTTTGATTATTTTTTTTTTATTTATTCACCATGGAGCAATGGTCTTTGCATTTATTTTTCTCTCTCTGATTGATTTTATTTTTAATGTGACTTTGGACAACATTTTTTTGGATTTGGATTTGTATTTTTGATTTTTTTGGACGGACATGCAGCTTATCTTTTTTTCATTGCTATTGTAGTTTGTTTCATTTCATTTGCATTCAATTTTTTTTAATACAAATTTTTGTTTTCATACTTCACTGTGTGGTATCATCTCATTGGTTTCATGCATGTCATGTTGGGTGGTGGGTGGGGGTGGTGGGAGACATGGGTGGGGGCCTGGTGGAGGGTGCCCCTGCACTGCTGGGGGGTGGGGGTGGTGGGAGACATGAGTGGGGGCCTGGTGGAGGGTGCCCCTGGATGCTGGGGGGTGGGGTGGTGGGAGACATGAGTGGGGGGCTGGTGGAGGCTGCCCCTGCACTGCTGGGGTGTGGGGGTGGTGGGAGACATGAGTGGGGGCCTGGTGGAGGCTGCCCCTGGTGGCTGGGGGGTGGGGGTGGTGGGAGACATGAGTGGGGGCCTGGTGGAGGGTGCCCCTGCACTGCTGGGGGGTGGGGGTGCAGGGGGACATGAGTGGGGGCCTGGTGGAGGGTGCCCCTGGATTCTGGGGGGTGGGGGTGCTGGTAGACATGAGTGGGGGCCTGGTGGAGGCTGCCCCTGGATGCTGGGGGGTGGGGGTGGTGGGGGACATGAGTGGGGGCCTGGTGGAGGGTGCCCCTGCACTGCTGGGGGGTGGGGGTGGTGGGAGACATGAGTTGGACGTGAGTGGGGCCCTGGTGGTGCTGCCCCTGCACTGCTGGGGGGTGGGGGTGCAGGGGGACATGAGTGGGTGCCTGGTGGAGGGTGCCCCTGGATGCTGGGGGGTGGGGGTGGTGGGAGACATGAGTGGGGGCCTGGTGGAGGGTGCCCCTGGATGCTGGGGGGTGGGGGTGCAGGGGGACATGAGTGGGGGCCTGGTGGAGGGTGCCCCTGCACTGCTGGGGGGTGGGGGTGGTGGGAGACATGAGTTGGACATGAGTGGGGGCCTGGTGGGGGCTGCCCATGGTGGCTGGGGGGTGGGGGTGGTGGTAGACATGGGTGGGAGCCTGGTGGAGGGTGCCCCACACTGCTGGGGGAGTGGGGGTGGGTGGGAGACATGAGTGGGGGCCTGGCGGAGGCTGCCCATGGTGGGTGGGGGGTGGGGGTGGTGGGAGACATGGGTGGGGGCCTGGTGGAGGGTGCCCCTGCACTGCTGGGGGGTGGGGTGGTGGGAGACATGAGTGGGGGCCTGGTGGAGGGTGCCCCTGGATGCTGGGGGGTGGGGGTGGTGGGAGACATGAGTGGGGGCCTGGTGGAGGCTGCCCCTGCAATGCTGGGGGGTGGGGGTGGTGGGAGACATGAGTGGGGGCCTGGTGGAGGCTGCCCCTGGTGGCTGGGGGGTGGGGGTGGTAGGAGACATGAGTGGGGGCCTGGTGGAGGGTGCCCCTGCACTGCTGGGGGGTGGGGGTTCAGGGGGACATGAGTGGGGGCCTGGTGGAGGGTGCCCCTGGATGCTGGTGGGTGGGGGTGGTGGGAGACATGATGGGGGCCTGGTGGAGGGTGCCACTGGATGCTGGCGGGTGGGGGTGGTGAGAGACATGAGTGGGGGCCTGGTGGAGGGTGCCCCTGCACTGCTGGGGGGTGGGGGTGGTGGGAGACATGAGTTGGACATGAGTGGGGCCCTGGTGGTGCTGCCCCTGCACTGCTGGGGGTGGGGGTGCAGGGGGACATGAGTGGGGGCCTGGTGCAGGGTGCCCCTGCACTGCTGGGGGGTGGGGGTTGTGGGAGACATGAGTTGGACATGAGTGGGGGCCTGGTGGAGGGTGCCCCTGGATGCTGGGGGGTGGGGGTGCAGGGGGACATGAGTGGGGGCCTGGTGGAGGGTGCCCCTGGATGCTGGGGGGTGGGGGTGGTGGGAGACATGAGTGGGGGCCTGGTGGAGGGTGCCCCTGGATGCTGGGGGGTGGGGGTGGTGGGAGACATGAGTGGGGGCTTGGTGGAGGCTGCCCCTGCACTGCTGGGGGGTGGGGGTGGTGGGAGACATGAGTGGGGGCCTGGTGGAGGCTGCCCCTCGTGGCAGGGGGGTGGGGGTGGTGGGAGGCATGAGTGGGGGCCTGGTGGAGGGTGCCCCTGCACTGCTGGGGGGTGGGTGTGCAGGGGGACATGAGTGGGGGCCTGGTGGAGGCTGCCCCTGGATGCTGGGGGGTGGGGGTGGTGGGAGACATGAGTGGGGGTCTGGTTGAGGGTGCCCCTGGATGCTGGGGGGTGGGGTGGTGGGAGACATGAGTGGGGGACTGGTGGAGGGTGCCCCTGCACTGCTGGGGGGTGGGGGTGGTGGGAGACATGAGTTGGACATGAGTGGGGCCCTGGTGGTGCTGCCCCTGCACTGCTGGGGGTTGGGGGTTGGGGGTGCAGGGGGACATGAGTGGGGGCCTGGTGGAGGGTGCCCCTGGATGCTGGGGGCTGGGGGTGGTGGGAGACATGAGTTGGACATGAGTGGGGGCCTGGTGGAGGGTGCCCCTGGATGCTGGGGGGTGGGGGTGGTGGGAGACATGAGTTGGACATGAGTGGGGGCCTGGTGGAGGCTGCCCCTGCACTGCTGGGGGGTGGGGATGCAGGGGGACATGAGTGGTTGCCTGGTGGAGGGTGCCCCTGGATGCTGGGGGGTGGGGGTGGTGGGAGACATGAGTGGGGGCCTGGTGGAGGCTGCCCCTGCACTGCCGGGGGTGGGGGTGGTGGGAGACATGAGTGGGGGCCTGGTGGAGGCTGCCCCTGGTGGCTGGGGGGTGGGGGTGGTGGGAGACATGAGTGGGGGCCTGGTGGAGGGTGCCCCTGCACTGCTGGGGAGTGGGGGTGCAGGGGGACATGCGTGGGGGCCTGGTGGAGGGTGCCCCTGGATGCTGGGGGGTGGGGGTGGTGGGAGACATGAGTGGGGGTCTGGTGGAGGGTGCCCCTGGATGCTGGGGGGTGGGGGTGGTGGGAGACATGAGTGGGGGCCTGGTGGAGGGTGCCCCTGCACTGCTGGGGGGTGGGGGTGGTGGGAGACATGAGTTGGACATGAGTGGGGCCCTGGTGGTGCTGCCCCTGCACTGCTGGGTGGTGGGGGTGCAGGGGGACATGAGTGGGTGCCTGGTGGAGGGTGCCCCTGGATGCTGGGGGGTGGGGGTGGTGGAAGACATGAGTGGGGGCCTGGTGGAGGGTGCCCCTGGATGCTGGGGGGTGGGGGTGCAGGGGGACATGAGTGGGGACCTGGTGGAGGGTGCCCCTGCACTGCTGGGGGGTGGGGGAGGTGGGAGACATGAGTTGGACATGAGTGGGGGCCTGGTGGGGGCTGCCCATGGTGGCTGGGGGTGGGGGTGGTGGTAGACATAGGTGGGAGCCTGGTGGAGGGTGCCCCACACTGCTGGGGGGGTGGGGGTGGGTGGGAGACATGAGCGGGGGCCTGGCGGAGGCTGCCCATGGTGGGTGGGGGGTGGGGGTGGTGGGAGACATGGATGGGGGCCTGGTGGAGGGTGCCCCTGCACTGCTGGGGGGTGGGGGTGGTGGGAGACATGAGTGGGGGCCTGGTGGAGGGTGCCCCTGGATGCTGGGGGGTGGAGGTGGTGGGAGACATGATTGGGGGCCTGGTGGAGGCTGCCCCTGCACTGCTGGGGGTGGGGGTGGTGGGAGACATGAGTGGGGGCCTGGTGGAGGCTGCCCCTGGTGGCTGGGGGGTGGGGGTGGTGGGAGACATGAGTGGGGGCCTGGTGGAGGGTGCCCCTGCACTGCTGTGGAGTGGGGGTGCAGGGGGACATGAGTGGGGGCCTGATGGAGGGTGCCCCTGGATGCTGGGGGTGGGGGTGGTGGGAGACATGAGTGGGGGCCTGGTGGAGGGTGCCCCTGGATGCTGGGGGGTGGGGGTGGTGGGAGACATGAGTGGGGGCCTGGTGGAGGGTGCCCCTGCACTGCTGGGGGGTGGGGGTGGTGGGAGACATGAGTTGGACATGAGTGGGGCCCTGGTGGTGCTGCCCCTGCACTGCTGGGGGGTGGGGGTGCAGGGGGACATGAGTGGGGGCCTGGTGGAGGGTGCCCCTGGATGCTGGGGGGTGGGGGTGGTGAGGGACATGAGTGGGGGCCTGGTGGAGGGTGCCCCTGGATGCTGGGGGGTGGGGGTGGTGGGAGACATGAGTGGGGGCCTGGTGGAGGCTGCCCCTGCACTGCTGGGGGGTGGGGGTGGTGGGAGACATGAGTGGGGGCCTGGTGGAGGCTGCCCCTGGTGGCTGGGGGGTGGGGGTGGTGGGAGACATGAGTGGGGGCCTGGTGGATGGTGCCCCTGCACTGCTGGGGGGTGGGGGTGCAGGGGGACATGAGTGGGGGCCTGGTGGAGGGTGCCCCTGGATGCTGGGGGGTGGGGGTGGTGGGAGACATGAGTGGGGGCCTGGTGGAGGGTGCCCCTGGATGCTGGGGGGTGGGGGTGGTGGGGGACATGAGTGGGGGCCTGGTGGAGGGTGCCCCTGCATTGCTGGGGGGTGGGGGTGGTGGGAGACATGAGTTGGACGTGAGTGGGGCCCTGGTGGTGCTGCCCCTGCACTGCTGGGGGGTGGGGGTGCAGGGGGACATGAGTGGGTGCCTGGTGGAGGGTGCCCCTGGATGCTGGGGGGTGGGGGTGGTGGGAGACATGAGTGGGGGCCTGGTGGAGGGTGCCCCTGGATGCTGGGGGGTGGGGGTGCAGGGGGACATGAGTGGGGGCCTGGTGGAGGGTGCCCCTGCACTGCTGGGGGGTGGGGGTGGTGGGAGACATGAGTTGGACATGAGTGGGGGCCTGGTGGGGGCTGCCCATGGTGGCTGGGGGGTGGGGGTGGTGGTAGACATGGGTGGGAGCCTGGTGGAGGGTGCCCCACACTGCTGGGGGAGTGGGGGTGGGTGGGAGACATGAGTGGGGGCCTGGTGGAGGCTGCCCATGGTGGGTGGGGGGTGGGGGTGGTGGTCGACATGGGTGGGGGCCTGGTGGAGGGTGCCCCTGCACTGCTGGGGGGTGCGGTGGTGGGAGACATGAGTGGGGGCCTGGTGGAGGGTGCCCCTGGATGCTGGGGGGTGGGGGTGGTGGGAGACATGAGTGGGGGCCTGGTGGAGGCTGCCCCTGCACTGCTGGGGGGTGGGGGTGGTGGGAGACATGAGTGGGGGCCTGGTGGAGGCTGCCCCTGGTGGCTGGGGGGTGGGGGTGGTGGGAGACATGAGTGGGGGCCTGGTGGAGGGTGCCCCTGCACTGCTGGGGGGTGGGGGTTCAGGGGGACATGAGTGGGGGCCTGGTGGAGGGTGCCCCTGGATGCTGGTGGGTGGGGGTGGTGGGAGACATGAGTGGGGGCCTGGTGGAGGGTGCCCCTGGATGCTGGGGGGTGGGGGTGGTGGGAGACATGAGTGGGGGCCTGGTGGAGGGTGCCCCTGCACTGCTGGGGGGTGGGGGTGGTGGGAGACATGAGTTGGACATGAGTGGGGCCCTGGTGGTGCTGCCCCTGCACTGCTGGGGGTGGGGGTGCAGGGGGACATGAGTGGGGGCCTGGTGCAGGGTGCCCCTGCACTGCTGGGGGGTGGGGGTGGTGGGAGACATGAGTTGGACATGAGTGGGGGCCTGGTGGAGGGTGCCCCTGGATGCTGGGGGGTGGGGGTGCAGGGGGACATGAGTGGGGGCCTGGTGGAGGGTGCCCCTGGATGCTGGGGGGTGGGGGTGGTGGGAGACATGAGTGGGGGCCTGGTGGAGGGTGCCCCTGGATGCTGGGGGGGGTGGGGGTGGTGGGAGACATGAGTGGGGGCTTGGTGGAGGCTGCCCCTGCACTGCTGGGGGGTGGGGGTGGTGGGAGACATGAGTGGGGGCCTGGTGGAGGGTGCCCCTGGATGCTGGGGGGTGGGGGTGGTGGGAGACATGAGTGGGGGCTTGGTGGAGGCTGCCCCTGCACTGCTGGGGGTGGGGGTGGTGGGAGACATGAGTGGGGGCCTGGTGGAGGCTGCCCCTCGTGGCTGGGGGGTGGGGGTGGTGGGAGACATGAGTCGGGGCCTGGTGGAGGGTGCCCCTGCACTGCTGGGGGGTGGGGGTGGTGGGAGACATGAGTTGAACATGAGTGGGGCCCTGGTGGTGCTGCCCCTGCACTGCTGGGGGGTGGGGGTGCAGGGGGACATGAGTGGGTGCCTGGTGGAGGGTGCCCCTGGATGCTGGGGGGTGGGGGTGGTGGGAGACATGAGTTGGACATGAGTGGGGGCCTAGTGGAGGGTGCCCCTGGATGCTGGGGGTGGGGGTAGTGGGAGACATGAGTGGGTGCCTGGTGGAGGGTGCCCCTGGATGCTGGGGGGTGGGGGTGGTGGGAGACATGAGTGGGGACCTGGTGGAGGCTGCCCCTGCACTGCCGGGGGGTGTGGGTGTGGGAGACATGAGTGGGGGCCTGGTGGAGGCTGCCCCTGGTGGCTGGGGGGTGGGGGTGGTGGGAGACATGAGTGTGGGCCTGGTGGAGGGTGCTCCTGCACTGCTGGGGGGTGGGGGTGCAGGGGGACATGAGTGGGGGCCTGGTGGAGGGTGCCCCTGGATGCTGGGGGGTGGGGGTGGTGGGAGACATGAGTGGGGGTCTGGTGGAGGGTGCCCCTGGATGCTGGGGGGTGGGGGTGGTGGGAGACATGAGTGGGGGCCTGGTGGAGGGTGCCCCTGCACTGCTGGGGGGTGGGGGTGGTGGGAGACATGAGTTGGACATGAGTGGGGCCCTGGTGGTGCTGCCCCTGCACTGCTGGGGGGTGGGGGTGCAGGGGGACATGAGTGGGTGCCTGGTGGAGGGTGCCCCTGGATGCTGGGGGGTGGGGGTGGTGGAAGACATGAGTGGGGGCCTGGTGGAGGGTGCCCCTGGATGCTGGGGGGTGGGGGTGCAGGGGGACATGAGTGGGGGCCTGGTGGAGGGTGCCCCTGCACTGCTGGGGGTGGGGGTGGGGGTGGTGGGAGACATGAGTTGGACATGAGTGGGGGCCTGGTGGGGGCTGCCCATGGTGGCTGGGGGGTGGGGGTGGTGGGAGACATGAGTGGGGGCCTGGTGGAGGGTGCCCCTGCACTGCTGGGGGGTGGGGGTGCAGGGGGACATGAGTGGGGGCCTGGTGGAGGGTGCCCCTGGATGCTAGGGGGTGGGGGTGGTGGGAGACATGAGTGGGGGCCTGGTGGAGGGTGCCCCTGCACTGCTGGGGGGTGGGGGTGGTGGGAGACATGAGTTGGACATGAGTGGGGGCCTGGTGGAGGCTGCCCCTGGTGGCTGGGGGGTGGGGGTGGTGGGAGACATGAGTGGGGGCCTGGTGGAGGGTGCCCCTGCACTGCTGGGGGGTGGGGGTGCAGGGGGACATGAGTGGGGGCCTGGTGGAGGGTGCCCCTGGATGCTAGGGGGTGGGGGTGGTGGGAGACATGAGTGGGGGCCTGGTGGAGGGTGCCCCTGGATGCTGGGGGGTGGGGGTGGTGGGAGACATGAGTGGGGGCCTGGTGGAGGGTGCCCCTGCACTGCTGGGGGGTGGGGGTGGTGGGAGACATGAGTTGAACATGAGTGGGGCCCTGGTGGTGCTGCCCCTGCACTGCTGGGGGGTGGGGGTGCAGGGGGACATGAGCGGGTGCCTGGTGGAGGGTGCCCCTGGATGCTGGGGGGTGGGGGTGGTGGGAGACATGAGTTGGACATGAGTGGGGGCCTGGTGGAGGGTGCCCCTGGATGCTGGGGGTGGGGGTGGTGGGAGACATGAGTGGGGGCCTGGTGGAGGCTGCCCCTGCACTGCTGGGGGGTGGGGGTGCAGGGGGACATGAGTGGGTGCCTGGTGGAGGGTGCCCCTGGATGCTGGGGGTGGTGGGAGACATGAGTGGGGACCTGGTGGAGGCTGCCCCTGCACTGCCGGGGGGTGGGGGTGTGGGAGACATGAGTGGGGGCCTGGTGGAGGCTGCCCCTGGTGGCTGGGGGGTGGGGGTGGTGGGAGACATGAGTGGGGGCCTGGTGGAGGGTGCCCCTGCACTGCTTGGGGGTGGGGGTGCAGGGGGACATGAGTGGGGGCCTGGTGGAGGGTGCCCCTGGATGCTGGGGGGTGGGGGTGGTGGGAGACATGAGTGGGGGTCTGGTGGAGGGTGCCCCTGGATGCTGGGGGGTGGGGGTGGTGGGAGACATGAGTGGGGGCCTGGTGGAGGGTGCCCCTGCACTGCTGGGGGGTGGGGGTGGTGGGAGACATGAGTTGGACATGAGTGGGGCCCTGGTGGTGCTGCCCCTGCACTGCTGGGGGGTGGGGGTGCAGGGGGACATGAGTGGGTGCCTGGTGGAGGGTGCCCCTGGATGCTGGGGGGTGGGGGTGGTGGAAGACATGAGTGGGGGCCTGGTGGAGGGTGCCCCTGGATGCTGGGGGGTGGGGTGCAGGGGGACATGAGTGGGGGCCTGGTGGAGGGTGCCCCTGCACTGCTGGGGGGTGGGGGTGGGGGTGGTGGGAGACATGAGTTGGACATGAGTGGGGGCCTGGTGGGGGCTGCCAATGTTGGCTGGGGGGTGGGGGTGGTGGGAGACATGAGTGGGGGCCTGGTGGAGGGTGCCCCTGCACTGCTGGGGGGTGGGGGTGCAGGGGGACATGAGTGGGGGCCTGGTGGAGGGTGCCCCTGGATGCTAGGGGGTGGGGGTGGTGGGAGACATGAGTGGGGTCCTGGTGGAGGGTGCCCCTGCACTGCTGGGGGGTGGGGGTGGTGGGAGACATGAGTTGGACATGAGTGGGGGCCTGGTGGAGGCTGCCCCTGGTGGCTGGGGGGTGGGGGTGGTGGGCGACATGAGTGGGGGCCTGGTGGAGGGTGCCCCTGCACTGCTGGGGGGTGGGGGTGCAGGGGGACATGAGTGGGGGCCTGGTGGAGGGTGCCCCTGGATGCTAGGGGGTGGGGGTGGTGGGAGACATGAGTGGGGGCCTGGTGGAGGGTGCCCCTGGATGCTGGGGGGTGGGGGTGGTGGGAGACATGAGTGGGGGCCTGGTGGAGGGTGCCCCTGCACTGCTGGGGGGTGGGGGTGGTGGGAGACATGAGTTGGACATGAGTGGGGCCCTGGTGGTGCTGCCCCTGCACTGCTGGGGGGTGGCGGTGCAGGGGGACATGAGTGGGGGCCTGGTGGAGGGTGCCCCTGCACTGCTGGGGGGTGGGGGTGGTGGGAGACATGAGTTGGACATGAGTGGGGGCCTGGTGGAGGGTGCCCCTGGATACTGGGGGTGGGGTGGTGGGAGACATGAGTGGGGGCCTGGTGGAGGCTGCCCCTGCACTGCTGGGGTGTGGGGGTGGTGGGAGACATGAGTGGGGGCCTGGTGGAGGCTGCCCCTGGTGGCTGGTGGGTGGGGGTGGGGGGAGACATGAGTGGGGGCCTGGTGGAGGGTGCCCCAGCACTGCTGGGGGGTGGGGGTGCAGGGGGACATGAATGGGGGCCTGGTGGAGGGTGCCTCTGGATGCTGGTGGGTGGGGGTGGTGGTAGACATGAGTGGGGGCCTGGTGGAGGCTGCCCCTGGATGCTGGGGGGTGGGGGTGGTGGGGGACATGAGTGGGGGCCTGGTGGAGGGTGCCCCTGCACTGCTGGGGGGTGGGGGGGGTGGGAGACATGAGTTGGACGTGAGTGGGGCCCTGGTGGTGCTGCCCCTGCACTGCTGGGGGGTGGGGGTGCAGGGGGACATGAGTGGGGGCCTGGTGGAGGGTGCCCCTGGATGCTGGGATGTGGGGGTGCAGGGGGACATGAGTGGGGGCCTGGTGGAGGGTGCCCCTGCACTGCTGGGGGGTGGGGGTGGTGGGAGACATGAGTTTGACATGAGTGGGGGCCTGGTGGGGGCTGCCCATGGTGGCTGGGGAGTGGGGTGGTGGTAGACATGGGTGGGAGCCTGGTGGAGGGTGCCCCACACTGCTGGGGGAGTGGGGGTGGGTGGGAGACATGAGTGGGGGCCTGGCGGAGGCTGCCCATGGTGGGTGGGGGGTGGGGGTGGTGGGAGACATGGGTGGGGGCCTGGTGGAGGGTGCCCCTGCACTGCTGGGGGGTGGGGTGGTGGGAGACATGAGTGGGGGCCTGGTGGAGGGTGCCCCTGGATGCTAGGGGGTGGGGGTGGTGGGAGACATGAGTGGGGGCCTGGTGGAGGCTGCCCCTGCACTGCTGGGGGGTGGGGGTGGTGGGAGACATGAGTGGGGGCCTGGTGGAGGCTGCCCCTGGTGGCTGGGGGGTAGTGGGAGACATGAGTGGGGGCCTGGTGGAGGGTGCCCCTGCACTGCTGGGGGGTGGGGGTTCAGGGGGACATGAGTGGGGGCCTGGTGGAGGGTGCCCCTGGATGCTGGTGGGTGGGGGTGGTGGGAGACATGAGTTGGACATGAGTGGGGGCCTGGTGGAGGGTGCCCCTGGATGCTGGGGGGTGGGGGTGCAGGGGGACATGAGTGGGGGCCTGGTGGAGGGTGCCCCTGGATGCTGGGGGTTGGGGGTGGTGGGAGACATGAGTGGGGGCCTGGTGGAGGGTGCCCCTGGATGCTGGGGGGTGGGGGTGGTGGGAGACATGAGTGGGGGCTTGGTGGAGGCTGCCCCTGCACTGCTGGGGGGTGGGGGTGGTGGGAGACATGAGTGGGGGCCTGGTGGAGGCTGCCCCTCGTGGCTGGGGGGTGGGGGTGGTGGGAGACATGAGTGGGGGCCTGGTGGAGGGTGCCCCTGCACTGCTGGGGGGTGGGGGTGCAGGGGTACATGAGTGGGGGCCTGGTGGAGGCTGCCCCTGGATGCTGGGGGGTGGGGGTGGTGGGAGACATGAGTGGGGGCCTGGTGGAGGGTGCCCCTGGATGCTGGGGGGTGGGGGTGGTGGGAGACATGAGTGGGGGCCTGGTGGAGGGTGCCCCTGCACTGCTGGGTGGTGGGAGACATGAGTTGGACATGAGTGGGGCCCTGGTGGTGCTGCCCCTGCACTGCTGGGGGGTGGGGGTGCAGGGGGACATGAGTGGGTGCCTGGTGGAGGGTGCCCCTGGATGCTGGGGGGTGGGGGTGGTGGGAGACATGAGTTGGACATGAGTGGGGGCCTGGTGGAGGGTGCCCCTGGATGCTGGGGGGTGGTGGGAGACATGAGTGGGGGCCTGGTGGAGGCTGCCCCTGCACTGCTGGGCGGTGGGGGTGCAGGGGGACATGAGTGGGTGCCTGGTGGAGGGTGCCCCTGGATGCTGGGGGGTGGGGGTGGTGGGAGAGATGTGTGGGGGCCTGGTGGAGGCTGCCCCTGCACTGCCGGGGGGTGGGGGTGGTGGGAGACATGAGTGGGGGCCTGGTGGAGGCTGCCCCTGGTGGCTGGGGGGTGGGGGTGGTGGGAGACATGAGTGGGGGCCTGGTGGAGGGTGCCCCTGCACTGCTGGGGGGTGGGGGTGGTGGGAGACATGAGTGGGGGCCTGGTGGAGGGTGCCCCTGGATGCTGGGGGGTGGGGGTGGTGGGAGACATGATTGGGGGCCTGGTGGAGGCTGCCCCTGCACTGCTGGGGGGTGGGGGTGGTGGGAGACATGAGTGGGGGCCTGGTGGAGGCTGCCCCTGGTGGCTGGGGGGTGGGGGTGGTGGGAGACATGATTGGGGGCCTGGTGGAGGCTGCCCCTGCACTGCTGGGGGGTGGGGGTGGTGGGAGACATGAGTGGGGGCCTGGTGGAGGGTGCCCCTGCACTGCTGGGTGGTGGGAGACATGAGTTGGACATGAGTGGGGCCCTGGTGGTGCTGCCCCTGCACTGCTGGGGGGTGGGGGTGCAGGGGGACATGAGTGGGTGCCTGGTGGAGGGTGCCCCTGGATGCTGGGGGGTGGGGGTGGTGGGAGACATGAGTTGGACATGAGTGGGGGCCTGGTGGAGGGTGCCCCTGGATGCTGGGGGGTGGTGGGAGACATGAGTGGGGGCCTGGTGGAGGCTGCCCCTGCACTGCTGGGCGGTGGGGGTGCAGGGGGACATGAGTGGGTGCCTGGTGGAGGGTGCCCCTGGATGCTGGGGGGTGGGGGTGGTGGGAGAGATGTGTGGGGGCCTGGTGGAGGCTGCCCCTGCACTGCCGGGGGGTGGGGGTGGTGGGAGACATGAGTGGGGGCCTGGTGGAGGCTGCCCCTGGTGGCTGGGGGGTGGGGGTGGTGGGAGACATGAGTGGGGGCCTGGTGGAGGGTGCCCCTGCACTGCTGGGGGGTGGGGGTGGTGGGAGACATGAGTGGGGGCCTGGTGGAGGGTGCCCCTGGATGCTGGGGGGTGGGGGTGGTGGGAGACATGATTGGGGGCCTGGTGGAGGCTGCCCCTGCACTGCTGGGGGGTGGGGGTGGTGGGAGACATGAGTGGGGGCCTGGTGGAGGCTGCCCCTGGTGGCTGGGGGGTGGGGGTGGTGGGAGACATGATTGGGGGCCTGGTGGAGGCTGCCCCTGCACTGCTGGGGGGTGGGGGTGGTGGGAGACATGAGTGGGGGCCTGGTGGAGGGTGCCCCTGGATGCTGGGGGTGGGGGTGGTGGGAGACATGAGTGGGGGCCTGGTGGAGGGTGCCCCTGCACTGCTGGGGGGTGGGGGTGGTGGGAGACATGAGTTGGACATGAGTGGGGCCCTGGTGGTGCTGCCCCTGCACTGCTGGGGGGTGGGGGTGCAGGGGGACATGAGTGGGGGCCTGGTGGAGGGTGCCCCTGCACTGCTGGGGGGTGGGGGTGGTGGGAAACATGAGTTGGACATGAGTGGGGGCCTGGTGGAGGGTGCCCCTGGATGCTGGGGGGTGGGGGTGCAGGGGGACATGAGTGGGGGCCTGGTGGAGGGTGTCCCTGGATGCTGGGGGGTGGGGGTGGTGGGGGACATGAGTGGGGGCCTGGTGGAGGGTGCCGCTGGATGCTGGGGGGTGGGGGTGGCGGGAGACATGAGTGGGGGCCTGGTGGAGGCTGCCCCTGCACTGCTGGGGGGTGGGGGTGGTGGGAGACATGAGTGGGGGCCTGGTGGAGGCTGCCCCTGGTGGCTGGGGGGTGGGGGTGGTGGGAGACATGAGTGGGGGCCTGGTGGAGGGTGCCCCTGCACTGCTGGGGGGTGGGGGTGCAGGGGGACATGAGTGGGGGCCTGGTGGAGGGTGCCCCTGAATGCTGGGGGGTGGGGGTGGTGGGAGACATGAGTGGGGGCCTGGTGGAGGGTGCCCCTGGATGCTGGGGGGTGGGGGTGGTGGGAGACATGAGTGGGGGCCTGGTGGAGGGTGCCCCTGCACTGCTGGGGGGTGGGGGTGGTGGGAGACATGAGTTGGACATGAGTGGGGCCCTGGTGGTGCTGCCCCTGCATTGCTGGGGGGTGGGGGTGCAGGGGGACATGAGTGTGGGCCTGGTGGAGGGTGCCCCTGCACTGCTGGGGGGTGGGGGTGGTGGGAGACATGAGTTGGACATGAGTGGGGGCCTGGTGGAGGGTGCCCCTGGATACTGGGGGGTGGGGGTGCAGGGGGACATGAGTGGGGACCTGGTGGAGGGTGCCCCTGGATGCTGGGGGGTGGGGGTGGTGGGAGACATGAGTGGGTGCCTGGTGGAGGGTGCCCTGGATGCTGGGGGGTGGGGGTGGTGGGAGACATGAGTGGAGGGCCTGGTGGAGGCTGCCCCTGCACTGCTGGGGGTGGGGGTGGTGGGAGACATGAGTGGGGGCCTGGTGGAGGCTGCCCCTGGTGGCTGGGGGGTGGGGTGGGGGGAGACATGAGTGGGGGCCTGGTGGAGGGTGCCCCTGCACTGCTGGGGGGTGGGGGTGCAGGGGGACATGAGTGGGGGCCTGTTGGAGGGTTCCCCTGCACTGCTGGGGGTGGGGTGGTGGGAGACATGAGTTGGACATGAGTGGGGGCCTGGTGGTGCTGCCCCTGCACTGCTGGGGGGTGGGGGTGATAGGGGCCATGAGTGGGGGCCTGGTGGAGGGTGCCCCTGGATGCTGGGGGGTGGGGGTGGTGGGAGACATGAGTGGGGGCCTGGTGGAGGGTGCCCCTGCACTGCTGGGGGGTGGGGGTGGTGGGAGACATGAGTGGGGGCCTTGTGGAGGCTGTCCCTGGTGGCTGGGGGTGGGGGTGGTGGGAGACATGAGTGGGGGCCTGGTGGAGGGTGCCCCTGCACTGCTGGGAGGTGGGGGTGCAGGGGGACATGAGTGGGGGCCTGGTGGAAGGTGCCCCTGCACTGCTGGGGGGTGGGGGTGGTGGGAGACATGAGTTGGACATGAGTGGGGGCCTGGTGGAGGGTGCCCCTGGATGCTGGGGGGTGAGGGTGCAGGGGGACATATGTGGGGGCCTGGTGGAGGGTGCCCCTGGATGCTGGGGCGTGGGGGTGCTGGGTGACATGAGCAGGTGTGCAGGGTAGTCCCCTGTGGTGTCGGCTGCCTGCAGGGGCCGTGGAGGGTGTACAGGGAATACCTGGGAGCACACAGCCAAATCGCGTGTAGAATTTCCCGCGTACCCTTGTCATACACGTACCCAGCCAAATCGCGTGTGGAAATTCACGCGCACGTACCCTGCCAAATCGCGTGTGGCACTTCCCGCGCACCCCTGAGATCCACGTACCCAGCCAAGTCGCGTGTGGAAATTCCCACGCACATACCCGGCCAAATCGCATGTGGTACTTCCCGCGCACCCCTGAAATCCACGTACCCTGCCAAATCGCGTGTGAGACTTCCCGCTCACCCCTAAGATCCACGTACCCAGACAAATCGCGTGTGGAAATTCCCGCGCACGTACCCGGCCAAATCGCGTGTGGAACTTCCCGCGCACCCCTGAAATCCACGTACCCTGCCAAATCGCGTGTGAGACTTCCCGCGCACCCCTGAGATCCACGTACCCAGACAAATCGCGTGTGGAAATTCCCGCGCACGTACCCGGCCAAATCGCGTGTGGAACTTACCACGCACCCCTGAAATCCACATACCCTGCCAAATCACGTGTGAGACTTCCCGCGCACCCCTGAGATCCACGTACCCAGACAAATCGCGTGTGGAAATTCCCGCGCACGTACCCGGCCAAATCGCGTGTGGAACTTACCACGCACCCCTGAAATCCACATACCCTGCCAAATCACGTGTGAGACTTCCCGCGCACCCCTGAGATCCACGTACCCTGCCAAATCGCGTGTGTGACTTCCCGCGCACCCCTGAGATCCACGTACCCAGACAAAATCGCGTGTGGAAATTCCCGCGCACGTACCCGGCCAAATCGCGTGTGGAACTTCCCGCGCACCCCTGAAATCCACGTACCCTGCCAAATCGCGTGTGAGACTTCCCGCGCACCCCGGAATACACACACACGTTATTTTTCAGTCAGCGGGTGTCCGTGTTTGTGGGTACCCCTTTGCACGTCATTTGTCCTGGAGGGCCACAGTATAGGACATTCATCATGGCTGTATATAGGTGCTATTTGTTGGCGCACCTTTTGGCGCACATTTATTACAGGCGGAGAGACGCTACCGCCTGCTTTCTTGTGGCGGTCGTGTTTGTGCCTGTGCGCTGGTTTGACCGTGCGCTTTTTTGCCCTATTCGATTCCATGAATACGGGTTGTAGGCGAGCGTGTGGGCGTTCCGCGCACTTGCACCCTGTACTCCCCCCGTGACGCCCACATTTTGGCAAGTTGTTCCCCATTCCGAGTGTTACGCCCCGTGTTCCGCCTACTTTTGTTGTGTACGCTGCGCTATGTGCGATTTTCGCTGTGGCCTGTGCGATTTTCGCTGTGACCTGGCGCACGCCGTTAGATGGCCTGTGCGCCAACGTGCGCCGCGCACTTTTTTAGCGCACATCCGATGGTTTTCTCGCGCACGGCCTTCCATGAATCGATGTGCGCTGCTTTTCGTGCGATTTTTGCACTTGCACTGCGATTTTCGCTATTCCACTGCGAATCGCACGTTTTTGGCCACTTGCGCCGCGCTAATTATTCCATGAATCGGCCTGTATATATAGTAATACATAAGAAATGTAACCCATATATGTAACACACTAACCATTCATTTAAATACAATATGTTCTGAAATGGAATATACCACAAGAAGATAAATTGGCTTCCAACATAATTACCTCACAGACACAACAGAACTGAGAACAAGACCAGATCCACTGAATACATAGGACTTATCTTACCAGAAATAGTAAGTGTACTTCATTTTACTCATATATTTATAAACTTTCTGTATTAGATTTAAAAATATATTATCTTTTTTTTTTTTCTCACAGAAATGTCTAGTACTCTGGAATGGCTAGAGGACAATTTCCCACATGAAGAAATGTCACAAGATAGTGAAACTAATGGTAAACACTTTATAATATAAACCATTTATTTATTATTTTTTTTATATACATTTAACATATATATTATTTTTTTGTACAGAGCATACCAAAATAGAAAAAAACTTCAGAAAACCCTGTTATGGATAACAGTCTTCACAATATAGAAGAAAAAATGGATGTATTGTTGGCTAATTTTAATAATTTTAAAACTTTTGTAGAAAATCATTTCAAACCAAAAACCTCGTACCATTGCCCCACATGTACTTGTCCCTCCTCACCATATCCCAGTCAATTATCCCCAAACCCTCTCCATAATCCAAAACGTTTTGATGAGATTTCCATCCCTTCTTCACCTAATACCAATCATGTTGAAACCCCAAATTCTCCTGTTTTTGTTTCTGTTTCTGCCTCACCTTCTGTCATAAATTATTAATATATGTTAAATAAAGTTTAATTTTTATATTGTATTGTGAATAGTTTCACTTTTTTGTTTTTAAAAACAATAAAAGTGTCAGCGGACAGTGCGAGTGTTCTGAAATGTTCGTACATAAACGAAAATGGAGGTGTCCTGAAGAACACCACACCTGTTCGTACTGTTCGCTAGCAAGTTGAAATTGTTCTAAGAACACACGTGGTGTCCTGAAATGTTCGTAAAGAAACAAAAATTAAAGTGTTCTAAAGAACACTATATGTGTCCGTAATGTTCGCTATCAACTTAAAACTGTCCTAAGAACACAATTGGTGTCCTGAAATGTTCGTAAATAAACGAAAATGATGTGTCCTGAACAACAGTACAACTGTTCGTAGCGTTCGCTAGCAACATGAAACTGTACTAAGAACACACAAGGGGCCTCATTACGACCCAGGCGGTAAGTTACCGCCTGGGCCGTGACTTTACCACCATGGCGTAAACTATGTTTACGCCATGGTGGTTAGCGGACTTACCGCCCCATTCCGACCTTGGCGGGGCGGTAAGTCCCCAATCCCCATTTACCCTTCCCCATTCCCATTTTTGCCCCATAGGGCATAATGGGAGTGGGGAAGGCGTTAATTACGCCACCGTAAATTACGGTGGCGTAATTAACTCCATGGTCCCTTAGCGCCATGGATTTTAACACCTGCTGTAAGCAGGTGTTAAAAGCTCCATGGCGCTAAGGGACCTCGTAATCAGGCGGTAAGGGTCGGCGCTGTTTACGCTGCCGTAAACCCCTTACCGCCTGGGTCGTAATGAGGCCCAAGGTGTCCTGAATTGTTCGTAAACAAACAAAAATTAAAGTGTCCTAAAGAACACTATACCTGTCCGGTACTGTTCGCTAGCAAGTTCAAACTGTTCTAAGAACGCTATTGGTGTCCTGAAATGTTCGTACGTAAACGAAAATGGAGGTGTCCTGAAGAACACTATACCTGTTCGTAGTGTTCGCTACCCAATTGAAACTGTTCTAAGAACACAATTGGTGTCCTGAAATGTTCGTACATAAACTAAATTACACGTGTCCTGAAGAACACTATATCTGTCCTTACTGTTCGCTACCAAGTTTAAACTGTTCTAAGAACACACGCGGTGTCCTGAAATGTTCGTTTCACGTGTGACGCACTTTTAATTACTTCAGAACCCGAACAGTGTCCGTAGGACATCAATGCGCATGCGCTAACCAATCTCCGTGCACTTGGTGTCCTGCGGACAGGCGCTTCCTTCGCGGACTAGTTCGCGAACGGATCATATGACCGCGCCCACGCTAAGTCTTGGTCCAGCTAAATCTAGAAAAAGAGTTCTAAAATCATATGAAGATATAGAAACAATAGCCAAACATGGTCCCAACAGCCAAGACATTTTAAAAAACAATTTATTGGACACATACTACCCAAACAGAAGTAATACTTTGGAAAACATGTGTCTATACCAAATAGCCCAAAACTACACATACAAAAATAATATGAAACCTGATGAAAAAAAGGCAACTATAGAGTGACAGACTGTGAAGGCAGCTTAGTTAAACTCACTAAACCAAATTTAATTAATCATATCAAATTGTCATTGAAGACTCCTCAACATAAAGAAGTATATTACATGTCCCTGCTACAACTCTTCAAACCATGCAGAAAAGAAGAACAATTACTAGATATCTATGGCTCATATATGGATGCTTTTAAAGCAAATGAAAGCACTATAACTGATGTAAACTTTACACAGTACAAAACAATGTTGCACAACGAACAGCAACATGAAGAAGAACTCCAAGCCCAACTAGATAAGGATACTCCTGACAGTAGTCAACCTTCTGTAACAGGAAGCCAAGAACCACTGGGAGAACCACTAATAACAAATGAGGCAGAATTAGCTATGATAGAAGTAGAAAACACCATGTGTCAGTATGAAGATAAGGAAGACTTAACTATACTACAATCAAAACTAAACAATGAGCAAAGTAGCATTTTTCAAGAAGTAACAAAACAAATTGCACATGGTGTAAAACATGAAAATAAAGAATGTTCCTGCCATAATTATAAACCTATACTACTGTACGTCAGTGGTGAAGCTGGTTCTGGCAAAACATTCCTAATCAAAATCATTAGTAAGTTCCTTCAACAATTGACAAACAACAAACTGTCAGCTGTTGTCACTGCCCCCACAGGTTTAGCTGCCTACAACATAGGTGGTGTTACATTACACCGATTACTACTATTACCAGTAGAACACCAGAACAAATTAGACTATTACAAACTTTTTGCAGAAGCTGCAATAGAATTACGCAGAGTATTGAAACAAATGAAAATGCTACTAATAGATGAAGTGAGCATGGCCTCCAACCTGATGTTAGCTTTGATTCACCTCAGATTACAAGAAGTACTCAAAACAGACTATGAAGAGCTCTTTGCAGGAAAACACATTATTGTTTTTGGACATCTGCTTCAATTAACACCAGTAAAAGGTGAACCTATTTTTAAAACATTAGGGCACAAACTCTGCCGTAAAACTGTTGGCAGCATTGGAAATGTCAACCTTTGGCAACATTTCCAATACAGAGAATTAACAGAAAAGATGTGCCAATCTGCAGATCTAACTTATGCTAACATTTTAAAAAGTTTGAGAGTTGGTATACTTTCTAAAGAAGCAGAAGCAACATTGAAAACCGGCACATTAATGCACTTTATGGCGATAATGCATGTGCTACAGATGTTATGGAACAATTAGCCCACAAAAATGTCAATTGTATGGCCTTAATGCCAACTCTTGCAAGCTGTCTCAAATTCAATGAAATAATGTTAAGTAAAGAAATGCAACCAATAATGGAAATTAGCGCCACATACAAACTAGATGTACATGGTATGACACTACCCATGTGTGACCAAGCCACAACAAGACTAAATAATTTAGAAAAATCAATCTCAAACACAGCAGGCTTAGAAAAGATGTTAAAATTATCCTTAAATTGCAGAGTAATGCTTAAACGTAACCTTGACGTGGACCAAGAACTAGTTAATGGAGCACTGGGTACAGTTGTTGGCTTTCAAACATACCCACGTGACAACAAAATTCAGTTTGTCAATATACTCTTTGACAAACTTTCAGAAGTAAAACGGATAGGACGCTCAACAGCTAGATTCCTTCTCTTCAAAGATATGTATGTACGCAGAGAACAATTTTCTCTAACTCTTGCATACACAGTCACGATTCATAAATCACAAGGTCTTACCCTAGACAAAGCAATGATAGATATTGGTAACACAGTCTTTAAAGAAGGCATGAGCTACGTAGCACTATCACGCTTACGTACACTTGACGGTTTATTTCTAATCAACTTTGATGCAAGTAAAGTAAACGCTGATATTCCTTGCATTTTAGAATATAATAGACTTCGCTCACTATACACTCCCCATCTAAACACATATTCTGTTCCACAAAAACTAAAACGTTGTGAAAGAAAACTAAATCAAACAGAAATGCAACAGGACGTCACTGCAAATCCTCCAAAGAGAGTAAAAGAAACTAATACTTCATCAAGTACCACAAAAAAAAAAGAATCAATTAGAGAAAGTAAACCAGGTACTTCTTTAAAGAAGGAAGACAAACTCCAAAAAAAGCAGTTAGATACAGAACTACCTGGACCATTTAAATTCTCAAATATAGTTGGTGTAAGTTGCTATGCAAATGTAGCAATGAATATTCTATTTCAATTACCACCAATTGTTGACAACATTTACTTACACAGTACAGACCCTTTGTGTTTGCAAATGTTAGTACTTCACAGAAATGCAGCAAACAATCCTGACAACACATATAGTGTTTTTGGAATAAGATGACAATTGGACTACTTTGCTGGAATGGTGAAATTCACTATAAACTCACAGGAAGATCCACAAGAATTTCTAATGTACTTACTATTAGTACTGGAAAACAAAAACATACCTATAAATGAAATCTTCCAGATTTCATACATGTGGAAACATACATGCACTCTGTGCAACAATGTGACACAAGAAGAAATTCCCAATGAACGCTTCATATATATATCAATACCAAATTGTGAATCCATTCCATTTCAGCAACTTGTACAAAATGCAAACCATGGTAGATTATACTCTACCTGCAATTCAGATAATCGCTCCACGTTAGTAATACAAACACATAGTAAATACGTATTACTAATGCTTCTACGTTACAATGCAGATGGTACCAAAAACAACTGCAAGCTGACTGGATTCACACATAGTCAAATATCACTTGGTAAGAAAACCTTCACAACAATAGGTATAATCTACCACGCAGGAGCCACAACCAATTCAGGGCACTACACGGCATATATAAAAAAGAAATGTGGATGGTTTGAATGTAATGATAGTACCATTACTCTAAAGCAGAGATTACAAGCAAATCTTACAAACGCTTATTTGATGTTCTTAAAACCAAAATTTGATAAATAAACTGTATTTAAACCTTTAAGTAAATTTGTGTTAAAAAATATAAACTGTTAGAATACTCCAAAAGCTATCTAACTGCTCAAAGATTCTACAACAACTAATCAGATAAATGAATACCACTAAATTAGGCCAAAAGATACACAGTTAGAATATGCCAATTGGTATCTAACTGTCCCAAAATTTAACAATATCCAAATAGATAAATCAAAACCACTAAAATATATTAAAAAAATAGACAGTTAGAATATGCCAATTGGTATCTAACTGCTCCAAAATTTTATAATATCAAAACAAATGAAGAATCTGTTACTGCTCCAATAAAAATACAACAAAGCAAAGTATAAAGCATTAGCCAGAAACAAAAAGTGAACACTGAAAACAAACAAACAAATAAACTGTAGCATAACAGAAAAAGGTTTTTTTTTAATCCAAAATGAATTTTTTTTTTCTCCCACAGACCCAATGATTTTAGCAACAAATACAGAAACTGAGCAAATTGCACAGTACTCTGATTTGTACTCTACTAAATATGAGGGTCGAAAAAAATAAAAGTATATTGCTTATACAATGTAATAAGTCATTACAAAATACTAATACTAACATGCTATTTTCTTTTATCACAGAAATGAAGAAGAAAAACATGGACTCCCATTACTAGACCAAACAGTAAGTATACAATAATAAGGACAACCATGGCAGCATATCACATCCATAGTATCTAATACCTTTGTTCCTTATACATTTGTTTTTCACCCAAAGTTATAAACAAATATGAATGTGATATGCTGCGGTGGTTGTTGCCAGGGCATAGAGTCTTGGGTGCATGGCCAAATGGCCATGCACCCAAGACTCTATGCCCTGGCAACAACCACCGCAGCATATCACATCCATAGAGTCAAACATTTCAACTATGATCTATGGGAAACTTTTAGGGGCCAATTCATAGAATTCGGCGCACAAGTGGCGCACGCGGCTGGCGCACAGTGTGCGCGTGCGGTAGTCTGCGCCAGCCGCGTGCGCCGAAACACATTCAGGCGCACAGCGTATTCATGGATTCCAACATCCACAACCAGCCGTGGCGCAGAGTGGCGCAGCGACCCTGCAGCAGCTCAGTTACGCCCCCAAGAACGCCCCTTGCGCAGGGAAAAGCCATTAAAATCCCCAATCCAGCGCAAAGGGCAGCAGCAAACGCAGAGCGGGGAGCGTGTATTTCAGGGGTGTGCGGGTGTCCCCACACGCGATAGGCCTGGGTATGTGTATTACAGGGGTGCGCGAGAAAATCTACACGCGATTGGCCTGGGTATGTGGATTTCAGGGGTGCGCGAGAAATTCTACACGCGATTGGCCTGGGTACGTGGATTACAGGGGTGCGCGAGAAATTCTACACGCGATTGGCCTGGGTACATGTATTACAGGGGTGCGCGAGACACGCGATTGGCCTGGGTACGTGGATTTCAGGGGTGCGCGAGAAATTCTACACGCGATTGGCCTGGGTACGTGTATTACAGGGGTGCGCGAGAAAATCTACACGCGATTGGGCTGGGTACGTGGATTTCAGGGGTGCGCGAGAAATTCTACACGCGATTGGCCTGGGTACGTGGATTTCAGGGGTGCGCGAGAAAATCTACACGCGATTGGGCTGGGTACGTGGATTTCAGGGGTGCGCGAGAAATTCTACACGCGATTGGCCTGTGTACGTGGATTTCAGGGGTGCGCGAGAAATTCTACACACGATTGGCCTGGGTACGTGGATTTCAGGGGTGCGCGAGAAAATCTACACGCGATTGGGCTGGGTACGTGGATTTCAGGGGTGCGCGAGAAATTCTACACGCGATTGGCCTGGGTACGTGGATTTCAGGGGTGCGCGAGAAAATCTACACGCGATTGGCCTGGGTACGTGTATTACAGGGGTGCGCGAGAAATCCTACACGCGATTGGGCCTGTGCGTGTGGGCCAGTGTATTACGTAGGTGTGCGGGAAGTTGAAGAGGTGAATTGCCAGTGTGGGTCCTCCCAGGTCTCCCCTCTACCCCCTCCACGACCTCTGCAGGCAGCCCACACCACAGGGGACTACCCTGCACCCCTGGTCATGTCCCGCAGGCAGCCCATCCACCATGGGCATGCCCCCCAGCCAAGCCACATGTCCCCTTGCACCCCCACCCCCCAGCACCGTGGGGCACCTGCCAGCAGGCCCCCAACCATGTCCCACTCATGTCCCCTTGCACCCCCACCCCCCAGCAGGCCCCCACTCATGTCCCCTTGCACCCCCACCCCCCAGCACTGTGGGGCACCTGCCAGCAGGCCCCCAACCATGTCCCACTCATGTCCCCTTGCACCCCCACCCCTCCAGTCACCAGGGGCAGCCTCCACCAGGCCCCCACCCATGTCTCCCACCACCCCCACCCCTCCAGTCACCAGGGGCAGCCTCCACAAGGCCCCACCCATGTCTCCCACCACCCCCACCCCCCAGCACTGTGGGGCACCTGCCAGCAGGCCCCCAACCATGTCTACCAGCACCCCCACCCCCAGTCACCAGGGGCAGCCTCCACCAGGCCCCCACCCATGTCTCCCACCACCCCCACTCCTCCAGTCACCAGGGGCAGCCTCCACCAGGCCCCCAACCATGTCTCCCACCACCCCCACCCCCCAGTCACCAGGGGCAGCCTCCACAAGGCCCCCACCCATGTCTCCCACCACCCCCACCCCCCAGTCACCAGGGGCAGCCTCCACAAGGCCCCCAACCATGTCTCCCAGCACCCCCACCCCTCCAGTCACCAGGGGCAGCCTCCACCAGGCCCCCACCCATGTCTCCCACCACCCCCACTCCTCCAGTCACCAGTGGCAGCCTCCACAAGGCCCCCACCCATGTCTCCCACCACCCCCACTCCCCCAGTCACCAGGGGCAGCCTCCACAAGGCCCCCACCCATGTCTCCCACCACCCCCACCCCCCAGTCACCAGGGGCAGCCTCCACAAGGCCCCCACCCATGTCTCCCACCACCCCCACTCCCCCAGTCACCAGGGGCAGCCTCCACAAGGCCCCCACCCATGTCTCCCACCACCCCCACCCCCCAGTCACCAGGGGCAGCCTCCACAAGGCCCCCACCCATGTCTCCCACCACCCCCACCCCTCCAGTCACCAGGGGCAGCCTCCACCAGGCCCCCAACCATGTCTCCCACCACCCCCACCCCAGGGGCAGCCTCCACAAGGCCCCCACCCATGTCTCCCACCACCCCCACCCCCCAGTCACCAGGGGCAGCCTCCACAAGGCCCCCACCCATGTCTCCCACCACCCCCACCCCCCAGTCACCAGGGGCAGCCTCCACAAGGCCCCCACCCATGTCTCCCACCACCCCCACCCCCCAGTCACCAGGGGCAGCCTCCACAAGGCCCCCAACCATGTCTCCCAGCACCCCCACCCCTCCAGTCACCAGGGGCAGCCTCCACCAGGCCCCCACCCATGTCTCCCACCACCCCCACTCCTCCAGTCACCAGGGGCAGCCTCCACAAGGCCCCCACCCATGTCTCCCACCACCCCCACTCCCCCAGTCACCAGGGGCAGCCTCCACAAGGCCCCCACCCATGTCTCCCACCACCCCCACTCCTCCAGTCACCAGGGGCAGCCTCCACCAGGCCCCCAACCATGTCTCCCACCACCCCCACCCCCCAGTCACCAGGGGCAGCCTCCACAAGGCCCCCACCCATGTCTCCCACCACCCCCACCCCCCAGTCACCAGGGGCAGCCTCCACAAGGCCCCCACCCATGTCTCCCACCACCCCCACCCCCCAGTCACCAGGGGCAGCCTCCACAAGGCCCCCACCCATGTCTCCCACCACCCCCACCCCCCAGTCACCAGGGGCAGCCTCCACCAGGCCCCCAACCATGTCTCCCAGCACCCCCACCCCTCCAGTCACCAGGGGCAGCCTCCACCAGGCCCCCACCCATGTCTCCCACCACCCCCACTCCTCCAGTCACCAGTGGCAGCCTCCACAAGGCCCCCACCCATGTCTCCCACCACCCCCACTCCCCCAGTCACCAGGGGCAGCCTCCACAAGGCCCCCACCCATGTCTCCCACCACCCCCACCCCCCAGTCACCAGGGGCAGCCTCCACAAGGCCCCCACCCATGTCTCCCACCACCCCCACTCCCCCAGTCACCAGAGGCAGCCTCCACAAGGCCCCCACCCATGTCTCCCACCACCCCCACCCCCCAGTCACCAGGGGCAGCCTCCACAAGGCCCCCACCCATGTCTCCCACCACCCCCACCCCTCCAGTCACCAGGGGCAGCCTCCACCAGGCCCCCAACCATGTCTCCCACCACCCCCTTCCCCGGGGGCAGCCTCCACAAGGCCCCCACCCATGTCTCCCACCACCCCCACCCCCCAGTCACCAGGGGCAGCCTCCACAAGGCCCCCACCCATGTCTCCCACCACCCCCACCCCCCAGTCACCAGGGGCAGCCTCCACAAGGCCCCCACCCATGTCTCCCACCACCCCCACCCCCCAGTCACCAGGGGCAGCCTCCACAAGGCCCCCAACCATGTCTCCCACCACCCCCACCCCTCCAGTCACCAGGGGCAGCCTCCACCAGGCCCCCACCCATGTCTCCCACCACCCCCACTCCTCCAGTCACCAGGGGCAGCCTCCACAAGGCCCCCACCCATGTCTCCCACCACCCCCACTCCCCCAGTCACCAGGGGCAGCCTCCACAAGGCCCCCACCCATGTCTCCCACCACCCCCACCCCCCAGTCACCAGGGGCAGCCTCCACAAGGCCCCCACCCATGTCTCCCACCACCCCCACCCCCCAGTCACCAGGGGCAGCCTCCACAAGGCCCCCACCCATGTCTCCCACCACCCCCACCCCCCAGCAGGCCCCCACTCATGTCCCCTTGCACCCCCACCCCCCAGCACTGTGGGGCACCTGCCAGCAGGCCCCCAACCATGTCCCCTTGCACCCCCACCCCCCAGCACTGTGGGGCACCTGCCAGCAGGCCCCCAACCATGTCCCCTTGCACCCCCACCCCCCAGCAGGCCCCCACTCATGTCCCCCTGCACCCCCACCCCCCAGCACTGTGGGGCACCTGCCAGCAGGCCCCCAACCATGTCCCACTCATGTCCCCTTGCACCCCCACCCCCCAGCAGGCCCCCACTCATGTCCCCTTGCACCCCCACCCCCCAGCAGGCCCCCACTCATGTCCCCCTGCACCCCCACCCCCCAGCACTGTGGGGCACCTGCCAGCAGGCCCCCAACCATGTCCCACTCATGTCCCCTTGCACCCCCACCCCCCAGCACTGTGGGGCACCTGCCAGCAGGCCCCCAACCATGTCCCCTTGCACCCCCACCCCCCAGCAGGCCCCCACTCATGTCCCCCTGCACCCCCACCCCCCAGCACTGTGGGGCACCTGCCAGCAGGCCCCCAACCATGTCCCACTCATGTCCCCTTGCACCCCCACCCCCCAGCAGGCCCCCACTCATGTCCCCTTGCACCCCCACCCCCCAGCACTGTGGGGCACCTGCCAGCAGGCCCCCAACCATGTCCCCTTGCACCCCCACCCCCCAGCAGGCCCCCAATCATGTCCCCCTGCACCCCCACCCCCCAGCACTGTGGGGCACCTGCCAGCAGGCCCCCAACCATGTCCCCTTGCACCCCCACCCCCCAGCAGGCCCCCACTCATGTCCCCCTGCACCCCCACCCCCCAGCACTGTGGGGCACCTGCCAGCAGGCCCCCAACCATGTCCCACTCATGTCCCCTTGCACCCCCACCCCCCAGCAGGCCCCCACTCATGTCCCCTTGCACCCCCACCCCCCTGCAGGCCCCCACTCATGTCCCCCTGCCCCCAGGTCCTGAGGAAACGCAATCATGGCAGTAATGGGCAGCATACCCAGCACAAACACCCAGCCAAGGATTGCATCCACCCACATAGTAGATGCAATTACATGATACAAACCCCAATGGCAAGTATGTAAATGAACACATGTCCGTCACACACACATACACAATGGGTGCAAGTGAATGTCAAAACCCATATCATGACATGCATGAAACCAATGAGAAAATACCACAAATGTAAGTAATAAATATATGTATTAAAGATGAAAATGAAGTAAAGAAATAAAACACACAACAATGGGGATGACAAAACAAATGGTCCATGTCCGAGAACTAATAGAAAAAATCAAAAAACAAAGGAATCCAAAAACTAATGTAGTCCAAAGCAAAATAATGGGGGAAAAAATAAGGAAAAACCATTGCCTCATGGTGAACACAAATATAAATCCAACAAATGTTTTCCAAACATCAAACTATGTACAAGAATATCCCAGGGTCCATGAGCCCAACACCATAAATTAAACCTACTACTACTAACTAATAATAAAAATATATACAGAAAAGTGGCCATTGTCCGAGCGGTCCAAAAAAAACTTAAAAAATAAAGGAAACCTAACACTAACTAACTAAAGAACTATATACAATGGCAGCGGGCAAGTCCTGCGGCTCACTCTGTGATGTTGCTGGCCAGGGCATCATCGAACTCCATGTCGATGTCCCGGAGGCGGGACTCTGTCCTGGCCCCGAGGTCTCGCAGGGACAACCCCGTGTCCACCTCAAACTCCCTGCGAGCTTCCTCGAGGCACTCAGCCCGCCTCAACGCCCGACGCATGGAGAACTCCGCCCTGACCATGGTGAGCCGCTCCTCTTCCGCCCGCTGCCGCTCCGCACCTATCCGCCGGACCAACTGCTCCCACACGGAAGACACTGCCATCCCAGGGTTCTCCTGCCCTCCGGCCGATGCCTTCCCCTCTGATCTTGATGGCCCTGAGCCATGATGCCTCCCACGTCGAGCCTGCTGCTGCCTCCGACGCCACTGCCTCTGCCAGCACGACGGCATCCAGGCTGATGGAATCCACCGATGCTGTCGTGCACGTGCCCTGCCAGATGATGCCGGCACATCCTCCATCTGCAGGGGGACAGTTGCTGGTGTGTCCACCCCTGCTGGACCTTCGACTCCCGACTGTGGCAGGGATGGGGTCCCCACCGAGCTGGCTGCGTTGGTCGGGGCAGGTCCACAGGGGGCCCTGGTGGCATCTGGGCCGGAAGACGGCATGGAGCACGACTGGCGCATAGCCTCCACAGAGGAGGAGAGGGTCGCCAGAAGGCCACACACATGTAGGAAACCCCCGACCATGGCGACTCCCAAATGGTTCACGTACGCACGGTGCTCTTCGTGATGATGTGCATGCTCCTCCCGGGAAGCATGCACCTCATCACGAATGCCAGCCGTGCGCAACGCGACACCAATCAGGACCCTCTCCACACGGCCAGGGGTCCCCTCGTCCGCAGGTAGAGGAGTGTCAGATGACATGGACATCTCCCCTACCTGCGGACGGGCCTGGGATGGGGCATCCCTGCTGGTGCATGGTGGTGCAGTCACAGTGTCAGGGACAGTGACATGCACAGGCACCTCCACGGCGACCTGTGCTGCCTCCTGCCCCTGGCCCTGGACTGCACCACTTGCACCAGCGGGGATGCCCCCACCAGGCCCCATGTGTGGCTCAGTAGCGGCCTCCTCCCCCTCTGTGGAAACCACCAACCTGGATGTCTCCACGCCGTCTTCCGCCGGTGCAAGCCCCTGTGGGGGCTCACCCACCCCTTCCGCTGCAGCCGTGGTGGCATCCCCGCCGCTCTGCTCCACAGCGCCTTCTCCGCCCTCTTCTTCACTTGCCACTGTGTAGAGGGAGACATAGAACACAAGCATCAGGGTACTGTACAATGGTCCCCTAGACAGGAAGCAACAGCAGATGAGTGGCACTGTCATACATCACTTCCATCATGTCCCTCCACAACACATGGGTCAGTGCAGGCAAAACACATACAGTAACAGGCATGGCGCATGCCATGGACATTGGCATACATGACCAAGGGACTCATGATTCATACAATGTTGGTTTTAAACTCACATGCATCATGGGTCTTGCCATCACATGCACACACCTCACCGTAGTTCCATCCATCTGGCCTCGTACACCACAGACGCAGTGGATACAAGGATGACTAGGCTGCATCAGTGAATCTGAACATTGTCACAGACATGTGTCATGCATCCATGGCAGTTACAAGTCACAGACACGCAGGTCAGACACACACACATGGACACCATACGTGTACATGGGACCAGCACCCATCCCTCACCCCCACCCATGTCCAGGAACAGAGACTGCCATGCTTCCATGTGTCCATTCCGCACAGAGCCCCCCATGTTGCAATAGAACACATGCACCAACCATGTGGTTCACACATCACTGTACTCACATGCCTGACCATGATGTCCCTGCACACACACATACGTACATGGCCTATGTCACACATACAGGCAGGTATCAGACAACCAGCACACTACAACATGCCCTGTCTCACACAGTAATGCTTGGCCACTTACCGGCCAACTCCAGATGGGTCTGCCTCCGAAGGATCTGGGCGTGGAGCGCTGGGTCTACGCGTTCCAGGACCCTCATCTGGATGTCACTCAGGCGTGCCCGGCCCCCCTCCGCGAGGCGCCGGGCCTTATTGAGGGTCCTGGACCTCAAGTCCTCCCAGCGCTTCTTGATGTGCTTGATGTCGCGGGTTGCCACCCCCTCCGCGTTGATGGCAACCACTACATCGTCCCAGATCCTCTCCCGTCCTTCCTTGTTGGCGCGTGGTCTTCCGAAGAGGGCATCATAATGCCCCAGGACATGCTCCACCAGGACACCAACTTCCTTCTCACTGAAGCTGGTGGCCCTCTGCCTCTCTGGCTGGGGGTCGCCACTGGTCTCAGATGGTGCTTGCCCCGACATGGCGACCCCCGAGGCAGGCGTGGGTGGGCAACTGGGTCCTGGGGCTGGGCTGTGGAGCGATGGTATCCCAGTCGGGAGTCTACTGTTCCAGCAGGGGTCGACTCAGCAACTGGACCCCTGCAGATGGCTGATGTGCAGGCACCAAATGGCAGGGCACGGTGGCAGCAGGCAGGCAGGCAGGCAGGCAGGCAGCAGCAGATGGCACGTGGGAGGCTGCTCGGGGCACTGGGGGGCAGTGATTCGGCTTTCTGGGCAGGAGCGTGGTCTTCCGTGTGTATTCGCGTGGCCAGCTTGATACGGAGTGATTTGGCACGTGAAAAATCTGCACGTCAGCGTGTAATTCGAGGAAAGGCCCGTAGCGCGTAAGCGCGTCTGCACGCATACGCATTTTCATTGGACCAAAGGCCCTCAGCGCGTGAGCGCGTCTGTGACGTGTCGTGCGAGGGTGTATCCCTCATTGCACGTGATGACAGAACACACGTGGATTTCAACCAATCGCGTGTGAAAGTTCACGGCACCCCGGAACACACGTACCCAGGCTAATCGAGTGTGTAACTACCCGCGCACCCGGAAACACACGTACCCAGGCTAATCGCGTGTGGAACTACCCGCGCACCCGGAAACACACGTACCCGGGCTAATCGCGTGTGGAACTACCCGCGCACCCGGAAACACACGTACCCAGGCCAATCGCGTGTACGCTCGCTCCCCTCCGATCACACGCGATGACACCCGAATACGGGAAACACGTGCACGCAAAAGACGTGCACAGGCGTCAACGAGTCCGCCCACACGGAGGCGTCCTGCGGACAGCATAAAAGTGCGCGCAAACAACAAACGCGTATATACAGCGACGATGAATGCCCCATTTGTTGCTGCACTGATCGTGGGACACCGCAGGAGGAGGAGAATAGCCAGGGCACGCATTTTTGCACCACGGACAAGCCTTTTTGGGATGCCTGACGAGCAGGTCTACGGCAGGTATAGGTTTCCACCCCATATCATCCTAGACCTGGTCAGGGAGTGGGAAGATGACCTCACATCCCGCACCCTTTGCTCCCAAGCATTGAGCCCCTTGGAGAAGCTGCTCAATGTCTTGCATTTTTTGGCCACTGGGTCGTTTCAGCGGACCACTGCCATAGTGGGGGGGGGTCTCACAGGCCACGCAGTCACGCTGCCTACACCAGGTACTGGCAATCATGCCAGCGCGCCCCTCAGTCCGCAGGCACATATACATGCCCAGAACACCCGCAGAAAGGCAGGCCGTTGTCCTGGATTTTTTCAGGGTGGCACACTTCCCCAAAGTGCTCGGTGCCATAGATTGCACCCATGTGGCCCTACGTCCACCTAGGGCCACTGAGCACATCTACCAAAACCGCAAGCACTGGCATTCCATCAATGTACAGGTGGTATGCGATGCAAAGGGAATCATCACCTCTGTCTATGCAAACTACCCTGGCTCCACCCATGACAGTTTCATATACAGAATGTCCGCCCTGAGCCGGGCCCTGGAAGCTGGGCAGCATGGCGACACATGGCTCCTAGATCAGTACAGATGCCCTTGCACATGCATGCAAGTCACACACAGACAAATATCCCAACCCTAATAATCTCAATTATTATCACCTCCCCAGGGGACAGTGCCTATCCTCTGAGCAACCACATGATGACGCCAATCCGGAACCCCACCACACCACCCCAGGTAAGATACAACGCCGCCCATATTGCAACCAGGGGCATAGTGGAGCGCACATTCGGAGTGCTCAAGTCACGTTTCCGCTCCCTTGACCGCTCTGGTGGGCAACTACTCTATGCACCACCAGTAGTGTGCAGGATCATTGTGGCAGCATGTGTCCTGCACAATGTTGCAACACGGCAGGGCGTCCCGGTGGACATGGTGGTGCCCCCACATCCCCAACCACAGGCACAGGCGCTGCCCATGGGAGGGGACAGGGCACGTGGCGAGGAAGCCCGGACCCAGCTTGTGGCCACATTTTTCACCTAAACTCCCACCCCTGCGGAGTGCACACAGGCCTGGCACATACCAGGTGACAATCGATGATGACAAAGTGACAGTCAACTGTCACAACCCTACCACCCTGAGATAGTTGCCATGGAAGTGCCACATCGTCTGCATCCCTAGCTACTTAAACACAAGCAATCCTGTGCAACCAAAATGCACACATATGACATGTGACATGACATGGGCCATACACAAGTATTCCAAGGCGCAATGAGGCAGGGGGGGGGAACAAGGGAACACAGAGAACGGTACTACTAGGCCAGGTGTCATTGAGATTGTGCAAGTGCAGGGGTAGGGGGAAGGGAAAAGTGCAAGGGGAAGGGTGGGGGGGAGTCCAGTACAGGGGAAGTAGGCCAAATAAATAATACATAGGTCGCCTGGTGGCAACTGCAAAGGTAAGTGCAGACAAGTGCTGGGAAGGGAGGGCTGTAGGGATAGAGAGACAGTACTGCAGTGCAGTGGTTGCCAGGGTGGCAGTGCAAGTGGACAGTGGCTGGGCCAGGGACCGAGGTTGGTGAGAGTGTCCCAGTAGCAGCTCCTGTGCAGTTCCAGTGAAGAATTCTGCAAGGGAGAGGCAGAGAGTAAGCAGAAGCAAAGAGGAAGGTCTTGAGGTGCTTCCAGAACTGGAGATGGTTCCCCTCAAGTTCAAGTCAGGCAGGAAGTCTGTTCCAGGGGGAGGGCCCTGCTGCGGAGAGAAACCTACCCCCAGCTAGTTGCTCTGAGAAGCGGATGACCTGGACATGCAAGGTGTGCATCACACACACCTGCAAAACAGGCCATGGCCATCACTGTCATGTCAGTCAAACCCTCCCAAACATCAACATGACATGGCAAGCAATACCCATACACTGACGCAGTAACAATAAGGTACACATTGCCATGTCCTAAATGTACAGTGGCATCGGACAATGATGCCTGACCCGGAATCAGATGAAATGACAGACCAACAAAATGTCCCACCCAAAATAAGTCGTTTCCAAATGCATTGCAACAGTCGTAGACGTAACATCACAATGAATGCCTGTCTATATGCACATTATGCATTGCAAAATCAACACTGCAGCTCATGTGTGCAGTGTCCCACTCCTGCATCACACTGCTCAGCGCACAGCACAGTGAACAGCCATTGCGTGTGATGCACACCCTGAGCATCACATCTAAGTGACAGACTACATCAAACATCAAATTAGGCATGTACTGGAACCATAATCGGTCACAGAACATGTGCTGCCGGGACACAGTGGGCACCAGAAGGCAAACAGTGTACACGTGGATATGCAAGGTTGGGAGTACATGGAGTGCATCCGAGTGCAAGTGTGTGGTTCTGCAGGGACATGCACTCCACATATGCATGTGCACTCAAGTGACCATCAGTGTTCCCTACACATCACATGTGAACATCCACCATGTGTACACCCCAGCATGTCAAACCACAACTATCCCCTCGCACCTGAAAGGAAAACACAACACATGAACAGGCATTGATCAGCAGAACACAACATGTACATAGGACAACAACATTACAATGTCAGAGTTCCCATCACACTGCAGGGCAATGCAACTATCAACAACAACCCCCCCCTCCCGCGCAAATGACCATGACCCACTGAACAACTGCACCTGGGTCATGGAGCCTCCAACCCTCATTTCCACCTGGCCACAGGATCACCTTTACCCTTCGTGTCCATCTCCCACCTTGTGTGTAAAAAGATGCCTGAACCCTCAGAATCCACACTCATTTCCAAAATCACAAAATCCAAGGCATGAAAACGAACCCAAATACCCTCCAGTAGATGACTTGACGTAGCAGTACCTCACAAACGCCAAGTACTACCACAATGATGCAACAACCAAGGTAGCACAGCAGAACAATGTCACGACAGGATGTGAGACATGTGTGGTACATGACATAGGATGATGCACCATGAATGGATGTGTACTGTCACAGGTCCCCTGTACAGGCGCGGGAGTCTCATGAAACAACCACCCACACCATGTCCCGGGTGCCTGCAAGGTCAAACTCACACAGGCCCCTGAGATCATGGTGGGGAATGAGGTTCAGGGATATGCAGTCGGGACAGGTGTAGACACACTGGATGACTGGAATGAGTGGCAGGTGAGGGGAGGAGGAATGACACATGAAACTAGGGAATGCACGAAAATGTACAACCTGCATGAACACATACACAATCCAAACAAACTTGGACATCATTGTCATGGCCTTCTGTAGTCCAGGCTCAGGAGTGGTACGAACCAACCACCCCCTCTAGGGTTTTGGCGCCTGCAAGTTCGGGGCTTACACAGGCATCCGCAACCCCAGTGGGGAAAGAGGGTCAGGGAACGTTGCTTGGATAGGCACGGGAAGCAGGAACACCGGGTAGAGGGTACAGGTTTCATAATTGCATAGGATCACGGGTGATTAGGGAAAAAACATACCAAATAGGACCACACATACATCCATGCATCAGTACACTCCCCAGCAAGCCTATGCAGGGCAGTTTGTAAGGAAAACAACAAGACACTTAGCTCTGGTTTTGAGTGCTGGCCTCCTGCCTGCGCACTCTCAGGGCCGGTTACAGGAGCACTGCAATGCTGCAAAGAGAGACACAGTCAACAACCTGTATGTGCCAATTACACGAAAACACAACACAAAACATGCCCCATAGCAACAAACTACTCTACAAACAGACAATCAGTGCTCGATGCTTCATACCCATATATAACATCACCCCTGTGACGGGTCATACACAGTCAATGCAGTAAGTCAGGCGCTGGTGGGTGCGTGGCAAATGGAACACCAATGTGTCACAATTCACACAACATGCAATGTTCCCTGGGTAAGCAGACAGACCCATATGGCAAGCCATGACTACAGAGCAAGTTGCGTACCACCATGACCAAAACAAAGTTGGCAGTGCATTTATCATGAAGTACGTGGAATAGACATGCACTGCACCCAAGTATGTCCCTTGCGGTATGTCCCTGTGAGCTGCCCCTTTCCATGTCTCGGAAGGCTACATGGTTGATACAAGTGCCTCAATGAACCTTGGTGTACCACAGGGTATGTGGCACTGCCCCTGCATGTGTCCCAGACAACCCTACTATCAACAGCCATCAGTCCACAAACACATCTGAGCTGCATTGTATGCTTCAACACCAATATTCGTCTAAGCTCACCCTCAGTGCTGTGACTAAGCCTGTATGTGCAACTCGCCTGGTGAAAGCTTTGCTGTGTCGTGGCCCCCCTGTGATGCTCACCTTGCCTGGAGTTCCTTGGAACATGTCAGCAGTTCTAGGATGTGGGTCTGCAATCACTGTGGCTCTGCTCGTGCACACATGTGCATGTGGGCACCAACAAACGGGTCAGGAATTCCGTCGTCCAATGGGCCATGTCTGCTGGCAAAGGTGCTCTGGTGCCTCATCCCACTGCAGAAAGTGCATGAAACAAATGATTAATGCATCAAAGTGATCTGTGTGTGTCTCATCAGGCATCTCATTACTTGACCATGTCAGAGAGTCACATCACAAATCACACCATCAGTCCGTCTTTGACTTCCAAAGTGTGGAACACTATCTACAGCATGAATTGCAACAGGCACGTGTACAGGAAAGATATGAGGCATAATACACAATGCATAGCAATCAATGTCCACATTAATCATGACACACCCCATCTAGCAAAAGCTGAACAGTGGACAATTACACCTAAATCATCCCCACTAGGGGTGTCAACACAAGTCACAAAGCACCAGACATGCCACAGATATGACAGTCCAAAGCCCTTGTGTAAAATTCTGTAACACCGAACCATCCTTGCGAGCCCATGGATAAGGGAGGCAGGAGTGGCATATGTGAGTCAAGGAACCCAAGCAGCAAACACATACACAAGACAACCATGAAGGGCCCAGCTGGAACAGACAGTGGATGCCTTCAAAAACCACAAGGCACCGCACTGTCACATGAAAGCACAATAGACTACAAATTTTAAACTAACTCAAATATTAACTAATTACACTAACTATGGAAAACCTACATTACCTATTTAAACTAACTATCAAACAGAAACTTAACTAACTAAA
Organism: Ambystoma mexicanum; assembly: GCF_040938575.1. Classification (NCBI taxonomy): domain Eukaryota; kingdom Metazoa; phylum Chordata; class Amphibia; order Caudata; family Ambystomatidae; genus Ambystoma; species Ambystoma mexicanum. The sequence goes on along the minus strand of NC_090938.1, from coordinate 161,339,598 downwards.
CTAAAAGAAAAATCAAAAATGGCCACATACGACCCGGGGGGGAGGGGAGGCACCCAGGAGGGGGGAGGTACAGGGTGCTACTCAACATCCACATGCGATGATGCTGAGCCAAAAAAAAATACCTCCATGGGCTCAACGCCTGCACAGCACGACCTATGTGGGAGATAGATGGTCGTCCGAGTCTGGCTCATCCTGGAAAGGAGGACGTGGCACAGTAGCCTGGCCACGCCTAGCCGCAGCTTGCCCCTCGTCGGCAGCAAGTCTGCCGGACAGGTGAGCCTGGTTCTGTGTGGCGATGTTACATAGGTCTGCATGCAGAACCTCACGTGATACACGTGCTTCCTCTTGCAAGGTAGCACGTGTAACACGGAGTTCCTCCTGCAAGGCCTGGCTGGACAACCGCTGCACCTCCCGGCAAGCCTGTAGCTCAGCCGAGATGGTGCGCTCAAGCTGTGCAAACCTCTCCTCTGCCTGCTGCCTCTGGGACATCATAAGGACACCCAGAGTGGATCTGAGGGAGGCATACTCCTCCCTCAGGGCATCCATGTGCGCCTCTGCGTGAGCAGCAATTGCTTGACGCAGAGACGACATTTCAGCCTGGCGTGCCCTGTCTGAGGCCGCCATGCCCAGCCTGAGCGAGCGGGCCGTGGACCGTGCCGCCTGCTGCTGGAGAAGCACCTGCCTAGCAGGGGGGAGCACAGATCGGGCCACACGCTCCATGCTGTCAGCGATGTTCTCCATTGCTGCCCCCTGCCGTTCGGAATTGGCAGTCATGTCTTGCTCCCACTCAGTATACAGCGGTTGCGCGCGGCGACCGCGTTGCCGGGCTTGACCCCTGCGGGACCCAAGGACCGGAGGTCCTCGCTGTGTTGGCACCGCCTGCGGCTGCACGACTACATGCCCCCGTCGACGTGATGTCCCAGGCACATCAGTGACTGGTGTGGAGGGTGACCCTGCGTCCCGATCCACCACGGGCGGAGGAACCAAGACTGTCTGATCCCTCACTGCAGGTGTCGCAGACAGAGGAGTGTCCACATCAGAATCACTCACCCCTGACACATGGACTTGATGCTCATCCAACTCAACATGGACGTCAGAGTCGTCATCAAAGCTGGACTCATAGGCAGCCAGAGACAGGATGGACTGCAGCACTTGGGGGTTTTCGTGGCCTACCACCCCACGACCCCCACTAGTGCCGGGTTGATGTGGTCTTACCAACCCTGTGTCTGGCATGACAACACCATCCTCTGCATCCATTGCGTCATCACCTGAAAAATAGAGAGGAAAAGGTCACTACACATGTCAGAAGCACACAACACACACACACCGACAGCAAAGGCATCCGGCAGACATGTGACACACAACATATGACCTGGCATGCATGCTGGGTCTACTTTGAATAGCCACTGTGATCAGACCTGTTGAAAGGTGGCAGTTTGCATGGAAGTGGGTCTATGCAGTGCTGAAAATGTGTACGCCACTCACTACCTACATGTACAAGCACTCCATGGTGTGTGCCAGGAAATGTGAAGGCAGTGCAATGTCAAATTCAGACATCACGTGCATTGTGTATTCAATGTGTACCATGTCTAGCAGCCAAGCACCCCTCCACCCCAGTACCAAAGCAGGGATGCCTAGCATGGTATCAAAAGGCTGCCCATACACCTGTGTATTGACAAGCAGTGTTGACTGGCATCAACAGCTTAATGTGATTCAAATTACAACACTGCTAATGATGCTGGGACAGTGGGCAGGACACATGATGGAAGATCCGGAGGCCAGCCACGTGTGAAGAAGACACGACAAGAGTTGGACAGAGTCATTGGCCATTGAACAGGCTGAGGCCTGTGAGCCACACAGATTGTCATTGCCTAAACATGTGTGCAACGCAGGACTGAGCCACAGTTGACATGGGGAGGCCGATAATATGGCAGGCAATGTATGTTACCAAGGACTCATATTACAGTGATCATCCAGTCAAGGACACATAGGGGCATGCGTGCAATGCACATGGAGCATGAATGGGCACTCATGTCCCTGCGGGACATCTGACCCATGCACAGTACAAGTGGTATACCCTGCATCGAGTACTAAGGCTGTACCACACGGCATATGTCTGGCAGTTTCTAAGCTGGAAGTTAGCATCTACACAGGACACATGAACAAGAAACTACACATTGGCAAGAATGTAGCAGACCAGTGCAAAGGTGGAACTGGGGTGCAGAGTGGCGGAGGAGGGGCAAGGGAGCATGCCCACATGGAGTCCCGCATGCAGGCAGAGGAGACATGCATGACGGTAGCATTGCATTACTTACACATCAGAACCATGTAAACGTCACATGTAGCAGCAATCATGCACAACACATCCCACAAGTGAAACACACACGTCCTCAACAACTACGCATCAACACTCACTGGACTGGGCATCAAAGTCCAGCATCTCTCCCACACCTTCGACCAATTCTGGTGGTATGAACTCCGCAACGAGAGCCTCATGCGGAGTGAGTTCTTCCTCCTCTGGTGCAGGCCCACCGCCAGTCACCAGAGTCAAGTTGTAATTTGAGGCACGCTTAGCCTTAGTGCTGCGCTTGATGTCATTCCAGCGCTTTTTGCACTCCTGCGCCGTGCGCACCTCATGGCCGAATGAACTGACATGTTCCGCAACATGCTTCCAGTGGGTGTCACGTTGGGCAGCCGTAGTCTGACTATTGGCACCCACTAGCATGTCACGGCTGTGTCCCCGCACGTAGTCCACGAGGAAGTCCAGTTCCTGCTTACAGAAAGGCTTCTTCCTCGACGTGCAGGAGGTCGTGGCTGTGTGTGGGGTCCCAGCCTGTGCTGCAGGTGCAACCTTCCTCCTCTTGGACTGTGGCGCAGACCCTGGCTGGCTAATGCCGCCCTGACCAGTATGGCCAGTGGGTTCGGTGGATTGAGCCGAGGGAGTGGCAGGTGGAGGGATGACCAAAGGCCTGACTTGTGTCAATGGCAGCTGGGTGCCCACTAATGGACCCTGCGCAGCAACATCAGCTGTGGCAGGGTCATTGACCGCAACGGTCCTGGTTGGCAGACTCACAACCGGGGTGCTGTTGGGTGCATCTGCCCCTGCACTTGCCAACACCCGGCTGTTCGGGGCAGCAGATGACATGACTGCCCCAGGGACACGTGTCTTGGTCTGAGCAGCCCGGCGTGCCCCTATGGTTTCCCCCCTGGCCTGTTGGAGATCTACCAAGGGCTCTTCAAGTGCCAACGCAGCCTGCGCTGGCAGACCCTGAGCCTGGGTGGCGGTGTCCACAGCTGCACCTGCAGCTACCGCTACCCTTGGGCCCGTGGCAGTCGATGGAACGGACTGCTGGGTCATACGGGTGCCAGTGCCAGATGCAGGAGCTGCATCCCCCGGAACCACAGGGGGTGGTGGCATGGCTGCACCAACACATGGCACAACATTGTGCTCAAGTGGCGCACCCCTGCCTCTTCCCCCTCTGTGGCTGCCCTGGACACCCTGGAGTCCCCCTACTCCCTGGTCACCACGGCCACGTCCCCGACCACGCCCGCCACGAGGAGTACGCCCAGCTGAGGCGCCCCTCACCTTTGGTGGCCTCCCAACCATGGCACAGATGTAATAGTGCTGGCACAGATGGAGTGGTGCCAATGGGAGGTGTACACCACAATTGACCTGGGCAATTGGGGTGAAGGGGGTGGGAAGCAAGATGTTAACAGCCCCCCTGCAACTGCAAGGCTGTATGTGACCCCGGTGATGTGGTGACGGGTCACGCAACGCTCAGGCACCCCAAAACTGCAGTAAAACCGTGCACGCAACCCTGCAGCCTACGTGCGTGGATTTGACCTCCCGCAGTACGCGGTGGCACCCAGTAACACGAATAACGCGTACGCGTGGGACACGCAGGCTACGATGACATCGAAAATGGGTGCAATACACAGGGGCACCCGCAGTGGGAAAAGGAGCGTTTGCGACTCACCGTCTGACTAGCGCGATGCAGAAAAACACGCGTAGCCAATACCCCCGCCAAAAGAAGAGATACGTCCTTGAGAGCTGTGAAGTAGATGGCGCGCGAAACAACTGGAAGCAGCAACACACGTCGGTCTCCACGGAAGGCACGTACAGCGAACTGCTGGGCCCGCTCACCTTTAACCCGTGCTGAGGGAAACGCACGCGCGCGTCACGTCACATGCGGACGTGCAGTTTTTCACGCGCGATTACGCGCATTACACGCGGACGTGCAGTTTTTCACGCGCGATTACGCGCATTACACGCGGACGTGCAGTTTTCCACACGCGATTAGCCTGGGTACGTGTGTTCCGGGTGCGTGGGTAGTTCCACACGCGATTAGCCTGGGTACGTGTGTTTCCGGGTGCGCGGGTAGTTCCACACGCGATTAGCCTGGGTACGTGTTTTTCCGGGTGCGCGGGTAGTTCCACACGCGATTAGCCTGGGTACGTGTGTTCCGGGGTGCCGTGAACTTTCACACGCGATTGGTTGAAATCCACGTGTGTTCTGTCATCACGTGCAATGAGGGATACACCCTCGCACGACACGTCACAGACGCGCTCACGCGCTGAGGGCCTTTGGTCCAATGAAAATGCGTATGCGTGCAGACGCGCTTACGCGCTACGGGCCTTTCCTCGAATTACACGCTGACGTGCAGATTTTTCACGTGCCAAATCACTCCGTATCAAGCTGGCCACGCGAATACACACGGAAGACCACGCTCCTGCCCAGAAGGCCGAATCACTGCCCCCCAGTGCCCCGAGCAGCCTCCCACGTGCCATCTGCTGCTGCCTGCCTGCCTGCCTGCCTGCTGCCACCGTGCCCTGCCATTTGGTGCCTGCACATCAGCCTTCTGCAGGGGTCCAGTTGCTGTGTCGACCCCTGCTGGAACAGTAGACTCCCGACTGGGATACCATCGCTCCACAGCCCAGCCCCAGGACCCAGTTGCCCACCCACGCCTGCCTCGGGGGTCGCCATGTCGGGGCAAGCACCATCTGAGACCAGTGGCGACCCCCAGCCAGAGAGGCAGAGGGCCACCAGCTTCAGTGAGAAGGAAGTTGGTGTCCTGGTGGAGCATGTCCTGGGGCATTATGATGCCCTCTTCGGAAGACCACGCGCCAACAAGGAAGGACGGGAGAGGATCTGGGACGATGTAGTGGTTGCCATCAACGCGGAGGGGGTGGCAACCCGCGACATCAAGCACATCAAGAAGCGCTGGGAGGACTTGAGGTCCAGGACCCTCAATAAGGCCCGGCGCCTCGCGGAGGGGGGCCGGGCACGCCTGAGTGACATCCAGATGAGGGTCCTGGAACGCGTAGACCCAGCGCTCCACGCCCAGATCCTTCGGAGGCAGACCCATCTGGAGTTGGCCGGTAAGTGGCCAAGCATTACTGTGTGAGACAGGGCATATTGCAGTGTGCTGGTTGTCTGATACCTGCCTGTATGTGTGACATAGGCCATGTACGTATGTGTGTGTGCAGGGACATCATGGTCAGGCATGTGAGTACAGTGATGTGTGAACCACATGGTTGGTGCATGTGTTCTATTGCAACATGGGGGGCTCTGTGCGGAATGGACACATGGAAGCATGGCAGTCTCTGTTCCTGGACATGGGTGGGGGTGAGGGATGGGTGCTGGTCCCATGTACACGTATGGTGTCCATGTGTGTGTGTCTGACCTGCGTGTCTGTGACTTGTAACTGCCATGGATGCATGACACATGTCTGTGACAATGTTCAGATTCACTGATGCAGCCTAGTCATCCTTGTATCCACTGCGTCTGTGGTGTACGAGGCCAGATGGATGGAACTACGGTGAGGTGTGTGCATGTGATGGCAAGACCCATGATGCATGTGAGTTTAAAACCAACATTGTATGAATCATGAGTCCCTTGGTCATGTATGCCAATGTCCATGGCATGCGCCATGCCTGTTACTGTATGTGTTTTGCCTGCACTGACCCATGTGTTGTGGAGGGACATGATGGAAGTGATGTATGACAGTGCCACTCATCTGCTGTTGCTTACTGTCTAGGGGACCATTGTACAGTACCCTGATGCTTGTGTTCTATGTCTCCCTCTACACAGTGGCAAGTGAAGAAGAGGGCGGAGAAGGTGCTGTGGAGCAGAGCGGCGGGGATGCCACCACGGCTGCAGCGGAAGGGGTGGGTGAGCCCCCACAGGGGCTTGCACCGGCGGAAGACGGCGTGGAGACATCCAGGTTGGTGGTTTCCACAGAGGGGGAGGAGGCCCCTACTGAGCCACACATGGGGCCTGGTGGGGGCATCCCCGCTGGTGCAAGTGGTGCAGTCCAGGGCCAGGGGCAGGAGGCAGCACAGGTCGCCGTGGAGGTGCCTGTGCATGTCACTGTCCCTGACACTGTGACTGTACCACCATGCACCAGCAGGGATGCCCCATCCCAGGCCCGTCCGCAGGTAGGGGAGATGTCCATGTCATCTGACACTCCTCTACCTGCGGACGAGGGGACCCCTGGCCGTGTGGAGAGGGTCCTGATTGGTGTCGCGTTGCGCACGGCTGGCATTCGTGATGAGGTGCATGCTTCCCGGGAGGAGCATGCACATCATCACGAAGAGCACCGTGCGTACGTGAACCATTTGGGAGCCGCCATGGTCGGGGGTTTCCTACATGTGTGTGGCCTTCTGGCGACCCTCTCCTCCTCTGTGGAGGCTATGCGCCAGTCGTGCTCCATGCCGTCTTCCGGCCCAGATGCCACCAGGGCCCCCTGTGGACCTGCCCCGACCAACGCAGCCAGCTCGGTGGGGACCCCATCCCTGCCACAGTCGGGAGTCGAAGGTCCAGCAGGGGTGGACACACCAGCAACTGTCCCCCTGCAGATGGAGGATGTGCCGGCATCATCTGGCAGGGCACGTGCACGACGGCATCGGTGGATTCCATCAGCCTGGATGCCGTCGTGCTGGCAGAGGCAGTGGCGTCGGAGGCAGCAGCAGGCTCGACGTGGGAGGCATCATGGCTCGGGGCCATCAAGATCAGAGGGGCAGGCATCGGCCGGAGGGCAGGAGAACCCTGGGATGGCAGTGTCTTCCGTGTGGGAGCAGTTGGTCCAGCGGATAGGTGCGGAGCGGCAGCGGGCGGAAGAGGAGCGGCTCACCATGGTCAGTGCGGAGTTCTCCATGTGTCGGGCGTTGAGGCGGGCTGAGTGCCTCGAGGAAGCTCGCAGGGAGTTTGAGGTGGACACGGGGTTGTCCCTGCGAGACCTCTGGGCCAGGACAGAGTCCCGCCTCCGGGACATCGACATGGAGTTCGATGATGCCCTGGCCGGCAACATCACAGAGTGAGCCGCAGGAATTGCCCGCTGCCATTGTATATAGTTCTTTAGTTAGTTAGTGTTAGGTTTCCTTTATTTTTTAAGTTTTTTTTGGACCGCTCGGACAATGGCCACTTTTCTGTATATATTTTTATTATTAGTTAGTAGTAGTAGGTTTAATTTATGGTGTTGGGCTCATGGATATTCTTGTACATAGTTTGATGTTTGGAAAACATTTGTTGGATTTATATTTGTGTTCACCATGAGGCAATGGTTTTTCCTTATTTTTTCCCCCATTATTTTGCTTTGGACTACATTAGTTTTTGGATTCCTTTGTTTTTTGATTTTTTCTATTAGTTCTCGGACATGGACCATTTGTTTTGTCATCCCAATTGTTGTGTGTTTTATTTCTTTACTTCATTTTCATCTTTAATACATATATTTATTACTTACATTTGTGGTATTTTCTCATTGGTTTCATGCATGTCATGATATGGGTTTTGACATTCACTTGCACCCATTGTGTATGTGTGTGTGACGGACATGTGTTCATTTACATACTTGCCATTGGGGTTGTATCATGTAATTGCATCTACTATGTGGGTGGATGCAATCCTTGGCTGGGTGTTTGTGCTGGGTATGCTGCCCATTACTGCCATGATTGCGTTTCGTCAGGACCTGGGGGCAGGGGGACATGAGTGGGACATGGTTGGGGGCCTTCTGGCAGGTGCCCCACAGTGCTGGGGGGTGGGGGTGCAGGGGGACATGAGTGGGGGCCTGCTGGGGGGTGGGGGTGCAAGGGGACATGAGTGGGACATGGTTGGGGGCCTGCTGGCAGGTGCCCCACAGTGCTGGGGGGTGGGGGTGCAGGGGGACATGAGTGGGGGCCTGCAGGGGGGTGGGGGTGCAAGGGGACATGAGTGGGGGCCTGCTGGGGGGTGGGGGTGCAAGGGGACATGAGTGGGACATGGTTGGGGGCCTGCTGGCAGGTGCCCCACAGTGCTGGGGGGTGGGGGTGCAGGGGGACATGAGTGGGGGCCTGCAGGGGGGTGGGGGTGCAAGGGGACATGAGTGGGGGCCTGCTGAGGGGTGGGGGTGCAAGGGGACATGAGTGGGACATGGTTAGGGGCCTGCTGGCAGGTGCCCCACAGTGCTGGGGGGTGGGGGTGCAGGGGGACATGAGTGGGGGCCTGCTGGGGGGTGGGGGTGCAAGGGGACATGGTTGGGGGCCTGCTGGCAGGTGCCCCACAGTGCTGGGGGGTGGGGGTGCAGGGGGACATGAGTGGGGGCCTGCTGGGGGGTGGGGGTGCAAGGGGACATGAGTGGGGGCCTGCTGGAGGGTGGGGGTGCAAGGGGACATGAGTGGGACATGGTTGGGGGCCTGCTGGCAGGTGCCCCACAGTGCTGGGGGGTGGGGGTGCAGGGGGACATGAGTGGGGGCCTGCTGGGGGGTGGGGGTGCAAGGGGACATGGTTGGGGGCCTGCTGGCAGGTGCCCCACAGTGCTGGGGGGTGGGGGTGCAAGGGGACATGAGTGGGGGCCTGCTGGGGGGTGGGGGTGCAAGGGGACATGAGTGGGACATGGTTGGGGGCCTGCTGGCAGGTGCCCCACAGTGCTGGGGGGTGGGGGTGCAGGGGGACATGAGTGGGGGCCTGCTGGGGGGTGGGGGTGCAAGGGGACATGGTTGGGGGCCTGCTGGCAGGTGCCCCACAGTGCTGGGGGGTGGGGGTGCAAGGGGACATGAGTGGGGGCCTGCTGGGGGGTGGGGGTGCAAGGGGACATGAGTGGGACATGGTTGGGGGCCTGCTGGCAGGTGCCCCACAGTGCTGGGGGGTGGGGGTGCAGGGGGACATGAGTGGGGGCCTGCTGGGGGGTGGGGGTGCAAGGGGACATGAGTGGGGGCCTGCTGGGGGGTGGGGGTGCAAGGGGACATGAGTGGGACATGGTTGGGGGCCTGCTGGCAGGTGCCCCACAGTGCTGGGGGGTGGGGGTGCAGGGGGACATGAGTGGGGGCCTGCTGGGGGGTGGGGGTGCAAGGGGACATGGTTGGGGGCCTGCTGGCAGGTGCCCCACAGTGCTGGGGGGTGGGGGTGCAAGGGGACATGAGTGGGGGCCTGCTGGGGGGTGGGGGTGCAAGGGGACATGAGTGGGACATGGTTGGGGGCCTGCTGGCAGGTGCCCCACAGTGCTGGGGGGTGGGGGTGCAAGGGGACATGAGTGGGGGCCTGCTGGGGGGTGGGGGTGCAAGGGGACATGAGTGGGACATTGTCGGGGGCCTGCTGGCAGGTGCCCCACAGTGCTGGGGGGTGGGGGTGCAGGGGGACATGAGTGGGGCCCTGCAGGGGGTGGGGGTGCAAGGGGACATGAGTGGGGGCCTGCTGGGGGGTGGGGGTGCAAGGGGACATGAGTGGGACATGGTTGGGGGGCTGCTGGCAGGTGCCCCACAGTGCTGGGGGGTGGGGGTGCAGGGGGACATGAGTGGGGGCCTGCTGGGGGGTGGGGGTGCAAGGGGACATGAGTGGGGGCCTGCTGGGGGGTGGGGGTGCAAGGGGACATGAGTGGGACATGGTTGGGGGCCTGCTGGCAGGTGCCCCACAGTGCTGGGGGTGGGGGTGCAGGGGGACATGAGTGGGGGCCTGCTGGGGGGTGGGGGTGCAAGGGGACATGGTTGGGGGCCTGCTGGCAGGTGCCCCACAGTGCTGGGGGGTGGGGGTGCAAGGGGACATGAGTGGGGGCCTGCTGGGGGGTGGGGTGCAAGGGGACATGAGTGGGACATGGTTGGGGGCCTGCTGGCAGGTGCCCCACAGTGCTGGGGGGTGGGGGTGCAAGGGGACATGAGTGGGGGCCTGCTGGGGGGTGGGGGTGCAAGGGGACATGAGTGGGACATGGTTGGGGGCCTGCTGGCAGGTGCCCCACAGTGCTGGCGGGTGGGGGTGCAGGGGGACATGAGTGGGGGCCTGCAGGGGGGTGGGGGTGCAAGGGGACATGAGTGGGGGCCTGCTGGGGGGTGGGGGTGCAAGGGGACATGAGTGGGACATGGTTGGGGGCCTGCTGGCAGGTGCCCCACAGTGCTGGGGGGTGGGGGTGCAGGGGGACATGAGTGGGGGCCTGCTCGGGGGTGGGGGTGCAAGGGGACATGGTTGGGGGCCTGCTGGCAGGTGCCCCACAGTGCTGGGGGGTGGGGGTGCAAGGGGACATGAGTGGGGGCCTGCTGGGGGGTGGGGGTGCAAGGGGACATGAGTGGGACATGGTTGGGGGCCTGCTGGCAGGTGCCCCACAGTGCTGGGGGGTGGGGGTGCAGGGGGACATGAGTGGTGGCCTGCTGGGGGGTGGGGGTGCAAGGGGACACAGTTGGGGGTCTGCTGGCAGGTGCCCCACAGTGCTGGGGGTTGGGGGTGCAAGGGGACATGAGTGGGGGTCTGCTGGGGGGTGGGGGTGCAAGGGGACATGAGTGGGACATGGTTGGGGGCCTGCTGGCAGGTGCCCCACAGTGCTGGGGGGTGGGGGTGCAGGGGGACATGAGTGGGGGCCTGCTGGGGGGTGGGGGTGCAAGGGGACATGGTTGGGGGCCTGCTGGCAGGTGCCCCACAGTGCTGGGGGTGGGGGTGCAAGGGGACATGAGTGGGGGCCTGCTGGGGGGTGGGGGTGCAAGGGGACATGAGTGGGACATGGTTGGGGGCCTGCTGGCAGGTGCCCCACAGTGCTGGGGGTGGGGGTGCAGGGGGACATGAGTGGGGGCCTGCTGGGGGGTGGGGGTGCAAGGGGACATGGTTGGGGGCCTGCTGGCAGGTGCCCCACAGTGCTGGGGGGTGGGGGTGCAAGGGGACATGAGTGGGGGCCTGCTGGGGGGTGGGGGTGCAAGGGGACATGAGTGGGACATGGTTGGGGGCCTGCTGGCAGGTGCCCCACAGTGCTGGGGGGTGGGGGTGCAAGGGGACATGTGGCTTGGCTGGGGGGCATGCCCATGGTGGATGGGCTGCCTGCGGGACATGACCAGGGGTGCAGGGTAGTCCCCTGTGGTGTGAGCTGCCTGCAGAGGTCGTGGACGGGGGTAGAGGGGAGACCTGGGAGGACCCAGACTGGCAATTCACCTCTTCAACTTCCCGCACACCCACGTAATACACTGCCCCACTCGCACAGGCCCAATCGCGTGTAGGATTTCTCGCGCACCCCTGTAATACACGTACCCAGGCCAATCGCGTGTAGATTTTCTCGTGCATCCCTGAAATCCACGTACCCAGGCCAATCGCGTGTAGATTTTCTCGCGCACCCCTGTAATACACGTACCCAGGCCAATCGCGTGTAGAATTTCTCGCGCACCCCTGAAATCCACGTACCCCGCTCAATCTCGTATTTAACTTCCCGCGCGCCACTTTTTTGATGTGCTGGGACTCTACCGCCTGCCTTCGTGTGGCGGCCGTGTTTCAGCTTGTGCGTGTCTTTGGCTGTGCGTGGCTTTGCCCTATTCGATTCCATGAATACGTGTGGTTCAGGTGCGTGTGGGCGTTCCGTCTGCTTCCCTGCAGTACATCCCCAGTTACGCCCTTATTTTCGCGTGTTGTTCCCCATTCCGCGCGTTACGCCCCATGTCCCGCCCACTTTCTGGTGTGTGCGCTGAGGTTGTGCGCTTTCACTGTGCGCGTCGCGCACGCCTTTCGCGATGTTGCAGTGACTTGTGCGCCATGCACGGGTTTGGCGCACATCCCGCGGTGAACTGTTTTTTTCCGCTTGCGCATGCTTGCGCATGCTTGCGCGAAGATTTTCGGCGCACGTTTGTTCCATGAATCGGCCGCTGAATGTCCGCGAACAATGTGAGCGTTCTTAGAACACTTTGAACTTGCCAGTGAACAATACGGACACCGTTTTCAGGACACCCCCTACGAACATTTCAGAACAAGGCGATAGTTCTTAGAACACTTTCAACTTAACAACGAACAATACGGACACCGTCCTAAGGACACCCCCTACGAACATTCCAGGACACCGGGAGTGTTCTCAAAAACTTCTTCAGAACACCCCCATTTTGTTTATTTGCGAACATTTCAGGACACCGCGGTTGTTCTAAGAACACATTCAACTTGACAGAGAACAATACGGACAGCGTCCTCAGGACACCCCCTACGAACACTCCCCTGACACCGCAAGTGTTCTTAGAAGCGTCTTGAGAACAGCACCATCTTGTTTATTTGCGAACATTTCAGGACACCGCGAGTGTTCTTAGGACACATTCAACTTGACAGAGAACAATACGGACAGCGTCCTCAGGACACCCCCTACGAACATTCCAGGACACCGGGAGTGTTCTTGGAAGCTTCTTCAGAACACCACCATCTTGTTTATTTGAGAACATTTCAGGACACCCCGAGTGTTCTTAGGACACATTCAACTTGACAGAGAACAATACGGACAGCGTCCTCAGGACACCCCCTACGAACACTCCCCGGACACCGCGAGTGTTCTTAGAAGCGTCTTAAGAACACCACCATCTTGTTCATTTGCGAACATTTCAGGACACTGCAAGTGTTCTTAGGACACATTCAACTTGACAGTGAACAATACGGACAGCGTCCTCAGGACACCCCCTACGAACACTCCCCGGACACCGCGAGTGTTCTTAGAAGCGTCTTCAGAACACCCCCATTTTGTTTATTTGCGAACATTTCAGGACACCGCGGGTGTTCTTAGAACACATTCAACTTGACAGAGAACAATACGGACAGCGTCCTCAGGACACCCCCTACGAACATTCCAGGACACTGGGAGTGTTCTTAGAAGCGTCTTCAGAACACCACCATCTTGTTTATTTGCGAACATTTCAGGACACCGCGAGTGTTCTTAGGACACATTCAACTTGACAGAGAACAATACGGACAGCGTCCTCAGGACACCCCCTACGAACACTCCCCGGACACCACGAGTGTTCTTAGAAGCGTCTTCAGAACACCCCCATTTTGTTTATTTGCGAACATTTCAGGACACCGCGGGTGTTCTTAGAACACGTTCAACTTGACAGAGAACAATACGGACAGCGTCCTCAGGACACCCCCTACGAACATTTCAGGACACCGGGAGTGTTCTCAAAAACGTCTTCAGAACACCCCCAGTTTGTTTATTTGCGAATATTTCAGGACACCGCGGGTGTTCTTAGAACACATTCAACTTCACAGAGAACAATACGAACAGCGTCCTCAGGACACCCCCTACGAACACTCCCCGGACACCGCGAGTGTTCTTAGAACAGTTTCACTTTGCTTGCGAACAAAACGGACACATATTGAGTCCTTAGAACACCCCCCAGTCAGTTTATTTAGAACATTTCAGAACACCCGTGATGTCCGCAAACAAATCGAACACAAAAAGAACGTCTAACACATAAAAAACACAACTTTCATCCTATCTCATGCACTCCCACCCTCCCCAAACACTCCTACACACCAACACACTCTACAAAATACACATTTTGAACAAAGTTTCACCGCGCTGTCCGCAGACGTCCGCGAATCCAAGATGGCGGGCGCTACCGAAAAATCTGACGCACTTCACGCTCCACGCCGTCCAATCAGCGAACACGTTGCATGTCCGCGAACATCACGCAAGACGATTGGCCAATCAGGACACTGTCCGCGGAGCGAACAGGGAAGTGTGTCCGCGAACCGAACACAGATATCACTAATTTTTTTTTACCTACTTTTTGGTCATTTTAAAAAAAACTACTGGACGGATTTTCACCAAATTTGCAAAAGCACGCTTTCGGGACCAAGCCGCTGCTCCTGGTCCAAATTTGGTGGAAATTCGTCCAGCGGTTTAGGCTGTAGGTGCGAGCAAAAAAATGTTCCCATTCAGTCTATGGGAAAAAAAAAAGTTTTGGGACCCCCCCTATAACTTTGCCCCCCATGGACGAATCCTCACCAAACTTTGCAGAAAAATTCAGAGTGACCCAAATACTATTTTTTGCAAAGTTTGGTGAGGATCCGTCCAGGGAGAGCGAAGTTATAAGCCACACAAAAAGTGCTCTTCCTGTGGAAACAGCAACGTAACCATAACTACATGGCCACTACCGTGGCCATGTAATATATATATATACATATCTCATTTGTGGATTTTTGGCTGAAGGCGTTTCTGTGATAGCAAATGGCTTGTGGTGCGCACTCTACCCTCCAAACACGGGAGAGGTAAATGTCCACTAGGTGGCACTTTTGGGCCGTTTTATGTGCACTGACATTTATCAGCACTGAGCAGGACGATTAGGCGCGCCCAGTTCCGCTCTGCGACATTTGGGCGCGGGGATGTTTTGGCGGGGAGGGGGGGGGGGTTCTCATTGTTATTTTACTATTTTGGTGTGTTTTAGTGTACCGCACCACGGATCGCGTGCAATTTCACGACATGGCTAGCAGGGGGCTGGTGTCTGCGCACAAGCATTTTCCCCAAGAGCAACGTGGCTGAAAGGAGGGTTGATTTGCCATGGAGTGCAGCAAACTTTGTGCTGCCCGTCATGGGCGCTGCCCCACCTGCTCCAACCCAGGGTGGGGGCCGTGCACGAAGACACTGCTCGCGTCCACATGCGGCCTTATGCCCGCTCCTCCGTAGCTCCACATGCCGTCCTGTGCCAGTCCTCGATAAGTCAACATGTGCCCGCTCCTCGACAGCCCCACATGCCAACGTGTACCTGGTCCTTGATAGTGCCACATGCTGCCATATACCAGGCCCTCGATAGCACCACACAATACATTGTGCCCGGTCGCTCCACACAATACATTGTGTCCCGTCCTCAATGGCTGCACACAAGCTCTTGTGCCCAGTCCTCAATAGCACCGCACAATACATTCACACACTTCCCTGTTCCATACACTTCACGCCAGTCCCTTGACCCCAAATTATTTTCAAATGCAACACGTTGTCAGGCACAGTTCCTGTCAACGTGTTGCATTTGAAAATAAGTATGCTTTTAAATTTGGCGTGAGGAAGTTTAGACGTGGCTGCAATGTCAGCCACGTCCAAACGTCCCTCGCGCCAAATCGGCAGCACCAGAAAGGCTCCTGCGCCGAAATGGGCACGCCGAACTGGCCCGCGGCGAAACGGCTGCGCCGAAAGGGGGTGTACTGTTATCAGCACGGAGCAGGACTTTTCGGCACCGCCAGTTCGGCACAGGCCGATTTGGCAAGGATCTTTCGCAGCAGGAGCTGGTTTTGCGCGGCCCGTTTGGCACACCTACTTTGCTGCAATTTCAATTAACATTGCACTTTTAACAGTGCACTTTTAATTAAATAAAAACATGAATATACAATCAGGGTCGTTGTGAACCGTGGCCTGCAGAGTTGCGTGATTGAAGAGTTAACTGCAAGTCCATAAAGCACTTATCAAGTTTGTCTGCACCAGTAACTTATATCAAGCTTTACGAGCGTTCTTCATTAACCACATTATTTATTTATTTACATTTATAAAGCGCTCACACAGCCCGCAGGCATCGAGGCGCTGTTACAGGAATTGTTTGTTTTTCTTAGTTGCGTAATTGTGTTTTTTTTTTTTTTGTCTTAGTTACGTATTTATAACGCGCTTAAACACCCGGAGGTTTCTAAGCGCGGACCCGGGGATCGAACCTGTTGCTGCTTCGTGTCGTCTTGCTTCCAAGACGCGCACGCTGCCGCTGAGCTATCCTCCCTCATTAATATGACTTTTTTTTTTTACTGTATTAAAAAATTGTGCTACCGCGCCTAAACATGCTGGCGCCAAAAGATCTCAGCGCCAGACCAGTCGCGCAAACCAGACCCGCGCGAAGTGGAGTGAGAAGGGTGGCTGTGGCCAACAGAGTGCGCCCACGGAGGACTCCCGCCGAATAAGCCGCGCTGGACAATCAGGCGTTGAATGACTTGCTCCTAAACGTCCTGCTTCTCTATCGCGCAGGCAACACTTAAAAAGTAATGCCGTACTTCCATCTAGTGGCAAAAAGGGAAATTACACGCAGGTTAAGAATCGTCCATGAAAAAGCAATCAATATGCGGTACGTTAGTTTAACTGCGCACAATGCCACCTTTCGCTCGTTTCAGTGCGCAGGGGGCAAGAACAGAACACATAGATTCAAAGTTACAAGCGTACTGCACACGAAGGAAGTTTACAGCTGCAAACGAAAAGGTGGGCTTTATTTTCTGTTAATGTAAAAAGCAGAACATATTTAAAATAAAGAACAAAAGCGTGTGCTCTTTCAAGAGAATTATATTTCGCGCATCCCTTCACACTTCAACCCTTAGCTGTGTCCCCAGTCCTTCACCTGCCCGCATCCCTTCACACTCCAACCCTAAACTGTGTCCCCAGCCCTTCACCTGCCCGCATCCCTTCACACTTCAACCCTAAACTGTGTCCCCAGTCCTTCTTCTGCCCGTATCCCTTCACACTTCAATCATTAGCTGTGTCCCCAGTCCTTCACCTGCCTGCACCCCTTCACACTTCAAACCTTAGCTGTGTCCCCAGTCCTTCACCTGCCCGCATCCCTTCACAATTCAACCCTAAACTGTGTCCCCAGTCCTTCACCTTCCCGTATCCTTTCACACTTCAACCCTTAGCTGTGTCCCCAGTCCTTCACCTGCCCACATCCCGTCTCACTTCAACCCTTAGCTGTGTCCCCAGTCCTTCACCTGCCCGCATCCCTTCACACTTCAACCCTTAGCTGTGTCCCCAGTCCTTCACCTGCCTGCACCCCGTCTCACTTCAACCCTTAGCTGTGTCCCCAGTCCTTCACCTGCCCGCATCCCTTCACACTTCAACCCTTAGCTATGTCCCCAGTCCTTCACCTGCCCGCATCTCTTCACACTTAAACCCTTAGCTGTGTACCCAGTCCTTCACCTTCCCGTATCCCTTCACACTTCAACCCTAAGCTGTGTCCCCAGCCCTTCACCTGCCCGCATCCCTTCACACTTAAACCCTTATCTGTGTACCCAGTCCTTCACCTTCCCGTATCCTTTCACACTTCAACCCTAAGCTGTGTCCCCAGCCCTTCACCTGCCCGCATCCCCTCACACTTAAACCCTAAGCTGTGTCCCCAGTCCTTCACCTGCCCGCAATCCTTCAGACTTCAACACTTAGCTGTGTCCCCAGTCCTTCACCTCCCGGCATCTCTTCACACTTCAACCATTAGCTGTGACCTCAGTCCTTCACCTGCCCACATCCCTTCACACTCCAACCCTTAGCTGTGACCTCAGTCCTTCACCTGCCTGCACCCCGTCTCACTTGAAACCTTAGCTGTGTCCCCAGTCCTTCACCTGCCCGCGTCCCTTCACACTTCAACCCTTAGCTGTGTCCCCAGTCATTCACCTGCCCGCATCTCTTCACACTTAAACCCTTAGCGGTGTCCCCAGTCCTTCACCTGCCCGCATCCCTTCACACTTCAACCCTTAGCTGTGTCCTCAGTCCTTCACCTGCCTGCACCCCGTCTCACTTCAACCCTTAGCTGTGTCCCCAGTCCTTCACCTGCCTGCATCCCTTCACACTTCAACCCTTAGCTGTGTCCCCAGTCCTTCACCTGCCCGCATCCCTTCACACTTAAACCCTTAGCTGTGTACCCAGTCCTTCACCTTCCCGTATCCTTTAACACTTCAACCCTAAGCTGTGTCCCCAGCCCTTCACCTGCCCGCATCCCTTCACACTTAAACCCTAAGCTGTGTCCCCAGTCCTTCACCTGCCCGCATCCCTTCACACTTCAACCCTTAGCTGTGTCCCCAGTCCTTCACCTCCCGGCATCTCTTCACACTTCAACCCTTAGCTGTGTCCCCAGTCCTTCACCTGCCCGCATCCCTTCACACTTCAACCCTAAGCTGTGTCCCCAGTCCTTAACCTTCCCGTATCCTTTCACACTTCAACCCTTAGCTGTGTCCCCAGTCCTTCACCTGCCCACATCCCGTCTCACTTCAACCCTTAGCTGTGTCCCCAGTCCTTCACCTGCCCGCATCCCTTCACACTTCAACCCTTAGCTGTGTCCCCAGTCCTTCACCTGCCTGCACCCCTTCTCACTTCAACCCTTAGCTGTGTCCCCAGTCCTTCATCTGCCCGCATCCTTTCACACTTCAACCCTTAGCTGTGTCCCCAGTCCTTCACCTGCCTGCACCCCTTCTCACTTCAATCCTTAGCTGTGTCCCCAGTCCTTCACCTGCCTGCACCCCTTCTCACTTCAATCCTTAGCTGTGTCCCCAGTCCTTCACCTGCCCGCATCCCTTCACACTTCAACCCTTAGCCTTGTCCCCCAGTCCTTCACCTGCCCGCATCTCTTCACACTTCAACCCTTAGCTGTGACCTCAGTCCTTCACCTGCCCACATCCCTTCACACTTCAACCCTTAGCTGTGACCTCAGTCCTTCACCTGCCTGCACCCCGTCTCACTTCAACCCTTAGCTGTGTCCCCAGTCCTTCACCTGCCCGCATCCCTTCACACTTACACCCTTAGCTGTGTCCCCAGTCATTCACCTGCCCGCATCTCTTCACACATAAACCCTTAGGGGTGTCCACAGTCCTTCACCTGCCCGCATCCCTTCACACTTCAACCCTTAGCTGTGTCCCCAGTCCTTCACCTGCCTGCACCCCGTCTCACTTCAACCCTTAGCTGTGTCCCCAGTCCTTCACCTGCCCGCATCCCTTCACACTTCAACCCTTAGCTGTGTCCCCAGTCCTTCACCTGCCCGCATCTCTTCACACTTAAACCCTTAGCTGTGTACCCAGTCCTTCACCTTCCCGTATCCTTTCACACTTCAACCCTAAACTGTGTCCCCAGCCCTTCACCTGCCCGCATCCCTTCACACTTAAACCCTAAGCTGTGTCCCCAGTCCTTCACCTGCCCGCATCCCTTCACACTTCAACCCTTAGCTGTGTCCCCAGTCCTTCACCTCCCCGCATCTCTTCACACTTCAACCCTTAGCTGTGTCCCCAGTCCTTCACCTGCCCGCATCCCTTCACACTTCAACCCTAAGCTGTGTCCCCAGTCCTTAACCTTCCCGTATCCTTTCACACTTCAACCCTTAGCTGTGTCCCCAGTCCTTCACCTGCCCACATCCCGTCTCACTTCAACCCTTAGCTGTGTCCCCAGTCCTTCACCTGCCTGCATCCCTTCACACTTCAACCCTTAGCTGTGTCCCCAGTCCTTCACCTGCCTGCACCCCTTCTCACTTCAACCCTTAGCTGTGTCCCCAGTCCTTCACCTGCCCGCATCCCTTCACACTTCAACCCTTAGCTGTGTCCCTAGTCTTTCACCTGCCTGCACCCCTTCTCACTTCAATCCTTAGCTGTGTCCCCAGTCCTTCACCTCCCGGCATCTCTTCACACTTCAACCCTTAGCTGTGTCCCCAGTCCTTCACCTGCCCGCATCCCTTCACAATTCAACCCTAAACTGTGTCCCCAGTCCTTCACCTTCCCGTATCCTTTCACACTTCAACCCTTAGCTGTGTCCCCAGTCCTTCACCTGCCTGCACCCCTTCTCACTTCAATCCTTAGCTGTGTCCCCAGTCCTTCACCTCCCGGCATCTCTTCACACTTCAACCCTTAGCTGTGACCTCAGTCCTTCACCTGCCCACATCCCTTCACACTTCAACCCTTAGCTGTGACCTCAGTCCTTCACCTGCCTGCACCCCGTCTCACTTCAACCCTTAGCTGTGTCCCCAGTCCTTCACCTGCCCGCATCCCTTCACACTTCAACCCTTAGCTGTGTCCCCAGTCATTCACCTGCCCGCATCTCTTCACACATAAACCCTTAGGGGTGTCCACAGTCCTTCACCTGCCCGCATCCCTTCACACTTCAACCCTTAGCTGTGTCCCCAGTCCTTCACCTGCCTGCACCCCGTCTCACTTCAACCCTTAGCTGTGTCCCCAGTCCTTCACCTGCCTGCACCCCTTCTCACTTCAACCCTTAGCTGTGTCCCCAGTCCTTCATCTGCCCGCATCCTTTCACACTTCAACCCTTAGCTGTGTCCCCAGTCCTTCACCTGCCTGCACCCCTTCTCACTTCAATCCTTAGCTGTGTCCCCAGTCCTTCACCTGCCTGCACCCCTTCTCACTTCAATCCTTAGCTGTGTCCCCAGTCCTTCACCTGCCCGCATCCCTTCACACTTCAACCCTTAGCCTTGTCCCCCAGTCCTTCACCTGCCCGCATCTCTTCACACTTCAACCCTTAGCTGTGACCTCAGTCCTTCACCTGCCCACATCCCTTCACACTTCAACCCTTAGCTGTGACCTCAGTCCTTCACCTGCCTGCACCCCGTCTCACTTCAACCCTTAGCTGTGTCCCCAGTCATTCACCTGCCCGCATCTCTTCACACATAAACCCTTAGGGGTGTCCACAGTCCTTCACCTGCCCGCATCCCTTCACACTTCAACCCTTAGCTGTGTCCCCAGTCCTTCACCTGCCTGCACCCCGTCTCACTTCAACCCTTAGCTGTGTCCCCAGTCCTTCACCTGCCCGCATCCCTTCACACTTCAACCCTTAGCTGTGTCCCCAGTCCTTCACCTGCCCGCATCTCTTCACACTTAAACCCTTAGCTGTGTACCCAGTCCTTCACCTTCCCGTATCCTTTCACACTTCAACCCTAAACTGTGTCCCCAGCCCTTCACCTGCCCGCATCCCTTCACACTTAAACCCTAAGCTGTGTCCCCAGTCCTTCACCTGCCCGCATCCCTTCACACTTCAACCCTTAGCTGTGTCCCCAGTCCTTCACCTCCCCGCATCTCTTCACACTTCAACCCTTAGCTGTGTCCCCAGTCCTTCACCTGCCCGCATCCCTTCACACTTCAACCCAAAGCTGTGTCCCCAGTCCTTAACCTTCCCGTATCCTTTCACACTTCAACCCTTAGCTGTGTCCCCAGTCCTTCACCTGCCCACATCCCGTCTCACTTCAACCCTTAGCTGTGTCCCCAGTCCTTCACCTGCCTGCATCCCTTCACACTTCAACCCTTAGCTGTGTCCCCAGTCCTTCACCTGCCTGCACCCCTTCTCACTTCAACCCTTAGCTGTGTCCCCAGTCCTTCACCTGCCCGCATCCCTTCACACTTCAACCCTTAGCTGTGTCCCTAGTCCTTCACCTGCCTGCACCCCTTCTCACTTCAATCCTTAGCTGTGTCCCCAGTCCTTCACCTCCCGGCATCTCTTCACACTTCAACCCTTAGCTGTGTCCCCAGTCCTTCACCTGCCCGCATCCCTTCACAATTCAACCCTAAACTGTGTCACCAGTCCTTCACCTTCCCGTATCCTTTCACACTTCAACCCTTAGCTGTGTCCCCAGTCCTTCACCTGCCTGCACCCCTTCTCACTTCAATCCTTAGCTGTGTCCCCAGTCCTTCACCTCCCGGCATCTCTTCACACTTCAACCCTTAGCTGTGACCTCAGTCCTTCACCTGCCCACATCCCTTCACACTTCAACCCTTAGCTGTGACCTCAGTCCTTCACCTGCCTGCACCCCGTCTCACTTCAACCCTTAGCTGTGTCCCCAGTCCTTCACCTGCCCGCATCCCTTCACACTTCAACCCTTAGCTGTGTCCCCAGTCATTCACCTGCCCGCATCTCTTCACACATAAACCCTTAGGGGTGTCCACAGTCCTTCACCTGCCCGCATCCCTTCACACTTCAACCCTTAGCTGTGTCCCCAGTCCTTCACCTGCCTGCACCCCGTCTCACTTCAACCCTTAGCTGTGTCCCCAGTCCTTCACCTGCCTGCATCCCTTCACACTTCAACCCTTAGCTGTGTCCCCAGTCCTTCACCTGCCCGCATCTCTTCACACTTAAACCCTTAGCTGTGTACCCAGTCCTTCACCTTCCCGTATCCTTTCACACTTCAACCCTAAACTGTGTCCCCAGCCCTTCACCTGCCCGCATCCCTTCACACTTAAACCCTAAGATGTGTCCCCAGTCCTTCACCTGCCCGCATCCCTTCACACTTCAACCCTTAGCTGTGTCCCCAGTCCTTCACCTCCCCGCATCTCTTCACACTTCAACCCTTAGCTGTGTCCCCAGTCCTTCACCTGCCCGCATCCCTTCACACTTCAACCCTAAGCTGTGTCCCCAGTCCTTAACCTTCCCGTATCCTTTCACACTTCAACCCTTAGCTGTGTCCCCAGTCCTTCACCTGCCCACATCCCGTCTCACTTCAACCCTTAGCTGTGTCCCCAGTCCTTCACCTGCCTGCATCCCTTCACACTTCAACCCTTAGCTGTGTCCCCAGTCCTTCACCTGCCTGCACCCCTTCTCACTTCAACCCTTAGCTGTGTCCCCAGTCCTTCACCTGCCCGCATCCCTTCACACTTCAACCCTTAGCTGTGTCCCTAGTCCTTCACCTGCCTGCACCCCTTCTCACTTCAATCCTTAGCTGTGTCCCCAGTCCTTCACCTCCCGGCATCTCTTCACACTTCAACCCTTAGCTGTGTCCCCAGTCCTTCACCTGCCCGCATCCCTTCACAATTCAACCCTAAACTGTGTCCCCAGTCCTTCACCTTCCCGTATCCTTTCACACTTCAACCCTTAGCTGTGTCCCCAGTCCTTCACCTGCCCACATCCCGTCTCACTTCAACCCTTAGCTGTGTCCCCAGTCCTTCACCTGCCCGCATCCCTTCACACTTCAACCCTTAGCTGTGTCCCCAGTCCTTCACCTGCCTGCACCCCGTCTCACTTCAACCCTTAGCTGTGTCCCCAGTCCTTCACCTGCCCGCATCCCTTCACACTTCAACCCTTAGCTATGTCCCCAGTCCTTCACCTGCCCGCATCTCTTCACACTTAAACCCTTAGCTGTGTCCCCAGTCCTTCACCTTCCCGTATCCTTTCACACTTCAACCCTTAGCTGTGTCCCCAGTCCTTCACCTGCCCGCATCCCTTCACACTTCAACCCTAAGCTGTGTCCCCAGCCCTTCACCTGCCCGCATCCCTTCACACTTAAACCCTTATCTGTGTACCCAGTCCTTCACCTTCCCGTATCCTTTCACACTTCAACCCTAAGCTGTGTCCCCAGCCCTTCACCTGCCCGCATCCCCTCACACTTAAACCCTAAGCTGTGTCCCCAGTCCTTCACCTGCCCGCAACCCTTCAGACTTCAACACTTAGCTGTGTCCCCAGTCCTTCACCTCCCGGCATCTCTTCACACTTCAACCCTTAGCTGTGTCCCCAATCCTTCACCTGCCCGCATCCCTTCACACTTCAACCCTAAGCTGTGTCCCCAGTCCTTTACCTTCCCGTATCCTTTCACACTTCAACCCTTATCTGTGTCCCCAGTCCTTCACCTGCCCACATCCGTTCACACTTCAACCCTTAGCTGTGTCCCCAGTCCTTCACCTCCCGGCATCTCTTCACACTTCAACCCTTAGCTGTGTCCCCAGTCCTTCACCTGCCTGCATCCCTTCACACTTCAACCCTAATCTGTGTCCCCAGTCCTTCACTTGCCTGCATCCCTTCACACTTCAACCCTTAGCTGTGTCCCCAGTCCTTCACCTCCCGGCATCTGTTCACACTTGAACCCTAAACTGTGTCCCCAGCCCTTCACCGCCCGCATCCCTTCACACTTCAACCCTAAGCTGTGTCCCCAGTCCTTCAGCTGCCCACATCCCTTCACACTTCAACCCTAAGCTGTGTCCCCAGTCCTTCACCTGCCCGCATCCCTTCACACTTCAACCCTTAGCTGTGTCCCCAGTCATTCACATGCCCGCATCTCTTCACACTTAAACCCTTAGCGGTGTGCCCAGTCCTTCACCTGCCCGCATCCCTTCACACTTCAACCCTTAGCTGTGTCCTCAGTCCTTCACCTGCCTGCACCCCGTCTCACTTCAACCCTTAGCAGTGTCCCCAGTCCTTCACCTGCCCGCATCCCTTCACACTTCAACGCTTAGCTGTGTCCCCAGTCCTTCACCTACCCGCATCTCTTCACACTTAAACCCTTAGCTGTGTACCCAGTCCTTCACCTTCCCGTATCCTTTCACACTTCAACCCTAAGCTGTGTCCCCAGCCCTTCACCTGCCCGCATCCCTTCACAATTAAACCCTAAGCTGTGTCCCCAGTCCTTCACCTGCCCGCATCCCTTCACACTTCAACCCTTAGCTGTGGCCCCAGTCCTTCACCTCCCGGAATCTCTTCACACTTCAACCCTTAGCTGTGTCCCCAGTCCTTCGCCTGCCCACATCCCGTCTCACTTCAACCCGTAGCTGTGTCCCCAATCCTTCACATGCCCGCATCCCTTCACACTTCAACCCTAATCTGTGTCCCCAGTCCTTCACCTTCCCGTATCCTTTCACACTTCAACCCTTAGCTGTGTCCCCAGTCCTTCACCTGCCCACATCCCGTCTCACTTCAACCCTTAGCTGTGTCCCAAGTCCTTCACCTGGCTGCATCCCTTCACACTTCAACCCTTAGCTGTGTCCCCAGTCCTTCACCTGCCTGCACCCCTTCTCACTTCAACCCTTAGCTGTGTCCCCAGTCCTTCACCTGCCCGCATCCCTTCACACTTCAACCCTTAACTGTGTCCCCAGTCCTTCACCTGCCTGCACCCCTTCTCACTTCAATCCTTAGCCGTGTCCCCAGTCCTTCACCTGCCTGCACCCCTTCACACTTCAACCCTAAGCTGTGTCCCCAGTCCTTCACCTGCCCGCATCTCTTCACACTTCAACCCTTAGCTGTGTCCCAAGTCATTCACCTGCCCGCATCTCTTCACACTTAAACCCTTAGCGGTGTCCCCAGCCCTTCACCTGCCCGCATCCCTTCACACTTCAACCCTTAGCTGTGTCCTCAGTCCTTCACCTGCCTGCACCCCGTCTCACTTCTACCCTTAGCAGTGTCCCCAGTCCTTCACCTGCCCGCATCCCTTCACACTTCAACCCTTTGCTGTGTGCCCAGTCCTTCACCTGCCCGCATCTCTTCACACTAAAACCCTTAGCTGTGTACCCAGTCCTTCACCTTCCCGTATCCTTTCAAACTTCAACCCTAAGCTGTGTCCCCAGCCCTTCACCTGCCCGCATCCCTTCACACTTAAACCCTAAGCTGTGTCCCCAGTCCTTCACCTGCCCGCATCCCTTCACACTTCAACCCTTAGCTGTGTCCCCAGTCCTTCACCTCCCGGCATCTCTTCACACTTCAACCCTTAGCTGTGTCCCCAGTCCTTCACCTGCCCACATCCCGTCTCACTTCAACCCTTAGCTGTGTCCCCAGTCCTTCACCTGCCCGCATCCCTTCACACTTCAACCCTAATCTGTGTCCCCAGTCCTTCACCTTCCCGTATCCTTTCACACTTCAACCCTTAGCTGTGTCCCCAGTCCTTCACCTGCCCACATCCCGTCTCACTTCAACCCTTAGCTGTGTCCCCAGTCCTTCACCTGCCTGCATCCCTTCACACTTCAACCCTTAGCTGTGTCCCCAGTCCTTCACCTGCCTGCACCCCTTCTCACTTCAACCCTTAGCTGTGTCCCCAGTCCTTCACCTGCCCGCATCCCTTCACACTTCAACCCTTAACTGTGTCCCCAGTCCTTCACCTGCCTGCACCCCTTCTCACTTCAATACTAGCTGTGTCCCCAGTCCTTCACCTGCCTGCACCCCTTCTCACTTCAATCCTTAGCTGTGTCCCCAGTCCTTCACCTGCCCGCATCCCTTCACACTTCAACCCTTAGCTGTGTCCCGCAGTACTTTACCTGCCCGCATCTCTTCACACTTCAACCCTTAGCTGTGTACCCAGTCCTTCACCTTCCCGTATCCTTTCACACTTCAACCCTAAGCTGTGTCCCCAGCCCTTCACCTGCCCGCATCCCGTCTCACTTCAACCCTTAGCTGTGTCCCCAGTCCTTCACCTGCCTGCATCCCTTCACACTTCAACCCTTAGCTGTGTCCCCAGTCCTTAACCTGCCTGCACCCCTTCTCACTTCAACATTTAGCTGTGTCACCAGTCCTTCACCTGCCCGCATCCCTTCACACTTCAACCCTTAACTGTGTCCCCAGTCCTTCACCTGCCTGCACCCCTTCTCACTTCAATCCTTAGCTGTGTCCCCAGTCGTTCACCTGCCTGCACCCCTTCTCACTTCAATCCTTAGCTGTGTCCCCAGTCCTTCACCTGCCCGCATCCCTTCACACTTCAACCCTTAGCCGTGTCCCCCAGTACTTCACCTGCCCACATCTCTTCACACTTCAACCCTTAGCTGTGACCTCAGTCCTTCACCTGCCCACATCCCTTCACCCTTCAACCCTTAGCTGTGACCTCAGTCCTTCACCTGCCTGCATCCCGTCTCACTTCAACCCTTAGCTGTGTCCCCAGTCCTTCACCTGCCTGCATCCCTTCACACTTCAACCCTTAGCTGTGTCCCCATTCATTCACCTGCCCGCATCTCTTCACACTTAAACCCTTAGCGGTGTCCCCAGTCCTTCACCTGCCCGCATCCCTTCACGCTTCAACCCTAAGCTGTGTCCCCAGTCCTTCACCTGCCTGCACCCTGTCTCACTTCAACCCTTAGCTGTGTCCCCAGTCCTTCATCTGCCCGCATCCCTTCACACTTCAACCCTTAGCTGTGTACCCAGTCCTTCACCTTCCCGTATCCTTTCACACTTCAACCCTAAGCTGTGTCCCCAGCCCTTCACCTGCCCACATACCTTCACACTTAAACCCTAAGCTGTGTCCCCAGTCCTTCACCTCCCGGCATCTCTTCACACTTCAACCCTTATCTGTGTCCCCAGTCCTTCACCTGCCCGGCATCCCTTCACACTTCAACCCTTAGCTGTGTCCCCAGTCCTTCACCTTCCCGTATCCTTTCACACTTCAACCCTTAGCTGTGTCCCCAGTCCTTCACCTGCCCACATCCCGTCTCACTTCAACCCTTAGCTGTGTCCCCAGTCCTTCACCTGCCCGCATCCCTTCACACTTCAACCCTTAGCTGTGTCCCCAGTCCTTCACCTGCCCGCATCTCTTCACACTTAAACCCTTAGCTGTGTACCCAGTCCTTCACCTTCCCGTATCCTTTCACACTTCAAAGCTGTGTCCCCAGCCCTTCACCTGCCCGCATCCCTTCACACTTAAACCCTAAGCTGTGTCCCCAGTCCTTCACCTGCCCGCATCCCTTCACACTTCAACCCTTAGCTGTGTCCCCAGTCCTTCACCTCCCGGCATCTCTTCACACTTCAACCCTTAGCTGTGTCCCCAGTCCTTCACCTGCCCGCATCCCTTCACACTTCAACCCTAAGCTGTGTCCCCAGTCCTTCACCTTCCCGTATCCTTTCACACTTCAACCCTTAGCTGTGTCCCCAGTCATTCACCTGCCCGCATCTCTTCACACTTAAACCCTTAGCGGTGTCCCCAGTCCTTCACCTGCCCGCATCCCTTCACACTTCAACCCTTAGCTGTGTCCCCAGTCCTTCACCTGCCTGCACCCAGTCTCACTTCAACCCTTAGCTGTGTCCCCAGTCCTTCACCTGCCCGCATCCCTTCACACTTCAACCCTTAGCTGTGTCCCCAGTCCTTAACCTGCCCGCATCTCTTCACACTTAAACCCTTAGCTGTGTACCCAGTCCTTCACCTTCCCGTATCCTTTCACACTTCAACCCTAAGCTGTGTCCCCAGCCCTTCACCTGCCCGCATCCCTTCACACTTAAACCCTAAGCTGTGTCCCCAGTCCTTCACCTGCCTGCATCCCTTCACACTTCAACCCTTAGCTGTGTCCCCAGTCCTTCACCTCCTGGCATCTCTTCACACTTCAACCCTTAGCTGTGTCCCCAGTCCTTCACCTGCCCATATCCCTTCACACTTCAACCCTAAAATGTGTCCCCAGCCTTCACCTTCCCGTATCCTTTCACACTTCAACCCTTAGCTGTGTCCCCAGTCCTTCACCTGCCCACATCCCGTCTCACTTCAACCCTTAGCTGTGTCCCCAGTCCTTCACCTGCCCGCTCATTCCTTCACACTTCAACCCTTATCTGTGTCCCCAGTCCTCACCTGCCTGCACCCCGTCTCACTTCAACCCTTAGCTGTGTCCCCAGCCCTTCACCTCCCCGCATCCCTTCACACTTCAACCCTTAGCTGTGTCCCCAGTCCTTCACCTGCCCGCATCTCTTCACACTTAAACCCTTAGCTGTGTACCCAGTCCTTCACCTTCCCGTATCCTTTCACACTTCAACCCTAAGCTGTGTCCCCAGCCCTTCACCTGCCTGCATCCCTTCACACTTAAACCCCAAGCTGTGTCCCCAGTCCTTCACCTGCCCGCATCCCTTCAAACTTCAACCTTTAGCTGTGTCCCCAGTCCTTCACCTCCCGGCATCTCTTCACACTTCAACCCATAGCTGTGTCCCCAGACCTTCACCTGCCCGCATCCCTTCACACTTCAACCCTAAGCTGTGTCCCCAGTCCTTCACCTTCCCGTATCCTTTCACACTTCAACCCTTAGCTGTGTCCCCAGTCCTTCACCTGCCCACATCCCATCACACTTCAACCCTTAGCTGTGTCCCCAGTCCTTCACCTCCCGGCATCTCTTCACACTTCAACCCTTAGCTGTGTCCCCAGTCCTTCACCTGCCCACATCCCTTCACACTTCAACCCTAAGCTGTGTCCCCAGTCCTTCACCTGCCTGCATCCCTTCACACTTCAACCCTTAGCTGTGTCCCCAGTCCTTCACCTCCCGGCATCTGTTCACACTTGAACCCTAAACTGTGTCCCCAGCCCTTCACCTGCCCGCATCCCTTCACACTTCAACCCTAAGCTGTGTCCCCAGTCCTTCAGCTGCCCGCATCCCTTCACACTTCAACCCTTAGCAGTGTCCCCAGTCCTTCACCTGCCCGCATCCCTTCACACTTCAACCCTTAGCTATGTCCCCAGTCCTTCACCTGCCCGCATCCCTTCACATTTCAACCCTAAGCTGTGTTCCCATTACTTCGTCTGCCCGCATCTCTTCACACTTCAATCCTTAGCTGTGTCCCCAGTACTTCACCAGCCTGCACCCCTTCTCACTTCAACCCTTAGCTGTGTCCCCAGTCCTTCACCTGCCCACATCCCATCTCACTTCAACCCTTAGCTGTGTCCCCAGTCCTTCATCTGCCCGCATCCCTTCACAATTCAACCCTTAGCTGTGTCCCCAGTCCTTCACCTGCCTGCACCCCGTCTCACTTCAACCCTTAGCTGTGTCCCCAGTCCTTCACCTGCCCGCATCCCTTCACATTTCAACCCTAAGCTGTGTTCCCATTACTTCGTCTGCCCGCATCTCTTCACACTTCAACCCTAAGCTGTGTCCCCAGTCCTTCACCTTCCCGTAACCTTTCACACTTCAACCCTTAGCTGTGTCCCCAGTCCTTCACCTGCCCACATCCCATCTCACTTCAACCCTTAGCTGTGTCCCCAGTCCTTCATCTGCCCGCATCCCTTCACAATTCAACCCTTAGCTGTGTCCCCAGTCCTTCACCTGCCTGCACCCCGTCTCACTTCAACCCTTAGCTGTGTCCCCAGTCCTTCACCTGCCCGCATCCCTTCACACTTCAACCCTTAGCTGTGTCCCCAGTCCCTCACCTGCCTGCACCCCTTCTCACTTCAATCCTTAGCTGTTCCCCCAGTCCTTCACCTGCGTGCACCCCTTCTCACTTCAATCCTTAGCTGTGTCCCCAGTCCTTCACCTGCTCGCATCCCTTCACACTTCCACCCTAAGCTGTGTCCCCAGTCCTTCACCTTCCCGTATCCTTTCACACTTCAACCCTTAGCTGTGTCCCCAGTTCTTCACCTGCCCGCATCCTGTCTCACTTCAACCCTTAGCTGTGTCCCCAGTCCTTCACCTGCCTGCATCCCTTCACACTTCAACCCTTAGCTGTGTCCCCAGTCCTTCACCTGCCTGCACCCCGTCTCACTTCAACCCTTAGCTGTGTCCCCAGTCCTTCACCTGCCCGCATCCCTTCACACTTCAACCCTTAGCTGTGTCCCCAGTCCTTCACCCGCATCTCTTCACACTTAAACCCTTAGCTGTGTACCCAGTCCTTCACCTTCCTGTATCCTTTCACACTTCAACCCTAAGCTGTGTCCCCAGCCCTTCACCTACCCGCATCCCTTCACACTTAAACCCTAAGCTGTGCCCCCAGTCCTTCACCTGCCCGCATCCCTTCACACTTCAACCCTTAGCTGTGTCCCCAGCCCTTCACCTCCCGGCATCTCTTCACACTTCAACCCTTAGCTGTGTTCCCAGTCCGTCACCTGCCCGCATCCCTTCCCACTTCAACCCTTAGCTGTGTCCCCAGTCCTTCACCTCCCGGCAACTCTTCACACTTCAACCCTTAGCTGTGTCCCCAGTACTTCACCTGCCTGCATCCCTTCCCACTTCAACCCTTAGCTGTGCCACCAGTCCTTCACCTCCCGGCAACTCTTCACACTTCAACCCTAAGATGTGTCCCCAGTCCTTCAGCTGCCCGCATCCCTTCACACTTGAACCCTAAACTGTGTCCCCAGTCCTTCACCTGCCCGCATCCCTTCACACTTGAACCCTAAGCTGTGTCCCCAGTCCTTCACCTGTCGGCATCCCTTCACAGTTCAGCCCTTAGCTGTGTCCCCAGTCCTTCACCTGCCCGTATCCCTTAACACTTCAACCCTAAGCTGTGTCCCCAGTCCTTCACCTGCCCGCAACCCTTCACACTTCAACACTTAGCTGTGTCCCCAGTCCTTCACCTGCTAGTATACCTTCACACTTCAACCCTTAGCTGTGTCCCCAGTCCCTCACCGGCCTGCACCCCTTCTCACTTCAACCCTTAGCTGTGTCCCCAGTCCCTCAACTGCAAGCATACCTTCACACTTCAACCCTTAGCTGTGTCCCCAGTCCTTCACCTGCCCGCATCCCTTCCCACTTCAACCTTTAGCTTTGTCTCCAATCCTTCACCTGCCTGCATCCCTTCACACTTCAACCCTTAGCTGTGTCCCCAGTCCTTCAGCTGCCAGCATTCCATCAAACTTCAACCCTTAGCTGTGTCTCCAGTCCTTAACCTGCCCGCATCCCTTCGCACTTCAACTCTTAGCTGTGTCCCCAGTCCTTCACCTGCCCGCACCCCTTCTCACTTCAACACTTAGCTGTGTCCCCAGTCCTTCACCTGCCCGCATCTCTTCACACTTCGACCCTTAGCTGTGACCCCAGTCCTTCACCTGCCCTCATCCCTTCACACTTCAACCCTTAGCTGTGTCCCCAGTCCTTCACCCCTTCCGCATCCCTTCACACTTCAACCCATAGCTGTGACCCCAGTCCTTCACCTGCCCGCATCCCTATACACTTCAACACTTAGCTGTGTCTCCAGTCCTTCACCTCCCGGCATCTCTTCACATTTCAACCCTTAGCTGTGTCCCCAGTCCTTCACCTGCCCGCATCCCTTCACACTTCACCCCTTAGCTTTGTCCCCAGTCCTTCACCTGCTAGCATACCTTCAGACCTCAAGCCTTAGCTGTTTCCCCAGTCCGTCACCTGCCTTCATTCCCTTCACACTTCAACCCAGCCGTGTCCCTAGTCCTTCACCTGCCTGCATCCCTTCCCACTTCAACCCTTAGCTGTGTCCCCAGTCCTTCACCTCCCGGCAACTCTTCACACTTCAACCCTTAGCTATGTTCCCAGTCCTTCACCTGCCCGCATCCCTTCCCACTTCAACCCTTAGCTGTGCCACCAGTCCTTCACCTACCGGCAACACTTCACACTTCACCCCTTAGCTGTGTCCCCAGTCCTTCACCTGCCCGCACCCCTTCACTTTTCAACCCTTAGGTGTGCCCCCAGTCCTTCACCTTCATGCACCCCTTCTCACTTCAATCCTTAGCTGTGTCCCCAGTCCTTCACCCGCCTGCACCCCTTCCCACTTCAACCCTTAGCTGTGTCCGCAGTCCTTAGCCTGCCCGCATCCCTTCACTCTTCAACCCTCCCTTAGCTATGTCCCCAGTCCTTCACCTTCCTGCACCCCTTCACACTTCAACCCTTAGCTGTGTCCCCAGTCCTTCACCTGCTCGCATCCCTTCACATTTCAACCCTTAGCTATGTCCCCAGTCCTTCACCTTCCCGTATCCCTTCACCCTTCAACCCTAAGCTGTATCCCCAGCCCCTCACCTCCCAGCATCTCTTCACACTTCAACCCTAAGTGTGTTCCCAGTCCTTCATCTGCCCGCATCTCTTCACACTTCAACCCTAAACTGTGTCCCCAGTCCTTCACCTGCTGGCATCCCTTCACACTTCAATCCTTAGCTGTGTCCCCAGTCCTTCACCTGCCCGTATCCCTTCACACTTCAACCCTAAGTGTGTTCCCAGTCCTTCATCTGCCCGCATCTCTTCACACTTCAACCCTAAACTGTGTCCCCAGTCCTTCACCTGCTGGCATCCCTTCACACTTCAACCCTTAGCTGTGTCTCCAGTCTGTCACCTGCCTGCATCCTTTCGCACTTCAACTCTTAGCTGTGTCCCCAGTCCTTCACCTGCCCGCACTCCTTCTCACTTCAACACTTAGCTGTGACCCCAGTCCTTCACCTGCCCGCATCCCTTCACACTTCAACCCTTAGCTGTGTCCCCAGTCCTTCACCTGCCCGCATGCCTTAAACTTCAACCCTTAGCTGTTTCCCCAGTCCTTCACCTGCCCGCATCCCTTCACACTTCAACACTTAGCTGTGGCCACAGTCCTTCACCTGGCCGCATCCCTTCACACTTCAACCCTTAGCTGTGTCCCCAGTCCTTCACCTCCCGGCATCTCTTCACACTTCAACCCTTAGCTGTGTCCGCAGTCCTTCACCTGCACGCATCCCTTCGCACTTCAACCCTTAGCTGTGTCCCCAGTCCTTTACCTGCTAGCATACCTTCACACTTCAACCCTTAGCTGTTTCCCCAGTCCGTCACCTGCCCTCATCCCTTCACACTTCAACCCCAGCCGTGTCCCCAGTCCTTCACCTGCCCGCATCCCTTCCCACTTCAACCCTTGGCTGTGTCCCCAGTCCTTCACCTCCCGGCAACTCTTCACACTTCAACCCTTAGCTGTGTCCCCAGTCCTTCATCTGCCCGCATCCCTTCCCACTTCAACCCTTAGCTGTGCCACCAGTCCTTCACCTCCCGGCAACTCTTCACACTTGAACCCTAAGATGTGTCCCCAGTCCTTCAGCTGCCCGCATCCCTTCACACTTGAACCCTAAGCTGTGTCCCCAGTCCTTCACCTGCCCGCATCCCTTCACACTTAAACCCTTAGCTGTGTCCCCAGACCCTCACCTCCCGGCATCTATTCACACTTCAACCCTTAGCTGTGTCCCCAGTCCTTCACCTGCCCGCATCCCTTCACACTTCAACCCTTAGCTGTATCCCCAGTCTTTCACCTGCTAGTATACCTTCACACTTCAACCCTTAGCTGTGTCCCCAGTCCTTCACCTGACCGCATCCCTTCACACTTCAACCCTAAACTGTGTCCCCAGTCCTTCACCTGCCCGCATCCCTTCACACTTCAACCCTTACCTGTGTCCCCAGTCCCTCACCTCCCGGCATCTATTCACACTTCAACCCTTAGCTGTGTCCCCAGTCCTTCAGCTGCCCGCATCCCTTCACACTTCAACCCTTAGCTGTGCTGCCAGTCAGTCACCTGCCACCATCCCTTCACACTTCAACCCTTAGCTGTGTCCCCAGTCCTTCACCTGCCCGCATCCCTTCACACTTCAACCCTTAGCTGTGTCGCGAGTCCTTCCCCTGCCCACATCCCTTCACACTTCAACCCTTAGCTGTGTCCCCAGTCCTTCACCTGCCTGCATCCCTTCACACTTCAACCCTTATCTGTGTCCCCATTAATTCAGCTGCCCCCATCCCTTCATACTTCAACCCTTATCTGTGCGCCAGTACTTCACCTGCCCGCAATCCTTCACACTTCTACCCTTAGCTGTGTCCCCATTCCTTCACCTGCATGCATCCCTTCACACTTCAACACTTAGCTGTCTCCCCCAGTCCTTCACCTGCCCGCATCCGTTCACACTCCAACCTGTATCTTTGTCCCCAGTCTTTCACCTGCCTGCATGCCTGTACACTTCAACCCTTAGCTGTGCCCCTGGTACATAACGTGCCCAGATCCCTTCATACTTCAACCCTTAGCTGTGTCCCCAGTCCTTAACCTGCCCGCATCCCTTCGCACTTCAACTCTTAGCTGTGTCCCCAGTCCTTCACCTGCCCGCATCCCTTCACACTTCAACCCTTAGCTGTGTCGCAAGTCCTTCCCCTGCCCACATCCCTTCACACTTCAACCCTTAGCTGTGTCCCCAGTCCTTCACCTGCCTGCATCCCTTCACACTTCAACCCTTATCTGTGTCCCCATTAATTCAGCTGCCCCCATCCCTTCATACTTCAACCCTTATCTGTGCGCCAGTACTTCACCTGCCCGCAATCCTTCACACTTCTACCCTTAGCTGTGTCCCCATTCCTTCACCTGCCTGCATCCCTTCACACTTCAACACTTAGCTGTCTCCCCCAGTCCTTCACCTGCCCGCATCCGTTCACACTCCAACCTGCATCTTTGTCCCCAGTCTTTCACCTGCCTGCATGCTTGTACACTTCAACCCTTAGCTGTGCCCCTGGTACATAACGTGCCCGGATCCCTTCATACTTCAACCCTTAGCTGTGTCCCCAGTCCTTAACCTGCCCGCATCCCTTCGCACTTCAACTCTTAGCTGTGTCCCCAGTCCTTCACCTGCCCACACTCCTTCTCATTTCAACACTTAGCTGTGTCCCCAGTCCTTCACCTGCCTGCATCCCTTCACACTTCGACACTTAGCTGTGTCCCCAGTCCTTCACCTGCCCACACCCCTTCTCATATCAACACTTAGCTGTGTCCCCAGTCCTTCACCTGCCTGCATCCCTTCACACTTCGACCCTTAGCTGCGACCCCAGTCCTTCACCTGCCCGCATCCCTTCACACTTCAACCCTTAGCTGTGTCCCCAGTCCTTCACCTGCCCGCATCCCTTCAACTTCAACCCTTAGCTGTGTCCCCAGTCCTTCACCTGCCCGCATCCCTTCACACTTCAACACTTAGCTGTGCCCACAGTCCTTCACCTGGCCTCATCCCTTCACACTTCAACCCTTAGCTGTGTCCCCAGTCCTTCACCTCCCGGCATCTCTTCACACTTCAACCCTTAGCTGTGTCCGCGGTCCTTCACCTGCACGCATCCCTTCGCACTTCAACCCTTAGCTGTGTCCCCAGTCCTTGACTGCTAGCATACCTTCACACTTCAACCCTTAGCTGTTTCCCCAGTCCGTCACCTGCCCTCATCCCTTCACACTTCAACCCCAGCCGTGTCCCCAGTCCTTCACCTGCCCGCATCCCTTCCCACTTCAACCCTTAGCTGTGTCCCCAGTCCTTCACCTCCCGGCAACTCTTCACACTTCAACCCTAAGCTCTGTCCTCAGCCCTTGACCTTCCCGTATCCCTTCACCCTCCAACCCTAAGCTGTGTCCCCAGTCCCTCACCTCCAGGCAACTCTTCACACTTCAACCCTTAGCTGTGTCCCCAGTCCCTCACCGGCCTGCACCCCTTCTCACTTCAACCCTTAGCTGTGTCCCCAGTCCCTCAACTGCCTGTACCCCTTCACACGTCAACCCTTAGCTGTGTCCCCAGTCCTTCACCTGACCGCATCCCTTCATACTTCAACCCTTTCCTGTGTCCCCAGTCCTTCACCTGCCCACATCCCTTCACACTTCAACCCTTAGCTGTGTCCCCAGTCCTTCACCTGCCCACATCCCTTCACACTTCAACGCTTAGCTGTGTCCCCAGTCCTTCACCTGCCCGCATCCCTACACACTTCAACCCTAAACTGTGTCCCCAGTCCTTCACCTGCCCGCATCCCTTCACACTTCAACCCTTAGCTGTGTCCCCAGTCCCTCACCTTCCGGCATCTATTCACACTTCAACCCTTAGCTCTGTCCCCAGTCCTTCTCCTGCCCGCATCCCTTCACACTTCAACCCTTAGCTGTGCTGCCAGTTAGTCACCTGCCACCATCCCTTCACACTTCAACCCTTAGCTGTGTCCCCAGTCCTTCACCTGCCTGCATCCCTTCACACTTCAACCCTTAGCTGTGTCCCCATTCCTTCACCTCCTGGCATCCCTTCACACTTCAACCCATAGCTGTGTCCCCAGTCCTTAACCTGCCCGCATTCCTGCACACTTCAACCCTTATCTGTGTCCCCCATTCCTTCACCTGCCCGCATCTCTTCAAACTTAAACCCTTAGCTGTGTACCCAGTCCTTCACCTTCCCGTATCCTTTCACACTTCAACCCTTAGCTGTGTCCCCAGTCCTTGACCTGCCCGCATCCCTTCAAACTTCATCCCTTAGCTGTGTCCACAGTCCTTAACCTGCCCGCATCCCTTCGCACTTCAACCCTTAGCTGTGTCCCCAGTCCTTCACCTGCCCGCACCCCTTCTCACTTCAACACTTAGCTGTGTCCCCAGTCGTTCACCTGTCCGCATCCCTTCACACTTCGACACTTAGCTGTGTCCCCAGTCCTTCACCTGCCCACACCCCTTCTCACTTGAACACTTAGCTGTGTCCCCAGTCCTTCACCTGCCCGCATCATTTCCCACTTCGACCCTTAGCTGTGACCCCAGTCCTTCACCTGCCCGCATCCCTTCACACTTCAACCCTTAGCTGTGTCCTCAGTCCTTCACCTGCCCGCATCCCTTCAACTTCAACCCATAGCTGTGACCCCAGTTCTTCACCTGCCCGCATCCCTTCACACTTCAACCCTTAGCTGTGTCCCCAGTCCTTCACCTGCCCGCATCCCTTCACACTTCAACCCTTAGCTGTGTCCCCAGTCCTTCACCTCCCGGCATCTCTTCACACTTCAACCGTTAGCTGTGTCCGCAGTCCTTCACTTGCACGCATCCCTTCGTACTTCAACCCTTAGCTGTGTCCCCAGTCCTTCACCTGCTAGCATACCTTCACACTTCAACCCTTAGCTGTTTCCCCAGTCCGTCACCTGCCCGCATCCATTCCCACTTCAACCCTTAGCTGTGTCCCCAGTCCTTCACCTCCCGGCAACTCTTCACACTTCAACCCTTAGCTGTGTCCCCAGTCCTTCACCTGCCTGCATCCCTTCCCACTTCAACCCTTAGCTGTGCCACCAGTCCTTCACCTCCCGGCAACTCTTCACACTTCAACCCTAAGATGTGTCCCCAGTCCATCAGCTGCCCGCATCCCTTCACACTGGAACCCTAAACTGTGTCCCCAGTCCTTCACCTGCCCGCACCCCTTCACACTTGAACACTAAGCTGTTTCCCCAGTCCTTCACCTGTCGGCATCCCTTCACAGTTCAGCCCTTAGCTGTGTCCCCAGTCCTTCACCTGCCCGTATCCCTTCACACTTCAACCCTAAGCTGTGTCCCCAGTCCTTCACCTGCCCGGAACCCTTCGCATTTCAACACTTAGCTGTGTCCCCAGTCCTTCACCTGCTAGTATACCTTCACACTTCAACCCTTAGCTGTGTCCCCAGTCCTTCACCTGCCCGCATCCCTTCCCACTTCAACCCTTAGCTTTGTCCCCAATCCTTCACCTGCCCGCATCCCTTCACACTTCAACCCTTAGATGTGTCCCCAGTCCTTCAGCTGCCCGCATCCCTTCACACTTCAACCCTTAGCTGTGCCACCAGTCCTTCACCTGCCTGCATCCCTTCACACTTCAACCCTTAGCTGTGCCCCCAGTCCTTCACCTGCCCGCATCCCTTCACACTTCAACCCTTAGCCGTGTCCCCAGTCCTTCAGCTCCCGGCAACTCTTCACACTTCAAGCCTTAGCTGTGTCCCCAGTCCTTCACCTGCTCGTATCCCTTCACACTTCAACCCCATCCGTGCTCCCAGTCCTTCGTCAGCCCGCATCCCTTCACACTTCAACCCTTGTCCCCAATCCTTCACCTGGCCGCATCCCTGCACACTTCAACCCTTAGATGTGTCCCCAGTCCTTCAGCTGCCCGCATCCCTTCACACTTCAACCTTTAGCTGTGCCACCAGTCCTTCACCTGCCTGCATCCCTTCTCACCTCAACTCTTAGCTGTGTCCCAGTCCATCACCTGCCTGCACCCCTTCTCACTTCAACCCTTAGCTGTGTCTCCAGTCTTTCACCGGCCCGCATCCCTTCACACTTAAACCCTAAGCTGTGTCCCCATTCCTTCACCTACCAGCATCCCTTCACACTTCAACCCTTAGCTGTGTCCCCAGTCCTTGACCTGCCCGCATCCCTTCAAACTTCATCCCTTAGCTGTGTCCACAGTCCTTAACCTGCCCGCATCCCTTCGCACTTCAACCCTTAGCTGTGTCCCCAGTCCTTCACCTGCCCGCACCCCTTCTCACTTCAACACTTAGCTGTGTCCCCAGTCGTTCACCTGTCCGCATCCCTTCACACTTCGACACTTAGCTGTGTCCCCAGTCCTTCACCTGCCCACACCCCTTCTCACTTGAACACTTAGCTGTGTCCCCAGTCCTTCACCTGCCCGCATCATTTCCCACTTCGACCCTTAGCTGTGACCCCAGTCCTTCACCTGCCCGCATCCCTTCACACTTCAACCCTTAGCTGTGTCCTCAGTCCTTCACCTGCCCGCATCCCTTCAACTTCAACCCATAGCTGTGACCCCAGTTCTTCACCTGCCCGCATCCCTTCACACTTCAACCCTTAGCTGTGTCCCCAGTCCTTCACCTGCCCGCATCCCTTCACACTTCAACCTTTAGCTGTGTCCCCAGTCCTTCACCTCCCGGCATCTCTTCACACTTCAACCGTTGGCTGTGTCCGCAGTCCTTCACTTGCACGCATCCCTTCGTACTTCAACCCTTAGCTGTGTCCCCAGTCCTTCACCTGCTAGCATACCTTCACACTTCAACCCTTAGCTGTTTCCCCAGTCCGTCACCTGCCCGCATCCATTCCCACTTCAACCCTTAGCTGTGTCCCCAGTCCTTCACCTCCCGGCAACTCTTCACACTTCAACCCTTAGCTGTGTCCCCAGTCCTTCACCTGCCTGCATCCCTTCCCACTTCAACCCTTAGCTGTGCCACCAGTCCTTCACCTCCCGGCAACTCTTCACACTTGAACACTAAGCTGTGTCCCCAGTCCTTCACCTGTCGGCATCCCTTCACAGTTCAGCCCTTAGCTGTGTCCCCAGTCCTTCACCTGCCCGTATCCCTTCACACTTCAACCCTAAGCTGTGTCCCCAGTCCTTCACCTGCCCGGAACCCTTCGCACTTCAACACTTAGCTGTGTCCCCAGTCCTTCACCTGCTAGTATACCTTCACACTTCAACCCTTAGCTGTGTCCCCAGTCCTTCACCTGCCCGCATCCCTTCCCACTTCAACCCTTAGCTTTGTCCCCAATCCTTCACCTGCCCGCATCCCTTCACACTTCAACCCTTAGATGTGTCCCCAGTCCTTCAGCTGCCCGCATCCCTTCACACTTCAACCCTTAGCTGTGCCACCAGTCCTTCACCTGCCTGCATCCCTTCACACTTCACCCTTAGCTGTGCCCCCAGTCCTTCACCTGCCCGCATCCCTTCACACTTCAACCCTTAGCCGTGTCCCCAGTCCTTCAGCTCCCGGCAACTCTTCACACTTCAAGCCTTAGCTGTGTCCCCAGTCCTTCACCTGCTCGTATCCCTTCACACTTCAACCCCATCCGTGCTCCCAGTCCTTCGTCAGCCCGCATCCCTTCACACTTCAACCCTTGTCCCCAATCCTTCACCTGGCCGCATCCCTGCACACTTCAACCCTTAGATGTGTCCCCAGTCCTTCAGCTGCCCGCATCCCTTCACACTTCAACCTTTAGCTGTGCCACCAGTCCTTCACCTGCCTGCATCCCTTCTCACCTCAACTCTTAGCTGTGTCCCAGTCCATCACCTGCCTGCACCCCTTCTCACTTCAACCCTTAGCTGTGTCTCCAGTCTTTCACCTGCACGCATCCCTTCACACTTCAACCCTTAGCTGTGTCCCCAGTCCTTCACCTGCCAGTATCCCTTCACACTTCAACCCTTAGCCGTGTCCCCAGTCCTTCACCTGCTCGTATCCCTTCACACTTCAACCCCATCCGTGCTCCCAGTCCTTCGTCAGCCCGCATCCCTTCACACTTCAACCCTTGTCCCCAATCCTTCACCTGGCCGCATCCCTGCACACTTCAACCCTTAGATGTGTCCCCAGTCCTTCAGCTGCCCGCATCCCTTCACACTTCAACCTTTAGCTGTGCCACCAGTCCTTCACCTGCCTGCATCCCTTCTCACCTCAACTCTTAGCTGTGTCCCAGTCCTTCACCTGCCCACACCCCTTCTCACATCAACACTTAGCTGTGTCCCCAGTCCTTCACCTGCCTGCATCCCTTCACACTTCGACCCTTAGCTGTGACCCCAGTCCTTCACCTGCCCGCATCCCTTCACACTTCAACCCTTAGCTGTGTCCCCAGTCCTTCACCTGTCCACATCCCTTCATACTTCAACCCTTTCCTGTGTCCCCAGTCCTTCACCTGCCCACATCCCTTCACACTTCAACCCTTAGCTGTGTCCCCAGTCCTTCACCTGCCCACATCCCTTCACACTTCAACGCTTAGCTGTGTCCCCAGTCCTTCACCTGCCCGCATCCCTTCACACTTCAACCCTAAACTGTGTCCCCAGTCCTTCACCTGCCCGCATCCCTTCACACTTCAACCCTTAGCTGTGTCCCCAGTCCCTCACCTTCCGGCATCTATTCACACTTCAACCCTTAGCTCTGTCCCCAGTCCTTCTCCTGCCCGCATCCCTTCACACTTCAACCCTTAGCTGTGCTGCCAGTTAGTCACCTGCCACCATCCCTTCACACTTCAACCTTTAGCTGTGTCCCCAGTCCTTCACCTGC
Organism: Ambystoma mexicanum; assembly: GCF_040938575.1. Classification (NCBI taxonomy): domain Eukaryota; kingdom Metazoa; phylum Chordata; class Amphibia; order Caudata; family Ambystomatidae; genus Ambystoma; species Ambystoma mexicanum. The sequence continues at coordinate 161,298,531 of NC_090938.1, read as the reverse complement.
CCGCATCCCTTCACACTTCAACCCTTAGCTGTGTCCTGAGTCCTTCCCCTGCCCACATCCCTTCACACTTCAACCCTTAGCTGTGTCCCCAGTCCTTCACCTGCCTGCATCCCTTCACACTTCAACCCTTAGCTGTGTCCCCATTCCTTCACCTCCTGGCATCCCTTCACACTTCAACCCATAGCTGTGTCCCCAGTCCTTAACCTGCCCGCATTCCTGCACACTTCAACCCTTAATTGTGTCCCCCATTCCTTCACCTGCCCGCATCTCTTCAAACTTAAACCCTTAGCTGTGTACCCAGTCCTTCACCTTCCCGTATCCTTTCACACTTCAACCCTAAGCTGTGTCCCCAGCCCTTCACCGGCCCGCATCCCTTCACACTTAAACCCTAAGCTGTGTCCCCATTCCTTCACCTGCCAGCATCCCTTCACACTTCAACCCTTAGCTGTGTCCCCAGTTCTTCACCTGCCCGCATCCCTTCAAATTTCATCCCTTAGCTGTGTCCACAGTCCTTAACCTGCCCGCATCCCTTCGCACTTCAACCCTTAGCTGTGTCCCCAGTCCTTCACCTGCCCGCACCCCTTCTCACTTCAACACTTAGCTGTGTCCCCAGTCGTTCACCTGTCCGCATCCCTTCACACTTCGACACTTAGCTGTGTCCCTAGTCCTTCACCTGCCCACACCCCTTCTCACTTGAACACTTAGCTGTGTCCCCAGTCCTTCACCTGCCCGCATCATTTCCCACTTCGACCCTTAGCTGTGACCCCAGTCCTTCACCTGCCCGCATCCCTTCACACTTCAACCCTTAGCTGTGTCCTCAGTCCTTCACCTGCCCGCATCCTTTCAACTTCAACCCATAGCTGTGACCCCAGTTCTTCACCTGCCCGCATCCCTTCACACTTCAACCCTTAGCTGTGTCCCCAGTCCTTCACCTGCCCGCATCCCTTCACACTTCAACCCTTAGCTGTGTCCCCAGTCCTTCACCTCCCGGCATCTCTTCACACTTCAACCGTTAGCTGTGTCCGCAGTCCTTCACTTGCACGCATCCCTTCGTACTTCAACCCTTAGCTGTGTCCCCAGTCCTTCACCTGCTAGCATACCTTCACACTTCAACCCTTAGCTGTTTCCCCAGTCCGTCACCTGCCCGCATCCATTCCCACTTCAACCCTTAGCTGTGTCCCCAGTCCTTCACCTCCCGGCAACTCTTCACACTTCAACCCTTAGCTGTGTCCCCAGTCCTTCACCTGCCTGCATCCCTTCCCACTTCAACCCTTAGCTGTGCCACCAGTCCTTCACCTCCCGGCAACTCTTCACACTTCAACCCTAAGATGTGTCCCCAGTCCTTCAGCTGCCCGCATCCCTTCACACTTGAACCCTAAACTGTGTCCCCAGTCCTTCACCTGCCCGCATCCCTTCACACTTGAACCCTAAGCTGTGTCCCCAGTCCTTCACCTGTCGGCATCCCTTCACAGTTCAGCCCTTAGCTGTGTCCCCAGTCCTTCACCTGCCCGTATCCCTTCACACTTCAACCCTAAGCTGTGTCCCCAGTCCTTCACCTGCCCGGAACCCTTCGCACTTCAACACTTAGCTGTGTCCCCAGTCCTTCACCTGCTAGTATACCTTCACACTTCAACCCTTAGCTGTGTCCCCAGTCCTTCACCTGCCCGCATCCCTTCCCACTTCAACCCTTAGCTTTGTCCCCAATCCTTCACCTGCCCGCATCCCTTCACACTTCAACCCTTAGATGTGTCCCCAGTCCTTCAGCTGCCCGCATCCCTTCACACTTCAACCCTTAGCTGTGCCACCAGTCCTTCACCTGCCTGCATCCCTTCACACTTCAACCCTTAGCTGTGCCCCCAGTCCTTCACCTGCCCGCATCCCTTCACACTTCAACCCTTAGCCGTGTCCCCAGTCCTTCAGCTCCCGGCAACTCTTCACACTTCAAGCCTTAGCTGTGTCCCCAGTCCTTCACCTGCTCGTATCCCTTCACAATTCAACCCCATCCGTGCTCCCAGTCCTTCGTCAGCCCGCATCCCTTCACACTTCAACCCTTGTCCCCAATCCTTCACCTGGCCGCATCCCTGCACACTTCAACCCTTAGATGTGTCCCCAGTCCTTCAGCTGCCCGCATCCCTTCACACTTCAACCTTTAGCTGTGCCACCAGTCCTTCACCTGCCTGCATCCCTTCTCACCTCAACTCTTAGCTGTGTCCCAGTCCATCACCTGCCTGCACCCCTTCTCACTTCAACCCTTAGCTGTGTCTCCAGTCTTTCACCTGCACGCATCCCTTCACACTTCAACCCTTAGCTGTGTCCCCAGTCCTTCACCTGCCCGCATCTCTTCACACTTAAACCCTTAGCTGTGTACCCAGTCCTTCACCTGCCAGTATCCCTTCACACTTCAACCCTTAGCCGTGTCCCCAGTCCTTCAGCTCCCGGCAACTCTTCACACTTCAAGCCTTAGCTGTGTCCCCAGTCCTTCACCTGCTCGTATCCCTTGACACTTCAACCCCATCCGTGCTCCCAGTCCTTCGTCAGCCCGCATCCCTTCACACTTCAACCCTTGTCCCCAATCCTTCACCTGGCCGCATCCCTGCACACTTCAACCCTTAGATGTGTCCCCAGTCCTTCAGCTGCCCGCATCCCTTCACACTTCAACCTTTAGCTGTGCCACCAGTCCTTCACCTGCCTGCATCCCTTCTCACCTCAACTCTTAGCTGTGTCCCAGTCCTTCACCTGCCCACACCCCTTCTCACATCAACACTTAGCTGTGTCCCCAGTCCTTCACCTGCCTGCATCCCTTCACACTTCGACCCTTAGCTGTGACCCCAGTCCTTCACCTGCCCGCATCCCTTCACACTTCAACCCTTAGCTGTGTCCCCAGTCCTTCACCTGCCCGCATCCCTTCAACTTCAACCCTTAGCTGTGTCCCCAGTCCTTCACCTGCCCGCATCCCTTCACACTTCAACACTTAGCTGTGCCCACAGTCCTTCACCTGGCCTCATCCCTTCACACTTCAACCCTTAGCTGTGTCCCCAGTCCTTCACCTCCCGGCATCTCTTCACACTTCAACCCTTAGCTGTGTCCGCAGTCCTTCACCTGCACGCATCCCTTCGCACTTCAACCCTTAGCTGTGTCCCCAGTCCTTGACTGCTAGCATACCTTCACACTTCAACCCTTAGCTGTTTCCCCAGTCCGTCACCTGCCCTCATCCCTTCACACTTCAACCCCAGCCGTGTCCCCAGTCCTTCACCTGCCCGCATCCCTTCCCACTTCAACCCTTAGCTGTGTCCCCAGTCCTTGACCTCCCGGCAACTCTTCACACTTCAACCCTAAGCTGTGTCCTCAGCCCTTGACCTTCCCGTATCCCTTCACCCTTCAACCCTAAGCTGTGTCCCCAGTCCCTCACCTCCAGGCAACTCTTCACACTTCAACCCTTAGCTGTGTCCCCAGTCCCTCACCGGCCTGCACCCCTTCTCACTTCAACCCTTAGCTGTGCCCCCAGTCCCTCAACTGCCTGCACCCCTTCACACGTCAACCCTTAGCTGTGTCCCCAGTCCTTCACCTGACTGCATCCCTTCATACTTCAACCCTTTCCTGTGTCCCCAGTCCTTCACCTGCCCACATCCCTTCACATTTCAACCCTTATTCTGTGTCCCCAGTCCTTCACCTGCCCACATCCCTTCACACTTCAATGCTTAGCTGTGTCCCCAGTCCTTCACCTGCCCGCACCCCTTCACACTTCAACCCTAAACTGTGTCCCCAGTCCTTCACCTGCCCGCATCCCTTCACACTTCAACCCTTAGCTGTGTCCCCAGTCCCTCACCTTCCGGCATCTATTCACACTTCAACCCTTAGCTCTGTCCCCAGTCCTTCTCCTGCCCGCATCCCTTCACACTTCAACCCTTAGCTGTGCTGCCAGTTAGTCACCTGCCACCATCCCTTCACACTTCAACCCTTAGCTGTGTCCCCAGTCCTTCACCTGCCCGCATCCCTTCACACTTCAACCCTTAGCTGTGTCCTGAGTCCTTCCCCTGCCCACATCCCTTCACACTTCAACCCTTAGCTGTGTCCCCAGTCCTTCACCTGCCTGCATCCCTTCACACTTCAACCCTTAGCTGTGTCCCCATTCCTTCACCTCCTGGCATCCCTTCACACTTCAACCCATAGCTGTGTCCCCAGTCCTTAACCTGCCCGCATTCCTGCACACTTCAACCCTTAACTGTGTCCCCCATTCCTTCACCTGCCCGCATCTCTTCAAACTTAAACCCTTAGCTGTGTACCCAGTCCTTCACCTTCCCGTATCCTTTCACACTTCAACCCTAAGCTGTGTCCCCAGCCCTTCACCGGCCCGCATCCCTTCACACTTAAACCCTAAGCTGTGTCCCCATTCCTTCACCTGCCAGCATCCCTTCACACTTCAACCCTTAGCTGTGTCCCAAGTCCTTCACCTGCCCGCATCCCTTCAAACTTCATCCCTTAGCTGTGTCCACAGTCCTTAACCTGCCCGCATCCCTTCGCACTTCAACCCTTAGCTGTGTCCCCAGTCCTTCACCTGCCCGCACCCCTTCTCACTTCAACACTTAGCTGTGTCCCCAGTCGTTCACCTGTCCGCATCCCTTCACACTTCGACACTTAGCTGTGTCCCCAGTCCTTCACCTGCCCACACCCCTTCTCACTTGAACACTTAGCTGTGTCCCCAGTCCTTCACCTGCCCGCATCATTTCCCACTTCGACCCTTAGCTGTGACCCCAGTCCTTCACCTGCCCGCATCCCTTCACACTTCAACCCTTAGCTGTGTCCTCAGTCCTTCACCTACCCGCATCCCTTCAACTTCAACCCATAGCTGTGACCCCAGTTCTTCACCTGCCCGCATCCCTTCACACTTAAACCCTTAGCTGTGTCCCCAGTCCTTCACCTGCCCGCATCCCTTCACACTTCAACCCTTAGCTGTGTCCCCAGTCCTTCACCTCCCGGCATCTCTTCACACTTCAACCGTTAGCTGTGTCTGCAGTCCTTCACTTGCACGCATCCCTTCGTACTTCAACCCTTAGCTGTGTCCCCAGTCCTTCACCTGCTAGCATACCTTCACACTTCAACCCTTAGCTGTTTCCCCAGTCCGTCACCTGCCCCCATCCATTCCCACTTCAACCCTTAGCTGTGTCCCCAGTCCTTCACCTCCCGGCAACTCTTCACACTTCAACCCTTAGCTGTGTCCCCAGTCCTTCACCTGCCTGCATCCCTTCCCACTTCAACCCTTAGCTGTGCCACCAGTCCTTCACCTCCCAGCAACTCTTCACACTTCAACCCTAAGATGTGTCCCCAGTCCTTCAGCTGCCCGCATCCCTTCACACTTGAACCCTAAACTGTGTCCCCAGTCCTTCACCTGCCCGCATCCCTTCACACTTGAACCCTAAACTGTGTCCCCAGTCCTTCACCTGTCGGCATCCCTTCACAGTTCAGCCCTTAGCTGTGTCCCCAGTCCTTCACCTGCCCGTATCCCTTCACACTTCAACCCTAAGCTGTGTCCCCAGTCCTTCACCTGCCCGGAACCCTTCGCACTTCAACACTTAGCTGTGTCCCCAGTCCTTCACCTGCTAGTATACCTTCACACTTCAACCCTTAGCTGTGTCCCCAGTCCTTCACCTGCCCGCATCCCTTCCCACTTCAACCCTTAGCTTTGTCCCCAATCCTTCACCTGCCCGCATTCCTTCACACTTCAACCCTTAGATGTGTCCCCAGTCCTTCAGCTGCCCGCATCCCTTCACACTTCAACCCTTAGCTGTGCCACCAGTCCTTCACCTGCCTGCATCCCTTCACACTTCAACCCTTAGCTGTGCCCCCAGTCCTTCACCTGCCCGCATCCCTTCACACTTCAACCCTTAGCCGTGTCCCCAGTCCTTCAGCTCCCGGCAACTCTTCACACTTCAAGCCTTAGCTGTGTCCCCAGTCCTTCACCTGCTCGTATCCCTTCACACTTCAACCCCATCCGTGCTCCCAGTCCTTCGTCAGCCCGCATCCCTTCACACTTCAACCCTTGTCCCCAATCCTTCACCTGGCCGCATCCCTGCACACTTCAACCCTTAGATGTGTCCCCAGTCCTTCAGCTGCCCGCATCCCTTCACACTTCAACCTTTAGCTGTGCCACCAGTCCTTCACCTGCCTGCATCCCTTCTCACCTCAACTCTTAGCTGTGTCCCAGTCCATCACCTGCCTGCACCCCTTCTCACTTCAACCCTTAGCTGTGTCTCCAGTCTTTCACCTGCACGCATCCCTTCACACTACAACCCTTAGCTGTGTTCCCAGTCCTTCACCTGCCCGCATCTCTTCACACTTAAACCCTTAGCTGTGTACCCAGTCCTTCACCTGCCAGTATCCCTTCACACTTCAACCCTAAACTGTGTCCTCAGCCCTTGACCTTCCCATATCCCTTCACCCTTCAACCCTAAGCTGTGTCCCCAGTCCCTCACCTCCAGGCAACTCTTCACACTTCAACCCTTAGCTGTGTCCCCGGTCCCTCACCGGCCTGCACCCCTTCTCACTTGAACCCTTAGCTGCTTCCCCAGTCCCTCACCTGCCTGCACCACTTCACACGTCAACATTAGCTGTGTCCCCAGTCCTTCACCTGACCGAATCCCTTCATACTTCAACCCTTAGCTGTGACCCCAGTCCTTCACCTGCCCGCATCCCTTCACACTTCAACCCTTAGCTGTGTCCTCAGTCCTTCACCTGCCCGCATCCCTTCAACTTCAACCCATAATTGTGACCCCAGTTCTTCACCTGCCCGCATCCCTTCACACTTCAACCCTTAGCTGTGTCCCCAGTCCTTCACCTGCCCGCATCCCTTCACACTTCAACCCTTAGCTGTGTCCCCAGTCCTTCACCTCCCGGCATCTCTTCACACTTCAACCGTTAGCTGTGTCCGCAGTCCTTCACCTGCACACATCCCTTCGTAATTCAACCCTTAGCTGTGTCCCCAGTCCTTCACCTGCTAGCATACCTTCACACTTCAACCCTTAGCTGTTTCCCCAGTCCGTCACCTGCCCACATCCCTTCCCACTTCAACCCTTAGCTGTGTCCCCAGTCCTTCACCTCCCGGCAACTCTTCACACTTCAACCCTTAGCTGTGTCCCCAGTCCTTCACCTGCCTGCATCCCTTCCCACTTCAACCCTTAGCTGTGCCACCAGTCCTTCACCTCCCGGCAACTCTTCACACTTCAACCCTAAGATGTGTCCCCAGTCCTTCAGCTGCCCGCATCCCTTCACACTTGAACCCTAAACTGTGTCCCCAGTCCTTCACCTGCCCGCATCCCTTCACACTTGAACCCTAAGCTGTGTCCCCAGTCCTTCACCTGTTGGCATCCCTTCACAGTTCAGCCCTTAGCTGTGTCCCCAGTCCTTCACCTGCCCGTATCCCTTCACACTTCAACCCTAAGCTGTGTCCCCAGTCCTTCACCTGCCCGCAACCCTTCACACTTCAACACTTAGCTGTGTCCCCAGTCCTTCACCTGCTAGTATACCTTCACACTTCAACCCTTAGCTGTGTCCCCAGTCCTTCACCTGCCCGCATCCCTTCCCACTTCAACCCTTAGCTTTGTCCCCAATCCTTCACCTGCCCGCATCCCTTCACACTTCAACCCTTAGATGTGTCCCCAGTCCTTCAGCTGCCCGCATCCCTTCACACTTCAACCCTTAGCTGTGCCACCAGTCCTTCACCTGCCTGCATCCCTTCACACTTCAACCCTTAGCTGTGCCCCCAGTCCTTCACCTGCCCGCATCCCTTCACACTTCAACCCTTAGCCGTGTCCCCAGTCCTTCAGCTCCCGGCAACTCTTCACACTTCAAGCCTTAGCTGTGTCCCCAGTCCTTCACCTGCTCGTATCCCTTCACACTTCAACCCCATCCGTGCTCCCAGTCCTTCGTCAGCCCGCATCCCTTCACACTTCAACCCTTGTCCCCAATCCTTCACCTGGCCGCATCCCTGCACACTTCAACCCTTAGATGTGTCCCCAGTCCTTCAGCTGCCCGCATCCCTTCACACTTCAACCTTTAGCTGTGCCACCAGTCCTTCACCTGCCTGCATCCCTTCTCACCTCAACCCATAGCTGTGTCCCAGTCCATCACCTGCCTGCACCCTTTCTCACTTCAACCCTTAGCTGTGTCTCCAGTCTTTCACCTGCCCGCATCCCTTCACACTTCAACCCTTAGCTGTGTCCCCAGTCCTTCACCTGCCCGCATCTCTTCACACTTAAACCCTTAGCTGTGTACCCAGTCCTTCACCTGCCCGTATCCCTTCACACTTCAACCCTAAGCTGTGTCCTCAGCCCTTGACCTTCCCATATCCCTTCACCCTTCAACCCTAAGCTGTGTCCCCAGTCCCTGACCTCCAGGCAACTCTTCACACTTCAACCCTTAGCTGTGTCCCCGGTCCCTCACCGGCCTGCACCCCTTCTCACTTGAACCCTTAGCTGCTTCCCCAGTCCCTCACCTGCCTGCACCACTTCACACGTCAACATTAGCTGTGTCCCCAGTCCTTCACCTGACCGCATCCCTTCATACTTCAACCCTTACCTGTGTCCCCAGTCCTTCACCTGCCCACATCCCTTCACACTTCAACCCTTAGCTGTGTCCCCAGTCCTTCACCTGCCCGCATCCCTTCACACTTCAACGCTTAGCTGTGTCCCCAATCCTTCACCTGATCGCATCCCTTCAAACTTCAACCCTAAGCTGTGTCCCCAGTCCTTCACCTGCCCGCATCCCTTCACACTTCAACCCTTAGCTGTGTCCCCAGTCCTTCACCTGCTCGTATCCCTTCACACTTCAACCCCATCCGTGCTCCCAGTCCTTCGTCAGCCCACATCCCTTCACACTTCAACCCTTGTCCCCAATCCTTCACCTGCCCGCATCCCTTCACACTTCAACCCTTAGATGTGTCCCCAGTCCTTCAGCTGCCCGCATCCCTTCACACTTCAACCATTAGCTGTGCCACCAGTCCTTCACCTGCCTGCTTCCCTTCTCACCTCAACCCTTAGCTGTGTCCCAGTCCATCACCTGCCTGCACCCCTTCTCACTTCAACCCTTAGCTGTGTCTCCAGTCCTTCACCTGCCCGCATCCCTTCACACTTCAACCCTTAGCCTTGTCCCCAGTCCTTCACCTGCCCGCATCTCTTCACCCTTCAACCCTAAGCTGTGTCCCCAGTCCCTCACCTCCAGGCAACTCTTCACACTTCAACCCTTAGCTGTGTCCCCGGTCCCTCACCGGCCTGCCCCCCTTCTCACTTGAACCCTTAGCTGCTTCCCCAGTCCCTCACCTGCCTGCACCCCTTCACACGTCAACATTAGCTGTGTCCCCAGTCCTTCACCTGACCGCATCCCTTCATACTTTAACCCTTACCTGTGTCCGCAGTCCTTCACCTTCCCACATCCCTTCACACTTCAACCCTTAGCTGTGTCCCCAGTCCTTCACCTGCCCGCATCCCTTCACACGTCAACACTTAGCTGTGTCCCCAATCCTTCACCTGATCGCATCCCTTCAAACTTCAACCCTAAACTGTGTCCCCAGTCCTTCACCTGCCCGCATCCCTTCACACTTCAACCCTTAGCTGTGTCCCCAGTCCCTCACCTTCCGGCATCTATTCACCCTTCAACCTTTAGCTGTGTCCCCAGTCCTTCACCTGCCCGCATCCCTTCACACTTCAACCCTTAGCTGTGTCCTGAGTCCTTCCCCTGCCCACATCCCTTCACACTTCAACCCTTAGCTGTGTCCCCAGTCCTTCACCTGCCTGCATCCCTTCACACTTCAACCCTTAGCTGTGTCCCCATTCCTTCACCTCCTGGCATCCCTTCACACTTCAACCCATAGCTGTGTCCCCAGTCCTTAACCTGCCCGCATTCCTGCACACTTCAACCCTTATCTGTGTCCCCCATTCCTTCACCTGCCCGCATCTCTTCAAACTTAAACCCTTAGCTGTGTACCCAGTCCTTCACCTTCCCGTATCCTTTCACACTTCAACCCTAAGCTCTGTCCCCAGCCCTTCACCGGCCCGCATCCCTTCACACTTAAACCCTAAGCTGTGTCCCCATTCCTTCACCTGCCAGCATCCCTTCACACTTCAACCCTTAGCTGTGTCCCCAGTCCTTGACCTGCCCGCATCCCTTCAAACTTCATCCCTTAGCTGTGTCCACAGTCCTTAACCTGCCCGCATCCCTTCGCACTTCAACCCTTAGCTGTGTCCCCAGTCCTTCACCTGCCCGCACCCCTTCTCACTTCAACACTTAGCTGTGTCCCCAGTCGTTCACCTGTCCGCATCCCTTCACACTTCGACACTTAGCTGTGTCCCCAGTCCTTCACCTGCCCACACCCCTTCTCACTTGAACACTTAGCTGTGTCCCCAGTCCTTCACCTGCCCGCATCATTTCCCACTTCGACCCTTAGCTGTGACCCCAGTCCTTCACCTGCCCGCATCCCTTCACACTTCAACCCTTAGCTGTGTCCTCAGTCCTTCACCTGCCCGCATCCCTTCAACTTCAACCCATAGCTGTGACCCCAGTTCTTCACCTGCCCGCATCCCTTCACACTTCAACCCTTAGCTGTGTCCCCAGTCCTTCACCTGCCCGCATCCCTTCACACTTCAACCCTTAGCTGTGTCCCCAGTCCTTCACCTCCCGGCATCTCTTCACACTTCAACCGTTAGCTGTGTCCGCAGTCCTTCACTTGCACGCATCCCTTCGTACTTCAACCCTTAGCTGTGTCCCCAGTCCTTCACCTGCTAGCATACCTTCACACTTCAACCCTTAGCTGTTTCCCCAGTCCGTCACCTGCCCGCATCCATTCCCACTTCAACCCTTAGCTGTGTCCCCAGTCCTTCACCTCCCGGCAACTCTTCACACTTCAACCCTTAGCTGTGTCCCCAGTCCTTCACCTGCCTGCATCCCTTCCCACTTCAACCCTTAGCTGTGCCACCAGTCCTTCACCTCCCGGCAACTCTTCACACTTCAACCCTAAGATGTGTCCCCAGTCCATCAGCTGCCCGCATCCCTTCACACTGGAACCCTAAACTGTGTCCCCAGTCCTTCACCTGCCCGCACCCCTTCACACTTGAACACTAAGCTGTTTCCCCAGTCCTTCACCTGTCGGCATCCCTTCACAGTTCAGCCCTTAGCTGTGTCCCCAGTCCTTCACCTGCCCGTATCCCTTCACACTTCAACCCTAAGCTGTGTCCCCAGTCCTTCACCTGCCCGGAACCCTTCGCATTTCAACACTTAGCTGTGTCCCCAGTCCTTCACCTGCTAGTATACCTTCACACTTCAACCCTTAGCTGTGTCCCCAGTCCTTCACCTGCCCGCATCCCTTCCCACTTCAACCCTTAGCTTTGTCCCCAATCCTTCACCTGCCCGCATCCCTTCACACTTCAACCCTTAGATGTGTCCCCAGTCCTTCAGCTGCCCGCATCCCTTCACACTTCAACCCTTAGCTGTGCCACCAGTCCTTCACCTGCCTGCATCCCTTCACACTTCAACCCTTAGCTGTGCCCCCAGTCCTTCACCTGCCCGCATCCCTTCACACTTCAACCCTTAGCCGTGTCCCCAGTCCTTCAGCTCCCGGCAACTCTTCACACTTCAAGCCTTAGCTGTGTCCCCAGTCCTTCACCTGCTCGTATCCCTTCACACTTCAACCCCATCCGTGCTCCCAGTCCTTCGTCAGCCCGCATCCCTTCACACTTCAACCCTTGTCCCCAATCCTTCACCTGGCCGCATCCCTGCACACTTCAACCCTTAGATGTGTCCCCAGTCCTTCAGCTGCCCGCATCCCTTCACACTTCAACCTTTAGCTGTGCCACCAGTCCTTCACCTGCCTGCATCCCTTCTCACCTCAACTCTTAGCTGTGTCCCAGTCCATCACCTGCCTGCACCCCTTCTCACTTCAACCCTTAGCTGTGTCTCCAGTCTTTCACCGGCCCGCATCCCTTCACACTTAAACCCTAAGCTGTGTCCCCATTCCTTCACCTACCAGCATCCCTTCACACTTCAACCCTTAGCTGTGTCCCCAGTCCTTGACCTGCCCGCATCCCTTCAAACTTCATCCCTTAGCTGTGTCCACAGTCCTTAACCTGCCCGCATCCCTTCACACTTCAACCCTTAGCTGTGTCCCCAGTCCTTCACCTGCCCGCACCCCTTCTCACTTCAACACTTAGCTGTGTCCCCAGTCGTTCACCTGTCCGCATCCCTTCACACTTCGACACTTAGCTGTGTCCCCAGTCCTTCACCTGCCCACACCCCTTCTCACTTGAACACTTAGCTGTGTCCCCAGTCCTTCACCTGCCCGCATCATTTCCCACTTCGACCCTTAGCTGTGACCCCAGTCCTTCACCTGCCCGCATCCCTTCACACTTCAACCCTTAGCTGTGTCCTCAGTCCTTCACCTGCCCGCATCCCTTCAACTTCAACCCATAGCTGTGACCCCAGTTCTTCACCTGCCCGCATCCCTTCACACTTCAACCCTTAGCTGTGTCCCCAGTCCTTCACCTGCCCGCATCCCTTCACACTTCAACCTTTAGCTGTGTCCCCAGTCCTTCACCTCCCGGCATCTCTTCACACTTCAACCGTTGGCTGTGTCCGCAGTCCTTCACTTGCACGCATCCCTTCGTACTTCAACCCTTAGCTGTGTCCCCAGTCCTTCACCTGCTAGCATACCTTCACACTTCAACCCTTAGCTGTTTCCCCAGTCCGTCACCTGCCCGCATCCATTCCCACTTCAACCCTTAGCTGTGTCCCCAGTCCTTCACCTCCCGGCAACTCTTCACACTTCAACCCTTAGCTGTGTCCCCAGTCCTTCACCTGCCTGCATCCCTTCCCACTTCAACCCTTAGCTGTGCCACCAGTCCTTCACCTCCCGGCAACTCTTCACACTTGAACACTAAGCTGTGTCCCCAGTCCTTCACCTGTCGGCATCCCTTCACAGTTCAGCCCTTAGCTGTGTCCCCAGTCCTTCACCTGCCCGTATCCCTTCACACTTCAACCCTAAGCTGTGTCCCCAGTCCTTCACCTGCCCGGAACCCTTCGCACTTCAACACTTAGCTGTGTCCCCAGTCCTTCACCTGCTAGTATACCTTCACACTTCAACCCTTAGCTGTGTCCCCAGTCCTTCACCTGCCCGCATCCCTTCCCACTTCAACCCTTAGCTTTGTCCCCAATCCTTCACCTGCCCGCATCCCTTCACACTTCAACCCTTAGATGTGTCCCCAGTCCTTCAGCTGCCCGCATCCCTTCACACTTCAACCCTTAGCTGTGCCACCAGTCCTTCACCTGCCTGCATCCCTTCACACTTCACCCTTAGCTGTGCCCCCAGTCCTTCACCTGCCCGCATCCCTTCACACTTCAACCCTTAGCCGTGTCCCCAGTCCTTCAGCTCCCGGCAACTCTTCACACTTCAAGCCTTAGCTGTGTCCCCAGTCCTTCACCTGCTCGTATCCCTTCACACTTCAACCCCATCCGTGCTCCCAGTCCTTCGTCAGCCCGCATCCCTTCACACTTCAACCCTTGTCCCCAATCCTTCACCTGGCCGCATCCCTGCACACTTCAACCCTTAGATGTGTCCCCAGTCCTTCAGCTGCCCGCATCCCTTCACACTTCAACCTTTAGCTGTGCCACCAGTCCTTCACCTGCCTGCATCCCTTCTCACCTCAACTCTTAGCTGTGTCCCAGTCCATCACCTGCCTGCACCCCTTCTCACTTCAACCCTTAGCTGTGTCTCCAGTCTTTCACCTGCACGCATCCCTTCACACTTCAACCCTTAGCTGTGTCCCCAGTCCTTCACCTGCCCGCATCTCTTCACACTTAAACCCTTAGCTGTGTACCCAGTCCTTCACCTGCCAGTATCCCTTCACACTTCAACCCTTAGCCGTGTCCCCAGTCCTTCACCTGCTCGTATCCCTTCACACTTCAACCCCATCCGTGCTCCCAGTCCTTCGTCAGCCCGCATCCCTTCACACTTCAACCCTTGTCCCCAATCCTTCACCTGGCCGCATCCCTGCACACTTCAACCCTTAGATGTGTCCCCAGTCCTTCAGCTGCCCGCATCCCTTCACACTTCAACCTTTAGCTGTGCCACCAGTCCTTCACCTGCCTGCATCCCTTCTCACCTCAACTCTTAGCTGTGTCCCAGTCCTTCACCTGCCCACACCCCTTCTCACATCAACACTTAGCTGTGTCCCCAGTCCTTCACCTGCCTGCATCCCTTCACACTTCGACCCTTAGCTGTGACCCCAGTCCTTCACCTGCCCGCATCCCTTCACACTTCAACCCTTAGCTGTGTCCCCAGTCCTTCACCTGTCCACATCCCTTCATACTTCAACCCTTTCCTGTGTCCCCAGTCCTTCACCTGCCCACATCCCTTCACACTTCAACCCTTAGCTGTGTCCCCAGTCCTTCACCTGCCCACATCCCTTCACACTTCAACGCTTAGCTGTGTCCCCAGTCCTTCACCTGCCCGCATCCCTTCACACTTCAACCCTAAACTGTGTCCCCAGTCCTTCACCTGCCCGCATCCCTTCACACTTCAACCCTTAGCTGTGTCCCCAGTCCCTCACCTTCCGGCATCTATTCACACTTCAACCCTTAGCTCTGTCCCCAGTCCTTCTCCTGCCCGCATCCCTTCACACTTCAACCCTTAGCTGTGCTGCCAGTTAGTCACCTGCCACCATCCCTTCACACTTCAACCTTTAGCTGTGTCCCCAGTCCTTCACCTGCCCGCATCCCTTCACACTTCAACCCTTAGCTGTGTCCTGAGTCCTTCCCCTGCCCACATCCCTTCACACTTCAACCCTTAGCTGTGTCCCCAGTCCTTCACCTGCCTGCATCCCTTCACACTTCAACCCTTAGCTGTGTCCCCATTCCTTCACCTCCTGGCATCCCTTCACACTTCAACCCATAGCTGTGTCCCCAGTCCTTAACCTGCCCGCATTCCTGCACACTTCAACCCTTAATTGTGTCCCCCATTCCTTCACCTGCCCGCATCTCTTCAAACTTAAACCCTTAGCTGTGTACCCAGTCCTTCACCTTCCCGTATCCTTTCACACTTCAACCCTAAGCTGTGTCCCCAGCCCTTCACCGGCCCGCATCCCTTCACACTTAAACCCTAAGCTGTGTCCCCATTCCTTCACCTGCCAGCATCCCTTCACACTTCAACCCTTAGCTGTGTCCCCAGTTCTTCACCTGCCCGCATCCCTTCAAATTTCATCCCTTAGCTGTGTCCACAGTCCTTAACCTGCCCGCATCCCTTCGCACTTCAACCCTTAGCTGTGTCCCCAGTCCTTCACCTGCCCGCACCCCTTCTCACTTCAACACTTAGCTGTGTCCCCAGTCGTTCACCTGTCCGCATCCCTTCACACTTCGACACTTAGCTGTGTCCCTAGTCCTTCACCTGCCCACACCCCTTCTCACTTGAACACTTAGCTGTGTCCCCAGTCCTTCACCTGCCCGCATCATTTCCCACTTCGACCCTTAGCTGTGACCCCAGTCCTTCACCTGCCCGCATCCCTTCACACTTCAACCCTTAGCTGTGTCCTCAGTCCTTCACCTGCCCGCATCCTTTCAACTTCAACCCATAGCTGTGACCCCAGTTCTTCACCTGCCCGCATCCCTTCACACTTCAACCCTTAGCTGTGTCCCCAGTCCTTCACCTGCCCGCATCCCTTCACACTTCAACCCTTAGCTGTGTCCCCAGTCCTTCACCTCCCGGCATCTCTTCACACTTCAACCGTTAGCTGTGTCCGCAGTCCTTCACTTGCACGCATCCCTTCGTACTTCAACCCTTAGCTGTGTCCCCAGTCCTTCACCTGCTAGCATACCTTCACACTTCAACCCTTAGCTGTTTCCCCAGTCCGTCACCTGCCCGCATCCATTCCCACTTCAACCCTTAGCTGTGTCCCCAGTCCTTCACCTCCCGGCAACTCTTCACACTTCAACCCTTAGCTGTGTCCCCAGTCCTTCACCTGCCTGCATCCCTTCCCACTTCAACCCTTAGCTGTGCCACCAGTCCTTCACCTCCCGGCAACTCTTCACACTTCAACCCTAAGATGTGTCCCCAGTCCTTCAGCTGCCCGCATCCCTTCACACTTGAACCCTAAACTGTGTCCCCAGTCCTTCACCTGCCCGCATCCCTTCACACTTGAACCCTAAGCTGTGTCCCCAGTCCTTCACCTGTCGGCATCCCTTCACAGTTCAGCCCTTAGCTGTGTCCCCAGTCCTTCACCTGCCCGTATCCCTTCACACTTCAACCCTAAGCTGTGTCCCCAGTCCTTCACCTGCCCGGAACCCTTCGCACTTCAACACTTAGCTGTGTCCCCAGTCCTTCACCTGCTAGTATACCTTCACACTTCAACCCTTAGCTGTGTCCCCAGTCCTTCACCTGCCCGCATCCCTTCCCACTTCAACCCTTAGCTTTGTCCCCAATCCTTCACCTGCCCGCATCCCTTCACACTTCAACCCTTAGATGTGTCCCCAGTCCTTCAGCTGCCCGCATCCCTTCACACTTCAACCCTTAGCTGTGCCACCAGTCCTTCACCTGCCTGCATCCCTTCACACTTCAACCCTTAGCTGTGCCCCCAGTCCTTCACCTGCCCGCATCCCTTCACACTTCAACCCTTAGCCGTGTCCCCAGTCCTTCAGCTCCCGGCAACTCTTCACACTTCAAGCCTTAGCTGTGTCCCCAGTCCTTCACCTGCTCGTATCCCTTCACAATTCAACCCCATCCGTGCTCCCAGTCCTTCGTCAGCCCGCATCCCTTCACACTTCAACCCTTGTCCCCAATCCTTCACCTGGCCGCATCCCTGCACACTTCAACCCTTAGATGTGTCCCCAGTCCTTCAGCTGCCCGCATCCCTTCACACTTCAACCTTTAGCTGTGCCACCAGTCCTTCACCTGCCTGCATCCCTTCTCACCTCAACTCTTAGCTGTGTCCCAGTCCATCACCTGCCTGCACCCCTTCTCACTTCAACCCTTAGCTGTGTCTCCAGTCTTTCACCTGCACGCATCCCTTCACACTTCAACCCTTAGCTGTGTCCCCAGTCCTTCACCTGCCCGCATCTCTTCACACTTAAACCCTTAGCTGTGTACCCAGTCCTTCACCTGCCAGTATCCCTTCACACTTCAACCCTTAGCCGTGTCCCCAGTCCTTCAGCTCCCGGCAACTCTTCACACTTCAAGCCTTAGCTGTGTCCCCAGTCCTTCACCTGCTCGTATCCCTTGACACTTCAACCCCATCCGTGCTCCCAGTCCTTCGTCAGCCCGCATCCCTTCACACTTCAACCCTTGTCCCCAATCCTTCACCTGGCCGCATCCCTGCACACTTCAACCCTTAGATGTGTCCCCAGTCCTTCAGCTGCCCGCATCCCTTCACACTTCAACCTTTAGCTGTGCCACCAGTCCTTCACCTGCCTGCATCCCTTCTCACCTCAACTCTTAGCTGTGTCCCAGTCCTTCACCTGCCCACACCCCTTCTCACATCAACACTTAGCTGTGTCCCCAGTCCTTCACCTGCCTGCATCCCTTCACACTTCGACCCTTAGCTGTGACCCCAGTCCTTCACCTGCCCGCATCCCTTCACACTTCAACCCTTAGCTGTGTCCCCAGTCCTTCACCTGCCCGCATCCCTTCAACTTCAACCCTTAGCTGTGTCCCCAGTCCTTCACCTGCCCGCATCCCTTCACACTTCAACACTTAGCTGTGCCCACAGTCCTTCACCTGGCCTCATCCCTTCACACTTCAACCCTTAGCTGTGTCCCCAGTCCTTCACCTCCCGGCATCTCTTCACACTTCAACCCTTAGCTGTGTCCGCAGTCCTTCACCTGCACGCATCCCTTCGCACTTCAACCCTTAGCTGTGTCCCCAGTCCTTGACTGCTAGCATACCTTCACACTTCAACCCTTAGCTGTTTCCCCAGTCCGTCACCTGCCCTCATCCCTTCACACTTCAACCCCAGCCGTGTCCCCAGTCCTTCACCTGCCCGCATCCCTTCCCACTTCAACCCTTAGCTGTGTCCCCAGTCCTTGACCTCCCGGCAACTCTTCACACTTCAACCCTAAGCTGTGTCCTCAGCCCTTGACCTTCCCGTATCCCTTCACCCTTCAACCCTAAGCTGTGTCCCCAGTCCCTCACCTCCAGGCAACTCTTCACACTTCAACCCTTAGCTGTGTCCCCAGTCCCTCACCGGCCTGCACCCCTTCTCACTTCAACCCTTAGCTGTGCCCCCAGTCCCTCAACTGCCTGCACCCCTTCACACGTCAACCCTTAGCTGTGTCCCCAGTCCTTCACCTGACTGCATCCCTTCATACTTCAACCCTTTCCTGTGTCCCCAGTCCTTCACCTGCCCACATCCCTTCACATTTCAACCCTTATTCTGTGTCCCCAGTCCTTCACCTGCCCACATCCCTTCACACTTCAATGCTTAGCTGTGTCCCCAGTCCTTCACCTGCCCGCACCCCTTCACACTTCAACCCTAAACTGTGTCCCCAGTCCTTCACCTGCCCGCATCCCTTCACACTTCAACCCTTAGCTGTGTCCCCAGTCCCTCACCTTCCGGCATCTATTCACACTTCAACCCTTAGCTCTGTCCCCAGTCCTTCTCCTGCCCGCATCCCTTCACACTTCAACCCTTAGCTGTGCTGCCAGTTAGTCACCTGCCACCATCCCTTCACACTTCAACCCTTAGCTGTGTCCCCAGTCCTTCACCTGCCCGCATCCCTTCACACTTCAACCCTTAGCTGTGTCCTGAGTCCTTCCCCTGCCCACATCCCTTCACACTTCAACCCTTAGCTGTGTCCCCAGTCCTTCACCTGCCTGCATCCCTTCACACTTCAACCCTTAGCTGTGTCCCCATTCCTTCACCTCCTGGCATCCCTTCACACTTCAACCCATAGCTGTGTCCCCAGTCCTTAACCTGCCCGCATTCCTGCACACTTCAACCCTTAACTGTGTCCCCCATTCCTTCACCTGCCCGCATCTCTTCAAACTTAAACCCTTAGCTGTGTACCCAGTCCTTCACCTTCCCGTATCCTTTCACACTTCAACCCTAAGCTGTGTCCCCAGCCCTTCACCGGCCCGCATCCCTTCACACTTAAACCCTAAGCTGTGTCCCCATTCCTTCACCTGCCAGCATCCCTTCACACTTCAACCCTTAGCTGTGTCCCCAGTCCTTCACCTGCCCGCATCCCTTCAAACTTCATCCCTTAGCTGTGTCCACAGTCCTTAACCTGCCCGCATCCCTTCGCACTTCAACCCTTAGCTGTGTCCCCAGTCCTTCACCTGCCCGCACCCCTTCTCACTTCAACACTTAGCTGTGTCCCCAGTCGTTCACCTGTCCGCATCCCTTCACACTTCGACACTTAGCTGTGTCCCCAGTCCTTCACCTGCCCACACCCCTTCTCACTTGAACACTTAGCTGTGTCCCCAGTCCTTCACCTGCCCGCATCATTTCCCACTTCGACCCTTAGCTGTGACCCCAGTCCTTCACCTGCCCGCATCCCTTCACACTTCAACCCTTAGCTGTGTCCTCAGTCCTTCACCTGCCCGCATCCCTTCAACTTCAACCCATAGCTGTGACCCCAGTTCTTCACCTGCCCGCATCCCTTCACACTTAAACCCTTAGCTGTGTCCCCAGTCCTTCACCTGCCCGCATCCCTTCACACTTCAACCCTTAGCTGTGTCCCCAGTCCTTCACCTCCCGGCATCTCTTCACACTTCAACCGTTAGCTGTGTCTGCAGTCCTTCACTTGCACGCATCCCTTCGTACTTCAACCCTTAGCTGTGTCCCCAGTCCTTCACCTGCTAGCATACCTTCACACTTCAACCCTTAGCTGTTTCCCCAGTCCGTCACCTGCCCCCATCCATTCCCACTTCAACCCTTAGCTGTGTCCCCAGTCCTTCACCTCCCGGCAACTCTTCACACTTCAACCCTTAGCTGTGTCCCCAGTCCTTCACCTGCCTGCATCCCTTCCCACTTCAACCCTTAGCTGTGCCACCAGTCCTTCACCTCCCAGCAACTCTTCACACTTCAACCCTAAGATGTGTCCCCAGTCCTTCAGCTGCCCGCATCCCTTCACACTTGAACCCTAAACTGTGTCCCCAGTCCTTCACCTGCCCGCATCCCTTCACACTTGAACCCTAAGCTGTGTCCCCAGTCCTTCACCTGTCGGCATCCCTTCACAGTTCAGCCCTTAGCTGTGTCCCCAGTCCTTCACCTGCCCGTATCCCTTCACACTTCAACCCTAAGCTGTGTCCCCAGTCCTTCACCTGCCCGGAACCCTTCGCACTTCAACACTTAGCTGTGTCCCCAGTCCTTCACCTGCTAGTATACCTTCACACTTCAACCCTTAGCTGTGTCCCCAGTCCTTCACCTGCCCGCATCCCTTCCCACTTCAACCCTTAGCTTTGTCCCCAATCCTTCACCTGCCCGCATTCCTTCACACTTCAACCCTTAGATGTGTCCCCAGTCCTTCAGCTGCCCGCATCCCTTCACACTTCAACCCTTAGCTGTGCCACCAGTCCTTCACCTGCCTGCATCCCTTCACACTTCAACCCTTAGCTGTGCCCCCAGTCCTTCACCTGCCCGCATCCCTTCACACTTCAACCCTTAGCCGTGTCCCCAGTCCTTCAGCTCCCGGCAACTCTTCACACTTCAAGCCTTAGCTGTGTCCCCAGTCCTTCACCTGCTCGTATCCCTTCACACTTCAACCCCATCCGTGCTCCCAGTCCTTCGTCAGCCCGCATCCCTTCACACTTCAACCCTTGTCCCCAATCCTTCACCTGGCCGCATCCCTGCACACTTCAACCCTTAGATGTGTCCCCAGTCCTTCAGCTGCCCGCATCCCTTCACACTTCAACCTTTAGCTGTGCCACCAGTCCTTCACCTGCCTGCATCCCTTCTCACCTCAACTCTTAGCTGTGTCCCAGTCCATCACCTGCCTGCACCCCTTCTCACTTCAACCCTTAGCTGTGTCTCCAGTCTTTCACCTGCACGCATCCCTTCACACTACAACCCTTAGCTGTGTTCCCAGTCCTTCACCTGCCCGCATCTCTTCACACTTAAACCCTTAGCTGTGTACCCAGTCCTTCACCTGCCAGTATCCCTTCACACTTCAACCCTAAGCTGTGTCCTCAGCCCTTGACCTTCCCATATCCCTTCACCCTTCAACCCTAAGCTGTGTCCCCAGTCCCTCACCTCCAGGCAACTCTTCACACTTCAACCCTTAGCTGTGTCCCCGGTCCCTCACCGGCCTGCACCCCTTCTCACTTGAACCCTTAGCTGCTTCCCCAGTCCCTCACCTGCCTGCACCACTTCACACGTCAACATTAGCTGTGTCCCCAGTCCTTCACCTGACCGAATCCCTTCATACTTCAACCCTTAGCTGTGACCCCAGTCCTTCACCTGCCCGCATCCCTTCACACTTCAACCCTTAGCTGTGTCCTCAGTCCTTCACCTGCCCGCATCCCTTCAACTTCAACCCATAATTGTGACCCCAGTTCTTCACCTGCCCGCATCCCTTCACACTTCAACCCTTAGCTGTGTCCCCAGTCCTTCACCTGCCCGCATCCCTTCACACTTCAACCCTTAGCTGTGTCCCCAGTCCTTCACCTCCCGGCATCTCTTCACACTTCAACCGTTAGCTGTGTCCGCAGTCCTTCACCTGCACACATCCCTTCGTAATTCAACCCTTAGCTGTGTCCCCAGTCCTTCACCTGCTAGCATACCTTCACACTTCAACCCTTAGCTGTTTCCCCAGTCCGTCACCTGCCCACATCCCTTCCCACTTCAACCCTTAGCTGTGTCCCCAGTCCTTCACCTCCCGGCAACTCTTCACACTTCAACCCTTAGCTGTGTCCCCAGTCCTTCACCTGCCTGCATCCCTTCCCACTTCAACCCTTAGCTGTGCCACCAGTCCTTCACCTCCCGGCAACTCTTCACACTTCAACCCTAAGATGTGTCCCCAGTCCTTCAGCTGCCCGCATCCCTTCACACTTGAACCCTAAACTGTGTCCCCAGTCCTTCACCTGCCCGCATCCCTTCACACTTGAACCCTAAGCTGTGTCCCCAGTCCTTCACCTGTTGGCATCCCTTCACAGTTCAGCCCTTAGCTGTGTCCCCAGTCCTTCACCTGCCCGTATCCCTTCACACTTCAACCCTAAGCTGTGTCCCCAGTCCTTCACCTGCCCGCAACCCTTCACACTTCAACACTTAGCTGTGTCCCCAGTCCTTCACCTGCTAGTATACCTTCACACTTCAACCCTTAGCTGTGTCCCCAGTCCTTCACCTGCCCGCATCCCTTCCCACTTCAACCCTTAGCTTTGTCCCCAATCCTTCACCTGCCCGCATCCCTTCACACTTCAACCCTTAGATGTGTCCCCAGTCCTTCAGCTGCCCGCATCCCTTCACACTTCAACCCTTAGCTGTGCCACCAGTCCTTCACCTGCCTGCATCCCTTCACACTTCAACCCTTAGCTGTGCCCCCAGTCCTTCACCTGCCCGCATCCCTTCACACTTCAACCCTTAGCCGTGTCCCCAGTCCTTCAGCTCCCGGCAACTCTTCACACTTCAAGCCTTAGCTGTGTCCCCAGTCCTTCACCTGCTCGTATCCCTTCACACTTCAACCCCATCCGTGCTCCCAGTCCTTCGTCAGCCCGCATCCCTTCACACTTCAACCCTTGTCCCCAATCCTTCACCTGGCCGCATCCCTGCACACTTCAACCCTTAGATGTGTCCCCAGTCCTTCAGCTGCCCGCATCCCTTCACACTTCAACCTTTAGCTGTGCCACCAGTCCTTCACCTGCCTGCATCCCTTCTCACCTCAACCCATAGCTGTGTCCCAGTCCATCACCTGCCTGCACCCTTTCTCACTTCAACCCTTAGCTGTGTCTCCAGTCTTTCACCTGCCCGCATCCCTTCACACTTCAACCCTTAGCTGTGTCCCCAGTCCTTCACCTGCCCGCATCTCTTCACACTTAAACCCTTAGCTGTGTACCCAGTCCTTCACCTGCCCGTATCCCTTCACACTTCAACCCTAAGCTGTGTCCTCAGCCCTTGACCTTCCCATATCCCTTCACCCTTCAACCCTAAGCTGTGTCCCCAGTCCCTGACCTCCAGGCAACTCTTCACACTTCAACCCTTAGCTGTGTCCCCGGTCCCTCACCGGCCTGCACCCCTTCTCACTTGAACCCTTAGCTGCTTCCCCAGTCCCTCACCTGCCTGCACCACTTCACACGTCAACATTAGCTGTGTCCCCAGTCCTTCACCTGACCGCATCCCTTCATACTTCAACCCTTACCTGTGTCCCCAGTCCTTCACCTGCCCACATCCCTTCACACTTCAACCCTTAGCTGTGTCCCCAGTCCTTCACCTGCCCGCATCCCTTCACACTTCAACGCTTAGCTGTGTCCCCAATCCTTCACCTGATCGCATCCCTTCAAACTTCAACCCTAAGCTGTGTCCCCAGTCCTTCACCTGCCCGCATCCCTTCACACTTCAACCCTTAGCTGTGTCCCCAGTCCTTCACCTGCTCGTATCCCTTCACACTTCAACCCCATCCGTGCTCCCAGTCCTTCGTCAGCCCACATCCCTTCGCACTTCAACCCTTGTCCCCAATCCTTCACCTGCCCGCATCCCTTCACACTTCAACCCTTAGATGTGTCCCCAGTCCTTCAGCTGCCCGCATCCCTTCACACTTCAACCATTAGCTGTGCCACCAGTCCTTCACCTGCCTGCTTCCCTTCTCACCTCAACCCTTAGCTGTGTCCCAGTCCATCACCTGCCTGCACCCCTTCTCACTTCAACCCTTAGCTGTGTCTCCAGTCCTTCACCTGCCCGCATCCCTTCACACTTCAACCCTTAGCCTTGTCCCCAGTCCTTCACCTGCCCGCATCTCTTCACCCTTCAACCCTAAGCTGTGTCCCCAGTCCCTCACCTCCAGGCAACTCTTCACACTTCAACCCTTAGCTGTGTCCCCGGTCCCTCACCGGCCTGCCCCCCTTCTCACTTGAACCCTTAGCTGCTTCCCCAGTCCCTCACCTGCCTGCACCCCTTCACACGTCAACATTAGCTGTGTCCCCAGTCCTTCACCTGACCGCATCCCTTCATACTTTAACCCTTACCTGTGTCCGCAGTCCTTCACCTTCCCACATCCCTTCACACTTCAACCCTTAGCTGTGTCCCCAGTCCTTCACCTGCCCGCATCCCTTCACACGTCAACACTTAGCTGTGTCCCCAATCCTTCACCTGATCGCATCCCTTCAAACTTCAACCCTAAACTGTGTCCCCAGTCCTTCACCTGCCCGCATCCCTTCACACTTCAACCCTTAGCTGTGTCCCCAGTCCCTCACCTTCCGGCATCTATTCACCCTTCAACCTTTAGCTGTGTCCCCAGTCCTTCACCTGCCCGCATCCCTTCACACTTCAACCCTTAGCTGTGCTGCCAGTCTGTCACCTGCCACCATCCCTTCACACTTCAACCCTTAGCTGTGTCCCCAGTCCTTCACCTGCCCGCATCCCTTCACACTTCAACCCTTAGCTGTGTCCTGAGTCCTTCCCCTGCCCACATCCCTTCACACTTCAACCCTTAGCTGCGTCCCCAGTCCTTCACCTGCCTGCATCCCTTCACATTTCAACCCTTAGCTGTGTCCCCATTCCTTCACCTGCCGGCATCCCTTCACACTTCAACCCTTAGCTGTGTCCCCAGTCCTTAACCTGCCCGCATTCCTTCACACTTCAACCCTTAGCTGTGTCCCCATTCCTCACCTGCCTGCGGCACTTCACACTTCAACACTAAGCTGTCTCCCCATTCCTTCACCTGCCTGCATCCGTTCACACTCCAACCTTTATCTTTGTCCCCAGTCTTTCACCTGCCTGCATGCCTGTACACTTCAACCCTTAGCTGTGCCCCTGGTCCTTAACCTGCCCGCATCCCTTCACACAGCAACCCTTAGCTGTGTCCCCAGTCCTTCAGCTGCCAGCATCCCTTCACACTTCAACCCTTAGCTGTGTCCCCAGTCCTTCACCTGCCCGCATCCCTTCAAACTTCAACCCTTAGCTATGTCTCCAGTCCTTAACCTGCCCACATCCCTTTGCAATTCAACTCTTAGCTGTGTCCCCAGTCCTTCACGTACCTGCACCCCTTCTCACTTCAACACTTAGCTATGTCCCCAGTCCTTCACCTGCACGCATCCCTTCACACTCCGACCCTTAGCTGTGTCCCCAGTCCTTCACCTGCCCGCATCTCTTCACACTTCGACCCTTAGCTGTGACCTCAGTCCTTCACCTGCCCGCACCCCTTCACACTTCAACCCTTAACTGTGTCCCCAGTCCTTCACCCCTTACGCATCCCTTCACACTTCAACCCATAGCTGTGACCCCAGTCCTTCACCTGTCCGCATCCCTATACACTTCAACACTTAGCTGTGCCCACAGTCCTTCACCTGCCCGCATCCCTTCACACTTCAACCCTTAGCTGTGTCCCCAGTCCTTCACCTTCCTGCACCCCTTCTCACTTCAACCCTTAGCTTTGTCTCCAGTCCTTCACCTGCCCACATCCCTTCACACTTCAACCCTTAGCTGTGTCCCCAGTCCTTCACCTGCCCGCATCCCTTCACACGTCAACGCTTAGCTGTGTCCCCAGTCCTTCACCTGATCGCATCCCTTCACACTTCAACCCTAAGCTGTGTCCCCAGGCCTTCACCTGCCCGCATCCCTTCACACTTCAACCCTTAGCTGTGTCCCCAGTCCCTCACCTTCCGGCATCTATTCACCCTTCAACCTTTAGCTGTGTCCCCAGTCCTTCACCTGCCCGCATCCCTTCACACTTCAACCCTTAGCTGTGCTGCCAGTCAGTCACCTGCCACCATCCCATCACACTTCAACCCTTAGCTGTGTCCCCAGTCCTTCACCTGCCCGCATCCCTTCACACTTCAACCCTTAGCTGTGTCCTGAGTCCTTCCCCTGCCCACATCCCTTCACACTTCAACCCTTAGCTGTGTCCCCAGTCCTTCACCTGCCTGCATCCCTTCACACTTCAACCCTTAGCTGTGTCCCTATTCCTTCACCTGCCGGCATCCCTTCACACTTCAACCCTTAGCTCTGTCCCCAGTCCTTAACCTGCCCGCATTCCTTCACACTTCAACCCTTAGCTGTGTCCCCATTCCTTCACCTGCCTGCAGCACTTCACACTTCAAAACTAAGCTGTCTCCCCTATTCCTTCACCTGCCTGCATCCGTTCACACTCCAACCTTTATCTTTGTCCCCAGTCTTTCACCTGCCTGCATGCCTGTACACTTCAACCCTTAGCTGTGCCCCTGGTCCTTAACCTGCCCGCATCCCTTCACACGTCAACCCTTAGCTGTGTCCCCAGTCCTTCAGCTGCCAGCATCCCTTCACACTTCAACCCTTAGCTGTGTCCCCAGTCCTTCACCTGCCCGCATCCCTTCAAACTTCAAACCTTAGCTATGTCTCCAGTCCTTAACCTGCCCACATCCCTTTGCCCTACAACTCTTAGCTGTGTCCCCAGTCCTTCAGGTGCCTGCACCCCTTCTCACTTCAACACTTAGCTATGTCCCCAGTCCTTCACCTGCACGCATCCCTTCACACTCCGACCCTTAGCTGTGTCCCCAGTCCTTCACCTGCCCGCATATCTTCACACTTCGACCCTTAGCTGTGACCTCAGTCCTTCACCTGCCCGCACCCCTTCACACTTCAACCCTTAGCTGTGTCCCCAGTCCTTCACCCCTTCCGCATCCCTTCACACTTCAACCCATAGCTGTGACCCCAGTCCTTCACCTGCCTGCATCCCTTCACACTTCAACCCTAAACTGTGTCCCCAGTCCTTCACCTGCCTGCATCCCTTCACACTTCAACCCTTAGCTGTGTCCCCAATCCCTCACCTTCCGGCATCTATTCACACTTCAACCCTTAGCTCTGTCCCCAGTCCTTCACCTGCCCGCATCCCTTCACACTTCAACCCTTAGCTGTGCTGCCAGTTAGTCACCTGCCACCATCCCTTCACACTTCAACCCTTAGCTGTGTCCCCAGTCCTTCACCTGCCCGCATCCCTTCACACTTCAACCCTTAGCTGTGTCCTGAGTCCTTCCCCTGCCCACACCCCTTCACACTTCAACCCTTAGCTGTGTCCCCAGTCCTTCACCTGCCTGCATCCCTTCACACTTCAACCCTTAGCTGTGTCCCCATTCCTTCACCTCCTGGCATCCCTTCACACTTCAACCCATAGCTGTGTCCCCAGTCCTTAACCTGCCCGCATTCCTTCACACTTCAACCCTTAACTGTGTTCCCCATTCCTTCACCTGCCCGCATTCCTTCACACTTCAACCCTTAGCTGTGTCCCCATTCCTTCACCTGCCAGCATCCCTTCACACTTCAACCCTTAGCTGTGTCCCCAGTCCTTCACCTGCCCGCATCCCTTCAAACTTCATCCCTTAGCTGTGTCCACAGTCCTTAACCTGCCCGCATCCCTTCGCACTTCAACCCTTAGCTGTGTCCCCAGTCCTTTACCTGCCCGCACCCCTTCTCACTTCAACACTTAGCTGTGTCCCCAGTCGTTCACCTGTCCGCATCCCTTCACACTTCGACACTTAGCTGTGTCCCCAGTCCTTCACCTGCCCACACCCCTTCTCACTTGAACACTTAGCTGTGTCCCCAGTCCTTCACCTGCCCGCATCATTTCCCACTTTGACCCTTAGCTGTGACCCCAGTCCTTCACCTGCCCGCATCCCTTCACACTTCAACCCTTAGCTGTGTCCTCAGTCCTTCACCTGCCCGCATCCCTTCAACTTCAACCCATAGCTGTGACCCCAGTTCTTCACCTGCCCGCATCCCTTCACACTTCAACCCTTAGCTGTGTCCCCAGTCCTTCACCTGCCCGCATCCCTTCACACTTCAACCCTTAGCTGTGTCCCCAGTCCTTCACCTCCCGGCATCTCTTCACACTTCAACCGTTAGCTGTGTCCGCAGTCCTTCACCTGCACGCATCCCTTCGTACTTCAACCCTTAGCTGTGTCCCGAGTCCTTCACCTGCTAGCATACCTTCACACTTTAACCCTTAGCTGTTTTCCCAGTACGTCACCTGCCCGCATCCCTTCCCACTTCAACCCTTAGCTGTGTCCCCAGTCCTTCACCTCCCGGCAACTCTTCACAGTTCAACCCTTAGCTGTGTCCCCAGTCCTTCACCTGCCTGCATCCCTTCCCACTTCAACCCTTAGCTGTGCCACCAGTCCTTCACCTCCAGGCAACTCTTCACACTTCAACCCTAAGATGTGTCCCCAGTCCTTCAGCTGCCTGCATCCCTTCACACTTGAACCCTAAACTGTGTCCCCAGTCCTTCACCTGCCCGCATCCCTTCACACTTGAACCCTAAGCTGTGTCCCCAGTCCTTCACCTGTCGGCATCCCTTCACAGTTCAGCCCTTAGCTGTGTCCCCAGTCCTTCACCTGCCCGTATTCCTTCACACTCCAACCCTAAACTGTGTCCCCAGTCCTTAACCTGCCCGCAACCCTTCACACTTAAACACTTAGCTGTGTCCCCAGTCCTTCACCTGCTAGTATACCTTCACACTTCAACCCTTAGCTGTGTCCCCAGTCCTTCACCTGCCCGCATCCCTTCCCACTTCAACCCTTAGCTTTGTCCCCAATCATTCACCTGCCCGCATCCCTTCACACTTCAACCCTTAGATGTGTCCCCAGTCCTTCAGCTGCCCGCATCCCTTCACACTTCAACCCTTAGCTGTGCCACCAGTCCTTCACCTGCCTGCATCCCTTCACACTTCAACCCTTAGCCGTGTCCCCAGTCCTTCAGCTCCCTGCAACTCTTCACACTTCAAGCCTTAGCTGTGTCCCCAGTCCTTCACCTGCTCGTATCCCTTCACACTTCAACCCCATCCGTGCTCCCAGTCCTTCGTCAGCCCGCATCCCTTCACACTTCAACCCTTGTCCCCAATCCTTCACCTGGCCGCATCCCTGCACACTTCAACCCTTAGATGTGTCCCCAGTCCTTCAGCTGCCCGCATCCCTTCACACTTCAACCTTTAGCTGTGCCATTAGTCCTTCACCTGCCTGCATCCCTTCTCACCTCAACCCTTAGCTGTGTCCCAGTCCATCACCTGCCTGCACCCCTTCTCACTTCAACCCTTAGCTGTGTCTCCAGTCTTTCACCTGTCCGCATCCCTTCACACTTCAACCCTTAGCTGTGTCCCCAGTCCTTCACCTGCCCGCATCTCTTCACACTTAAACCCTTAGCTGTGTACCCAGTCCTTCACCTGCTAGTATACCTTCACACTTCAACCCTTATCTGTGTCCCCAGTCCTTCACCTGCCCGCATCCCTTCCCACTTCAACCCTTAGCTTTGTCCCCAATCCTTCACCTGCCCGCATCCCTTCACACTTCAACCCTTAGATGTGTCCCCAGTCCTTCAGCTGCCCGCATCCCTTCACACTTCAACCCTTAGCTGTGCCACCAGTCCTTCACCTGCCTGCATCCCTTCACACTTCAACCCTTAGCTGTGCCCCCAGTCCTTCACCTGCCCGCATCCCTTCACACTTCAACCCTTAGCCGTGTCCCCAGTCCTTCAGCTCCCGGCAACTCTTCACACTTCAAGCCTTAGCTGTGTCCCCAGTCCTTCACCTGCTCGTATCCCTTCACACTTCAACCCCATCCGTGCTCCCAGTCCTTCGTCAGCCCGCATCCCTTCACACTTCAACCCTTGTCCCCAATCCTTCACCTGCCCGCATCCCTTCACACTTCAACCCTTAGATGTGTCCCCAGTCCTTCAGCTGCCCGCATCCCTTCACACTTCAACCCTTAGCTGTGCCACCAGTCCTTCACCTGCCTGCTTCCCTTCTCACCTCAACCCTTAGCTGTGTCCCAGTCCATCACCTGCCTGCACCCCTTCTCACTTCAACCCTTAGCTGTGTCTCCAGTCCTTCACCTGCCCGCATCCCTTCACACTTCAACCCTTAGCCTTGTCCCCAGTCCTTCACCTGCCCGCATCTCTTCACACTTAAACCCTTAGCTGTGTACCCAGTCCTTCACCTGCCCGTATCCCTTCACACTTCAACCCTAAACTGTGTCCTCAGCCCTTGACCTTCCCGTATCCCTTCACCCTTCAACCCTAAGCTGTGTCCCCAGTCCCTCACCTCCAGGCAACTCTTCACACTTCAACCCTTAGCTGTGTCCCCGGTCCCTCACCCGCCTGCACCCCTTCTCACTTGAACCCTTAGCTGCTTCCCCAGTCCCTCACCTGCCTGCACCCCTTCACACGTCAACATTAGCTGTGTCCCCAGTCCTTCACCTGACCGCATCCCTTCATACTTCAACCCTTACCTGTGTCCGCAGTCCTTCACCTGCCCACATCCCTTCACACGTCAACCCTTAGCTGTGTCCCCAGACCTTCACCTGCCCGCATCCCTTCACACGTCAACGCTTAACTGTGTCCCCAGTCCTTCACCTGATCGCATCCCTTCACACTTCAACCCTAAGCTGTGTCCCCAGTCCTTCACCTGCCCGCATCCCTTCACACTTCAACCCTTAGCTGTGTCCCCAGTCCCTCACCTTCCGCCATCTATTCACCCTTCAACCTTTAGCTGTTTCCCCAGTCCTTCACCTGCCCGCATCCCTTCACACTTCAACCCTTAGCTGTGCTGCCAGTCAGTCACCTGCCACCATCCCTTCACACTTCAACCCTTAGCTGTGTCCCCAGTCCTTAACCTGCCCGCATTCCTTCACACTTCACCCCTTAGCTGTGTCCCCATTCCTTCACCTGCCTGCAGCACTTCACACTTCAACACTAAGCTGTCTCCCCCATTCCTTCACCTGCCTGCATCCGTTCACACTCCAACCTTTATCTTTGTCCCCAGTCTTTCACCTGCCTGCATGCGTGTAAACTTCAACCCTTAGCTGTGCCCCTGGTCCTTAACCTGCCCACATCCCTTCACACGGCAACCCTTAGCTGTGTCCCCAGTCCTTCAGCTGCCAGCATCCCTTCACACTTCAACCCTTAGCTGTGTCCCTAGTCCTTCACCTGCCCGCATCCCTTCAAACTTCAACCCTTAGCTATGTCTCCAGTCCTTAACCTGCCCACATCCCTTTGCCCTTCAACTCTTAGCTATGTCCCCAGTCCTTCACGTGCCTGCACCCCTTCTCACTTCAACCCTTAGCTGTGCCCCTGGTCCTTAACCTGCCCGCATCCCTTCACACTCCGACCCTTAGCTGTGTCCCCAGTCCTTCACCTGCCCGCATCTCTTCACACTTCGACCCTTAGCTGTGACCTCAGTCCTTCACCTGCCCGCACCCCTTCACACTTCAACCCTTAGCTGTGTCCCCAGTCCTTCACCCCTTCCGCATCCCTTCACACTTCAACCCATAGCTGTGACCCCAGTCCTTCACCTGCCCGCATCCCTATACACTTCAACACTTAGCTGTGCCCACAGTCCTTCACCTGCCCGCATCCCTTCACACTTCAACCCTTAGCTGTGTCCCCAGTCTTTCACCTTCCTGCACCCCTTCTCACTTCAATCCTTAGCTGTGTCCCCAGTCCTTCACCTGCCTGCACCCCTTCCCACTTCAACGCTTAGCTGTGTCGGCAGTCCTTCACCTGCCCGCATCCCTATACACTTCAACACTTAACTGTGCCCACAGTCCTTCACCTGCCCGCATCCCTTCACACTTCAACCCTTAGCTGTGTCTCCAGTCCTTCACCTGCCCACATCCCTTCACACTTCAACCCTTAGCTGTGTCCCCAGTCCTTCACCTCCCGGCATCTCTTCACACTTCAACCGTTAGCTGTGTCCGCAGTCCTTCACCTGCACGCATCCCTTCGTACTTCAACCCTTAGCTGTGTCCCGAGTCCTTCACCTGCTAGCATACCTTCACACTTTAACCCTTAGCTGTTTTCCCAGTCCTTCAGCTGCCAGCATCCCTTCTAACTTCAACCCTTAGCTGTGTCCCCAGTCCTTCACCTCCCGGCTACTCTTCACAGTTCAACCCTTAGCTGTGTCCCCAGTCCTTCACCTGCCTGCATCCCTTCCCACTTCAACCCTTAGCTGTGCCACCAGTCCTTCACCTCCAGGCAACTCTTCACACTTCAACCCTAAGATGTGTCCCCAGTCCTTCAGCTGCCTGCATCCCTTCACACTTGAACCCTAAACTGTGTCCCCAGTCCTTCACCTGCCCACATCCCTTCACACTTCAACCACTTCAACACTTAGCTGTGTCCCCAGTCCTTCACCTGCCTGCATCCCTTCACACTTCAACCCTTAGCTGTGTCCTCATTCCTTCACCTGCCGGCATCCATTCACACTTCAACCCTTAGCTGTGTCCCCAGTCCTTAACCTGCCCGCATTCCTGCACACTTCAAAGCTTAACTGTGTCCCCCATTCCTTCACCTGCCCGCATTCCTTCACACTTCAACCCTTAGCTGTGTCCCCATTCCTTCACCTGCCTGCATCCCTTCCCACTTCAACCCTTAGCTGTGTCCTCATTCCTTCACCTGCCGGCATCTATTCACACTTCAACCCTTAGCTGTGTCCCCAGTCCTTCACCTGCCCGCATCCCTTCACACTTCAACCCTTAGCTGTGCTGCCAGTCAGTCACCTGCCAGCATCCCTTCACACTTCAACCCTTAGCTGTGTCCCCAGTCCTTCACCTGCCGGCATCCCTTCACACTTCAACCCTTAGCTGTGTCCTGAGTCCTTCCCCTGCCCACATCCCTTCACACTTCAACCACTTCAACCCTTAGCTGTGTCCCCAGTCCTTCACCTGCCTGCATCCCTTCACACTTCAACCCTTAGCTGTGTCCTCATTCCTTCACCTGCCGGCATCCGTTCACACTCCAACCTTTATCTTTGTCCCCAGTCTTTCACCTGCCTGCATGCCTGTACACTTCAACCCCTAGCTGTGCCCCTGGTCCTTAACCTGCCCGCATCCCTTCAAACTTCAACCCTTAGCTGTGTCCTCATTCCTTCACCTGCCGGCATCCATTCACACTTCAACCCTTAGCTGTGTCCCCAGTCCTTAACCTGCCCACATTCCTTCACACTTCAACCCTTAACTGTGTCCCCGTTCCTTCACCTGCCCGCATTCCTTCACACTTCAACCCTTAGCTGTGTCCCCATTCCTTCACCTTCCTGCAGCACTTCACACTCTAACCTTTATCTTTGTCCCCAGTCTTTCACCTGCCTGCATGCCTGTACACTTCAACCCTTAGCTGTGTCCCCAGTCCTTCAGCTGCCAGCATCCCTTCAAACTTCAACCCTTAGCTGTGTCTCCAGTCCTTAACCTGCCCGCATCCCTTCGCACTTCAACTCTTAGCTGTGTCCCCAGTCCTTCACCTGCCCGCACCCCTTCTCAATTCAACACTTAGCTGTGTCCCCAGTCCTTCACCTGCCCGCATCTCTTCACACTTCGACCCTTAGCTGTGACCCCAGTCCTTCACCTGCCCGCATCCCTTCACACTTCAACCCATAGCTGTGTCCCCAGTCCTTCACCCCTTCCGCATCCCTTCACACTTCAACCCATAGCTGTGACCCCAGTCCTTCACCTGCCCGCATCCCTATACACTTCAACACTTAGCTGTGTCTCCAGTCCTTCACCTCCCGGCATCTCTTCACATTTCAACCCTTAGCTGTGTCCCCAGTCCTTCACCTGCCCGCATCCCTTCACACTTCACCCCTTAGCTTTGTCCCCAGTCCTTCACCTGCTAGCATACCTTCAGACTTCAACCCTTAGCTGTTTCCCCAGTCCGTCACCTGCCCTCATTCCCTTCACACTTCAACCCAGCCGTGTCCCCAGTCCTTCACCTGCCTGCATCCCTTCCCACTTCAACCCTTAGCTGTGTCCCCAGTCCTTCACCTCCCGGCAACTCGTCACACTTCAACCCTTAGCTGTGTTCCCAGTCCTTCACCTGCCCGCATCCCTTCCCACTTCAACCCTTAGCTGTGCCACCAGTCCTTCACCTCCCGGCAACTCTTCACACTTCACCCCTTAGCTGTGTCCCCAGTCCTTCACCTTCCTGCACCCCTTCTCACTTCAATCCTTAGCTGTGTCCCCAGTCCTTCACCTGCCTGCACCCCTTCCCACTTCAACCCTTAGCTGTGTCCGCAGTCCATCGCCTGCCCGCATCCCTTCACTCTTCAACCCTCCCTTAGCTATGTCCCCAGTCCTTCACCTTCCTGCACCCCTTCACACTTCAACCCTTAGCTGTGTCCCCAGTCCTTCACCTGCTCGCATCCCTTCACACTTCAACCCTTAGCTATGTCCCCAGTCCTTCACCTTCCCGTATCCCTTCACCCTTCAACCCTAAGCTGTGTCCCCAGCCCCTCACCTCCCAGCATCTCTTCACACTTCAACCCTAAGCTGTGTTCCCAGTCCTTCATCTGCCCGCATCTCTTCACACTTCAACCCTAAGCTGTGTCCCCAGTCCTTCACCTGCTGGCATCCCTTCACACTTCAATCCTTAGCTGTGTCCCCAGTCCTTCACCTGCCCGTATCCCTTCACACTTCAACCCTAAGCTGTGTCCCCAGTCCTTCACCTGCCCACAACCC
Source organism: Ambystoma mexicanum (assembly GCF_040938575.1). Lineage (NCBI taxonomy): Eukaryota > Metazoa > Chordata > Amphibia > Caudata > Ambystomatidae > Ambystoma > Ambystoma mexicanum. Next base: position 161,263,946 of record NC_090938.1, on the reverse strand, counting down.
TTCACACTTCAACCCTTAGCTGTGTCTCCAGTCCGTCACCTGCCCGCATCCCTTCCCACTTCAACCCTAAGCTGTGTTCCCAGTCCTTCATCTGCCCGCATCTCTTCACACTTCAACCCTAAGCTGTGTCCCCAGTCCTTCACCTGCCGGCATCCCTTCACACTTCAATCCTTAGCTGTGTCCCCAGTCCTTCACCTGCCCATATCCCTTCACACTTCAACCCTAAGCTGTGTCCCCAGTCCTTCACCTGCCTGCAACCCTTCACACTTCAACTCTTAGCTGTGTCTCCAGTCCGTCACCTGCCCGAATCCCTTCCCACTTCAACCATTAGCTATGTCCCCAATCCTTCACCTGCCCGCATCCCTTCACACTTCAACCCTTAGCTGTGTCCCCAGTCCTTCAGCTGCCCGCATCCCTTCACACTTCAACCCTTAGCTGTGCCACCAGTCCTTCACCTGCCGGCATCCCTTCACACTTCAACCCTTAGCCGTGCCCCCAGTCCTTCACCTGCCCGCATCCCTTCACACTTCAACCCTTAGCCGTGTCCCCAGTCCTTCACCTCCCGGCAACTCTTCACACCTCATCCCTTAGCTGTGTCCCAAGTCCTTCACCTGCTTGTATCCCTTCACACTTCAACCCCAGCCGTGCTCCCAGTCCTTCGTCAGCCCGCATCCCTTCACACTTCAACCCTTGTCCCCAATCCTTCACCTGCCTGCACCCCTTCTCACCTCAACTCCTAGCTGTGTCCCAGTCCATTACCTGCCTGCACCCCTTCTCACTTCAACCCTTAGCTGTGTCTCCAATCCTTCACCTGCCCGCATCCCTTTACACTTCAACCCTTAGCTGTGCTGCCAGTCAGTCACCTGCCACCATCCCTTCACACTTCAACCCTTAGCTGTGTCCCCAGTCCTTCACCTGCCGGCATCCCTTCACACTTCAACCCTTAGCTGTGTCCTGAGTCCTTCCCCTGCCCACATCCCTTCACACTTCAACCACTTCAACCCTTAGCTGTGTCCTCATTCCTTCACAGCCGGCATCCATTCACACTTCAACCCTTAGCTGTGTCCCCAGTCCTTAACCTGCCCGCATTCCTGCACACTTCAACCCTTAACTGTGTCCCCCATTCCTTCACCTGCCCGCATTCCTTCACACTTCAACCCTTAGCTGTGTCCCCATTCCTTCACCTGCCTGCAGCTAACACTAAGCTGTCTCCCCCATTCCTTCACCTGCCCGCATCCATTCACACTCCATCCTTTATCTTTGTCCCCAGTCTTTCACCTGCCTGCATGCCTGTACACTTCAACCCTTAGCTGTGCCCCTGGTCCTTAACCTGCCCGCATCCCTTCACACTTCAACCCTTAGCTGTGTCCCCAGTCCTTCACCTGCCCGCATCCCTTCAAACTTCAACCCTTAGCTGTGTCCTCATTCCTTCACCTGCCGGCATCCATTCACACTTCAACCCTTAGCTGTGTCCCCAGTCCTTAACCTGCCCACATTCCTTCACACTTCAACCCTTAACTGTGTCCCCATTCCTTCACCTGCCCGCATTCCTTCACGCTTCAACCCTTAGCTGTGTCCCCATTCCTTCACCTTCCTGCAGCACTTCACACTTCAACACTAAGCTGTCTCCCCCATTTCTTCACCTGCCAGCATTCGTTCACACTATAACCTTTATCTTTGTCCCCAGTCTTTCACCTGCCTGCATGCCTGTACACTTCAACCCTTAGCTGTGTCCCCAGTCCTTCAGCTGCCAGCATCCCTTCAAACTTCAACCCCTAGCTGTGTCTCCAGGCCTTAACCTGCCCGCATCCCTTCGCACTTCAACTCTTAGCTGTGTCCCCAGTCCTTCACCTGCCCGCACCCCTTCTCACTTCAACACTTAGCTGTGTCCCCAGTCCTTCACCTGCCCGCATCCCTTCACACTTCACCCCTTAGCTTTGTCCCCAGTCCTTCACCTGCTGGCATACCTTCATACCTTCAGACTTCAACCCTGAGCTGTTTCCCCAGTCCGTCACCTGCCCTCATTCCCTTCACACTTCAACCCTTAGCTGTGCCACCAGTCCTTCACCTCCCGGCAACTCTTCACACTTCACCCCTTAGGTGTGTCCCCAGTCCTTCACCTGCCCGCATCCCTTCACTTTTCAACCCTTAGCTGTGTCCCCAGTCCTACACCTTCCTGCACCCCTTCTCACTTCAATCCTTAGCTGTGTCCCCAGTCCTTCACCTGCCTGCACCCCTTCCCACTTCAACCCTTAGCTGTGTCCGCAGTCCTTCGCCTGCCCGCATCCCTTCACTCTTCAACCCTCCCTTAGATATGTCCCCAGCCCTTCACCTTCCTGCACCCCTTCACACTTCAACCCTTAGCTGTGTCCCCAGTCCTTCACCTGCTCGCATCCCTTCACACTTCAACCCTTAGCTATATCCCCAGTCCTTCACCTTCCCATATCCCTTCACCCTTCAACCCTAAGCTGTGTCCCCAGCCCCTCACCTCCCAGCATCTCTTCACACTTCAATCCTAAGCTGTGTTCCCAGTCCTTCATCTGCCCGCATCTCTTCACACTTCAACCCTAAGCTGTGTCCCCAGTCCTTCACCTGCTGGCATCCCTTCACACTTCAATCCTTAGCTGTGTCCCCAGTCCTTCACCTGCCCGCATCCCTTCCCACTTCAACCCTAAGCTGTGTTCCCAGTCCTTCATCTGCCCGCATCTCTTCACACTTCAACCCTAAGATGTGTCCCCGGTCCCTCACCGGCCTGCACCCCTTCACACTTCAATCCTTAGCTGGGGTCCCAGTCCTTCACCTGCCCGTATCCCTTCACACTTCAACCCTAAGCTGTGTCCCCAGTCCTTCACCTGCCTGCAACCCTTCACACTTCAACCCTTAGCTGTGTCTCCAGTCCGTCACCTGCCCGAATCCCTTCCCACTTCAACACTTAGCTATGTCCCCAATCCTTCACCTGCCCGCATCCCTTCACACTTCAACCCTTAGCTGTGCCACCAGTCCTTCACCTGCCGGCATCCCTTCACACTTCAACCCTTAGCTGTCTCCCCAGTCCTTCACCTGCCCGCATCCCTTCACACTTCAACCCTTAGCCGTGTCCCCAGTCCTTCACCTCCCGGCAACTCTTCACACTTCAACCCTTAGCTGTGTCCCAAGTCCTTCATCTGCTTGTATCCCTTCACACTTCAACCCCAGCCGTGCTCCCAGTCCTTCTTCAGCCCGCATCCCTTCACACTTCAACCCTTGTCCCCAATCCTTCACCTGCCTGCACCCCTTCTCACCTCAACTCCTAGCTGTGTCTCAGTCCATCACCTGCCTGCACCCCTTCTCACTTCAACCCTTAGCTGTGTCTCCAATCCTTCACCTGCCCGCATCCCTTCACACTTCAACCCTTAGCTGTGTCCCCAGTCCTTCACCTGCCCGCATCTCTTCACACTTTAACCCTTAGCTGTGTACCCAGTCCTTCACCTGCCCGTATCCCTTAACACTTCAACCCTAAACTGTGTCCTCAGCCCTTGACCTTCCCGCATCCCTTCACCCTTCAACCCTAAGCTGTGTCCCTAGTCCCTCACCTCCAGGCAACTCTTCACACTTCAACCCTTAGCTGTGTCCCCAGTCCCTCACCGGCCTGCACCCCTTCTCACTTGAACCCTTAGCTGTGTCCCCAGTCCCTCACCTGCCTGCACCCCTTCACACGTCAACCCTTAGCTGTGTCCCCAGTCCTTCACCTGACCGCATCCCTTCACACTTCAACCCTTACCTGTGTCCCCAGTCCTTCACCTGCCCACATCCCTTCACACTTCAACCCTTAGCTGTGTCCCCAGTCCTTCACCTGCCCGCATCCCATCACACTTCAACGCTTAGCTGTGTCCCCAGTCCTTCACCTGCCCTCATCCCTTCACACTTAAACCCTAAGCTGTGTCCCCAGTCCTTCACCTGCCCACATCCCTTCACACTTCAACCCTTAGCTGTGTCCCTAGTCCCTCACCTTCCGGCATCTATTCACACTTCAACCCTTAGCTGTGTCCCCAGTCCTTCACCTGCCCGCATCCCTTCACACTTCAACCCTTAGCATTGTCCTGAGTCCTTCCCCTGCCCACATCCCTTCACACTTCAACCCTTAGCTGTGTCCCCAGTCCTTAACCTGCCCGCATTCCTGCACACTTCAACCTTTAACTGTGTCCCCCATTCCTTCACCTGCCCGCATTCCTTCACACTTCAACCCTTAGCTGTGTCCCCATTCCTTCACCTGCCTGCAGGACTTCACACTTCAACACTAATCTGTCTCCCCCCATTCCTTCACCTGCCCGCATCCGTTCACACTCCAAACTTTATCTTTGTCCCCAGTCGTTCACCTGCCTGCATGCCTGTACACTTCAACCCTTAGCTGTGCCCCTGGTCCTTAACCTGCCCGCATCCCTTCACACTTCAACCCTTAGCTGTGTCCCCAGTCCTTAACCTGCCCGCATTCCTTCACACTTCAACCCTTAACTGTGTCCCCCATTCCTTCACCTGCCCTCATTCCTTCACACTTCAACCCTTAGCTGTGTCCCCAGTCCTTCACCTCCCGGTAACTCTTCACACTTCAACCCTTAGCTGTGTCCCCAGTCCTTCACCTGCCCGCACCCCTTCTCACTTCAACACTTAGATGTGTCCCCAGTCCTTCACCTGCCCGCATCTCTTCACACTTCGACCCTTAGCTGTGCCCCAGTCCTTCACCTGCCCGCATCCCTTCACACTTCAACCCTTAGCTGTGTCCCCAGTCCTTCACCCCTTCCGCATCCCTTCACACATCAACCCATAGCTGTGACCCCAGTCCTTCACCTGCCCGCATCCCTATACACTTCAACACTTAGCTGTGCCCACAGTCCTTCCCCTGCCCGCATCCCATCAAACTTCAACCCTTAGCTGTGTCCCCAGTCCTTCACCTCCCGGCATCTCTTCACATTTCAACCCTTAGCTGTGTCCCCAGTCCTTCACCTGCCCGCATCCCTTCACACTTCAACCCTTAGCTGTTTCCCCAGTCCGTCACCTGCCCTCATCCCTTCACACTTCAACCCAGCCGTGTCCCCAATCCTTCACCTGCCTGCATCCCTTCCCACTTCAACCCTTAGCTGTGTCCCCAGTCCTTCACCTCCAGGGAACTCTTCACACTTCAACCCTTAGCTGTGTTCCCAGTCCTTCACCTGCCCGCATCCCTTCCCACTTCAACCGTTAGCTGTGCCACCAGTCCTTCACCTCCCGGCAACTCTTCACACTTCACCCCTTAGCTGTGTCCCCAGTCCTTCACCTGCCCGCATCCCTTCACTCTTCAACCCTTAGCTGTGTCTGCAGTCCTTCACCTGCCCGCATCCCTTCACACTTCAACCCTTAGCTGTGTCCCCAGTCCTTCACCTGCTCGCATCCCTTCACACTTCAACTGTTAGCTGTGTCCCCAGTCCTTCACCTGCCCGCATCCCTTCACACTTCAACCCTTAGCTGTGTCCCCAGTCCTTCACCTGCTCGCATCCCTTCACACTTCAACCCTTAGCTGTGTCCCCAGTCCTTCACCTTCCCGTATCCCTTCACCCTTCAACCCTAAGCTGTGTCCCCAGCCCCTCACCTCCCGGCATCTCTTTACACTTCAACCCTAAACTGTGTTCCCAGTCCTTCATCTGCCCGCATCTCTTCACACTTCAACCCTTAGCTGTGTTCCCAGTCCTTCACCTGCCCGCATCCCTTCCCACTTCAACCCTTAGCTGTGCCACCAGTCCTTCACCTCCCGGCAACTCTTCACACTTCACCCCTTAGATGTGTCCCCAGTCCTTCACCTGCCCGCATCCCTTCACTCTTCAACCCTTAGCTGTGTCCGCAGTCCTTCACCTGCCCGCATCCCTTCACACTTCAACCCTTAGCTGTGTCCCCAGTCATTCACCTGCTCGCATCCCTTCACACTTCAACCCTTAGCTGTGTCCCCAGTCCTTCACCTTCCCGTATCCCTTCACCCTTCAACCCTAAGCTGTGTCCCCAGCCCCTCACCTCCCGGCATCTCTTCACACTTCAACCCTAAGCTGTGTTCCCAGTCCTTCATCTGCCCGCATCTCTTCACACTTCAACCCTAAGCTGTGTCCCCAGTCCTTCACCTGCCGGCATCCCTTCACACTTCAATCCTTAGCTGTGTCACCAGTCCTTCACCTGCCCGCAACCCTTCACACTTCAACCCTTAGCTGTGTCTCCAGTCCGTCACCTTCCCGCATCCCTTCCCACTTCAACCCTTAGCTATGTCCCCAATCCTTCACCTGCCTGCATCCCTTCACACTTCAACCCTTAGCTGTGTCCCCAGTCCTTCAGCTGCCCGCATCCCTTCACACCTCAACCCTTAGCTGTGCCACCAGTCCTTCACCTGCCGGCATCCCTTCATACTTCAACCCTTAGCCGTGCCCCCAGTCCTTCACCTGCTTGTATCCCTTCACACTTCAACCCCAGCCCCAGCCTGCACCCCTTCTCACTTCCACCCTTAGCTGTGTCCCCAGCCCTTCACCTGCCCGCATCCCTTCACACTTCAACCCTAAGCTGTGTCCCCAGTCCTTCACCTGCCCGCATCCCTTCACACTTCAACCCTTAGCGGTGTCCCCAGTCCTTCACCTGCCTGCATCCCTTGAAACTTCAACTCTTAGTTGTGTCCCCAGTCCTTCACCTGCCCACATCCCTTCACACTTCAACCCTTAGCTGTGTCCCCAGTCCTTAACCTGCCCGCATTCCTGCACACTTCAACCCTTAACTGTGTCCCCCATTCCTTCACCTGCCCGCATTCCTTCACACTTCAACCCTGAGCTGTGTCCCCATTCCTTCACCTGCCTGCAGCACTTCACACTTCAACACTAAGCTGTCTCCCCCATTCCTTCACCTGCCCGCATCCGTTCACACTCCAACCCTAAGCTGTGTTCCCAGTCCTTCATCTGCCCGCATCTCTTCACACTTCAACCCTAAGCTGTGTCCCAAGTCCTTCACCTGCTGGCATCCCTTCACACTTCAATCCTTAGCTGTGTCCCCAGTCCTTCACCTGCCCGCAACCCTTCACACTTCAACCCTTAGCTGTGTCCCCAGTCCTTAACCTGCCTGCAGCATGTTAGGAAAGATTTCGTAATTGTAGGGAATTTTCCTTCCATGTGGCAACCCCTAAACTTTTTGCTATTGTTTTTAACCTTGTTGTTGACTTTGCCAGAGAAGTACAGCCTTCTGCAGCACTTCTCTGGGCTTTCGCTCCTTTCTTACGGGGAAACTGACATGCCCTTAAGACAGTCAGTACCGGGGAACGTGGTTTCCCGTAGTTTCTTCTATCGTGTCGCAGCTTTAGTGCAACACGACACAAGAGGGCACTGTAAGCTAAGTTACAGCTCTCTTGGGTCTCTAGCCTTCTACAGGCCCTAGATACTCTTTTAGGATGGTATTTGATCGGTGCAAGTCATTCAGGGACTGGGCTGGTGGCAGCGATCGTTTTGTTTATTTTGAGCTCCTTTTGGCGTTCTGAGCACGTTTTTGCACTGGACCCAAAATGGTGGCCTGGCTCCCAAAATGGCCAGGCCGCGAGGCTCCTTTGTCCTGTCCACTGTCCGTCTTGCTGCCTTCACCTTCCCCAGGTCCGGCGACCCGGGGCCTTCCTTATTTGGGCATGTACTTTCCCGCGAAACGTGGTTGCTTTCGCGGGCTTCTACATGTCGTTTGTGTGCCTCCAGGGTGTGGGCTGGGATGTCTGGTCCCAATACACATCCTGGGTGCCAGAGAGTCTAGGGTGGTGTGAATGCCTGGGACCACCGTGGTCCGTGATTGGTCCACGTATGGTATGTGTTTTGATGAGCGGATCTCCCATTGGCTCCCCTCCGTTTTGGCGCGAAGGGAACCGTGGATAAGAGGGGGCTGGAAACACCACTACCATGTCGATCTCCTGAGTTCTCACGAACGAAGGAATACAGGAGCCAAGTATCCTGCAACTACGAGGCTGGACCGAGGAATCGCTGGTGACCCGCTGAAGGAATCCTCCTTTGCACTGCTGTCGTCCGGAGAGCCCCTGTCCTCCTTTGATCGAACCAGAAGGCCTGTACTGGTGCTTCGACCTTTGGAATAGCAGGAACAGCTATTCCCGGCATCTTCAACCATCTCCTGCCAAGTAAGCCTTCGGAAGCGTCTCTGGGCCATCCAGTTGACTGACCAGCTTACCAAGGAGTTTGGCTCTGCAACCGCCGCCAGGTTGTGTTGTATTGCGAGTCCTTGTCCCTCTCCCACGCTTCGTACGCTTGGCGTCCCCAGGTCTGAAGGGAGGAGGGTTCATTTGGCTCGAATACACACGGCCGCTCCGTTGTCCTGTGCGGCAACAAAACTGTGCCGGTTTCGTCGATTGGGACGTCTTTTTGCTCTACACGACTACAAAGCGTTCCCTGCTCTTCTGAACCTGCCAGCTGCTGAAACTATCGTGGAGAAGCCTGGGTCTGCTTGCTTCGGGGACCGGTGAGTAGTATATCTAGGATCTGGTCGCCCTCCTGCAGTATCCCATTGCTTTTCCCTGCTGTGTAAAAACAGCACCCTTTTGCCGCGCTCGCGCTCTGCTTCTGCCCGCTGTGGAGGCTGCGCTTGAGTTGCGGAACCTGTTCTTCTTCTGCTGTGCACTAACGTGAACCGCCTGACTTCCTCCGAAGAGCTTCCCCTTGTGCCCGTCGGCACCGGCGTGGCAGGTACTTTGAGCGCAAGGCTCCACTCTTCGTAGGGCTCGGACTTCCATCTAGTTAGGTGCCTATGAAGGCGAACTGAGTCGAAAGCATTATCGCACTGCCTGTTTTCCTTCCCTGGCAGGTGGACTACATATTTCGTGCTTTAAACGCTTGCGACTGTGTATTTGTATATATATTGTGTTGATATGGTATGTGTTGGTTTAATATTGTGATATTGTGATTTTCTCGCTACGGTCATTATTTTAAAGGCCTTAAAATAAATGTGTATCTATTTTTGATATAACAACTGTTTGGAGTAGTTTGTCAGCGCTCTTGCTTTGTGTGCTCACTGCGGGCTTTCAGTCACCCTCACCCCTCTTGAGACCTAGTCTTGACCGCCGCGATCGCTACCTTGATTGGTCTGGCTTGTCCAGAGGTTACCCTGTTCCAAGTAATTAGGTTGGCCTTCTGAACTTCTGCGCCACCAGGACAGAGTTCAGAAATCCGTCTTAACAAATTGGTGTACAGCGGTGGGATACGACTGAAGGTATCCAGTGTTGCGCTCGAACTAAGGCATTTCAGGTTATTCCGAACAGTACACGTAGTGAATTGTTATAGTATAACTTTAAAAAGGCCATAGTCCTATCAAACAGTATGGAAACAAGTACGTTGTTAACTTTAAATGCTTCCAAGTCAGAAACATTGAAAAAGATGTGTGCGGAGAGAGGTGTTTCCTCTCAAGGCACGAAATTGGAAATGATCCAAAGAATCGTGGCGTGGCAAGAAGCGCAGCTTGACGCTATTACTTCTGAGGACAGTGCGGAAGGTGGTGGGGCTGCTCTCACTGATAGAACCGACGGTTCTGCCGCCGCACTGTTCCACCGCGACCACGAGGACAGGGAGGATGTAATGTCTAATGTTTCCTCTGCCAGTGCTGATGGGGAGGCTATGCTTGAATTCAAGAAGCAAGAGCTGCGGTTTAGGCAGCAGGAGCTTGAATTCAGCATAGCCAAACTAAAAATCGAACAGGCAGAAAAACAAAAAGACAGGGATCACCAGTTGGAACTGGCCAAGCTTCAAGTTGCAAATGGATCCAAGGGTCCTGGACATGGGTCTGGGGCCTCCTCTCATCCACGGTTTCCAAAAGATCTGCTCAGTGTGTATGAAGAGAGGAATGACATTATGGACTGGCTGAATGCGTTTGAGTATGCATGCGAGGTCCAGGAAGTTGACAATGCTGATAAGATTGCGTGGTTGCTCAGTAGACTGCCCCATTCTGGCTGTAGTGCCATTATGGAAATGTCGAAGGCTGAGCGGGCTGATTTCGCAATGTTAAAGCAGACTCTCATTTTAAAGTTTGGGAAGACTCCGGCCCAATATTTAAAGCGTTTTCGAGAGTATAAGAAAAAGGAAGGTGGTACTTGGGTATCTTATGTCGCCGAATCTTTGAAAAACTTAACTGGCTGGGTCGAAGGCTATAAGGTTTCTACCTTCGACGGCATGATAAATCTTGTCATGCTGGAACACATTTTTGCTTCTTCTTCCCCGGAGCTTAAGCAGCATTTGGCCGATTCGAAGGAGATAGATCCTAAGAAGCTGGCCATTGCAGCAGACTTATGGGTGTCACATCGAGTGTCCCATAAGGACAAAACTCATCCTGGTAAGCAGGAGGAGGGGAAAAAGTCCAAAGATATGGAGGGTGGGGAATCTGCTAAATCTTCTTCCCAAAAGGGCCACAAAAAGAAAAACAAGGGTAAGACACAAGAGAACTCACAGGGTAGTGGAGGTGCGCCTCCGAAACAGAACTCTGGTTACAATAAGCCTCCCTACGTAAACAGACCCACTGGGGCTTGTTTTTCTTGTGGAGCAACTGACCATGTGAAGGGGGATCCCCGTTGTAAGGTTAGACCTTTGGGGGTCCACTCCGCTAATCTGGCCTTCTCCTCCTACGAGGAAGAAGAGATTACAGGAGCATCCTTCTCCTCGGACTCATTTCCCAGCGGAATAGAGGCCGAGGTAGTTTTAGTGTCCCTGGGTTCCTGGGAGCCTAAAGTCGCAGAGGCGTATGCTAGGATTCCGGATAATACCAAGCACTACTTTAAAGACAGTGTGCTGATCAATGGAGTGGATACTCCAGCTCTTAGGGATAGTGGGTGCAGTCGAACTGTAGTGGATTCTACCTTGGTAGACTCAGAGGAAGTTGCCAGAGCTACTCTGATGCCCACTAAGTTGGCTGACGGCCCCCTCCGTATGTTTCCCGTGATCCCTGTTAATCTAACTTTAAATGGTACAGCTGTCAGGATTCCAGTGAGCATTCAGAGAAACGTCCCGGGAAAGGTCTTATTAGGTAATGATCTCAGAGCTTTAGGGCTCGTAGGAGACACTGCCGAACGACCCTACACACGGTCTCAAGCACGGGCAGCATTGGCCAAGTCCAATACGCCGCCCCAGCCGAAGGGGCAACCCAAGGCGAAAGGAGTCTACAAGTCAAGACGGGGGAAAGAGAATATTCCCCCGAGCTCGCCTACCACTGCGGTGGAGGGAGTTGGTCAATCGCCCGAGCCTGACGAGGAGGTGGCGATGCCTGAAGTATTCGACCCCAACGATCATCCTGAACTAAAAGACTTGTTAGTTGAAGGAGGTCCTGATAGGGACGAATTCAGTAAAGGCCAACGTGAGTGCCCATCTCTGGAAGGCCTAAGGAGACAGGCCTGCTCCCAGCTTGAGGGTGAACCTCCTGGGAAGCATAGGATTTATTGGGAAGGTGGACTCCTGTATAGTGAGCCCACAGAGTCTACAGAAGGAGACCATAGGAGGTTGGTGGTTCCCCTTGCTGTTAGACCCTTCCTCCTGCAGTTGGCGCATGAAGTTCCCCTTGCTGGTCACCTTGGTATGAAGAGGACCAAGCAAAGGTTATCCATGCACTTCTACTGGCCCAAGATGGGGGTGCAAGTAGAAAGTCACTGCAGGAGTTGCGCCTCCTGCCAGTTGTCTGGTAAGGTTGGCGCGACAATCCAAGCTCCGTTGGTACCGCTCCCAGTTGTGGGGGTACCATTTGAAAGGGTAGGGATCGACATCGTCGGTCCCCTTGACCCGCAAACATCCTCGGGCAATAGGTTTATCCTGGTGCTGGTCGACCATGCAACCAGGTATCCTGAGGCCATCCCATTAAAAACTGTAACTGCCAAGTCAGTTGCAAAAGCTTTACTCGGCATATTTACTAGGGTTGGCTTCCCTAAAGAAGTTGTGTCAGATCGTGGCAGCAACTTTATGTCGAAGTATATGCAGGCTATGTGGAAAGAATGTGGGGTCACCTACAAGTTCTCTTCTGCATACCACCCCCAGACCAATGGTCTGGTGGAATGCTTCAACAGAACGTTAAAGAGCATGATTGGGGCTCTGGAGGAGCCCCAGAGAAGAAAATGGGATCTTCTTTTACCATGCTTGCTGTTTGCCTACCGAGAGGTACCACAGGAGGGTGTTGGCTTCAGCCCCTTCGAACTTCTGTTCGGTCATCCCGTACGGGGACCCTTAGCCATTGTCAAGGAGGGATGGGAGATGCCCACTCCCCCTGTTACTACCAATGTAGTTGACTATGTGCTAGGGCTCAGAAAACGGATGGTACTTCTGATGGGCTTGGCTAGTGATAAGTTGAAGGCAGGGCAAGCGCTGGTGAAACATTGGTACGACCAGAAAGCTTCCCTCATCAACTTTACACCTGGTCAGCAAGTCCTGATCATGAATCCAATAAGGCCTCGCGCTTTACAGGACAAATGGTCAGGCCCTTACACAGTGGTGGAGCCCCTGGGTGAGGTGAACTATTTAGTGGACCTTGGAAGGCCTGGACAGGCTCCAAAAGTGTTCCACGTAAATAGGCTGAAGGCTTTCGTCCCAAGAGTCGAAATCGCAGCACTGCTACTGGCGTCAGACGTTGAGGAAGAGGAGTCAGAACCTCTCCCCGACCTGTTCCAGAGCGGTCCTTCAGATAGCTCCGTCGAGGGTGTCCGAGTGGCCCCTCACCTGACTTCTGATCAGCAGGCTGAGGTGAAAAGTTTGCTTAGGCAGTTTTCCCCCCTGTTTTCACAGTCCCCTGGTTTGACACCTTGGTGCAAACATAACATTGACACAGGAGACAGTGTACCTACCAAAAGTAGGGGATACAGGATGTCAGATAAAGTACGGTCTTATATTAAGACCGAGGTCAACAAGATGTTAGACCTTGGGGTGATTGAACCCTCTAGTAGTCCTTGGTCCAGTCCTGTGGTTCTGGTTCCAAAGGCAGGCACTTCTGAATTGAGGTTCTGCGTGGATTACAGGGCTCTGAATGCTGTCACCAAGACAGATGCCCACCCCTTGCCTCGAACAGATGAGCTGGTGGATACTTTGGGTGCCTCCAAGTACCTCAGCATGTTTGACCTTACTGCTGGCTATTGGCAAATAGCTTTAGCAGAACATGCCAGGGAGAAGACGGCATTTTCGACACCAGACGGCCTTTACCAATTCCGGGTAATGCCGTTCGGGTTGAAGAATGCACCTGCCACTTTCCAGAGGCTTGTGAATCATGTGTTGAATGGGTTGGACGAATTCTGTCTTGCATATCTGGACGATATAGCAGTTTTCAGTGCCACCTGGGAAGACCATGTGAAACACCTCGGGATTGTGCTCCAGGCTCTTCAGAAAGCCCACTTGACCATAAAGGCGAGTAAATGCCAGATTGGACAAGGCTCAGTGGTTTACCTTGGACATGAAGTAGGTGGAGGGAGGATACAGCCTCTACCCAGTAAAGTACAAGCAGTACAAGACTGGCCTACCCCCACTACGCAAACCCAAGTGAGAGCCTTTTTAGGACTCACGGGGTATTATCGCAATTTTGTGGCAGACTATGGTACCATAGCTGCTCCTCTGACTGCCCTCACAACTCCGAAGAAACCCAAGAAGGTAACTTGGACCGACGAGTGTGAGAAGGCCTTCAATGGCTTAAAAGACTCCTTGTGCCAGGCCCCTGTCCTAAGGGCCCCTGATTATCAAAGACCTTTTATCGTGCAGACGGATGCCTCTGTCACTGGGATAGGAGCTGTACTATCACAAGTAGATGAGAAGGGTAAGGAACACCCTATCGGTTTTATTAGTCGCCAGCTTAAGGACAGAGAGCTCAGGTGGTCCACGGTAGAGAAAGAATGTTTCTCTGTTGTGTGGGCCCTAAGGAAGCTGAGGCCCTACCTCTATGGGACCCACTTCACTGTGCAGACTGACCATAAGCCGTTAAAGTGGCTAATGAACATGAAGGGGGAGAATCCAAAGTTGCTTAGGTGGTCCATAAGTCTTCGAAGCTTCGACTTCACTATTGAGCATAGACCAGGTGTCCAACATAGCAATGCTGATGGGTTGTCCAGAATGTTTAACCGACCTGAACAAGAGACTCATCCAGGGGTGGATTAGTTCCCCCTGTCCATAGTCTGGGAGGGGCGAGTGTTAGGAAAGATTTCGTAATTGTAGGGAATTTTCCTTCCATGTGGCAACCCCTAAACTTTTTGCTATTGTTTTTAACCTTGTTGTTGACTTTGCCAGAGAAGTACAGCCTTCTGCCGCACTTCTCTGGGCTTTCGCTCCTTTCTTACGGGGAAACTGACATGCCCTTAAGACAGTCAGTACCGGGGAACGTGGTTTCCCGTAGTTTCTTCTATCGTGTCGCAGCTTTAGTGCAACACGACACAAGAGGGCACTGTAAGCTAAGTTACAGCTCTCTTGGGTCTCTAGCCTTCTACAGGCCCTAGATACTCTTTTAGGATGGTATTTGATCGGTGCAAGTCATTCAGGGACTGGGCTGGTGGCAGCGATCGTTTTGTTTATTTTGAGCTCCTTTTGGCGTTCTGAGCACGTTTTTGCACTGGACCCAAAATGGTGGCCTGGCTCCCAAAATGGCCAGGCCGCGAGGCTCCTTTGTCCTGTCCACTGTCCGTCTTGCTCCCTTCACCTTCCCCAGGTCCGGCGACCCGGGGCCTTCCTTATTTGGGCATGTACTTTCCCGCGAAACGTGGTTGCTTTCGCGGGCTTCTACATGTCGTTTGTGTGCCTCCAGGGTGTGGGCTGGGATGTCTGGTCCCAATACACATCCTGGGTGCCAGAGAGTCTAGGGTGGTGTGAATGCCTGGGACCACCGTGGTCCGTGATTGGTCCACGTATGGTATGTGTTTTGATGAGCGGATCTCCCATTGGCTCCCCTCCGTTTTGGCGCGAAGGGAACCGTGGATAAGAGGGGGCTGGAAACACCACTACCATGTCGATCTCCTGAGTTCTCACGAACGAAGGAATACAGGAGCCAAGTATCCTGCAACTACAAGGCTGGACCGAGGAATCGCTGGTGACCCGCTGAAGGAATCCTCCTTTGCACTGCTGTCGTCCGGAGAGCACCTGTCCTCCTTTGATCGAACCAGAAGGCCTGTACTGGTGCTTCGACCTTTGGAATAGCAGGAACAGCTATTCCCGGCATCTTCAACCATCTCCTGCCAAGTAAGCCTTCGGAAGCGTCTCTGGGCCATCCAGTTGACTGACCAGCTTACCAAGGAGTTTGGCTCTGCAACCGCCGCCAGGTTGTGTTGTATTGCGAGTCCTTGTCCCTCTCCCACGCTTCGTACGCTTGGCGTCCCCAGGTCTGAAGGGAGGAGGGTTCATTTGGCTCGAATACACACGGCCGCTCCGTTGTCCTGTGCGGCAACAAAACTGTGCCGGTTTCGTCGATTGGGACGTCTTTTTGCTCTACACGACTACAAAGCGTTCCCTGCTCTTCTGAACCTGCCAGCTGCTGAAACTATCGTGGAGAAGCCTGGGTCTGCTTGCTTCGGGGACCGGTGAGTAGTATATCTAGGATCTGGTCGCCCTCCTGCAGTATCCCATTGCTTTTCCCTGCTGTGTAAAAACAGCACCCTTTTGCCGCGCTCGCGCTCTGCTTCTGCCCGCTGTGGAGGCTGCGCTTGAGTTGCGGAACCTGTTCTTCTTCTGCTGTGCACTAACGTGAACCGCCTGACTTCCTCCGAAGAGCTTCCCCTTGTGCCCGTCGGCACCGGCGTGGCAGGTACTTTGAGCGCAAGGCTCCACTCTTCGTAGGGCTCGGACTTCCATCTAGTTAGGTGCCTATGAAGGCGAACTGAGTCGAAAGCATTATCGCACTGCCTGTTTTCCTTCCCTGGCAGGTGGACTACATATTTCGTGCTTTAAACGCTTGCGACTGTGTATTTGTATATATATTGTGTTGATATGGTATGTGTTGGTTTAATATTGTGATATTGTGATTTTCTCGCTACGGTCATTATTTTAAAGGCCTTAAAATAAATGTGTATCTATTTTTGATATAACAACTGTTTGGAGTAGTTTGTCAGCGCTCTTGCTTTGTGTGCTCACTGCGGGCTTTCAGTCACCCTCACCCCTCTTGAGACCTAGTCTTGACCGCCGCGATCGCTACCTTGATTGGTCTGGCTTGTCCAGAGGTTACCCTGTTCCAAGTAATTAGGTTGGCCTTCTGAACTTCTGCGCCACCAGGACAGAGTTCAGAAATCCGTCTTAACACAGCAGTTCACACTTCAACACTAAGCTGTCTCCCCCATTCCTTCACCTGCCCGCATCCGTTCACACTCCAACCCTAAGCTGTGTTCCCAGTCCTTCATCTGCCCGCATCTCTTCACACTTCAACCCTAAGCTGTGTCCCAAGTCCTTCACCTGCTGGCATCCCTTCACACTTCAATCCTTAGCTGTGTCCCCAGTCCTTCAGCTGCCCGCATCCCTTCACACTTCAACCCTTAGCTGTGCCACCAGTCCTTAACCTGCCGGCATCCCTTCACACTTCAACCCTTAGCCGTGCCCCCAGTCCTTCACCTGCCCACATCCCTTCACACTTCAACCCCATAGCCGTGTCCCAAGTCCTTCACCTCCCGGCAACTCTTCACACTTCAACCCTTAGCTGTGTCCCAAGTCCTTCACCTGCTTGTATCCCTTCACACTTCAACCCCAGCCTGCACCCCTTCTCACTTCCACCCTTAGCTGTGTCCCCAGCCCTTCACCTGCCCGCATACCTTCACACTTCAACCCTAAGCTGTGTCCCCAGTCCTTCACCTGCCTGCATCCCTTCACACTTCAACCCTTAGCGGTGTCCCCAGTCCTTCACCTGCCTGCATCCCTTGAAACTTCAACTCTTAGTTGTGTCCCCAGTCCTTCACCTGCCCACATCCCTTCACACTTCAACCCTTAGCTGTGTCCCCAGCCTTTCACCTGCCCGCATCCCTTCACACTTCAACCCTTAGCTGTGTCCCCAGCCCTTCACCTGCCTGCATCCCTTCCCACTTCAACCCTTAGCTGTGTCCCCAGCCCTTCACCTGCCTGCATCCCTTCCCACTTCAACCCTTAGCTGTGTCCCCAATCCTTCTTCCACTCCAGCTGTGGTGCACAGCAGCCCTCTACTTTGCGACTCACAGTTGTGCCGCTTTACATCTTTTCTTCTCCCCACAGCTGAGCTGCTCTGCATTTCATTCCACTTCTGGGCCAGATTATCTAACATTTGCACCGGTGCTAAAAATCAGGTAAACGCTTGGCTAATATTTAATGGAGCAATCAGGGTTTTTGTCAACCGTAGTAAAAATACGTCTCTTTTTGTACTATGTTTGCTGCATATCATAACATAAAATAGTCTGATTCATTTAACCTAGACACTTCATTTAGGCTTTTCTCTGGGAGATGTCAGCCTGGACTGCGAAGTATCGGATTTTATGTGAAGATCAAGATCATTCAACTTGGACTTTGTTGATGTCTTCTTTTGTAAAAATTGTAAAACAATGAACACAAAGAAAATATAAAAATAAAATAGTCTGCTTCATTTTTGCCCCAGTAAACACATTTTCGATAATGTGGATTGGGGCTAAATCTGTTCCCCCCCCTCCATATGATCTTAGCAGAAATATTGGTGCTAAATGAATGTGATAATTTATTTTTGCACACGGGCAACGTTTTGATCATTTGGACCAATTGTGCCGGCCCACATCACTCGCTTTCCAATGTGTTTCCCACTTAGGAGGCACTGTTCAGTACATGGGGCCTGTCCAGTGGCCTTGCGTTGCTTCCAATGTCAGCCCTCCATCATGGTAGCACAGGGTCCCCCTATCACTGCCTACTCCCAGTCCTGCCAGAGTAGGCCAACATTGCAGCCTGCAACTTGAACGGCAGTCTTTACCATGATTTTCAGAGTAGCGGCAGGGTCACTACAGTGGCAGAAATTCCCACACTTAGCAAAGAGAAAATGCTGTACACATCCCCAGGTCTAAACAACACATTTGATAGCACAATTAGCAGCAGAAAATGGAACAAAAGACATAGGATTTACATTCAGGGCTAAACAACAACATCTCAGCAACAGTCACCTAGCCCGCAGAGCTGTCTTTGCAGGATCCTTCTTTTGGATTCCTTCCATCTCCCCTGTCAAACAAACTGCTTGCCCCTCCAGCCTCCAAGCAAGTATGTGGTGATCATGAGGCAGCCTTCACACTTTGAAGTGAGCAGCACTTGCTAGTCCTCAAACCATGAGCGCACCAGGAGAGTGTCCAGAAGCCCTTGCTGCGCCCGGTGGTTTAGGGGAGCATGGCACTCAACCCAGATTTCTTTTTCATTTTTGGTTGCAAACTCTATATCGAGGCAAAATGGCAACCCTGCACCCGTTGTTCAAGGAGAATGGGGGTAACTTCCCTCTCTGCCCCCATGTACTCTGTCCCTGCGGTGTTTAGGTATACTACATCTGACTGTATCATTATGTATTCCTTTTCTGTCACCTTTTTGGACAGATGTGGTTTAACCTTTTAACTGCCATGGGTTTTCCCCCCCAGTGCCAAAGCCTTTTTTGGTGATTTTGGTATTTCGCCATTCAATGCCTTCTAACATTTTTTGTTTCATTAACCCCTTAAGTGCCAAGGACGAGGTATGTCGTTCTTGGCAAAAGGGAGGTCATCCCAAGGACGAGATCCTCTCAAAGATTGTAGGGATTTGCCACATCTTGCTGCTCTTACGCCACCACTTTGTTTCACGTCACCCCTTTTCACCCTCGTGTTGTCGCTCATAGGGCTAAACTGTGTGTCCTCGCAATGCACCTTCAGAAACCACACTAAGCTCCGGCTCAATTGTTGAGTTTCCACCAAGGCTCGCACAGAGTCCACCTCCTGGTCTGTCACCTGCTGCCCGCTCTCTGGAAAAGCTTCCTCAGCCCAGCCTGGAACTGGTCGGACAGAGAGAAGCATATGATCGGACTCACGGAGCAGTTGGAATAGGCCAGCACAAAGGACAGGTTGGTCACGATGAAGGCAGCCGGCGTCTGCGCCAGGATGTGACTGGCCGAAAGGAAAATGACCACAGAGCAAGGGATCCACATGATGACAAAGACCATGAGGACGGCCAGTATGATGATGGTGGCCTTCTGATTGTGTTGGAGGTGACCAGATGAAGGAGCTGCCAGCATCCGGCCGAACCAGAGGGACTGAACGATTCGAAAGTAGCACACAAGCAAGAGGATAACGAAGGGGAGAAAGGCCACCCCTCCAAAAAGAACAAAATACAAGAAGGTCTGCTGGCTGGTCATCAGAAGCATACAGTAGTTGGCCTCCTCGACCTTGACGACCACTTGGTGCATCCAATTGGGGATGGAAACGGCAAAGCCCATGATCCATGTGGTCAAGCATATGACCAGTCTCTGGGTCCTGCTGACTGTACACCCATATGTGGGGTGGACCGCTGCGATGTAGCGCAGAATGGAAATGGCCACCATCGTGTAGAAGCTGCAGAACATGGTCCACATGGACATGCTCTGGCTGCTGACGCAGACGGCCACACCCATCCGCCAGTCCTCGAAGACGAAGCTGACGAGCAGGACGGTGACATTGTAGAAGAGGAAGACCATGTCCGAGATGGTGAGGTTGATCATCAGAGCGCTCGTCAGCGTGCTGATGGCACCGGCGTTGCTCCGCTGGCTGCCAATCAGGACGAGAAGCATCAGGATGTTGCCAACGGAGCCAACCAAGAGGATGATGCCGGAGAAAGAGGCAAATATGTACTTGATTTGCATGATGGACAGGCCAGCAAAGCTGTAGCTTGAGGCATGGTGGGAGGTGGTGTTGATGGTAGTATTGAGCATCCCTAGGAGTATCGGTGCCATCGCAGAGGAATCCATGTAATTTACTTTCCTCCTAGAAAATAAACACCAAATTGTTGAGCATGTACTTACCAAGATACAATTTTAAAATCACAAGTTCAAGGAGAAGTAAAATTGAATTGACTGGTTTGAGATGCACAACGCAACCTCATTCATCACCCGGCACTTGGGATAATTTAGGTGGAGATTTAGTGTTGGTGAAATTTGCCAGAGTGAGGGAACGGCAGTGCTCTGCGAGCATCACAGGATGCCAGACAGACTGCATTAGGACAGATACGGGTTGCAATATGGTGATATTGGTGCCAGGTTACATGGGCGCATCAGGCCCAAGCCCTACCGATAATGAATGTGCTGGACCATGAGGGCATTTTCGGACTGGGGCATGACCTTGACTCGCGCACCAATAAGAAACTGCACCACAGTTGCAAGTCTCAATTCATTGCTTTTGTGACTGGCTGTTTCAGTGGTACATGGGGAGGGGATGTGGGGGGGTTTCTAAATTGTGTTGCAAATTGTGAATTTAAAAGAATATTTGTTCAGTAACACTGGTCAAAACGACTATTTGCACGGTGAAGAAACTTTGGCTTTTTTGGGATTATCATTAGGGTATTTATTGCGCAAGGACGTAGCTTTGAGAAGCACTTTGAGAGCACTTTACAATCACAGGGGAAGAACATGGTCGAGAGGAGCAGACAAACAAGGGATTGGTGAGCTAACAGCTGTGCAAGGGGAAGGTGGGAACTTTCTCACCAAAGAGATCTACAAGCAAACATGGGAGGCAACAGTGGGGAGCAGATCACCCAGTCTCAGTACATTCTTTTATTTCATTTATACAGCACCCAGACCCGGAGGTATCACGGCGGCACTTGTACAGGTGGTGAAACAGAGTCAAAAGCAGTAGATACCTGTATACATCATAGAGGTAAAAGTCAGTTAGGCAAGTTAAATAGCCAGATTTGTAGGGGATTTTGAATACCAGGAGTGAATTTTTGTTTCTGATGTGATCTGGGTGAGTGTTCCAGAGGGTGGGAGCAGTCACGCAGATGTTGGAGCCCCCTGCTTGCTTACGTTGGAATTTGGGGGTGAGTAATGAGCGGCTTTATGAAGAACAGAGACATCGAGTAGCTAGTTTTTGCGGAAATGCGAGGGGTGAGGTAAGCAGGGGTGTTCAGGTGTAGACATCGGTGGGAAAGGTTTTTAAGTCAATTTGTGCTTTTATTGGAAGTCAGCGAACCTCCCTTGCTGCTGAGATGTGGTCGATGAGTTTGAGGCCTAGGGCTGCCCTAAGAGATTTATTTTGTTGGAGTTGAAGTTTTTGGAAGGGGTGCCGGTGAACAGCAAGTTGCAAAAATCGAGCTTACTCCCCATGATAGCCCATGCAAGGGTTAGGCAGTTTGAGGGCGATATGAATTTCCTACTCAGGGATATGAGCTTGGCCGTGTAGGCTGTTTAGGAGGCCAGAGCATTGATGTCATTGGACATGTTTAGTTCAGCATCAAAATATACGCCCAGTGTCTTTACTGGTTTAGAGATTTGAATGGTTGTCCCATCAAGGGGAAAGGTGGGAAAGGAGGCATAGGATGGGTCCAGGGTGCTTAGCCGGTGGGGGGAGCCTACTGAGAAGCTCAGTCTTTTCATCATTGAGACAAAGAGTGGAGGGTGTGCAGATCTAGGTTTTAGGGAGGAGCCATTGTTTGAAGAAGGGAGTTTTGAGCTCCTCCCTCAGCTGTAGAAGCGAGGGGGCAAGCCTGATGTTGACAGGGAATAGGTTCCATAGCCTTGGGACGCAGACAGATAAGAAACATCTCCTTACTTCTGGTGGAGCGCAGGCATTCAGAGATGCTGGGTTTCTCAGTGAGGTAGCTTTGGCCACTTTGGCCCAGCAAAGTTCCACTTTGCCAAATAAATAGCCCACACTATCATGTTGGGTCTGCACTTCGAGCATTGCCTTATTATGATAATTGTTCTTTTTTAATGTGCTTAATACCAGAGATTGGTTTTTAAGTCAGGGTTCGGGATTTGAACCTGTGTTGCGCTGTGTTGTCTTGCTTCCAATTGCCCCTATAGCCCTATAGGCGTGTCCGAGCATGCATGAGAGGCTTAGGAATCAAGCCTCATACCGTGTAAGGTGCAGCCTGCAGTGTTCAATGAGGTTCAATGGAGGTGGCACCACAGAGAATGGGGAAGGAGGCCTGGCCCTTGGGGGTGTATTATTACTTTTAAACAAGTAGGCAGCATCAGGAAGGGCCATGCATGTACAGCTACAGTAAGCAAGAAGTGGGGTGATTGTGATGTCGTGCAGCCTTGTGAGCTAGGGCAATTATTAAATAATCTGAGCTCTTGTGTTCTATACAAAATGCATAAATTGACCTACTAAACACATCACAGATTTATGTTTAGTTAAAATGGCACATTTTGTAAACTTGCCACCTGTGTAAGGTAGTGCCATCTTCCTGCTCGCTCATCCCTGGCGGTGGCGAAGAATCCGGCTCCACATGGAATGCGAATGTTGTCTCATTTGGGGTGGTAGATATCTGGGGAAAGCATGGAATAGAAGGGATGTAATAATGAAGCAAACAACTGGGTAGCTGGGAAAAGAGAATGCTAGGGTTGCGGGACTGAGGTTAAGAGCGGACTGAGAACGTGTAAGCGGTAGGACTAGTGTTGGACCATGTTTGAAACCGAATGCCCCATTTTTACATCCCCATGTCGTTGAACCGTATATTCTAGTAGTGTATAAAGCATAGAGAATGCTGTAAATAGAACCTAGTCCTCACTGAGAGAATTACACAAAAGTTATGAGAGCAATTCAATAAGCCATTTTAGTGCACAACACTCGTGGCAGATCTTTGAAGCCACCCAGATTTTTTTCAGGATGATGAGTTAAGATTTTGGGCTTCTCTCGTCTAGGGAATTTACCCAAACCAAGTCAGAGAAGTCCAGAAATTAAATAAGAAGTAACTGAAGATACTGCTCTTCAAAGAAAATGATGTCACTGACAGATTGTACTCTCTCGCCATCAGGGATGCAGCTCTGAAGTGGATCTCCTCCTTCCTCTCCAACAGACTCCAAAACATACACTTGCCTCCCTTCTCCTTGAGTCCCCGCCCTTTTACATACGGTTACACACTGTTACAACTACGTAGATCACAACTTCGGAAAACTGAAATGATGATCTGCGGGAAGACGGCCCTCTTCCCCCAACCCAGCACTTGTCTGTACTCACTAGGCCCACCCCGGTCCACCACAGTAGTAAACATTGGATACACTATGGACTCATACCTGACACTATCACATCACCGCAACTCAGTGACAAAAACCTGCTACGTACACTTACGCATTCTATGACGCATCATCCCCTACCTGATCTTCCCACACACAGGCATCACAATTGTTGCTATGGTCCTCTCACCCTTAGACTATGCCACATATGTGGGGTCCTCCGCTTCACAAGTTGGGAAACTCCAAGGGTTCAAAACACTGCAGCAAGGCTCCTTATTACCCATTCCCCTCCCCATGCACTTGCGCGATCTGATTGATACCTGGCCTAGTGGGATCGTTGTTTCTGTCTTCCCTCTGTTCCCCCTCCCTTGCCGCGTCGCGCTTCGAAACATTTGTGTATAGGCGCGTTGTAAATGCCATATCATATCATATCATACCCTAGTTCCTAGAGAAGACGTCACACTAGCTGCCTATCGGGCATTGGACCACCAACAAGGCAATGTGCATCGCCCAGCGAGCACTGCACAACACAGGACCAGAATATCTGCAACACAAACTCACACCCTACAGGTAGGGTCGGACTGGGGCATAACATTGGCTCAGTCACCAATGGAAAAGTGGCCCTCAGTCTAAATTAGCAATTCATTCATTTTTTGACACTCTGAGTAGTACCCAAGAGGGATGTGTTTGGGAAAATGTTTTAGCAAATTGCGCATTTTAAAGGACATTTTGTTCAGTAACATTGACAAATCTACTAGATGCGCAGTGAAGTAGCTCAAACTGTCCTACTTATGGTTAATAAAACTGGCCCATCTTGATCCATAAAACTGTACCACACTAGCACATTGGGCCTCCAATTCAGCATTGCCCAAATGACCGATAGGCCAGTCCGAGAGTGCCTTCCGGCTGACCTAATTTCTGGAACAGCTCTCCACCTCGTCATCCCGGTCGCAAAATCAACCCGAATAGGGGGATCCTCTTTCTCAGTCAATATCCCACTATTTGGAACTGGATTCCACTTAGCATTCGCCATATAGAGGGTCACCTCGCTTGCCGGAAGACCCTTAAAACCTGGCTCTACCCTTCTGCATCCTGACTGACCTTGTCCACCTCATTGGTGAACTATCACCCCTAGACAGGAAGGCGGAGGCACCCGATGTATCACCCGAGGAGACAACAAGGCGGAACCTAGCACGAAAAGGAATGGATTCCAGTTAAACCTATGGCATGATTTGCAGAACCTCTTGGTAACTAAATATCAGCCTTGATTCAGTGGTATGTATAGCACTCCATCACGCAGAACTTAGGTGTATCCCTCACGGTGCTTAGCCTACACCTGCATACATCTACAATTATTCACTACTTGCTTTCACAACACATATCACCACTACCAATAGAATACAGCCGAGTCCCATGAAAAACCTGGTCCAGTTGTACACATAAGCAGTCTCCGCGACTCTCGCTTCTCTCCCCGATAGTCTATCACAGCGCCCATCCACTATCTAGATCTCTATGGGTCGCTATCAGGGAATTAGCCACCCTCCCTACCTTCGATCTGGCTAAAAATGTAGACATGCATTCAAGAATCCTCCTTCAAATCTCAAATCTCAAACCTCAGTTCACCAAAGGCCTTCACCCCATAGCACTTTGAGGCCATACCAATGGCAGTAGGCGCTATACAAATGCCATATAGCATAACATATATAAACACATTTATGTAATTGAGCAAAAAGAGAGAGGGTAAATGGATAGGCGTATTCGGGAGGGGTGTGAGAAGTGGCAGTTTAACGGTGGAGATGGGGGTGCCAAACATAAACACGTGAGTTAAATGTGTGAAAAAAGTATTAATACAATATTTGTAAAAAAATGATTTTTATAAAAGAAAACACATAGATCCCTTTTAAGAACCTCATGAGAAGCTGACCACATCCTTTCCTCCACCGCCTCATCCAGTTCATGTAGTCTTCCCTACTCTCTAACAACCACTGTTGCTTTCTGTATGATTTGGACCACAGCTCCCATTAGGCTTGGCCAGCATTGTCAATGTCGAGGAATCATGGGAGTCGTAGTTCAAAACATCTTGAGAGACACAGCTTGCCGGACCTTGACTGACCACTCCGCCTATCTGAGTGTATGACGCCCACTTGCTGAGTGCCCCGATGCTCGATAAATAGGAAGGTGTCGCTCAAATCCACATACATGCCTACAGGTGATATGTACAAACACGTGTTGTCACCCGAGGGTCAGTCAGTGGGTTGTGGTAAATTAACTCCTGGTGTCAGGTGTGCTTATAGTGGGCAGCTGGACAGATCAATTAAAAACGCATTGCAGCCAACACTGCTCTGAGAGGCCAAAGTGTGAATGATCAGGAGTCTATGTCGTGTTGCTGAATATTTTAACCTACATTGGCCCTCATTACGACCCTTGCGGAAATCGGAAAACGATGGCGGAAATGCAATACCGCCATCGAATAGCGCTCGGTGCGAATATGACCCGTCACCGCAAAGTACGAAGCCATTAGCGACACCGTAGTGAACGCCAACGCTAACTGCACCAAGCACGCGCGCGCGCGCCATGCGAAACCGCAAACACCACCATGGCGCAACGGTACGCCAATTCCGACCCTAGCGGACATGTACCTAACGCCATCAGGCATGGTGTAATGTACCATTCCGCCATGGTGAGAAGTACGGCATCGCGAATCAACCGTAAACGGCCCCACTGAGTGCCTGTACACCGCTCCCTGCCCACAAAGTACAACTCCCCGTAGGTGCAATGAAGCCACAATGCAACCATTGAAATGTACAAGTCACCCATGCATGGCAACGAACAAAAGAAACACAAGAGGGGCCAATGGGAGCTGCAGGGCACAGATGGCACGAATACAGAAGCCATCCCAATGGACATGACCACAGTCCCCCACCAAGAAACGCACGCAAACACAGGCACCTGTGACCAGCCATATTCCGAGAATCACATCATTCCACCAGTCCACCTGGCTGACCGGCATCTGTTACACAAAACCCAATCCCCCACCCCTGAGCATGACAACATTCAAACTGTCATATTGGCAGCCCCCATCCCTGACCTCACGGGCTTAGTAGGCAAACGCGCCCAGTACAGTACCACGCAACTAAACTCCGAAGCTGGAACCCAATGCAGATCTCCTCACAATACATCGCCCCCCAAATAGGCATATGCCACATCACTTGCAAAGAAAAACGCTACACGGGCCAAATCAGAATAGAAATTTAATGCACATCAAAGTCACCAAGCCCATACAGCCATCAGGCCATGAACTCCTAAACACCAATCACCATTGTGGGCTGCATCCGCAAGAAATGACCAGCCACTACTTGTGTGTCGTCCTGTTCCCTCATGGTACACAGAGCCACATTCACGTACGAAAAGGCAACATGGAAGCGCACAGAACCACAGGGCCGTCCCAATGGGGAGGCACTAGTCCAGCCGAAAGGCCGAAATGTTGCTCCGAGCCACCAGTACAGCGTAAGGGCATGTGGGCCATTGGCGATCGTCCCATAAGATCGTAATGCTGCTCCACTGATTAACACGAAGCAGCAGGTGTCGGGAGTAAAACCCATCTGCAGGAGTGGCATACAGATGGCAGTGGCAAAAGGGGAGGAGATACCTGTCAACCAAAAGAAAAGAAAAAGAACAGAATGGCCATCAGAACTACATTCCAACAACTCACTTCAATGATCACACGAAATCCACAGCCATATGCATGCTAGCCCACTCCAAAGGATCATCACCACCCCAAAACCACTTGCGACTCCTAACCATCTATATCGAGGTGCAAACACCATCACAAACGAGTGTACCTGTGCATGCGTCTGTCAAAACAGAATCCATCAGATGGGAATGTTAATGTGCATGGACACAAGTGTCTGAGGGCGTGTCGAGACAGGGAGGGCTCAACAAGGCCAGATAGACGATGGTCCCACCATGGCAGCCCTGCATCACATAGCGTAGGGGAGGCGGATAGATCCCAAGAAGCCCTGTACATGGCAAACTCTGTATCAAATCACCTGCCCATGCATCCATTCATCATTCCCTCATCCCGGAATCAAAACGCCTGAATAATTACTCACATAACATTAGCAACATCCATTGAGTCTGTGCGTTATGCAGCCTGCAAAATCCACAGTGCCCCAGCCCGTAATTCCAGTGTTGTGAAGTAACATGTATCTGGGAACGGCCGGCCTCATCGCCCACGTAGCAATTGCGCATCCCAAACTATTCATATCAATCATTGCTTCCTCGCCATGGGCCCTGTCTCAAGGACATTGAACAACAGAACGTTATATTTGCAGTCAGACCTGTGGGCATCTCCTCGCCGCTAGCTGGAAACCGAAAGCGCCGCCCTTGGAATTCCACATTTGCAACATCACGCCGAAAAGGCATCTGTGGCCGTTTGAAATCACTAATTATTCCATCGAGTGCGGCTGTGTGTGAAAATGGCAACTGCCTTCACCCACAAATGGGACGCCCCGCCCGTCATTGCAACTCGGTAAAGTGATGCATGAGGGCCCACCGTTACTCGAGTACTACGTTCCACTGACCCTTCACAAGTCTGTTCGCGACTGCACAGATAGTATGTGCAACAATGGGACCACAGCAGAATGAACATGTCAACCAATGTTACACGGCCATCGGGTACAAATACATGATTGCAATAGCAAGATGCCATTCCCAGATTTGCAGCGTTGTGCGCGGGACGTGCTCGGCCAAAGGGGAGAGCAGCTTGCACAGGTGGAATTAATCACCACAGGTGGAGGCCATACAGCCTGAAAACACATAAATTGCACAGCCAGTCTCCTCCCACAACCACACCGAAATGCTACCGGCAGGACTCGCGATGTTGGCCCTGGGGGACCTGATAGCACTGCAAGTACTCCAACTCCAAGAAGAAGACGAACACCAACTGCAACCGGCCGCACGAAGGAGACGCAGGAGGAGGAGGAGGGCAAGGCAGGGCCAGCAAGGGCCGCCAGCACAGCCACTACCACCACGCAGGCAGCCCGCAATCCCACGCCTCCGAGCACATCCGTTCAACCTCACTGATGAGCAGATCCACACCCTCTACCGTCTGGACCGGGACACCATAGCCGCCATTGTGGACATGACACAGGCTGACCTTGTCAGCATGATAGATAGCCCAACCGCCATCCCACCCCTACTGAAGGTGGTGTCTGTACTCCACTTCCTGGCCACAGGCACCTACCAGCACACAGTCGGACAGTTGCATGGCATTTCTCAGCCACTGTTCTCACGGACACTATTGCAAGTGCTCGATGCCCTCCTGCAGCACGCAGACGACTACATCTCTCTACCACGCTCGGAGCAGGAAATTACCAACACAAAAGTGGGATTCCATGCACTTGCCGGCATACCGGGTTGCATTGGTGCCATCGACTGCACCCATGTGGAATTGGTCGTCCCACATGCAATGGAGGCCCAGTACCGCAACAGAAAACAATTTCATTCCCTGAATGTACAAATGGTGTGTGACTCCAACAGGATCATTACACATTGTTGTGCCCGATTCCCTGGATCTACCCATGATTCTATGGTCTTGAGGAACTCTACAATACCACGCTACATGGAGCGACACGCAGGGAACAGATCCTGGCTACTCGGTGAGTCTCATTACATGCATGATTATGTGGGGAATGTGATTTGGCAATGACCTGGCAGGAAGGGGGGGGGTGTGCGTACGTAGCAATGGCATTCCACATCATAGGTTTCTCATCCACATACAGGTGATGCTGGATATCCACTGAAGAGATGGCTCCTCACACCAGTCCGGAACCCACGGGACCAGCATGAGGAGGACTACAACCATGCCCACTCACGTACCCGTGTAGTCATTGAACAGGCATTCGGCCTACTGAAGACTCGTTTCCGCTGCCTCAGCAGGTCTGGCGGGGCACTCCTGTACCGCCATGAGAAGGTTGCAAAGATGGTGATGGCATGTGTCATGCTCCACAACATGTGCGTACGTAGAAATGTGCCCATGCCCCCTGACGCAGAACTGCAAGCACCTGATGATGGTCATGATGAGGGTGGGGATTTGGCAGCACCTCATGGAGTCTGCGAGGCACCGGAGGCCCGTGACATTCGTCAGCATCTCATTGATGTATGCTTCTAGCACTCACGCCTGGTGGCTGATACATGGACACGGGACTCGTGGCACTGTGCGTGTCTGGGACATGCACAATATGGACTGTACGCCTATGATGGCCTAGTACACAAAAATCAATGTCCACACATCTCATTGGTTGATCGTGCACTTTTTATGGCATATGTGATGTCATGTTGAACACCCTATTGACCCGCCACCCAAGTGAGCCCAACACACCCCCTCCACCCTCCTACCTCCCCCCCGAACCCCAGTGTCCAAAGATGCTCATTGTCAGTGGGCTGTCGCTATTGCAAGCCCCCTCTGCGGGTATCAGGGGCACCCCTGCCTGTGGAGCGCAGGTTCCTTCCAGATCTACGTTGGGGGCTGCCCTGGACGGAACTTGCAACGGATGATGTGTCTGCCTGCTCACGTCCATGCATGTCCCTAAGGGTTTGCGAGAGCTCAGTGAGCACACGGCGCACTGCGGCAAGTTCGGCACATACGTCTTTGGACGTCGCATGCAGTTCCCCCCTCAGGCTCTCGGTGCTTCTCTCCATTTGGACTCTCAGGCTCTCGGTGCTACTCTCCATTTGTGCCCTTAGCGTCTCTGTGCCTCTCTCCATTTCTGCCCTAAGTGTCTCAGTTGATGTTTCTATGTCTGCCTTAGTGCCCCCACATTCATCGGCATGGTCCTTGAGGAGCGTGGCCATTTGCTGCTGTTGCACGATTAACTTGTCGAGGGACTGTTGCCTCTGCTGGGCCATGCCCATTTGCGGGGGTGTCACAGAGGGGCTGTTGTCCTCATGTTGCCTTGCCACAGGGCTTGTGGGGGATGGCCAGTCGTTGTCTTGTGGGTGCCCCTGCGTGGTATCCTCATGTTGTACGGGATGGGACAGACAGGGGGATTGGGACAGGTCATGGATGGATCTGACTTCGACATCCCCGTTTTCTGTGTCGGAGCATGCTGCCATCAATGGGGTGTCACCTATGGTGCTGCTGCCACCAGAGGCAGTGCCTTCTGTGGCATCCATTGGGGGGACCTGTGGTGGTGGTGTTGTGGGCATGCTGGCTGCTGGGGTGCCTGTTGATGTTCCCTCCTCTGTGCTGCCACCTGATTTGTGCTGCTGCCGTGTCTTGATGCGTGCAGCTGAGGTGGAGGGTCTCTGGCCGTTGGTCTTGGCCCTCTTTGCAGGTGTGCTGGTAGGGGTGTCCTGTAGCTCGTCGTTTGGATCGGACCCTGTGGTGGAGTAAAGGAGGGCGAGGGTTAATGATGGGTCTGTGGGAATTGGAATGGCATTGTATCACATGCTCTGGGGTGGTACCTGAGGGTGATTTGGGTCGGGTCCTTGGAGGTGCTTTGATTTGTGTGTGGAGTGAGGGTGCAGTTGTTTGGCAGCCTGCAGTTAGGGTGTGCCTGCTGCACGTGTAGTGCGTGTATTAGGGGTTTTTAATTATTTATGTATTTATTGTGGGTTTTAACGTGCGCTATCAGGCCGATGTGTGTGGCCGTTCTCCTGGACATGTGTTTCTGTTGCACTATGTGGACGCATGGTACTTCACATGGATGGACTGTGTGGATTTGGCATTGTTTTATCTGGTACACCTACCTGAATCTTCGGATGTCTGCACTCCTTTCTCCATCCCTCCGACTCCCTCTATGCTCTCCATTCCGATGGTGGAGGCACAGATTTCTTCCCAGGGGGTCAACTTGATGGGTGATTCAGGACCTCCCCCGGTGGCTGTGGCAATGTTGCGGTTGGCAGAGAGTATGCTGCGGACGCGTATCCGCAGGTCGTCCCATCGCTTGCGGCATTGCTGTGGGGTGCGGGGTGCGGTCCCCACCGCACTTACCCGCTGTGCCACCAGAGCCCATATGGTCTTCTTGTTTGCAAGTGCCGTTCTGGTCATTTGCGTGGAGAAGACGAAGGCAGCATTCTCCTGGAGGGTCTCTGTTAGCACGGTGAGTTCCTCGCGGGAGAAGTGGACCTGCCGCTTGCGGTCGCACGCTTTCTTCGCTACTTTTCCCATTTGTCTTGGTTTCGCTAGGGTGGGTGACGGGTTGGGGTGTGTTTCAGGGTAGTGATTTTAGTGGTTGTGTGGTTTTAGTGGTTTTATAGGTGTACGCCGGGATGTTTCCCGTTCCGGGCCCATGTTTTAACTTCCGTTTCCGTATATTTCCGGTCACCGTACTTTCCGGTAGGCGCACACTGCGGTGACCGCTAAGAGGGGTGGCGGTATTGCACCTAGGGCGCCGTACGGCGGCGGTGTGGGCCGTTTTGGGGTCATTTCCGCCATCGCGGACTTTGCACTTCCGCCGTGGCGTGGTGCTCGTGCCCGATGGGTCGGAATGGGCCGCACTTTGCTCCTTCGTGCAATGGCGGAAACGCTATTTACGCTGTGGCGCTCCGGTCAGTCGCTTTCCGCAAGGGTCGTAATGAGGGCCATTGTTACCATGCAATGATACATGTCCTTTAGTTTTATGCAGTCCCCCCTTGGATGACTATCCCTGCCATCTATATTTAACCTTGTTGCCAAGTCACATTGTGAGGTTTTACTGAAGTTTTCTGATTTGTGTACATGTTCCCTTTGGTCTATGGCAAGGGACTGCAACCTGTGGCTCACCAGATGTTTTGGTTAAAACTCCCATGATCAGTCACTACTGACTATGCTACTGCTGCTGCTACGCTCAATAAAGTTGTAGGCCAACACATCTGGTGTGCCAGCAGTTGTAGACCTCTGGTCTATGAACATAAACCCATTGATCAGGTCTAAAATCCTGTTCTAGGCCTGTGGCAAAAGGGTGCGCTCATAAGCGCAGGCCACACATCATGCTGTGTGTCCCCGTGCTCCTCCCTAACAGTCCAGAAGAAGGAATTATTCTAGAGTGTTGCCAGTGCCAGACATGCACAAAGGGCAATGCCGCTTTTCGATGAATGGTCACAAAGAATAATCACACTTTGGTACAATATAAACATTCTTCTAAAGAAATGCAGTGGATTGAATGAGACATAGAAGATCGGCCCCTCTCTGTTATATTGCACTTCCTAAGAGGTGTCAGTTACTGAAGGCAGGGTCAAGAGAAGCAATTGTTACACAGTGTTTCAGGGTATGGCTCAAGAGAAGCAATTGTTACACAGTGTTTCAGGGTAAGCAATTGTTACACAGTGTTTCAGGGTATGGCTCAAGAGAAGCAATTGTTACACAGTGTTTCAGGGTATGGCTCAAGAGAAGCAATTGTTACACAGTGTTTCAGGGCATGACTCAAGAGAAGCAATTGTTACACAGTGTTTCAGGGTATGGCTCGAGAGAAGCAATTGTTATACAATGTTTCAGGGTATGGCTCAAGAGAAGCAATTGTTACACAGTGTTTCAGGGCATGAGTCAAGAGAAGCAATTGTTACGCAGTGTTTCAGGGCATGAGTCAAGAGAAGCAATTGTTACGCAGTGTTTCAGGGCATGACTTTGTCTTCGAGGTTGCTTTGGGTTCTCACTTCTATGGGTCTATGAGTGGTTAATGTATCTATTGAAGGGGGAAGGTGGTTCAATCAAAAACACAACAGATACAGCAGGAAATGGGGCACTTCTGTTTTAAGTGCCTTACATAAAATGTAATGATGATCAGTAATTGACCAGTTGATATGAGGTCTATTTATTTATTTATTTATTTATTTATGAATACATTTGTATAGCGCCAAGACCCGAAGGTATCACAGCACTTATGATAACAAGAGTTGGCATTACAGAATAAGCATTGTCATCAAGCGTCTTAGTACATTGTTGTATGCATTGTGCTCAATAGTCTCCATTGTTCTCAATAGTCAGTTAAGTTAAGCATATTTGTCAAAAATCCATGTTTTTAAGAATTGTTTGAATTTCAATAGTGAGAATTAATTTCTGATGTGGTTGGGGAGAGTGTTCCAAAGGGAGGCGGCAGTAACACAGAAGCTGGAACCCCCTGCGCATATGCGTTGGACACTGGGTGTAAAGAGATATTGGCTAGATGACTGGTTTAGGTATGATGGGGGTGGTGAGATTGGAGGGGGCATTTTGGTAGAGACATCGGTGGGCTTCGACAAGAGTTTTGAAGACAATTCTTGCTTTTATGGGAAGCCAGTGTGCATCTCTTCTTGCCGTTGTGATGTGGTCAGAACGTTTGAGGCCAAGTGCCACTCGTAAAGCCTTGTTTTGGAGGAGTTGAAGCTTAGCAATGTTTTTGGAAGAGGTGCCGGGGAACAAAACGTTTATTATTTTAATTATGTATTATTGTGTTTTAGTTCAAAGAACATTTCACAAACATGTAATCAGATAAATCAAATTCAATAAATCTCCTACTCAACATCAGTGCCTTCTACATATATTCCATGATATATAAATATCCTAATACCAAAAAGTTCAAGAGCTCATTTGAAATATTAGGAACATTCTGAGGTTTAGCAATAAACCAGTGACCCAACGAGACACACAGTAGTCCAGTGTGCAAAGGGACTGGATATGATCACCTTAAGGACTTGATTAGGGGGTCTGTGTTTCTTACCCCTGAGGTTCTTCCTCTGGGGAGAGGGCGAAGGTTGACTGAATATGGGGACTGACCGACTTGCCTCTTATAAGCAGAGTAAAACAGGAATCATTATGTGGGACTAAGCACCACCCAGTAGTTCATCTGCTCGTCTGCTAAGAGATGAGAAGGTATGTTGGAATACCTGCTGGATATAATGTGATAATATGATGTAATATATAATAATACATGTTCTACTAAGACAAAGGAATAACTCACACCTGCATTGACACACTGCATGAATATTCTCCCTCTGGGGTAAAGAGGTCATTCGATAGACCACATGACATACCACTCGCCGCCCCTGTCATTCCTCCCTCTGCTCAAAATATTAGGCTATGAAGACGATCCATAGGCCCAACCTTCCATCTTGCTTAAAAAGAGTCCTGAATCAGCCACCCAGATTTTTTACCTCTTCAACAGTCATGCCGCCGTCCCTCAGTGATAGGCTAATGTTTGGACTACACATTTCACGGCATTGGTGGACAGCTTGGAAATCAGTTTGACCTCATTCTTTCATATCAGGAATTGCTCTTCTCGCACCAACCCGAATCCGGTCAGGTGGCAGTCGGAGGAAGCCATTTTCTCACTCCTACAAGCCTTTTTCAACTGCCTATGCGGTAGAAAGCTACTATTTCACTGTGCCACACATAAGGGCCGGCAGGAGGAGTTCTCGAGTGCCGCTGTAGTAAGTCTGCATCCCTAAACTCACATCGGTTTGAGTTAAGGTGAAGTATTAATTGCTTACAAGCCGAGCACGTTGCCCCTGAGCTATCCTCCCGAGACCCCTGAGCTATTTACTCTATCCCTATTATTAAGATGCATGTAGTGCCACAGCGGGTACTAAACCGTTATAATATGCAGTGGGTGGCAATGGCAGGTAGTAAGTGCCCAAAGCACTATTTAACTCACTGGGCTTCCGGACACAGAGAATTACTGGAAGCCAATTTACCTATCCTTGGCTGGAGGACCTTAGCTAGAGCCCTCATCCTCCATCCTCCATCATGTTATATTGCTAGAATAAGCATCAGGCATTTGGCATCACTCCTTTGAACACTCGATCTGGAATCATTAAACCGTGGATTCATTCTAGCCCGCCTAAGCGAGGGGGATGCAGTGAATCTAGAGTTGCCGGTGTATTTAATCCAGAGACTGCATCTTGTGCAGAACCTCAAATACTGCAATGAATCTTTGACTCTCTCAAACTCTAAACCAAACATAACCCTACCTCTGCTGCACGTCAAACCGCACACACTTCACAACACCCAATGTGAAACCGAATACAGGCACACGCAAAGCACCCATGCACAATCATACGCCAACACCACATGACTGCTACCAACCAAAAATGCACCAATGCTCACTGACCGGTTTTTCCGAACTGAGGCTGTCAACAGCAGTCCAATGCTCTCTTGCTCTTCTCCCTCTCAATCTGCTAACAAACCGTCCCCTCCTTCCTTTGCAGATCTGCCAGAGCGCCAAGAGACTATGCAAGTGGCAGTGATGCGCGGTACAAGACCACATTACATAACATAACATAGCTCTTGTGCTTTTCTCCTGCTTCTCCCAGATGTAAAATGGTTTTCTGTGAGTTCCAGAACCAATAAAACGAGTTGTTTAAGTGTATGATGCTTTGTAATGTAGGCCAACGAGCCACATAGCTGGACAGTGATGACTAAAATCACCCCCCCTCTTTTCAAAAAATGTTCTTTGCCTGTATCCTTTTCTTAATTGACATTAAGTCAAGACTATCATATATACATTTATTTTTATGAAAGTAATTGTCAACAAGTTTAAATTGTTAAAAACGTATTTTGTTCAGTTCATTATAGAAGGGAAGATGTTGTGATGTTTATTACATGAGTTATGTATACACAGTCATGAACCTATGATGTACATAGTTCTGTAACCATGACAGCGTGTTCGTGTATGGTTCCAGAATGTTGATGGAACCATACACGAAGATGCTTCAAGAGATGAAGGTTGGCCTCCATGGGGGCTTCTCCCAATAAAACTACAAGTTACATAAATCAAATCTGCGGTATGATTTAAGTGTCATCATACTTCTTAACAATTGGCGACGAGGAGTCCGCAGGGAGGGAGCTCCTAGAAGCAGCGAAAAGCGAGTTTGCCGATCCTGCCAACGACATCAGAAATATTACAAGGCGGCAGAACCCACAGAAGGACTATGACTAAGGCAAGTGAGCACAAGTAGCGGCGTGAATCGCACGCATTGGAAGTAAAATTATAAGGGATAAATGTGCTTACGTTAAATCTGCATCTTTTGTACGCTGCGCGAGGCCGACAGCGAGTAAATGCTCGAGGAAAGCACCTATGTGCGTGGCTTGCGTACCGCCATCTTGAGGGATACGACGTTTTCGCCACACCGGCAAACGCTACGCGAAAGGCCGTACAATGCGCGTATCATACAAAGATATAGGAGATGATGTGTACGCTGGCCTGCGTGCGTTAATGTGTTTGAACTACAGCCCCAGCTGTTCAGGCGAAGTGCACGCACGTGTTGAGGAATCGAGTTCATTTGTGAAGTGATGCTGAGCGCCCCAAGCGGATGCAGCAAAGTGTGACAGCTGATATAGCCGGACAAGTTTGAAGCACAGTTAAATTAAAACACGCATATATCAGTCATTGCAACGTTAAAATTGCCGGAGATGCATATGGACTGAATTGAAGAAATTTGATACTGAAAGGAAAATCGACAAATGGCACCAGGTTTCAAGTGGTAGAGAGTGAATGCAGTTGCCAGGCAATTAGCAGGCGAATAATAAAATACAGACAATATTGTATAACAAGAAGGATTCGTGATAACCACACAAGTACAGAGATAGTGTGTTATCAATTAGGAATGATGCAGAACATAGCGGCTCCAATGACATTTTTGGCACTACCTGGGGATCCGGTGTGCCCATGGGAACAGTGGCAGGACAATTTTCAAGTGTATTTGAGAGCGATAGGAGGGTCCAAGTTTAAATATGATTTAAAGGAAGCCACGCTCCTCAACTGCATAGGTGCTGAGGCACTCAGGATTTTCACGAATTTGCCAGAATTGGACCACACGGATGTAGTTCTGGGTGGTGAATCATCAAGTGGTGCCAGAAAGTATGATGTGGCAATTACTAAACTGAACAAACACTTTGGAAATAAAACCAATATTGTGTTGGAACGTTATAGATTCTTTTCAAGGAAACAGAATAAGGGTGAAAGCATCAATGCCTACATAGCTGCTTTGAGAGGTCTACTGGCTACGTGTATCTTTACAGGAGTGGCGGAGGAATACTTGAGAGATCAACTGGTTTTGCATGTGGCAGATCCACGCATCCAACAGCGTTTGTGGCAGGAAAATAACCCTACATTAGATCAAGCAATTGAAATAGCTAGGTCCATCGAACTTGGTGAAAAATGCATGAAGGAAGTCCAAAACAAAATGGAGATTGCAGAAATAAAGTCAGTTAGAGAAATCATGGATGGTCAATATGGGAGTGAAGAGGATTTGATTGCCATTGTCAAAAGAATAGTTAAATCTGACAGTGATGTTGGATCTAGACAAGAAAGAGACAGTACATACAGAATGACCAACAAGTGTTTCAAATGTGGTCAGTTCAGACATGTTAATGCAGAGAAGGACTGTCCTGCCGTATCAGCTGAGTGCTATAAGTGTGGACTAATAGGTAATTTTGGTAAAATGTGTCGAATCAGCAGAAGCAGAGGCAGATTCAATGCCCGATATGCAAGAAATAATGGTCGATTAGGTAGAGGAAGAGGTGCTGCCATGACAAGCATTAAGGCTCTAGAAGAAATTGGTGGTCCAAGTAGTCTATTAGCAATCACAAACAGATTTGAAGAAGAAGTACAGATACTTGCTTTCACACCAAATGAGAGTGGTTTGGGCCCGTGGGTGCCAATGGAAATAAATGGAATAACGTTGCAGGTCATGGTGGACACAGGTTCACCATATACTATGGTGGATGTAGACACATATGTGAACATACTGAAAAAGAAAATGGAAGATTTTCAATTCACAAAAAATTAAAGCAACTGGATATGGTAAGACTCCCATCAATATAGTTGGATGTGTGTGGGTACATTTAAATTTTGAAGGGTGGAAGACATACTGTAGTTTGTATGTTGCTGAAAATGGATTTTCCATAGTCGGATGCTGGGAACAAGCATCATTGAAGATCCGGATACATCCAGGCGAGAATGTGCCTATTCTTTGCATTAATCAAAATAGCTGTAGTACATCACAGAATTTGGCCAAGAGTTTTCCCAAAGTCTTCAATGATAACATTGGGATTCTTAAAGGTTTCAAGCATCGGATCATACTTAAAAGAGGGACAAATCCTGTGGTACACAAATTAAGAAACATACCTATTGGCACCAGAGAAGCATTGAAAACTGAACTAGAGATGTTGAGCATGCAAGACATCATTGAACCCATCGAAAGCTCTGAATGGTTATCCCCTATTGTTATTGTTAAGAAACTGGATGGATCAATTAGAATGTGTGTCGACCTGAGAGACCTGAATGCCAACATCTGGGTGGACCGTCACCCACTACCAAATATAGTAGAAATGTTGACCACGATGAAGCCAGCGAAATTTTTCACGACACTTGACCTATCGTCGGCATATCACCAGGTAGTGTTAGATGAAGATTCCAGACATTTAACATCATTAATAACACCATTGGGGGCATTCAGATATAAAAGAATGCCGTTTGGTTTGGCTTCTGCAGCTGCAGTATTTCAGAGATTAATGCATCATCTGCTTGACGGTCTTCAAGGGGTTCACTATTTCCAAGATGATATTTTGATATCTGCGACATCTGAAGAAGAACATGATGCTAAGTTGTTAGGAGTATTACAAGTTATACAACAGAAAGGCATGACACTCAAAATTGAGAAATGTAAGATAAAGAAAAACGAAGTAACTTATTTGGGTCATCGTATAAATGCTGATGGTATAAAAACCCAAAGAGTCATTGGTTGACACCATTCTCAAAATTCCTGATCCGGTCAATAAAGATCAACTCTGCAGTTTTTTAGGATTAACAGAATACTATTCAAAGTTTGTAGATCACTATGCTGATAGAACGGAACAAATGAGAAATCTGATGTGCAAAGGTATGAAATTTGATTGGTCTGAAGGATGCAAGAAGGAGTTTGAAGCAATGAAGACATTAATCAACAGGGCACCTGCGCTTAAAATGTTTGATTCAAGTGCCACGACCAGAATATCGGTGGATTCCAGCAACATGGGCCTAGGGGGTGTGTTAGAGCAGATTCAAGATGGTGACGTCGTTTTGCCTTTGCATCCAGGACATTGAGAGGAGCTGAGAAGAATTATTCGACCATTGAGAAGGAGGCTTTGGGAGTTAAATGGGCTCTGGAACATTTTAAAAGTCTCATTTGGGGCATACCGGTTGAAATCAGAACTGATCACAAGCCACTAATACATGTTTTGAATTCAAAAAATCCCCACATGACTTCTCCACGCATAAGGAGGTGGACGCTAATTATCATGCAATACAATGCCAGTATAAAATACACTCCTGGCAAGACAAATGTAGTGGCAGATTGTTTTTCTCGCCTACCATGTAACTGTGACACGATGGAATGTGATGAGAAAGGAGAACTAACAGACGATCAAAACATGGAGTGCATTATAGCACATATACATCCAAGCTTTTCAAAAGAGGAATGGATTGAGGCGAGAGAACAAGACTCTGAACAGAGATTGTTAAGAAAAGCCATTGAAAATGGGTGGACAGATACCGAGGAAAATATCAAATCTTGGGAAAAGATAAAAGATGAATTAACAAGTGATAATACATGCGTTTATCGAGGAGATCGGATAATACCTCCAGCAAAGATGAGAGAGAAAATTATGAAAATAGCGCATGAAGGACATGTAGGAAGAAACTTAACAAAAAGAAGAGTGAGAGAAGCTTATTGGTGGCCCGACATGTGGAGTGAATTAGAAGCTCTTGTTAGGGATTGCACAGCATGTGCGGTAAGCGATAAAAGCAAAACAACACACATCACACCATTACAACCAGTAGCTATTCCAAGTACTGTATGGACAAAACTGGCAATTGACATAGCAGGACCATATGAAACTTTAGGACCACAAAAAGTTTATTTTATTGTGCTGGTTGATTATACGTCCAAATGGGTGGAATGTGGAATTGTTGAGGAATCAATATCAGCAATGAAAGTTATGAAGTTTCTGGAGGAAATTTTTAACCGAGAAGGGGAGCCTCAAGAAATAATATCTGACAATGGAGCTCAATTCAAGTCACAAGAAATCCAAAAATGTCTTAAAGAAGGGCCCATCAAACATACCACAACAGCTTTATACCATCCCATGGGGAATGGATTGGTAGAGAGAATGAATCGTTTCATAAAAGGTATCATTCAATTAGCTATTGTCAACAACATACCATGGAAAGAGACACTGAAAGAAGCGCTCAACACGTATAAAGTTACTCCTCATTCAGTAACTGAAGAAGAAGCTTTTACTTTGATGAGGGGGAGAATAGCCACAAACAGATTCAGACCTGCATGGATAACAAAAAAGGAACAAGGAAATACATTTGGAAGAAATAGTTAACAGAGTAAGAAGAAAACAAGAGGAATACAAAAATTATTATGACAGACAGAAACATGTTCAAGAAAGCAAGTTTGAAAAAGGAGAGTGGGTTAGAGTAAGAGAACCCAAAAGAGTGATGAAAGGAGAGTCAAGATTTCGTCCTCCTCAGAAAATAATGGAGTGTTCTGGAAAATCTGTAATTTTAGAGGGTGGAAAGAAGTGGTCATGTAATGATATTATTTTGGCAAAGGAGGAGGAAGTTGTAAGGAACGAGAAAGAACACGTTACAAAGGGAGAAATGTTTAAAGACAAGTTAAATGACTTTGGATATATGAACAAAGCATATGCTCAGGAGAATAAAAAAAACAATGTAACACACGATAAGATGGAAGAGAATGTTCAGTCATCTTCAAGAGCCAGGAAAAGAGTGTGGAATTATAATCAAGACTATGTATATTATTAAAGAGAAATTGAGACTAAGACCTACAGCAACACAAGGAAGCGAGTGCATCAAAAGATATACAATACTTTATAGGTGTATCCTTTTCTCAATTGACATTAAGTCAAGACTATCATATATAGATTTATTTTTATGAAAGTAATTGTCAACAAGTTTAAATTGTTAAAAACTTATTTTGTTCAGTTCATTATAGAAGGGAAGATGTTGTGATGTTTATTACATGAGTTATGTATACACAGTCATGAACCTATGATGTAAATAGTTCTGTAACTATGACAGCATGTTTGTGTATGGTTCCAGAATGTTAATGGAACCATACACGAAGATGCTTCAAGAGATGAAGGTTGGCCTCCATGGGGGCTTCTCCCAATAAAACTACAAGTTACATAAATCAATTCTACGGTATGATTTAAGTGTCATCATACTTCTTAACAGTCATTATCAAATTTGTCACTAGTCACTTGATTTTGGACATAACTATATATCCAATCAGTCACCTGAAATCATTGAATATAAATCTAACACATGGCAGCCTGAAATATCTGCATGAAAACCCGGAATGTTTTTGCTTATTTCAGGCTTGTTGTGACATCCTAACTGACCTGTAATAAGAACACGCCATCACAACCGCTCTGTAATCAGTTACTACACTTCATTTGTGACATCACAATGTCTGCTGCTTGGGCCAGCAGA
Organism: Ambystoma mexicanum; assembly: GCF_040938575.1. Classification (NCBI taxonomy): domain Eukaryota; kingdom Metazoa; phylum Chordata; class Amphibia; order Caudata; family Ambystomatidae; genus Ambystoma; species Ambystoma mexicanum. The sequence continues at coordinate 161,222,400 of NC_090938.1, read as the reverse complement.
TCACAGAATTCAAGCTGTCTTTGCAGCACCAAATGAAACCTGTGATACGATTTTCACACACCTTGCTTGTAAAATAGCTGACTTTGTTCACAAAGAGCCATTTGTGGTAGAAAGTTGTGTGTACTGCGTGAGAAAGAATCTGCACACTGTGGCTTATTTTAAAGCACAAACTGAAAACCCTTTTCAATGTTTTTTTAATCAAATTGCTTAAGCTATATTTCTGCAACACATTAGAAGCTGCATATTAGTTTTTTAAAACCTTTTTAAAATCCAAACAAATTTCACATTGATTATATGGATCAGCAAACAGAAGATCCTTTACCTTAGATTAAGCATGTGGCTAGCTATAAAAGGGGATGACAGTGTGTGGGCATGAATTATGAGAAATACACTACCTCCTACCATACATGAAAAGGATATTTCAAGTCACCCGAGTGTTCCATTACCTTACAAAGAAACTTGGCCTTCGACCTCGTCCGCTATTTGGTCTCGGAGCACATAGTTATATCCTTATAAAGTACAGTAGGAGTACATATAGTAAAATCTAATCAAATTAATAGTATAATATTTCATTTTTTGTTTGTGTAATCTCCTAGTTGATTTTGCCATCTTAAATTATTTTAATGTGCATCCTCTTTCAGTGCAAATATGGCACAAGGCACATTGCACAAGTTCACTACTTTCAGTATACAAAAACCAGCAATATAAAACATTCAATGAAAACAGTTTCACACAGATAACATCTGTGTAGCAGAGTATATTATAGAGTCAGGGAGAAGGATGTACAGGTCTTTACTCACATAGAGGCTAGCGCTTGTTCAAATATGTTTTTTTTTTTAATTCAGCGCAAAGTCAAAGAATGGTGCTACACCCAAAAACTCTTATGTTACTGCAAAAATCAGTTTGATGCTAGATCAATGGTTCCTCCAGACGGACAACGCCACAAGCAAGTACCTCTCTTTAATGGATGTTTCCGGATATAAGCACCTGGGGGGATGTGGGGGAGGGGGGCGTGGTGTATCAGCCAATCAGGTTGCTCCAGAACTGGGCTGAATCCCATGATCCAAGCCCAGGTTCAGAGCAAGTTGTGCACTGTTCACACTCACCCATCTCCGCTCCCGGTCTACCCCACAATACCATGCACTTCCACTCACCTGTCGTTTTTTCACTGCACCGCTCCTTGGATTCCGAGCCGCCATGTAGGTGGGAGAGGGGCTGTGCCTTGATCCCCACCTTCAATTTCCATGGCACCCATCTTGGGTGAGTATTTGTTTGAGAAAACCGGGCACAGTGAACAAATACATTGCTATCAGCACACCTGTAATAAACCCAGTGTGCTAATAGCAGTAATCACCGCCCACCCCTACCTGCCACCGGTCCCGATGGCCGGTAATGGTGCCAGGGCCCAATAATTGCTATTTTAGAAGAGTGGAATGTTGGCAGTTACACTGCAGACAATGTAATTGGTGAGGGAAATAATGGCTATTATACGTTTTCTGTCCCAACATTTCAATGTTCCGACTTTGTCTTATCTTGTTTTAAGCAGAACTCTCTACCCTCATTGTGCTCAATATTCTACTAGCAATAATGCCGAAAATCCATTGGCCCTTGGTAAAGGCACCTGAGCTCATTTTCTTTACCAGAGGGCTCTTACTAGTGGTAAAGCTCCTCACAACATGCCTTATTGCTTAATTAGTCCCCACAGGAGAGGCGCCAGCTACTTGGCCAGAAACACATGCAGAACCCACCAGAAACCACAAGCTTCCACCCTAGACACCTGGCATCCCCACAGTTTGCCGCATTACGTTTGCCAGTGTCACAGGTATGCATTCCACCACTCAACACAATCTTCCCGGAAGCCCACACTTACCGCCCTGCACCTCACACCCCACTTACCCAGCCGATTTCCACTCTGGGGCACAGCTCCACTTGTGGCTGTCCACTTCCCAGGTATGGAAATAGTAAAGGGACTAGCTCGCTTTACTATTTCCTATGTCGGCCATCTTGTTTTGTGTTTTTTTTTAAATAAGAAATCTGTGGATGCAAGTCACACAGAGCTATACAATATTTCGAGCAGAAACACCCTGACATTGGCCTGAGGTCCTAATATCTTTAAGCACTGCATTCAGTGGCAGCATGGTTGATAATGGCCTGAGCCTAGTCTCGGGCTGGTGAGCCATTACAGTCCACATTTGCGACATAATTTAGGGCTTAATGCTATAATTGTGCGTCAGTACACATCTAAGGCATTATCAATGACAAGAGCATTGCGTAATCATTATTGTTGACAAATATTGATGATGCGGAAGTGGGTGAATGGTCTTTCATCAGAGAGCACCTTTCAGGAAGTGACCTAACTTCAATGGGATGCATGTGGCGCTTGCACAGGGTAGGGGGCGCCATTATCATGCTTGACGCACCCACTGATAGTCACAGCTTTCAGTGGAAGGTTCAATGAGGAGGAACTGATGGGAAGTTTGTTTTTAGGAAATGGGCACCTCTTAGTATTGAAGAATGTCAGGAGAGAGGCTGCAGGCACATGAATAACCAATGGGAGCATTCTGCCTGAATGTCACATGTCCTCTTGAAATAACAAGAAAGTTATCCACATCTTGTTTAGCAATGAAGATGTTCCCCTCGAAAAGCTTTTTTTATTTGCCCCCGCTGGGTAATTTTGCAAATAATTGATGAGAGACTTTTCAGCGAACAGACATTGAAAGGTTGTAAGGACATAGCATCTCCAGAGAAATTAGCAGAATATATGTGGGGTTACAGACATTAGCGAAAACAATGACCGCTGAAACTATTGAATGATTGGCCATCAGCCTCCATTGGGCACTTCCAGGAATGCAATGTTTTTTCTGCACCAGAAAGATTGCTTATCCCCAGAATTTTTGTCCCACTGGTTGCCTTTTTAAAGCATATTTTTAAAGTGGCACTTGACTTCCACAGTCATTGTTTGTTTAATGTTGTATCATTTGAATAGGGGGCCTCCATACTTTAAACCTTGAACCTTTATATGGTTGTCTATACAACAGGGAGCGGGGGGGGGGGGTATCCCTTCTCATAATACCTTCCACTTTTCGCCTCCGTTAGCAGATCCCCGTCGCCCCGTCCATTGCCAACCCTTTCCCTGAGCCGTTGCCAACCCTGGAAGTAATCTAGGATAGGGGTTTGTAACCTGTGGCTCAACAGATGGTTTTGAAAGGGACACCCACGGTCCCTCCCAATTAACGATGATGGCTAGGGCTGTTGGGGGATATAGTCGAAACATCTGCAGAGTCAAAGGTTACAGACCCTTGTTCTAGAAGGCAGTTGTTGTGTCTTGACCTCTCTCAGTCCCTGTGCTGAGAGCCTGGGGGCCTGGAATGCCGGAGGAATGCCTGCCTCTGGATTGTTGAGCGAGTGTTTGTGTTTGAGTGTTCCCTGAGTGTCAGCTGAAAGGGAGCTGCTTGACTGAGAGGTTGCTGGTGGATGTCCTCCTATGTCCCTTACCTAAAAAGCGTACCAGACACCTGTAACCGTGTTTACATGAAACTGGAGTAAAGAGGTTACTCACACCAGCATGGTCTCTCTGTGTCCTTACTGAAGAACCCATCTTTTCAGCACTCCTGAGGAAAATGGCATTTGGTCATCTTATGGTATTGGAAGGCAAAGAGCCAATCCTTGTATCGTGACCTCTATTGGTGCCAAGGTGGCCCTGGGTCCCTTCTGACCGCCTGGTATCATATAATATATCTCTTCTAAAGTGTGATCTCTCTGAGATGATACCATGTGGCAAATGGTCACTCAATGCCCTCTGCAAAGAAGCCCACTTGATCAAATAGACATTCCCAAGACTATATTCTGTTCCCTGGCCTCAGAGGCAATGCATCTTTTAATGCCATGAAATGTTTTGGCAGCTACAGACCTACCAAAGAATGAAAGAGGCCGTTTGGTAAGGCAATGAACCCCAACAGAACATTAGAGTGGCATTTGAAATCAATTGCGGGTGCTCAGGGAAGTTCAGGAGACATTCAAGCGGCTTTGTGCATAAAAACATGCATAAAATAAGTTGAACGTTTTGAGGAAGGGAGCGAAAGGTTAGAGTGAGGGGTTGGGAGACGCTGGGCAGGAGGGGATTTACAAGTGGAAAGCTAGTTATATGCATCTGTCTATGTTATTCAAGCAGGATAATAGATTGAACACTGCAGTAACATATCACTTGAAGGTTAATGCACCTACGGCAGAGATGTTTGTGCAACCTGCAGCTCTCAAGTTTGAATCTGGGTAAAAGGAATTCAGCTTTCTATTCTACTGATCCTTCTGAAGTTGGTCGAATTAGTAGAGTGGAGGTGGAGAATTGTGAGACCGCAGGTCAAAGCAGCAGAGTCTGTCATGGGACAGGTCCGCCTGGGCCTGCTAATGATCGTCAAAAGGGGGACACATGGTGTAGTATAAGAGATTTATAATATTACTGTATAGGGAATTCACAACAGGCATGGACCTCTGAAAAGCTTACAGGGCTGGGGAGGAGTTAGTCATGCATTCGGGGTGCATCAAGTTTCATCCTGCAAGTTTGCTCCCATGAAGACTACTGAGGATATTTAATAATAGTGAGAGCCCATCGGTGTAGGTCAATGACATCAGAAAGGCCACATGGGGCTGAAGCCGAGTCTGTCATATGTCAAGCAATCATGAGGTTTGCTGATTCTGACTCTGATTTCCCCTAAAGAAGGATTGCAATGTTAAAAGCGCTGTACCTGGGAAAAACACATACCATATATGAACTCTGTGGTGACTTACACTACCTGCACTAGGGTTTATTTCATGCACTAATACATATAAATGGTCACACTGTCACTCCTTTTAACCCTTGATCTATTCTTTATCCTGATGCAAGTGTTGCTTCAGTTATTAAAATGTAGAATAAATGCAGAATTTATTTTGACAGAAAAAAGAAACACTTTTTTTGGTAAAACGTGTAACAAAAAAATATTTTAACCACCATAAAATACATTTAAAAGTCAGGTTTGTGGTTCGGAATAAGTAGCAACATAGTGATAGATTTATGACCTCCTGTGCTCAACTCCAGCAGGGTGTGCAATACATATTCAGACATTAATTTCCCCTTACCAAAAAAAACACTATGCATTGTCAGGGCATTAGTTAAAGCGAAATGATTCCAACAATCTAGTCATACCTTTTCTTAAGTGTTACAGTGGCAGCTGCCATTCTGTTTAGGAAGCTGCCTTTGACACTCTACGCTGGCTCCAGCAGCAGTAATTCTGGCATCGCATTCCAGTTGCAATAAGTGATTGCAGATGGAAAGGGATATCATTTCCTTAATACAGATGAGTAGTGATGTCAAAATACACTATAGAACATTAGTATTGTAATTGTAATGGTAATTGTTTATTTGTACAGCGCTTTTACATTAGTGAAGTGCTTCAAGGGATCAGTATTCTTATATAGACATTGAAGGCTACCTTGTATTATGAAGAGATACATTACATGAGAACTCATGCTGGTAGATGGTTTGGCTATTTAAATGCCAATTCTAAGATAACAGATGTTCTGTTCCTCCAACAGTGCTAGGCGTGCAGGTTACAGACATACAGCTCTCAGAGTCATACATGATATGGTAGTTTCTCATATATGGAAACCCAGGTCAGCCATGTCTGTAAGGCAGGCAGAGTTGCCAATGGGGTTTCCGAAGCTCTATCACACTTTCATTTGCAACCCAAGTGGATCCAGATACATTAATCCCACTTCACGGGGCTCTTCCACTCTACTGCAGCAGGTGCGTTGATGGTGAGATCCTCAACAGCAGCTGTGATGTCCAACATGTGCACACTCAACTGCAGGAGGGGGTCCAAATCCAGGTCTCCCGCCTGCAGTGACCACACTTTCATGCACGGCGGGCCAATGGGCAGAGAGAGGCCTTTGCAGGGCAGTGTATCATAGCCTGGGCACATTCTGCTGCCGTGGACATGACTGAAAAAATCGACCCTCTGCTCTATGTGGTATAAAATATATCTGACGGGGGCTAATGGAGACTTCCCAATTCAGCATAACTCTACTATCAGCGCTGGTCAATGGGCCGGCTCTCTTGCCGGATCCGAGATCTGGCATCAGTTGTCTGGCCGGATCTCGGGACCTGGCCTGCCTCTGGCCTGACAAAGCTTTACAGAGCCCCCAGCTACGCGAGGGAAGCTGGGGGCTCGGTGATCCATGGGCGTTATTTTAGGGGGGGGCAAGGGTTTTTGTCTCCCAACTTTTGTGGCACACCATTTTGTCTCACTCATTTAGCAGGCGACCCTTTCATTTAGATGTCATGCCCCCCCTCGACATTTTGAGCAAAGCTACTCCACTGTGGTGATCTAATCTTCTCTGTCCTCCTTTCCCCAGCAGTCTCTCGCGCGTTTGCAGTTTCTATTTGCTCAGCCTGTTTTTATTTTCCTCTGGCCTGAAAGGGACACCACAGGAATCAATGGGCCATGACTATCAATGGGGTGTGGTCCATCACTGTTAAAAGAAGGCTTTCTGCTTGCTGGCCACACTATTGTTTTCCAAATGTGCACCTTACACTTTCACAGAAAAAAAAGTAATTTCAAAACTCAAAAATGCTGCTTAAACTTGCATTCAATTGTTTTCTTTGAAATGTGTTTCTTTTTTTTCCGGACTACCACACAAATCCTGTCCATTTTGTGCCCTATCCTTTGTGTGTTTTATGACAGATTATATTTATAAAGATGATATATGCTTGTCAAACTGCTTAATCACAAATAAATGCTTCTGTTGTACTGACAGCAGTTATTAGGCAATTAAACACTGGGATCACGGGTGACAACTTTTGATTTTCACAACAGGGGCAGAAATACCCCCACCTCCGCCCTGAATATAAGCAAGTGACCAGTCCAACCCATCTCCTGGTCAAACACATTTTATAAGGAATTGAAAAAAGTCATACAATTAACAACCAGTTTTTAATAAAAACCATTTCATTAACGGTTGGTCTCTCAACCTGCTGAACTACCCTGGTAGCCTTCTACTGTAGAGCGCGTCTACGGATCCCTTAATGTACAAAAAATCACTGTATTTTGGGTGCACCACTGCCATGGAACTGATTAAAAGTGGAATTGATGTACAGCGTGGGGTTTGGAAAGAAGCAGCATGAAAGAAATTGCACCATTTTTAAACCATTATTTTGAACATTTCAGTAGAGCAGAGTTCAAATGCCAGCATCGCCCCCTCGGAACCCTGCCCCTTCCTCCAAACTCCACCCCCAACCAGGATCGAGATCCCCCTTCAAATGTTGTCTGTTTCCACCACTGACTATGCACTAATTGACACGAGTGTCCTATTCCACCTTACGTAGACATTAATGGGCCTCATTACGAGTAATATTGTATCTGGGCGGTAAATCAGCCCAGATACCACCCGACTGTATTACCGTTACTGCCACTTGGTCCAGCGGTATTACCACCAGATTACAAGTGGCAGCAATGGTTGTAAATCTCCATTCCATGCGCTGCTATTACCGCACCAAAATACTGCTGCCGTTAATACCAGCGATTTTTGCCAGCTAGGCACCTGACTTACCTCGAGAGGTAAATCAGGTGCCCCACTGGCAAACTTCCAGCTGGCCAGTGCTGTAACATGCCAGTAAACATTATTACTGCACCGACCAACTTGTAATGAAGCCCATGTATGAGAAATGCACTATACTTGAGAGAGATATTGTGACATATCTGTCTTTTTCTGCTCGGAAATGCTTTTCTCAAAGGGGGAGTCCAGTGAGATCGCCCCCTTTGAAAATTGGTAACCTTCACTTGGCATAGAACTGCTGACTGGCAGTGCCCCTCCTCAAGATACCATCCTTTGACATACTAAGAAAAATGTTATGGTGGGTTTAAAATGCCTGGAAAAAGACACAGACACTTTTCTGGGGCAAAATGCATGCTTTTGAGCAACTTTTCATACCCACAATGCATTGCTCAGTGGAACTAAGCTAGAAGTGAACTTCAGGGATGGATACAGGATTAAACAGGCATTGAAACCGTCAGAATACAATAGTGGGGTAGTCCTTCACACGTGTTATTGCTTTCTATTTCAAGGCAGGCCACTGTCTACATGCTAACTGTTTAAAAGCCTACATGCTAAGCAGTTAATGCTTTATTCTGATTGATTAACTGCACAATAAAGAATGCCAAGTCCAATAGACTGGCCATTCAGCCAAACACCAACTAGCTTAGTTAGAACCCTGCCGTGTACAATGATGTATACAAAAGGTCAATGTATCAGTGAGCTACAGTTCTCTTTGAGCAGACCTAAAAACCGAATCAGTGAATGAATGAGGCAACTTGCTCAATACATATATATTTTTCAAAAATCAGAAAGATTCTGAAAACAAACCCTTTTAATTCCCAATTAAGGAGAGAGATGTTGGCCAGGGCTCCTATGTTAATGAAATCCTGAGGTGTCGCTGCCGCGCTCTATGCCGTGGTAACGAACGCTCGGATTCCTGAGGAGTTCCCTGTTGACTTTCGAGGATTATTTAATTGTTGGTGTTTTGAAAGGAATCACCACGCGCTCCACTGAGCTGTTTATGAGACCCAAGAGATTAGTAATGTATCCTTTTAAAAGTGCTTACCTGTCGTAGGTGCTCAGAATGAGGGGAGATGTTTGGGCGCAGCCCAGCGCTGGCGGCTGGGAGTCAAATAGATTCTGGGGGATGTCACCTTGCTGAGACTGGGAGTGCAGGGGTGCGTGAGAATGCAGGTATGGTGGGAGTTATATTGCCACGGTCTTCCCCTGGGGTTCCAAGTGGGCAGGGTTTGCAAGAAGGCACCGGTCAATTGAATAAGGCCGATTGAGCTAGAAATAGACTGGTCCATAACGTCAGCAAGGGCTCAAGCCAAGGTGTGTCCTCAGGGGGAACTTGCCCTTGAATGCAGGCAGCACTTTCTAGTGGGAGGCACCAAAAGGTGTATTGTTGTGTTTGTGGTTGTGATTAGTGTGTATGTGTTTTGCTTTCTGTGGTCCCCTTATCGTTGGCCTGTGCCTCCCTTTGGTGTACCCTATTATTGGTTGTGTCATTGTCGGTTGTACCCTAGAATGTTCTTAGTGCTGGTGTTTGTCACTGTCCATATGAGTCGCTGTCTGCTGTGTGTTGGCTTTTGTTTCTTTGTGTGTGTGTGTGCGCGTGTATGTGTCTCTTTCACTGTTTGGTGAAACCTCTTTAGCCAAAGGGCTGCAACCTTTGGCTCTCCAGATGTTTTGGACTACAAATCCCATGAGCCCTAGGCAGCATAGTCAATGGTGAGCGATCATGGGATTGAAAGTCCAAAACACACCAGAGCCAAAGGTTGCGGAGTTGCAGGCCCTTCTCTGGGGCAGATAAGAGTGCTCATTGCACCTGCATGTCAATCTCAGGGTCGAAGTATTCTCTGATGTGTCATTGGCTGTAAGGTTTTCCATAAAGCATAAACGGTGTATGCTCTGCTAGGGTGGGTTAGATAGGTTCTTAATGTACACAGAAAAAAGCACATTACTTTTCACTATGTATGTGTTTGTAGCCTGCCTAAGCTTACTCAGGTGAGCACAGTTTCCCAGCACGTCAGCCACTGCAATAGAGGCGGACTGCGGCAGCGTGGGCTGTGTGTGCTGCTTCAACAGGGCAGTGGTCGAAGTGGGCGGGAGCGTTCGGGAGGCGGTGCTCCTCTACTTGTTTTAATTACGTTTTACCGTTCCTATACTTCTGTTTTAAAAAGAACCCGTTCTGGAATGGTTTCATTTTAAAATAAAAGTGTAGGAATAAGTTGAAGCCTGCACTTTCAGCGCAATGCACTGGACGTTCTCTTAAACAACAGGCACATGTGCTTGCGGGTTTGTATTGTGCGTGAGAGGGGCCGTGGCGATGGGGTATGTGGGCAGCGGAGCGGGCCCGTAGGGAACATAGTTCCACTACTTATTTACGTACACTTCGACCACTGCAACAGGGCACTCCAGAATTGGTCAGCTCTGTTTTCGGTTCATGGGGACACTGGCTACACCTCTTATTTGGCATGTTGGATGTGGCGATACCTATTGCCTGGCATGTGGGAATAGGCAACCCTTGTCACTGGGCAGCGTGACCAATGGCCATGCACCTTACTGAGCATGTTAAGATTAGCCACACCTTCTAATTACCATGCGGGAACTGATAGGCCTGTGATTGGCTGTGAGGAGACTGGAAAGGTCTGTTACCAGCAGTTAGCTTCTGGGAACTGCCATTACACTTCTGTTATCAAGTGTTGGCGAGTGGCATTTCTTGCATTGGCCACGTGGAAATCCTTCACCCTGTACATAGGCCCTTACCAAATAGAACATTAAGCCAGAACGTTACTAATTGCGTCTACATGTTGAAAAGCCCAGAGAACAGAGAGAAGGCGGAGGGTCGAGATCCATAGTCTGCACCCGTGCCGGTGCAAGAATCGATCTCTTTGTGCTATAGAATTGGTGCCTCGTCATCTGGATCAGAGGGTCCTGAACAGTAGAGATCATTGGGTCTTCCCCCCTGAAATAAAGATGCGGCAATACATGCAGGTGGGGAGTGCTCCAACCCGGCCGCAACATTGTGGATCAGTTGCAGCAATTGGAGCAGTTCATGAAATAGTCATGGAACAATTACTTAAAAGGGGGATTGTCTTTGTATATCCTAAGACTACAGCTCCCTCTAGCGGTGACAACAGGCGAAGCTATGTGAATTGGGGATTGTCTTTGTATATCTTAAGCCTACAGCTCCCTCTAGCGGTGACAACAGGCGAAGCTATGCCTACAGCTCCCTCTAGCGGTGACAACAGGCGAAGCTATGTGAATTGGGGATTGTCTTTGTATATCTTAAGCCTACAGCTCCCTCTAGCGGTGACAACGGGCAAAGCTATGTTATTTGGCATTGTCTCTGTATATCCTAAGGTAAACGCTCCCTCTAGCTGTGACAACAGGCGAAGCTACTGCATCGGACTAACATACAGAGACCAACATACATCTGGCCTTTTATTGTTGGATAGATGGGGAATGGAAAACTACAGAATGTAAAGGAAAATACACCAGACCGGATGAGCTGCGCCTGAAAGTCTTGGGGCCTGTTGTCATGTATGTGGCTTGCTGGGGTCTGCTTTAACAAGGGCAGGTGATGCTGTTTAAACACCTCATGTGGGTCTTTCTGCTTTACTATTTCAAGCTTGTGATTGGCTCGTGGGTGCTAGCAGGATACAGTGCCTTTTTACACCTAAGAGGCGCACCAGTACACACAGAGGGCGCCAGGAATACGTGCTGTCACAGGTGCCCTCATTAGGTGCCTGCAGCCTTAGAGCTGGGTCATTAGGCATTCCAGAGGGAGTTAATGATATACCCCTCTGGGGGTTAATTACCAGCCCGCGTCTCTAAACAGCAGCCACACTGCTGCCTGCTCAGGTTTGGGACTGAAATTCAGTGGCGTGGCTTGGTTTCAAAGAGAAACCTTCAACATTGTAGAAATCGTCGAAAAGCACTGCATTGTCTTCAAGGTGCGCTAAAGCGGTGCTTGCAATTGGGGGAGAAAGATGTGCAGGTGCTTATCTCAGTCAGAAGTCCCCGTAAATGATCCCCAAAGAATCATAAACTTGTAGTCACATGATTGGCCTAGCACCCACAAACCCCCAGGTTGTCACTGTTTAATAAGAATCGTGCAAAGGGCAGTTCCTCATACATAAAGCATCTGACCACACACACCCTGGGGCCAGCTGCCACAACACCAGGCAGTATTTGGGATAATCAATGCGAAAGGCAGAGTCGCACCCTCCTCCACCCATTAGCTAGATTCCCCTTTCGTAATATCATGCTTTTATATAGTGCTTCTTGCTAGATATGTTATGCTTCTAAGCGCTGTATCGAATTTATTGGTGTTCAATGTATCGACTTCTGAGGAAGAAAGGCCTGTGTCTGGCATGTCAGGCATTCCCCCATGTCAGAGGCGCATGCTTAACCCTTGAGCTATCCAATGGGCTATGTCTATCAGTCACAAGCACCCCGCTCCCATCAGTCTCTGTCACCATCAGAAAGAAAGGAAGGAAGGAAGGAAGGAAGAAAGGAAGGAGAGAGAGAAAGAAAGAAAGAAAGAAAGAAAGAAAGAAAGAAAAAAAGAAAGAAAGAAAGAAAGAAAGAAAGAAAGAAAGAAAGAAAGACTAGCAGAGAGGAGATTCAGCGATAGATGTTAAATGTATAGCATTATAGTAAGCGAGAAAGTTTTTAAGAGTGAGAGCGTCAGAGGGATAATGGCGACAGTGAGTCTGAAAGTGAGAAAGAGAAGAACGCGTGTGCAGGGAAAGTGAATAGCAATGGCCAGGAGAGAAAGGCGATAGCGAGAGAGGGTTTCACAGGAAGAAGAGCCGCGGAGCCCACCAGAGAGGCGAGGATCTATCACTGAGAAAGAAAGTGAGCGCGAGGGAAAGACAACCTTTCCGGGGAGGTTAAGGGTCGAAGGAGAGAAAGCGAGGGGAGTGTTGGGAGACTGATCACATAATACATTTTCAAATTAACTATATGCAAAAACTAATAAGGACACCGGCGCCTGTTCAAAAGACGAGGAAGCCAAGAAGATTTGCATCACTGGACTCATGGCTTAGAGGCGAATTCCAAGAAGGACAGCCAGGAAGAGTGACAGTACTCGAGCAAGGGGTCATCCTGAGAAGATCAAACTAAACAGCTCTTGCAGGTGCAACAGAAACTGCAACTTGCAAAGATCTCAAACTATTAATTGCCCATTGTTTGTAGACTGTGTCTATCACAACATAAAGGAGCTATACTTTGGGGTCTGGTTATCTGCTATTTCCTATTTGTTCTTTTGGGCTCTGCACTTAATGGCGACTCCTCCCGCTTCTAAGCACTGGACCTGAGATCAAACTCATGTTGCACAGCATCGTATTGTTCCTAAGGCAACTGTGATGCCCCTGAGCTATTCCCCCATCCAACTGTCAAATGTGAAGCCTTTGTTTTTGTGGAGATCCTTGTTTCTTTGTTCTCGTGATTTATCCTAAATGGGGTTCTAAGACAGGAAGCCCACCCATTCATCCATGCATCCATCCAACAATCCTACAAATCACCCATCATTCAACAAGTCCTTGGGGTTCATTCCCCAAATGAATGGATCGTCATCCAAATTCACTGTCCTTCAAAAGCATTCATCCATTCTCCAAAACCAATAATACATTGTACAAGTCATCTATTCTAAACATGTATCCAGCCTCCGATTCCCCTTTGCATCCATCCATCCATCCACCCACCAACCCATCTACCTTTGCTTGCACGCTTCCATATCTCTCTCTCCAGCAGTCACTTAATCCATCCCTGCATAGATTCCCAGCATCCCCCATGCTCCACTCCACATTACCTGCCTCATTCCAGACATCCTTGCATTCCTCCTCATTCACAAGGCCTAAGGCACTGCCTTGAATGGTCTCCCTGAAAGAGACCCCATCTTAAGGTGGTTTCATGGTCTCTCCATGGAATTCAATAGTACTCACGTCTTACCTATGTCTACAGAATGTTAACCCTTTCCACTGATCATGGCATACAAGGCTGAGTTGAGATGATATATCTCGCTAGTAAGCGTTCTCCTCGGCTGCCTTTTAAAAAGCTTGCGCAATCCCAGGCGAAATTGTTCAGATAAAGCAAAGTAAATAATAGGGCTGATGCAGCAGTTGGAATAGGCCAACAAGGTAGCCAGGCTAGACACCACAAACACCAGAGGCTTCTGTGGCAGGCTGCGGTTGGTCATGAGGAAGGTCACCACCCAGTACGGTGCCCACATCACGATAAATGCAGTCACAATGGCAAGAATGGTGGTGGTGACCTTCCGGTTCTTGTGTTGGCGCCCGTGGTCTGTGTGGCGCACACTGGCGTGCCACCCCCAGAGGAAGCGGATGATCTCCCAGTAACAGGCAGCCATGATGAGCACAGCAGGAAGGAATGCCACACCACCAAAGAGGACAAAGTAAAGGAACGTCTGGAGTTCTGTCATGCAGAAGATGCAGAAAGTGCCGTGGCCAACGCCTGCCACTTCCTGGTGCAGCCAGCTGGGAATAGACACAAGGAAACTCAAGGCCCACATGAGGGTGACTAACCCAAGCCTTTGTCTACGGGAGAAGGTTAAGTTGCACATCGGGTGGACAACAGCCACGTATCGCAGAACGGAGGTGGCCACCATACTGTAGAAGCTGCAGAACATGGTCCACATTGACATACTCTGGCTGCTGACGCAGACGGAGAGGCCCATCGCCCAGTCCTCAAAGACGAAGCTTAGCAGCATGACCGGCACGTTGTAGATGAGGAA